>NW_022681472.1:98862351-100324618 GCF_009764315.1 Trachypithecus francoisi | reverse complement strand
ACGAGCAGGCCACCACGCTAAAAATACCACGCAGCGTCCACGCCAGGTGATGGTGGTTTCACTCCATCCAAAGCCCATATTTGAGTTTACAGCCATGACTACTAAATGGATTTTTAGACCCTCAAGACATACTTTGTTGCTTTTATGTAACAAAGTTAAAAGATTATCCCTCAGATATAGGCTCTGAAACTGTGAATAATTATTGGGAACAGAGCCTCTGCCAGATCAGGATAAGCACTTGGGACAACACCCCGTGACTCGGCCCACAAAACCCATCCAGACCAGAGGCCTCGCACTGCTCTGTCATTTCTGTGGATTTCTGTAAATGAGGTATAGTGCAATAAGGAACAGATGAGTGCCCTTGGGAGCAGTTTCTGAGCCTCCCAGCCACAGAGCCACGTTCAGGCTGAAACCACACCACTTCCAGAAAACTGTCCCTCACGAGGTGTGCCTGGCTTCTCCTTTTTCCAGAACTAACAAAACATGAAAGAACAGGTCTGTGTAGAAAAATACAAATACTTGCGATTCCTTTTCCCAGTTCAGGCTGTAGGAAGCTCGTTTCAGCCTCACCGTGTCTGACTGTGGCTTGGTTCCCATAAGAACTAAAGTCAGAATTCTAAGTCCCTGTCTCCTGGGTGGTGTGGCAGGCATACATACCTTCAGTTACATGAGGAAAGGTGTGGCGAGCCCCTTCTTTAGTAAAACTACACGGTTCCCAGAAACCCTAATGCCATCCCCCTCACGCCACTGTGAACACCTGGACAGAGCACATTTCAATGCGTGCACCTTCGTGAGCTAGTTTTCTATCTCTACTAAATCACCCCAAATTTAGCGCCCTAACACTGACTTATTTTCTCACATTTTGGAAGCTGGAGTCCAAAACAGGTCCCACCAGCTAACGTCGAGGGTGTCGGCAGGGCTGGCTCTGGGGAGGCAACCGTCTCCTTCCCTCCTGCGGCCTCTAGAGGCTTCGATATCCTGGTCCATATGGCACCCCACTAGTCTTCAGAACCCACAGCAGCCCTGACGGCCCAACAGGAAGATGCAGAACGTCAGGAACCCGGGCTCTAGTACTACAGCCAAGCCTCCCCAACCTCCCAGCTCCTCACGCACTCCCGTGCCAGCTAATATAGATTCCACTTTAACTAGTGTCATCTGTGTAAGGGGTAAGTGCCCAGCTGTGAACTGGTTAACCTCACCCACACAGACCCCGGGAATAAACTCACAGGCCATGGACCACTGCACAAGCAATGAGCGACCACCTGCTCGGGGACCTCCATGGCCCAGCAGAGCCCTCCGGTGCCTCCCCATGGGCTCAGGGACCGGCGGCTGGGGTCTGCAGAGGGCCCTGGATAAAAAAGACAGCTCCCATGTCGAGAGGCGCCCGCCCGCGGTTGGGTTCCCGGTACTTTAAGTAGCCCAGGTGGACAAGCCGCACCGCCTGCAACTCCATCACCAGAATAACGCCTGCACGTGGCGAGTGTATCGGGTGTCCACCCCTCAGCCCAGCTGGCCGCGCTAAGCACATCACCACCGTGACACTCAATCAGAGTCTGCTGCTGGCACCGTCCAGGCATCAGACCCCAAGAACATTCTGGATCACAATTCACAGTAGTGATTGCGATCAGAGCCACACGTGGCTGACTGTATTTACAGGAGGACGCCACAGCTGATCTGTCTGGACTGAGCATTTCCCACTGTACATTCTTACAACACCATTTTATTTGCACTTATTAAACTTTTATGGCTTTTTCTGCCTATCTACTATGGGAGTGTTTCTTGTTCTTATGACTGCAGTGATACTTCAAGCTAAACTATCAATGTGTAAAATTAGTTTGGAAGGCACCTTATCATTAAACTTTCACAAGCAAGCAATCAGAGGCACCTAACCGGAGGCCCGTTTCTTCTCTGAGCCAACCTACATTGGACTCAAAGAAAATGGCACACGGAGGGGGGCTGGATCTCCAGCACCCATTTCTAGGGAACCTCCTGGGGAGCAGATATGGAGGGAGAAGCCCTGAGCTATGGCACTGTCATACTAAAGAAAAGTCCATTTGGGTAAATACAAGCACCAGACTTAAGAGATTAAGCAAACCATGAAAAGAAACCACTAACTACAGATTCTCCAAAACAGAACTAAACTCCCTTTAGTTTGAATTGGAAAAGCAGAAGTGATGATCAGGATACAAAAGAAATGACAAAGTATCTGAATACAGGAGAATAAACAAGGGCCACTGTCTGTTCCTGTGTCAGTGGGAGCCTCGCATCTAAGCTGGATTTAGAAGGTTGCTACTTTGGACTGAAAGTTATCCCCAACCCTAGTTTGTAAGCAAGTGGAGCAGAATGCTTCAATTACTTCAAAGTTTAGCAGTAAAGCTTTGCAACTCTCACAACCATTTTAAATGGTGTGAATTTTAAAGTGACTCAGTCTGTTGGCTGGAGTATCTAATGGCTTAACCACAGGGTCATGTTGGAAAATTATTCCAGTTGCTTTTGTTTTTCCTACTGAAGATGCATTTGAACGTTCTTGTAGTTTGCAATTGGCTGGTTCAGATGTTTGGTCCTGAGGAGGCCCAAGTACCCGGAGAGGAAGAATCTGAAACCTCAAGACACTCGAGTGCTATCTGGGGAGATGGAGACCCCAACCCGAGGGCCACTGACGGACTCGGCATCAGCGCATCGCCGCCTGACGCAATGGGCCACATATTTGCCACTTACAAAACAACATAAGCTCACACCCCCAGGTGTGCACACACGCTCTGTACACATCTGTCCCTGCCAACACCAGCACACAGCCCCAGGGGTGCACACACGCTCTGTACATGCTCATGTCTGTCCATGACAACAGCACACACCCCCGAGTTGTGCACACACACTCTGTACACATCTGTCCCTGCCAATGCCAGCATACATCCCCGAGGTGTGCACACACGCTGTGTACACGCTCACACCCCTCCCTGCCAATATAAGCACACACCCCCAGGGGTGCACACACGCTCTGCACATACTCATGTCTATCCCTGCAGCCTGAGTCAAACAGTCACAGAGAGGCAGAGGAGGAGGAGGAAGGACGCGATGGGCACTGAGGTCCTGGGCCGGCTCCCCTCCCTACCTCAGGAGAGACCCCTCATGGGTCCTGCTGTCAGTCACCTTCTGCCTCCATCCTCCATCCTCCCACATGGATCAGGAGGACACCCACTGCACAGAGCTGTGATGAGCATGAACAGAAGACGGCAGGAGCTCACGCCCAGGTGCTGAGCACGGGGCCTATGGAGTGCTTCTTTCTGTGTGGCTGACATCGTCAAACAAGAGGCTGACACGGCTTCCGGAGAGAATGTCACTCGCTGAGAAACTGAAACGTGTGACCTAGGAGCCTGTGAAGGTCTAAGAACAAACCGACAAACCAAATGGTTTTCTTTGTTTTTCAAACACTGTAGCCTGTTTTTTCTTTTTTTAATGCTCTACCTGGGTATCATTTAGTTTTAATTTCAAGTAAGTCCAATAATACACAAAATCACATGACTGAGCATGGAGCATTGTTTCACTTCATGTCCTCCAGCCTTTAGGACACATTAAGGAAAGACATGATTCCAGGATTCCCATTAGAAAGGCTGCCCTGAGGCACCTGATGGGGCAGCCAAATTGCAGTTGTTGATGCTGCCCCCAAGCTGCTGGATGAAGCAGAAGATTCCGGAGGTCTCTCTCTTCTGCGCCCACCCAGGAGAGAAGGTAGGGGGAGAAAGGTGAGAGAAGACAGGAAGAAGGAGGGGGGAGGGAGGGAGAGAGGAGGGGGGAGGGAGGGAGAGAGGAGGGGGAGGGAGGGAGAGAGGAGGGAGAGGGAGGGAGAGAGGAGGGGAGGAGAGGGGAGAGAGAGAGGAAGGGGGGAGGGAGGAGGGGCATGTTCCATCCACCAAGGCAGCTGCACTGCAGAGAGAATGGGGGTGTGTTGCCTCTCGGACAGCAAGTTCAAGGTGTTTATAATTGTTAGTGTAACAGTGACCAGTTGAGGACAGGGTGTAACTGGAGTTGACAACATTTTATTTTCATAGTTGATATTGGGGACCTGGACCTAAAGCACCGTGCCTTGCCCTTTCACCAGATGGGCCAATGCCTCTCTATACTTGAGTCTATTTGACTAAATACCCGATACTGACTAGGGATTATGACATGTAGGATACCCCTTACCACAGTAACGTCAAACTCACGTTCTCAATGCAATTTGCTCAGGGACTGGCTTCTGACTCTGGATGGGAATGTTAAGCTCAGTCCAGTTCAATTCAATAAGCATTTATCATGAAATTCCTAGACCAAGAGCTGTGTTAGACACTGGCTATGGGGTGATGGGGATACAAAGATGTGGAATTAGAACTTGACAAACTCAAATGCTCTCATTTAATTCCCTAATGCAATTACCTAGCTTCAACCTGATGGCTGTAATGTCTAAATTCACTTTTTCTTCATTCCAGTTCTGCATAACAAAGCATCAATAATCACAGAGGAATGATTCCGTGTTGGACTATTCAGTGGACAGAGAAGAGCATTCTGACCGGCGTGAGACACTGTCTCCATTCCCAGGGAGCCCGTGAGGTGGCTGCACGGAGCACACGCGTGAAGATTCAGGAGCAGGAGTGTCAGGTGACAGGAGGGACATGGAGGCAGCACCAGGCAGATGCCTGCTGAGGGGCCGCTGCAGCCGGGCTGGCCGGGAAGGTCACAGGAGTGGGCGCACTTGGTTTTCATGAGGACGCCTGCAGGGAAGAGGATGACACCGAAATGCTCTGGCACTGAGGGGAGGAGTTGGCCACCACCACCCCTTGCATCCCTGCCCCTATGAACGCTGCCACAATCCGCCCAATGGGGAGAAGTGAGGTGGGTGAAACAGGTGGACAGACTTGACTTCCATGGAATTCACAGATTCCAGTCATTAAAATTCCCTTCTGAGTTTTCATCGGGAAAACTTTGCAAATGTATTTAGGGACAAGAGGCAGAAGATGAAGCCAACGCAGTTGGCTCAAACCGCCGCCTTCTTCTTCTCTCTGCACCAGCACCCGCCCTGAGCCCCTGAGTGCGAGGACCTGGAGTGCCCAGCTCAAGGGCGTGGCCCTGACCAGAGGAGGCCAAAGTAGGATGTTGTTACTGAGGAAAAAGGAAAAAGCTGGCATCTTCTTGGCAACCCCATGCCATCCAGACACTGGTTCTCACCACCCCAGAGATGTCCACCCAGGGCAGACAGTGTCCAACCAAGCACCACTGACCCAGAAGTGTAGCAATTAGTACACTTTCACCACAGTCACCCACTCCTTCACCTTTACACCCAAGAAAAACATGTTTGCCAGGCAAATTAGATGTCCAGGAGGTGTCAGGAAACCCCAAGGCTGCTTTAAGCCTCAGACTTTTGAGACCATTGAGGGCCGTGCACACAAGAGCAAGGCTGCACCCGAAAGCTCTGCTCCTGCCGGACGTCATGGACAGACCGCACGGCTCAGCCACATGGACACTTCCAGGACTTCACGAGAGGGACCCCCATGGTACACGCAATGACGTACACTTCGTTCAGCCTCGAACAGACCACGCCCTCGTTCCAGGGTCGGTGATCCACCTCCTGCCATCAGCTCCCCCCACCTCACCGAGGGTCTGCATCTGCATCTGTAATAACTTTGCTGTTTTACCCGGGTACTAAAATGCAGCATCGGAATGTTTAAAGGTCTTTAAATATCAACCCTCCGGGTGCAGTTCTTGGCACTTTAATGTGGTCACTCGATGCAGGCCTCACTCACAACTCTGAGGTAGCTCATACCTTTCCTACCTAACCAAGGAAGAAACAGAGGCATGAAAGGTGCAGCTCTTAAGGAGCAGATTAGGATTCAAACCAGTGATCTTCGTCACATGCTGAGCTACCTCTCAGGCTGAGATAACGTTCAAAATTAACCAGGTAGAATAGCGTTCCATAAATCAGCCAGAAATGGTCCTTGTGGATGGGCCTGTGGTTATTCCCTGAAGAACAAGACCATTCGCCCAAAAATCCACCTGTGTCACACTCAAATGTTTACATATCCAATTATTTTTAAAATAACCCAATCAAGCATGTTCACAGCCATTTAGAGCCATATAGATTGTCTGCTTTGCTGACAATCAACCCAAGACCTCTGTCGACAAAGGGTACAGTGCCAGGCCCAGAGAAGGTGGGACAGAGACACAAACAGGAACCACTCCATCCCTGGGAGCCTCGCTCTGATGGGCCGGCGAAGACATGGCGCAGACGGCGGGGCACAGGCAGACGGCAGGCCAGGAGAAGGGGCTGCGCTGCCAGGAGGTAGTGCTTTGATCTCTAATGGATGGAACACTGCTAACCAGTGAAGGTGGAGAGAGGGCACCCGTCTGAGAGGATGAAGAGGCAGCAAAGCACAGCTGGCCTCGGGGAACCGGAAGCCACAGGGACATCAGGCTGGGTGCTGCTGTCTGCTGGCCACCGGCAGGGGGACTGTACTGGGCCTGGAGGGACATCCCTGACACTCCCCACTGGATGCCAGGGGCACCCCCAGCCC
Organism: Trachypithecus francoisi; assembly: GCF_009764315.1. Taxonomy (NCBI): domain Eukaryota; kingdom Metazoa; phylum Chordata; class Mammalia; order Primates; family Cercopithecidae; genus Trachypithecus; species Trachypithecus francoisi. Next base: position 100,318,073 of record NW_022681472.1, on the reverse strand, counting down.
CAGGTGAGAACCACGGATCCCATGGCGAATGAGGACAGCCTGTGGGAAGTGGGGCTGGGACAGCTCTGCACAGCTTAATAGGAAAGTTGGGTTCTATTTTGTGGGGTTTTGGTCACGCCAATGGCTGGTCAGGGCTGTCCGTCAGGAAGTGATTTGAGGACAGACTAGAGAAGGGGCTGCCAAGGCCAGCGGGGCATTCGCTGCCTGGGTCCAAGGAAAAGGAAATAAAGGCTGGCGATATGACAGTTGGGGGGAGCACAGAGGGAAGGAACTGGTGGAGACACAGGACTGGCTCTGCACAGGGCCACAAGCAGCTGCCGGGGGTCATCCTGTTAATTCTCACACTGGGGCCTGTCTGGGGCTGGGGGGCTGGGGGAGGAATAGCATTAGGAGAAACACCTAATGTAGATGACGGGTTGATGGGTGCAGCAAACCACCATGGCATGTCTATATCTAGGTAACAAACCTGCACACCCTGCCCCTGTATCCCAGAACTTAAAGTATAATAAAAATTTAAATAAATGCATAAAGTCTAGTATAACTAATATATTATAATGAAATGTCAACTATAATCCCAGCTCGAAGAGAATACCATAAAATTATGAAGTGCTTTCCACAAATCTCTAAATTTATGTCCTAAGATTACATTTGTATTTCTTCTTGAATAATTTCCTTATTTTAGCTATGATTTACTGATAGTAAGATGGTAGTTATGAGGAGAAAATTCTCCTAACACTCCACTGAGAAAATTCTGCCTCATTTCACCACACACCTGAGTCTTAAGCAGTCACTTCTAATGCAGCTGAATAACAGATCCTCATCCAGCTGAGTCTATGAATTGAATCCACGTATGTGAGATAAGGCCCCCAAGGAGTGGTAATAAGCTGGGAATGCCATCAGCTCATCTTCCTTCAGGCCTATATTTGTCATTGTCACTTGTAGAAACAGGACAGCCCTGGCATTGGGATTGTTAGAAACAGACAGTTATCAAAGGGAAAACTGAACTTCCCTAATTTTTGGAAAACAGCAGATTGGAAACAAATGGGCTCCAACCTTTTCCATGTGTGAGGTCATTGTCCCAGGTAGCCTTGCTCAGGACAACTTTCTTGTCAGCAAAACAGAAGTTAAACGATATTTCTACCTTCCAAGAGAAGAGAACATAATGTCAGATTTTCTCATGGTTTCCCACAAGATCGAGAAAGTTTCATGGCCTTCATTTATTTCTTCTTCAGTGGTCTCAGGGTCACCTAGAAATATAAGCTACTTTGTTGGAATTTGGAAGATACCTCATGCTCCAAAATTACTTAAAAGATGTGCTTTTTCTCCCTGGGAAAAGAGCCCCAAGTCAAGGCATCTGGCGTGGGAAGCAGAATGCAGGCTGCTTTTCACCTCTCACATAGTAGGCCTGGTATATTTATCAAGGGCAGAAAAAAACACCTCCATTGCAGGCAGTACTGATGACTGAGATGCACACTGTCCTTCTTTATATACCTTATTTTGACATAAATTTCCAGGAACCTGTGTTTGCCATCCCATCCTTTTTCTCCTCTACTGTCACTAGTCATGGGATATTTTATTTCACAAACTAGAACACCTACTTCTTGGCAACAGACACACTGTTTGCTTTGTGACACCCACCAACCAAACCTGAATTATAACTTAAACGTTAACCTTAATCCTGATTATAACTGCCACGTTTATGATACTTTTAATTTAAAAAAAACTTGATGTTATAATGGTAGCTTTTCTTCCCACAAACCTATGTATCTTAGCACACAGCACCAGCTCAGCCTGTTTGGGTTTGGTGTGGTGTGTTCGCATGCATTGTCTTTGATTCTATAACAGACAAGTCTTCCAGTTGGTCTCCTTTAGGACATCCTCACCCTCAGACTTCTACTCTCTGCAAATACAATTCTGCCTGAACTTTCTGACTAGATCCATTCTATCATTAGCTGCCATAAGTACAACCTCAATACTCAATCTTTGTTGTTTCTCAGCTCTTTTTTTGTTCATTTAATTGCCTTATTTGAAGTTTCTCTCTTCATTCTTTTTAAACTTTCCTTGGTCAGTGCTCACAGAAAGAAAGAAAAAAAAAACTGTCAACTAAGAATCCTACACTTAGCAAAGCTATGTATCAAAAATTGAGGATTGCTTGAGTTCAGAAGTTCAAGACAGACCTGGGCTACATACTGAGACCTCATCTCTGCTAAAAATAAAAAATATATATTAGCCAGGTGTGGTGGTGTGCACCTATAGTCTCTCAGCTACTTGGGAGGCTGAGGTGAGAGAATTGCTTGAGCTCAGGAGATCTAGGCTACAATGAATTATGACTGCGCTCCTGAACTCCAGCCTGAGTGAGAGTGAGGTCCTGTCTGAAAGAAACCACCACCAGCACCACCACCACCAATACAGAACCTTAGGAAATATAACAAAAATGTAGTTTTGGTCAATTGCTCCTATTTTAAATTTCTAATTTTTCTTTACATTCTAATGTAAAAAGAAATGACAGCACTGGTGAGACCTAGGCTGGAGGGGCCTGCCCTAGGCTCACATGTTACCTCTGGACGATCCCTATAAAATCTCCAGAGACATCTGGGGTGAGGAATAAGCCAACGTCAGCATCTCAGAAAAGGGTTGCACTTTAGACCTTCCTGAAGCAAGAGCCTGAGAGAGTTGGGATCTAGCAGGAGCACACTGTGCCCTCTTAAGCATTTCCCACCAAGTGACCTAGATACAGGGCTGTCTCTAGGACGTGGGTGCTTGGGTACCAGAGTTCTAAGTTCTGTTGGGCTCTGTCACCAAGGAAGTAAGATCAATTTTTCAAAGTTTCATCCTCTCGGCCCCTTGCTTTCTTCCATAAAACCCACCCAAAGGCCCTGCTGGGCTACTGACTGCTTATTATCCCTGCATGTCAATTCTACCTGTCTCTCTCTCGATTTCTCTCATCTCTTTTACTTCCTCTGTCCAGTGTTTTCTCCCTCATTTTCTACCTATGTCTTCCTTTTTCTCTGTCAATACGTATTTCTCTCCCTGTCTTTCTACTGCATTCCTCAACTTCAGAAAGCAAGCTTCAGTGTTATGAGCTGCTCTATGTGGTGGCCTACACAACAGAGAATGAGGGAGTGCCCAGGCCCCGGGAGACACTCAGGTTCTCATCTGCACTGAATCCGGCCAGTACCACATGATTGTGCTTGGAAGCCAATCCTCCCACAGCCCAGCTTCAGCTGAGAACACAGTCTCGGCCTCATGGAGCCCCAGGTGCAGGCAGCCAGTGAAGCTGTGTCCAGATTCAGATCCACATAAACCATGGGATAGTAGGGATTTGTTGTTAAAGGTGCTGAGTTTGGGGACAATGTTGTCAGAGAGAAGCAGATCACTATCTTCTTCTTCCAGGCCCCAGAGTCCTCCTTCCCTCTGCTTTTCCCCAGGCTCCCTCTAGATCCACCAGTCTCTTTCTCACATCCTCTGCCAAAGTCACTTCTGCCTGCATGTCTCCACCAGGAGTGGCATCTCCCCAACACATTGTTCCCAGACTTGTGCAGGGCTGGCCCTCTGTTGTCATCCTGGTCATGGCATGTCACCTTAGTGAGGCATTTGGGTCCCTCGAATGCTATGGTCCCCCACCCTCCCTCCCAACATCCTACTTTATTTTAATTATAGCATTTACTCTTCTTTTACATGCACTTGCTTTAGTGTTTTTTTAGTCCATATATCCTCAGACTGTGGGTTCCTTGAGTGGGAGAAAGGGCCACTCCATCACTTCTCAGCACCACATGCTGGGCCCACCAGGGCCCTTGGCACAGGTTTAGTTCTGTGGCAGCATTGCTGAGTGAATAGATGAGAAAATGTCTAACATCCTGTCTGCTTCTGATCACCTCATAATGACATATTTATTTCCTTTAAGAAACACAATTATAGTTGATAATAAAACATAAATGGCAAAATAATTATAATTTCTGAAGTTTCCTGTTGAGTATTTGTGATAGCTTTTATAATGATCCCTATTAAGATTTTAAGTTTTATAACTTTTACATTTGATTTTAAATGAAAATTTGTTTTATTTAACTCTGAGTTGTGACAATACATTTTATAGTCTATCTCCAAATTGTTCTATAGTTTAATAGTTTTATTATTTTTATGAATGATTTTGACCCTGATATTTTGGAAAGAGGAATTCTACAAGTTTTCTATGAGGTCAGGCCAATCACATTTGTCAGCCAGGATTTAGCATCTGATGTTCCAATTAACAGGTGTACAAGTTGATATGTCAAGTAACCCTGGGCCACATGTGCCTTAAATAATTCTAAATTATTTGATGAATATTTGACTCTCTTTAGTTTTCAGAAATTGCTAATTATAACTTGTTAGTTCATGTACAACTCTGAATTCATGCACTAGATTTAAATTCTGCAATTGCTTACACATCTGACTCATGGTAAAGGTGGATCTTTGGATGAAACAATTTGGGAATTTATGACAGTTGGGAAAATAATTTCAGAACAAGAAGCAAGAAGGAGAAGTCAATGGTGGGGCAAAAGAAGAGAGGTCAGAATCATAAGGCGCAGGAGGGAGAGCTGCATGCCAGGAGGCAACGGAAGGACAAGGAGGGGAAGGATTTACTAAAACATATGTCTAGTTTTTGTTGCTTTTTATTGTAATTTTTTTCATCTTTAGCCATCTTTAGCCACAGAATATTTTAGTGGAGCAATGTTTTATTTAGAATTACATGTAGAGTCTTCTTCCTACCAACTAAAAATACTGCCCATTGGACCTGAGGAATCCTTGTTTATCTAAAGTGCCTCTCAAAGGAACCATGTTTCTCTAGTCAACATTAATGAATGTGGCCATTAAAGGTTCAAATAATCCTTGATGAAGTAATGCCATTCAGAGAAATAACTGTAAGAATTGTAACTAAATTATATATACCAATAGTTTTATCCTAAAATGAAGAGTATTTAGAGTACAGTTTGTGTGTAATCCTGTGTACCTAATATCTCAGCCCTAATGCAATGGTTGGCCACATCTTAAAGCAGAAAAAAGCCTATGACCCTACTGGATATAAAACCAGAGAAAACATGCTCTATGGATTAAAGATGTTTTCTAAAGATAAAAAAAAGTGGAAGGAGAATGTAACCAGCTTCACAGTTACTGTCAGCAACACTTATCCAAATTGATGCTGATCGACGGAAAACCACTAACTGTCCTCTCTGTGAGGCTGGCTCAAACAATAGGCACAAAGGTCCTATGCCTATGGTCTACCCTCATACTGTTCTTATAAAAAAATCTTTAGGCATTATAACACATAACAGTAACACAAGGATAGCACAATGGGATGAAGATGGCCTGATTCTACCAGGAATGTCAACAAAATTTTGGTACAAAATCTGGGTACCAAACTCAGAATAAATAGCTACAGAACTCGATAGAAAGAGAACAGAGTTCAGCTCTTGTGTTGACTGACCACATCATCATGCACTTGACAAGTCAGGAAAAGCAAGGCAAAGGCGACCTTCATGGGCGGTGCACATGGTCAAGGCTGCCACCTATGGCAGGGAATAGTGCGGAATATATTTCAGTGGAATCTTCATGTCACCATGAAAATGAGCAGACCCCAAGGTAAATGCCCTATTCAAGTGTACCATTTTAAAATCTTTTATACCATATTTTTACTGTACCTTTTCTGTTTATATACACAAATGCTGACCATTGTGCTACAATTGCCTACAGCATTCAGCATGGTAACACGCTGTACAGGTTTGTAGTTTAGGAGCAATAGGTTATACCATATAGTCTAGGTCTGAGATAGGCTATACCACCTAGGTTTGTGTAAGTACATCCTATGAAGTTCATACAACAATCATATTACACAATGGTGCATTTCTCAAGATAAATCCCCACCATCAAAAATGCATGATTATATAAAAAATAAAATGGATATTGAGTGAAATTGCTATCTATTGTTTCATAACATGTAACCCCAAAACTTTGTGGCATAAAATCACAATATTTATTACCTAATTGAGTTTCTGTAAATGAGAAATTCAAAAACAATTTATCATGGTGGTTGTGCCTCGGGACATCTCATGTGGTTACAGTCAGATTTCAACCGGGGCTGTCATCCAAGGCTTGACCGAAACTAGAAGATCCACTTTCAAGTTTGCTGACATTCATGGCCTGCAAGTTGGTGGGGTTTGTAATTGAAGCCTTAGGTTCTCTCCACATGGATATTTTTGTAGGACTGCTTGATTGTTCTCACCAAATAGCTGCTGGTTTCTTCCAGAGTGAGTGGCTTAGGAAAAAACAAAGCATAAGTGGCAAAATCTTTTATGACCTAGACTCAGAAGTCACACATGGTCACTTCCGTCACCTTCCATTCACCAGAAAGGACTTTTCAGCTTGACATACCTTCAAAAAATGAAAGTAAAACACAAAAATAAAATATATAAACTTTATTTCTCAACATAAGCTTCATCAAGTACAAGACACTTTTATAAGCAATAATACCAGCCTTTAGTCTATCCCTACAAAAAGTAATGTCCTAAGAATTTAGCCATGTCAAGACAGCCCTTTTTACATTATTAACTGAAGAAAAATGGGTCTCCTTTAAAGTTTTTTTTAAAATCAAAAAAGAAAAAGAAGTTAGCGGGAGCCAAATCAGGGATAAAAGGTGGATGCCTAATAATTTTCCGTGGAAACTCTGGCAAAATTGTCTTTTTTTTTTCTTTTTTTGGGAGATGGAGTCTCACTCTGTCGCCCAGGCTGAAGTGTAGTGGCCGGATCTCGGCTCACTGCAAGCTCCGCCTCCCGGGTTCACGCCATTCTACTGCCTCAGCCTCCCAAGTAGCTGGGACTACAGGCGCCCGCCACCTCGCCCGGCTAGTTTTTTGTATTTTTTAGTACAGACGGGGTTTCACCATGTTAGCCAGGATGGTCTCGATCTCCTGACCTCGTGATCCGCCCGTCTCGGCCTCCCAAAGTGCTGGGATTACAGGCTTGAGCCACCGCGCCCAGCCAAAATTGTCTTTTTTTAACGCGGGGAATGAGGAGGAACATCGTTGTACTGGAAAAGAATTCTCTGGTGAAATTTTCTGGAAATTTTTCTTCTAAAGCTTTGGCTAACTGTCCCCAAATACTCTCATAATAGCGTGTGTTATTGGGTTTTTTGTTTTTGGCCCTCTAGAAAGTCAATAAGCAAAATGCCTTGAGCATCCTAAGACACTATTGCTATGAGCCTTGTTCCAGACCAGTCACCTTTTGCTGAGACTGGACCACTTTCACCTCTTGGTGGCCATTGCTTTAATTGTGTTTTGTCTTGAAAATTTCATTGGAACAGCTGTGTTTGACTTCCTCACACAATTATTTGAAGAAATGCTCAGGATCTTGATTACACTTACATACAATTTCAGCTGAAAGCTCTGCCCTTGTCTGCTGCTGATCTAGGAACAAGAGTTTTTGAATCTACTGAATGGAAAATTTTTTCAAAATTGTGTAAATTTAACCAATTGAGATGGCTATGGTGTTGACTGTTGTTTATACTGTTGTCATTCCTAAAGCAGGGCATGAAAAAGATTAATGTCTTTTCTGGTGAATTAATGTGAATAGTCTGCCACTGCAGGCTTTATCTTCAACATCTTATCGTCGTTTCTTAAAATGTTATTCATCTGCAAACTTGTGAATGTTGGGGGGCATTGTCCTCATAAATTGTTATAAAGAATCAGTGATTTCACTATTCTTTCACCCAAAATTGCCATAAATTTGATGTTTATTCTTGCTTTAATTTTAGCAGGATTCATGTTGCTCTAATAGGATCTCTGTTCAAATTGCTGTCTTAGTTTCCTTATTATAATTCCTCAAAATAGATCCTGTTCAGACATGTTATAACAAGTTAGTACAAGTTTATTTAGGTGCAAAATATTTAGTTTTTTCCATGTGCATTTTCCATGACTTTTTGAAGATCCTTCATACTTTTTAAAGAGTTTCAAATACTTTTTGAACGTATTTTTAAACTATTACAAGAAAATTATCTATAGAACCGAATTTCAGATTTACCAAGTTTTTGATAGGTATAAGAACCAATGGAAATACCAGATGGGCAGCTTAGCTATTGAAATAGAATTGGAGTTAAATTATTATAGAGGTATTCAGTAAAGACCTGCAGGCACTGAAAAGCATTAAAAAATTTAGAAATAAAATAACAGGATTATATGTGCCATTTAAAAGGAGAGATATCAGAAAAAAATAAGAACACGGAGAAGGACTAATAATAGCAAATGTTATGTAAAATGTAAGGATAGTGAAGCCACTGCTGTTCTCCACAGGAGCACTGACATTTCTTTGTCAATAGTATCCCTGAAACTCCTGCTTCTATTTCCAAAATCCTGTCTTTGTGAAGCAGGGTTTTTTTTTTTTTTGCAGTGACAGCAATCAAAACAAGATTACGAAGTAGACTGGACACAAGCACCACATTTTGAGTGACACTGTCTCCCATCATCCCCTGATGGAACTGTCTAGTTGCAGGAAAACAAGCTCAGGGCTCTGACTGATTCTATATTATGGTGAGTTATGTAATTATTTCATTATATATTACAATACAATATAATAAAGTCTGAAATAAATGTAAAGTACTTTAATCATCCTGAAATCATCCTCCTGCCCAGCCCATGGATAAGTTGTCTTCCATGAAATTAGTCCCTGGTGTTAAAAAGACTGGGGACTGCTGCAATATAGAAAGAAAAATATAAAGAGAAAAAAATACAAAATTGATAACATCTTTAATAATATATGCACTGATGCTGTGCAGAATATACTAATTACATTCATTCATTTAAGTATCAACCAATACCTGCAAACCACATACAAATGCCTGGAACTGCTTTAGGAGAACAGTGAATGAAAGAGCAAGACAGAAAGATAGCAAAATAAAAATATACATGTATGATTATCAAAGTGAGACCCCATCTCTATAAAAAAATTTACGCATGCACATCAAGTCATAATGAGTACTAAGAACAACAATGAAGAATGAGAGAAGAAAGAGACAGATAAGTTAATTCATGTAGAATGATCAAGGAAGTTTTTCTGCAATTACAGTGGTTACCATTGCGGGTTTTAGAATCGGACAGATGCCAGTATTAATCCTGGCTCTGCATTTCATAACTGAGTGTCCCATGGACAATTTATTCCATTTTTAAATCTCAGTTTTCTAATTTCTAATTTCTAAACGTTATTATTAGGAATAAAAGCTCATAAAAAAACAAACATAAAGAATCAAGCACAGAAAAATGATGAGACTGTGTAATGAAATGGCTATAAAAATGGAGACACTAAAACTGCCAAACTTATTAGACAATTCTGAAGATTAGAAGATAAATATAAATAAAGAATTTAGCATGTCATGTGGCATATAGTTAGCCCATGGTAACTACAATTATTATCTGCATCTTACTAAAGGAAAATATGTATCATACTTGAGCATTTAAAAAGCTGTGAGACATAGTTTTTCAAATTACGCAAACACATAATTAAAGATTCAATTTTATATTAAATAATTCTACCTTTAACATTTTTAAAAGAGATTCCTTGAAAGCATGTGTCAAAAATCTCACATAATGCTTTCTGCTTCTTAACCAAAGTTTAGAGGAACTTAACAATCAAACTCCTAAAATGTAGTTATATTAAATAAACTATTTAAAGCAAGAATAAGCATAGCAGCTTTAACTTCTTAAAAATTTCTTAAGCATCTCAACTAAAAAAATCTTTTGTCTTTCAAATACACAGGAATCTGTTTAGAAAAATTTTAACTAGAAAAAGTTGGAATTCTAAAGTAAATCGTGCATAAGGCCAAAAAATTTTTCACAGCTTTCAATTTGATGTCAACTGGGGGGAAAAAATATTCTCTGAAGTTTGCTTTTATACCATTAAACACTTACTTTTTATTACCATCAATACAGAGCAACTCATTCAGGTTGAATCTTGAAGGTAAACTTTAACTTAATATTAAGTTTTGGCTAATTTTTAAGCATTTCTCAATCACCTACCATTATTTCATCTCAAAAACCAAAATCTCAATTTCATTTAGACATTTGGAATATTAAAACAGAAGGTTAAGTGCTTCAAAATAATTTTCATGTAGAGACTTACATATGCGGATCAGGAATCTCCAAGTATTACAAAATTTATGAGAACATAACAAATGTTGATACACACATTTAATTCTGAAATAAGTCTTACAACAAATAAAATCGTAACAAATCAAGAAAATTCTGTAGGTTACACATTTTATGTCTAAAAATACAGGTATTGAACACTCAAGGATGGATAAAAGAAATCACAAGAGAAAACAGAATATTTAGAGACAAATTAAAAATATGAAATACCAAAAGTTCAGAGAGATGTCAAAAACAGTACCATAAGAAATATTTATAGCTACAAATGGTTATAAAAAATAAGACATCAAATCAACAACTTAACTTTATACCTAATGAACTAAAAACAGAGGGTAAAAGACGGAACAAAGAAAAGCTAGCAAAATAAAAAATGATAAAGATAGCAGTGGAAATAAGTGAAACAGAGAATAGAAAAACAATATCAAAAATCAACAAAACCGAGTTTGTTCTCTGAAAAAGTTCAACAAAACTGAAAAACCTTTAACTAGACTGACTAAGAAAAAAAAAGAGAGCATTCAAATTACAAACTCAAAATAAAATGGGTTCATTACCACCAAATTTTTGGAGTAAATAAAGGATGTAAGAGAGTACCATAAGGAATTGTACATTAAAAAATTGAATAACCTAAATAAAATGAACAAATTCCTAGAAACAAAAATCCTACCAAGACTGAATCAGAAAAGTTGAATAAACCTATTCGGCAAGGAGATTCACCAAGAAGATGGCATCAGTAATCAAAAACTCAGCAACAAAGAAAAGCCTAGACCAGATGGCTTCACTGTTGAATTCTACCCAATGTTTAAAGCAAAATTAATGCCAGTTTTTCTCAAACTTTTTCAAAATGTTGAAGAGGAGGTAACATTTTCTAACTTATTCTATGAGGCTAGTATTACCCTGACACCAAACTAGACAAAGGCACCATAAGAAAACTACAAACATCCCTTACAAATGCTGATGCAAAAATCCTCAACAAAATACCAGCAATTCAAATTTAGCAGTACATTAAAAGGATTATACATTATGAATGAGTGTAATTGACTCCTGAAATAAAAGTATGTTCCAACATGTGAAAATCAGTGTAATATCACATTAACATAAAGAAGGTAAAAACCCTCATGTGATCATCTTAAAGAAGAAAAGGCATTTGTCAAAATTTAACCCACATTCATAATAAAATATACTTAGTAAACTATAAAAAGGAATAAAACACCTTAACATAATGTTATATTAAAAAAAAAACACCCAGCTAACACAGCTAACATTATAATGAAAGACTGAAAGCTTTTACCCTAAGAGCAAACACAAGGATGCCTGCTTTTACTACTTTTACTTAATATAGTACTGAAGGTTCTGGTTAGCTAAAACAATAAGGCAAGTAAAATAATAAAAGATATTCTGATTTTAAAAAAGTAAAATTTTCTGTTTGCAGATGACATAATCTAACATATTAAAAATCTTTTAGTTTCTGTGAGATAAACTATCAGATGCAATAAATAACATTCAGCAAAACTACAGGATACAAAATCAATACACAAAAATCAGTTGTGTGTCTACAATAACATACTATCTGAAGAAGACATCAAGACAACAGTATCATTTATGATGGCGTCAAAAAAAAAATACTTAGAAACCAGCTTAACCAAGGAAATGAAAAACCTGCATAGCAAAAACTATAAACATTGCAGAAAAGTATTAAAGATGACACAAATAAATGAAAAGACATCAAGTGTTTATGGATTGGAAGACAAAACCTTGTCAAGATGCCATTGTTATCTATAGTCACCTACAGATTCAATAAAATCACTATAAAAATTCCAATATTTGAAAAAATAGAAAATCCTATTCTAAAATTCAGATGAAATCTCAAAAAACCCCAAGTAGCCAAATTAATCTTAAAAACTAACAAAGTTAGAGAACTAACACCTCCTGGTTTCAAACTTACTGTAATGCTTCAGTACCCAAAACGATGTTGTACCAGCACAGAGACAGACATAAAGACCAATGCAATAGAAAAAAGAACCAAAAAATATGGTCATGATTTTTAACAAGGGAGTCAAAGCTATTCAATGGGGAAAGGATAGTATATTTTTAAATGGTGTTAAAAATGAATATTTACATGGAAACCAATAAAGCTGGATCCTTATTTTACACCATATAAAAAACTTAATTTAAAATGGACCAAACATCTAATTGTAAGAGCTAAAACTATAAAACCCTTAGAAGAAAACACAGGAAAAAAGTTTCATAACATAGAATCTGGCAATAATTTCTTGGATATGACAGTGAAAGCACAGACCACAACAACAAAAATACATAAAAAGAACTTCAAAGTGAAAAGCTTTTACGTATCTGAAGACACAATAGATTGAAAATAAATTCACAGAGGGAAAGAAAATATTCACACATTATATATTTGATAAGTAATTAATATCCAGGCTATATAAAGACCTCAGAAACAACAACAACAAAACAATCAAATTTAAACACGAGCAAAGGTTTTAAAATACACTTTTTTTTAAAGAAGAAATACAAATGACTAGTAAGCACAGTATAAGGTGCTCAGCATCACTAATCATGAGAAAAATGTAAATCCAAACCACAATGCAATACCAACTGACACATAGAAGTGTAGCTGCCATCAAAAAAACCACCACCAGCAAACCGGAACAACAAAGCCCCAGAAAACAGCAAATGCTGGATGTGGAGAAGTCAGGACTCCTGCACACTGCTGGGGGAAAGTAAGATGGCACAGCCACTGTGGAAAACAGTAATCACCATATGACCCAGTAATTCCACATCTGGGTATATACACCAAGAAACCAAAAGTGGGAATTTGCACACCCATGTTTATAGCAGCATTCACAAGAGCCAAAGGGTAGAAAAAGCCCAAATGTCCATCTACAGATGAATGGATGAGCAAATATGATCAATACACACAATGATATATTATTCAGCCTTAAAAAGGAAAGGCATTCTAATACATGCTACAACATAAACCTTGAAAAGATTAACACCGAAAAATGCAAATACTCTATGCTTTCCACTTTTATAGCGTACCTAGAGCAGTTAAATTCATAGACACAGAGAGTAGGATGTGGTTTCCAGGGGATGGGGGGAAGGGAAAGGGGAGCTATTGTTCCGTGGATACAGAGTTTCACTTTGGGGTGATGACAGGTTTGGAATGGATAGTGGTGATAGTTGCACAACAACGTATTTGTACTTAATGTACTTAAATTTTCTGTTATATATATTTTACCACAGTAAAAAAATTAGCATATATTTAAAAATATACATGTTTCTTTGAACTGTTTCTTTACATCACTTGTCCATTTTTCAATTTGGTTGTTGGTCTTTTAATAATTTAGGAGATATATATATAATATATACATACATATATACATATTTATATATGTATAAATATAGACAGGTATAGATATAAATATATAAAGACATATGTAAATATAGACAAGTATAGATATAAATATATAAGGACATATGTATAAATATAGACGAGTATAGATATAAATATATAAGGACGTATGTATAAATACAGACAAGTATAGATATAAATATATAAGGACGTATGTATAAATATAGACAAGTATAGATATAAATATATAAGGACGTAGGTATAAATATAGACAAGTATAGATATAAAATATAAGGACGTAGGTATACAGACAAGTATAGATAAAAACATAAAAGGACGTAGGTATAAATACAGACAAGTACAGATATAAACATATAAGGACGTAGGTATAAATACAGACAAGTATAGATATAAACATATAAGGACGTAGGTGTAACTACAGACAAGTATAGATATAAACATATAAGGACGTAGGTATAACTACAGACAAGTATAGATATAAACATATAAGGACGTCGGTATAACTACACACAAGTATAGATACAAACATATAAGGACGTAGGTATAACTACAGACAAGTATAGATATAAACATATAAGGACGTAGGTAAATACAGACAAGTATAGCTATAAACATATAAGGAGTAGGTATAACTACAGACAAGTATAGTTATAAACATATAAGGACGTAGGTACAAATACAGACAAGTATAGATATAAACATATAAGGACGTAGGCATAACTACAGACAAGTATAGATATAAACATATAAGGACGTAGGTATAACTACAGACAAGTATAGATATAAACATATAAGGACGTAGGTATAACTACAGACAAGTACAGATATAAACATATAAAGACGTAGGTATAACTACAGACATATTCATATAAAGACGTAGGTATAACTACAGACATATTCATATAAGACGTAGGTATAACTACAGACATATTCATATAAACACGTAGGTATAACTACAGACATATTGATATAAACACGTAGGTATAACTACAGACATATTCACATAAAGACGTAGGTATAACTACAGACATATTCACATAAACACATAGGTATAACTACAGACATATTCACATAAACACGTAGGTATAACTACAGACATATTCACATAAACACGTAGGTATAACTACAGACATATTCATGTAAAGACGTAGGTATAACTACAGACATATTCATGTAAAGACGTAGGTATAACTACAGACATATTCATGTAAACACGTAGGTATAACTACAGACATATTCACGTAAACACATAGGTATAACGACAGACATATTCACATAAACACGTAGGTATAACTACAGACATATTCACATAAACACGTAGGTATAACTACAGACATATTCACGTAAAGACGTAGGTATAACTACAGACATATTCATGTAAAGACGTAGGTATAACTACAGACATATTCATGTAAACACGTAGGTATAACTACAGACATATTCATGCAAACACGTAGGTATAACTAGAGACATATTCATGCAAACACGTAGGTATAACTACAGACATATATATGTAAAGACGTAGGTATAACTACAGACATATTCATGTAAAGACGTAGGTATAACTACAGACATATTCATGTAAAGACGTAGGTATAACTACAGACATATCATGTAAAGACGTAGGTATAACTACAGACACATTCATGTAAAGACGTAGGTATAACTACAGACACATTCATGTAAAGACGTAGGTATAACTACAGACACATTCATGTAAAGACGTAGGTATAACTACAGACACATTCATGTAAAGACGTAGATATAACTACAGACACATTCGTGTAAAGACGTAGGTATAACTACAGACACATTCGTGTAAAGACGTAGGTATAACTACAGACACATTCGTGTAAAGACGTAGGTATAACTATAGACACATTTGTATAAAGACGTAGGTATAACTATAGACACATTCGTATAACGACGTAGGTGTAACTATAGACACATTCGTATAAAGACGTAGGTAACTATAGACACATTCGTATAAAGACGTAGGTGTAACTATAGACACATTCGTATAAAGACGTAGGTGTAAGTATAGACACACTGATATAAAGACGTAGGTGTAAGTATAGACACACTCATATAAAGACATAGGTATAACTATAGACACATTCATATAAAGACGTAGGTATAACTATAGACACAGTCATATAAAGACGTAGGTGTAACTATAGACACATTCATATAAAGACGTAGGTGTAACTATAGACACATTCATATAAAGACGTAGGTGTAAGTATAGATACATTCATATAAAGACGTAGGTGTAAGTATAGACACATTCGTATAAAGACGTAGGTGTAAGCATAGACACATTTTAATAAAGACATAGGTGTAAGCAAAGACATAATAATATACAGACGTAGGTATAACCATACACATATTCATATAAGACGTAGGTATAAGCATACACATATTCATATAAAGACGGAGGTGTAAGCATAGACATATTCATATAAACACGGAGGTGTAAGCATAGACATATTCATATAAAGACGTAGGTATAAATATAAACATATTTATATAAAGACGTAGGTAAAAATATAGACATATTATATAAAGACGTAGGTAAAAATATAGACATATTTATATAAAGACGAAGGTATATAGTTAATTATAGATATATTTAGATAAAGAAATATGTATAAATATACATATATGTATATAAAGACATGTATAAATATAGATATATTTATATAAAGACATGTATAAATATAAATATAGATATATTATATAAAGACATATGTATAAATATAAATATAGATATTTATATAAAGACATATATATATAGATATAGATATATTTATAAAAAGACATATGTATAAATATAAATATATTTATATAAAAACATATGTATAAATATAGATAAATATAGATATATTTATAAAAAGACATATGTATAAATATAGACAAATATACTTATTTTATATAAAGACATGTATGAATATATTTATATAAAGACATGTAGAAATATATGCATATTTATATAAAGACATGTATAAATATAGATACAGATATATTTATATAAAGACATATGTATAAATATAGATATATTTATATACAGACAAACGTATAAATATAGATAAATATAGCTATATTTCTATAAAAACATATGTATAAATATAGACATATTTATATACAGACATATGTATAAATATAGATAAATATAGATATATTTATATAAGACATATGTATAAATATAGATAAATTTATATAAAGACACATGTATATAAATATACATATATTTATATAAAGACATATGTATACATATGTATAAATATAGATATATTTATATAAAGACATATGTATAAATATACATGAATATACTTATGTAAAGAAATATGTATAAAGATAGATACAGATATATTTATATAGACATATGTATAAAGATATATTTATATAAAGACATATGTATATAGATAATTATACATATATTATATAAAGACATATGTATAAAATAGATATATTCTATAAAGACAAGTGTATAAAGATAGATATATTTACATAAAAACATATGTATAAAGATAGATACATTTATATAAAGAAATATGTATAAAGATATATTTATATAAAGACATATGTATAAAGATAGATAAATATAGATATATTTATTTAAAGACATATGTATAAAGATACATAAATATAGATATATTTATTTAAACACATATGAATAAAGATAGATAAATATACATATATTTACATAAAGACATATGATAAAGATAAACAAATATATTTATATAAAGACATATATATAGATATAGATATATTTATATACAGACATATGTATAAAGATAGATAAATATAGATATATTTATCTAAAGACATATGTATAAATACAGATACATATAGATATATTTATATAAAGACATATGTATAAAGATAGATATATTTATATGAAGACATATGTATATAGATATATTTCTATAAAGACATATGTATAAACATGGATATATTTAGAGAAATTTGTATAAACTAGACATATTTAAAGACATATGTATAAAGACAGATATATTTATATAAAGACATATGTATAATGGTAGATAAATATAGATACAATTATATAAAGACGCATGTATAAAGATAGATATAAATATATTATATAAAGACATGTATAAAGATAGATATAGATATATATATAAAGACATACGTATAAAGATAGATAAATATAGATATATTTATATAAAGACATGTATAAAGATAGATAAATATAGATATATTTATATAAGACATATGTATAAAGACAAATAAATATAGATATATCTATATAAGGACATATGTATAAAGATAGACATATTTATATAAAGACATGTATTGAGATACATATATTATATAAAGACATGTATAAAGATAGATATATTTGTATAAAGACATATGTATAAAGATAGATATATTTACATAAAGACATACGCATAAAGATAAATATATTTATATAAAGACATACGGATAAAGATAGATATATTTGTATAAAGACATACAAAGATAGATATATTTATATAAAGACATATGGATAAAGACAGATATATTTATATAAAGACATACATATAAAGATAGATATATTTATATAAGGACATAGGTATAAAGATAGATATATTTACATGAAGACATATGTATAAAGACAGATATATTTATAAAAGACATGTATAAGGGTAGATATATTTATATAAAGACATGTATAAGGGTAGATATATTATATAAACACACATATAAAGAGATATTTATATAAACACATATGTATAAAGATAGACATATTTATATAAAGACATATGTATAAAGATATCTTTATATAAAGACATACGTATAAAGACAGATATATTATATAAAGACATACGTATATAGATATATTTATATAAAGACATATGGATAAAGATATACGTACATAAAGATACATGGATAGAGATAGATATATTTACATAAAGACATACGGATAAAGACAGATATATTATATAAACACATATGTATAAAGATAGACATATTTATATAAAGACATATGTATAAAGATATCTTTATATAAAGACATACGTATAAAGACAGATATATTTATAAAGACATATGTATAAAGATAGATATTTATATAAAGACATATGGATAAAGATATACGTACATAAAGATACATGGATAGAGATAGATATATTTACATAAAGACATACGGATAAAGACAGATATATTTATATAAACACATACGGATAAAGAGAGATATATTATATAAAGACATGGATAAAGATACATATATTTATATAAAAACATACAGATACAGATAGACATATTTATATAAAGACATATATGTAAAGATATATTTATATAAACATATATAAAGACAGATATATTTATATAAAACATATATGTAAATATAGATATATTTATGTGAAGAAATATGTATAAAGATAGATATATTTATATAAAGACATATGTATAGACAGATATATTTATATAAACACATATGTATAAAGATAGATATATTTATATAAAAACATATTTATAAAGATAAATATAGATATATTTAAATAAAGACATATATATAAATATAGATATATTATATGAACACGTCTAAATATAGATTAATATAGATATATTATATGAAGACACATGTATAAATATAAATATATTTATATAAAGACATATGTATAAATATTGATATATATTTATATGAAGACATATATATAAATATAGATATACTTATATAAAGACATATGTATAAATATACATAGATACAGATATATTTATATAAAGACATATGTATAAATATAGATATTTTATATAAAGACATATGGATAAAGATATACGTACATAAAGATACATGGATAGAGATAGATATATTTACATAAAGACATACGGATAAAGACAGATATATTTATATAAACACATACGGATAAAGAGAGATATATTTATATAAAGACATGGATAAAGATACATATATTATATAAAAACATACAGATACAGATAGACATATTTATATAAAGACATATATGTAAAGATATATTTTATAAACATATATAAAGACAGATATATTTATATAAAACATATATGTAAATATAGATATATTTATGTGAAGAAATATGTATAAAGATAGATATATTTATATAAGACATATGTATAGACAGATATATTTATATAAACACATATGTATAAAGATAGATATATTTATAAAAAACATATTTATAAAGATAAATATAGATATATTTAAATAAAGACATATATATAAATATAGATATATTTATATGAACACGTCTAAATATAGATTAATATAGATATATTTATATGAAGACACATGTATAAATATAATATATTTATATAAAGACATATGTATAAATATTGATATATATTTATATGAAGACATATATATAAATATAGATATACTTATATAAAGACATATGTATAAATATACATAGATACAGATATATTTATATAAAGACATATGTATAAATATAGATATATTTATATAAAGACATATGTATATAGATAAATATAGATATATTTATATAAAGACATGTATAAATATAGATAAATATAGATATTTATATAAAGACACATGTATAAATACTTATGTATAAATATAGATATATTCATATAAAGACATATGTATAATATAGATAAATATACATATATTTATGTAAAGACATATGGATAAAGACAGATAAATATATATATATTATATAAAGACATATGTATAAAGATAGATAAATATATATATTTATATAAAGACATATGTCAATATATAGTTAAAGACATATGTAACAATATAGATGAATATAGATGTATTTATAAAAAACATATGTATCAATATAGATAAATATAGATATATTATATAAAGACATATGTATCCATATACATTATGTAGATATATTTATTTAAAGACATATGTATAAATACTAATGTATAAATACAGATATATTAATATAACAACATATATAGATAGATAAATATGCATATATTTATGTAAAGACATATGTATAAGATAGATATAGATATATTTATATAAAGACATGAATAAACATAGATAAATATAGATATATTTATATAAAAACATATGTATAAATATAGATAAACAGATATACTTACATAAAGTCGTATGTAAAATATAGATAAATATAGATATATGTATATAAAGACATATGTATAAATATAGGTATATTTATATAAAGACATATGTATAAAGATAGATATAGATATATCTATATAAAGACATACGTATAAATATGTATATATTTATATACAGACATATGTATAAGTATAGATAAATATAAATATATTTATATAAGACATGTGTAAAAATATATATAAATATATATTTATATAAAGACATATGTATATAGATATTTTTATACACATATATATAAAATAGATATATTTATACAAAGACATACATATATAGATATATTAATATAAAGACATATGTATAAACATAGATATATTTATATAAAGACATATGTATGAATATAGGTATATGTAATTAAAGACATATGTATAAATATAGATATATTTATATAAAGACATATGTATAAAGATAGGTATATTTATATAAAGACATGTATAAGGATAGATATATTTATATAAAGACATGTATAAAGAGATACATTTATATAAAGACATATGTATAAATATGGATATATTTATATAAAGACATATGTATAAATATAGATATATTTATATATAGACATATGTATATATATACATATATCGATATACAGACATATGTATATAGATATAGATATATTTCTACAAAGACATATGTATAAATATAGATATATTTCTATAAAGACATATGTATAGATATATTTATATAAAGACATGTGTAAAAATATATATAAATATAGATATATTTATGTAAATACATATGTACAAAGATAAATATAGCTATATTTATATAAATACATATGTATAAAGATAGATAAATATAGATATATTTATATAATGATGTATATAAAATACAGATATAGATATATTTATATAAAGACATATATGTATATAGATATATTATATAAAGACATATCTATAAATATCGATATACATAAAGACCTATCTATAAATATAAATATAGATATATTTATATAAAGACACATGTATAAATGTGGATAAATATACATATAATTATATAATGACGTATGTATAAATATAGATATATTTATATAAGGACATATGTATAAAGATAGATATATTCATATAAAGACATATGTATAAAGATAAATTTAGATATATTTATATAAAGACATAAGTATAAATACAGATAAATATAGATAAGTTTATATAAAGACATATGTATAACGAAAGATATATTTATATAAGACATATGTATAAAGATAGATATATTTATGTAAAGACATATATAAATATAGATATATTTATATAAAGACATGTATAAATATAGATATATTTATATACAGACATATGTATCAGTATAAAGATGGATATATTTCTATCAAGGTATATATGTAAATATAGATATATTATATAAAGACATATGTATATAGATAAATATAGATATATTTATATGAAGGCATATGTATAAATCTTTATGTATAAATATAGATATATTAATATAAGACATATGTGTAAATATAGAAAAATATACATATACTTATGTAAAGACATGTATATAGATAAATATAGATATATTTACATAAAGACATGTATAAACATAGATAAATATAGATATATTTACATAAAGACATATGTATAAATATAGATAAACAGATACATTTATATAAAGATGTATGAAAAATATAAATATAGATATTTATATAAAGACATATGTATAAATATAGATATATTTATATAAAGACATATGCATAGATATAGATATGTTTATATAAAAACATATGTAAAAATAGATTCATATAAATATATTTATATAAAGACATATGTAAAAATGTAGATAAATATAGATATATTTATATAAAGACATATGTATATAGATATCTTTATATAGACATATGCATAATATATAGAAATATAGATATATTTAAATAAAGATGTGTGTGAAATATAGATAAATACAGATATATTTATATAAAGACATATGTATAAATATAGATATATTGATATAAAGACATAGGTATAAATATAGAGATGTATATAAAGACATATGTATCAATATAAATATAGATATATTTATATAAAGTCATATGTAGAAATATAGATAAATATAGATATATCTACATAAAGAGGTATGTAAAAATGTAGACATATTTATATAAAGACACATGTATATATATAAATATACATATATTTATATAAAGACATATGTATAGATATAGATATATTGATATAAAGTCATATGTATACATATAAACATAAATATATTATGTGGAGACATATCTATAAAGATAGATGTATTTATATTAAGACATGTAGAAGGATAGATATATTGATATAAAGACATGTATAAAGATAGATATATTAATAAAAAGACATATGTATTAAGAGATATATTGATATAAAGACGTATGTATAAATATAGATATATTTAAAGACATATGTATAAAGATAGATATATTCTCTAAAGATATATGTATAAAGATAGATTATATAAAGAAATATGTATACAGATAGATATATTATATAAAGACACAAATATAAAACAGATATATTTATATAAAGACATATGTATAAACATAGACGAATATACATATATTTATATAGAGACATGTAGAAAGAGAGATAAATATAGATAGGTTTATATAAAGACATATGTATAAAGACAGATATATTTATATAAAGATATATGAATAAAGATAGATATATTATATTAAGATATATGTATAGATATATTTATATAGACAAATGTGGAAATATAAATATATTTACATAAAGACATTTGTATCAATATGGATAACTGTAGATATATTTATATAAAGACCTATGTATAAATATACATATATTTACATAAAGACATATGTATAAATATAGAGATATATTTAAATAAAGCCATATGTATAAATATAGATATAAAGACATATGTACAAATATAGAAAAATATAGATATATTTATATACAGACATAAGTATATAAATATCGATATATTTATATAAAGACATATGTATAAATATAGATGAATAGAAATATATTTATAGAAATACATATGTAAAATATAGATAAATATAGATATATTATATAAAGACATATGAATATAGATATATTTATATAAAGACATGTATAAATACATATATAGATATATTTATATAAACACATATGTAAAGTATAGGTCAATATAGATATATTTAAATTAAGACATAGGTATAATATAGATATAGATATATTTATATAAAGACATATGTATAAATATAGATATATTTATATAAAGACATATGTATATAGATATATTATATAAAGACATGTGTAAATATACTTAAATACAGATATATTTATATAAAGATATATGTATAGTTATAGATATATTATATAAAGACATATATAGAGATATCAATGCAGTCATATTTATATAAAGGCATATGTATAAATATAGACTATATATACAGACATATCTATAAATATATATAAACATAGACATATTTATATAAAAACATATGTATAAAGATAGATAAATATAGATATATTTATATAAAGACATATGTATAAAGATAGAAAAATGTAGATATATTTGTATACAGACATATGTATAAAGATAGATATATATAAAGACATATTTATAAAGATAAATATAGATCTATTTATATAAAGACATATGTATAAATATAGATATATATACAAAGACATAGGTATAAATATAGATATATTTATATAGAGACATATGTTTAAATATAGATATATTTATATAAAGACATGTACAAATATAGTTAATTATAGATATATTTATATAAAGACATATGTATAGATATAGATATATTGATATCAGACATCTGTATAAATATAGATATATTTACAGAAAGAGATATGTATAAATACAGATATATTTGTATAAAGACGTGCATGATAGATACAGAAATATTTATATAAAGACATATGTATAAATATAGATACATTTATATAAAGACATGTATAATATAGATAAATATAGATATATTTATATAAATACATATGTATCAATATAGATATATTTATATACAGACATATGTATAAATATAGATATTTTATATACAGACAAATGTGGAAATATAGGTAATTTTAGATATATTTATATAAAGACATATGTATCAATATAGATATTTTATATACAGACATATGTATAACTATAGATAAATATAGATATATTTGTATAAAGATATGTGTATAAATATAGATATATTTCTATAAAGACATGTATACAGATAAATATAGATATATTTATATAAAGACATATGTATATAGATAAATATAGATATATTTATATAAAGACACATGTATAAATATAAATACAAATATATTCATAAAAAGACATATATAAATATAGATAATATAGATGTATTTATATAAAGGCATATGTATAAATATAGATATATTTATCTAAAGACATATGTATATAGATAAATATAGATATATTTATAAAAAGACATATGTATATATACATATGTATAAATATAGATATATTTATAAAAACATATGTATATAGATATATTTACATGAAGACATATGTATAAAGACAGATATATTATATAAAGACATGTATAAATACATATATAGATATATTTATATTAAGACATATGTATAAAGACAGATATATTTATATAAGATATATGTATAGATATTTATATAAAGACATGGGTATAAAATACATATATTTATATAAAGACACATATATAAATATAGATATATTTAAGGACATATGTATAACTATATACAGATATTTCTACAAAGACATATGTATAAACATAGATGTATTTATATAAAGACATATGTATAAATATAGGTAAATATAGACATATTTATATAAAGACATATGTATATATACATATGTATAAATATAGATACATTTATATAAAGACAGGTGTATACAGATAAACATACATATATTTCTGTAAAGACATATGTATAAAGATATATAAATATCGATATATTTATAAAAACATATGTACAAATATATATTCATATAAAAACATGTGTATAACTATATATAGACATATGTATATAGATATATTATATAAAATCATAAGTATAAATATAGATATATTTATATGAAGACATATGTATAAATATAGATATATGTATATAAAGACATATGTATATAGATAGATATAGCTATAATTAAAGACATGTATAAATATAGATATATTTATATAAAGACATATGTATAATATAGGTAAATATAGACATATTTATATAAAGACATATGTATAAATATAGATATTTATATAAAGACATATGTATAAGTATAGATAAATATAGATATATTTATATGAAAGCATATGTATAAAGATAGATATATTATATAAAGACATGTATAAGGATAGATATATTTATATAAAGACAGGTATAAAGACAGATATATTTATATAAAGACATTGGTATAAAATACATATATTTATATGAAGACATATGTATAAATATAGATATATTTATATACAGACATAACTATAGATAAATATAGATATATTTCTATAAAGACATATGTATAAACATAGATATATTTATATAAAGAGATATGTATAAATATAGATATAAATATATTTATATAAAGACATATGTATAAATACATATGTATAAATATAGATACATTTATATAAAGATATGTGTATGTAGATAAGTATACACATATTTATGTAAAGGCTTATGTATAAAGATAGATAAATATAGATATATTTATATAAAGACATGTATATAGATATATTATATAAAGACATATGTATAAATGTAGATATATATAAAGACATGTATAAATATAGATAAATATAAATATATTTATATAAACACATAAGTATAAATACAGATAAACAGATATATTTATATGAAGACATTAGTAAAAATGTAGATATATTATATAAAGACATATGTATAAATATGTATAGATATAGATATATTATATAAAGACATATGTATAAATATAGAGAATATATATTTTATAAAGACATATGTATAAATATACATAAATATAGATATATTATAAAAATACGTATAAATATAGATATATTTCTATACAGACATATGTATAAATATAGAAAAATATCGATATATTTCTATAAAGACATATGTATAATATAAATATATTTATATAGAAACATATGTATAATATAAATATATTTATATAAACATATGTATAAATATAGAGAATATATATTTTTATAAAGACATGTATAGAGATAAATATATATTTATATAAAGACATATGTATAATATAGATAAATATAGATATATTTCTATAAGACATATGTATAAATATAAATATATTTATATAGACATATGTATAAATATAGATACATATAGATATATTTATATAAGACATATGTGTAAATATAGATATATTTATATTAAAACGTAAATATAAATATAGATATAGATATATTTATATGAAGACACATGTTTAAAGATAGATATATTTATATAAAGACATGTATAAAGATATTTATATTTATATAAAGACATGTATAAAGATAGATATATTATATAAAGACATATGTATAAAATACATATATTTATATAAAGACATATGTATAAGTATCGATATATTTATATACAGACATATGTATAACTATAAATATAGATATATTTCTATAAAGACATATGTATAAACATATGTATATTTAAATAAAGACCTACGTATATAGAGAAATATAGATATATTTATATAGACATATGCATAAACATATATGTATAAATATATGTGTAAATACGTGTGTATATAGATAAATATACATATATGTAAAGATGTATATATAAAGATAAATATAAATATGTTTATATAAAGACATATGTATAAAGATAGATAAATATTTATATAAAGACATACGTATAAAGATAGATAAATGTAGATATATTTAAAGACATATGTATATAGATAAATTTCTATAAAAACATATGTATAAAATAGATAAATATAGATATATTTATATAAAGACATATGTATAAAGATAAATATATTTTCATAAAGATATATGTATAAAGATAGATATACTTATATAAAGAAATATGTATATAGATATATTTATATAAAGACATATGTATAAAAATAGATGAATATACATATATTTATATAAAGACATAGGTATAGAGATAAATATAGATACATTTATATAAAGTCATATATATAAAGATAGATATAGATATATTTATATAAAGACATGTATAAATATACTTAAATACAGATATATTTATATAAAGACATATGTGTAGATATAGATATATTTATATAAAGACATATGTATAAATATCAATACAGTCATATTTATATAGAGACATATATATAGATATATTTATATAAAGACATATGTATAAAATAGATAAATATAGATATATTTATGTAAAGACATATGTATAAATATAGATATAGATATATTTATATAATAACATATTTATAAAGATAGATAAATGTAGATATATTTGTATAAAGACATGTGTAAAGATAGATATATTTAAAGACATATGTATAAAGATAGATAAATGTAGATATATTTACATAAAGACATGTATAAATATAGATAGAGATATATTTATATAATGACATATGTAAAATATAGATAAATATAGATATATTCATATAAAGACATATGTATAAATATAGAGATATTTATATAAAGACATATGTATAAATATTGAGATATTCATATAAAGACATATGTATAAATATATAGTTATATAAAGAAATATGTATAAATATAGATATATTTATATGACATATGTATAATATAGATATATTTATATAAAGACATATGTTTAAAAATAGATATATTTATATAAAGACATATGTATAAAATAGATATATTTATATAAATACATATGTATAAATATAGATATATTTATATAAAGACATGTATATAGATATTTATATAAAGACTGTATAAATATAGATATATAAGAACGTATGTATCAATATAGATATATTTATATAAAGACATATGTATAAAGATAAATATAGATATATTTATATAAAGACATCTGTATAAATATGGATATATTATATAAAGACATATGTATCAATATATATTTATATAAAGACATATATGTCAATATAGATATATTATATAAAGACATATGTATCAATATAGATAAAATAGATGTATTTATATAAAACATGTGTATCGATATAAATAAATATAGATATATTTATATAAACACATAAGTTTCAATATAGATAAATGTAGATATATATAAAGACATATGTATCAATATGGATAAATGTAGATATAATTATATAAAGACATATGTATCAATATAGATAAATGTAGATATATTATATAAAGACATATGTATCAATATAGATAATGTAGATATATTATATAAAGGCATGTGTATCATATAGATAAATATAGAAATATTTATATAAGACATATGTATCAATATAGATAAATGTAGATATATTTATATAAAGACATATGTATCAATATAGATAAGTGTAGATATATTTATATAGATACACATGTATCAATATTGACAAATGTCGATATTTATATAAAGACATGTATCAATGTAGATAAATGTAGATATATTTATATAAAGACATATGTATCAATATACATATATTTATATAAAGACATATTTATAAATATAGATATATTTATATAAAGACATATGTATAAATATAGATATATTTATATAAAGACATATATATAGATATATTTATATAATGACATATGTATATAGATATACTTATATAAAGACATATGTATAAATATAGATATATTTATATAAAGACATGTATAAATATTGACATATTTATATAAAGACTATATATAAATATAGATAGATACAGATATATTTATATAAAGATATATGTATATATATTAAAGACATGTATAAATATCGATAAATATATATATTTATATAGACATCTGTATAAATATAGATATATTTATATAGAGACATATGTATCAATATAGATATATTTATATTAAGTCATATATGTCAATATAGATATATTTATATAAAGACATATGTATCAATACAGATAAATATAGATGTATTTATATAAAACATATGTATCAATATAGATATACATATATTTATATAAAGACATATGTTTCAATATCGATAAATGTAGATATATTTATATAAAGACATATGTATCAATATCGATAAATGTAGATATATTTATATAAAGACATGTATCAATGTAGATATATGTGATATATTTATATAAAGACATATGTGTCAATATAGATAAATGTAGATATATTATATAAGGCTTATGTATCAATATAGATAATGTAGATATATTTATATAAAGACATATGTGTCAATATAGATAATGTAGATATATTATATAAAGACATATGTATCTATATTGGTAAATGTATATATATTTATATAAAGACATGTATCAATATAGATAAATGTAGATATATTTATATAAAGACATATGTATAAATATAGATATATTTATATAGACATGTATATAAATATATTTATATAGAGACATATGTATAAATATAAATATAGATGTGTTTATATAGAGACATATGTATATAGATAAATATAGATATATTTTTATGAAGACATATGTATAAATATAGATAATATAGATATATTTATATAACGTCATATGTATAAATATAGATAATATATAACCCAAAATAGCTTTTGGTATGTCATGTATGTTCCAGATCTATTTCCCAGTCTGCTGACTTTTGACTTTGAGACATTTTCCTCGCCTATAAAGTTTTAATTTTTATCGAGTCAAATTCATCAGTCTTCTAGTCAAAGACTTATTCATGGGTATGGTGTTTCAGTTTAGGATGATAAAGAAGTTGGAATCACATGGAGGAAGGCGTGCATGCAGGCTGAGCTGGAGGTCAGTGTGAGACCTCCCACCCCCTGTTCTGGAATCAGATGGAGAAAGGCATGCATGCAGGCTGAGCTGGAGGTCAGTGTGAGACCTCCCACCCCCTGTTCTGGAATCAGATGGAGGAAGGCATGCATGCAGGCTGAGCTGGAGAGATGAGCTGGGTGGCAGAACAGTCCTCCCATGACCCTAGACCTTAAGTGCTCCCACATGCTCTCAGGCATGTATCAAACCAAGAAAGCAGGCTAGGAGGGTAACACAGCAAGTGTATACAGGGAGCTATGAAATACTTGAGCTGAGCAAATGACACACAAGCAGACAGAAGCAGTATGACCTTTACACAGTGACCTGGCTGAAATCATTTCAGGCTCTCATTAACCAGGAGAGCTCCGCTTTCTCTCTGAGGTAGGTAAACTTGAGGGGTAAAGTGGGAGTTGGGGAAAACAGAAAGGAAAGCCTGGTAGTATTTCTTCTAACTCTGTTATAAATGAAAAGTAAAACATAAATGCCCTGTCTCAGGGCCCAAATGCTATGTGAAAAAATGTTTGTCATCTCAGTCACGTGACATGGACTTTAGCAGAGCAGTACACACATGGTCATTATTCCTTTCCTTCTGCATGTTGTGTGCTTTCTCAGTTTTATAATGTACCTGATCCACTTGTCTCATCATACTAGCTGCAAACAAGGCCACTGAATATCACACCAGGTGGCCAGCATGTCTGTGAAGGGCAGAAACTGGGGCAGCCAAACAGCTGGCAGAGGCCAGTTAGTAAGTCCCCGATGTCCACTCCATAGAGGATTCCACACTTAAAAGACAAGATAAGTGAGTGTCAGGCTGCCTCACTAGTTTTCCCCCCAAATAAAAAAATAAAAGTAACCCCTCCAGGGAACGTGTGTGTGTACACACAAAAGTACGTGCACACAGCTACATGCAAAGGGGAAAGGCTGGGAAGGAACCAAATCCACCTCTGAATACCAGTTACTTGTGGGTAAAGGGCAGGTGAAGCCACCTGTCAGCATTACTCACCTTTTCAACTGATGAGCTTGCATCAATTTTGGCAATTTCTCATAAAAAGGCAATTTTCACTCCTTGGGTGATCACCCAGGTCCTGCAAAACTGAGCCACCAAGAACCACCTGCACCACTTCCCATGAGGCCAAATAATGGCTTCCCTCAAAGCTCAGCCCTCCCACCCACCTCCTAGTCCTGTCCCATGCAGGGGGCTACCGGCCTCCTGGGGTACAGGAGTCCAGGCCAAACCCAAGCCACAGACGGCTGGTGAAACCAGCATGTATCCAAGGGCCTTCCCCCAACCTGGGCCATGTGCCCACTGCATAGATATGCCTGTGCTCACTCCCCTAGGACAGAGACTCCCTTTTCTTCAGTTGGAATGAGGGATGGGGAGATTTGACGGTGTCCTGTACACGTTGGTTTCTTCATCTGGAACGAGGGATGGGGAGATTTGATGGTGTCCTGTACACGTTGGTTTCTTCAGCTGGAACGAGGGATGGGGAGATTTGACGGTGTCCTGTACATGTTGGTTTCTTCGGCTGGAAGGAGGGATGGGGAGATTTGATGGTGTCCTGTACAGGTTGGTTTCTTTGATTGGAACGAGGGGTGGGGAGATTCGATGGTGTCCTGTACAGGTTGGATGCTAATCTGATGAGGTGTTCTTGGAGAAGCTTGCCTGAGTTCGGCGCTTTCTCAGCATGTGGTGTGTGCTGCCCCTTCCAGCTTCAGGAGTCCCAGAAGGAAAGTGCTTCTGCAACCTCCATTTACTGGTGAACAGAGGGCAGGTGGTTTGCAGCTGGCTGAGCAGCTGCTAAGTGGCCAACAGGCTGGATCTGCGTCTCACTTGCAGAGGCCCTGCCTGGCTGCTGGGGCTGCCCTGAGACTCCCTCCTCCTCCTCTTCCCTCCACAGCTTTCCTGGCTTCTAGCCACAGCTGTGCTCCAGGTGGGGAACACCTGTGGGTGCACCAGGTGCAACTACTCAGAGCCCAGCGTGCTGAAGGGCCCCTGCTCTATGCTGTTTCCATATCCAAGCCCAAGCTCATCTATAGATTCAGCAAATCCAAGCCTCCCTGAATTCCCTGCAAGACCAAACTGAGCCCTACAACCCCCACTACACTGGTTACCTGCCAGTCCCAGCCCCTGCTGCCTCCTGAGCCACTGTCTATACAGTTCTGAAGTCCTTCAAGAATGTTGAGATCCTAAGCTGATTCTCACCCAAAGAGGTAAACAACCAGGGCCTCCGGGGGTAGAGAACATACCCAGACAGGTTTTGCTACCTGTAGGCTTGATGTCCTTCACCTACAACATGCCACTCTTGCCAGGCTGGAAGAGGGGCTCCAGAAACTTGGGAAACCTGGGCCTGTAGCTGGCATATGGAAAAGATGCCTGGAAAAGCACTCCTCCTGTCCATGAAGCCCCCAGATGGAACCAGGTAATTGGGAAATACATGGGCATCAAGCCTGACCCCCACTCAGACCCAGGTGGGAACTGCAGCAGTGACTTACCCCCTCTGCCACTCTGGCTGTACCACTACAGGAGGGAGGAACATCTAGCCCCAAGCATGAGTGGAGACACTAGGTGTGGGCAGGTTCCAGTGGTTGCTGCAGCTGAACCTTCCCAACCAGGTCCACACAAGGCCATCTCAGATGGGTGCGCCCCTGGGTTGGGCAAGGACACCCCTCAGAGTGAAAGCCACTGAGCAGGGCTGTCAGAGGCCTCTTTTCCTGCTCCGAGAACAGGTTGAGGGAGTATGGGGGACTTCTGCCCCCTCCCAGCTGCTTCCAGGAGCCACTTCTTTCAAGATGAGGCACTCTCCTGCCTGCCTGTTCCCATTTGGCTGCAATAGACCATTGCCAACATTCAGAGAAAAACGGGCCTCACCTGTTTCCCCGACACGTCGAAGGCAGGTGGGTATGCCCAGGGGACCTGGGGTAGAACCTATACATCGGCCCACCCCCAGGCTATGCTGGCTTCATCTTATCTGTGTGATGGGGGTGGGGGTGGGAATTAGCAAGAGACCATCACACAGGCCATGGACAAGTTCTACAAGAGCCAGGTAGAAGAGCACTGTCTGTGCATGCTGCCCGGCACCCAGCTCACACTCACATCTCTTATTTGACAGCTTCCCCAAAGCAGACTTTGAAGTCCAGGCTTCTCTGGGAGGAGACTCTGCCAAGCTAAAGGGCCTATCCCCAAAGGTGCCACCCTCACCAGTCTCATCCTGACAATCTTGGGTTATTTTTGCCCTGAAGTTTTGGAGTGGGGGACAGGGAGACAGCAGACAGTACGCATTAGCCACCTTTCCAGAGAGCATCAGCCCTCCAGATTGGGGCAGGTCAGACCTCCACTCAGGTGTTTTTCTCACTGGCTGCCAGTTGGGGGAAGCAGCATTGTGAGCAGCTGCCCGTCTCCCCAGGTCCTGGTTCAGAAACCCCATCTGTGCCTCTGGAGATACTGCCCCCGAGCACACAGGCCCAGCAACCACCATCTACAGCCCCCAGGACCTAATCCCCTTCTACATAGGGGTCAGTGCATGTGAGTATGCACTGGGCTTGATTTCTGCCCACTAGTCCCTGCCAGATATCCCATGCCCACCTCAAGAGAATGAGGCCACACAAACACACCCAGGCCGTCATGCTGATGGAGTGGCCGGGGTCCTACTTGCCCACTCTTCATTGCTGGTTCAGAGCCAACTGTCTGACCACATTCCTACCGAGATGCGACTTTGGGGACATTGTCCACCAGGGTCACTGACGACTTTTAAAGTTCCAGAAACAGAGGGCCAGCTGGTCCCCTAGAAGTCTGGAATATGGGATAAGCCAAGGCTTGCCTTCAGAACAGATTTTCCACCACATAGCCGCCAAGGCCCAGAGCATCCTCAAGTTCATATGAAGCCTGCCTGCCATGTCCACAGCCCATGCCGACCCCTCCTGGAGCCACTGGAATGCCTGTTCCTGGGCACTCAACAAACCCAGGCAGCTTCAGCTTTGCAGGACAACCATGCCCATCTGGCAGCCGCAGCTGGAGGGGGGCCCATAGAAGTTGGAGGTGAGGCCGGGCGCGGTGGCTCAAGCCTGTAATCCCAGCACTTTGGGAGGCTGAGATGGGCGGATCACGAGGTCAGGAGATCGAGACCATCCTGGCGAACACGGTGAAACCCCGTCTCTACTAAAAATACAAAAACTAGCCGGGCGAGGCGGCGGGCGCCTGTAGTCCCAGCTACTCGGGAGGCTGAGGCAGGAGAATGGTGGGAACCCGGGAGGTGGAGCTTGCAGTGAGCTGAGATCCGGCCACTGCACTCCAGTCCGGGCGACAGAGCGAGACTCCGCCTCAAAAAAAAAAAAAAAAAAGTTGGAGGTGAAGCCAGATGCTATGAGAATACTTTATTAGGCAAAATCGTATACTATAAAAATGCTTTAAAATGCAGCAGGAGGAGAGGTGAAGACACGAACAAGTGTGTAGTGACACATGGCAGTCAGAACACAGTAAAGAATCCACACTGCTTCCCCCCTTTACCTAGAAAAGGAAAGTTCTAGGCCTCCTCCTCCTTGGCTGTGGCATCCTGCTACTGCTGATACTCAGAAACCAGGTCGTTCATGTTGCTCTCCGCCTCGGTAAATTCCATCTCATCCATCCCCTCGCCGGTGTACCAGTGGAGGAAGGCCTTGCGCTGGAACATTGCTGTAAACTGCTCTGAGACACACTTGAAGAGTTCCTCGATGGCCGTGTTGTTCCCAATGAAGGTGGCTGACATTTTTAGCCTCCGGGGTGGGATGTCACAGACAGCTGTTTTGACCGTGTCGGGGAGCCAGTTAGCGAAGTAGCTGCTGTTCTTATTTTGAATGTTGAACATTTGTTCATCCACCTCCCTCATGGGCATGCGACCCCTGAAAATGGCAGCCGCCATTAGGTAGCGGCCATGATGGGGGTCACACGTGGCCATCATATTCCTAGCATCAAACATCTGCTGGGTAAGCTCAGCGACCATCAGGGCCCGGTACTGCTGGCTGCCCCGGCTGGTCAGTGGGGCAAAGCCAGGCATGAAGAAATGCAGCCAGGGAAATGGGACCATGTTCACAGCCAGCTTCCACAGGTCAGCATTCAGCTGGCCTGGGAGGCACAGGCACGTGGTGACCCCGCTCATGGTGGCAGACACCAGGTGGTTCAGGTCACCATAGGTGGCCGTGGGCAGTTTCAGGGTCCTGGAACAGATGTCTTATAACACTTTGTTGTCTATACAGAAGGTCTCATCCGCATTTTCTATGAGCTGGTGGACCAAGAGGGTGGCATTATAGGGCTCCACCACCGTGTCTGACACCTTGGGCAAGGGCAGGATGCTGAATGTGTTTATGATCCTATCTGGGTACTCCTCCCGGATCTTACTGAGCAGAAGGGTACCCATCCCAGACCCCGTCCCCCCACCCAGAGAGTGGGTCAGCTGGAAACCCTGCAGGCAGTCACAGCTCTCAGCCTCCTTTCTGACAACGTCCATCACCGACTCCATCAGCTCCGCGCCTTCTGTGTAGTGCCCCCTGGCCCAGTTGTTTCCAGCCCCACTCTGACCTCTAAGACAGTACAGCCAGTCACTCGATGGCCAGGTAGACGGTCATCAGTGGTCACCATAATGCAAAAAGGGCCAAGTGTCACATGTGAGGTGACAGCACCATTTGCCCTACAGGTGGAGCAAATGAAACCCCTCCCCCAGAGTTACAGGACAGCAGCCTCCCCTGTTAGAAATTAAGTCAGGAGTCAAACCTGAGACAGGCTAACAGACCTCCCTGCAGGTGGCTCCTGCCCATTTTCAGGGAAGGCAGTAGCCACGGCCCCAGCTCAGCTCCCTGCATTGAGTTTACATCAGTAGCTCTTCACCTTGAGGAGACACCTAGGCCTTCCTCCCAAAGCCCGTTTAGGAGGCAGTTGGAGCGACTGGACTGGGAGGATAGGAGGGTGTTCAGGGGCCCTGGATCCACGGTTCCCACGGCCATGACCTTGGGGCACTGGTAGATTTTGAGTGGCTAAGGAACGTCACCCACTGGTCACACAAGATGAAGTTGTCCGGCCTGAAGATCTGCCCGAAGGGCCCCCAGCACATAGAGTCCATGGTGCCCGGCTCCAGATCCACCAGCACAGCGCGGGGCACGTACCTGCCACCTGAGAGGGGCGGGGGGCATGAGCGAGGGGAGGGCCGCATTCCCAGGAGGGCGGTGGGGGAGGTCGGGGGTCTCACTGCAGGCCTCGTTGTAGTACACCTCGATGGGCTCCAGCTGCAGGCGGCTGTCCCCGTGGTAGGTGCCCGTGGAGTCGATGGCGTGTTCATCAGAGATCACCTCCCAGAACTGCGAGACAGGAGGGGCCAGACAGGCCAGGGCCAGTCACGGGGGCGTCCCAGCTCCTCTCCCACCCCCACCTTCATCCGCACCCCCATCCTTAGGCCGCCCTGTCCCTGGGGTCCACCCCGGCCGCCTCGCCAGCCGCTGAATCCCGCCGTGTCCCGGGCAGGGAGCCCAGGGGCCGCAATGCAGGAGACCCGCTCCCGCTCCCACCCCCGCCCCCACCCCCACCACTGCCAACATCCTCCTTGGTCACCGGGCAGGCCCGAGCTGGGCCCTCAGAGCTCCGGCTGCCAACCTTGGCGCCGATCTGGTTCCCGCACTGCCCGGCCTGCGTGATCACGATCTCCCTCATGGCTAAGGTGGGATCAGGGCGGCAGGAGAAATGCGAGGAGGAGGAGCAGACGCCAGTGACCCAGCCTGCCCTCTGCCAACGCTGAAATAGCCCCGCGCCCACCTCCCCCACCCTCGCATTGGGCTCCCAGAATAAGCAACAGCTTTACTTCCACACAGGTGTACCCACCTGTGCATCCCTTGGTGTAGAACGTCTGTTGGGGAGCTCAGGTGTCCCTGCTGTGGTCCTTTCCACGTTGGGGAAAGCTGGTCAGCTGGAGAACTTCCTCCCAAGTCTTTACTAAGACTAAATCCCTAGCAGAACTGAAACTGAATTTTCGTCCCATGTGGGAGGGGAGGACTCTAGTTTCCATACTCACAGAATACCTTTGCACCTGTCCTAGATTGAGGACATATTTCTGTAATTGATGAGTCCTTTCCTCTGTTAGGAGATCTGTGGTTAGGAAAGGCCTTCCGTATGTTAACTCAACAGGACTTCATTGTAAGTTTTACTTTGGAGCAGTTCAAACCTACAGTAAACTATGGGTGTTAGAGATAGTCAGGTCTCTGATTTAGCTAGAGTCTTCTTTAGAGTGGGATTAGCCCTTTCAGCTTTCCAGAGGACGGCAGTCTCCACGCAGAGTGAAGGTAACATTGGATTCTTCAAGCTGAGGATAGGTGTTGGGATATTCCCGCTGTGAAAGATGGGCCATTGTCACTGTGCAGGCTTTTAGATGACCCAAACTGAAGAGCTATTTCTTCTGGTAAACATTTTTCAGATGGGGTAGGGAATGCCTCAATCTAACCAGTGAAGGTATCAGTGAGCATTAGCAATTATATGAATCTCCTGCAGAAAGGCATCTGAGTAAATTAGAGTTGCCAGTTCTCACCTGGATAGGTTCCTCAATTTTGGACAGGTTTAACTGGAGGAGAAAATTGCTGGCCATTTGGGTCATGTCAGGCACAAAGCTCTCAGTGCTGAGTCACCTGTTTTAGTGTCTTGAAAAGATTTACCCCTATAAACCAATAAGACATTAACAGAAACAAAGAATCCCTTCTAGGATGAAAAGAATCATGAAAGTGCTGAATTATATTCCTATGATTGGTACTTGGCATTAGTAATTTGTTACCATCATTCAGCCAGCCAGAGGGGCCCTGGACTGAAATGCAATCCCTAGCCCATTTTTGTTCTTCAGAGTATTCTGGCCCAGTTCTATGCATGCTGACCAGCACGCCCATAAGCTTCATTGGCCCTTTCAGTGCAGGGGCCTTGGCTGTGGCATCTACAAGGGCATTTCCTTTTACATGGTCAGTCTCTCTTTTGATGTCCTCTGCTATTAATTATAGTCACTTTTTGGCGCACAGCAGCATTCTAACAAGCTCAAAATCTGAATGATGTTGTATAGAAAAGCCCTTGGTGGTCAGGAGTCCCTACCCATTCCAAATTGCAGCATAAGCATGAAGCACTAAAAAATCATACTTGGAATCAGTGTAAATGTTAACTTTTAAATCCTTTCCCAACTGCAGGGGCCTCGTAAGTTCAATTAACAGCTTTCTGAGCTGAGATAGAGGCCAGCAAGGCTTGTGCCTTGACTCTCTTGTGGTGACTAATAATGGTATATCTAGCCCTCCTGTTTTCCTGATGCATAAAACAACTTGCATCTGTTAACTACTCTTCCTTCGGATGGTCAAGGGATTGATCTTTCTTAAGTCTGGCCTCCTAAATAAATTTGTTTCATAACCTGTGACATGCTTTGGCTGTGTCCCCAGTCAAATCTTATCTTGAATTGTAGCTCCCATAATTCCCACATATTGTGGGAGGGACCCAGTGGGAGGTAATCGAATCGGGGGATGGGTCTTTCCCATGCTGTTCTTGTGACAATGAATAAGCCTCATGAGATCTGATGGTTTATTTATTTTTGAGACATAGTCTTGCTCCATTGTTCAGGCTGGAGTGCAGTAGCATGATCTTGGCTCACTGCAACCTCTGACTCCTGCGTTCAAGCGATTCTCCTGTCTCAGCCTCCTGAGTGGCTGGGATTACAGGCACCCAACACCATGCCTCTCTAATGTTTGTACTTTTAGTATAGACGGGGTTTCACCATGTTGGCCAGGCTGGCCTCGATTTCCTCACCTCAGGTCATCCACTACCTTGGACTCCCAAAGTGCTGGGATTACAGCTGATGGTTTTATAAAGGGGAGTTACCCTACACAAGCTCTTTTGCCTGCTGCCATGTAAGAGATGTGACTTTGTTCCTCATTTGCCTTCTGTCATGAGTGTGAGGCCTCCCCGACCATGTGCAACTGTGAGTCAATTAAACATCTTTTCTTTATAAATTACCCTGCCTCAGATATGTCTTTATTAGCAGTGTGAGAACAGACGAATACAACCTATATGCCAGAAAGGCTAGGAGCACCTGTGGGCTCTGGCAGGCAAGTAGCTGGGTTTATGGTTTGGCAGGCTCTAAGGGTTATGTCTGGAGTGTCTAGCAATAAGGCCTGATACTTTCACAAATATTGTCCTATAATCCACTGGTGCCCTTTAGCTTCTAGGACCACCTTCCCTTGGTGTGGGGTCAAAAACCTGTAGGTGCTGTTCTAATGTTAGTTTATTAGCTTTGCCTACTAGAAAAGTGGTCGCAACAATAGCTCTGAGACGTCAAGACCACCCTGAGGCCACCTGGTCTATCAGCTTATAAATTAGGCTACTGGCCTTGGAATGTCCCCCAGTTTTTGGACGAGATTACCCAAGGCCTATGACTTGCTTTTTGGCCACATAGATAAAAAATGGTTCATCCAACCTGGGGACTCCCATGGCTGCAGCAGAGCACAATTTCTCCTTGAGAGTATTGAAGGTTTGCTTGCAGTTCTAATTACATTCTAGGAGCTCTAAATCTTTCCCTTTAGTGTATCATATAAAGGCTTGGCTACATGTCCAAATCTGGGCACCCATAAGCAGCAATACCCAGCCATCTCCTAAAAAAGCCCACAGTCATTTGTTGGACTGGGACCCTTGGATGACTAAAATAACTGTTTTATCTTCTAGGGATGTTGATCTGTTCTAGAGGTTAAGGTAGATTCCAAATATTTAAGTCTTTGAGTCAAAATCTGAGCCCTGTATGGTGATACCCTGTATCTGCAAGTTCCCAGGAAATTTACCAACTTAACAGTATTATTATTTGAGTCTTCTTTAGTTGGGGTAGCAATGAGCAAGTAGCCTACATACTAATAATTGTGTCCCTTTCCAATTGTAGATTTCTTAAGTCCTTAGCTAGAGTATTTTTAAATAAGTGGGGGCTATCCCAGAACCCTTCAGAGATGACTGTCCAGGTTAGTTTTGAGGCTGAATGCATATCTGGATCAGTCCATTCAAAGGCAAACATATTATGCATCTGGATGCATTAAGATGCAGAAAAATGCGTCTTTCAGATTTAAGAATGTAAACCAGCTTGCATCCCCTGGGACTTGGTAAGTATTGGGGACAATGAGGTGTATGGAGACAACTGCATTTATTAATGCTCTAAGGTTTCTGACAAATCTGTACTTACCATTAGGCTTTTCATCTGCTGATGTGCGAGTATTGTAAGGAGACTCTCACGGCCTTAGTAACTCATGCCATTAGGCTTTTCATCTGGTGACGTGTGAGTACTGTAAGGAGACTCTCACGGCCTTCTTATCTCATACAGCAAGAATTTGGCAATAAGGGGTTGAATTTCCCCTCATGCTTCTTGCCTTAAAATGTATTGTCTCTTCTGAGGGTGAGGAGCACTAGGCTGAAGTTGGATTTAAATAGGGGAGGTGTTTACTGCATTTCCCAGAGCCTGTGTGGCCCAAACCTCAAGATTTCTTGAGACAACACCTCAGGTGGTTAATGTGACAGCTCATTCTTAAATTCTTTTTCCCCCTGAGGGGTCAGGAACAAAAGTAACACTTTCTATGCTTTATGATCTGTGAAGATGACCATGACTTCATCTCCTGAGTCAGTAAACCTTCCCCAGTAAGAGGTCAGGCATTCAGACAGTACTAAAAAGGCAAGTGAGAAACCCAGAGGCCCTGGAGGACAACTTAGAAGATATGAAAAGCAGTGTTTGGGGCTTGTCTATCATGAGAAGACAGGAGCCCATTGTATTGAATCAGGACAGAGTCATCTGTTCCCATATCTAATAAGAAGTTAATGCTCTTACCTGCCACTTCAAGAGTCACCTGAGGCTCCTCCATCTCTCAAAAGCTAATAGTCCAATGGGAGTGGAGGTAGGAAGTATCAGGCCCTACCACTTTTGAGTTTCTGGGCTCTGATAATGGCTTCCTTGGAAGCACAGTGCATTTCCTTCGGCAGTGGCAGACCTTCTTACAGAAGACACATTGGTTTATATCCAAGGCACAGTGGCCCAAAGGCACGGACTGGGACTTTTACCTTCTTACTTCCTCTGCGAGGGCCAGGGGTTACGGGGCTGCCTCTGAAGTGGTGGAGAGCACAAGGCTGCAGAGAGAAGCTGGGCCTCTTGGGAGATTTGCTTTATGTTTTTTCTGCCCTGTTCCTGTCTAAATCCAAGTCTAAAAGCTGATCCATGGGAGTCTGGAAGCCTAAGGCTGCTTTTGGCGGCTTCCTGCCGATATCAGAAGCAGACTGGGCTATAAAATAAACTCCTAGCAATGCCTGTCCCTTCTTGGAGTCAGGGTCAGTGTTAGTATATTTCCTCAAAGTCTAAATTATCCACCCTTGTAATAAGGCTAGGTTTTCATCTTTTCCCTGAGTAATTTTCCAGACTTTATAAAAATTTAAAAACTTTATCACACTTTTTTTATTCCTTCAAGGAGTCAAGTGATCATAATTTTTTCTCTCTATATCCCACTTCCTAATTCATTACTCTTTTCTAGATTCTAGTTCTCTTTTGGGTCCTAGTCAGGCACTGCTGTGCCTCCTACTTGATAGGTGTCATGTCCCTGGTTGCAGGTTGCCACCCTATTAGCATGTGTTCTAACCACTCCCATAATACACTGCTTTTCTACCACGCAGCAGGTGAATGTACATATATGCAAATCTTACCTGGTCAGATCATGCATCAAGGTTAGCCTCTTAAATTTGTCTATGAATTTTCCTGGAACCTCTGAAAACTGTTTTAGTTTTTTCTTGCATATGGCTAATTCAGACATAGAAAAGGGTCCATATACCTATATAGTGTCCCTATTATCATCTGTTACTTTCCTGGGAGGGCAAACATTCAACTTTGCCAGCTGATAAGAGGCCCCACTGAATGTTTTTCTGGTGAAGCTCGGGTGTTTTGAGAGTGGGGTATGTATGTAAGACAGGACTCG
Source organism: Trachypithecus francoisi (assembly GCF_009764315.1). Lineage (NCBI taxonomy): Eukaryota > Metazoa > Chordata > Mammalia > Primates > Cercopithecidae > Trachypithecus > Trachypithecus francoisi. The sequence continues at coordinate 100,275,658 of NW_022681472.1, read as the reverse complement.
AAGGGCAGGGAGAAGGTGATGACTGGACACTAGAAAACCCTGGAAAACTAGAAGAAATTAATAACATGTTGCACACCTCACCAGAACTGGAAGGAGTCTGTGTTCTTATGGCGTGCTTGGACTGGCAGGGGAGAGTTCAGTCCCAGCTAAGACAAGTCTAATATTAAGAGGCACTTGCATTAAAAGGGTAATAAATTATGTGGCATCCCCATTTTGTGTTTTCCTCCATCAAACATATAGAAGTCCATTTTAATTTTTTATCCTGACCAAGCATCAGAGAAGCCTGTATGTAAAGTATTTCCTCCCATTTAGTTTCTCTTCTATCAAACAAATTAAGCTGCAAAAAAATGAGTCAGACCCAACAGGGGAAATGGGGAGGCTGTAACTTGTATATTGCAATGTATTTGTCCATTTTCACACTGCTATGACAAAACTCCTCAGGAAAAAAAGTGACATGTTGGGTTTAGAAAGTAGGGTCCAGCTGCCCTTTACCAGATCATCAAAGATGACCTTATGGTTAAGAAATGAGAGAAAACTGTTAAGAAAAAGTCTCATGTTCTCCATCTTGAGGTGAACTGTTTGCAGGGCATTGTCATCAAAGAGGCTGTCACTAAACAGGCATATCTGATTCTATCATGTAGGATTGTTAAATACCACATTTCAACTTCTAGTTATAATGATGGAAAGGTTAATGCTGATCTTTTCTGATAACTAAGGTAAAAAATACTAGGTTCTAAGACATCTCTTGTTTTCAGTGTCACTTGGACAAGTGGCAAATTAAATAAGCAATCAGCTAAAAGTCAGAGGATCATTGAGGAAACTAAAAGCTAAACTGTTTGGGGCCTCTTTCCTGGGGCAGCCTCCAGGCTACTACAAAACAGAATCAGTGAGCAGAAAGGTGACAACAAGATGCAGAGCACTCAGGTGAGGGACAAAGAGCACGAAGTGGACAGTCCCAAAAGAGAAAGTGGCAAACATCTTCTTTAGCCAAACCATTCTTTTCAATATACCCCAGGGCCTCTAACCTTGTGAACTTGGCCTCTAATCTGAGTATGACACCCCAAAGTCTCTAACTTTGGGCTGAGTCACTCTAATATTATACCCTAGGGCCTCTCACTTAAGTAATAGTGGATAAGCGTTCTTGCCCACCTGAATGGCTTCACGCTTCTAAAAGATGACCCACTTGCCAGCTGATTGATTCTGTGTGGCTTGTTTTCCTTGGAGTGGGTGTCTTGTCTTGGTGTCCCTTCATGGTGTTGCTGAAAGATATTCCTGGAAAAAAGGGTCCTGATACAGACCACAAAGTGGGATTCTTAGATTTTGTGCAGGAAAAAAATTGAGGTGAGTCAGAGAGCACAGCGAAGGAAGCAAGTTTATTAGAAATTACTCCATTACAGAGTTGGACATCCTCAGAAAACAAGAGCAGGAATGCATTGTCTTTTGTTAGTGTCTCCACTTATAAGTAACTACAAAGAGAAAGAGTTACAATTAAACTTGGAAGGTGCAGATGTACTCACTGAAGTCGGGGCTATTGGTTTTAACAATGACCATTAACCCGTTGACCTAAGCTAGCTCCTTAATATTATCTTTAAGAAAAAATACTGCACTCCTAGGACATTTATACATTTTTCAGGCTTGGTGGAAGATGTCTTGTATGGCCATAAATATTCTGCAATTGTAATTTGTGGCCAGCTAAAAAATGTGGCTATTTTCAGACCATAAGTATTAACTTTCTAGATGCCTTGTGAGTACCTAGCTACTCATATTAAGACAGAGTATTCTAGTCATGTTTATTAAACTAGAAGCTTCGTAGCCATGAGTTCCTCTAACATGGCAAGTCTACTCCTCAAGGATAAAATATATTTCTCAGGAATTTTGTGCATTTTGTTTGATGGCATTTGGTATGTTTACCAAAATGGCAGAAAAGAGTGAAATTAGTCCTCCAAGATTTCTCAGGATTGGATATAAACAAAATGGTTATAGTTAATATGCAAGTTGATACAGTGGATATGCAGAAGAAATTTTGTTTGAAACACAATGAGATATTTATTTATTTATTTATTATTTTGAGACAGAGTCTTGCTCTGTTGCTCAGGCTGGAGTGCAGTACACCATCTTGGCTCACCGAAACCTCTGCCTTCCAGGTTCAATGGATTCTTCTGCCTCAGCCTCCCAAGTGGCTGGAGTTACAGGCATGAATCACCACACCCAGCTAATTTTTGTGTCTTCAGTAGAGATGGGGTTTCACTCTGTTGGCCAGGCTAGTCTCAAACCCCTGACAACAAGCAATCTGCCCACCTTGGCCTCCCAAATTGCTGGGATTACAGGCATGAGTCACTGCTCCCAGCCACAATGAGGTTTTTAAATAATTCTAACTGATTTCCTGCTGTTGAACAGGGAGCTGAGCAAATTTAAATCATGGGCCTAAAGTAGGAGAAGACTGAAGACAGACTCTGGAACACACATGATTAAATTAATTACAATGGAAACCAAATCAAATTTAATAAGGCTGTACCTCTTAGTTTCAAGATGTTTCCCTTCGTTTTGAAATGTAGTGTTATTCTGTGGAAAAGAAAACTAGTGTTTATCTCCAGAGTAAAGAACAGGGTTCCCTTCAGGGATTGATTGACTGAGAGCTATGGCTCAGGATTAAAAATCCTTCCTTTTTCCACTTACAAACTAAAAATTAATTTCTAAGCCCCTATTGACTAAATGGACCCCTCTTCTTGGATAAGGACATTCCAAAGTTAACCTGAAAAGCCAGTTCAAGCCATGGGTCACACAGGCCTCATTATACTCTCCTCCCTTTGGTTTTAATTTTAATTTTAATTGTTAATTTATTTTTGTGGGTACACAGTTGGTGTATATATTTATGGGGGTACATGACATACTTTGATACAGGCATTCAATGAGTAATACATAATAAAAAATGGGATATCCATCCCCATAAGCATTTATAGCTTATGTTATAAACAATCCAATTATACTATTTTAGTTTTTATAAAATGTATAATTAAATTATTTTTGACTACAATCACCCTGTTGTGCTATCAGATACTGTCTTATTCATTCTTTCTAACAATTTTTTGTACCCATTTCGCATCCCCACTAATCCCCTGTTCCCCCACTGCCCTTCCCAGACTGTGGTAAACATCCTTATACTCTCTATGACATCAATTTTTCCAATTTTAGCACCCACAAATAAGTGAGAACATGTGACATTTGTCTTTCTGTGCTCGACTTATTTCACTTAAAGACTTTCAGTTCCATTTATGTTACTGCAAATGACAGACTCTCATTCTTTCTTGTAGCTGAATCGTACTCCATTGTGTACATGTACCACATTTTCTCTATCCAGTCATCTGTTGATGGACATTTAGGTCTCTTCCAAATCTTGGCTATTAGCAACATTTGTTTTTGACTGACTTCTGGATAAAAGCCACCTTAACTGGGGTGAAATGGTATCTCATTTTGGGTTTCATTTGCATTTCTATGATGATCAGTAATGTGGAGCACCTTTTCATTTGTCTGCTTACCATTTGAATATCTTCTTTTCATAAATGTCCATTTAAATTTTTGACTACTCTTTACTTGGATTACTACTTCTTTTCCTATAGGATTTTTTGAACTCAATATATTGTAGTGTATTAGTCTGTTTCCGTACTGCTATAAAAAAAAAACTGAGACTGGGTTATTTATCTATCTATTTATTAATTTATTGAGATGAAGTCTGGCTCTGTCGCCCAGGCTGGAGTACCCTGGCACAATCTTGGTTCACTGCAACCTGCACCTCCCGGGTTCAAGCAATTCTCTTCCTCAGCCTCTTGAGTAGCTGGGATTACAGGCACCCACCACCATGCCCAGCTAGGTTTTGTATTTTTAGTAGAGATGGAGTTTCACCATCTTGGCCAGGCTGGTCTTGAACTCCTGACCTTGTGATCCACCCACCTCGGTCTCCCAAAGCACTGGGATTACAGGCATGAGCCACTGCTCCTGGTGAGACTGGGTAATTTATAAAGAAAATAGGTTTAATTGAGTCACAGTTCCACATGGCTGGGGAGGCCTCAAGAAACTTACAATCACGGCAGATGGGGAAGCAGGCACCTCTTCCATGACAGCAGGCGAGACAGCATGTATGTGAAGCAAAGGGAGAAGAGCCCCTTATAAAACCATCAGATCTCATGAGAACTCACTCATTATCAGAAGAACAGCATGGAGGAACCACACCCATGATCCAATCACCTTCTACCAGGTCTCTCCCTCAACATCTGGGGATTACAATTCAATATGAGATTTGGGTAGACATACAAAGCCTAACCACATCATGTAGCTATTAATTGATTTTCCGATGGGTAATTTACAAATATTTTCTCCCATTCTGTGGGTTTTCTCTTCACTTTGTTTATTGTTTCCTTCACTTTAAAAAATCTTTCTGACTTGCTGTAATTCCATTTGTCCATGTTAGCTTTGGTTGTCTGTGCTTATGGGGCATTATTTATGAAATTTTTGCCTAAACCAATGCCCTAAAGAGTTTCCCCAATGTTTTCTTGTAAAAGTTTGACAGTTTGAGATGTTAGGTTTAAGTCTTTAATTCATTTTAATTTGATTTTTGTATGTGGCAAGAAATAGGGTTCTAGTTTCATTCTTCTGCCTATGGCTTGCCAGTTTTCCCAGCCCTATTTGTTACAGAAACTGTCTTATTTTTTGTTGTATGTTCTTGACACTTTTGTTGAAAATAAGTTTAGTTTAGCTGTATGAGTTTGTTTCTCAGTTCTGTATTTCATTCCATTTGTCTTTATGTCTGTTTTTATTCTAGTGTCATGCTGTTTTAATTGCTATAGCTTGACAGTATAATTTAAGACCAGGTAATGGGATTCCTCCAGTTTTGGTTTATATACTCAGTGTAACTTTGACTATTATGGTGTTTTGTGGTTCTGTGTATATTTCAGATATTTTTTCTATTTCTGTGAGCAATGTCATTGTTTTGATAGAGATGGCATGAAATGTATATTGGATCACATGGACATTTTTTAAAATACTGATTCTTCCAATCTGTGAACATAGAAATATCTTTCCATTTTTTTGTGTGTTCTCTTTCATTTCTTTTATCAGTGTCTTACATTTTTAATTGTTGAGAACTTTCATTTCTTTGGTAAATTCCCACACATTTTGTTTCACTTGTGGCTACTGCAAATAGGATTTTTTTTAAATTCTTTTTCACTTTCTTGACTGTTGGCATATAGAAATCCTACTGATATGTATATGCTGATTTTGTATTCTGCAAATTTACTCAAGTTATTACTTCTAATAATTTTTTGGTGGATATATTAGACCATTCTCACATTGCTATAAAAATAATTGGTGACCGGTTAATTTATAAAAGAAATAGGCTTAATTGACTCGTGGTTCTACAGGTTGTACAGAAAACACAGCACTGGCTTCTGCTTCCAGTGAAGCCTCTGGCAACTGACAATCATGGTGAAAAATAAATCCGGTGCTTGCACATTACATGGTAAATGTGAGGGCGGGGGGAAGTGTTACACACTTGTAGATAACAAGCTCTCATGAAAACTTACTATTGTGAGAATGGCACCAAAGGAAATGATGCCAAACTGTTCATGGAAATCCTGCCTTCATGATTCAATCACCTCCCAACTAGTCCCACTTCCAACATTGAGGATTACATTCCAACATAAGATTTTGGGGGGAACACACATCCAAACCATATCATTTTGCCCCTGGCCATTCCAAATCTCATATCCTTCTCATATTTCAAAGTACAATCATGACTTCCCAATAGTCAAAGTCTTAACTCATTTCAGCCTTAACTCAAAAGTCAAAAGCCTCATCTAAGACAAAGCCAGTTTATTCCTCCTATAAGCCTGTAAAATAAAAAACAAATTATGTAATTCCAGGATACAAATGAGGCATTGGCATTGGGTAAATACTCCTATTCTAAAAGGAAGAAATCAGCAAAAAGAAAGAGGCCACAGGACCCATGCAAGTCTGAAACCCAGAAAGGGAGTTATTGAATTGTAAGGCTCCAAAATAATTACTTTTGACTCTATGTCCCATTTCCAGGGCACACTAATGCCTTGGGACGTTTAGACCTTGTGGCTTTGCATGGTTCAGCCCCCACAGCTGCTTTCATGGGCTGGTATTGTGTGCCTCTGGCTGGTATTGTGTGCTTCCGGCTTTTCCAGGTGCAAGGTGCAAGCTGTAGCTATATCTACCATTCTGGGGTCTGGAGGACAGTGATCTTCTCCTCACAGATCTACTAGGCCATGCCCCAGTGGGGAGCCCGCATCAGGACTGTAACCCTACATTTCTTCTCTGCATTGTTTTAGTAGAGGTTCTCCATGAGGGCTCCACCCCTGCAGCATGCTTCTGCCTGCGCACCCTGGCTTTTTTATACATTCTTTGTAGTAAAGGTAGAGGCTCCCAAGTGTCAACTCTTGCATTTTGTATACCCACAGGTCTAACACCATATGAAAGCTACTAAGGCGAGGTGGTGCCCAAGATGGCCGAATAGGAACAGCTCCAGCCTCCAGCTCCCAGCGTGAGTGACACAGAAGATGGGTGATTTCTGCATTTTCAACTGAGGTACTGGGTTCATCTCACTGGGGCATGTTGGACAGTTGATGCAGGTCCATGGGTGCAGCCCAACCAGCAAGAGCTGAAGCAGGGTGAGGCATCGCCTCACCTGGGAAGCACAAGGGGGAAAGGAATTCCTTTTCCTAGCCAAGGGAATTGGAGACACACTACACCTGGAAAATCAGGTAACTCCCACCCTAATACTGCCCTTCACTAAGGGTCTTAGCAAATGGCACACCAGGTGATTATATCCCACACCTGGCCCAGAGGGTCCCATGCCCACAGAGCCTCCCTCATTGCTAGCACAGCAATCAGAGATCTAACTGGAAGGTGGCAATGAGGCTGGGGGAGGGGTGCTTGCCATTGCTGAGGCTTAAGTAGATAAACAAAGCCACCAGGAAGCTCGAATTGGGTTAAGAGCCCACTGCAGCTCAAGGAGGCCTGCCTGCCTCTGTAGACTCCACCTCTGGGGACAGGGCATAGCTAAACAAAAAGCAGCAGAAACCCCTGCAGATGTAAAAGTCCCTGTCTGACAGCTTTGAAGAGAGCAGTGGTTGTCCCAGCACAGAGGCTGAGATTTGAGAATGGACAGACGGCCTGTTCAAGTGGGTCCCTGACCCCTGAGTAGCCTAACTGGGAGACATCCCCCACTAGGTGCAGACTGACACAGCAGACTGACCTCACATGGCTGGGTACACCCTGAGACGAAGCTTTCAAAGCAAGAATCAGACAACAACACTTGCTGTTCAGCAATATTCTATCTTCTGCAGCCTCCGCTGCTGATACCCAGGCAAACAGGGTCTGGAGTGGACCTCAAGCAAACTCCAACAGACCTGCAGCTGAGGGTCCTGATTGTTAGAAGGAAAACTAACAAACAGAAAGGACACCCACACCAAAACCCCATCAGTATGTCACCATCATCAAAGACCAAAGGCAGATAAAACCACAAAGATGGGGAAAACGCAGTGCAGAAAAGCTGGAAATTCAAAAATTCAGAGCACATCTCCCCCTCCAAAGGAATGCAGCTCATTGCCAGCAATGGAACAAAGCTGGACGGAGAATGACTTTGACGAGTTGAGAGAAGGCTTCAGTCGATCAAACTTCTCAGAGCTAAAGGAGGAACTACGCAACCAGCGCAAAGAAACTAAAAGCCTTGAAAAAAGAATGGATGAATGGATAACTGGAATAATCAATGCAGAGAAGACCTTAAAAGAAATGATGAGAGATGAAAACCATGACACAAGAACTACGTGAAAAATGCACAAGCTTCAGTAACCGACTCGATCAACTGGAAGAAAGACTATCAGTGACTCAAGATCAAATGAATGAAATGAAGCAAGAAGAGAAATGTAGAGAAAAAAGAGTAAAAAGAAATGAACAAAGCCTCCAAGAAATATGGGATTATGTGAAAAGACCAAATCTGCATCTGATTGGTGTGCCTGAAAGTGACTGGGAAAATGGAACCAAGTTGGAAAACACTCTGCAGGATATCATCCAGGAGAACTTCCCCAACCTAGTAAGGCAGGCCAACATTCAAATTAAGGAAATACAGAGAACGCCACAAAGATACTATTCTTCCCTTGTAAGTAAAAATAAGTTACAACTACTTTTTTTGCTCCAACATGTGAGCATAGGTTGTTAGAAGCAGCCAGGCCACATCTTGAATGCTTTGCCTCTCAGACATTTTTCCAACAGAAATCCTAAATCATCACTTTCAAATTCAAACTTTCATGTATCTCTAGGGCATGAACAAAATTCAGCCAACCACTTTGCTAAGACAACATGCATGACCTTTGCTTCGGTCCTAATAAGTTTCTGATTTTCATCTGAGAGCTCCTCAACTCAGCCTTCACTGTCCAGATCACTATCAGTATTTTGGTCACAGCCATTCAATCAGTCTCTAAGAAAATCTCAACTTTCCTGTCCGGAGCCATGAGGCCCGGAATTAGCTGACCTCTGTTGCTTGATCTCTGCAAAGCGGAGACAAGACGGCACATTTCCAGGTTCTTTATTACAAACCCTTCCGCGCGCGCCTAAACTGTTCCCGCGCGTGCCCAAAGCTTTTCCCACGTGCGCCTAAGTTTTTCCGGCGCGCGCCTAAACTGTTCCCGCACGCACCAACCTTTCCTGCGTGCACGCAAACATTTTCCCGCCCAGGAAGATATGCAGCCTAGGGCGCAGGCGCGATCCCGCGCCCGGGGGAAAAGTACAAACCCACAGCGCATGCGCGATTGTAATTTGAGAAGACCCGCCCCCCCCGCCCCCGTCACCGCCCTGGCCCAACCTCTTCCCCTGCCAGCCTATATAAGGCATGACCCTACATTCAATAAACGAGACTTGATCAGGCTATTTGTCTTGTCTCCATTTCTCGTGTTTTCTTGTCTCCTCCATTCCCACTCCCCCTTCCAGGGTCTGTTCGACTGTCCTGCAGGTCGGGACACTTTCCCTCATTTTTCTGTCTTCTTCTGAGTCCTATAAACTCTTCCAACCTCTGCCTGTTTACCCAATTACAAAGCTGATTCCACATTTTCAGATATTCTTATAACAATTTTCCACTCCTTTGTGCCAATTTTCTGTATTAAGCTATGTTTGCATCACTATAAATACCTGAGAGTGGGTAATTTATTTTTTAAAAAGGAGGTTTAAATGACTCATGATTCTACAGGCTGTAGAGAAGACATAGCACTGGCATGCACTTCTGGGGAGACCTCTGGAAGTTTACAGTCATGGCAGAAGTTGAGGCAGAATCTTGCACATTACAGGGCAAAAAACAGGAGTGAAAAACAGAGGGGCAAGTTGTTACACACTTTTAAATGACCAGATATTATGGAAACTCACTCACTGTCATGAGGATAGTACCAAATGGGATGGTGCTAAGCCATTTATGAGTAATCCACCCCGATGGTTAAATCACCTTTCACCAGGCCTACCTCCAACATTGAGAATTACATTTAAATATGAGAGTTGGGAGGGGACACATACTGAAACCCTGTTAGAGGAGTCTTTATGGTTTTCCAAATATAAGATTACATCATTGGCAAAGATGATAATTTGACTTATTTTCCAGTTGGGAGGCTTTTTATTGCTTTCTCTTGTCTGATTGCTCCAAATAAGACTTTCAGAGTTATGTTGCATAACAGTGGTAAACGTGGATATTCTTGTCATCTTCCAGATTTTAGAGGAAAGACTTTTAGTTTTTCCCCACTTAGTATGAAACTAGCTGTGGGTCTGTCACATATGACTTATTATGTTGAAATATGTTCATCCCATACCCAGTTTTCAAAGGGTTTTTTATTATTAAAGAATATTAAATTTTATCAAATAATTTTTTAGCATAATGGAAATGATTATATGGATTTTTTCCTTCATTCTGATTGTTTTGTTTTGTTTTGTTTTTTGACACGAAGTCTTCCTCTGTCACCCAGGCTGGAGTGCAATGGCATGATCTCGGCTCACTGCAACCTGCGCCTCTCGGGTTCAAGTGATTCTCCTGCCTCAGCCTCCCAAGTAGCTGGGATTATAGGTGCCCAGCACCATGCCTGGCTAATTTTTGTGTTTTTAGTAGAGATGGGGTTTTGCCATGTTGGCCACGCTGGTTTTGAACTCCTGACCTCAGGTGGTCCACCCACCTCAGCTTCCCAAAGTGCCAGGATTACAGGCACAAGTCACTGCACCTGGCCCCTTCATTCTGTTTATATGATATATCACATTGATTGATTTGCATGTTGAACCATCTTTGCATCCCTGGGATAAATTCCACTTGGTCATTATGAATTACCTATCTGTGTATTGTTTTATTCAGTTTGCTAGTTTTTTTGCAAATTTTTGCATCAATATTCTCAAATATGGGCCTGTAGTTTGCTTTTTAAATGTATCTTTGTCTTGTTTTGATATCAATGTAATCCTAGCCTCAAAGAATGAGTTTGGAAATGTTCTTTCTCTATTTTTCTGTCTGGTCCTATAGACTTTTTTATTATGACTTTAATTTTGTTACTTGTTATTGGTCTGTTCAGGTTTTGAATTTTTTCCTAGTTCACTCTTGGTAAGTTGTGTGTGTCTAAGAATTAATTTCCTCTAGGTTTTCTAATTTGTTGGCATACAATTACCTATAGTAGTCACTAATGATCCTTTGATTTTTCTGAAGCGTTACTTGTAATGTCTCGTTTATTGCCTGATTTTATTAATTTGTATCTTCTCTGTTGTTTAGTTAGCCTGCCTAAATGTTTGTCAACTGTTTTACTTTTCAAAAAATCAACTTTTTTTTTTTTTTTTTTTTTTTTTTGAGACGGAGTCTCGCTCTGTCGCCCAGGCTGGAGTGCAGTGGCCGGATCTCAGCTCACTGCAAGCTCCGCCTCCCGGGTTCCCGCCATTCTCCTGCCTCAGCCTCCCAAGTAGCTGGGACTACAGGCGCCCGCCAACGCGCCCGGCTAGTTTTTTGTATTTTTTTAGTAGAGACGGGGTTTCACCGTATTAGCCAGGATGGTCTCGATCTCCTGACCTCGTGATCCGCCCGTCTCGGCCTCCCAAAGTGCTGGGATTACAGGCTTGAGCCACCGCGCCCGGCCCAAAAAATCAACTTTTTGTTTCATTGATCTTTTGCATTGTTTTCTTCATTTTAACTTTATTTATTTCCACTCTATTTTCTATTATTTCTTTTCTTTTAATTTTGAGTTGGATTTGGCCTTTTTATTCTAGTTAATTAAGATGTATTGTTAGGTTATTTATTGGCAGCTTTTCTGCTTTTTTTTGTAGGCACTTACAGTTACAAATTTTCCTTTTGTAAGAGTACCTGTTTTACTATATTCCATAGGTTTTGCTATGCTATGCTTCCATTATCATTTGTTTCAAGAAATTTATCCATTTTCTTCTTAATATTTTTACTGACCTACTGATCATTCAAGAGCATATTGTTTAATGTCCATGTGTTTGTATAATTTCTGAAATTCATTTTTTAATTGATTTCTAGTTTGTTCCATTGTGATCAGAGAAAATGCTTAATACTACTTCAATTTTTTGAATGTTTTTAAACTTGTTACTTAACATATGGTCTATCCTTGAAAATAACCCGTGTGCGGAGAAGAAGAATGTGTATTCTGCAGCTCTTGGGTGAAATTTTCTGTAAATATCAATTAGGTTCATTTGTTATATAGTGCAGATTAAATCTGATGTTTCTTTGTTGATTTTCTGTCTGGAAGGTCTCTCCAATGACTAAAGTAGGGTGTTGAAGTGTCCAGCCATTATTGTATTGATGTCTCTTTCTTTAGCTCTTATTAATATTTGCTTCATTTATCTAGGTGCTTTAATGTTGCATGGATATGTATTTCCAATTATATCCTCTTGCTGAATTGATATCTTTATTAGTATATAATGACCTTCTTAATATCTTCCTACAGTCTTTTGTTGAAATATATTTTTGTCTGGTATAAGTAAGGCTATTTCTGCTCTTTTTTGGTTTCTATTGGCATGGGATAATCTTGGGGCCCGAGCCAGGGGTAGTGGAAAATGAACAGACACAGACACAAAAGACAAAGACAAACAGAGAACATGGCAGCTGCGCCTAAAGCCTCCACCTCACTTTATTTATACCCCATAAATCCCACGTCAGCAAAAATGACATAATACAAAACAAACTTTCTGCACCCAGATATAACCTACTGCTTAGTTCTTTGTTTCTAAGTTCTTTCTTATTTTGTCTGCCTTCTTGGCGCCTACTAGAGTTCATTAAAAGTTCAACTAGAGATAGTATCCTTGACTACTGGAGTTCATTGAAAGTGCAACTAGCTAGAGATACTGTCCTTGAGCCCTATCTATTCTCAGCATATTATTTTCAACGGCCCCTGCATTCCCCCCTTTTTTGTTTTGCCTCAATCTTAGAAAGGCAGCCCATACTTGTTCCTGGTTTTTCTTTTGTTTTTGGATGCGACGGAGGGAGCATTGGATTATTAGGAGAAATAGACTCAATCCCAGCACCCAAAGCAATATACTTCCAGAGATTGTAGAAATCCATGTTTTCATCTGAGTCCATGGATTAAGAGCAGCAAGGCGTTGACCCATCTCCTGCATAGTAGCTGCTCCGCACAATACATGTAATTGTTGTTGAAATGCTTCAGAAATGTTTTGAGTGAGTTCTTGGATGTCCAAACTAATATTTTTATGGCCTATTAATAATCTTTGGATTTCGGTCCAATTCTGAGAAACATTAAAAGGCACAGGTGTTACGCAAAATTGCATAGAATTCCAATCACATTGCAATGTTATTCGAGTACTGAGGACAGTGAGCTGATCTCCAAGCCACGTTAAGGCTTGTTCCACGTTGTCCAATCTTTTAGCAAGTTGGGAGTCAATGTTCCGTTGCTGCAGCCACAACCGGTGAGATTGTTCGTGCCATTGCTGTACAAATTCAGCATTTTGTATGCTTTGATGTAGCGCGAGCCCTGCCACAGCCACGGTGGAGGCAATGGCAACAAGGCTCATTACCAAGGCAATTATAAGTCCAAGGGCATGACGGGTCCATTGAAGGGAAGTCCAAATATAAGTCTCAAGAGGTGATGCCCCCCACGGTCGCGTAAGGTTGACAGGTGGCCAAATTTCCTTACGAGCCCTGAGGATATAAATATCCCCCGTAAAACTGCGCCACCAAGAATGATTGAGGCAAGACAAAAATGTACACATATCTTTACAATTAACAATCCCCGTATCATTATCTCATGTTAAATGTCCTGCTAACAATAGATAAGGCTTTCGGACACAAGCAATAATATATCGGGAGACATTCCAATGTAATTGAATATGAAAGGGGTTATTCGGGTTAGAAAGATTAAGGGACATATTCCCCACAAAAGTACTAATGGCATCACCTGCAGCTAATAACTTCCAAAGATGACTTTGTACTTGTAAAGAGTATCTAAGATGAGGCATAGGTGGCGACAAGCCTCCTTCACGCCATACTAAAGTTTCATTACCGTCAGCAACAATACTTTTATTTACCCAGTGCCATCTTAAAGGTATGTGACTAAATTTTGTTTGAAAATCACCGTGCACACTCCAGTCAATTACTTGCAGCCCATTATATTCTAATAAAATCCGGGGCTTAGTTCCCCGACAATGTTGCCACTCCAATACCTCAATATTAGGGGAAACCTCTGGAATAAGACAAAAAGGTAAGGAACTAGGAATAGTCTCATTAATATGTACAGTATGATTATAATGAAAACTTCTTGTTACAATAATAACAGTATTGGCAGCCACATGGCTATGATTATAGCGAACAGCCCAAGCTTCATGCGATTGCCGGAGACAATGAGGACTATTTCCCATGCAAATCGGAAGTCCTTCCACTCCAAATTGGTATGTGCTGTTTATTATTCCCATTTCCCGTTCTATGTTGTCCTTGTCCATATAGGGGGACGGCATCCAAGTAGTGTCATTGGTGAAAACCTTAACTTCTGCCTCCCCCAGGCAACTTCCTGATACAAGGGTGGAAAGGGAATATAAGTCCAATATTCATACAAAGCCTCACTAAGGGAAATAAGTCCTCCGCTGAGACACATCCAACAAAGGAAGAGATGCATGCTGAGTCCAGTTTCTTTTCAACAGGGTTTCAATCGCCTTATAGGAAACCATTCAGGTCCACTCCCTGTAAGGATAAGAGCATAACCCCGTCCCTGTTTTAGAACTTGCCCCTGTGCATACTTACCTTCTTCATTAGGATACCAAACCTTTAAATTATCGACGGGGACTATCGTCGAAGGAGGTGAGGAAAGATGAGTTATGGCAGCGGAGTCCTGCAATTGTCTCCATTGATTCAAAAAATTTAAGGTAAACAAAACCTTTAAAATCTGATTTCTGGGGGACTCATTTCCCCCTTTTTGTTTTAACAGTTGAGTTTTCAAGGTTAAATTTGCGCGCTCAATGATGGCTTGGCCTTGACTGTTGCCCGGGATACCAGTGAGATGTTGAATATTGTACTGCTGTAAGAAAACTTGTAATTTACGAGAAACATAGGCAGGAGCATTATCAGTTTTAAGTATTAGAGGAATGCCCATGACGGCAAAACAAGCTAAAAGATGAGTAGTAACAGAATCAGCTTTTTCAGATGGTAAAGGAGTTGCCCATTGAAAATGAGAGAAAGTATCAATAGTATGATGAACATACTTTAATCGTCCAAAAGAAGGGACATGTGTGACGTCCATTTGCCAAATCTGATTAACTTGAGTACCTCGTGGATTAACTCCGGGATGAAAAGATGGAATGCTCAAAGGAGCACAAGAAGGACAAGCTTGAATAAGAGAACGAGCTTGTTTACAAGTTAAATGAAATCGTCGTTGAAGGCCAGAACTATTAATGTGATGTAGAGCATGTTCTTGTTCTGCAGCCTGTAGGTGGCCGATTAAAAGTGAATCAATCTGAGCATTACCATGAACTAACGGTCCAGGAAGTTGAGAATGAGAACGAAGATGGGTGATGAATAAAGGAGCTCGACGTTGGCTCAAAGTAGAAGACAACAAAGAAAAGAGTTTTTGAAGAGAAGAAGTAGCACAAAGAGGTAGAGTGGCTTGAGAAATATAAGAAGTATATACACGGCATATTGAGAACCACTAACAATGTTACAACTGGTGGAAGGGAAATCAAGTAAGACCATGAGAATAGCAAACAGTTCTCCCTGGTGCACAACGGATAAGGATAAACTGTAACTCGAGATTGATGAACACTCCAATATTCAGCTTTACCATTGCTACTAGCATCAGTAAAAAAGGTAGGGCCTTAAACAGGAAATAAAGATATTAGTGAGAAAGGCAACACAGAATGCTGTCTGAAGAATGAAAAAATTGGAGACTTAGGATATTGGGTAGAAAATTGTCCGACAAATGAGGCACAAGCAACTTGCCAAGAATCAGAAGTAGCAAGAAGATAAGTAATTTGACTATGAGTAAATTGAGAAATAATGAAGGAAGGATTTCCTCCCCAGAGTTGTCAACAGCGATGTCGTCCTTTGATGATTAATTTAGCTAAATGATCAATATAAGTAGTTAAGCGTTTAGATGTTTTGTTGGACAAAAAGATCCATTCTAACGGCCGATTTGTTTGATGAATCATTCCTGTGGGATAATGTAAAGTATGAAATAAACAAAAGGAAAGGGGAACGTCGGGAAGGATATAATGTAAATGGGCTTTTTGAAGCTGCTCTTCCACCAGCTGGAGTTCCTGTAAAGCCAAAGGAGTTAAATGACGTGAGCTGTTCAAGTGACTGTCTCCTTCTAGAATAGAAAAAAGATATTGTAACTGATACGTTGGTATTCCCAAAACAGGACGCATCCAATTAATATCCCCTAAAAGCTTTTGAAAGTCATTTAATGTTTTTAAATGATCGCGTCGAATTTGAATCTTTTGGGTCGAATATTTTGTGGTCCCAAGGCATAACCTAAATATTGAATAGGAAAATCCATTTGAATTTTTTCTGGGGCAATATTAAGTGAGTATAGAGTTGCGTTTGTAAGGATGTAAAAGCATCTTGCTGCTCTTTTTTAGTGGGTGCAGCAAGAAGAATGGCATCCATATAATGATATAAAAGAACAGAAGGATGACATTTTCAAACAGGATCCAGAGCTCGATGAACAAACTCTTGACACAGGTGGGGCTGTTTAACATTCCTTGAGGCAAAACCTTCCATTGATATCGAGAAAGTGGCTGAGAATTATTAAAAACAGGGACAGAAAAGGCAAAACGTTCACAATCGTTTTGATCCAAAGGAATAGAAAAAAACAATCTTTTAAATCAATAACCATAAGCAACCAATCTTGAGGAATCATAAAAGGGTTAGGAAGGCCAGGTTGTAAGGATCCCATGGGTTGAATACATGCATTAATAGCACGAAGATCTGTCAATAGTCTCCATTTACCGTTTCTTTTGTTTGTTTGTTTGTGTGTTTTTTTTTTTTTTTGAACACAAAGACAGGGGAATTCCATGGAGAAGTACTAGGTTCTATCTGACCTAGGGATAATTGTTCCTGAACCAAGTTTTCCAAGGCCTCCAGCTTCTCACATGTTAAAGGCCACTGTTCAACCCATACAGGAATATTAGTTTTCCATGTCAAGGGAAGGGCTTGAGGCTGCTGAACAGTGGCTACATGTTTAAAGATTTTTCAAGGGGATTGTAGCCCATGCAGAACATCATATTCTTGGCAGAATTAGAGACATGAGGAATAGAAACAAAAGCTCCAAATTGTTGCAATAAATCTCACCCCCATAAATTTAGGGCAATAGGAACAATATAAAACTGAACTTGGGCCACTTGGCCATCCGGCCCTCGGCAATTTAAGGATTGAGAACTTTGATACACCTCAGAGGCGGAACCTAATCCTGTAAGAGAAACAGCAACAGGCTGTTTAGGCCACTGCAAAGGCCATTGATCAGAGGCAATAATGGAAACGTCAGCTCCAGTGTCGACCAAGCC
This sequence comes from Trachypithecus francoisi, assembly GCF_009764315.1. Taxonomy (NCBI): domain Eukaryota; kingdom Metazoa; phylum Chordata; class Mammalia; order Primates; family Cercopithecidae; genus Trachypithecus; species Trachypithecus francoisi. The sequence goes on along the minus strand of NW_022681472.1, from coordinate 100,258,612 downwards.
CTGAAAAATTTGTCCCTCTACTTCGAGGGGAAACAAGGATTTTTGTTGAGTTACTAAAGTTTCCCAAAAAATATGTTTACCCGTGCTTCCAAAACCTCCGTTCTTTCTTGCCTCTGTGAAGGAAATTGAAAATAAGGCAATACAAGGAGTTGTGCAATTTGCTGCCCCTTTTTCAGAGATATAGGTTTATGAGCTTGGGCCATAATTTGAATTTCCCCTTTATAATCAGAATCTATAACACCCAAATGAACTTGTAAACCTTGTAAAATGCTACTACTTCATCCTATAAGCAATCCAACAGTATGTGGAGGTAATGGCCCAAAAACACCTGTGGCCAATTTAACAACTCCCATTTCTGGGGTAAGTTCAACAGCCTGTAAAATCACCACATCAGCAGCGGTGCTACCGGAAGTAGCAGAGAAAAGCTGAGCTAATGAAAATTGGGGGTTAACATTGGCTGATTGGTCTGCTGATGCTGAACCCCTGAGCTGACTGGAAATTGCAAATGAAGAGGGCTTGTATTGTTGTTGTTGCCCCAAGCTGAAGGGCCCCTTTGCAAGTTTCCTGATCCGGAGGTGAGAGAATTACCGTTTTTGTCCATTTTAGAGTGACATTCATTAGTCCAGTGTTGCCCTTTGCCGCAACGACGACAGGGCTCAGTAGGAAGCTTTTTAAATTCTACTTTGGAGGAGTCACTCCTATTAGATAACTTACGGCACTCTTTTTTTTTTTTTTTTAAATGACCGGTCTTTCCAAATTGGAAGCAAACTCCCTTTTTTCCCATGAATGCCTTAGATAAAGCTCTAGCAAACAACTGAGCGTTGTAGGCAGCCCCTCCCACTCCTGCACAGGCTCTAATAATATCTTCTATTTGTAAGTTTTCAGCAGCTTTTAGAGGACGCAACAACCTCTGACATTCCTGATTAGCATTTTCAAAAGCTAGTGTGGTTACCAGGATTTTGCCTGCTGCCCCGTTACCCGCAGTCTTTATTACAGCATCTTGGAGCCGAGCAACAAAATCAAGATGAAGTTTATTGGCACTCTGCAAAACCTTAACAAAAGACAAGGCAGCTTTCCCCGATGATTCTACTTTACACCAATCCTTTAAAAACAGTCCTTTAACTTGTGCTAATGCCATATCATCAAGTCCAGATTGAGCCCCTACGGTAGTAAACTGACCAGTATCTGTTAATTGCGCCTCTGTTGGCCCTGGAGGATTTTTAGCAGCAATACGGCGGGCCTGTTCTTTGGCATCTTCCAGCCACCAACTGCATAGCTGAAGCCACTGAGAGCGGTCCAAAACAGCCTTCCCCAAAGTCTCCCAAGCAAGAGGCAAAAACAAATTCTCAGAGGAGAAAGAATCTAGAAGCCCCATGACAAAAGGAGATTGAGGGCCATAATTAGCAACAGTTGCCTTCATTTCTTTAAGAAATTTAAATTGAAGAACATTATACTGCACATTTATACCCCTTGAGGAAATTGGTCATTAGGACCAAAAGGTTGCCTAATAATGGGGAACAATTGTAGAGGACCCTCATCCTCTTGAGAATCCAATACCTTAATTACAGCTTTGGCAGTAGAAGCAGGAACAGCAAAAACTGTGCCTGAACGAGGCAGCATTTCCACTGACGGGGGCGGTGGGGGAAAACTGTCCTCCTCCTCCGCCTTAGGTACTGATGGGGGTGGATGAACCATGGGAAAAGTAAAAACAGGAGTGGGTGGAGGAGAAGGTTGGGGGGAAGATAACTGCAATTGCAAAATTTGTTGTAACAACTGAACAACCGGCTGCAGCTCCTTTCGAATCTCTGATTCCTTTCCATGAGACACCTTATCACGAAAAGGACCTTCTCCTTCAGTTACAGAATTATCCAAAAGAGGGGAAGCAGCTATCGGAGACTTCAAAGGCTCTACATCCCCGCCTTCTCTCTTTTCCGAATCTGTCTCTAAGAGCTCCAAAGCCTGAGTAATAGAGGCACAAAGGGTCCACAAAGACGCTGACATTACATCGCCGCGCTGATGCGCTTGACAAAGGGTTTTAACAACCTGTTGCCATTCTCGCTTATTTAATTGTACTTCAGTTTGATATTGAAACCAAGAGCGATGTTGTTCCACATGAGCAAACAATTTCCGCAAAGTTCTCTCTTTTACATCAACCCCAATAGAAAGTAGAAGCCCTTGTAATAATCTTACATATTCCGAGGCCAAGGAACTGGAATTCCCCATAATGAAAGCTTAAGAAGGTTCCCCTTAATAATTAATTCCCGGGTTTTACCCGCTCCTAGGGGGTTCCCCTTCTTGTTCCCCACTACTCACCCTGTGCACCCTGTGCACCCTGCTCGCTGCGCTGCTTCTTGGGGCCCGTGCTGGGGTAGTGGAAAATGAACAGACACAGACACAAAAGACAAAGACAAACAGAGAACATGGCGACCGCGCCTAAAGCCTCCGCCTCACTTTATTTATACCCCATAAATCCCACGTCAGCAAAAATGACATAATACAAAACAAACTTTCTGCACCCAGATATAACCTACTGCTTAGTTCTTTGTTTCTAAGTTCTTTCTTATTTTGTCTGCCTTCTTGGCGCCTACTAGAGTTCATTAAAAGTTCAACTAGAGATAGTATCCTTGACTACTGGAGTTCATTGAAAGTGCAACTAGCTAGAGATACTGTCCTTGAGCCCTATCTATTCTCAGCATATTATTTTCAACGGCCCCTGCAGGATAACTTTTTCCATCCTTTTATTTTCAGTCTAAATGTATCTTTATAGGTAAAGTATTTTTTTTTGTAAGTCACAAATCATTGTCTTGCTTCTCTATCCATTCATCCACTATTTGTCTTTTGATTGGAGTATTTACTTCATGTACATTCAATGTTATTATTGATAAGCACTTACTCCTACCATTGTTATTATTTTCTGATTGATTTTTGTCCTCTCATCGTTCTTTTCTTTCTTCCTGTCTTCCTTTTAGTGAAGGTGATTTCTGTAGCAATATTATCTAATTTCTTGATTTTTACTTTTTGTACGTCTGTGGTGTGCTTTTTGATCTGAAATTACCATGAGACTTGAATATAATATCTTATAACACATCATTTTAGACTATGGACAATTTAACATTGATAGTATAAACAAAGAAACAAGCAAAGCAGATAATAAAAACTCTACAGTTTAACTCCATTACCATTCTTTTAAAGTTTTTGTTGTTTCTCTTCCTTCCTTATTTTACTGTCTATGTCTTGGAAATATGTTGTAGTTATTTTTTATTGGTTTATTGTTTACTCTTTCTATTTGAGATTTTTGCACACCATAATTACCAGGTTATAATATTCTGTGTTTTTCCATGTGCTATTACTAGTGAGTTTTGTACCTTCAGATGATTTCTTATTGCTTACTCACTTTTTTCCTTTCAGGTTAAGAACTCCCTTTAGCATTTCTTGTAGGATAGGTCTGGTGTTAATGAAATACTTCAGTTTTTGTTTGTTGGGAAAAGTTCTTATTTCTCCGTCAAGTTTAAAGGTCTTTTTGCCAGATACATTATTCCTTTTTTTTCCTTTAACTTTTTAAATATGTCATGCCATTCTCTCAGCCTGTAAATTTTCCCCTGAAAAGTCTGTTGTCAGATGTATTGGAGTTCCACTGAATATTATTTGTGTCTCTTCTCTCACTGCTTTTAGAATCATTTCTTTATCCTTAACCTTTGGGAGTTCAGTTAAGTGCCTTGAGGGGGTTTTCTTTGGATTAAATCTGCTTGATGTTATGTAACTTTCTTGCACTTGAATGTTGATATCGAATGTTGGGGAATTGTTTAATATTATTTAATATATTTTAAACAAATGTTTAACTCTTATCTCTTTTTCTACCACCTCTTTAAGGCCAATAACTCTTAGATTTCGATTTTGAAGTTATTTTTTAGATTCTATAGGCATGCTTTATTTTTTATTCTTTTTTATCTCCTCTGATTTTGTCTTTTCAAATAGTCTGACTTCGAGTTCACTAAATCTATCTTCTCCTTGATCAATTCTTTTAAATGATTCTGATGAATTCTTCAGTATGACAATTGCATTTTAACTTCAGAATTTCAGCTCTATTCTTTTTATTTCAATCTCATTGTTAAATTTATCTGATAGAATCTTGAATGCCTTCTCTGTGTTATATTACATTTCTTTGAATTACCTCAACCAGCTATTTTGGATTTCCTGTATGAAAGGTCACATATCTCTGATTTTCCAGGATTTGTCCCTGGTGCCTTTTTTAGCTTGTTTGGTGAGGTCATGTTTTCCTGCATGGTCTTTTTTTTTTGAGACGGAGTCTCGCTCTGTCTCCCAGGCTGGAGTGCAGTGGCGTGATCTCGGCTCACTGCAAGCTCTGCCTCCCGGGTTTACGCCATTCTCCTGCCTCAGCCTCCCTAGTAGCTGGGACTACAGGCGCCCGCCATCTCGCCCGGCTAATTTTTTGTATTTTTTAGTAGAGACGGGGTTTCACCGTGTTAGCCAGGATGGTCCTGCATGGTCTTGATACTTGTAGATGTTCACCTATATCTGGGCATTGAAGAGTTCAGTCTTTATTGTAGTCTTCACAGTCTGGGCTTGTTTGTGCCCATTATTTTTGGGAATGCTTTCCAGGTATTCAGAGACTTAAGTCCCAAACCCACAGTAGTTTATGCAAACACGTACTGCGTTGGTGGCCTTGGATTAACATTAAGAAAAAATCTCTTGATTTCTCAAGTAGAGACTCTTGTTCTTTTCCCTTACTTTCTCTCAAACCAGCAGAATCTCTCTTTCTGTGCTGAGGCATGTGGAGCTGGAGTTGGGGTAACATAAGCACCCCTGTGGCCACCACCACTGAGACTGTGCTGGTTCACACCTGAAGTAGGCACAGAACTTGGTCTCACCCAAGGCCCACTGTAACCACTACTTGGCTGCCATATAAGTTTACTCAAAGCCCTAGGACTCTTTGATTAATAGATGGCAAAGCCAGCCAGGTTTGTGTCTCTGCCTATAGGACGGCAAGTTCCCCTAGCCATAAGTGGGTCCGTAGATGCTACCTGGGAGCCAGAGATTAAAGTATAGAATCTTCACAATTTATCTGCTCTTCTGTTTACTGTAGCTAACCTGGCACTTAGGGCATAAGACAAAGTATTTTCTACTCTTCCTTCCCCTGTCTGCAGGCAGAGGAGCCTCTCCTACGACTGCCAACACCACTGGTCCATGGCGGGGGTTCTGCCAAATCATATCAATTTCTCACTTAAAGCCCAAGGACTCTTTGGTTAGCTTGGGATAAATTCTGCAATGCCTGAGACTTGAGCTTTGGCCCAGGGCAAGTGCAGAAATGCTGATCAAGCCCCTAGGCCTGGACTCAGGGACTCTAAGAATCTGCTTTGTGCTCTACGTCACTGTGGCTGAGCTGGTATATCAGGTGCAACACAGAGTTCCCTTTACTTTCCCCACTGCTTTACTCAAACAGAAGAAGTCTTTCACCGTAGCTACTACAGCTGGAAATGTGCTGGGTCACACCTGAAGTTAGCACTTCTCAGAGCCCAGTGCCCATGGTGTATTGCCTGGGTATCACTGTTTTTATTCTGGGTGCAGGGGTTCTTTAGTCAGCAGGTGAGGAATTCTGTCAGGTCTTGACTGACATGGCAGCACTGAGTTTAATGTTAAGTCCCCCAGGCACTGTGCTCTCCCTCTCCCAAATTCAGATTTCTCTGTGTTGTGCGGCTGCTGCTGTGTGGGGGGTGGGGGAGTGGTGTTGTGAGCACTCCCTTAGATGCTCTGGCTGGTGTCTCAGTAGGCCACATTCTTCCCACCCTCCACATTCCACTGGCTCCAAGCCCAGCTTGGAGTATGACTTGCCTAACAACTGAAGTCTTTGTGGCCTATATTGCCCCTTCAGTTCTCTTAAGGTCCAATAGCACTTCAACTCATGATGGCAAGGCTTGTAAAGACTCAAGCGCCCAACACTGAGATGGGAGATTTTCCTCTTGCTAGGGCCAATCCAATTTCCCCCTCTATTAGCAGATGTCAGCTGAGTGCAATCTGGTTCTGCTTTTTACTGTGACAAGGTAGTATTGAGTTTATTCCAAAGTCTCACAAACTGTGCTCTCCCTCTCCCGAACATACAGTCTCTGCACTATGTGGCCACTACTGGTTGTTGAAAAAGAGGTGGCATCTATGCTTCTAGACTGTCATTTTTTTGTCTTCTCCGATGTTTCTTTCAGTGACCTGAAGTTAATACCAGGTACTGTGATTGCTAACCTAATTTTTGGTCCTTTTGGCAGTGCTTCTTGAATGTAGTGAGTTGTGAAAATTTGGTGTTTTTGTGTGGGGGATGAGCGTTGTAGGCTTCTATTCTGCCTTCTTACTCTGTTCTGCTTTAAATTTTTTAGATTCGGGGAGTACGTTTTCAGGTTTGTTGCATGGATATATTGTGATGCTGAGCTATGTGGGATATTGTTGATCCCATCACCAAGGAAGTGAGCATAGCACCCATAGTTTCTAACCCCCTGCCCTCCTTCTCCCCTCCTTCATCCAGTAGTTGTGTCTATTGTTGACATCTTTATATTCATGAGGACCCCAAGTTTAGATCCTCCTTATAGGCAAGAACATGTGGTATTTGGTTTTCTGTTCCTGTATTAATTTCCTTAGGATAATGGCCTCCAGACATATGCATGTTGCTGCACAGGACATGATTGTATTATTTTTAATGTGTGCATAGTATTTTATGGTATATATATGGCACATATTTCTATCCAATTTACTGATTCACACATAAGTTAATTTCATGCCTTCCCTAATGTGAATAGCAATATGATAAATATACAAGTGCATGTGGGGTTTCCTTTTGTATAATTTTTAATTTTCTTTTGGATATATACTCAGTAATGGAACTGCTGGTTGAATGGTACTTCTGTTTTAAAGTCTTTGAAAAATCTCCAAACTGCTTTTCACAGTGGCTGAACTAATTTACATTCTCACCAACAGTGTGTAAGCATTTTATTTTCTCTGAAGTCTAATCAGAATTTGTTACTTTTTTACTTTTTAGTAGTAGCCATACTGAATAATATGAGATGGTATCTTACATCAATTTGCATTCTCTGATGATTAGGGATGTTGAACATTAAGAAAACCATGTCATTAAAACTTTGACAAGAGACATAAGCAGATACTTCTCAAAAGAAGACATACAAGTGGGATTCTTATTCTACCACAATAAGCTGCCTTTCCTTTGAAAAATACAAAGACCATTTGAAAATTCACTTTAGTTTAAAACGATTGATGGCGATTTCCCCTTCTCCATCTCCTTTTCTCATTTTGATTTTTTTTCTGATCATTATGAATCCACTCAGCAGAGTAACCTCCACTCTTAATCTGTGTGAATTGTGCTGATGAGCTAGTCAGCTCTCTTAAAATCACCAACAAAAAAGTTTTAAATTGCCTAGTTGGTAATACATTTTTAGCATGCCACAGGATACTCTTAGAACAATGACTTCTGGTCCAGGCATTATGGATTATGATTAGTTTTCTGGATTTCTATAAGCTTTGAAATTCAGAGGTATAAATCTAAAATGAACTGGACTTCATACTATTTACACATTTGTTGGGTTTGTTAATTATTCCATAGGAAAACAAATGAAACACTTTTGTAGAATTCAATTCTGTTTTACCATATTTAGGGTTAAAGAAGGGAATTATATTGATGTAATTGACAGACTGAATTAACCTGGGTCATCACATGTGATATTTCTAGTTTTTTAATGGTACTGACATTCTTTTCAATATGTCCATGTGTAGCTTGGGTTTCTGGGGGAGACATGAGTAGTTAGTACTATCCATCTAAAACATAATGTCCATTAGTTGGAATAATGGTGTGATAAGATAGTCTTCAAAATGATGCCCTCAATTTCTTTCCTCCCTCCGTGCACATGCTGCTCTTTATATTGACAGGTAAAGTCTAGTCTCCCATTTCTTGAATCTGTGCTGGTCACAATGACTTGCTTTACCAATAGGATGCAGCAGAAGTCATATTCTAGGACCTCCAAGGCCAGCTCATAAGAAGCTGTGTAGTATTTGCCTGTGTGTCTTGGGACCAACTCCCACGTCATGAGGACTCCAGGTAACATGGAGAGTCAGACAGCTATCACACACAGCAGCCAATGTGCACTGCCAGCCAGCTGAGTAACCACCACACACAGCAGCCAGTGTGCACTGCCAGCCAGGTGAGTAACCTATCCAGGCTCTTTAGCCTAGCTGAGCTTTCAGGGGACTCCAGGAGCAGCCAACCAACTGCAACTGCAAGAAAGACTCCAAAAGAGAACTTTGGTATCACCTGTCAACCCACAAAACCATGAGAAATAATGTTATTTAAAATTACTAAACAAATAATAACAATAAACAGTATTAAACAATGAATAATTCCTTAAGTTTTGGAATAGCTTACTATTCAGCAAGATAGCTAGAACAAGTACTAAATGTTGCACAATACTGAAGAAGTATAAGTTTATATTTCTTCTATACTGAAGTATACTTCTATACTGAAGAAGTATAAAGTATAAGTAATATACTTTATATTTTAAAGCCATTGACATTTCCGGACAGAGTGTAAAAGTGAGCAGTGATTAAATGATTCCCAAGAGAACTTGTCTGTTGTAGCTCAACATCCTCATTTACCAATGGGAGCTGTATTTTGTTTTTGGAAAATATACATTTTAACGTTTATTTTTAAAAATGTACTAACAATGATTTAGAAAGGCATATGCTACTTTGAAAAAAAGTTGAGAACCAGAAAAGTGTAAACCTTAAGCCTCTAATCACATTTATGTTATTTAACCCATAAATCCAAAGTCTGATGGCAAATATGTTTATGTGACACTGATATCTGAATAAACAAACAGTTTTATTTTTAAAGGATAGGCCTTATAATTGGTATGATGTTGAGATGGCTGCAGGGAATGGGCTCATCACTATAATAATATTTCCTCTTTAATACTTTGACAACCAGAGAGTCTAAAACGGGATTACACAGCAAGAATAGAATCAGAGTGTCTAAAACCGGGTTACACAGCAGGAATAAAATCAGAATGACACTTATGTTGCAGCGACAGGATTGGAATTCTTGCTGTTGGGGTTGGTGGTAGCAAACTCAATATGGGTGGCTTCTGCTTCATGCTTAGATGGTGTGTTGGAACATTTCCTGTTTAGAACTTTCTAATGCTTCCTGACTAGAGCTGTTTACAATAGAAACAAACCCCTATGACTTTGAATTCAGCCAATTTATTGTTATAATTTGTTCATATGTTTCTACTTTTTAGAGTGTGGCTTTCATGTAGACAGGAATTGTATCTTATATCTCTTTTTCTTCAGCAGCTGTGTGCCTGGCACTTAGTTGAATTGTCAGGTTTGTTGAATAAGTGAAGTAAAATTATACCAGAAGTAAAGTATTAAATGTATCCGTTTTACTCAGAAAACATATAGCTAAGTAAGATGTATGAATCAATTCACTCACTTATTTAACAAACATTTATTAAGTGACTACAGTATGCTATGAGCTAGGAATATGGCAGTAAACAAATCTCACCTTGTCTTGAACTTCAATGGATCCAGGAGTCTCTAGAAGCTTAATTCTTGCTCAATCAGCAATTCCTTTTCACTGAAGACTTGACAAGAAGGTTTGAGAAGGCAAGAGTGTGTGAACTCAGCAGATGTTTGTGATGCACCTACTATGTGTCAGGAGCTGTAATGTCACAGGGTCTGCCTGTGTCTCCTAGGAAAGGTGAACACTGGAAACATTATTTTAAGCAACAAAAAATGCCAAGTATGCCAAGTGATGCAGAGGGAAAGCACTGGGTCTCAAGAGTATAACAGGCAGTGAGCCTAGCGTGGGGCCCAGGTGTCTCTGGCATGGTGTCCTCCTAGGTCTTGGTTGTCCCTCCTTGTTGCTCCTGCTGTCTTCTTCAGCTACATCTGTTTCTCTGCATTTCCTCATTTTACAGTGTGTGGGATGCAGTTATCTCTGAACAGGACTAGGCAACTGTACTCCTGTTACACTGTGCTTGATGCTCTGCATTGATGTACACTGGACCCAGGTTTCCCTGGTGGACTGCTTGGGCCGTTCTTGTCATCTGGCTCTGAAGACTTTGTTCGCAGAGGTGCACTTACCAGATGGGGAAGCCAGAGATCTGAGGTCCTCTGCTGAGGCCACTCTCACCTGCATATCTTCCCTGACATACCGAACAGATGAAGCTCAGGTGAGTGATGCACTTCAGGCCACAGTGTGGACCATGTACAATTCTTCAAGCTCCAGCTTCAACTCTCCCTCTTATTGGTCCCTTAGGACAGTGTATTTAGATGGAAGTAAATGAAAATAATGTTATTAGGGGATAAAATTAAAATCAATCCCATCTGTAGAAAAGGAAGTAGATTATTTGTGAACTGTAATACTTTATTTTTAGTGAGAAATCACCTTAAAACTTGGAACCTGGATACAAGATAATTACTTCATTCTGCAAATGTTTAGTAGCAAACTATCTGCCAGGACTGTGCTAGGTACTAGGGATACATGGTTGAATACATAGTATAAACATACTTTGGAGTGTCAGGTAGTTTCATATAAATGGCTTATGCAGTATATAGATGCTGTGGTAAAAAGAGACTTCTGAGATGCACAGAGGACCGACAATAAAGGGTCTTGGAATGGTGGATAAATGTGTTTGGATGTTTCACTCAGGGCTGCTGAAGTTTTCAAAGGTCAGTGGTCTCAGGATTTTGGCATTTTCAGGCCCTGTTAAGTAGTTTGTTTCTAGCTGGTTATTGGCCACCATTACTGATCATCAACTGGCTCTGTCTGATTCAGCAATCGCAATCCCACTACTGGGTATTTACGCAAAGGAAAAGAAATCAATGTATCAGAAAGATACCTGTACTTGTTGTTTGTTGCAACACTATTCACAGTAGCATGGATATAAAATCAACCTAAATGTCATCAACAGGTGATTGGAAGAAGAAAATGTAGAAAATATACGCAATGAAATACTATTCAGGCATAAAAGACAATAAAATCATAACTTTTGCAGGCACATGGATGGAACTGGAGGCCATTATTGTAAGCAAAGCAAGCCAGACACAGAGTAAACATCATATTTTATCACTCATAAGTGGGTGCTAAAAGATGTGTAGGTATTGACATAGAGAGTGGAATAATAATGGAGACTCAGCAGGGTGAGGGGATGGACAGGGTGAATAGTGAGAAATTACTTACTGAGTACAATGTGCATTATTCCGGTGATGGATACCGTAAAAGTCCTGACTTCACTATGCTTACAGCAAAATGGCACTTGTAACCCATAAATTTATACACAAAAATCTTAGACCTCTCTCTCTTCTCTCATAAGCCTCAGAGCTCAGTGATCCCCTTGGATCTCCTCAGCCTGCTGAGTTTTGACTTTCTTACCTAAGGTGATTTTGGGCAGAGACAAGGAGTGTTTCAGGAGGATGTTCTCAGGCACACTGCTTCTGAAGAAACATTGGAAACTCTTCTAGTGGCTTTTATCTATTCACTGCTTTAAGCAAGGAATAAAACATCTGTGGCTAAATTTTTAAAAACTTTGTTTCCCACCCACCCTTCAGACTTGACAAAAGAGATTTTAGGATTTTAAGGGAACAGCTTTTTCCTGACCCAAAAGAGCACAGTTGTGCAAAGACCAAGGTCACGTAAGTACCTTTTCCCCATCTGTAACATAACTCTCAGATACTGTTCCCACAGCTGGAATCAGTACAATGTTTTGACTGAGGTATTGGAAAAGCCTATGAGCTCATTATCGTTTGAACATATAATATAAAATTTAGACAGAATTTTATTTGAAAGGTTTGTTTACAAAATTTTTAGTTAACTGATTTATATTGTGGTTATTTCAAGCAACAAAAATCAGGTTGTCGTGTTGTAAGCTAGAAATATTTACAATAACACATAGTCTTGATTATCTCACATGATGAATTGAAGATTAAAGCAAAATAATTTATCTTAGGGAACTTTGTGACAGTTTCTGTTTCACTTTGCCTAATAATGACTTCAAACTGTTGTGCATATACAGAGAACTCCTGACTAAAGAGACTTATTTTGACTATTGCACTACATTGCTTATTGTAACTTTCTAAGACCTAGAGGAACATACATTTAGTCTCAGTTGACCAACTAAATGTTATGGGGTCGGTTTCTGTGTTATGTGCTGAGCGCTGAAGGAACAGTGGAGACAAGGCTGCTGCCCTCGCAGAGTCTGGGGGAGAAAACCTGGTGGAGTGTGGCAGGGAACACACTGGGAGCATCCCAGGATGCCAAAAGCACACACAAATGGAACACCTGCCTCAGAATGGGGGAGCGTCAGACAAGGAGAGGTGTCAGGAATAACGAGGAAAGTTTGATCTGCAGGAATAGAAACACACTTGAGAAATCCATGGGGAATGAAAAGAGCATGGCTGAGCAGCAGCAGATTGTCAAGAAGGAAATCAAGAAGGAGCAGCCAAAGAGGTTGATGGAGAACAGGAGAAAGAAGGTGACACTGAAGCCAAGGAAAGGAAAGTGTTTCAACATTTCTGGAAAAAATGACATGCTCTGTCTTAACCTTGCTCTTTTATGAATCAGATGGCCACATTCGAGGTTCTGAGAAGCCCAGCACTAAAGATGTTTCTTTTAGTTTGCTTAATCCAGCATTTGCAGAATATTCTGGGCTCAGTGTGTGTGTGTGTGTGTGTGTGTGTGTGTGTGTGCACGTGCGCGCCTGTGTGTTCCACTAATATCTCACTGGGGCTAGTGCTTTATACAACATAATTTTTAAAACACTGGTTTTATCTATACTATGTTCAGCTGCAGCAACACCTACAAAGGTCAACTTTGATCATGTGTCTTAGTTACTAAAGAAAACAAAACAAACTAATTAATAAAGCCCACCCTGCAGTGGCTCCTCCCTACCTGTACAATGGAGCCCACCTGGGTTGGCCTGGGCGCCCTGTGCTGACATGGCCATGCTGCAGTCTGCCTGTTCCTTTGCCTTCCCTTTCCTCCTGGAGAAGGTAGGGATGCTCTGAGCTTTGACCAGCATGGAACATGTGTCCTTCTCCTAAAGCAGACCATGTTTTCCTGAGTCCTCTTTAATCTCTTTTAAGGGTATTGATCAAACAATTTATATTTTCTAGCCTCTCCTTGTCTCCCCTTCCAATTTCCATACAGAGATCTGACCTTTCCTTAAAGCTTTTGGTCAGGTCTCAGCCTGTATGCAGTTTTCCTGCCACTTCTGCAATGTACATACTTTCCTGGTGCATTAATTGTGGGGGAAAGGAAGAGAGATCCGACTGTTACTGTGTCTATGAAGACAAAGGAAGACATAAGAAACTCCATTTTGATCTGTACTAAGAGAAATTCTTCTGTTTTGAGATGCTATTAATCTGTAACCTTAGCCCCAACCTTGTGCTCACAGAAACATATGCTGTATTGACTCAAGGTTTAGGGGATATACGGCTGCGCAGGATGTACTTTGTTAAAAATGTGTTCGCAGGCAGTATGCTTGGTAAAAGTCATTGTCATTCTCCATTCTCTATTAACCAGGGACACAATGCACTGCAGAAAGCCACAGGGACCTCTGCCCAAGAAAGCCTGGGTATTTTCCTGGTTTTCCACCCCTGAGACAGCCTGAGAAATGGCCTCATGGGAAGGTAAAGACTTTACAGTTTCCCTGCCCGACACCTGTAAAGGGTCTGTGCTGAGGAGGATTAGTGCAAGAGGAAGTCCTCTGCAGTTGAGATAAGAAAGCATCTGTCTCCTGCTCATCCCTTGGAATCGAATGTGTCGGTGTAAAACCCAACCATATATTCTATTTACTGAGATAGGAGAAAACCGCCCTTTGGCTGGAGGTGAGACAGGCTGGCGGCAATACTGCTCTGCCACTCTTTACTGCACTGAGATGTTTGTGTAAAGTTAAACATAAATGTGGCCTATGTGCACATCCAGGCACAGCGCCTTTCCTTAAACTTATTTATGACATCGATTCCTTTGCCCAGGTTTTCCTGCTGACCTTCCCCCTACCATTACCCCATAGTCCTGCCACATCCCCCTCACTGAGATAGTAGAGACAGTGATCAATAAACACTGAGGGAACTCAGAGACCAGTGCCAGTGCAGGCCCTCACTTGCTGAGCACCAGTCCCCTGGGCCCACTTTTCTTCCTCTATACTTTGTGTCTTATTTCTTTTCTCAGTCTCTCATCTCCACCTTGTGAGAAATACCCACAAGTGTGGAGGGGCAGGCCCCCTTCATTAATTATGCCATACCAGCTCAGGTTTTTCATTTATATATCAATTTATGTCATCTTCTTTTTTTCTTAGAGCTTATTTCACTGATTTATTCAGCCTTTCCACAATATAATTGTATGTCATAATTTTATATTTATTTTCATTGGTATTTATATATATCTTTCTTGCAAAAATGGAGACTTTCTAAGTATATCTTCATTGACGTTGAAAGAACAAAGTTTTAAGTCTTGGTTTCAGCCAAAAGGAGTTCCCTGCATATCCAGGAGGGAATGAAACACTTGCATTGTTGCGTTAGATATTCTTACAGAGAAAGAGAACCACTTGAAATGGAAAATTGCTAACTTTGCCTCAAGGAGACCAGGTTGATTCACTGAGAAAGTCTGAATTGGTTTAGAAAGCATGGTTCTGAGTTTTCTAGGAGAAGGAGAAAAGTTAGGGTAGGGCATAAGAAGTAAAGGCCACATCAAAAAGTTAGAAAGATCTTTTTTTTTTTTTTTTTTTTGAGACGGAGTCTCGCTCTGTCGCCCAGGCTGGAGTGCAGTGGCCAGATCTCAGCTCACTGCAAGCTCCGACTCCCGAGTTTACGCCATTCTCCTGCCTCAGCCTCCCGAGTAGATGGGACTACAGGCACCCACCACCTCACCCGGCTAGTTTTTTGTATTTTTTAGTAGAGACGGGGTTTCACCGTGTTAGCCAGGATGGTCTCGATCTCCTAGACCTCGTGATCCGCCCGTCTCGGCCTCCCAAAGTGCTGGGATTACAGGCTTGAGCCACCGCACCCGGCCAGTTAGAAAGATCTTAAATTAACAACCTAACATCACAACTGAAAGAATTAGAGAAGCAAGAAAAAATCAACCACAAACTTGCAGAAGACAAGAAATAACTAAAATCAGAGGTGAATTGAAAAAAATTGAGACAAGAAAAACTGTTCAAAAGATCATTTAATCAAGGTTTCTTTAAAAAATTAATAAGATAGGCACTAGCTAGACTAATAAAGAAGAAAAGAGGGAGAATTCAAATAAACACAATTAGAAATGATGAAGGGAATGTTACCACTGATGCCACAGAAATAAAAATAACAATCAGCAACTACTATGAACACCTCTACATACACAAACTAGAAACCCTAGAAGAGATGAATAAATTCCTGGACACATACACCCTCTCAAGACTGAACCAGGAAGAAATTCAGTCTCTGAACAGACCAATTATGAGCTCCAAAAATTGAATCAGTAATAAATAGCCTACCAGCCCCCCAAAAAAGCCCAGGACCTGATAGATTAACAGTCAAATTTTAACAAATATACACAGAAGAACCAGTACCATTCCTACTAAAACGATTTCAAGAAATAGAGGAGAAGGGATTCCTCCCCAACTTGTTCAATGAGGCCAGCATCATCCTGATACCAAAGTCTGGCAGTGACACAACAAAAAAAGAAAGCTTCAGGCCAGTATCCTTGATGAACATCTATTCAATAAT
Organism: Trachypithecus francoisi; assembly: GCF_009764315.1. Classification (NCBI taxonomy): domain Eukaryota; kingdom Metazoa; phylum Chordata; class Mammalia; order Primates; family Cercopithecidae; genus Trachypithecus; species Trachypithecus francoisi. The sequence goes on along the minus strand of NW_022681472.1, from coordinate 100,242,838 downwards.
CCACAACAAAATCCTTGCAAACCGAATCCAGCAACACATCAAAAGGCTAATTCACCACAGTAAAGTAGGCTTCTTCCCTGGAATGGAAGTTTGGTCCATCATGGGCAAATCATAAAATGTGATACATAACATAAACAAAACTAAAGACAAGAACCATGTGATTGTCTCAATAGATACAGAAAAGGCTTTCAGTAAAATTCAACAATCCTTCATGTTAAAAACTCTCAATAAATGAAGTATTGAAGGAACATACCTCAAAATAATAAAAGCCAGCTATGACAAACTCACACCCAACATTATACTAAGTGAGCAAAACCTGGAAGCCTTCTCCTTGAAACTCGGCACAAGACAAGGATGCCTCTCTCACCACTCCTATTGAACACAGTATTAGAAGTTCTTGCTGGAGAAATCAGACAAGAGAAAGAAATAAGGGTTATTTAAATAGAAAGAGAAGTCCAACTACCTCTGTTTGCAGACAACATAATTCTCTATCTAAACCCTATAGTTGTTACCCAAGAAGCTCCTTAAGCTGATAAACAACTTCCACAAATTTCAGGATACAAAATCAATATACAAAACTTGCTAGCATTCTTATACACCAAGAAAAGCCAAACTGAGAGCCAAATCAGAAAGGCAATTTTATTCACAATTTCCACAAAAAGAATAAAATACCTAGGAATACAGCTAACCAAGGAGGTGAAAGATCTCTACAATGCAAATTACAAAACACTGCTCAAAGAAGTCAGAGAAGACACAAACAAATGAAAAATTATTCCACATTAATGGAGAGAAAGAATTAATATGATTTAAATGGCCATACTGCCCAAAGTTATTCCTATTAAACTACCAATGACATGCTTCATGGAACTAGAAAAAGCTATTTAATAATTCATATAGAACCAAGAAAGAACCTAAGTAGCCAAGGCAATCCTAAGCAAAAAGAACAGAGCTTGAGGCATCACATTACCCAACTTCAAACTATACTACAGCACTACAATAACTAAAACAGCATGATACTGGTACAAAAACAGACACACACACCAACAGAATAGAGATCAGAAATAAGACCACACACCTACAACTATCTAATATTTGACAAAGCTGGCAAAAACAATGGGGGAAAGACTCTCTATTCAATAAATGGTTCTGGGATAACTGGCTAGCCATATGCAGAAGATTGAAGCAGAACTTCTTCCTTACACCATATACAAAAATCAACTCAAGATGGGTTAAAGTCCTAAAAGTAAAGCCCAAAATTATAAAGCCCTGGAAGACAACCTAAACAATACCATCCTGGACATAGAAACAGGCAAAGATTCCATGATAAAGTCACCAAAAACAATTACAACAAATGCAAATACTGACAAGTGGGATCTAATTAAACTTAAAAGCTTCTGCTCAGCAAAAGAAATTATCGATAGAGTGAATAGACAGCCTACAGAATGAAAAAACATATTTACAAACTATGTGTCTGATAAAGGTCTAACATTCAACATAAGGAACTTAATAAATTTACAAGACAAAAAACAAACAATGCTATTAAAAAGTGGCCAAAGAATTGTCTATTCATGTCCTTAGCCTACTTTTTGATGGGATTGTTTGCTTTTTTTCTTGCTAATTTGTTTGAGCTCATTGCAGATTCTGGATATTTGTCATTTGTCAAATATACAGATTGTGAAGATTTTCTACCATTCTATAGATTATCTGTTTGCTGACTGTTCCTTTTGCCATGAAAAAGCTCTTTAGTTTAATTATATCCCACCTATTTATCTTTGTTTTTCTTGCATTTGCTTTTACGTTCTTGGTCATGAAATCCTTGCCTAAGCCAATATCTAGAAGGGTTTTTTCAACGTCATCATCTAGAATTTTTGTAGTTTCAGGTCTTAGATTTAAGTCCTTGATCCATCTTGAGTTGATTTTTGTATAAGGTGAGAGATGAAGATCCAGTTTCATTCTCCTACATGTGGCTTGCCAATTATCCCAGCACCATTTGTTGAGTAGGGTGTTCTTTCCCCACTTTGTTTTTGTTTGCCTTGTCAAAAATCAGATGACTGTAAATATTTGGATTAATTTCTGGGTTTTCTATTATACTCTGTTTGTCTCTGTGCCTATTTTTATACCAGAACCATGCTGTTTTGGTGACTATGGTCTTATAATTTGGAATCAGGTAATGTGATGCCTTCTGATTCGTTCTTTTTGCTTAGTATTGCTTTGGCTATGCGGGCTCTTTCTTGGTTCCATATGAATTTTAGAATTGTTTTTTATTTTTATTTTTTTCCTTTTTTATTGAGATGGAGTCTCGCTCTGTCGCCCAGGCTGGAGGGCAATGGCGCAATCTTGGCTCACTGCAAGCTCCGCCTCCCGGGTTCACATCATTCTCCTGCCTCAGCCTCCTGAGTAGCTGGGACTACAGGCGCCCACCACCACGCCCGGCTAATTTTTTTGTATTTTTAGTAGAGATGGGGTTTCACCGTGTTAGCCAGGATGGTCTCAATCTCCTGACCTCGTGATCCACCCGCCTTGGCCTCCCAAAGTGCTGGGATTACAGGTGTGAGCCACCAGGCCTGGCCAAGAATTGTTTCTTCTAGTTCTGTGAAGAAGGATGGTGGTGAGACACCATCTCACACCAGTCAGAATGGCCATTATTAAAAAGTCAAAAAATAACAGATGCTGGCAAGGTTGTGGAGAAAGACCACACATACACTGTTGGTGGGAGTGTACATTGGTCCCACCATTGTGGAAAGCAGAATGGTAATTCCTCAAAAGAGCTAAAAGCAGAACTATCACTTGAACTAGCAATCTCATTACTGGGTATATACCCACAGGTATATAAACTATTCTATCATAAAGACATAAGCACATAAGTGTTTATTGCAGCACTATTCACAATATTAAAGGCATGGAATCAACCTAAATGTCCATCAATGACAGATTGGATAAAGATAATATGGGACGTTGTGGAGGAAAAGTTAAGTATTAAATTTGAACTCAATTGAACATGGACACAAACAATGGTCACTAAGTCCCAGAACAAGTTGTGTGAGCCCTTGAGGCATTCATTCAGCAATGTTTCAGAGAAATAGTTATTGAAAAATGACAGACAATTTCAAAAACAAGTTCACTTTTTGTGTTCCTCGAGCCCAGTCATGGAGGGCCCTCATGACTGGGCCTCATGTCAAACAACTTGTTACAAAAAGAGCTAGGTTCCCAGACCATGCTGAAGCTTCATGGAACCTCTCCTCATCTCTGCATGGACTAGTGGCCAACTCTGGACCCCAGGCTGTTGCTTCCTGGTCTGGTGATGACTCCTCCATCATCTAGTGAGTGTAAATATGTGTGTGTGTGTGTATATATATATATCTTTTCCCTTCTCCCCTTCCCATTACAATTTGTTTATTATATCATTTGCTTATTGCATAGCTGGGTCCTTCTAAAGAGGACCAAAACAAGACAATTGTCTATGGATAACAAAAAGTTTTAGGGCAGCCATAGTCAAAGACACAATTGACAAGGAAATTTGTTACTTCTCTGGCACAAAATAATGTAATATAACAATTACAATTATTACCGATAATGTACACTAAGTCATATCAGAATTATAGGAGTTTCCCATAATTTTAGAACACATACCAATAACATATTTATACAAATACAGTCCAAAGAAAATGAAACACAATTTCATACTTGACAATGCTTTCTGTATAATTTTTATACCAAATAAGCCAAATTATGTCATTTTTGGAGTTTAGAGAACCTAGTATCTTAAATGATTAGGACAGAAAAATACATAATTTATAATTTGATTTTGGAAAGTTTGTCAGATATCAAAGGTTTAAAACACTTCATATCACAGGTCATTGTAAAATAAGTCACTGATTTGACCAAAGTGATAGCTCACGGATTTAACAAAAAGGCAAAAGTCTTCATTGTTTGGGAGAGGAGACTTAATTTTCAAACAATAAGCCCTAATTTAAAACAACAGCAGGAAGCTAATTACATTTTTCAACATTTTATATAAACAATCTATAAAATTTTAATATTGACCATAACATATAACTTCCATAAGCCTTTTATAACCTTTATTAAGGAGTCAGTAATGCTTCAAGAAAACCTGTCAATCTGACACAAGGCCCACATGCTGGTCTTGCATCAGTGTGCCTTTGACAGTAATGATTAATTTACAGAGAAACTCAATGTATTTCCTCTCTCAAAACTGGCCCTTACAATCTCACATGCCCATGCCAGTCCCTGGGCCCTGAGGAGTTGAACAACTTAATTTCTGCGTCTCAGGAACATAGTTCATTTTGATTGGCATCTTATGCTGGGCCTGAAGATGAGGCTTGAATTCCTGTCAGTGTTTAAGATTTAGCAGAACTTGGTGTCCTTTTTAGACCCAGGACTCAAAGCCCTGTTACTTCATGTCACAAGGACTTCAAAAGAACATACAGGAAGATACATGGATGTATAACCTTAATTTAAGAAAATTTTTTTCAATCTCAGTTTTTTTCTAAGCAAACCAAAATTTAATAATAATGGCAATGAGTTCAATAAACCATGAAATGTTAGACCAGTTACCAAAAGGCAGAAGAAAAGACCTTTGGCACTGCACAGAATATTACGATGAAAGAAAACATTTCCTTTAGACCTTTAAGAGAACATTGTTAGCATCAGGCCACAACAAACAGAACTTGAGGAAAAAAACTTATATGAGCTGAAAATGAGTTGAAAGGGAGCATTACTATTTTGCACCCTTTCAAAGGGGAGAGAAAATAAAAAATGGTGAGATGCAATAGAAGTTAAACTTTGGGTTGAAAAAAATTAGAGTCTCTTATAATTTATTAAGAGTAAATCAATCCCTTAAGAAAATTTCATTGTTCTAACCAGTTATTTAGTGTATAAGTGTTTTTTGTTTGTTTTTTGCATTAAGCCCAATCTCTAGAAAGACTATTATAATTTCCCTTTAATTATAGACAACTTAATCATATAAGGTTTTTGGTTTGTTTGGTTTTTTTTTAATCCTCTTATTGTGACTTACACAGACTATTCATGATATGCTTGGATTTTCTGGTCTGTCCTGAACTTCTCTCTTTCTTAAACAACCAGTCATTTTATTTTAGGACTATGTTTACCATATAAGATTCTTTCTCATATAAAATTATGTCTCTTTAAGCTTTCTTAAAAGAAAAAAACCTCTTTATTTTTATAACTTTCTTTACATCTTTCTTATTTCCTGGTTCCTTTTACTTTGTTTTATACATAACCTTTAAATAAACCTTGAATTAGACAAATATTGTTCACCTTTTTTAAAAGGATACACATTTTCTTAGAAAGAATGTTCTTCTACAATATATTTTTATTGGAAAATACTCAAATAATGAAATATCTATTATTTAATTTAATATAACTTAGGATTCCAGATTATGAGTTTGTCTACAAGTATTTGTCCCATTACATTTGCCTAATTATTTTATTTTAATTGTTTACCTAGATTATTTATGAAAACTGCAGTGGTTATCATTTAAAGTTATGGAACTGCCATTGCAAAATCATAACTAAGACAGTGAGAAAGATCTGACCTAACCAACTCCATCTTGCTTCTAACCACCAAACCGTCCTTGTTAATTCCTGGGTGGAGGCTGAACTAACTTTAGGAGGAATGTAGTTTATAGTTTAGCTTTGAAACAAAGTGGATAACAGTCCTTTCCCAAAACAAACCTTACTCCCTGTGGACTAGACTGCCTAAAGCCACAAGATTAGAAGTTATGGTAATCGTACTAAATTCATGATGTAGCTGTTTTCATTAAACCCATATCAATTATTAAAAATTATATAAGCAAAGATCATCCTCTCTTGGGCTGGGTTTATAGTTTTATAACCTCTGTGTCAAATTTTGACACCTTATATTATTTGGCAGGGATAAGTATAAGATTGCATGATTAATAAATGCAAACAAAATGTATGCTGGCAATTCTTAAGATATTTCTAATATTACTTTACCAATAATTTTAAAGCTAGCTTCCTTATTAAAGATTTTACTTAAGTTATATAAACTTGGAAAAGCATTTGACTAGTCGTTTTTTCCTGATAAAGTATTTGATTCAAGCACTTTTATTTTCTATTTCTTTTTCTTTTTTTCTTTTCTTTTCTTTTTTTTTTTTTTTTTTTTGAGACGGAGTCTTGCTCTGTCACCCAGGCTGGAGTGCAGTGGCCGGATCTCTGCTCACTGCAAGCTCCACCTCCCAGGTTTACGCCATTCTCCTGCCTCAGCCTCCCGAGTAGCTGGGACTACAGGCGCCCACCACCTCGCCCGGCTAGCTTTTTGTATTTTTTCATAGAGACGGGGTTTCACCGGGTTAGCCAGGATGGTCTCGATCTCCTGACCTCGTGATCTGCCCGTCTCGGCCTCCCAAAGTGCTGGGATTACAGGCTTGAGCCACCGCGCCCGGCCTTTTTTTTTTTTTTTTTTTGAGACAAGAGTCTCACTCTGTCACCCAGGCTGGAGTACAGTGGTGCTATCTCGGCTCACTGCAACCTTCACCTCCCAGGTTCAAGCAATTCTCCTGTCTCAGCCTCCTGATTAGCTGGGACTACAGGCACACGCCACCACACCTGGCTAATTTTTGCATTTTTGGTAGGGACGGGGTTTAGCCATGCTGGCCAGGCTGGTCTCGAACTCCTGACCTCAAGTGATCTACCTGCCTCAGCCTCCCAAACTGCTGGGAGTGCAGGCGTGAGCCACTGCACCCAGCCAAGTGCTTTTGTTTTCTTAAGCCAATTAATTAGAGTTCTTTTATATATTTACAGTAGTGAAACATTGTATATATATTGTATATACAACACATAAATACATAGATGTATTAGGTATGCTGATAGAAGTTCATCTTATAAGTTCATAAACAGCTTTTTTTCTATCTTACACCTTTAAATTCTTTTTAATGTTTTTTTATTTAACAGAGTTTCACTCTGTTGTCCAGGTGGAGTGTAATGGCCTAATCTCAACTCACTGCAACCTCTGCCTCCTGGCTTCAAGCAATTCTGCCTCAGCCTCCTGAGCAGCTGGGATTACAGGTACCTGCCACCACACCAGGCTAATTTTTTTGTATTTTTAGTAGAGACGGGGTTGCACCACGTTGGCGAGACTGGTTTTGAACTCCTGACCTCAAGAGATCTTCACAGCTCAGCCTCCAAAAGTGCTAGGATTACAGACATGAACCACCATGCCCGGCCACACCTTCGAATTCTTGATAACCTGTTCTACTACTCTAAGCAGTTTTCAGCTAAATAGCCTTGAATTTGCACCTGAGGAAACTCAGGTGCGAATCAAATAGCAAAATTTACATCATAAAGTATGAAGAGAAAAAGTGTGCGTTTGCTAGAGGGAAATTAAAACAGATTTGATCGCCAATTAAACAAAAACTATAGAAATTATAAAGTCCTTTTAAATATATACACATACACAAAGATCCTATAACTTTTACTTCAGAAATTTAACCATGAAATCGGGGCACGGTGGTTCATGACTGTAATCACAGACACTTGGGAGGCTGAGGCGGGCAGATCACCTGAGGTCAGGAGTTCAAAACCAGCCTAACATGGAGAAACCCCATCTCTACTAAAAATACAAAAATTAACTAGGCGTGGTGGTGCATGCCTCTAATCCTAGCTACTCGGAAGACTGAGGCAGGAGAATCAATTGAACCCTAACATTAACACTTCATACTTAACCTAACCCTAACTCTTAACCCTAACCCTAAACCCTAACCCTAACCCTAAACCCTAACCCTGCCCCGAAACCCTTACCCCTAATCCCTAAACCATAACACTAACCCTAACCCCGAACGCTAAACATAACCCCTAAACCTAACCCTAAACCTTAAGCCTAACCCCTAACCCTAACACCTAACCCTAAAACTAACCTAACCCTAACTTAAGACTAATGCTGACCCTGACCCTAACGCTACCCTAACAATACTAACTCTGACCCTGACCCTAAACCTAACCCCTAACCTTAACCCTAACCCTTAACCCTTAACCATTAACCCTGACCCTGACCCTAACCCTAACTGTAACCCTAATGACACTAACCCTGACCATGACCCTAACCCTAACCTCTAACCTTAACCCTAACCCTTAACCCATAACCATTAACGCTGACCTGACCCTAACACTGACCTAAAATCTAACACTAACCCTGACCCAAACCTTGAGCCAAACCTTAACCTAGACTCTGAACCTAACCCTAACCCCAACCCTAACACTAACCCCTAACCCTAATCCCTAACACCAAACCTTAACCCTAGCCCTTAACCTTGACCCAGACCCTGACCCTAACCAGACCCTGACCCTAAATTAACCCTGACCCTAACCCTTACCCCTCTTACCTGTAAATCTAAGCTAACCATAACCCTTCTTAACCCTAACCTTAAACCATAAACCTAACACTAACCCTAACCTAACTCTAACCCTAACCCTTAACACTTGAACCATACACTGAAACTGACCCTAAATCTGACATGTAAATACTAACACTAACTCTAAAGCCTAACCCTAACACTTACCCTTAACCCTAATCCTTACCCTTAAGCCTAACCCTATCCATGACCATGACCCTATCCCTTAACCCTGACATTGACCCTAACCCTAACCATGTCCATGACCCTGCAACTGACCATAGCCCAGACCATAACACCCTGACCCTATGACTTTGACGCTGACCCAAACCTGACCCTGACCCTGAGCCTAACCCAACACTGAATCTAACCGTTAACCCTTACCCCAACCCTAACTCTAAGATAATCCTAAACCTAACACTTAACCCTAACCCTTAAGCCTAACCCAACCCAAACCCTAACTGAAACCCTAACCCTTAACCCTACCCCTAGCCCTAGCCCTACCCCTACACCTAGCCTTAACTAACGCAGAACCCAAACCGTAAACGCTAAACCCTAAACCTAACCCTACCGTAACCCTAACCCATAACCCTAACCCAAAATCCTAACCCTAACGCCTAAAAATAATCCTAACCCCAACCCTGACCCCTCACACTGACCCTGACTCTGATGTGACCCGGATCTAGACGTGAATCATAGCCATAGCCGTAACTCCAACCCCAACCACAAACCCTAACCCTAACCCTAGCCATAACCCTATCCCTGAACCCTGAACCCTGGTCCTGACCCTGACCCTAACGCAACCCCAACCCTAACCCTAACCCAACCCCAACCCTAGCCCTCACCCAACCCTAACCCCAACCCTAACCCTAACCCTACCCCTAAGCCCTACCCCTAACCTAACCCTAACTGAACCCTAACCCAAACTCTACCTTAACTGTTAACCCTAAACCCTAACCCTAACCCCCATCTGTATCCCTCGTGCCTTCCCCAACTCTACCTCCTAACCCTAACCTTAAACCTTTGTAGTATAATAGTGTCTGAAGTTTCCCCAGTGCAATGTCACAGTGGACTGTGGGGTTTCGTCCAACAATGTCTCTATGTTCCAGCCCATTTCCAGGCTGGTCAGAGAAGGTACTAGCTTGTGGCAACTTAGGCCAGCTGGCGCTGGCAGGGGCTGACTTGTGAGGTGCTAGAGACTGTGATGGAGCAGGTAGTGGCTGTTGTACAGAAGATGTACCAGGCCATGATCTCAGCTGTGCAGCAGGCATAGTCAAGCAGGTAGCATAGCAGGAAAGCTGGCAGCAGCAGTCCCTGCTCAGTGGAGCACATGCAGCTGCTCAGTATCAACTGCATGGTGGCCGTGGCCACAGGTAGGACCTCCACAGGTGGAGGGTGGCCACTATGTCAATGTGAACCCCAACTTCTTGATCTACTACATTGTCTCCCTGGAGCCTGACTAGAGAGGCCTGGGGGTACCATTAGCCACAGGAAGTGTTAGGTATGGGCTCTGCAGATGATCTACACATCCACAGCATGCTGCTGCAGATGCCGATAAGGCAGATCCGGGCCAAAAAGTGATCTCTGTGCCCTTCCCGGAGCCTGTTCTACTTGCAGCAGCACTGTGCCCAGAGAGTGGTTAGGGTTACCAGATAGGGTGAGAGTTAGGAACTCTCCCTAACCCTACTGGACTGACCACCTGGTCGCTGCAGAGGGCAGGAGAGTCTGCAGCAGCATCTTCTCCTAGGCAAAGCCAGGGTCCAGGCCCCTCCTTCCTGAGCCACAATGCTGACCACTGACCAGGAGGACACAGCTCAGCACTGATAAATACTTTCATATACACTGGATGGAGTGGGGGGAAAACTGAGACAGGAGACTCACCATACTGTACCAGGTATCATGAACATTTCCATCGATTCCTCAACATTCTTTCCCTGCCAAACAAAGCCACTTGTATGTTTTGATGCTCTTCAAAAATTAAAAATAAAAAATGCAAAAATAGGTAAGAAAATGTGTGGTATTTTAAGTCCAGGCACGGTGGCTAACGCCTATAATCCCAGCACTTTGGGAAGCTGAGGCAGGAGGATCACCGGAGATCAGAAGTTTCAGTCCAGCTTCATCAACATGGTGAAACCCTGTCTCTATTAAAAATACAACAATTAGCCAGGTGTGATCGCACATGCCTGTAATCTCAGGTACTCAGAAGGCTGAGGCTGGAGTAATCGCTTGAATCCAGGAGGCAGAAGTTGCAGTGAGCCAAGATCGCACCACTGCACTCCAGCCTGGGCAACAAGAGCAAAACCCCATCTCAAAAAGAAAAAAAAGAAAGAAAGAAAAGAAAATGTGTGGTATTTTAAAAACAAGTTTGTTAAGGTTTAATTAACATCTAGTACGATGCGCATATTTACAGTTTACAAATTTTAGAAGAAAAATTTAAGTTCTATATTACAATACCTTACAGTCAAACTAGGGCAAAATATTTGTGACTCGTGTCATAAAAAGCTTATTTTCCTAATTTATGAAGTCCTATAGACTGTAAGAAAAAGAGAAACATAAAAAAGAAAGATGGGCAGCTGCTATGTGGAAAGGATGCTGGGCCATCCCCAAACACCTGTTCCTCCCTCACATAGGCATGGAGCTGAGCCGTGAGGTGGCCAGCCAGTTCTGAGGTGGCTATGGAATTGGTCTTGGTTTCTGAGTTGTGAAGGGGAGGGGTTTGTGCGCCACTTTCCCGGAAAGGCCTTAGGAAGCTCAGGTTTCCCTGAGCTTCTGCATGACCTGGACTCCTGCATGGCCCAGGAGTGTCTACCTCATGAGGGACAGCACAGGCCAGTGACAGAAACACAGTGAACTTTCCCTAGAGGCAAAATAGGCTAGACACAGAGCCACCAAGGTGCCGGATGTATAAAGCAGGACAGACCTCATATTCTCACTGTTTGCCCCCACTCCCTTCTTACAGGAGACAACAAGGACCCAGAAATCTACCACACTTATTGGAAAGGTCAGAAAACCAGCCAAATGGAACCCACGTTAGTCCAATCTTCCAGGAGCAGGGACCAGCAAATCAACACCATGGCCATGTGCCCTGTTCCCCGACGTTGCCGAGGGCCTGTTTCAGGACATGGCAGGGAATAGAAAGGCAAGTCCCACTGCCTTGCCCTACTTCAGGAAATGCTGGGACACAGGCCAGCTGGTTACCCCACCACCCTCACTTGCTAGGAGAGACCAGGGACCCTGGCCAACTGCCCTCCATTCTTTTTGCTCCCCAACTCCCAGTATACAAGCACAACCTGGCAAAATGACACCTGATGCCCCACACTCCAGGAGACACAGAGGGACCCAGCACATCCCACTTCCCCAAGCTTCTAGGAGATGGTGAGGACCCCATTGAGTTGCCCCTTACTGCTACTGTGTCACTATCAGGAGAGCTGGGGGACATCGGCAAACTACCCCCAACTGCCTATGCGACTCACTTCCATGAAAATGCAGGTACTGCTGCCAGTGGCATTCCCTCTTTTCAGGAGATGGCAGGGAAGCTGATAAGCCCATACCCACAGCCACACCATCCCTCCAAGTGAATGCAGGCACCCTTGTCAGCCAGCTCCTTCCTGGAGATGATGGGAAACCCTGCAATGCCACTGCTCTGCTCTACAGTTCCAAGATGTGGTGGGAAAACACTCCATCCACTTTCGTAAGACAAGCAAACCCTTGCTGCCCCTCTTCCAAAGATGGCTGAGAGCCCCTTCCATAATACAGAAGGGACCCTAGCATGCCTTCACTGGCTGCTTCTGTCTCTTCCAAAGAACTGCGGGGCCCCAGGAAGCTGCTCTGCCTTGCATTCTGCCATGCCCCATATCCAGAAGATGGCAGTGACCCAGGCAAGCTGACCCATGCAGTGGGTGTGGCACCAACTTGAAGACAGTAGGGAATCCCAGATTATCTTCTCGGCCACAGCAGGGACATGAGCATGTTGTCCCACTGCCACCTCCCCACATACAGATGTTGGGGACCCAGGAAAGCCATGCCACAATGCTGCTGTGTCTCACTTCCAGGGAAGGTGGGGACTCAGCCATGCCCTCCACACTGCCAGAACCCTCTACTCAGGAATCACCAGGAACCCCTGCAAAACTGCCATTTTAATACACCCCATCTGACAAGAGACAGCACAAACACTGGCAAGACATGCTCTGCAGACGGTATAACTACCACTGCACCAAAGCACAGGGAGATGTCACATTGCTCCCTCAATGTCCCTGAGGTCATTCTATTCTGGGATCCAGCATAATTACCAATACCACTGCTGCCATCTTTCTGGAAATGGCGGTGACCCCAGTAAGCAAAACCCACAGCAATGCAGCTTTTATCAGATGGCAAAGACCTCGCCGAGCCACCAGCCTATGTGAACCCACTTGTCTGGAGAGACAGTAGGGCTCCAGTAAGCCTGGTCCCATCACCAGCTTAAGTTTTTTGTTTTGAGACAGGGTCTTACTCTATCACCCAGGCTGGAGTGCAGTGATGCCATCTTGGCTCACAACAGCCTCAACCTCCCAGGCTCAAGCAAGCCACACATCTTAGACTCCCAAGCAGCTGGAACTACAGGCATGTACCACCACACCCAGCTAATTTTTGTGGTTTTTGTAGAGAGGGTTTTGCCATGTTTCCCAAGTTAGTTTTGAACTCCTGGGCTCAAGTTATTTGCCCACCTCAGCCTCACAGAGTACTAGGATTATAGGCATGAGCCACCATGCCCAGCCCCAACATTTCTGTTTTGTTTGTTTGGATAGAGGGTCTTGTGGTTGCCCAGGCTGAGAACAGTGGCACAATCTCAGGTCAATGCAATCTCCACCTCCCAGGTTCAAGCAATTCTCATGCCTCAGCCTCCCAAGTAGCTGGGATTACAGGTGTGCACCACCACACCCAGCTAATTTTTGTATTATTAGTAGAGACGGGGTTTCACCATGTTGGCCAGGCTACTCTCAAACTCCTGGCCTCAGGTGATCCACCCACCTTTGCCTGCCAAACTGCTGGGATTACAAGCATCAGCCACCGTGCCTGGCCCCAAACAAGATTTTTTAGAGACACTCATAGAGCAATCAGCCACTGCTGTCCAGCCACTTACCAGGTGAACATGATGACTCTAACCCCTATATCAAATCTAACCCTAAAAATTAACCCTAATTCTAAACTTAGACTTCACCAGTCCTGGCTCTACCTGCCTGTGTTCCACCTGCCCAACTACCCACCCAACCAACCAACCTGAATACCAATGGTTAGGGAGACACAAACCTAGTGGGCAATGACATCCCATACAACCCTGGACTCTACAGACCAACACATGTGTCCCAGGTGAGGACCTGCTCAACAGCTCTTACCAAGAGGGTCTGGGGTACTTTGCAGCCTAATCTATAGGGAGGCCCAACCCCGCAGGTAGACTCCAGGACAAAAGTTGATGTCATGAGAGCAGAGTCAGGGACATCAGGCAGAGGGTGCTGACTCTGGACCAGGCAAGCTAAGGAACATCAGCTGTCACAGCTCAATGTGAGGTGCCATCAGTGCTTAGTTCAGTTCATGGGGCAACTCAACTTGTCACCTCTGTCCTAGAACAGCTAAGCTGTCTAGACAGCCTATGACTTGGGGGTACACGTTCCTTGGATGAGAGCAAACGATGCCAAACTCATGAAAAACAGATGGACCTAGAGTTGGTAAATTTATCAAATGTAATTAAGAAAGTAGATGAAACTTTTTTTTTTTTTGAGATGGAGTCTTGCTCTGTCGCCCGGGCTGGAGTGCAGTGGCCGGATCTCAGCTCACTGCAAGCTCCGCCTCCCGAGCTTCTCTGCCATTCTCCTGCCTCAGCCTCCCGAGTAGCTGGGACTACAGGCGCCCGCCACCTCGCCCGGCTAGTTTTTTGTATTTTTTAGTAGAGACGGGGTTTCACCGTGTTAGCCAGGATGGTCTCGATCTCCTGACCTCGTGATTCGCCCGTCTCGGCCTCCCACAGTGCTGGGATTACAGGCTTGAGCGACCGTGCCCGGCCGAAACTTTTTTTTTTTTTGAGATGGAGTTTTGCTCTTGTCGCCCAGGCTGCAGTACAATGGCGTGATCTCGGCTCACTGTAACCTCTGCCTCCCGGGTTCAAGTGATTCTCCTGCCTCAGCCTCCCGAGTAGCTGGGATTACAGGCATGCACCACCGCACCTGGCTAACTTTGTATTTTTAGTAGAGATGGGGTTTCACCATGTTGCTAAGGCTGGTCTCAAACTCCTGACCTCAGGTAATCCACCTGCCTCAGCCTCCCAAAGTGCTGGGATGATAGGGGCAAGCCGTGGTGCCTGGCCTAATAGTAGATGAAACCTTTTAAGATTTTGAAGAAAAACGTGCAAGCTGCAAAATTATCTTGTAAAGCAACCAAGAAGAATAATTTAAAATCCTGTGAGGAAGCAGCTCTGCTCTAAGAATGCTCAAAGAAGAAAATCCAAGGTTGCCAAAAAATCCACTTGTTAAATTGAGGTCATGGGATTTAAACAACATATTAGAAAACCAGATATCTCTGCACACATTACAAAATAATATGGGTAAGTATGAACAAGCTTCCAAGGAAAATGGAACCTGATGATAACCATGGTGAATACAGAGAAGCCCTTAGTTGAGCTCTGCCAGGTTAAGGGTTTGAAATTAGAGGTGATGGAGGGATTATAGCAGAAGGCAAACAATGATGTTAGTGACAAACAGCTCTGCAAGCTGAGTCTGAATCTATGACCCCAAACCCTAACCTTCACGTAATTTCTAACTCTTAGACCATCATCCCTAACACCTAATATCTAACACTAACCACATCACCGACCCAAAACTAACTCTAACCCAATCCTCACTCTAAAACCTCACCTTCACCCTCTAACCCTTATTCTATCCCCTAAGACTCACCCTAAACCCCCCATCACTCTCTAATCCTCTCCATCACCCTCACCCTAACCCAACCCCAACCTGATCCTCAAACTAAGGGTCAAACTGGGACCCTTAGGCTGGACAGATCAAGAGTAGGTGGTTTTAACAGGGCCCAATAGGGAACCCCTGGAGGAAGAACCATGGAGACACCAGCAAAGGAAAAAAGGGGAAAGATCTGCCCTAGCATCTCCTTTACTCAAGCACTCCAAACTCACAGAAAAAGATTTGAGAGCAGAGCCAACCACCAATGGGGGATGCAAGACAGGCAGCACGGTGATAATAAGATCCAAAAGATAAGGACTGTCCTAGTCCAATCATTCAAAGTCCCTGAGGGACAGTTAATTTATTGGCTCATTCTAATATGGAAGACTGAACATCAAATCCATGGGGCATCTCACAAGAGACATGAGTATTAGAAGATTTAGTAAAAGCGTGTTTCAGTGAAATGTAAATCAAACAGTGTTTTGATGGGCACATAACAAGATGGGGCTGGGTAGCGGGCTAAAGACCTGGTCTGAACTGTGAAGTGAACCAGGCTTCTGTTTCCTTGAGACGCAGATTTCTAAAACCCCTAACTTGAAGTTCTGCATCTGGGTTGTAAATCGAGGAATCTTTTTGAGATCAGACATTTCCTTCCTACTGATGATTTCTAACAGCAAAGTGGCTGTCCATGATTTTAATAAGCAAAGATTCTCAGTGGGAAAACAGACACTCAAGGGGGTCATTATATGACACTTTACATCTGCACAGTGACCACAGAGGAAATCTATTTCCCGAATATGTTACCTTGGCCTGATTAATGATAGGGCAGAGAGCCACTTTCTCGCACAAAGCTGATGTTTACTTTCCTGGAAGCCAGTTACGCTAAGATCTGGAGGAAGAGTCATCCAGGCAAAAGGAAGAGCAAGGTTGAAGACCTTAAGGCAGAATTAAGTCCAGTTACCTCAGGAGCAGAGGGGGACCACATCAGAGAGGCCGTCGGGGCGTAAACACGTGCAGGCCTAGGCAGGGCCTTGTACATAAGACTTCATATTGTATCCTAGGTACAATGAAGTCACTGAATCAGGAGACAGTGATCCAACATACATGAAGGGTCAGTCTGGCTAACACAGCAGGCAGGGTAAGAACAGTCATTAAGTAGAATGAGCAGTACTGAGGATAAAGACAATGTGAAATACTTGAGATTTATTTTGAAGACAGAGCTGATATGCCAGTCAAAGTATTAAAAGTATATATGTAATCCCAGCACTTTGGGAGGCTGAGGTGGGTGGATAACTTGAGGCCAGGAGTTCGAGACCAGCCTGACCAACATGGAGAAACTCCATCTCTACTAAAAATACAAAATTAGCCAGACACAGTGGCACACACCTGTAATCCCAGCTACTTGGGAGGCTGAGGCAGGAGAATCATTTGATCTCAGGAGGCAGAGGTTGCAGTGAGCCGAGATTGCACCATTGCACTGCAGCATGAGCAACAAGAGCAAAGCCCCTTCTCAAAAAAAAAGAAAAAAGTATACAGAAGTATACAGTGCTGGAGAGACAGCAATCGAGGATGACACAGGTTTGCTGCTGAATCAACTAGACAGGCAGTCGTGCCATTCACCGAAAAGAAGCCAAAGTGTGGGGAAAAGAGAGATCAGACTGTTACTGTGTCTATATAGAAAGAAGTACACATAAGAGACTCCATTTTGTTCTGTATTTGAGATGCTGTTAATCTGTGACCCTACCCCCAACCCTGTCCTTGCAAGAGACATGTGCTGTGGTGACTCAAGGTTTAATGGATTTTGGGCTGTGCAGGGTGTGCTTTGTCAAACAAGTGCCTGAAGGCAGTATGCTTATGAAAAGTCAGCACCATTCTCTTAATCTCAAGTACCCAGGGACGCGCGTACACTGCTGAAGGTCGCAGGGACCTCTGCCTAGGAAAGCTAGGTATTGTGCAAGGTTTCTCCCCATGTGATAGTCTGAAATATGACCTCGTGGGAAGGAAAAGACCTGATCATCCCCCAGCCTGACACCCGTGAAGGGTCTTTGCTGAGGAGGACTACTATAAGAGGAAAGAAGGCCTCTTGGCAGTTGAGATAGAGAAAAGCATGTCTCCTGCCCGTCCCTGGGCAATGGAACATCTCGGTGTAAAACCCAATTGTTATGTTCTGTTTCCTGAGAAAGGAGTAAACTACCTTATGGCTGAAGGTGGGATGTGCTAGCAGCAATGCTGCTCTTTATGCACTAAAAAGGTTTATGGAGATGTTTGCATATGCATAACAAGGCACAGTACTTTTCCTTAAACTAATGTCACAGAGATCTTTATTCATATGTCTTACTGCCGACCTTCTCCCTACGATGATACTATTATCCTGCCACTTCCCTTTTTCTAAGATGGTAAAGATAATGATCAATAAATACTGAGGGAACTCAGAGACCGGTGCCATCATGGGTCCTCTGCATGCTGAGCACTGGTCCCCTGGGCCCACTTTTTCTTTCTCTATACTTTGTCTCTATGTCTCATTTCTTTTCTCAAGTCTCTCGTTCCACCTAATGAGAAATGCCCACAGGTGTGGAGGGGCAGGCCACCCCTTCACCAAAGGGAAACCGGAGCCTAATCAAGTGTCTTAAACACGTCAAGTTTGAAATGCCTATGAAACACCCAAGTGGAAATGCTGAGTAGGCAGCTGGGCTCCAGGTATCAATCGAGTCTGGGAACCGAGTTTGGAAGATACCAGCAAACATCAAGCCACCAACGAGGATTAGGTCACCTGGAGATTCCCAGTTCCATGGAACAGAGGGCCTGAGATTGACATGGCCAACATTTAGACAAGAAGTCTGCCGAGGCTCAATCCAGGTCTCAGGCCAGAACTGTTAGGGCAAGAAGCTCCTTCCTCCTAAGAAGAGAGCCATGCCTGGTGGGTGCCATGCTGGTTCCCTGAGGATGACACCTGCTCAGGAATGAAGGCAACATGGACAAAGGACCCAGGCAAGGGACTGGACCCAGGGAACCAGACCCCTGCCATCTTCTGTACTTCCTCTAACACAGGTGGTCAGCACACTCTTTCACTCGTTATCCAATTTTATCAAAAACAGACACTAGGGCAATGTGACATAACAGCATTAAGCACTAAACCATTTGACAGGGATTCCTTTCAAAAGTGAAAAACAGTGTATAATTACATAGCTTCTCCACTAATCTTTGTTACCAACAGCCACTTAATCTAATCCTAAAGACTGAGTACAATATTCTTTCTACAATACTTCAAACAGCCACTTCAATTTATTGTATATTTTCTAAATGCACCTCTCTCTCTCTGTTCTGAAAGAGAGAATATTTCATCAGAAAACAAACGGGGTCTTTTGCCTATCTGATGGTCTCACACCTTCACAACAGCTCCAAATCCTTGGACCAGCCAGGGATAGACCAATCCCAGGGTTCTCTGCCAACAGAAGTCCTGGAAAGGCTCTGCACTCAAAACAAACCCCTACACCACCCCAAGGGAGGGGGAATGTTCCAGTCTGGGGGAGAAGCTAAAAGAAATTGAACCTAAACTCTTCATCAGGAGTGTCCAGAGTGGCTTTGGTTCTCCCTATAGGGCGAGGCCTGCAGACCCTTCGGCTCTTCTTTCTGGTGGCTCCATCTACAGGCTGCACCTGGGCTAAATAAGCGGCTGTCAGGGGAGAGAAGCAGCATATATGAGAACTGAATAACAACAGCTAACATTACCTGTACAGTTATGTTTGCCCATACAATTCTAACCACTTTGAATAAATTAACTAATTCCTCAAATTTGTAAGGTTGATATTACTATCACCCCCCATTTAGAGAGGTTCAGTAGTTTACAAAAGGTGTTAGTACTACTATGTAGTAGATCCAGGATTTGAACCTAGCTCATCTGGCTCCACGAATTGCACTCAAACTGTTATGGGATATGGCTTCATTGCCAGTAGAGAAAGCCAAGACACAAAGACATGAGGCAGCTTTCCCCAAGCCAGGAGCAGGACTAACATAGGACCACACTCTTTCCCGCTCCTCCCATGACCTCCTCGCTGCTTCCCAGGTTCAGTCCTGGGAAAAGGAGAGACAGGTCCACGCGTGCTCTTTCCCTGTTCCCTCAGGCTTCCCTGAGCTCATCTCCTTCCCTCACCAGCCTTGTTGCTCTGGGCCTTCTTCCTTTCACCCCCTAGGCACTTCCTCCTTAAATTAGGCTTTCCTGAATCAACCAATTGCTAGCTCCTCACCAGATCTGAGAGCCCGCAGGGCCTCACGCCATTCGGCTTCCATCTGAGCCCTATAGTCTCCAAACAAGGAGTGCATCAACTGCCTCTTCCGGGGCAGGGGCGTTCTTTTGCTGCGCAGGGTTCGGATTGCTCCAATAGCCTGCTCTTCTGCGAATAAAAACAAATGACTAGTGAAAACCTCTACTACTGACCTCCTACCGCCCCACCGCAAAGGAAACAACTTCATCCTCTGCCAGCACCTGCAGGCCAGGCGGTGCCACTGTTCACATTCCCCAGCTCTATAGAAAGGTCCCTTACTCTGTTTCGGGGTGGGTTTCTGCCTCTTGAGGCCAAGCTCCAGTTGTTCCACACACCAAGCCAATTCCTGGGCCAACTGCTGCGCCTGTGACGGATTTGGGGAAGTGGCTGTGAGAGGGCACTGGGACACAACACAGCGCCTGGCACCATCCCATCCCCCTCCCCGCCTTATCTCCGGGACCCCAGATCACATGTGCCCGTGGATTCGCACCCGGGGATTCTACCCTTCCTGACTGACGCCCGCCCTTGCCTGGGCCTCAGCGCTTAGGGGAACTTCTTCTGGGGCGGGTTTCTCTGGGGCCTTCTCGCCTCCATTTGCCACAGAGGCCCTGTTTCGGGTTTTCTTCTTATTCTTTTGTTTTTTCGAGGCTGCACTGCTTTCATCGCCTAACGGGTGCGCTCTGGTGTCGGCATTATTGCTTGTGGGTTGCCCTGCGCAGAGACAGACAGTGGAGGGATTCCGGATGCTGGAAACGGCGCCGGGAAGCCGGTGTCTGCGGGACGCGCAGGGAGTACCAGGGCCTGGGGCCGCCGCTGCCTCCCCAGCAAGATGTCCTAGGGCCTGGAGAAAGGGGGGCAGCACGAGGGTCACGGAGGGCCACCGACAGTACAACGCCCAGCCACCCGCGCGTCTTCTCCACACCGCTCACCGCCATGCTCCGCAGTCGCCACCGCAACTACGCGAGGCGCAGAGTCCCACGTCGAATTCCGTCCTCCAAGAGGGCGCCTGCGACTCTAGGTTCCGCAGGGTCGCGGGCGGGGCGGGGCGGGGCGCGGGGGCCCTGAGGGAAAGGGGCGAGGCTGGGGCGGGATGAAACTGGGGCGAGGCGAAGCTAGGACGGGGCTGGGACCTGGCTGAGGCGAAGCTGGGACGGGGCTGGGGCGGGGCGGGGGCGGGAAGGGGACAGGCGGGGAGGGGAGAGGCGGGGCTGGGTGAGGCTGGGGCGGGATGAAGCTGGGGCGAGGCGAAGCTGAGACAGGGCGAGGGTGGGGGGGGGCTGGGGCGGGGGTGGGGGGGGGCTGGGGCGAGGGTAGGGCGGGGCGAGGCGAGGCCAGGCCCGGGTCGGGGGGTGCCTGGGGGATTCGGGAAGAGGCTGCAGGGGGGGGTCTCCGAAGGAACCTTGTGAGCGAGTGCTCGCGGGCACCGACTATGTGCCTGGCACCTTTCCGGATAAAAGTTCAAAGCTCTACACAAGGGTGTGTCTTCTCAAGGCTCACCTTTTGGTGGGGAGGGAAAAGCATGTAAACAGAACGTGAGCAGCTGTGACGCAGGAGGGTGGTCAGCAAAGACCCTGGGAAATGGGGAAGAGGCGCAGGCCTGGGACCCGGCGCAGCCCGCGGCGCTCGCTCCCAGAGGGTCAGGACACGGTCGGTTGAGAGGCCGGCGACGCGGGACGTGGGAGCTCGGGTGAGGTCTGTGAATTGGGAGGGCCCCCGTCATAGATGTTTACTTCCGTTCTAACGCAGTGGGAAGTTGCTGCAAGATGTAAATCTGAAGAGTGGCATAATCGTAGATGTGTGTTCTGCGGATCTCACTGCTCCTGTGCAACGAGTGGGGCACATGGGGTGGAGGGATGTGGAGGTGCTCCTCAGCTGCCCAGGTCGCACCTGCCCTCTCCCCTCACTCCGCTTCACCCCCGCCCGCCGCCAGTTCCGCACGCGCGTCTCAGCATCCAGCGTTTGGTTCTCCAATTCCAGCTCCACCGGAACAGGTCTGAAACCTCTCTGCACCTCGGCTTCCGCATTTAAGCGATGGCAGCAGCCTTCTCGAGGGGGCGGTGAGGTCAAAAGACTTACAGGTGGGAAGTGCAAGGTGCACAGTGGACGCGAGCTGGATTCTGAGCTTGATCACTACTTGGAGGTGGGGAAAAGGCGCCCGAGAGAGGGGGACAGTGCGCAGCCAGACGTCCTAGGTCAGGAAGGGCCGGGTCCAGAGGCCGCAGAATAACCCCAGGCTGAGCGTCGGCAGGAACGCTCGGTGTTGGGGTCCCTTCCTTCCTTCGCAGCCGCACGCCGCCGGCGGCACCTCTGCGCCTGCGCCCTCTCACCTGCAGATTCCGCCAAGGGCTTGTATGGACTTAACCAAGAAGGAACAGGACTGCCGGAGCATTGAGTACTATCAGCCGCCTAGAGCGGACCCACGAAACCTGGAATTCAATTGGTTGGTGAGCTGAGGGGCAGGGCGGAAGTTCAGATTAGGTATTTCCGGTCCAGGGGGTTTGACTCGCCGCGGCAGGGGAGTTAGCGTTGGCCCTCCTTCCCTTCCGGTGGTCGAGCTGAGTGAGTCCCGAGCTAGGGCGCCTGGTGCGGAGGTGTTGGAACGGCGCTGGGGCGGGCAGGGATGGTGCGGGGGTTCTGAGGGGCCAAAAGACACAGCTCGCGGCCTCAGTGACCCGTAGAGGAGGCGCCGAGGGCGGCTGCGGGTTGTTGAGCGCCCGCTTTGTGTTGACTGAGGGACGGGCAGGGCGAGGGTGATGTGAGGCGGGAGCGGAGGCGGCGGGGCGTGCGGGTCCGCGGGCTGTCCTCCACGCTCCCGAGCAACATTGAAGCAGGGAAGCCAGATGGATAAAAAGGCCTCGCAGAGGAAGGGAGTTTGGGCAATGTAAGGGGATGAGCTGAATTGTGCTTTTTTTTTTTTCTTTTCAGAAGACAGAAAAGTGTATTTTATTTAGCAGGAATGGATTGAAAGGGTAGAGCTGTGGTGTGAAGGAGCGTCTGCTGTGGGGAAGGAAACGAACAGGCAAGAGATGATATCTCACACATGCGCTGGAACAAGCTGAACGCTCATTCGTTTAGTAGGCACTCGGTAAATGCTGACTTACTGATTAAGACAATTGAGACTTGGTATTGTTTGGGTTTGCTAATACTGTGCTGAGCATTTTATACATATTCTCATTTAACTCAATATAGTCACTTAAGGAGTAGTGTCAATCTCATTTTATGGTCTGTGGGAAAACTCAAGTCACTTACCTGAGACCTCCGCATTAGTAAGTGGTGGATCCAAGGTTAGAACTCAGTCCTATTCGAGTCCAGAGCCCATGCGCCTAACAGCGGCATTACATGCCTCCCGCATGAGTTTAGGAGTGAAGGCAGAGTGCATTAAGAGGCACCGCTTGTGATTCACAAAGGGCATAAGCAGCAGGGGCCAGTCAAAGGCAAGCCCTGTCTGACGACTGGAAGATTCCCTCTGACCAAGGTGTGCCTCAGCTGGAGACTGTGAAGACATCAGTGAGCTTGTGTTCATCGGCCAGTCAGAAAATCTGTCCAAGAGAGGCTTAAATGATGAAGATGAGGCAGGGTTTGTCCCAGAGTTTGTTGTGAAGTGCCAGGGCTCTAGAATGTGTCTCTTGACTTTCCTTTGTGGTCACTCCATTCCCCTTACTTCCTTTCATCTTCCTTTCAAACTTCCCTTAGCATCTCGGTGACGAGAACTGGGCCTTGCGGTCACCTAGAGCCGAGGGAAAAGGGCGCATTTCCTCCTGAACTAAACGAAGGAATTTGTTTATGTGCAGAGGGCTGTGGGGAGGTGACTGGCTGTGTATGCTGAGGCCAGTTGGGAAGGCTTCTGTGGGAGTGACACATGTCACTGCTAAAATAAAACCAGATTTGTGGTTTTAGATGTCGTCTGTGTACTGACAGTTTTCAGTATATACCCAACCAGCCCAACCTCACTCTTGAATTTTCAACTTGTATATCCAAATGCCCTAATTTTCCATTTGTAAATCTAATAGGTATCTTAAACATTACTGTATACAAGACAACTTTTACATTTAATCCTTCTGCAGTCTTACTCTTTTGAGTATATGGAAATTTCATCATTTCGGTTGCTCAGGCCAAAACTCTTGGTGTCTCGGCCTACATGAAATTCATCTGCAAATCCTATTGATTGTACCTTTGAAATGTGTCCATAATCTGACTGCTTTTTGTCACTTCTGCCACCACCAGTCTAGTCCAAGACATTCATCTCTAGCTGGATTGTTGCTAGAACCTTCTGACTGGTTTCAGTTTTTTCCTTACCCCCACCCCATAGTCTATTCAAAGCACCCTCAAAGCAGCAGCTGTAGAGACCACATCTGAGGTTATATCATTCTTCCCAGACATTCCAGGCACTTCCCATCCATTCAGAATAAAACGCATAGCCCTAAGGCCTACAAAGTACCCTCCCCAGAGGGTACCCACCTATTTCACCCTCCCCTACTCTGTTCAGCCCCTCTGGCTTCCTTGCCTATTCCTGAACACAGGTGTGCTTGCATCTCAGAACCTTTGCACTTGTGCCCTCCTCCTGCCTGGGATGTACCTCCCTGATATCCACATGGTGCCTACCCTCGCTCCATCCAGATCTCCGATTTGTTGTCACTTTATCGGAGGTGTCTTCCCTGGCCCATCCTGTGTAAAATATCTTCACCACCAGCCGCTGCCCTCGTGCTGCGGCATTCATTCTTTGTATGTCACACGTACGTGTCAACTTCTCCATTTGCTCGTTCACTGCCTTAGCACAAGAGCCTGGTCCGCTATTCTCAGCTGTTTGCCCTCTGCCCAGGACCTCATAGATGGACCTGGGAAATGCAGTCCATTCTCTTTTCTGGCCAAGTGCACCGCAAGGGTCCTGGCTTTCACATGGTGGCCTCAGGATGCTGTCATCCCAGGGGCCTCAGGAAGGCCTCTCTTGAGACATGGAGAAGTATAGCAGGAAAGTGGGGAGGGGATATGATCTCAGAGACCACTGGCTACTTTTCGTTCATCCACCTTTCCTGGGGTGCTCAGGCAGCTCATAAATGGGTCTCTGCTACCACAAAAGGTCTGGGCCCTCTCAGAGCACCTGTGGGGAGCAGAAGGTTGGTCAGGCTCCATCACCCTCTTCTCCCTGCGGCTCTGCCCACACCTCAGGACAAGCTCAGAGACCTAGTGATGGCTGTCATGCAGCTCCTTGGTGGGCTCCAGGTGAGTGGTCCTCATGGAGACTCTTCCATATGACCTCAGCCTTTTCTTGGCAGGAGTCTATCTATGAGGGGCTGGTCCCAGAGGGTGGACAGCTCCCTGTCTCCTCTGATGTCCTCTGTTCCTGAGTTCAAGTCGCTGAAATGTACTTCTCACTGTTTTCCTGTCCCTGGACCAGGTACAGTAGAGGTCAGGGTTGGGGCACACCAAGATGAGCCAATATAGTGTCTGCCTTAAAGAGTTGACATTAGTGGGGAAGACAGGTACATGTTCCCAGAGGGATTTTACCAGTCCTGAGCTTAGTGTCTTCTCCCTCCAGGTTCTGACCTGAGGGCTGCATCAAGATCTTGTCATTCCACATCATGGTTTCCTTTGAGGATGTGGCTGTACCCCTCTCCCAGGAGGAGTGGAACTGTCTGATCCCTGCTCAGAGGGGCCTCTACAGGGATGTGATGCTGGAGACCTATGGGAACCTAGTCTCACTAGGTAAGTTCCCTCCCTGGGGCTCAGCTCCTGGGCTTCCTGCTCCTTAACCTTGAGGCTCAAGCTTGGGGCTCAGAGGCTCCTCATACTCTGGGCCCAAAGACCAGACATTTTGACCCTGGTACCATGCAGGTCTAGTTTGCACAGAGATGGGAACAGGTGGTACTGGGACCCTCCTTGATTTTTTTTTTAGTAGGCAGTGTCTCTCTCTGTTGCCCATCCTGGAATGCAGTGGCAAGACCATAGCTCACTGTAACCTTGACATCTTTGGTTGAAGAGATTCTCCCACGTCAGCCTCCCAAGTGCCCAGGACTACAGACAAGGGCCACCATGCCTGTCTTATTTTATTTTTTTAGAGACAGAGCCTGTATGTTGCCCAGGTTGGTCTCAAACTCCTAGCCTCAAGGAATCCTCCCACCTTGGCCTCCCCAACTTCTGGAATTACAGGCATAAGCCAGCATGCCTGGCCAACCCTCCCTGATGTATATAGAAGGAGAATATTATTCATTGCACAGTTAGTACATTCCTATCCCCTGAATTAATCTTTCTGCATCTTGAAGATCGGTGGTAGGATACACAGTTTATAAATGAACCTGAGACTAGCAAATACTGTCACTTTTCGTAAGTTTACGCAGCCTATTGGTGGCAGATCTGGGATTTGGATCTGTTTAGTTTCAGGGCCCGGCTTTCCTTTCACTGGAATGTGCTCTTCCCTTTAGCCCTTTTTTTTTTTTTTTTTTTTTTTTGGTTTCTGCTAGCCTTTATTTGAGAAAATTTACACAAAAATCCCCAATCCAACATTTACAAGTGAATCTGTATAAATCCCATATGCCTCTTTCCCAAACGAACTGAAAAATGGCTTTATGACAGGGGTCCATGACAATGGTATAACAAGATTTACTTAAACTGCATCATTCTCATTTATGTTGTACAGACCATTTTGGATAATATGCTCAAAAATGGAGGAAAGCACATAACACCCTTGTTTTTAAAGCTTATTTCCTCTTGTATCAGTCTTTTGTCAAAGGCAAATACCTTTACTTTTTGGATAAAACCAAGATATAATATCAATTAACTTTTAAACCAAAAGCACAAAATGTCCCAGTTGATAGTTCTGGCATGAATAAAGGGAAGGGACATGAAAGAATGTCAATTCCTACAAAACTTAAGTTTAGGGTCACACTTGGGAACAAAAGCATCAACAAAATAAAATAATTCTCTTCTCCTATCTTCTTGACATTTTGGCACATCAGAAGAACATAACAGAGTAGCTTTCATTGCTCCTAAAAAGGGGAAAGGCACCAGTCAGAAATAGGAAAGAAAATCTTGTTAGGCTAATGGTACATGATAGAATTTCACATTAAAAAGTTTACAGATGGAGGCTGGGCATGATGGCTCACACATGTCATCCCAGCACTTTGGGGGGCTGAGGCCAGCAGATCACTTGAGGTCAGGAATTCGAGATCGGCCCGGCCAACATGGTGAAACTTCATCTCTACCAAAAATACAAAAACCAGCCAGGCGTGGTGGTGTGCGCCTGCACTGCCAGCCAGTTGGGAGGCCAAGGTGGAAGAACCATCCGAAACCAGGAGGTGAAGGTTGCAGTGAACTGAGATAGCGCCGTTGCACTTCAGCCTGGGCATCACAGCAAGACTGTCTCAAAAAAAAAGAAAAAAGTTTAAGGATGGATTTTTTTTTTTTTTTGAGACGGAGTCTCGCTCTGTCGCCCAGGCAGGAGTGCAGTGGCCGGATCTCAGCTCACTGCAAGGTCCGCCTCCCGGGTTTACGCCATTCTCCTGCCTCAGCCTCCCGAGTAGCTGGGACTACAGGTGCTCGCCACCTCACCTGGCTAGTTTTTTTGTATTTTTAGTAGAGACGGGGTTTCACTGTGTTAGCCAGGATGGTCTCGATCTCCTGACTTCGTCATCCTCCCATCTCAGCCTCCCAAAGTGCTGGGATTACAGACTTGAGCCACCGCGCCCGCCCTTAAGGATGGATCTTAACCCACATATTATTTTCTCTACTTGGATGCATCCTCTGTAACTTAGTGTATGTAATACTAGAGATAGATTTTTTTCAATGTCTGCTGCCTATGGTAAGGACCTGCAGCCAGGTTCTCAAAAGCAGTACCTGCCAGTTCTTAACAGCAGATGGCAATGTTGTACAGGTTAACAACGGAACTACTTTTATGCCACCCCAGAGGAAGATATAAGAAGTCAAAAGGAAAAAAAAAAAAAGAACTGATTTGGGTTCATAGTAGCAGGAACATAAACAGAATAGCCTGGGATTTTAACAACATAACTCATTCCCTCTTCCACCTTTGTACTTTATCCAGGTCAACACATCAGGATTCTCTAACAATTCCAGTATTCTGCTTCTTTACTGTAAGATCCATGTAATTCTTGCCACTGTGATTAAACAAGCCCTGTAATAGTCAGCAGGGTTAAAAAGAGATTACAGAAAGGATAAACGCCTACCTACTTTCTTGGGGGATGTGGGAAAGATTTCAAGTGACAACATTTTTCATAACTGTTTATAAACGTGGTCATTTATATTCACGTTTTCTCTTATTTACATTAGTTTGGCCCTTAGGCACCTCATACTCCTACAGTGATTATTGGCTTTGCTTTCATTTGTTTTGGATTTTTAAGTATTTACTATATTAATGGTCCTCCTAGATATCTATTTTATACATCATATCTCTTAATTCTCTAGATGGAACACTGAAGGACAGGAATTAAGTGACTGGCCATGCAAGAAGAGTTGGAAATTTTACTTATTTTTCCTTGGTAGAAGTTATGTTAAAAATTCAAGCAACCACGTATCTAACAGAGGAGTTTTATCTGGGATGTATAAAAACTCTCAAAACTCAATAGTAAAAAGAACAAATGACCTAAATAGAAAATAGACGAAAGATATGAACAGAAATTTCAATGAAAAGGATATATAGATGGCAAATTAGCATATGAAAAGATACTCAACATCATTAGCCACTGGAAAATGCAAATCAAAACCACATGTGGTGTCAGTACACACAGCTATGTGAATAGTTAAGATAAAAAATAGTAGTAATACCAAACACTGGTGAGGATGTGAAGAAACTGGATCAGTCATACATTGCTGTATGAATTGTATGAGTGGCTGTGTGTAAAAGGTACAGCCACTCTGGAAAAAGAGTAGGGTAGTTTCTTACAAAAATGTACGTGTTTACCACACAACCCAGCAATTGCCTTTTTGAGCATTTATCCCAGAAAATGAAAATATATGTTCACATAAAAACCTGTACATGAATGTTCACAGCAGCTTTATTAGTAAGAGCAAAAAAATGAAAACAACTCTTATGTCCTTTAGTAGGTGGATAGTTAAGCAAACTGTGGTACATCCATACCATGTCATACTACTCAGCAATCAAAAGGAAATGCCCAGACTTCACCATGATGCAATATATGCATGTAAGAAGTCTGCACTTATACCCCCTAAATATATAAAACATTTTTAAAAGAAAAAAAGGAAGAAACTGTTGATACATACAACAACTTGGATGAATTTCAAGAGAATTATGCTGAATGAAAAAAAGTCAACCTCAGAAGATTACATTCTATATAATTCCATCCATACAACATTCTTGAAATGACAAAATTACAGAGTTGGAGGACAGAACAGTGGCAGCCGCAGGTTTTGGTGAGGGGATAAGAGAGATGTGGCT
This sequence comes from Trachypithecus francoisi, assembly GCF_009764315.1. Classification (NCBI taxonomy): domain Eukaryota; kingdom Metazoa; phylum Chordata; class Mammalia; order Primates; family Cercopithecidae; genus Trachypithecus; species Trachypithecus francoisi. The sequence goes on along the minus strand of NW_022681472.1, from coordinate 100,213,854 downwards.
GTGGCTGTAAAAGGGCAGTGGAAGGGATCCATGTGACAGAACTATTCTGTCTGTTATGATGGTGGTCACATGAATCTACACATGTGATAATACTGCATAGAATTATATACACATACATGAAAAATGTTCAAGCAGTTAAGCACGAATATCTTAATTGTCTAAAATGACATTTTCTTTAAGAGTTATCTACAGTTCAAAACTCACTTTTATGAAGTGTCACATCCATCACCATTTTAAGAGACATAAAATCATGAAAAGATATCACCAGAAGCTACATAAACGTTTCAGCCAAGGGTAAAGAGAAAGTTAAGAGTGTTTTCACAAGGCAGTTGAAAGAGGGCAATCCAAATGAAGTCAACATGGTCACACAAAAATCTTGGTAAAAGAACTAGAATGGAAGCACGAACCGCTGAGCAAGTGGGAGAAGAAAAGAAAACATGGTTCAAACAGATCACACAAGGGAACCCAGGACAAATGCTGACTTTGACATTATCTAGGTAACTCCTATCTTTCTGTCATAGGTGACTCTAATAATAGACCTATTGTTGCAAAAACCAGTCAACGTTCTACCAAATTAAAAAGAAGTCCCTCATTGACTTGTTGGGTGTAGGTGGTACCCCATGTCCTCCCACACCAAAAGAGATCAGTTCTGGCAAGAAAGCTCCAACCCACCTTGATGGTGCTGCTGATAGGATGCCTTAGGCCAGGCATGTCCCAGCGATGTTCTGCTGGCTGAGGTACAAGGTGGGAGGAGAATATGCCTCATTCATTACTTGATCAACTTCTTGGCCTTGAAGAAGCATTGCAGGTAGAAGACCTGCCAGGTGGCTAGTCCAGTAAGGCAGAACATTGAAAAGATGCTGAAGTATAGGACCCAAGTGTTTGTTGACTCATTGGTATCACACATCTCCTCTTCTCTCTTCTTCATGTAGGCAAAATCATTAACAGTAGATTCTGAAAGGTCTTCTAGGTGTTTCAGCTTCACCTCTAATGGTTTGAGCTTCTCAACTTTTGCAACCTCCATAATTTTTTGCCTCCACTCCATGCTTCATGTCTAGGATCACAAGTTGGTCAGGTATCTGCCCTGTTCCCTTGCTCTCAAAACACACTTCAAACGTCATAATCTTTAGTGGTAAAGGAAAATTTCCCCCTTGGTTGCCTTCTCTTTGGAGTAGAAAATATGGCCAGCAGAATCTGTAATCTTGAGGTGGCTGCGCAGGCCGCCAATGCCCCCAGACTGGTCAGAGATCTCGTACGTGCCAGTCACTGGCAGGTCCTTGTGGATCTCCTCATGGAGGCACTTGTGAGAATCAATGGGCAGATGGAAGGAGATGGCAAGGACCAAGCTGGGGCTGAGCAGGAACAAAAGCAGCAATGCCAATGGACAAGGGCCATGCCAGGCTGGTGGGCCAGACAAACCAGACATGGTGTTGGAGACTCATGCCCCCTTTAACCCTTCTGCTGGGCATCAACACCTCCTACTGTGAGTCCTCTACCATGATGTGTTCAGGCCACAATGCTGTCCTATCTATGCCCCCTGTCCCCCTGAAAAGCTAGTTTTGACCTTTCTTCAGCTTAGGCAGAGGTCTGTGTCTTTCTTCATGATTAGAGACCAGGTGGCAGGGAAGCACACAACCATCACACAGACTCAGACCACAGGTCCATCCTACCCTCTACCTGGGTGAATTTTCAGCTCTTACTTCCTTTCTCTGGAATAGGACTTCAAGCTTCCAAACCTGATGTGATCTCCAGGCTGGAGCAGGGGGATGAACCATGGACCCCACACATCTTGAGAACTCAGGGGAGCTGGAGCTGGAGGCACAAGAGAGAAGGTGAGTCTGCTCCCACTCTCTGCTTCTGTGGTAGGTGCTGCAGCTTCACTCACGAATCCCTTCTCTGCAAGCTCCAGACAAATCTCTTGTTACCCTCAGGCCTTTGCTTTCCTCCTCCTTTTTCTATCTTGTCCTCTTTTTTGCTGTTATTTGCCCCTGTTATCTGTCCGTAAGTAGGTTTGTGTTTTATTTACCCTAGAAAATGCTCTTTCAGCCACAAAAAAGAGCTCAAGTGTCTTTCCCTGGCAGCTGGCTCCCAGTCCCTTCACTTCCATGTCATCCACTCCTTAGGCTGTTTGGGAAAAATGCTAATCACATTTTTCCTCTGCTCTGACACCACAGCAACAATCAACAAAGAGTTCATGACCAAATGTGTGGAGGGCTTTTCCCATGCTCCAAACAGCTCTAATTCAGTTCCGTTTTGGTGCTTTCTTCTTGGAGATAGCCTGACACCCCACAGGCTGAGGGCTCAGTCTCTGAGACTGTCCCCTCAAGACACTACTTGTAAGTTCAAGATTTCCAAACTTCAGACCAACAGGATTCAAGTTGGAGTTCCCATGACCCTCACTCTGGGTTCTATTAATTTGCTGGAGCAGCTCACAGAACTCAGGGAAACACTTAGATTTGCCAGTTTAGGCCAGGCGCGGTGGCTCACGCCTGTAGTCCCAGCAGTTTGGGAGGCCGAGTTGGGCAGATCACTTGAGGTCAGGAGTTCAAGACCAGTCTGACCAATATGGTGAAACCCCATCTCTACAAAAAATACAAAATTAGCTGGGCATGGTGATGTGCATCCATAGTCCCAGTTACTTGGAAGGATGAGGCATGAGAATCACTTGAACCCAGGAGGAAGAGGTTGCAGTGAGCTGAGATCATGCCACTGCACTCCAGCCTGGGTGGCAGAGTGAGACCCTGTCTCAGAAAAGAAAAAAAGAAAAAGATTTACCAATTTATTATAAAGGATAAAGGTGAAGAAATCTGTAGGCTGTGGTATGGGGGAAGGGGTGTGGAGTTTTCATGCCCTCCCTGGGCGCATCACCCTCTAGGATCCTATCCACTTAGCTATCCAGCAGCTCTCTGAACCCTGTCCTCTTAGGTTTTTATAGAGACTTTATTATGTAGATATGATTGATTAAACCATTGGCCATTGGTGATCAACTTAACCTTTAGCTCCTTTCCCCTCTCTGAGTTTGGGTCTTTGGGGCTAAGAATCCTGACCTTGTAACCATGCCTTGGCCTTTCCAGTGATCAGCTTCATCCTAAAGCTGTCAGTCAACATAAGCCTATGAAAAGAAAGCACTTTGGAGATTACAAGGATTTTAGGAGTTGTATGCCAGGTCATGGGGGTGAAGACCAAATATATATTTCACACTGCCCACAGGGTTTGCTGGCCAGCTCTGTTTTGGCTGCTTGGAGACACCACTTAGAGAGACGTTCTCTTCCAAGTCTCTCATTCCTGCTGTTATTCATTCAGAGCATCCTAGGCCAATTTTGGGTCTTAAGGAAACAGATGAGCTAGAAAGTGTTTCTTCCTGTGTAGTGGGGGACCTGGGCATGTAAACAGTAAGCAGAACAGAGTCCTGGGGATCCATGCTGCCACACAGCTAACATTTATGCTTGATGCAGGCCTGGCACTGTGCTGTCACAGTGAATTTATGGAATTTGCCAATATCTCTGCACAATCGGTGCCCAGGAAACTGAGGCACAGAGAGATTAAATGGTAGCCCCAGATCACACAGCCGGCCAGGGACAGAATAGAGTTGGGTCCCTGGCAGATTGATCTCAGCCCCATACTCTTATTTTCCCTAAGGAACCAGCTTTATTGAGGTGTAATTAACATATAATATGTTAACAAATATTTAAAGTATATGATTTTATATCTTTTGACATATGTATACACATGTGAAACCATTGCTACAATCTAGGGCAGATATATCCATCACCTCCAAAAATTTTCTCCTTCTTCATCGTCTTTCACTCCTTCCCACCTTTCTCACTCCTTCCCACTTATATCGTGAAGTAGTTACTGATCTCCTTTCTGTCACTATAAATTATATTTTCTAGAGTTTTATGTGAAAATGAAATCATTGAGCATGTATTCTTTTTTGTCTGGCTTCTTTTATTCAACATAATTATTTTGAGATGTGTTTATGTTGTATATCAATAATTCTTTTTATTTCTGAGTAATATTGTTTTGTTTGAATATACTACAATTTGTTCATACTCTGTTAACAAACATTTGAGTTGTTTTCGTTTTTTGGTCAGCATACATTAAGCTGCTGTGAACATTGCCTTCCACTCATCTTGTACTTCCCTAAGTTGTTGTGAGTTGTCAAGCATGATTACTGTTCTCTCCCTTGTCCCCCAGGTGCAGTCACTGGTCCAGCATTAAGGCCAGGATTCCTTGCTTTCCAGGGCTGCTGAATAGCTATCTTCCTGGCACTTTCCATTCTTACTCTCTTACATTGGAGTCACCATCTGTTGAATTCCATGTCTATTTATTTATTTATTCCTTGTTTTGCTGAAGTACATCCTCAAATAGGTTGAGCCCTTTTGTGTCTCAATATGGCTTTATTCTACCCTCATGTTTCTGAGTCCTTATGTATGAAATGTTTTATAAACTTCATATAAGTTGAATTATTTTATTCAGTCTGACAGTCATTAGAGTGTGCAGTAAAGGGTTAACTCAGAGGCTTGCACTGCCCAAATCCTGCATATTCCAAAGGTCTTTAGGACTAACCCCTTGACTAGCTTCTTGGAGGTAACCTCTAAGCTGTTGGAATATTCTGCCTGGTAAGAGTATTTGAGTATACCTGGGGCCTTGGGCTATGCTAGTTTATGCTAACTATGTGATTTAAAGCAAATGCTTATTTCTGTTTGCCTGGGTCCCTGGACCACAGTGTGTCAGATTATCCCCTGAGGGGAACTGTCAAGGTACCTGAGTGCCCCAAGTCCATGTACTAACCATTAATAAAAGTCCTGAACACTAAAGCTCAGGTGAGTTTCCCTGGTCATCAACACCTTGCATATGTTGTCACACATGGTGGCCGGAAGAATTAAGGTCTGTCCAGGTGACCCTATTGGAAGAGGATATCTGGAAGTTCACACTTAGTCTCTCCTGGACCCTGTGTGGCATTTTCATTTGCTGATTTTTAATTGTATCCTTTTGTCCTAATAAACTGTGTAATTGTGAGCATAAGAGCTTTTCTGAGTTCTGTGAGTCCTAGTAAATTATCAAACATGAAGGTGGATTTGGGTACTCCTCGCAGAGTGCTTTGTCCATGTAAATGTAACACAATTATTGATAAAGTTGAGAGTAAGTCTGCCATTTTGCTATTTGTTTTCTATTTGTCTCATCTATTTCTTTTTTCCTATACTATATATATATATTTTTTTTTTTTTTTGAGATGCAGTCTCACTCTGTCACCCAGGCTGGAGTGCAGTGGCTCAGTCCCAGCTCACTGTAACCTCCATCTCCCAGGTTCAAGTGATTTTCCTGACTCAACCTCCCGAGTAGCTGAGACTACAGGTGCCCACCACCATGCCTGGCTAATTGTTTTATTTTTAGTAGGGATGGGGTTTCACCATGTTGGCCAGGATGGTATGTATCTCTTGACCTCATGATTCGCCCACCTCAGCCTCCCAAAGTGCTGGGATTACAGGCATGAAGCACTGTGCCCGGCCTCTTATATTCTTTTGAATAAATCAAACTTTATATGTAATTTTATGTTTCTTCTCCATTAGCTTTTTAGTTGTACATTCTTTTTTAAGTGATGACTCTAATGATTAAATATGTCTCTTTGACTTACTATGGTCTACCTTAATGTTTTTACCACTTCTTGAAAAATGCAAGATCCTTACAATTCCTTTCGTCCCTCTCCTTCCTTTCATTATTATTGTCACTTATTTTGTACTACCTACTTTGAAACCTCACCAGAGAGTTTATTCCATTGCTATTTCTTGACAGTAAATATTCATTTAGAGTTACCCTTTCTAGTGTTTTTCATTCCTTTCTGCAATTCTGTACTTCTGTTCAAGATCATTATTTTCAGTTTGAAATTTTTTCTTTAGTATTTCTGTACTTGAGCTGGCATTATTCTGTGAGCTTTTGTCTGAAAGTGTCTTTGTTTTCCTTTCTTGATTTTTTCCTTTATTCAGTGGATATGATGTATTAATTGATTTTTGGATGCTAAACAAACCTTGCATTTCTGGGATAAGTCCCACTCAGTAATGGTGTATAATTTTATATATATATATTGTGGAATTTGATTTGCTAGCATTTTGCTGGGGAATTTTGTGTCTGTATTAGAGATTCTGATCTGTTGTTTTATTGTCTGTTTTTGGTATCAGGGTAATACTGTTTTCATTGAATGAATTGGAAAGTGTTCTCTTTTGTTTTTTTGGAAGAGTTTGTAAGAATTAGTATTAAGCCTTTTTTTCTATTCTGTAGTTCATTAGTTTCTGTTATATTCCTTATTTTCTACCTTCTGCTTGATTTGGGTTTAGTTCTTTTGTTTGTTTGTTTGTTTTCCCCAGGGTTTTAAGGTAGAAGATTAGGTTGTTGATTTGCTCCCTTTAAAAAAAAAATGTAGGCATTGAGGGATGGCCAAGGTAGCCAAATACAGACAGCTCTGGTCTGCAGCTCCCATTGAGACCAACACAGAAGATGGGTGATTCCTGCATTTCAAACTGAGGTACCCAGTTCATCTCATTGGGACCGGTTAGGTAGTGGAGAGGGAGTGGAAGCAGGGTGGAACATCGCTTCACCCAGGGAGTGCAAGGAGCCAGGGGACCTCCCTCCTCTCCCAGCTAAGGGAAGCCATGAGGGACTGTGCTACACGGCCTGGGTACTACACTTTTCCCATGGTTTTTACAATCTGCAGATCAGGAGATTCCCTCATGAGCCTACACCACCAGGGTCCTGGGTTTTAAGCACAAAACTGAATGGCTATTTAGGCAGGCACCGAGTTAGCTACAGGAGTTTTCTTCATACCCTGGTGTCACCTGGAATCCCAGTGAGACAGAACTGTTCACTCCCCTGGAAAGGGGGCTGAAGCCAGGAAGCCAAGTGGTCTCTCTCAATGAGTCCCACTCCCATGGAGCCCAGCAAGCTAAGAACCACTGGCTTGAAATTCTCACTGCCAGCACAGCAGTCTGGAGTTGACCTGGGACATTCAAGCTTGGAGGGGAAAGGAGCATCTTCTGAGATTACTGAGGCTTTAGTAGGCGGTTTTCCCCAATAGTGCTAAGGAGACCAGGAGGTTTGGACTAGGCGGAACACCACAGTGCGGTAAAGCAGCTGTGGCCAAACTGCTTCTCTAGATTTCTCCTCAATGGGCTGGGCATCTCTGTAGGAAATACAGCAGCCCCAGTCAGGAGCTTATAGATAAAACTTTCATCTCCCTGGGACAGAGCACCTGGAGGGAGGGGCAGCTGTGGGCACAGCTTCAGCAGACTTAATCTTTCCTGCCTGGCTGTGAAGAGAGCAACTGATCCTGACAAGGGGGATTCTTCCAGCACAGCACACCAGCTCTGCTAAGGGACAGACTGCCTCCCCAGGTGGGTCCCTGAATCCCATACCTCCTGACTGGGAGACACCTCTCAACAGGTCAACAAACACCTCATACAGGAGAGCTCTGGATGGCCTCGGGTCAGTGTCCCCTCAGGGATGAAGCTTCTAGAGGAAGGAGCAGGCAGCAATCTTTGCTGTTCTGCAGCCTCCACTGGTGATAACAAAGTCAACAGGGTCTGGAGTGGACCTCCATCAAACTGCAGCAGACCTGCAGAAGAGGGCTGTGACTGTTAAAAGAAAAACTGACAAACAGAAAGCAACAATAACCACATCAACAAAGAAGACACACACACACAAACCCCCATCCAAAGGTCATCAGCCTCAAAGATCAAAGGTAGATAAATCCATGAAGATGAGGAAAAAACAGTACAAAAACACTGAAAATTCCAAAAAGCCTCTTCTCTTTCAAATGATCACAACTCCTCTCCAGCAAGGACACCAAACTGGACGGAGAATGAGATTGATAAATTGACAAAAGTAGGCTTCAGAAAGTGGGTAATAACAAACTCCTTGAGCTAAAAAAAAAAAAAAAAAAACATGTTCTAACCCAATGCAAGGAAGCTAAGAAACTTGATAAAAGGTTACAGGAACTGCTAACTAGAATAACCAGTTTAGAGAGGAACATAAATGACCTGATGGAACTGACAAACAGCACAAGAACTTCGTGAAGCATACACAAGTATCAATAGCTGAATTGATCAAGTGGAAGAAAGGATATCAGAGAATGAAGATCACCTTGCTAAAATAAGACATGAAGACAAGATTAGAGAGAAAAGAATGAAAAGGAATGAACAAAGCCTCAAGAAATATGGGTCTATGTGAAAAGACCAAACCTACGATTGATTGGTGTATCTGAAAGCAATGGGTAGAATGGAACCAAGTTGGAAAACACACTTCAGGATATTATCCAGGAGAACTTCCCCAACCTAGCAAGATACGCCAACATTCAAATTCAGGAAATAACACGGAACACCACTAAGATACTCCACAAGAAGATCAAACCCAAGATGTATAATCATCAGAATCTCCAAGAGTGAAATGAAGGAAGAAAATGCTGAGGGCAACCAGAGAGAAAGGTCAGGTCACCTACAAAGGTAAGCCCATTAGACTAACAATGGATCTCTCTGCAGAAACCCTATAATCTGGAAGAGAATTGGGGGCCAATTTTCAACATTCTTAAAGAAAAGAATTGGGCCGGGTGCTGTGGCTCACGCCTGTAATCCCAGCACTTTGGGAGGCTGAGACGAGCAGATTACCTGAGGTCAGGAGTTCGAGACCAATCTGACCAACATGGAGAAACCCTGTCTCTACTAAAAATACAAAAATTAGCTGGGCATAGTGGTACATGCCTGGGAGATGGAGGTTGCAGTGAGCTGAGATTGCACCATTACACTCCAGGCTAGGCAGTAAGAGCAAAACTCTATAACAAAAAAATAAAAAATATTCAACCCAAAATTTCATATCCAGCCAAACTAAGTTTCATAAGCAAAAGAGAAATAAACGCCTTTCCAGGCAAGCAAATGCTGAGGGATTTTGTCACCAGCAGGCCTGCCTTACAAGAGCTCCTGAAGGAAGCACTAAATATGGAAAGGAAAAACTCATTCCAGCCACTGCAAAAGCACACAAAAATATAGAGACCAATGACACTATGAAGAAACTGCATCAACTAATGTGCAAAATAACCAGCTAGCATCATGATGCCAGGATCAAATTCACACATAAAAATATTAATCTTGGCCGGGCGCGGTGGCTCAAGCCTGTAATCCCAGCACTTTGGGAGGCCGAGACGGGTGGATCACGAGGTCAGGAGATCGAGACCATCCTGGCTAACACGGCGAAACCCCGTCTCTACTAAAAAAAAAAATACAAAAAATTAGCCGGGCGAGATGGCGGGCGCCTGTAGTCCCAGCTACTCGGGAGGCTGAGGCAGGAGAATGGCGTAAACCCGGGAGGCGGAGCTTGCAGTGAGCCGAGATCGCGCCACTGCACTCCAGCCTGGGTGACAGAGCGAGACTCCGTCTCAAAAAAAAAAAAAAAAAAATTAATCTTAAATGCAAATGGGCTAAATGCCCCAATTAAAAGATGCAGACTGCCCAATTGGATGAAGAGTCAAGACCAATCCGTGTGCTGTATTCAGGAGATCGATCTCACATGCAAAGACACACACAGGCTCAAAATAAAGGAATGGAGGAATATTTACCAAGCATATGGAAAGCAAAACCAAAAAAAAAAACGGGTTGCAATCCTAGTCTGATAAAACAGACTTTAAACCAACAAAGATCAAAAAAGACAAAGAAGGGCATTACATAATGGTAAAAGGATCAATGCAACAAGAGGAGCTAACTATCCTAAATATATATGCACCCAATACAGGAGCACCCAGATATATAAAACAAGTTCTTAGAGACCTACAAAGAGATTTAGACTTTCACACAATAATAGTGTGAGACTTTAACACCCCACAGTCAATATTAGATTAACAAGACAAAAAATTAGCATCCTTTATTTATTTTTTTTAATTTTTTTTTTTTTTTTTTTTTTTGAGACGGAGTCTCACTCTGTTGCCCTGGCTGGAGTGCAGTGGCACAATCTCAGCTCACCACAAGCTCTGCCTCCTGGGTCCACACCATTCTCCTGCCTCAGCCTCCTGAGAAGCTGGGACTACAGGTGTGTGCCACCATGCCCAGCTAATTTATTTGCATTTTTAGTAGAGACAGGATTTCACTGTGTTAGCCAGGATGGTCTCAATCTCCTGACCTCATGATCTGCCCACCTTGGCCTCCCAAAGTGCTGAGATTACAGATGTGATCCACCACACCCAGCCAGCATCCTTTAAAATTAAAGGATATTCAGGACTTGAATTCTTCTCATTCTTGTCAGTGCCACAAGGCACTTATTCTAAAATCAACCACATAATTGGAAGTAAAACACTCCTCTGCAAATGCAAAAGAACAGAAATCATAGCCTCCCAGACCACAGTGCAATCAAATTAGAACTCAGGATTAAGAAACTCAAAACCATACAACTACATGGAAATTGAACAATCTACTCGTGAATGACTCCTGGGTAAATAACGAAATTAAGAATGAAATAAGTTCTTTGAAACCAATGAGAACAAACAGACAATATACCAGACTTTCTGGGACACAGCTAAAGCAGCATTAAGAGGGAAATTTATAGCACTAAATGCCCACATCAGAAAGCTGGAAAGATCTGAAATTGGCACCCTAACATCACAAAACAACTAGAGAAGCAAAGGCAAACGAATTCAAAAGCTAGCAGAAGACAAGAAATAACTAAGATCAGAGCAAAACTGAAGGAGATACAGACAGGAAAAATCCTTCAATAATCAATGAATGCAGAAGATATTTTTTTGAAAAAATTAACAAAATAGATAGACCACTAGCTAGACTAATGAAGAAAAGAGAGAAGAATCAAATAGATACAATAAAAAATAATAAAGGGGATATTACCACTGATCCCACAGAAATACAAACTATGATCAGAGAATACTATAAACACCTCTACACAAATTAGAAAATCTAGAAGAAATGGATAAATTCCTGGACATATGCACCCTCCCAAGACTAAACCAGGAAGGTGTCAAATCCCTGAACAGACCAATAACAAGTTCTGAAATTGAGGCTGTAATTCATAGCCTAACAACCCCAAAAAAGCCCAGAACCAGATGGATTCACAGCCAAATTCTACCAGAGGTATAGAGAGGAACTGGTACTATTCCTTCTGAAACTGTTCCAAAGAATAGAAAAAGTGGGAATCCTCCCTAACCCTTTTTATGAGGCCAGCATCATCCTGATACCAAAACCTGACAGAGACACAACAAAAAAAGAAAATTTCAGGTCAATATCCCTGATGAACATCGATGCAAAAATGCTCAATAAAATATTGGCAAACTGAATCCAGCAGCATATCAAAAAGCTTATTCATCAAGATCAAGTCAACATCATCCTTGGGATGCAGGGCTGTTTCATCATAGGCAAATGAATAAATGTAATCCATCACATAAACAGAACCAATGGCAAAAACCTCATGATTATCTTAATAGATGCAGAAAAGGCCTTCAATAAAATTCAACATCTCTTCATGTTAAAAACTAAATCAACTAGGTATTGATGGAACATATCTCAAAATAATAAAAGCTATTTATGACAAACCCATAGCCAATATCGTACTGAATAGGCAGAAGCTGGAAACATTCCCTTTGAAAACCAGCACAAGACAAGGATACCCTCTCTCACCACTCCTATTCAACATAGTATTGGAAGTTCTGGCCAGGGCAATCAGGCAAGAGAAATAAATAGAGTATTCAAATAGGAAGAGAGGCAGTCAAATTGTGTCTATTTCACTGTATATTTGGAAAACCCCATTGTCAGCCAGGCACGGTGGCTCATGCCTGTAATCCCAGCACTTTGGGAGGCCAAGACAGGTGGATCACGAGGTCAGGAGATTGAGACCATCCTGGCTAACATGGTGAAACCCCATCTGTACTAATAACCCAAAAAAATTAGCCGGACGTGAGCCAAGATTATGCCACTGCACTCCAGCCTGGGCAACGGAGCAAGACTGCATCTCAAAAAAAAAAAAAGTCAGGAAACAACAGATGCTGGCGAGGGTGTGGAGAAATAGGAATGCTTTTACACTGTTGGTGGGAGAGTGAATGAGTTCAGTCATTGCGGAAGACAGTGTGGTGATTTCTCAAGGATCTAGAACCGGAAATACCATTTGACCCAGCAGTCCCATTACTGGGTATATACCCAAAGGATTGTAAATCATTCTGCTATAAAGATACATGCACAGATACATTTCTTGTAGCACTATTTACAATAGCAAAGACTTGGAACCAACCAAAATGCCCATCACCGATAGACTGGATAAAGAAAATGTGGCATATATACACCATGGAATACTACGCAGCCATAAAGAGGAATAAGTTCATGTCCTTTGCAGGGACATGGATAAAACTGGAAGCCATAATTCTTAGCAAACTAACACAGGAACAGAAAACCAAAAACAATATGTTCTCACTCGTAAGTGGGAGTTGAACAGTGAGAACACATGGACACAGGGAGGGGAACATCACACACCAGGGCCCATCACGGGGTGAGGGGCAAGGGGAGGGAAAGCATTAAAACAAATACTTAATGCATGTGGGCTAAAAACCTAGATGACAGGTTGATAGGTGCAGCAGAGCACCATGGCACATGTATACCTATGTAACAAACCTGCAGGTTCTGCACATATATCCCAGAACTTAAAGTAAAATTTCTAAAAAAGAAAAATTTTTTTTAACTTTAAAAAATGTAGGCATTGACAGCTACAAATTTCCCTTTAAGCACTGATTTAGCTGGCATCCCACAGGTTTTGATATGTTGTGTCTTCCTTTTCATTCATCTTGAAGTATTTTCTAATTTTGCTTTGTACTTCTTGTCTGACCCATTGGTTATTTAGTACTGTGTTGCTTAATTTTTACATATTTGTGAATTTAGCAAATTGTTTTCTGTTATTAGTTTCAGTTTCATTCCATTATGTTTAAAAAACATAATGACAAGGAAACTTGTAGAATTTCAGTCTTTTTAAACTTATTGAGGCTTGTTTTATGGCCTCACCTATGATCTGTCCTGGAAAATATTCCATGTGTACTTGAGAAAAATGTATATTCTGCTGTTGTTGGGTGGAGTATTCTCTAACAACTTATATGTTTGTTAAGTCTAGTTTGTGTATAGTGTTCTAAATCTTCTACCCTTGTCCCTCAGTATCCATGGGGGATTGGTTCCAGGAACCCCTTCAAATACTAAACTCCACAGATGCTCAAGTCCCTTATATAAAATGGTGTACTATTTTCATATCACCTATGTACATCTTTCTCCTATATACTTTAATACAATGTAAATGCTATGTAAATAGTTGTTAAACTTGACTGTCTGGGGAATAATGACAAATCTGTGTGTGTTCAGTAGAAATGCAACCATGCTTTTTGTTTAATTTCCATTTTTTTTTGTATTTGTGGTCACTTGAATCCATTGATGCAGAATCCCCAGTGTATTAGTCTGTTTTCACACTGCTATGAAGAACTACCTGAGACTGAGTAATTTATAAAGGAAAGAGGTTTAATTGACTCATAGTTCCACATAGCTGGGGAGGCCTCAGGAAACTTACAGTCATGGCAGAAAGTAAAGGGGAAGCAAGGCACATCTTACATACCAGCAGCAGTGGGCAGGGAGGGTCGACTGCCAAGCACTTTTAAACCATCAGGTCTTGTGAGAACTCACTATCATGAGAACAGCCTGGGGGAAACCACCCCCATGATCCAATCACCTCCCACCAGGTCTCTCCCTCAACATGTTGGGATTACAATTTGAGAAGAGATTTAGATGGGGACACAGAGCCAAACTGTATCACCTAGATACAGAGGGCCATCTGTATTTCCTTGTTGATCTTCTGGTTAGATGTTCTATCCAAATTGAAAGTGGGGTTTGAAGTCTCTGACAACTGTTGTTGAACTATGTATTTCCCCCCAATGCAGAGACCAGCACGGTCAGGGAGACCCTAACCCAGGGGCGCTAGAGAAATTAAAGACACACACACACAGAAATGTAGCGGTGTGAAGTGGGGAATCAGGGATCTCACAGCCTTCAGAGCTGAGAGCCCCAAACAGAGATTTACTCACATATTTGTTGACAGCAAGCCAGTCATTAGCATTGTTTCTATAGATATTAAATTAACAAAAAGTATCTCTTATGGGAAATGAAGGGATGGGCCGAATTAAATGAATAGGTTGGGCTAGTTAACTGCAGCAGGAACACGCTCTTAAGACACAGTTCACTCATGCTAATTGTGGCCTAAGAATGCCTTTAAGTGGTTTTCCGCCCTGGGCAGGCCCAGGTGTTCCTTGCCCTTATTCCCGTAAACCCACAACCTTCCAGCTTGGGCGTTAGGGCCATTATGGACATATCACAGTGCTGCAGAAATTTTGTTTATGGCCAGTTTTGGGGCCAGTTTATGGCCAAATTTTGGGGGGCTTGCTCCCAACATATCTCCCTTTGATTTGCAAAGAGAAAAGCAAGGGCAGCTTTGTCACGGTGAGCTACTTCTCACAGGAGTCAGGATCCGCATCTGCAGACTGTACAAAGACAACACAGATTAAAAGCACAATCATCATTGAAATCACAGAGCTTCCAAGTGTTTTTATCCATTTAAATGGGCTGCTAACTGCTAATCTGTCTGCAGCTCCTTTCAGCACTCCATTTCTGGCATTAAGGTCAGGTGTGCCTGAGATGCTTTAAATATTTGTTCTTTTAATTTTGCTATAGCCAAAACCAAGTTTGTAGAGTGTCCTTCTAGATGCTTTTTTATTCTTTCCCAAATTTTGATCTTATTAGGAGCATTTAATAGTTTCTACAAATCCTTATGTTTACCATTTGATATGCCAAATGATATATGGCATATCATTTGAGGTTGAGGTGCCGCTATATCGCTGTGGTTCCAGATAATAGGAACTTTTGCCATGCTTCTTATAATTTCTACCATCTGACTGTTTTGTTCAGATCAGCTGAATATAGTGTGACCGTGCCATACAGACTCAGGTGCAGTTCAAGCTAAACATCCTCTTAGTGGACCAATTAATAATGATTCCATAGGAATCGTTGTGTAGCACCTCTCTGCCTGTTCTGCAAAGCAGTCTTCCTAAACAAGTACGTTCATTTTTTCTGACTGGGTCCAATTCTGTTTACAAATAGGTTTTTGAAGGTGGTATGCCTCAATTATAGGAGCAGTTATTATGGTAAATACTGAGATCAGAAAGCATGTGTAACTGTGTCAGAGTGATTGCATCCAGGCATTATTACCAGCCCTTATTGAAGGAATACTCATGGCTGTGGTGATAACCGCTATCATAGCTGCAATTAAATTACTCGTTGTGACTAGTTGCCCCACTTTCCTCAGGTTTTCTTCTGCCATCTGTGACAGCTTCTTGATCTGTCCCCAGGTGGGTGGCTGTGTTCGACGGTTGTTGCTTGTGACAGTTGGGGTCCTCCTCAGCGTCAGCCTCGACATGGCTGCAACCGAGGGGTCCTCGGGATCCTCCCAGAGTCTATTCCTTGACATCTGGCTCATAAGGTTTCAGGTGTCTTGGTGGTATCCAAATCGACTGTTGATTTTGGCCTGGAGAAAGACAAGCATAACCTCTACCCCAAGTTATTATTTTGCCTATTTCTTAACTTTTTGTTATTGGATCTCTTCACCAAATGATGCTAGATTCAGTTGTATATGGGCTGTCCTGTAATCCGTATTTCTCCTCCTTTTTTGTTTTTGTCATCAGTTGTTGTTCTGTATGAAATTATAACTGAGCATTTTCAATTAACTGTGTGGAGTGAACCACGTATGAGGAATCAGAAATCACATTAATAGGCATATCAAAAGCAGTCAATACCTCAGTTACAGCTACAAGCTCTGCTTTTTGAGCTGAAGTATAGGACGTCTGGAAAACTTTACTTTTTGAGCCAAAATAAGAAGCTTTGCCATTGCTAGACCCATCTGTAAAAACATTCTCAGCACCTTCAGTTGGTTTAAATTTAGTTATTTTAGGGAGAATCCAATTAGTTAATTTCAAAAACTGAAACAGCTTCGTTTTAGGAAAATGATTATCGAGAATGCCCACAAAGTCAGCTAAATGGGTTTGCCAAGTAAGACTATTTTAAAAAGCTTGCTGTATTTGTGCCTTTGTGAGAGGGACAATAATTTTTCCAGGATCATATCCATGTAATTTAACAATCCGAGTTCTCCCAATCCCTATCATAGTAGCGATTTGATCTAAATAAGGAGTTAGAGTCTGTGAATTAGTATGTGGGAAAAAAAGCCACTCTACTAAGTCCTGTTCTTGAACAATAACACCAGTAGGTGAATGCTGAGCTGAAAATTTAGCAAATCTAGAGTCTTCTCTGGATCTATTCTATTTATCTGAGCTTTATGGACTTGCTTCTCAATCAGTTGTAACTCGACCTCAGCCTCCTTTGTTAACTGCTGAGGGCTAGTGAGACTAGAATTTCCTCTAAGGATAGAAAACAGATTACTCATGGCATAGGTAGGAATGCCTAGAGCAGGTCATATCCAGTTAATATCCCCTAGTAATTTTTGAAAAGCATTTAGTGTTTTTAATTTATCCCTACATATGGTTACTTTCTGTGGCACAATGGTAGTGTCATTTACTAAAGTCCTCAAGTAGGAGTAAGGAGTAGTAGTCTGAATTTTTTCAGGAGCTATAATTAAACCAGCACGAGAAATTGAATTTTGCAAGTGATCATAACATTGGAGTAATTCTCGAGTGGGGACAGCACAAAGTATATCATCTGTATAGTGAATAATGTAACACCGTGAAAATATTTAACGAGTAGGTTCCATTGCTTGCCCCACATACATCTGGCAAATAGACTGTTTAACATACCCTGTGGCAACACTTTCCAATGATAACAGTTAGCAGGCTGCAGGTTGTTTACTGCAGGAACTGTAAATGCAAACCGTTCACAGTCTTGCTCAGCTAAAGGCATAGTAAAGAAACAGTCTTTTAAA
Organism: Trachypithecus francoisi; assembly: GCF_009764315.1. Classification (NCBI taxonomy): domain Eukaryota; kingdom Metazoa; phylum Chordata; class Mammalia; order Primates; family Cercopithecidae; genus Trachypithecus; species Trachypithecus francoisi. Next base: position 100,196,868 of record NW_022681472.1, on the reverse strand, counting down.
CAGTCTTTTAACAGACTATTAAAGGCCAATTTTTTGGAATTATAGCAGGAGAAGGCAATCCTGGCTGTAATGCTCCCATAGGTTGTGTAACTGAATTGATGGCTCTTAAGTCAGTTAAGATTCTCCATTTACCTGATTTTTTCTTAATTACAAAAACTGGAGAATTCCAAGGAGAAAATGTTGGAGCTATGTGCCCATTTTCTAGTTGTTCAGCAACTAATTTCTCTAAAGCTTCCAGTTTCTCTTTACTTAGCGGCCATTGTTCTATCCAAATCGGCCTATCAACCATTTTAAAGGTATATGTTCTGGAGGCTTAACAATGGCCGCCATCAAAAATGTTTTCCTCATCTTTGGTGAGAACTCTGTTTTTCCGCTTGAAGCGGTTCTTTCAAACCTGGCAAATTTTTTTCTAGTCCCATACCAGGGACATACCCCATTTCAGGCATTGTATGTTGACTTTGAGGGCTATATAATTGTTTTGGAATTAGAACTTGTGCTCCCCGTTGTTGTAATAAATCTCTTCCCCATAAATTTGTAGGTACAGAAGTTATAATTGGTTAAATAATCCCAGGTTGTCCATCAGGCCCCTCACAATGCAAAATATAACTACTTTGATAAACTTCAGCGACTTGACCAACTCCAACCACGTTAAATTGAGTGGGTGGAATTGGTCACGTGGACGGCCAGTGCTGTAGATAAATGATTGAAATGTCCGCTCCTGTATCTGCCAAAACTTTAAATTTCTTTCCTAGAATAGTTGTTTCACAGGTAGAAGGTTTATCAGTAATTTGATTTACCCAATAAACTGCTTTGCCTTATTTATTTGTGCTTCCAAATCCTCCTGATCATTTAATTTCACTTTTTCCCATTCCCACATACAGCACAATCAGGAGCTGTGCTATGCGCTCTCCTGGCTCTGCTTTCCAGGGAACAGAAGCAGATATAACAATCTGAATTTCCCCATTGTAATCTGAATCAATGACTTCTGTATGTATTAGTATGCCATTTAAACTTAAACTACACCTTCTTAAAAGTAATCCTATTGTCCCTGCTGTCAAGGGTCCACAGACTCCTGTTGGGACCTTTTGCAGGGGTTCCCCAGGCAGAAGGCTCACAGCTTTTGTGCAGAAAAATCTACTGCGCCACTACCGGCTATGGTGGGGGACAGACATTGTACAGGGGTGAGGGAATGGCCTGAACTGGAAATGCCCCGGTTTAGAATGGGGCCAGGGACGGGTCCCTCATGGCGTTTCCCGAAATCAGGTTCCCATCTTTATCAAACTTAGAGTGACACTGACTAGCCCAGTGTTTTCCTTTTTTACATTTTGGACATATTTCAGCCTCAGCAGTTTTCTGTTTTCCCCTATCTGGCAGCCTGACTCGCTGACTTTTTCTACATTCTATTTTAGTATCACCATGCTTCCCACAGTTAAAACAAGCTCCAGGAAATGGAGTGTTTCCTTTATCCACTCTCAGTCCTGCCATTGCCTGTGCCAACAAGATAGCTTTATGCAGATTACCTCCGATACCATCACAGGCCTTGATATAATCAACTAAATGTGCTTTCCCTTTGATAGGTCACAGAGCAGCCTGACAATCGGAATTAGCATTGTCAAAAGCTAATAACTGCAGTACTATATCCTGAGCAGCCGAATCTGCAATCATCTTTTTAAGAGACTCCTGTAACTGAGTTACAAAATCAACATATGGTTCCATTGGTCCCTGTTTTATAGCACTAAAGGAAGGGTGTTGTTCTCCACCTGAAGTGATTTTTTTTTTCCCAAGCTCTAATGCACACTCCTCTAAGCTATCCTTTGGCATCCTGCATGACCAGTTGTGCATCTAAACCAGCCCAGCTGCCAACCCCCAAAAGTTGGTCTGCGGTTACATTAATCTGAGGTTGGGCCTGGGCCTTGCAAGCAGCCTGAATGGAAGCTTCATCTGCCTGCCAAGCTTTAAATTGTAAGAACTGAGCAGGAGTTAGACAAGCTCGAGTAAGAGCATCCCAGTCAGTAGGAATCATCCGACTGGAAATAGCAACATTCTTTAACACTCCCATTACAAAAGGAGAACCTGGTCCATACTGATTTACAGCTTGTTTTAATTCTTTGAGTAATGTAAAAGGAAAAGGCTCAAACGTAGCTGTAGTATTTCCCTCTTGAACTGGAGTGTGTATTCTAACCGGGAACTGCCAAGCCTCTAAATCATCCTCTCATCTAGCTTGCTGAACTCCTGCCTGAATAGAATTAAGAGCAGTCACTGGAGGCGCTGCTTGAACAGTCACTGGGGCAACTACTTTTTGCACAGTGTCCTCTGGAAAAGAAAGATTTGTGGGGTCATTTTCTTCAAAATAATAATGAGGGGGTGCAGAAGAGTAGGGATGAACCTCTCCTTCCTTTGCCGGTTTAGCTTTGGCTGGCAAATAAACATGATCTGTAACCTCTACTGTTACTTCGTTATACTCTTGTTCCTCCTCATCATCAGTGTGAAAAAGTTCCAAGGTGGAAAGAACCAGCCCCCAAACTTGCCCCATTGTTACCCTGATGTTTTCGAGCTCCCCTTCTTACTCACCATGGGGATTGCTTTAAGAGTACTTTGGTGTCCTCCAGCTAGTTTTCCATTCCAGCCATCACTCTGGCGACCCTTTGACCTGGATTCGAACCCCCACAAATGGACGCCACTTGCTGACACCAGCACGGTCGGGGATACCCTAACCCAGCAGCGCTAGAGGAATTAAAGACACACACACAGAAACATAGAGGTATGAAGTGAGAAATCAGGGGTCTCACAGCCTTCAGAGCTGAGAGCCCTGAACAGAGATTTACCCACATATTTATTAACAGCAAACCAGTCATTAGCATTGTTTCTATAGATATTAAATTAAAAGTATCCCTTATGGGAAATGAAGGGATGGGCCGAATTAAATGAATAGGTTGGACTAGTTAACTGCAGCAGGAACACGCTCTTAAGACAGTTTACTCTTGCTAATTGTGGCTTAAGAATGCCTTTAAGTGGTTTTCCGCCCTGGGTGGGCCGGGTGTTCCTTGCCCTTATTCCCGTAAACCCACAACCTTCCAGCTTGGGCGTTAGGGCCATTATGGACATATCACAGTGCTGCAGAAATTTTGTTTATGGCCAGTTTTGGGGCCAGTTTATGGCCAGGTTTTGGGGGACTTGCTCCCAACACCCCAATTCTTTCAACCTTTCATTGCACATTCTTTGAAGCTCTGTTGTTAGCTGTGTATATGTTTACAAGTGTTATAACTTTTGAGTTGACCCTTTTATCATGGTAAAATGTCCCTCTTTATCTCTGGTAGCATGTTACATTTTAAAGTCTATTTTGTCATTATTAGTATAACCACTCTAGCTTTATTATGGTTGCTATTTGCATAACACAGGGTATCTTATTTGATTTATGATTTTTCAACTTCACAATGGTACAAAATTATTCTGTTTTTCATTTTCAGTACAGTAGTCAATAAATTGCATGATATTCAACACTTTACTATAAAATAGGCTTTGTATTAGATTATTTTGCCCAACTGTAGGCTAATGTAAATGTTCTGAGCATGTTTAAGGTAGGCGAGGCTAAGCTATGATGTTTGATAGGTTAGATGTATTAAATGCATTTTTTTACTTATTAGTCCGTTCTCACACTACTATAAACAAATACCTGATACTGGGTAATTTGTAAGGAAAAGAGGTTTAATTGGCTCAGAGTTCTGCAGGCTGTACAGGAAGCATACCAGCTTCTGCTTCTAGGGAGGCCTCAGGAAACTTAAAATTATAGCAGGAGGTGAAGGGGAAGCAGGCACATCTTACATGGCTGGAGCAGGAGGAAGAGATACAGGAAGGAGGTGCCACACGCTTAAACAACCAGATCTCACTAGAACTCTATCACAAAAACAGCACCAGGGGGATGTGCTAAGCCATTCATGAGAAACCGCCCCCGTGATCCAATCACTTCCTACCAGGCTCTATCTCCAGCATTGGGGATTGCATTTCAGTATGAGATTTGGGTGGGGACATAGATCCAAAGCATATCAACTTCTATATTTTCAACGTATCATGGGTTTTTCAGGACATAACACCATTGTAAGTTGAGGAGCATCTGTGTATCTTTTTCCATTCTTTTACTTCCAATCTGTTTTTATCTTTGAATCTAAAGTGTATTTCCTATAGATAGAATATAGTTGGATATTGTTTTTTAATCCACTGTGACTCTGCCTTTTTTTCCTTTCTTTTTTTCTTTCTGCCTTTTCTTTGAATTGTTTAGTCACATTTATTGTAGTTCGTTGTGTAGTTGGGTTTACATCTGCCATTGTGCTCTTTGTATTTTGTATATCTTGTGTCTTTTCTGTTCCACCATTCCTCCTTAATTTTTTTCTTTTGCATTGAGTAGATTTTACTTTATTTTTATTTTTAAAGTCAGGTCTTGCCCTGTTTCCTAGGCTCTCTGTAGCCTTGAACTCCTGGGCTGAGGGATCCTTCCTCCTGAGCCTCAGGCCTCAAGTACCTGGGACTACAGGTGTCTGCCACCATGCCTGGCTAAGTGTGTGGGATTTTTTTTGTTCTGTTTTGCTTTTTTTTTTTCCAATTTTATTTTTAGAAACAGGGTCTTGCTTTTATGTTGCCTAGGCTGGTCTCAAACTCCTGGCCTCAAGTGATCTTCCTGACTCAGCCTCGCAAGTGACTGTGATAATAGATGTGAACCACCATGCCCAGCTGCATTGAGTACAATTTTTCTATTATAACATTTTAATTTCTTTACTGATATTTTCACTTTTTGAAAGTTATTCTCTTAATGCTGACTCTAGAGCTTACCACATACATTTCATCAGAATTTACTTCTGATTTATACTAACAAAATTCAATGAGATATAGAATTGTTACTTGTATATAGCTCTATTTAATCTTCCTCCTTTATGTACTGTGTTTTACAATTATATGTTTGTTATAAACCCACAAATACATTTTTATAATTTTTACTTTTTTTTTTTTTTTTTTTTTTTTTTTTTTTTTTAATTTTTTTTTTTTTTAATTTTTTTTTTTAATTTTTACTTTATATAACTTTATGTCAATTGTGGAAACAGAAAAGAAATGAGAAAGTATATATTGGTAAAATTTTTTTTTTTTTTTTTTTTTTTGAGACGGAGTCTCGCGCTGTCACCCAGGCTGGAGTGCTGTGGCTGGATCTCAGCTCACTGCAAGCTCCGCCTCCCGGGTTCATGCCATTCTCCTGCCTCAGCCTCCCGAGTAGCTGGGACTACAGGCGCCACCACCTCGCCCGGCTAGTTTTTTGTAGTTTTTAGTAGAGACGGGGTTTCACCGTGTTAGTCAGAATGGTGTCGATCTCCTGACCTCGTGATCCGCCCGTCTCGGCCTCCCAAAGTGCTGGGATTACAGGCTTGAGCCACCGCGCCCGGCCGGTAAAATTTTTAATGTTTACTTTCTTATTTACCATTTATGGTTTTCTTCATTTGTTCCTGTACATTTAGGTTACCATCTGCTGTCATTTCCTTTGTCCAGTACAACTCTGCTCTCATCCACCTCCTTTGTGCTGTTGTCATATATAATACATGTTTACATCTTAAAGCCTAAACAATATAATTATATAAAATTGATTTATAACATTGCTTTTTAAATTAATTGAGAGATTAAATACATACATTTATACTGTCTTATGTAATTAAAGAATTACCTTTATCTTTGTTCTTTGTGTTTTTGGTGGGTTCTCATTTCTATCTGGGTTTACTTGCTTTCAACCTGAAGAATGTTCTTTGGTATTTTTTATAAGGTGGGTCTAGTAACAATAATTATCTGTTTATATTTATCTGGTAATGCTTGTATTTCATCTTCACTTTTGGAAGATAATTTGCTGGATAGAAACTTCTTCTTTTTTTTTTTTTTTTTTCTTTTTTAGAGACAGTCTCGCTCTGTTGCCCAGGCTGGAGTACAGTGGTGTGATCTCAGCTCACTGCAGCCTCCATCTCCTGGGTTTAAGTGATTCTTCTGCCTCAGCCTCCTGAGTAGCTGGGATTACAGGCACACGCCACCATACCCAGCTTTCTTTTTTTTTTTTCTTAAATAGAGATGGGGTTTCACCATGTTGGCCAGGCTGGTCTCAAACTCCTGACCTCAGGTGATCCATCCACTCGGCCTCTAGAATTGCTGGGATTATAGGCATGAGTCACCACACCAGGCCAAGATAGGAAATTCCTGGTTGAGAGTCTTTTTCTTTCAGAACTTTGAATATGTTATCCACTGTCTTCTGACCTCCATTACTTCTGATGAGAAGTCTACTGTTTATCTTATTGGGGTTCTCTTGTACATGATCAGTTGTTTTTCTCTTGCTTTCAAGATTTTCTCCTTGTCATTTTTTTTTTTTACCATGATGTTTCTGAGTGTTGGTATCTTTGTGTTTATCCTACTTGGAGTTCTTTGGGCCTCTTGGATGTGCAGTTTAATGTTTTCCAGGAAATATCAGAAGTTTTCAGCCATTATTCAAGTATTTCTTAAATGGTGGTAAAACTATATAACACGAGGATCAGTCTACATTCTTAAACATGTTTAAGTGTACAATACAATAGCAAAACGCTGTATAGCAGACCTCTAGAACTTTCTCAAAACCTTGCATGACTGAAACCCTATACCCACTGAATAGCAACTCCCCATTTCTCCCTCTCCCCAACCCCTGGCAACGACCATTGCACTTTTTGTTTCTATGGGTGTGACTGTTTTAGATACCTCATATAAGTGGAACTATGCAGTATTCATCCTTCTATGACTGTCTTTATTTCACTTAGCATAATGTCCTCAAAGTTCATTTATGTAGTTGCATATGAGATTTTTTTCTACAATATCTTATGGCTGAATATTTCATTGTATGGATATACCAGATTTTCTTTGTACCTCCATCTGTTGATGGACATCTAGGTTGTTTCCACCTCTTGGCTATTGTGAGTAATGCTGCAGTGAACATGGGAGCACAAACCTATCTTCAAGATTCTGACATTGGCTAGCTGTGGTGGGTCATGCCTGTAATCCCAACACTTTGGGAGGCCAAGGTGGGTGCACAAGGTCAAGAGATCGAGACCATCCTGGCCAACATGGTGAAACCCTGTCTCTACTAAAAATACAAAAATTAGCTGGGCATGGTGGCATGTGCCTGTAATCCCAGCTACCCAGGAGGCTGAGACAGGAGAATTGCTTGAACCTGGGAGGTGGAGGTTGCAGTGAGCCAGGATCACACCACTGCCCTCTAGCCTGGTGACAGAACAAGACTTCATCTCAAAAGAAAAAAGAAAAAGGATTCTGATATCAATTCTTTTGGATAGTTACCCAAAAGTGGGATTACTGAATCATATGATGGTTCTATTTTTAATTTTTAAAGAAACCTCTATGTTGTTTTGCATGACTGCACCATTTTACATTTCTACCAACACATCATCATCAACACTTGTTATTTTTCAGGCTTTTAAAAAGTAATAGCCATTCTAATGTGTGTAGTGATACCTCTTTGTGGTTTTCATTTGCATTTTCCTGATGATGTTGAGCATCTTTTCATATATTAATACCTGTTGACCATTTATGTGTCATCTTTGAGAAAAAAACTTAGCCCATCTTTTTTTAAATGGGGTCTTGCTCTGTTGCCCAAGCTAGAGTACAGTGGTGCCATCATAGCTCACTGCATTCTTGACCTCCTCTGCACAATAAATATCTTTATTTCTCACAGTTCTTAAGGCTGGAAGTCCAAGATTAGGGTGCAAGCATGATCAGGTTCTAATGACGGCCCCTTCTGAATTGCAACCTCTTGCTATGTCCTCACATGGCAGAGGGAGCAAAGGTCTCTGGGGTCTCTTTTATAAGAGCACTAATCCCAATTATGAGGGACCTGCCTGCATAATCACCTCCCAAAGGTCCCACCTCCCAACACCATCACCTTGTGATTCAACATATGATTTTTGTTGTCTGTTTTGAGAGAATCTCACTGTTGTCCAAGCTAGAGTGCAGTGGCGAGATCATAGCTCACTGAAGCCTCAAACTCCCAAATTCAAGCAATCCTCCTTCCTCAGCCTCCCAGGTAGCTGGGACTACAGGCGTGTGCCACCACACCTGGCCTGGGCCTTGTTTAATGGGAGGTTTTTGATTACTGCTTCAGTCTCCTTGTTTTTTTGTTTTGTTTTGTTGTTGTTGTTGTTGTTTTGTTTGTTTGTTTGTTTTTTGAGACAGAGTCTCACTCTGCCGCCCAGGCTGGAGTGCAGCGGCCGGATCTCAGCTCACTGCAAGCTCTGCCTCCCAGGTTCACGCCATTCTCCTACCTCAGCCTCCCGAGTAGCTGGGACTACAGGCACCCGCCACCTTGCCCGGCTAGTTTTTTGTATTTTTTAGTAGAGACGGGGTTTCACGGTGTTACCCAGGATGGTCTCGATCTCCTGACCTCATGATCCGCCCGTCTCGGCCTCCCAAAGTGCTGGGATTACAGGCTTGAGCCACCGCACCCGGCCCAGTCTCCTTGTTTTAGGTATAGGTCTACTCAGACTTTCTATTTATTCATGAATCAGTCTTGGTAGGTTGTATATTTCTGAGATTTCATCCATTTCTTCTACATTGTGCAATTTGTTGGCATGTAATTGTTCATAGCAGTATCTTACAATCTTTTAATTTCTGTGGCATCAGTTGTAATGTCTCTTTCATTTCTGATTTTGAGTTTTCTCTCTTTTATTCTTAATCTAGCTACAAGTTTATCCATTTTGTTATTTTCAAAAAACCAACTGTTTTGTTGTTTTTTCTATTGTTTTTCTATTCTATTGTTTTCTACAGATTGTATTTATGTCTACTCTAATCTCAATTATTTCCTTCCTTCTCACTTTGGGGTTAGTTTGTTCACCTCTACTTCCTTGAAGTATAAAAGTGGGATTATTTTGGATCTTTTAAAATGGAGGCATTTATTGCTATAAAATTCCCTTTTAGTACTGCCTTTGCTTCATCCCATAAGTTTTGGTATGTTGCATTTTTCACTCGCGTCCCTGTGAAGAGATCACCAAACAAGCATTGTGTGAGCAATAAAGTGGTTTATTTCACCTGGGTGCAGGTGGGCTGAGTCCGAAAAGAAAGGCAGCAAAGGGAGATAGAGGTGGGCTGTTTTATAGGATTTGGGTAGGTAAAGGAAAATTACAGTCATAGGGGGTTGTTTTCTGGTGGCCAGGGGCAGGGATCACAGGGTGCTCAGCGGGGGAGCTTTTGAGCCAGGATGAGCCAGGAGAAGGAATTTCACAAGGTAATGTCATCAGTTAAGGAGGAATGGGCCATCTGGATGTGTACATGCAGGTCACAGGGGATATGATGGCTTAGCTTGGGCTCAGAGGCCTGACAGCATTTCCATGTTTATTTTGAGATACATTCTAAACTCTTTTGATTAGTTCTGTGAACCCAGAAAACCTGAGACAGGTCTCTGGTAATTTAGAAAGTTGATTTTGCCAAGGTTGAGGATGTGCTGTGACACAGCCTGAGGAGTGTTATGCCCAGACCGTTTATTCCCCAAAGAAGACCACCAGAGTCCAGAGTCAAAGCCAAGCGGCAAGGATCTTTACTGCAAGTTCAAACTTGGTCCCTCCGTTCCACAACATACAAGAGGGCCCCGAACAATGCGTGCGCTTGCTTTTTATAGCCTAATGTAAACAGGACTTGTAAAGTTACAGAGGAACAAGGGAATTCTCTAGGTTACAGCATTACAATTGGTTAACATTTTAAGTTTATACATTTAGCAGTTTTCTATTGGTTCCCGCGCTTTCACAAATGGCTGTGTCCTTATCGGGGACTTTCCAGGTGGTGTCCTTCCAAAGTTGAGATATATGGTAGTCTTTGAGTTGAAAGATATATGGTGGGGGGACATATGGTGGGATGTGCTCAGGAAGTTGAGAGACATATGGTGGGATGTGTTTATACGGGGCTCAGGAAGTTGTGAGATATATGGCAAGCACTGGTAATTAGAACAGAAAAAGAACAAGACAGGGACTTTCACAATGCTTGTCTATACAACGTCTGGAATCTATAGATAACATAATCGGTTAGGTCCGGGGTCAATTTTAACTAGGCTCAAGGCGCCGCCCGGGCTGTCTGCCTGTGGATTTCATTTGATCTCTTTCAAGGAGGTCCTGACAACATTTGCCCACGGTGGTCGGGGCACAGCTTGGTTTTATGCATTTTAGGGAAACATGACACATCAATAATATATGTAAGAAGTACATCTGTTCAGCCTGGGAAGGTGGGACAACTTGAAGCAAAGGCAGGAAGACTTGAAGTGGGGAGGGAGCTTCCAGATCACAGATAGGTGAGACATAAATAGTTACTTTCTTTTGAGTTTCTGATTAGCCTTTCCAAAGGAGGCAATCAGATATGCATCTACCTCAATGAGCAGAGGGATAATTTTGAATAGAATGGGAAGCAGGTTTGCCCTAAGCAGTTTCCAGCTTGAGTTTTCCTTAGTGATTTTGGGGGCCCAAGATATTTTCCTTTCGGAGTTCTTTGACCATTGGTGGTTCATATATTTTCTTCTGCACCTTCTCTGTCTCCTCTCCTGATTCCTCTATTGTGTGTGTATAGATGTGCTTAAAGGTATTCCACACTTGCCTGAGGCTCCATTCATTTTTTAAAATTCTTTTTTCTCGCAGTTTATCTTCAAGTTTATTGATTCTTCTGCCCATTCAAATCTATTGTTGGCCCCACCAATTAATTTTTATTTCAGATTATTGTACTTTTCAACTTTAGAATTTCCATTTAGTTGCCTTTGAAATAATTTTTGTCTTTATTGATATTCTGTACTCGATGAGACATTGTCTTCATACCTAATTTTACTTCAGTCAGCATGGTTCATTGAGTTTTTGGAACATATTTATCATAGCTCCTTTGAAATCTGTTAAATCTGACTTCTGGCCTCTCTCACAGGCAGTTTGTGTTCTTGCATTTTTCCTGTGTTATGGGTCACATTTTATTGTTATTTATTTATTTATTTATTTGCGTGTCTCCTGCTTTTTTTGAAAACAGACATTTTAGGTAATACAGGAATTCTGGTTACTGGTTCCCCTCCCCCTTCTCTAGAACTTGTTTTTGTTGTTTGGTAGTTTATGTGTTTTATGACTTAGTGAAACTATTTCAGTGGCATACATTTTCTTCACCATATGGAGCCTAGAGCATAATCAGAGTCATCCTGCAATGATAACCTTTTTGGCACAACTCTCTGTCTCTCTCCCTGATCTCCCTGTGAAGCTATCTACTTCAGATGGTATTACATCGTTCCCATTAGGGTCCACTAATTGCAGGCAGATTGCTCTGGTGTTTTTGACGTGCCCTAGGGCAGTGGTTCCCAACCTTTTTGGCACCTGGGACCAGTTTTATGGAAGTCAGTTTTTCCATGGATTAGGTGAGAAGGGATGGTTCTGGGATGAAACTGTTTCACCTCAGATTATCTAGCAATAGCTTCTCATAAGAAGCACGCAACCTAGATCCCTTGCATCTGCAGTTGACAACAGGGTTCGTGCTCCTATGAGAATCCAGTGCTGTGGCTGATCGGCCAGGATGCAGAGCTCAGGGAGTAATGCTCGTTCACTCACCCACTGCTCACCTCCTGCTGTGCAGCCCTGTTCCTAACAGTCCACAGATCAAAACCCGTCCATGGCTTAGGGGTTAGGGACCCCTACCCGAGAACATGAATTGCTCAGCAGTCTGATCCAATTAAATTTGGGCAGGTGTATTGTTTAAAGTCCATCTTTGAGGTTTATTCTGACTCCAGAAGCTGTCTCTTTCCCTAATTCTCTCTGATAAACCAGCTGACCTGTGGTTTAGTGTCTTATTAATTTAAAGAGCTATTCTTGAGAGTTACCCTAGACTTGAACCTCCCCTATGCTCTGTTTCAAATAAAGTCAGTTCTTTAAGGAAGAGCTTGAGAATTCTCTGATGGACTGCCTCTCCTCGTAGGCAAACTCTCAGAGCCACTTCCTTGGGCAGTGAGTGAGGCAGTAGTCTATGGTCTTCCCATTGTGGAACCTCTGCCTATGAGCAAGCTGGGGCCAGAGCAGTCAGGTCCCAAATAGTCTTGGCCTGCTATGCCTCTGCCCTTGGAGAGAAGCTGAATGGAGGAAGGGAGCCCTTGTCCTGTCAGCCTCATTCACTGGAATTTAGCCTCTTTAACTTGGAGTTGGAGGGGATGAAAACTGCTGGAGGCCTATCCTCCTGGTGAGATATGGTAAGCTTTCATTGGAAACTGAGGGGAGAGGGAGCCCCTTCTTGGCCACATCTGCCTAGAGTGGACCATCTGTTGTACTGAGCTGGGGGTGAGGGAGGGGATGGAGCAGGTTGTGATTCAAATGCCACAAACTCTCCAGGAAGGAGGCTGGTGGGGAGAAGAGAGAGGGAAGTGAGAGAGAGGATGGAGGAGAAGAGGGGGAGAACAAAACGAGGAATTCTATGTACTCTCCCTATTCTTACCAAATTGTAGTCGAATTTCTTGCATAAATATTTCTTCCTCTGCTGTTTTCCCTCAGGGCAATTGCTAGAGACTTTAAATGGTTGTTTGGTTTGTTTTTTTCTTTTTAAATAGTTCTTGCTTTGTTTTGCAAGAAGTGAATCCACTGAATTCCAGTTTATACTGTTATCCTGGAAGTGGAATTTTCAAGCTTTTATTTCTCAATATTTCTGGTGAATGTAGAATTCTAGCATGGCAGTTGTTTTCTTCAAAATTAAAAAATGTCCTTTTTTCTGTTGTTTTCCACCTCTAAAATCACAAAGTCAACTTTCAGTCTTATTGTTACCTTGAAGATAACGTCTTTTTCCTCGTGCTGTTTTTTGATATTTTTTTCCTCAGGTATTCAGTAGTTTTGACTGTGTTATACCCAGGTGTGGTTTTCTTTGTATCTTAGGATTCTCAGAGCTTCTTGAATATGTGGTGATATGGTATGACTCTGTGTTCCTACCCAAATCTCATCTTGAATTGCACTCTCATGATTCCCATGTGTTGTGGGAGGGACTGGGTGGGAGATAATTGAATCATGGAGCGGTTTCTCCCATACTGTTCTTGTGTTAGTGAATACATCTCACAAGATCTGATGGTTTGATAAGGGGAAGCTCATTTCACTTAATTCTCATTCTGTCTCTTGTCTGCTGCAATGTAAGACCTGCCTTTCGCTTTCCGCCATAATTATGAGACCTCCCCAGCCATTTTGCTAAGGCTGTCTCGAACTCCTGGACTCAGGCAATCCACCTGCCTCAGCCTTCCAAACTGCTGGGATTACAGGCTTGAGTCACATGCCTGGCTGATTTGTTTTGTTTTTGTATTTAGAGATGGGGTCTTGCTATGTTGCCCAGGCTGGCCTCTAACTCCTGGTTGCAAGCCATCCTCTTGCATGAGTCTCTCGAGTAGCTGGGGCTATAGATGTGTGCCACTACACCCAGCTCTCATTTTTAGTTTCAATTTTATTTTATTTTCTTCTTTTCTTTCCTTCTTCCTTTTTTTTTTTTTTTTGAGATGGAGTCTCGCTCTGTCGCCCAGGCTGGAGTGCAGTGGCGCGATCTCAGCTCACTGCAAGCTCCACTTCCCAGGTTCATGCCATTCTCCTGCCTCAGCCACCCGAGTAGCTGAGACTAAAGGCGCCCGCCACCATGCCTGGCTAATTTTTTTGTATTTTTTAGTGGAGATGGGGTTTCACCGTGTTAGCCAGGATGGTCTTGATCTCCTGACCTAGTGATCCGCCCACCTCAGCCTCCCAAAGTGCTGTGATCATAGGCGTGAGCCACCGCACCTGCCTTTTTTTTTTTTTTTTTTTTTTTTTGATGGAGAACTCTCACTCTGTCACCCAAGCTGGAGTGCAGTGGCACAATCTTGGCTTACTGCAACCTCCACCTCCCAGATTCAAGCAATTCTCCTGCCTCAGCTTCCCAAGTAAGTGGGATTACTGGTGCCTGCCACCATAGCTTTCATTTTCTGCAGGTGAATCATTTTTAGTTTCCTGATTAGTCACTTTGGCCAGTTTTGTTGTTGTGTTCTCATTCTTTCTTTTATTTGCATTCTTATCTGAAGATTTGTTCCTTCTTCCTTTTTTGGGCTTCATTCCCACTTTTGCAGAAGCAGTTTAGCTAACAACCTCACCAATCTCCTCCTGGGCTCTTCTTCCTTCCCTGCCCTTTCAGCTGAGCTGACCCTCCTCTTGGGCATCTTGGTAGCAGGGAGGGCATGTGGCAGGTGCCTGTGGGATGCAGTTTGCCAAGAGCCCTCCTGAAGCTGGGCTGCCTACTGTTGCTCCATACACTGCCCACGCCACTGGGACCCCTGTGGGTTTGTTTCTATCATGTATTTTCTCTCTTGATCTCTTATTTTTTCTTTTTTTTTCCCCCACATGCTTTCTGTTACTTGAGTGGTGTGTGTGTTGTGTGTTTGAGATGGGATTTCTCTATGCTTACCTGGCTGGTCTGGAATGTCCAGGCTCAAGCAATTCTCCCACCTCAGCCTCCCAAGTCTCTGGGATTAAAGGCATGCACCACTGTTCCAGCTCTGAGTGTTAATTATTATGGATAAAAAGGCATAGAGGCTCTGTATGATATCCTCTTGAGAGGATTAAGTCTCCTTTTGACAGGAAGATAACATGCCATTGGATCACCTTATCAAAGGTTGGTCCTAGGCTTTATTAAGGCTGGTAGAAAAAAAAAGTCCTACTCATTGGTCACCTTTGAGGAAAGCTAGGAAACTGATTCATCACTCTGAAAACTGGTAAATAAAAGAATCGAGCATTCTGCCTTTACTAGATGTATTGTACATCTAGTATTAGGTACAATACTAGAAAGGCAGGATACCCAATTGATGACAAGAAGTTTAACTTCATGGAAATTTTGGCTAAAAAACCAAGGAATGACAGAACTGAAACATCACTATTTCACAATCCCAAATTTGAAAGTGAATCTAGATAATGACCATTAAGTATGTTAGCATCACATGAAAAAATACAACCAGATGTTTTATACCTCTTGATAGAAAAATATACCACTTATGAAGTTTCTTGTTTGTTTGTTTGTTTTTGTCCTAAAAAACCTGAACCTAAGGTATTAACTAAATAATCTAAATACAGAAGTGATTGACGCTACTACCACATCCTTCTCCCTACCCTGCACTAAGAATACCTAACAGCAAGGCATCATATATTTAGGGCAAAACCCAGGAAATTGCCTCAAAAGAAACCAAAGCTGAGCAAAGACAGCTCAGTTTTTAGTATTTAGGGTTGCTGTGAACTTATAATCACCTCACTCAAGTACCTTTCCAGTTAACAAGTACACTCATACACAGAGGTCCCAAGCATCTTTTTATTGTCTCATTTGAAAATACACACAGCCGACCAGGCGTGGTGGCTCACACCTGTACTCCCAGCACTTTGGGAGGCCAAGGTGGGCGAATCACATGTGGTCAGGAGTTCAAGACCAGCCTGACCAACATGGAGAAACCCTGTCTCTACTAAAAATACAAAATAAACCAGGCATGGTGGTGTATGCCTGTAATCCCAGCTACTCGGGAGGCTGAGGCAGGAGGATCACTTGAACCCAGGAGGATCACTTGAACCCAGGAGGCAGAGGTTGTGGTGAGCCAAGATAGTGCCATTGCACTCCAGCCTGGGCAACAAGAGCAAAAAAAACTCCATCTCAGGAAAAAAAGAAAAAGAGAAAGAAAGAAAGAAAATACACACAGCCAACCAAGGATCACCAGATATCTGAGGGAAATGGCTACATGAACTTTAGTGTGAGATGTTGGTTCTTGTCTTACGGATGACTCTGTCTTGTGGTTTCTCACTTTGTTCACATTTATTTTGTCTCCTCCCCAGCAAAATAACACCTAATAGAATCATCTTTTAGACTTTAGTCCTGAGAGTATCTTGAGGACTCAACTCCTCAGATACCTCAGAAATTTTTCTTCCTAAATTCAGGATGTTTATCTTCTAGGACACTGTTTGTAGGTTTTAGAGTAAATTATGAAGTTTGTTTTTCCTTTCATACTCTGAATGGCAAAATCAGTCCCTCTGTAGTACCGTGAGTAGTTCATGGAACTCTATTAAGATTACTTAGCCCTATTTTATTTTACTTTTTTAATTTATTTTATTGTATTTTATTATTTTATTTTTTGAGACAGAGTCTTGCTCTGTCACCCAGGCTAGAGTGCAGTGGCACAATCTTGACTTACTGCAACCTCCACCTCCTGAGTTCACACTATTCTCCTGCCTCAGCCTCCCAAGTAGCTGGGATTAGAAGCACCCACCACCATGCCCAGTTAAATTTTGGATTTTTAGTAGAGATGTGGTTTTGCCATGTTGGCCATGCTGGTCTGGAACTCCTGACCTCAGGTGATCCACCCACCTTGGGCTCCCAAAGTGCTGGGATTACAAGCGTGATCCATTGCACCCAGCCATATTTAGCCCAATTTTAGAGCTCATCCAGTTAGTATTTTTAGCTCAGTCTCCCTATTCAAGCAGTGCAGTCTCAAGGAGCATCCCGTTATAACTAATGATAAACACCATTTGCAAAAGGGAGATTCCATTGTTATTTTGTGGTATCTCAACACAGGGCTGTCCTCTTACTGTTCTGACCTCAGTTATCCTTCCCACAGTCTTTGTATCTATGTGACTTAGTGCTTGTTTTTTTTTGTTTGCTTAGTTGGTTTGTTTTGGATTTTTATTTTTAATAAGCTTGCTTTCATTGGGTCTCAGAATTCAGTTTTATAGTTTTCACAAATTTTTGGACACTTTTGTTCACTGGAAATGTGTGACTTGGAACTGTTGTATATACTTGGCCTGAGTAGGTTGCTGCTTTTCTCTGTTTTTCCTGATTTGCTTCTGTGAAACCAAGTTGTCCAGATCAAATAGTTTTTTTCATCATCTATTGCACTGATGTACACCTCATTCATTATGAGTCATTTATCATTTATTTTCAACAAATATTTGAATATGCTATGTGTAAGCCATAAGAAGATACCTTGTTTACAAAGTATGCAGCAATGACATGAATAGTGGAGGCAACCTCCAATTCCTCCTTCCTGATAACCCTCCTCAAATCCTTTCTCAGATCTTGCCTTTCCTACTCCATATGTTCCTGGTCAGCCTAGTTGCAGATTTAAGCCTTTGACCTTGGGCATATTACCTTCCTTCTTCCTTCCCACACCAGTATTCATTGCTTTACCAGCATGCTTCTCTTTCTCCTCTTCCCAAGGGGGTCATATTTGTTGCTTTTTTTAAATTTGCATTCTGAGTATCAGTATTATCCTACAAGAAGATACTTGTTTGATATAAATATTCCTGCTTATTCTCTAATTCTTCCTCTCATAGTAAAATGCAAGTGTTTCACTTTTTTTTTTTTTTCATTCTTTCAGGCTGTGATTCTATGATTGAAAAAGAGGAATTGATTCCAAAGCAGGAAATTTCTGAAGAATTGGAATCCCAGAGAGCAGAATCAGAAGATCATGTAAGGAATATTTTTAAGGAAACTGAAGAGATGAATAAAACTGAGGGAAAGTTAGAGAATTGCTGGAGAAAATATGTAGTAGAAGGAGTTAAGAACTCCTTCTCCCAGAAGAACAATTTCAGAGCAATTACTATGAGATGTGTGAAAACCCTCTCTAGAGAGAATGGCCACGAGTTCAATGCTGTTGGAGAAAACCGCATTACAGACTCAAATCTTGACAAACATGTTAGAGTGTGTAGAGAGAAGAGTCTTCATCCAAGTGTGCCAAATGTAGAAAACTTGAAACAACATGAGGACCACACTAACCTCCAGAGTTTCCAATTAGGAGAAAGAGCCTGTCAGACAGATGTGTTAGTGAAAGTACCCAGACAGATTTCAGTTCTTAGTGAGAATCAGAGGATGAACAATCCAGACAGACCATTTGAGTGTACTGGGCATGGAAAAACTTTCAATCAGAACACAGCTTTTAACCAGCACCAGAGAATTCATAGTGGAGAGAAGCCCTATGAGTGCAATGAATGTGGAAAAGCTTTTAGTCGGCCCTCTATCCTCAGTAAACATCAGAGAATCCACAATGGTAAGAAACCCTACACATGTGAGGATTGTGGCCAATCTTTCAGTGCTCACTCTTACTTTATTCAGCACTGTAAAATTCACACTGGACAAAAACCCTATGAGTGTATTAAATGTGGGAAAGCTTTTAGTACACATTCATCTTATATTCAACATCTAAAAATTCATACAGGAGAGAAACCTCATGAGTGTAATCAGTGTGGAAAAGCCTTTAGTCATAGCTCTAGTCTAATTCATCATCAGAGAATTCATAGTGGAGAGAAACCTTACAAGTGCAGAGAATGCGGGAAAGCCTTCAACAGACAATCACACCTTATTCAGCATCAGAGAATTCATTCTGGAGAGAAACCTTATGACTGTGAGGAGGGTGGCAAAGCCTTCACTACACGATTATCTCTCATTCAGCATCAGAGAATCCATACAGGAGAAAAGCCTTATGAATGTAGTGAGTGTGGAAAATCCTTTAGCCTGAACCGAACTCTTACTGTCCATCAGAGAATTCACACAGGAGAGAAACCTTATAGGTGTAATGAATGTGGGAAATCCTTTAGTCAACACTCACAAGTTATTCAACATAAGAGAATTCACACTGGAGAGAAACCGTATATCTGCAATGACTGTGGAAAATCATTTGGTGCTCATCTGTCCCTTATCCAGCATCAGATAGTTCACACTGGAGAGAAACCTTATGGTTGTAGTGTGTGTGGGAAAACCTTTAGTCAAAAGGGACATCTTATTCAGCATCAGCGAATTCACACAGGAGAGAAACCCTATGAATGTAGTGAGTGTGGAAAAGCTTTCAGCCAGAGTTTTAATCTTATTCACCATCAAAGAACACACAATGGCGAGAAGCCCTATGAATGTAATGAATGTGATAAAGCCTTCAGTGTGCTTTCTTCCCTTGTTCAGCATCAGAGAATACATAATGGAAAGAAACCCTATGAGTGTCACAAATGTGGGAAGGCCTTTAGCCAGGGGTCACACCTTATTCAACATCAGAGGAGTCATACTGGTGAGAAACCCTATGAGTGTAATGAGTGTGGGAAAACCTTTGGACAGATATCCACCCTAATTAAGCATAAGAGAACACACAATGGAGAGAAGCCCTATGAGTGCAGTGACTGTGGGAAGGCCTTCAGCCAGAGTGCACACCTTATCCGCCATCGGAGAATTCACACTGGAGAGAATCCCTATGAGTGCAGTGACTGTGGGAAGGCCTTCAATATTCGCTCCTCTCTCATTCAGCATCACCGAATTCATACTGGTGAGAAACCTTATGAATGTAGTGAGTGTGGCAAGGCGTTCAGTCAGCATTCACAGTTTACCCAACATCAGAGAATTCACACTGGAGAGAAACCGTATGTATGCACTGAATGTGGAAAATCCTTCCGACAAAGGTCTCACCTTACTCGACATCAGAGAATTCACAGTAGGGAGCAACCTTATACATGTAATCAATGTGGAAAAACCTTCAGTCAGAGAATAACTCTTAGTAGTCATGAGAAAATCCACACAATTCACATTAGAGAGCAAACCTATGAATGTAGTAAGTGTGGGGAACTCTAGTGCACAGTCATCTTTCATTCAACATTGTACGGTTCACAATGGAGAGTAACTGATTTAAGTCTATAAATTCTTCACAGTTATATGAGAGTCATGCTGGTGAGAAATGAGTCACTTTATGGTTTTCCTTTTGGAGATTCAGTTCTTAAGGGATTTCACTCTCCCAGTAAGCTGCTTACTAAAGTCAGGCTGCTGAAGTGTATAGCGACAGTCCCACAATAGCACACCTTGTTTCAGATTCACAGGATGGGCCCCCTTGAGCCCTGTAGATATGTGAAACTTAATTATTTAGATGCATTTCATAGCACCAGACCTTAAGGTACAGTTAGGTATTTCACTTGAGACCTCTTGCTTTTCTTTTTTTTTTTGTATCATTTATTTCAACTTCAGAGAAAGTAGTTGAGATCCTTGCACTTCCAAGTGTGATGGAACCAGGCTGGGGTTTTCTTTGTTTGTTTGGGCCCCTTCGAAATGTTTTTATTTTGTGATAAAGAGTATGGTACCTTAAGCTTCAGAAGTATTATTTTTCAACATCAGATAATTCACAGGGAAGAGAAACATGATTATAAGCAAAAGTTGTTAAGAAATAAAGTGAGTCTTTGTGTAGATTAAAATAGTTGAGACCTTGCTAAAAAGTCAAATAACACTGTACTCCACCTCCAGGTTTCCAAGAGTTAAGATGCTGCCAGCAAGGAGCTTGCAGTCTTGTAGCTGGCCCAATATATCCAACTAATTCAAAATGGGAAATTGTACATTTTACTGTCGAAGACTATGTGCTCCCAAATGAGACGTTCCCGATAAGTCCTGCTCTTGCAAACGAAGCAGGGCATTTCTTCCCTGCAAACAGGGAGGACAAAGGAGCCAGCTGCAAACAGCAGACCCTGGGGGCTGGTTTATGTGTAAACATCTTGAAAATCCAGAAAGTCAGGGAAAGGTCAGAAAAACAACAATGTGTCTTGTGACTTGGCAACATTCCACAAATGACTGTACAAAATAAAGCAGAGCGTGTCATTCGGGGTGGCCGCCATGTTTGTCTCGTCCTGTGTTGTCTTGTGTGTTCATTCCTTTGTTTAGGAAACACGTGGACCCCAATATCTGGTGCAGCGAGCAGGATCCGTGGCTCCATGAGAGCAAGGAACTGGAGGGGGAACACCCTGGGCAGGTAAATAAATGAAGGGGGACCCACAGGAAAATTATGGGGAATTCCACCTCTCTGGCCTCTGAATATTTGCAGTTACTCCAGGGATTGTTGATGTCTATAGGAGTAGAAGTAAAAGAAAAGACTTTGAAGTGATTGTTTGCCCATGTTCAACAACATTTTTACTGGTTTCAATATCAAACCAAAGTACTGTTAAATCAAAAGGAATGGTTACAAGTGGTTAAAGTCCTGCGTCGAGCTCATCAGTGAGGGCAAACAATGCCTCTGACTTTGTGGACTTTGTGTAGTTCCATTACTCAGGCATTAGAGTTACTTGAAACTGACTCAGAGCGTGGTGATACTGCCACAGGAGGTGAGGCATCTGAAGCTTTAGAGAGGAATGATCCTAGAGAGGAACATATTTATGCCCTGGTTGTTGAGGACAAGGAATTGGAAGAAGAGCTAATGCCTCCTTCATCTGAAGGAAATTCTGATTTGCAGCATATTTTAGAGATGTTACAACAGTTGTTAAAATTGCAAGGTACCGCTGCTCCTGTTTCTCCTATCTCTCTGCCATGAGCCTTCCCTTCTGCTCCTTTGGAAAAAGATTTCCCTTTGCCTCCACCTCCAACCTCTTTGCCTATGTCAGGTCAGGTTTTCTCTGTGCCTTTTACTCCTGTAGGAGAAAAGAAGGAATCGAAGGACAAGGATGATTTCGAGGAATTAGATTTATTCCCCATAACACGGGCTGCTTTTGGCCTCAATGCTCAGTTCCCAAACGGTGGCCAGAATGTGACTTTTACAGCCCTACAATTTAAATTTTTGAAAGAAATGAAAGCTGCAATTTCTAATTGTGGACCTCAGTCACCATTTGTTCTTGGCCTTCTCGATTCCTTCTCTTCAGAACATATGATGATTCCTATTGACTGGGAAACATTGGGACAGGCTGTCCTTGATCATTCACAATGGCTTCAATTAAAAAGTTGGTGGTGGGAGGAAGCAAGAGTACAAGCTAGAAAAAATGCTACCCGAAATCCCCTAGGACCTACTGAAGAACAGCTTACGGGTTCTGGACAATACACCACTCTTAATGCTCAAGCAGGCCTAGATGATATTGCCCTCACTCAGATTAAAACTCTGTTCCTAAAAGCATGGACTAAAGTTGAGATAGCAGGTAAAACTTCTTTGTCATTTGTAAAAATCTTACAAGGAGCCAATGAGCCGTATCCAGATTTTGTAGCCCGTCTTCAGGATTCTGTATTGAAGACAGTAGGTGTGGGCCCTGCTTCTAAAATTCTTCTGGATACGCTGGCCTTTGAAAATGCTAATCCTGAGTGTCAAAAATTATTAAGACCTTTAAAGGCCAGTGGAGCTAATTTAGATGAGTATATTCGGGCTTGTGCAAGCGTTGGAGGAGCTATTTACAATGCTCAGTTGTTTGCTGGAGCACCTTCTAAGGCCTTAAAGAATAATTCTAAACAAGGTGTATGTTTTCATTGTGGGAAACCCGGCCATTTTAAGAAAGAATGTCGGGAAAAACTGGGCTTCCCGACTGCAAAAGAGAAAAAGTTACACTCTGGGGAGTGCAAACGATGGGGAAAAGGTAGACATTGTACAAATGAATGCCGTTCAAAAACTGATAAGAGTGGAAATTTATTGTCACCCCTCCCGGGAAATGGGAACCGGGGCCCACAGGCTTGGAGCCCCAACAATTACAATGCAGGCCTACCGCAATACCCAGTGAGCGATGGCTTACAACATCAAGGAATGACTTCGAGTCATCCTTAAGGGTATCACCCCCTACCCCTGTTTCCCAGCTTTTTGCTGCAACTAAGCAGAGTGCTGCTGCTGACTTAGCTATTACTCAACCTTATACTCTGTCTCCTAATGAAGGAATATATAAATTAACTACTGGAGTCTTTGCCAAAGGCACATGTAGGGCTTTTGTTAGGTCAAAGCAGCAGCGCTATGTGGGGGTTAATGGTGGTCCCAGGAATTATTGATCCTGATTTTACTGATGGAATCCTTATTATGGTACAAGTCTCACAATTTATGCGCCTAGAGGCAGGGGAATGTATTGCACAATTGCTTTTATTGCCTTTTTTTCCTTTCTTATCTAGAGATGTGTCTCGTCAAGGAGGCGCCAATGGTTGAGAAAATGTAAAGTAAAAAGGGCTTTCAGAATTTGATGTTTTGGGGAATCTCAACCATTGGCGCCAGTTACAGCAGTCTGCAGCGGTGAAACATTTTCAACAGCCTTTAGAAAAGCCACAAAACAGTGATCTGTGGATGTATTATCCTTCATTACAAGGGCAATATTTAAAAGGAAAAATTTTACAGTGGGGCCAAGGCTATGCTCTTGTCCGTACAGGTGCCGGAGACGAGTGGTTTCCATCTCGACAGCTGAAGCAGTGCCATGGCGAAGAGGAGCCGATCCGAA
The DNA here is from genome assembly GCF_009764315.1 of Trachypithecus francoisi. NCBI lineage: Eukaryota > Metazoa > Chordata > Mammalia > Primates > Cercopithecidae > Trachypithecus > Trachypithecus francoisi. The sequence continues at coordinate 100,173,664 of NW_022681472.1, read as the reverse complement.
GAGTTCCTCAAGGAATTTCAGGAGCTGAATCTGAGCCCTCAGAGAACATTCACCTTCGGGACTCGACGTGCGGAGCCCCCGACATGGAGTCAACTGAAAAAGCTTACTCAGGAAGCTGAAGGGGTTGTTCAATAAGCTGGGCAGCCCAAAACCACACTGACTTTATTCCTGGCTATGCTGGCCATAGTAAATTGTCAGGTAATGGCTGGAGAATTTACATACTGGGCTTATATTCCTTTTCCACCCTTATATCAACGTGTGGCCTGGAGAGACAGAGAAGTCCCAGTATTTACTAATGATACTGCTTGGATGCCATTGCCTTTTTTAAACCAGGATCCTGAATTAGACACTGGCACAGTAAATAGTTCATATCAATTTGGGGTTGAAGTGTTACCTATATGTCTTGGGAGTAGTCCACATTGTCTGCATCTTTCTCATGAGGCTTGGGCTGTTCGCTATAACCATAGTCATATCTCTGCCTTTACTATGATTATTGTGGCTCAAAGTTTTAAGTATAATCATACTGCAGGCCGGGCGCGGTGGCTCAAGCCTGTAATCCCAGCACTTTGGGAGGCCGAGACGGGCGGATCACGAGGTCAGGAGATCGAGACCATCCTGGCTAACACGGTGAAACCCCGTCTCTACTAAAAATACAAAAACTAGCCGGGCGAGGTGGCGGGTGCCTGTAGTCCCAGCTACTCGGGAGGCTGAGGCAGGAGAATGGCGTAAACCCGGAGGCGGAGCTTGCAGTGAGCTGAGATCTGGCCACTGCACTCCAGTCCCGGCGACAAAGCAAGACTCCGTCTCAAAAAAAAAAAAAAAAAAAAAAAAAAAAAAAAAAAAAAAAAAAAAAAAAAAAATCATACTGCAGTACTTAATGAAACTCTGCCAAGTACATTGTCTTTATGCCCTATCCCTGATGCGTCCGGAGGTGTTTCCCAACTAGAGTGGACTAGATGTAGAGGTAGTGGGCCACGATTGTTGTTAGAAGTAAAAGGGAAGAGTCATAAATACCTTGTTACAGATTGGAGTGTACATGGAGATTTTCAGACTATAAATTCAGCCATGTCAACCTGCGCTGGCATAAAGGTAATCACAGCATTTCTGCGGATGGCAATGAAACTATTATTTGGCATGATGGTGGCCTATCACCCCCTATGCCACATTTGGCTAATACCTCACAAATACAAAGTCATATTTGGAAGTTGCTAGCTGCTGGTAAACCAATGTTCACTTTCACGGTAAACATGTCCTTAAATCTTACTAATATTGCTAACCCTTTCCATATATCTTTGCATTGAAACAGTTCTAGATATGTTATTGCATGTGTAAGAAAGCCTTACTTGTTGACAGGAATTTTTAAATGGGATAATAATACAGGGGTAGTTAACTGTGCAAACAGTTGTACATTCTTAAGTTGTATAAATACTACTTGGTGGAATAATAATTGGAATGAGTCTCATTCTGATTTATATATATACTAAGAGCCAGAAAAGAAACCTGGCTACCCGTGAACTTAACACATGCCTGGAGTGAATCTGCTGGGGTTACTCAAATTTACAAAGTAATGCAAGATCTTGTCCACTGCAGCCGGAGAATTGTTGGGGTCGTCATAGCAGCAGTGGTGGGACTTCTAGCAATTGCTTCCACCGCCGCTGTTGCTGGATTAGCTCTACACCAGAGTATACAAAATGCAGAATTTGTGCAACAATGGCATGAACAATCACATTTGTTGTGGCAGCAGCAACAAGACATAGATGCTCATTTGACTGAATGAGTGGATAATCTGGAGCAAGTGGTTTCTTGGTTGGGAGATCAACTAACAGTGTTGAATACCCGAGCTTTGTTGAAATGTGATTGGAATACTACCCAATTTTGTATTACTCCTGTTCCTTTTAACAGCACTGTAAATAATTGGACTGAGATAGAGACTTTTAATTGGTCATAATAATCTTTCCCTAGAAATACAAGAATTAACACAGAACATTTCTGAAACATTTTGCAATCAGTTACCATTGCTGACTGGTGCAGATTTGATGACTGGTATTGCACAAAGTTTGACATCTTTGAACCCTATGAGCCCTGTAAAAACTTTGCTGACCTCTCTTTCTAGTAATATATTGATTGTTGTTCTTGCCTTTGTCATTTTCACAGTCTGCTGGAGACGGTGCCAAAGGGCAAACACCGAATCCCAGTGAGCCCAACATGTAATGATGGTTTTGAAAGAAATTCAAACTTGTAAATAAAGAAAGGGGAAATGTAGAGGACTACGTGCTCACAAATGAGACATTCCCGATAAGTTCTGCTCTTGCAAACGAAGCAGGGCATTTCTTCCCTGCAAACAGGGAGGACAAAGGAGCCAGCTGCAAACAGCAGACCCTGGGGGCTGGTTTATGTGTAAACATCTTGAAAATCCAGAAAGTCAGGGAAAGGTCAGAAAAACAACAATGTGTCTTGTGACTTGGCAACATTCCACAAACGACTGTATAAAATAAAGCAGAGCGTGTTGTTCCGGGTGGCCGCCATGTTTGTCTAATCCTGTGTTGTCTTGTGTGTTCATTCCTTTGTTTAGGAAACACACAGACCCCAACATTTTACTTAAATAGGATTTGGTAGATGGGTTTTCTAGATGTGTTGTCATGAAGAAAAATCAGGAAAATGTCCAAGAATGGGAGCCTGTGGGTTATGTCTTCACTTACCCATCACAGATAGCTATGTTCCACTGCAAGAACAGAGTTCTTGTCTTTTCCTGAGGTGACTGGAAACCTTAATCTCCTGCAGTCAAGTGAAAACTCAATGTCAACTCACCCCGCTCTCTTGCCTGCAGGCTGAGCCAGGGACTTAGAGCTTGTTACCCAGTTACAACTTCTTCTAGAGAACTTTCAAGAAGGAAGCAAAAAGAAATTCAGTTTCCCCCAAGGATCTCTTCTTTGAGGTTCCATCAAGAGATGACAAAAGGGAGCTGGACGCGTTGGCTCATGCCTGTAATCCCAGCACTTTGGGAGGCTGAGGCAGACAGGTCACGAGGTCAAGAGATCAAGACCATCCTGGCCAACATGGTGAAACCCCATTTCTACAAAATACAAAAATCAGCTGGGCGTGGTGGTGGGTGCCTGCAGTCCCAGCTACTTGGGATTCTGAGGCAGGAGAATCGCTTGAACCTAGGAGGTGGAGGTTGCAGTGACCCAAGATTGCATGACTGCACTCCAGCCTGGCCACAAATCAAGACTCCGGAAAAAAAAAAAAAAATGCCAAAAGGGTTAGGAAGCTGTGGCAGTGTCTTTCTCTGAGGCCCATGATTACAGAACCAAATCAGAAAATAATTTTTTTTGTTTTAAACCTGTTTACATACAATGGAGGTGTTAACTAAGAACCTCAGTGTTTACTCAAATCCAGTTTTAGGTTTTATGGCTGAAACATTTCTCCAGATTAACCTTATCCGTTTGGAATAAGTTTTTATTTTCCATTAAATATTTCATCCAAATTATAATGAATTTTATTTATCATGGCTTTTAAGGTTCTCTATTCAAGTCAGAAATTTCTGTTTCCTAATTACTTGGCTTGGTGATGGCATTAATGTTAGTTGGGAGCTAGATGGTCTCTGCTCTATGCGATGATTGACATAGATCAATCATACATTTGGTACTTACTAGCATTTTTTTTTTTTTGAGACAATATCATGCTGTGTTGCCCAGGGTGGAGTGCAGTGGTGCAATCATAGTTCACTGTAACCTTGAACTCCTGGGGTCAAGCGATTCCCCTGCCTCAACTTCATGAGTAGCAGGGACCATAGGTGTGTACCACCACACTCGCCTCTCCTGGCTGCTTAACCAGTTACATTAAAATTGAGAGGAGAAAGGCATTTTCAGTTTCTTTAGTTAATAAAAAGAAGCCATTTCTGGAGGAGTTTTATGCCTGTACCAGCAGAGGTTCAGCCTTCCAGGAATCTCATCATCCATACTGCTGACACAGGCCTTTGTCACCTGAAGCATTCTCAAAACAAGGAGACTGACATTAAACAGGACAATTGTGAGTTCCACTTAGTAAGCATCATACATATCTTACAACTCATTCTGAAAACTCCTTTATTCTTGCTCTTCCCAGAGAGCTATTGTGTTTAATCATGCTCACTATACTCACAAGAGAAAAGAATAAGTGGCATATTTGCAGGTCACCCTGGGATGTAGTGAGGGAAAGGTATTTCGTTATAGTTCTCTCCCACTTGTGCTATGTAGTAAATAGATGGTGTCTCCTACCCCTCATATCTCTATGCATCAGCAATTTTCACCACAGGCTATGTCGGTTGTGACAGAAGAGAACTTTTGTGGCCATACTTTGTTGACATTATTTGCTACTCATTGAACTGGTAGAGTTCACAGTAGTTGATGGTCTAGTCCCTGCCATATGTTTATAGCCTGACTGGACTTGAGAGGCAGAGATGTGGGATGTAGAGAAGGGCCCTGGTCTGTCTTCAAAATCATGCTCCAGGATCTGCCCAAGACATCACAGCAGTGAGGCAGTAGGCTATGAGCACAACCAGGTTCATGTATGGGCGTTGGAGTGGAATATTCAACGTAGTTAATTCAGTTGTCTGACTTGCCAGAATATCAGGTTACTAAGTGAAAATCCCAGAGAATTTGTTCAGCCTTTGCTACAAGGAGAAGGGACTCCCTAGGCAGTGAAGGCAGGTGCTGATGGTCACAAGAGCATTTTTACTTTTTCCTCCATGTCTGTCTGTCCTGCAACATTTCCACTGATGCATGCTATTGTGGACTCCTTAGGTTGACCTTGGCCTTGACCTCCACCACTAGCTTTTGACCCAAAACTGAAGATGTGCATCAGAAAGGGACAGACTTGGTCTTTCTGCTGTGAAAAGTATTCTGCCTTAGTGCCTGCTAATTTGTTGTGCATAGTCCTGTGCTGTCAATCTTCCCCACCAATTGTTAAGGTCAATTTTTGTTTTTTACGTGTATTCACACACATTAGAATGTAATCGGTGAATTCCATTATTGCCCACTTTCATGTAGGGTGGGAGGCACTTTGTATTGTCGGGAATCTGTAAGATCTTTAGGACTAAAACTCCTGCCTCTAATCCCAATTTCTGAGGCCCTGACTCTCCAGGCAGCATGACTGAGTTGGATTTGTCTCTGTCATAAAACCTGCCAAGGCTTCTTCATCACCCAAAACACTCCCATGACCAACTTGTATGAAAAGAGGGGCAAAGGTCATTATTAATCACAGACGTGCAAAATGATATTGCAAGATGTCATTTTACCCTCACTAGGTTGGCAAAAATTAAAAATGTGACAGAGAATGACACCAAAATTATTTAGCAACAGTTACTCTCATACTCTGCTGATAGGAGTGGAAACTGGTATGACACATTGGAAAATATTTTGGCATTATTAATAGAGTTAAAAATTAGCCCTGGCCAGATGCACTGGCTCACACCTGTAATCCCAGCATTTTGGGAGGCCGAAGCAGGTGGATCCCCTGAGGTCAGGAGTTTGAGACCAGCATGGCCAACGTGGCAAAACCCTGTCTCTGCTAAAATAATTAGCCAAGTGTAGTGGCGGGAACCTGTAGTCCCAGCTACTCAGGAGGCTGAGGCAGGAGAATCACTTGAACCTGGGAGGCAGAGGTTGTAGTGAGCCAAGACAGCACCCCTGCACTCCAGCCTGGGCAACAAAGCGAGACTTCGTCTCAAAAAAAAAATTATGTAGCCCACAACCCAGTTCCACTCCTACACATATGTGTTGGGGATGTGCTTGCATGAGAACTGAAGATGTGTCCCAAAATGTTTAATAGCAGCTGTTCCTGTAATAGCATAAAAAAGAAAAGGAAAAACGAGTCCAATGTTCATGGAGAGGGGGAGAAAAGAAGTTTGATTATAAGTATAACATAGCAGAAAACTATGTCAAAATGAATTACCTACAGCTACACATATTATTCTTAAAGCTGTCACTTTGCACAGGCATGTGGATTGTTCTCAAAACCAACCAACTTTGATTCCTTCCTGTAATGAAACTCCAGGAGACCTGGGGCATGAGAGAAAAGTGTGACCTGAGAGGGAGTACCAAATAATTGGAAGATTTTTCCAGCTTACTGTTGGCAGAAGTGTGGGTGATATGAAAGGGAGCAGATTCTAAGGCTGTTCGACTAGAGATAATGTAATGTTAGATTGGACTGGATTTGTTATATGAGTGCACACATGGCGGGCTGTGGATTCACTGTACTAGTAGCCGCTTGTAAATGGAAGACTATATTTGGTCATGGCCTACACTGAGTGAGGCTGACATGCAGAATTGCCTGATTTTACAACAGACAATGGATTCAAAGGCTCAGGAGATACAAGAGGGCACTCCTTTCGCCCAGGCTTAGAGAAGTGCATTGGTGAGGGAATAGTAACATCCAGGAACGACTCTGTAGTGGCTGTTTTATATAGTCTATCAAAGGGAGTAGGAGAAGCTGTTATGAAAATGGATTTAGGCTGGGCACAGTGGCTCATGTCTGTAATCGCAGCAATTTAGAGGCCAAGGCAGGTGGATCACTTGAGTTCAGGAATTTGAAACCAGCCTGGACAAGATGGTGAAACCCCATCTCTACTAAAAATACAAAAATTAGCCAGACATGGTGGCAGGTGCGTGTAATCCCAGCTACTCGGGAAGCTGAAGCAGGAGAATCACTTGAACCCAGGAGATGGAGGTTGTAGTGAACCAACATCATGCCACTGCACTCCAGCCTGGGTGACAGAGCAAGATTCCCCTCAAAAAAAACAAAAGGAAGAGAGGGAAAGAAAGAAAAAGGAAAAAGAAAAAGAAAGAAAGGAAAAGAAGGAAAAAGGAAGGAAGGAAAGAAATAAAAGAAAAGAGGATTTAACTCAATGGGAATGGTTAGGACAAGATGGCAGCATGTAACCCAGTTGTAGACAGGGAAGTTGTCACTGTAACAGGCCCAGGGCCACAATAGTAATGAGAATGGTTTGACCATAGAGGTTTTGACCCTGAGTAATGATGATGGTGACTATGGACTGAAATAGGTAGACCGCCTACTAAAGTCTTTATCAGTATCAGTAAGTCATTAAGCCTTTACAGACACCCGACTTGGATCAGCACAACAGTCATCGACCTTCACTTACTTCCTAGGCTTGGAGCCAGTTCTGACCCAGAACCTCATGAAACAAAGAGGCCAGATTTCCCTTGAAAGATCTTGCTACACTTCTGAATTTTATGCTATAAATCGTATTCCCTTTGCCAAAGGGAATGTGACCATTTACCAGGGTAACTATATATCAGAGGACAAGAATACCCACTTTTTTAGGGATAAGGAAGTAACACCTTGGATGGAGAAAGAAAAATCTGTTAAGCTATTAATCAGACTGGAATATCAGATAAAACCAGCTGTAAAGTTAATAAGAAACTATTTCTGCCAGAGATATATGCAGCTGTAGAATGTGATAAAATTTAACCTCTACTTTCTTACTGAGAAACTTTGTTCTCTTGTAGACTAACATAAACATGTTAGAAATTATATCAGTAAGAATGAAACACTACTCTTTCCTGGCAGATCTGTCACTTTGACATAGAGAAGCAACCTCAATTTACAACCCAATTCATATAAGAAGTTCTTGGACACCATATTCTACACCTATCTTAATTTTGTGGTTCCCAAGGAAATGAGCCTGGGTGCACTTCACAGTCCAGACCTGACGACCCATTACTCACAAGCCTGCTTTGCTGCATACCCATTAAAACACTGCTTTATTTAAATTTCACTTAAACTCCACCCTTCCCCAAAGTCTTATAATAAATTATGTTTTCTTTAGTTTGGTGAGACACCCCACGGTTCTGGAGTGTTATCACCCTCATTGTAATGGGTCAGTAACTCTGATTTTGTTGGAGTGCAGGTTTTTTCCTTGTAGTCTGAGGCTAATTGGGCTAGGACAGAGATTACTGGACTTTGGCTATGAATTAATGTTAAAACTTGGGAACCAATATATTACTGTTGTTCTCCAGGGTAGGAGCTTATGGAGCCAGGTAATGAAGTTGTACCCTGGCCTTCTCACAGTAGAGTCAAGAGCATCCCTGAACCTACCCCATGGTTATTTACCAGACCTAGAATACATAATATCCTTTTCTGTCCTCAAATTGGAGCTTATGCAGGTGCCTGTAAGAGCAAGAAGCAAACTGTGCATCCAGGAAAAGAAAGGACAGACAGCCAAGTATCCTGACAAGGACCCCAATCCTGGGTTCTGATGCTGCTTTCATCCCTCTTACCAACACATCCTGTCAATTCATTCCCTAAGTTTCTCCTTCCCAACTCAATCCCATGCTCCCTGGGGCCCTGAAATTCCATGGGAAATGAGGAAGGGGTATCTGGAATAAAGGAAGAGATGAACCACTTTCCTCAGGTAAGAGTTGGCCCGTTATCACTGTGAGGCCTCTCAGGTGATTCTGTGAGCTGGGAACAAGAGCCTGGCATATAGTAGTTGAAGGTAGGAGCAAAGGGTCCTCGTTGGAGGCTGAGTTGAATCTTTCTTTGGGCACTGACTACTTTAAAATTGATCCTTAGAGTTCCAGGAATTCATTTTCAAGCTGTGAGGTCAGTGACCATAACAACAAAGCTGAACATGTGCAGAGCTGTGTCCTTTACACAGAGCTGTTGTACCTGTCCAGGTGACTGTCATAGCACCAGGTCCTGCTGGGAGGCCACATATGCTCTCACAGGAGGGGCCTGATATTTAGAGATGATAGCAATGTGTCCAAAGTCAGGACCTCAACATTTTTCCTCCAAGGTCCAGTGATTCTCCCACCATGTCTCTGTCCTAAGTGAGTAGGACCTTGTCGACAAAGAGTGAAACTGTAAAATATCTTAAGAGATTTATTCTGGGCCAAATACAAGTGACCAATGGCCCATGACAAGCCCCAGAAGATTGCGAGAACGTGAGCCCAAGGTGGTCAGGCTACAGCTTGGTTGTACATTTTAGGGAGACATAAGACATATAAGATGTACATTGGTTTGATCCAGAAGGACAGGAAAACTGGGCAGGGGTTTCCAGTTTTTAGGCAGATTCAAAGATTTTCTGATTGGCATTTGGTTTAAAGAGTTTATCTAAAGACCTGGAGTCAGTAGAAGGGACTGTATGGTTTAAGATAAAGCGCTGTTGAGACAAAAGTTCTTCTTATGTAGATGAAGCCTCCAGGTAGCAGGCTTCAGAGAAAACAGATCGTAAACGTTTCTTATCTGACTTTAAAAGGTGCCAGACTCAGGTAATTCTCTCCTGGATCAGGGAAAAGACCTGAAAAGGAAAAGGGATTCTCTGCAGAACGCAGATTTTCTCCACAACAGCTTTGCAGGGCCATTTCAAAATATGTCAAAGAAATACATTTTAGGATAAAATGCTTTGATTTCATTCAGGGCCTGCACGCTGACATACAATGCTATATTCGAGTCAGGCTGGAATTTGGTATCTTATTGTTATAAAAAGTCTTAAGATCTCTGTTTTAATGTTAATGTTGGTCATTTGTACCTGAGTTCCAAAGGGAGGGGAGTATAATGAAGCATGCCCGGCCCCCTCTTCCTGTTATGGCCTGAACTAGTTTTTCAGGTTAACTTTGGAATGCCCTTGTCTGAGAGGAGGGGCCCATTGGTTGTAGTGGGCTTAGAATTTTAATTTTGGCTTATAACCCCTACCCAGCTCCATCCATGGGTCATCCCCCAGAGAGCAGAGCAGAATGAGAAGAAGGGTCCACATTTTCATTCCCTCACACAAGTTCTTTCTCAGAACCCCATTTCTGAGAAGACCTGGCTCTAGGAACCAAGGACCTCAATGGTTGTGCACGCAAGACCTGTGGGCAGGAGAGGTGACATTTACACCCGTGACAACCCAGGCTTGAATAGCAAAGCCTTACCCTCAAAAGCTCCCACTCTTCATTTCTTCCTGCCTTGGCATTCAGCTGAAAGAGAAAGACAATCAAGGAAAGAGATATCAGACCCATTTCTCACTGTCCTTATTCCACATGACCTAAAAGGAAGAAGCTGGGTCAAAATTAATGTAAGTAGACAGTTTATTTAGGCCAAACTTAACGATTGTAACCCAGGATCAAAGATTTAATTTGCCCTGAAAATACATTCCAGTTAGCAGCAGTTATAGTTGATTTTTTTTTTCATTTTTTAATAGAGACAGGGTCTTGCTCTGTTGTCCAGGCTGGAGTGCAGTGGCACAATCATAGCTCTCTGTAACCTTGAATTCCTGGGCTCAAGCAATCCTCCCACCTTGGACCCCTCAGTAGCTAGGACTATAGACATACATTACCATGCACAGCTCATTTTTTAAAAGTCTTGCAGAGATAGGGTCTTGCTATGTTGCTTAGGCTGGTCTCAAACTCCTGGCCTCAAGGGATCCTCCCACCTCAGCCTCCCAAAGCACTGGAAGTACAGGCATGAGCCACCATTTCCAGCCTGTAAATTGATTTTTAAAGGGAGAAAAGAGGCTGTTCCTGAATTATTTACCAAGAATTTACATTAAAATAAGCTATTGATTGGCTTTATGTTGTTAAACTATGGGGTGTGGGTTTTAGTGCTCAGCATGGCACTTTTAGGTTAATTTGTAGCTACTTATGGTGATAACAAGCAGTTTCAGGAGACAAATACATAGCTAAAAAGTCGGGGAGTAGGATGTGATTACTGTCTTATTTTAATGCTGCTCTGGGCCTAATAAAAACCTCACATTTCTCAGATAAAAGTTTTCTCTCATCTCCCCCTCTTGATAAAAAGTCTTTCTTCTAGAAAGCTTTGATGATCAAAATATAAGTGTCAAGTTGTCCCTTGTCACTGGGAAGGTTCATTTCCAATAGTCCTGTTGAAGACATTGATCTGTAGCTGTTATTACTTGTGGAATCATCTCTAGCCTTTGGAGTACCATGGAATTCGTTTTCTCAGAAGAAGTATAACAATGAGAGATATGTAGTAGAAATACAATGTACATTAACATTTAAATTTAATGTATATTTTTAAAAATAAAATTTAAAAAAAATTTATGTGACAGAATTTTTTTAAAACCCTATTCCATTGGGAGGTCAACTAAAAACATGAAAAAACCCAGTCTATTTTTAGAGACTTGTAGCAAGGACATGATTTAGGATGTAGTCCAAGTTGTAGGAAAATAATAAGAGCTCAAAAACAGTGGTCAGGGTAGAATCCCATAACAGGTATACTATAGTTTTTTTCTGAATTTTTTTCTCTCAAGTCTGCGGGGTTTTTTTGTTGTCATTGTTTTATTTTGTTTTTTGAGACAGAGTCTCACTCTGTATCAGGACAAGCCACAGACAAAATCCCTCAGACACCGAGTTAAAGAAGGAAGGGCTTTATTTGGCCAGGAGCTTCAGCAAGACTCAAGTCTCCAAAAACCGACCTCCCCAAGTGAGCAATTCCTGTCCCTTTTAAGGGCTCACAACTCTAAGGGGGTCTACGTGAGAGGGTCGTGATCGATTGAGCAAGCAGGGGTATGTGACTGGGGGCTGCATGCACCAATAATCAGAATGGAACAGAATAGGACAGGGATTTTCACAATGCTTTTCCATACAATGTCTGAAATCTATAGATAACTGGTTAGGTCAGGGGTCAATCTTTAACCAGGTCCAGGGTGCGGCACCGGGCTGTCTGCCTGTGAATTTCATTTCTGCCTTTTAGTTTTTACTTCTTCTTTCTTTGGAAGCAGAAATTGGGCATAAGACAATATGAGGGGTGGTCTCCTCCCTTAGCTCTATTGCCCAGGCTGGAGTGCAGTGGTGCAATCCCGGCTCACTGCAAACTCCGCCTCCCGGGTTCACACCATTCTCCTTCCTCAGCCTCCAGAGTAGCTGGGACTACAGGCGCCCGCCACCACACCCAGCTACTTTTTTGTATTTTTAGTAGAGATGGGGTTTCACCATGTTGGCCAGGATGGTCTCAATCTCCTGACCTCGTGATCTGCCCTCCTCAGCCCCCCAAAGTGCTGGGATTACAGGCATGAGCCACCATGCCCAGCCCAACCAGTTATATTCTTTTTTTCTTTTTTTGAGACAGAGTCTCACTCTGTCATCCAGGCTGGAGTGCAGTAGTGCCATCTCGGCTCACTGTAAGCTCTGCCTCCCGGATTCATGCCATTCTCTCACCTCAGCTTCCTGAGTAGCTGGGACTATTACTTTAAGACAAAATTCACCATACAGATTTTTTTCTCATACAAAAAGCAGAGGGAGTGGATTGCTCCTGCAGGGCCCAGGAGACACCTAAAATACTGTGAGTGCCCAAGCTGTGAACATGGGAAATGGGGATCATTCGCCCCCAAACACACGTCCCCACTGAGGAACCTGAAGGTCTAGATCACAGGAGAAGGATCTGGCCTTACCTGGAGCTGCGTCAAATTTGACGGCCAAGCAAAATACATGGTTAGAGGAAGCAGTGGGAAAAGCCCTGGGAAGCCATTTCTACCTTGTCTCACAGGAGTCCTCGGGGAGGGCTGCCAGAGGAACTGGGAAAAGACCAAAGGGAGAAGGAAACCTCCAGCTGAACTTTGTAACAATTCCAACCAAATATGAAGTCTCCTGGCCAGAACTCACAGGAGTGTATGATTTCAGTGTGCAGATTTGGCAGGTGGGGAGGCACAAACGCCCTCCTTGCTTGCTTAGCTGGGAGGTTGGTAGCCTATGGAAAGTTGCCAGCCCTGCTCACCCACTGCTTAGAAACAAACTCAGTGGTCTTGGGGGGTGGGGTACACAGTGAAAGTGAGACTGGCCTTTAGGGTTGCATGGGAGCTGGGTGAGGCCTGTAATTGCCAGCTTTCCCCCACTTCCCTGACAACCTGCATGAGGCAGCAGAAGCAGCCATAATCCTCCTGGGAACAACTCCATTGACCTGGGAACCATACTCCCAACCCCACAGCAGCAGCAGCAAGCCCTGCCCAAGGAGAGTCTGAGCTCAGACACACCTAACCCTCCCCCCACATGATGGTCCTTCCCTACCCACCCTGGTAGCCAAAGACAAAAGTCATATTCTCTTGGGAGCTCTAGGGCCCTGCCCACTGCCTGATCCTTCCTATACTACCAAAGCTGATGCTGTCTTGGAAGCACCACCTCATGGCAGGAGGCCAACCAGCACAAAAACAGTGCATTAAACAACCACAACTAAGGACCTTCACAGAGTCCATTTCACTCCCCTGCCACCTCCACTGGAGCTGGTGCTGGTATCCATGGCTGTGAGACCTAAAGATGATCCACATCACATGAGTCTGTGCAGACAACCCCCAATACCAGCCCAGAGCCTGGTAGCCCTGCTGGGTGGTTAGATCCAGGAGAAAAATAACAATCACTACAGCTCGGATCCCAGGAAGCCACATCCCTAGGAAAGTGGGGAGAGTACTACATCAAAAGAATACCACATGGGACAAAAGAGTCTGGATGGCAGCCTTGAGCAGCAGATCTTCCCCCTGATATAGCCCACCCAAATGAGAAGGAACCAGAAAAACAATTCCGGTAACATGAAAAAATGAGGTTATTTAACACCCCCCAAAAATCACACTAGTGCACCAGCAATGGATCCAAACCAAGAAGAAATCCCTGACTTATCTGATAAAGAATTCAGAAGGTCAATTATTAAGCTAATTAAGGAGGCACCAAAAAAGGAAAGACACAGTCTTTTTCAGACAAACAAATGCTGAGATAATTCACCACTACCAAGCCAGCACTACAAAACTGCTAAAAGAGCTCTAAATCTTGAAACAAATCCTGGAAACACATCAAACCAGAACCTCCTTAAAGCATAAATCTCAGAGGACCTATAAAACAAAAATACGGTTTAAAAAAACCAAGGTGGCTAGGTGTGGTCACTCACGCCTGTAATCCTAGCACTTTGGGAGGCCAAGGTGGGCAGACCACAAGGTCAGGAGATCAAGACCATCCTGGCTAACACAGTGAAACCCCATCTCTACTAAAAACACAAAAAAAATTGGTCAGGGTGATGGGTGCCTATAGTCCCAGCTACTCAGGAGGCTGAGGCAGGAGAATGCTGTGAACCTGGGAGGCAGAGGTTGCAGTGAGCTGAGATCACACCACTGCACTCCAGCCGGGGCAACAAAGCAAGGCTCTGTCTCAAGAAAAAAAAAAAGTATACATGCAACAAATACCATGATGAATGGAAGAGTACCTCACATCTCAATACTAATATTGGATGTAAATGGCCTAAATGTTCCACTTTAAAGATAAAGAATTGCAGAATGGGTAAGAATTCACCAACCAAGTATCTGCTGCCTTCAAGAGACTCACTTAACCCATAAGGACTCACATAAACTTAAGGTAAACACATAAGGACTCACATAAACTTAACATCCTAAGGAAAAAGACATTCCATGCAAATGGACACCAAAAGCAAGCAGGAGTAGCTATTCTTATATCAGACAAAACAGACTTAAAGCAACAGCAGTTTAAAAAGACAAAGAGAAACATATAATGATAAAGGGCCTTGTCCAACAGGAAAATATCACAATCCTAAATATATATGCACCTAACACTGGAGCTCCCAAACTTATAAAACAATTACCACTAGACCTAAGTAGTGAGATAGACAGTAACACAACAACAGTGGGGGACTTCAATACTCCACCAACAGCACTAGATAGGTCATCAAGACAGAAAGTTAATAAAGAAACAATGGATTTACACTATACTCTGGAACAAATAGACTTAATAGATATTTACTGAACATTCTATCCAACAACTGCAGAATATACATTCTATTCATCAATGCATGGAACTTTCTTCAAGATAGAACATACAAGGCCGGGCACGGTGGCTCAAGCCTGTAATCCCAGCACTTTGGGAGGCCGAGACGGGCGGATCACGAGGTCAGGAGATCGAGACCATCCTGGCTAATACGGTGAAACCCTGTCCCTACTTAAAAATACAAAAAACTAGCCAGGCGACGAGGCGGGCGCCTGTAGTCCCAGCTACTCGGGAGGCTGAGGCAGGAGAATGGTGTAAACTCGGGAGGCGGAGCTTGCAGTGAGCTGAGATCCGGCCACTGCACTCCAGCCTGGGTGGCAGAGCAAGACTCCGTCTCAGAAAAAAAAAAAAAAAAAAACATACAATAGGTCACAAAACAAGTCTCAATAAATTTAAGAAAATTGAAATTATATCAAGTACTCTCTTAGACCACAGTGGAATAAACTGCAAATCAACTCCAAAAGAAACCTTCAAAACCATGCAAATATACGGAAATTAAATAACCTGCTCCTGAATTATCACTGGGTCAACAAATCAAGATGGAAATTGAAAAATTCTTTGAACTGAGTGACAATAGTGACACAACCTATCAAAACCTCTGGGACACAGCAAAGGTGGTTAAGAGGAAAGTTTATAGCCTTAAATATCTACATCAAAAAGTCTGAAAGAGCACAGACAATCTAAGGTCACACTCAAGGAACTAGAGAAACAAGAACAAACCAAACCCAAGTCCAGCAGAAGAAAAAAAATAACCAAGATCAGAGCAGAAATGAAATTGAAACAACAAAAAAATACAAAAGATAAATGAAACAAAAAGTTGCCTCTTTGAAAAGACAAATAAAATTGATAGACCATTAGGAAGATTAACCAAGAAAACAAGAAAGAAGCTCCAGTAATCCCAGCACTTTGGGAGGCTGAGGAGGGCAGATCACAAGGTCAAGAGATTGAGAACATCCTGGCCACCATGGTGAAGCCCCATCTCTACTAAAAATACAAAAAAAGTAGCCAGGTTTGGTGGCAGGTGCCTGTAATCCCAGCTATTTGGGAGGCTGAGGCAGGACAATTGCTTGAACCCAGGAGGCGGAGGTTGTAGTAAGCTGAGATCACACCATTGCCCTCCAGCCTGAGCAAAAAGAGTGAAACTCCGTTTCAGAAAAGAAAAGAATAAAAAAGAAGCTCCAAATAAGCTGAATTATAAAAGAAACAGGAGATATTACAACTAACACCACAGAAATACAAAAGATCATTCAAGGCTACTATGAACACCTTCATGTGCATAAAGTAGAAAACCTAGAGGAGATGGATACATTCCTGGAAAGATGCAAGCCTCCTAGCTTAAATCAGGAAGAATTAGAAACCCTAAGCAGACCAATAATAAGCAGCAAGATTGAAATGGTAATTTTAAAAATTACCAACAAAAAAAAAGTCCAGGACCAGACAGATTCACAGCTGAATTCTACCAAACCTTCAGAGAAGAATTGGTGCCAATCCTATTGACACTATTCCACAAGATAGAGAAAGAGGAAATCTTTTGCTCTGTCGCCTGGGCTGGAGTGCAGTGGCCAGATCTCAGCTCACTGCAAGCTCCGCCTCCCGGGTTTATGCCATTCTCCTGCCTCAGCCTCCCGAGTAGCTGGGACTACAGGTGCCCGCCACCTCGTCCGGCTAGTTTTTGTATTTTTAGTAGAGACGGGGTTTCACCGTGTTAGCCAGGATGGTCTCGATCTCCTGACCTCGTGATCCGCCCGTCTCGGCCTCCCAAAGTGCTGGGATTACAGTCTTGAGCCACCACGCCCGGCCAGAAAGAGGAAATCTTCCCTAAATCACTCTATGAAGCCAGTATCACCCTAATACTAAAACCAGTAAAGAACATAACAAAAAAACTACAGACCAATATCCCTGATGAACATAGATGAAAATCCTTAACAAAATGCTAGCTAACTGAATCCAACACATATCAAAAAGATAATCCACCATGATCAATTGGGTTTCATACCAGGGATGCAGGGATGGTTTACCATATGCAAGTCAATAAATGTGACACACCACATAAACAGAATTAAAAACAAAAATCACATGATCATCTCAACAGACACAGAAAAAGCATTGGGCAAAATCCTGTGGGTGAAAGATTACCTAGGTGCCGAGGCAAGAGACTGAAGGCACAAACTGTTTCAGTATAATAAAGAAAATAGAATAAGAATAGTCATAATACAAACTAGATATAGAGATGATCATGGACAATTATCAATCATTATAAACATTATTTAATCATTAGCTTTTAATATTACTCTTTGTTGCATTACTAATATAACCTAGGAATAACCGCCAGGTATAGGGTCAGGTGCTGAAGGGACATTGTGAGAAGTGACCTAGAAGGCAAGAGGTGAATCTTCTGTCATGCCCATATAAGGGCCACTTGAGGGCTCCTTGGTCAAGCAGTAATGCCAATGTCTGGGAAGACACCCAACACTTAGCAGACTGCGAAAGGGAGTCTCCTTTCCTTGGAGGAGTCAGGGAACGCTCTCCTCCAGCAGCTTCTTGTGGGAGGCTGGATATTATCCAGGCCTGCCCGCAGTCATCTGGAGGCATAAACCCCTCCCTGTGGTGCTGTGCTTCAATGGTCATGGTCCTTGTCCACTTTCATGTTCCTCCCATATTCCTGGTTCCTCTTTGAAATTCATAGTAGATAGCGGTAGAAGAAATAGTGAAAGTCTTAAAGTCTTTGATCTTTCTTATAAGTGCATAGAAGAAAACGCTGATGTATGCTGTCAGGGAAGGGCCACCTGTCCTATGATCACTAGATTCACCCTCCTTACCCTGCCCCCTTGTCTTCTATGCAATAAATATCAGCACACCCAGCCATTCGGGGCCACTATCAGTCTCCACGTCTTGATGGTAGTGGCCCCCTGGGCCCAGTTGCTTTCTCTTTATCTCTCTGTCTTGTGTATTTATTACAATCTCTCATCTCTGCACATGGGGAGAATACCCGCTAAGCCCCAAAGGGCTGCACCCTACAAAATCCAGTATCCCTTTATGATTAAAACCTTCAGCAAAATTGGCATACAAGGGACATACCTCAATGTAACAAAAGCCATGTATGATAAACGCACAGCCAACATAATACTGAACGAGTAAAAGTTGAAAGCATTCCCTCTGAGAACTGGAACAAGACAAAGATGCCCATTCTCACCACTTCTATTCAACGTAGTACTGGAAGTCCTAGCCAGAACAATTAAAAAAGAGAAAAAAAAAACAGCGTCCAAACTGGTAAAGAGGAAGTCAAACTGTTGCTGTTTGCTGATGATAGGATCATATACCTAGAAAACCCCAAAGATGCCTCCAAAAAGCTCCTAGAAATGATAAATGAATTAGCAAAGTTTCAGGATACAAAATTAAAGTACACAAATCAGTAGCTCTGCTATACACTAACAGCAACCAAGCTGAGAATCAAATCAAGAACTCAACCCCTTTTAAAATAGTAGCAAAAAATGAAATACTTCAGAATATTCCTAACCAAGGAGGTGAAAGACCTCTACAAGGAAAACTACAAAACACTGCTAAAAGAAATCATAGACAACACAAACAAATTGAAACACATCCCATGCTCATGGATGGGTAGAATTAATATTGAGAAAATACCATACTGCCAAAAGCAATCCACAAATTCAATACAATTCCCATAAAAATACCACCATCATTCTTCACAGAACTAGAAAAAACAATCCTAAAATTCATATGGAACCAAAAATGAGCATGCATAGCCAAAACAAGACTAAGCAAAAAGAACAAACCTGGAGGCATCACAGTAGCTGATTTCAAACTATACTATAAGGCCATAGTCACCAGAACAGCATGGTACTGCTAAAAAAAAATAGGCATATAGACCAATGGAATAGACTAGAGAACCCATAAATAAACTTAAATACTTACAGTCAACTGACCTTCAACAAAGCAGACAAAAACATAAAGTGGGGGAAAAAACAACCTATTCACAAATAGTGCTGGGATAGTTGGCAAGCCACATGTAGGAGAATAAACCTAGATCCTCATCTTTCACCTTAAAAAAATAAACTCAAGATGGATCAAGGACTTAAATCTAAGACCTGAAAAAATAAAAATTCTACAAGATAACATCAGAAAAAACCCTTCTAGACATTGGCCTAGGCAAAGATTTCATGACCAAGAACCCAAAAGCAAATGCAACAAAAACAAAGATAAATAGGTGGGACTTAATTTAACTAAAGACCTTTTGCATGACAAAAGGAACAGTCAGCAGAGTAAACAGACAACCCAGAGTGGGAGAAAATCTTCACAATCTATACGTCCAACAGAGGACTAATATGCAGAATCTACAAGGAACTCAAACAAATTAGCAAGAAAAAAATAATCACATCAAAAAGAGGACTATGGACATGGACAGACAATTCTCAAAACAAGATATACAAATGGCCAACAAACATGAAAAATTGCTCAACATCACTAATGATCAGGGAAATGCAAACCAAAACCACAAAATAATACCACCTTACTCCCACAAGAATGGCCATAATCAAAAATCAAAATATAATAGATGTTGGCATGGATGCAGTGAAAAGGGAACCCTTCCACACTGCTGGTGGGAATGTAAACTAGTACAACCACTATGGAAAACAGTACGGAGAATCCTTAAAGAACTAAAAGTAGAACTATCAAGAACTACCATTTCATCCAGCCATCCCACTACTGGGTATCTACTCAGAGGAACAGAAGTCATTATACAAAAAAGATACTTGTATATGCATGTTTATGACAGCACAATTCACAATTGCAAAAATGTGGAAGCAGCCCAAATGCCCATCAATCAACGAGAGGATAAACAAACTGTGGAATATATATATATATATACATAGAGAGAGAGAGAGTAGTATTCCATCATATATATGATATATGTGTGATGGAATATATCATATATATGATGGAATACTACTCAGTCATAAAAAGGAGTGAATTAATGGCATTCACAGCAACCTGGATAGGATTGGAGACTATTATTCTAAGTGAAGTAACTCAGGAATGGAAAACCAAACATCGTATGTCCTCACTCATGAGAGGTAGCTAAGCTATGAGGATGCAAAGGCTCAAGAAGGATACAGTGGACTTTGGGAACTCCTGGGGGAAAGGGTGGGAAGGGCGTGAGGGACAAAAGACTACAAATTGGGTTCAATGTATACTGCCCAGGTGATGGGTGCACCAAATCACCACTCACAAATCACCACTGAAGAACTTACTCATGTAACCAAACACCACCACCTATGGAAATAAAAAATGTAAAAACCTATGGAAATAAAAAAAAAATAAACATAAGTTCCCATTTCAGGCCATCTCTTTGTGAATGCATATGACTGTACACTTTCAGAAAAAGGTATGTCACATCTTGAATGCTTTGCTGCTTAGAAATTTCTTCTGCCAGATGCCCTAAATCATCTCTCTCAAGCTCAAAGTTCCACAGATCTTTAGGGCAGGGCCAAAATGCCACCAATCTCTTTGCTAAAGCATAGCAAGAATGACCTTTATCCAGCTTCCAATAAGTTCCTCATCTCCAACTGAGAGCACCTCCGCCTGAACTTTAAAAAAAAAAAAAAAAAAAGGTTATCTACACAGTGTTTCTTAAATTCCAATAGAGTTTGTAGTGTATTTTTTATTATGTATTCCTGATTTTAATGGTTTAATTTGCCTGCAAAATGAACGTTAAAATATTTGTGGGCTTTTTTGGTGGTTGTTTTGTTTGTTTGTTTGTTTTCTTGAGACAGGGTCTCACTCTCTCACCAGTGCAGTGGTGTGATCCCTGATCACTGCAGCCGCACATTCCCCGGCTCAAGCAATTCACCCACCTCAGCCTCCTGAGTAGCTGGGACTACAGGCACACACCATCACACCTGGCTAACTTTTGTATTTTTTGTAGAGATGGAGTCTCCCTATATTGCCCAGGCTGGTCTCAAACTCCTGGCCTCAAGCCATCTGCCCGCCTCGGCCTCCCAAGTGCTGGAATTACAGGCGTGGGCCACCACACCCAGCCTTATTTGTATTCTTTATGTCCAAGTGTACAATTCATTTTCGTATTATAAATGATCCATGCACAATCTCACGAAAACATTATCTACTGAAGGAATTTGAATTCTTCCATTTATCTTTCTAATCACTTACTGATTGAATGATTCATTTCTTCCAAAAAATGTATCCTTAGGTTTTTCTCAAACTACCATCTGTTTCGATTCTGGGGGCCTGTGTATTAAAATCTCCTACTAAACAGTATATCTCATTATCTCTGCATTTCTAATAGTGTCCGCTTTTCTTCAATTGCCGCCTTGTTCAGTGCACGGGTTCACTCTGAAAAAAAGTGGAACAGAAGGGTCCCTGGCTCAGGGTTAGCGGGACCAGGAATGGGGCTGAACCACAGAGTCGCCCAGGCCTCCCACCGTCTAGAGTGGCTACGCTGTCCCAGACAGAACGAGCGCCGGGCCGGAAATCGGGGCGGGACTTCCGGGGATCAGCCGGCGTTGGCTGAGAGGCGTTCGTTCCGCGGTGCTGCCTCCGTTCCAAGCGCGACCTGCTGAGGTGAGTTAGTTCCGCGAAGCTCCACGCCTCGGACCCCGCACCGGTTGTCCCTGATGCCCCCGTGGTTGGGGGGCCCAGGGACCTCTCAGGGCTCAGACGGGGCGCGCGGCGAGACGGGGACCCCCGGGCGGGGGCGGAGCCGCGCGGGGGGTTGTGGGAGCGCCGGGGGGGCGGGGCGGGGGCCGCTTGGCCTCGGCTGGAGGTCGGAGCCTCTGGGGGCGGCCTCCGGGAGGGGGGGTCTCTGGGGAAAGCCCGCGGTAAGGTCGCGGCGGGGGGCCGAGCTAGTACTCTGCCCGCCGGCTGATAGCGTTCCCGCGTATTGCTGCCGCCGTTCGAGCTTGGGCGGAGCGACGGGGGAGCCGTGCGATGCGGTGGTTCTCTGCGCGTGGGAGACATGGTGGGCTCGCGGTTCCTGGTGTTCGATGCGAAGTCGGAGATGCACAGAGCAGAGCTGGGGGAGAAACGGGGTTTCGGCCTCAGATGTCCTGCCTGGGAGGCCCAGTCAGTAGTGGAGTCGCTCTGCGTGTGGAGGAAATACTCTGGGAAGGGAGGAGAGTTTGGGCCCGTTCTCCCCCAAGGGGCAAGGTGCTGAGGGATCGGCCAGGGCCCATCCCGTGGCCGCTTGCTGTGGGAGGGTGGCGGCTGGCTCTTCCAGTTGTCTGACTGCTCGAGCGGTCTTAGCCTTTAGCCAGGAGACTCCGCTTCCAAGCTTGTTCAGGCTGTTGGCCGAATCTGTGTTTCTTGGGTTTGGTCCTCAGGAGTGCTGGCTGCCGGCCTGAGTGGCCCTTAGCTCTCCGAGGTCCTTCCACGTGGCCCTCAGATCCTTCTCAGGCTTTTAAGGGCTCATTTGATTAGATTGGGTCCACCAGGGTAATTCACGTCCATAACCTTAATTCCCTCTGCAAAGTCCCTTTTGGTATGTAGTGTAACATAAGCACAAGTTCCAGGGATTAGGATATGGACCTGGGGGAGAGGGGGGGCGTTTATTCTGTGTCCTGGTAAGCAAGATCCCACGCATAATGAAGTGAGAAAAATAAGGTGTGAAGTAATAGCATAGTTAGGTGTAGTTTATCATTAAAAGGCAAACGTATGTTTATATATTTGCTGTGTAAACCTAGATTAATCTGGAACGGTACACTAGAAACAAGGGAAACTGAGTGGATCTTTGGGGGATTTTTCACTATAAATTCTTTTTACCTTTTAAATTTTGAGGTGACTATGCCCCTATTCAGAAAAAAATGAGACTTTTAAGTATTTTTAAATAAAATGAACTAAATAAATATTGCAGATTATTACGTCTCCCTTTGGATTGGGAGAAGTTGCCCTCGAGAAAACTGGGCATAGGCACTGTAAGGGCAGGCAGATGCAGTCGCTGAGGGCCTTGTCACCCCCATCGCCTATGTCTCCTCTGTTTCTGCTGCCGCATGTAGGCACCTTAGTGCTGTAACTGCTTTGAATCTCATCTCCCACCATTCCTCTGAGCACCCTGCCTAGTTAATCTTGAGGTGTTAGTTTTGTCTCTCCTGACATGGAAATGTGGCCAGTAGTTCACCTTCATCTGGCAGCCAAGCTCCCTTATCGTCTGTCCCTAGTGACTATCCCTGTGAGCTCTGTTGGTGTCTCCTTGCCTTCTCCCGCAAGTGTTTCCCTACACTTGTCCTCTGACCTTTTCACCCAGACCGCTGGTTGTGCATTCCTCCTTGATGGTGATCTGAGTCCAGGAGCATCACCCAGCCCTTCTTTCTTCCCCACATAGCTTATGGGTGGCGCCTCCCATCACCTTGACTCCCCGCACCACCCTCCTGCCTCCTTTCTTCACATCCCCTCTGCAGATCCCCTTGATCACACCCTCACTCTCAGCTGGTGCTCATAAAGAACAGAGGAGTCAGTGTCAGTACTTGTGAGTGAAGGCTGAGGTGTGTCAGTGCTCCCAGTGGGCACCCGGGCAGGGTATGCTGAGGGGGTAGGGAGATTCAGTAATCTGGTCCATGTGAGGAGCCCATCATGCCTCCACATGGGAGTGTCCTAGCTTCTGCTCACGGAGAGTAGTTAGGACTGGAGATGAGCCCAAGTTTGTGAGTCATTATTAACAAGGATGTTGATGTCTCAAGACTGGACGTAATCAGCAAGGAAGTTGGTGTCAGTGCAGAAGTGCACACTGGGGTGCCAACATGAAATGGAGAATGAGAGACTAGAAGGGAGTAGGTGGTGCAGTGGGAGAATGTCCCAGGCAAGTAAAGACGGGAACACCTGGTGTGGATGCTTCCAGGATGGTGCAACTCAGACAGAATTGACCACTAGGATTGGTAGGCATTGACACATAATGGTGACATGTGGGGCTGCAGCACAGGCTGCCCCTGGCTGCTCAACCTTTGGAGCTGGTGTTCTCCCACTCTAGGTTGGTCTAGCGTGCCCAGCTTCAGAGCATTTTGAATGTCAGCAATAAGGAGTGATAAGAGTGGCCACAGAAGGACACAGGCCCACAGCAGGGTACAGCCCACAGCAGGACACAGGCCCACAGCAGGACACAGACCCATAGGAGGGTATGGCCCACAGCAGGACACAGGCCCATAGCAGGGTATGGCCCACAGCAGGACACAGCCCCACAGCAGGGTACAGGCCCACTGCAGGACGCAGGCCCACAGCAGGATACAGGCCCAACAGTGGGATACAGGCCCACAGCAGGGTGTGGCCCACAGCAGGACACAGGCCCCACAACAGGACACAGGCTTATAGCAGGGTACGGCCCACAGCAGGACACAGCCCCACAGCAGGACACAGCCCCACAGCAGGACACAGGCCCCACAGCAGGACACAGCCCCACAGCAGGACACAGGCCCCACAGCAGGACACAGGCCCCACAGCAGGGTACGGCCCACAGGAGGAACACAGCCCCAGAGCAGAGTACAGGCCCACCGCGGGACACAGGCCCACAGCAGGATACAGGCCCACAGCAGGACACAGGCCCACAGCAGGATACAGGCCCAACAGGACACAGGCCCACAGTAGGATACAGGCCCACAGCAGGACACAGGCCCACAGCAGGATACAGGCCCCACAGCAGGACACAGGCCCCACAGCAGGACACAGGCCCCACAGCAGGATACAGGCCCTACGGGGGCTGCCCTCCTATCATGGTAGGCCTGGGCACCATTACCCAACTTTGCGTTAGGGTCAGAATCTTGCCCCTTTGTAGCTGTGGCCCTGGCTTGTGAGTCTGTGTCTCCATGGTTGACTCCCTCTTTTTGGGTCCAGGATCAGGGAACATAGCATCAGCCCCTGAGACCAGGCAGCACCAGGCCCTCTTCAGGTCTTGGGCTACAGGGGTGGAGGAAGAGACCCCGGCCTGATGGGAGGATGAATCTCTGGAGCTAGCCTGTGTGTATACTCACCTGTTTTCTTGCTGGTCTTCAGGTCCTAGTCATGCCCAGCCTCAGAACTCGCCGTGAGGAGGCAGAGATGGAGCTCTCAGCTCCAGGACCATCCCCTTGGACCCCTGCAGCCCAGGCCCCTGTGAGTGATGCTCCTGCTGTGACCCACCCTGGATCTGCAGCCTGTGGTCCCCCCTGCTGTAGTGATACTGAGCTGGAAGCCATCTGCCCGCACTATCAGCAGCCAGGTACTTTAAGTACAGTTCCCCCTGGTGCCCTTATTCTGAGGAAGTGATGTCCATGGAACCCTGTGCTTACCCCTAGGAGGCATTTGTGTCATCTGTGTCATCACAGGTGGGGAGGGTGAGGGGGGTACTCTGACTCAAGGAGCCAAGGCTGGATGTCAGCAAGGAAGTTGACCTGGCCTGGCCCCTGGCACCTTGAGCAGAACTGTGATTTCACCACTTAACACAAAGAGGTATAACATGATGGCTACCAGGGTCCTTTGATTTGCCCTGTAGTCCTGACCCCTTCCCAGTTCAACAGCCAGGCTAGTGGCAACCCTGTCCCCTCAGGACTCTACTCTGGTCCAGGCCTTTGTACCATGGTTACCAATACAGTTGGCCGTCTAAAGCCTAGGAAGAAAAGCTGAGGAGTTTCTTGTGGGGAAATAAAAACATTCAAAAGCAGCTTTGGAGTGAGTGTGGTGGTTCATACCTACGATCTGAGCGCTTTGAGAGGCCAAGGTAGGAGGATCGTATGAGGCCAGGAGTTCAGGACCAGCCAGTATAGCATGGCAGGACCCTGTCTCTACTAAAAATTAAGAAAGGCCGGGTGTGATGACTCGCGTCTGTAATCCCAGCAATTTGGGAGGCCAAGGTGGGCGGATTGCTTGAGGCCAGGAGTTCGAGACCAGCCTGGCCAACATGGCAAAACCCTGTCTCTACTAAAAGTACAAAAATTAGGCAGGTGTGGTGGCACATACCTGTAATCCCAGCTACTTGGGAGGCTGAAGCACAAGAATTGCTTGAACCTGGTAGGCGGGGGTTGCAGTGATCTGAGATCATGCCACTGCACTCTAGCCTGGGCAACTGGAGTTGAGGCTCTGTCTCAGAAAAAATATAATAAATTTAAAAAAAAAAAAGCACCCATATATTTTGGGGAATCCAGGAAGTCACATGCATGACCAGGAGTGGATGTGTGTTCAGAAAAAACCTTAAGACCGTAAGCTTTCTCGAGAACTCTGGCTAATCTCTAGGCTCAGTGAAGGCAGTCAACTCAGAAAGAGTTGTAAACAGTGTTAAAAAAAAAAAGTACCCCGACACAAAGACTGGGAGAAGTGTTTTGTTTTTATTTTTCTCTTGATATTCAAAGAAATCTCTGTCAAAACACTAGTTGAACACAAGCTAAAGAAAAGACTTGAGTGACTGTGCTCGACAAAGAATAGTCTTTGCAAAAATAGTTTGGAAAAGTCACTAAATGAACATATGACTCTAGTCTTCAACAATCAAAAACAGCAAAGCCTAGGGGAGGGATACCACATTTTCATATTCAGTTGTGCAGTTTTTAACAAAGCGAAAATCATGAAGCATATAACGAAGCAAGAAAATATGTCCCATTCAAAGGAAAAAAGTAAGCTGACAGAAAGCATCCTGGAGAAAGCACAGACATTGTACTTAACTAGACAAAAAGTTTAAATCAACTGCTTCAAATATGCTCAGAGAGGTAAAAGAAACCATAGAGAACTAGGCTGGATGCAGTGGCTCACGCCTGTAATCCCAGCACTTCAGGAGGCGGAGGCGGGAGATCATGAGGTCAGGAGATCGAGACCATCCTGGCCAACATGGTGAAACCCCGTCTTTACTAAAAATACAAAAAATTAGCTGGGCATGGTGGCAGGCACCTGTAGTCCCAACTACTCTGGAGCCTGAGGCAGGACAATGGTATGAACCCGGGAGGTGGAGATCGCAGTGAGCCAAGATTGCGCCACTGCACTCCAGCCTGGGGGACAGAGCGAGACTCTGTCTCGCAAAAAAAAAAAAAAAAAAAAAAACCATACAGAACTAAAAGAACCAGGAAAATGATGTGTGAACAAAATGAAAATATCAATAAGAAATACAAATTGTAAAAGGAACATAGAAAGTCTGGAACTAAAAAATGAAGTGGAAATTTTGCTAGAGGGTTTCAGCAGTAGATTTGAGCAGGCAGAAAAATTGGCAAACTTGAAGACAGGACAACTGAAATCAGTCTGAGGAGAAAAAAAAAAGATCTAAGAAAAGTGAACTTCGTGGCTGGGCACGGTGGCTCACGCATGTAATCCTAGCACTTTGGGAGGCCGAGGCAAGCAGATCACTTGAAGTCAGGAGATCGAGAGCATCTTGGCCAACATGGGGAAACCCCGTCTCTACTAAAAACACAAAAATCAGCCAGGCGTCGTGCATGTGCCTGTAGTCCCAGCTACTCTGGAGGCTGAGGCAGGAGAATCGCTTGAACCCGGGAGGCAGAGATTGCATTGAGCTGAAATCGAGCCACTATACCCCAGCCTGGGTGACAGAGTGAGACTCCCTGTCAAAAAAAAAGAAAAAAGAAAAGTGAACTTAATGGACCATGGGACACCATCACGTAGAACAACGTGTATAGTAGGGATGTTCAAGAAGGAAAAGAGTAGAGAAGGGGATGGAAAAAATATTTGAAGAAATGACTGAGAGTATCCTAAATGTGATGAAAGGCATTCTACACATGCAAGAAGTTCAACAAACTGAGTAGAGTCTATTTAAAGAGATCCGCAGCAGGTCTCTTTCTAATCAAATTGTTGAAATACAAGGAATCTTGAAAACAGCAAGCGAGGAGACCTATCCTGAACAAGGGGTTCTGGGTAAGATTTCTAGCCAGTTTTTTATCAGAACCCAGAGGTCAGAAGGCACTGGGACGGCTTAGTTAAACTGCTAAGTGGGGGAAGAAACCGTGTTAACCAAGAATTCTGTTATCTGGCAAAATTATTCTTCAAAGTGAAGGAGAAATTAAAACATATCCAGATAGATAAAAGCTGAGGAAGCTTGTTACAAATAGGCTGCCCTACAAGAAATGCTTTTAAAGGGAGTCCTAAAGGTTGAAATGAAAGAACACTAGACAAGGACTCAAAGCCATACAAAAATAAAGACCTCCAGTAAAGGTAACTACATGGGTAAGTATAAAAGTTAGTATCCCTGCCGGGCGCGGTGGCTCAAGCCTGTAATCCTAGCACTTTGGGAGGCCGAGACGGGCGGATCGCGAGGTCAGGAGATCGAGACCATCCTGGCTAACACGGTGAAACCCCGTCTCTACTAAAAACTACAAAAAACTAGCCAGGCGAGGTGGCGGCGCCTGTAGTCCCAGCTACCTGGGAGGCTGAGGCAGGAGAACGGCATGAACCCCGGAGGCGGAGCTTGCAGTGAGCTGAGATCCGGCCACTGCACTCCAGCCTGGGCGACAGAGCTAGACTCCGTCTCAAAAAAAAAAAAAAAAAAGAGCTATTAGAGCTGATAAACAAATTCAGCAAAGTTGCAGCAACTGATCAACACACAAAATCAGTTGTTTCTGTATACCAGCCATGAACAGTGTGAAAAGGAAATTAAGAAAGCAATTCCATATACAATAGCATCAATAGGAAAAATTAAAACTTAGGACTAAATTTGACCAAGGAGGGTTAAGACTTGTTCACTGAAAACTGCAAAACATTGTGGAAAGGAATTAAAGAAATCACAAATAAATGGAAGGCATCTTGTGTTCATGAATTGTAAGACAATATTGTCAAAACTACCTAGAGTGTTCTACAGATTCAATGCAATTCCTATCAAAATTGCAATGGCCTTTTTTTGCAGAAACAGAAAAGACGATCCTCAAATTCATATGAAGTTACAAAGAGCCCTGGGTAGCCAAAACAATCCTGAAAAAGAACAAAGAGGACTTAGACTTTTCACCTTCAAAACTTGCTACAAAGCTGCAGTAATCAAAACAATGTGGTACTGGCACAAAGATAGACATACAAACTAGTGGAATCAAATTGATTCCAGAAATAAACCCATACATATGTGGCAGGTGGATTTTCAACAAGGGTACCAAGACCTTTCAATCAATGAGAAAAGATAGCCCTTCTGCAAATGGTGCTGGGACAAGTAGATATCCAAATGTGAAAGAATGAAGTTGGGGCCGGATGTGGTGGCTTATGCCTGTAATCCCAGCAATTTGGGAGTCCAAGGTGAGAGGATCGCCTGAGACCAGGAGTTTGAGACCAGCCTGGACAACATAGCAAGACTCTCTCTACAAAAAAAAATACAAAGGCCGGGCGCGGTGGTTCAAGCCTGTAATCCCAGCACTTTGGGAGGCCGAGACCGGAGGATCACGAGGTCAGGAGATCGAGACCATCCTGGCTAACACGGTGAAACCCTGTCTCTACTAAAAAAAAAAAAAAAATTAGCCAGATGTGGTGGTGCATACTCCAGGGGTGCTGAGGCAGGAGGATCTCTTGAACCCAACAGCTCAAGGCTACAGTCAGCTGTGATCACCACTGCACTCCAGCTTGAACAGCAAAGCAAGACTCTGTCTCAAAAAAGGAGTGAAGTTTAACCCCTACCTTATGCCATATACAAAAATTAACTCCAGGCCGGGCGCGGTGGCTCAAGCCTGTAATCCCAGCACTTTGGGAGGCCGAGACGGGCGGATCATGAGGTCAGGAGATCGAGACCATCCTGGCTAACACAGTGAAACCCCGTCTCTACTAAAAAATAAAAAAAAACTAGCCGGGCGTGGTGGCGGGCGCCTGTAGTCCCAGCTACTCGGGAGGCTGAGGCAGGAGAATGGCGTAAACCCGGGAGGTGGAGCTTGCAGTGAGCTGAGGTCCAGCCACTGCACTCCAGCCTGGGCGACACAGCGAGACTCCGTCTCAAAAAAAAAAAAAAAAAAAAAACTCCAAATACAACAACAACCTAAATGTAAGAGCTAACAACTCTAAAATTCTTAGAAGAAAGTGTAGCGGTAAATCTTCCCAATCTTGGATTTGGCAGTGGATTCCTAGATATGGCACCAAAGCATGAATAAATTGGACTTCATCAAAATTTAAAACTTGAGTATCACAACATTATCAAGAAAGCAGAAAGAAGCCGGGTGTGGTGGCTCACGCCTGTAATCCCAGCATTTTGGGAGGCCAAGGCAGGCAGATACCTGATGTCAGGAGTTTGAGACCAGTCTGGCCAATATGGCAAAATCCCATCTCTACTAAAAATATGAAAATTAGCTGGGCATGATAGCATGCGCCTGTAGTTCCAGCTACTCTGGAGGCTCTCACTTGAACCCAGGAGGCAGAGGTTGCAGTGAGCCAAGAGCACACCAGTGTACTCCAGCCTGGGTGACAGAGCAAGACTCTGTCTCAAAAAAAAAAAAAAAGGAAAGAAAGTGAAAAAAGCATCCTGCAGAATGGGAGGAAATCTGCAAATCATATTTTTGATAAGGGTGTAGTATGTAGAATATATAAAGAAGTCTTACAAATCAACAACAAACACAAGCCAATTTAAAAACGGCCTGAGAATGGTGGCTCACACCAGTAATCCCAGCACTTCAGGAGGTCGAGGTGGGTGGATCACTTGAGGTCAGGAGTTCAAGGCCATCCTGACCAACATGGTGAGACACTGTCTCTACTAAAAATACAGAACTTAGCCGGGAGTGGTGGCATGCACACGTAATCCCAGCTATTCGGGAGGCAGAGGTTGCAGTGAGCCAAGATCATGCCACTGCACTCCAGCCTGGGTGACAGAGCAAGACTCCCTCTCATAAATAAATAAATAAAGGGCAAAGAACTTGAATAGACATTTCTCCAAAGAACATATATGAATGGCTAATAAGCAAAAGAAAAAGTGCTTAATATCGTTAGTCGTTAGAGAAATGCAGATCAAAACCATAATGAGATTACTATTTTACATTCATTAGGATGTCTGTAATTAAAAAACCAAAAGATAAAGGATATTCAAGAGAATGTGGAGAAATTGGTATGCTCATACATTGCTGGCTGAAATGTAAAATGGCACAACTACTCTGAAAAATAATTTGGTGGTTCCTCAAAAGTTTGAACATGGTACTACTCCTAGATGGTACTACTACTTTGACTATGTACTCAAAATAATTGAAGACACGTACTGAAACAAGTACATGTGTATTATGTTCACCGCAGTAGTATTCATAATAGCCGAAAGGTAGAAACAGCCCAAATGTCCGTCAATGGATGAATGATTAATTGTGGTGTCTACATGCAGATGAGTATAATTTGTATGAAAAGAAAGTACTGTACACGCTACACGCGGATGAACCTCCAAAACGTGCGAAGTGAAAGAAGCCAGACACAATAGAATCACATACTATGTAATTCTGTTTTTATGAAATATCCAGAATAGGTAAACTCGTAGAGACAATACAGATTGGTGGTTGCCAGGGGCTGGAGGGAGAGGAAGATGGGAATAAACTGCTTAATGGGTAACAGGTTTTACTTTGGAGTGATGGGAATGTTTTGAAAATACAGGTAGTGGTTGCATAACATTGTAGGTGTACTATATGCCACTGAATTGTTCGTTTTAGAATAATTTTATGTTACGTTAATTTCACCTCAGTAAATTTTTAAATCAAATCAAATGAAAACAACTTGCTGTAGGAGATGAAGAAGTAAGGAGCCCCTCATCTGTGTGTGAGGTGCCTCTGGGGATTGTTCAACACACAGCCCAGCCGAGGCACTGAGGGAGGATGTGGTGCAGCCACTGGCACATCACAGCCACACACGGCGCCCACACAGGCATGGTTTATCACAGCCACACACGGCACCCACACAGGCGTGGTTTGTCACAGCCTCGCACGGCGCCCACGCAGGCGTGGTTTGTCACAGCCTCGCACGGCGCCCACGCAGGCGTGGTTTGTCACAGCCACGCACGGCGCCCACGCAGGCGTGGTTTATCACAGCCACCCACGGCGCCCACACAGACGTGGTTTATGACTCGGGTAATTATCCCACTCATCGTAAAAGCCTTTAATCATAAAGATGCTTTCTCTTCACAAAAGGTGTGTTTTGTTCTGGAAGGGCTCAGAGCCCTTGTCCTTTTCTCCAGTTGGGTGCCAAGAGTACAGTGCAAGCAACTGTATTTGCTTTCAAATCTTTTTCTTCACCTTTAAGCCTAAAGTTTACTGACTTTTTAAAAAGATTTTCTTTGGGCAGGCACGATGGCTCACGCCTGTAATCCCAGCACTTTGGGATGCTGAGGCAGGCAGATCACCTGAGGTCAGGAGTTCAAGACCAGCCTGACCAACGTGCAGAAACCCCGTGTGTACTAAAAATACAAACAAATTTAGCCGGGCGTGGTGGTATATCCCTGTAATTACAGCTACACAGGAGGCTGAGGTAGGAAAATCACTTGAACCCAGGAGGCGGAGGTTGCAATGAGCTGAGATGGTGCCATTGCACTTCTGCGTGGGCTATAAGAGCCAAACTCTGTCTCACCAAAAAAAAAAAAAAATTTCTGAAAGGAAAATGAAATTTTTTAATTTTATATTTCCTTTCTGTAGAGGAACTCATTTTCCCCACAGTTCTTATATTACAGAGAAGAATTACATTGAATTTAGTCAGTCCAAAGAGTGATCTCTCACCATTCTCACCTACAGAATTCACCTTTAGTTCCTGTCTCAATAAAAGACTTTGATCTATGTAAACAGTGGCTCAGGCTAGACAGCCTGTTCCTCATAGTCACCATCTCCTGTTCCACACCAGTGACATCTCATCTCAGCCGGAGGTCACCAAATCCAGCTAGTGGGCTGGTTTTTATGTCCTGCAAGCTAAAAATGGTTTTGAGGTGTTTTTTAACCTAAGGAACAAGGAAGACCATATGACAGAGATCATAGAGCCGTAACACTTGACACAGCTCCTCTCCGACCCTTCACAGAAATACCTTCCTGACTCCTGTCTGTGTTGTTGCCACAACCTTCTTCGTCCTTCCTTGGGTCACTTCTCCACACAGCCAGAAGAGGGCAAGGGTCTCCCAAGTCAGGGTCTTGGCAGGGGTGGAGGATAGCTGGACAGCGAGTCCCAGGATATCCCTGTCAGGGCTGAAGACTTCTGTCCAGACCTCACCTGTCCCAGCAGCCCCCATTCCTCATTGTTCCTGGGAGCCCAGCAGCATGTAGATGCCACGTTTCCCAGACACCCCCTGGAGCCACGGCTGGGGCTTCTGACGTGGAGAGCTGAAGCTCGTGGGGGACATTGGGGGAGCCCCTGCAGCGCATGTGGAGTGTATAACAGCAGGCCTGCCAAGGGACAGCAGGGTGGTAAAGAAAGGCACCCACATCTGTGTGCTGGCACATAGGGCAGCTCTGTAGGAGAGGAGAGGCCTGATCCCAGACTCCAGGAAGCAAGGAGCTGCAAGCGCTTGTTCTGGCTGAAAGCGGCACAGCACGATGTGTCTGCACCTCATGTGTCAGGTGACCCAACATGAAATGTCACCAGGAGACACGTGGGTGCAGTGGGCAGAGGGGCAAGTCCCAGGAGGGTCATGGTGAGGGCTGGGCCAGATTGGGTCTGCATTGACACCACAGCTCCTTGGGAAAAGACAATTCCAGACTGGAGGCTGTTATGGCAGATTCTGAAAGTCCCAGACGGAGAGGCAGGGAGGGAGCAGGGTGGATGCCGCAGGGAGGGCATCCTTCACACCCATTCAGCACTATGGACTACAGCTAGACCAGAGGTCCTCCACTTTGGGGGATGCAGTCCTGTGTCAGGGAGTGATCCAGGCTGTGGGTGACAGCCAGGGTAGGGGCGAGGAAAGTAGGTGGGGTGCTGGCATTTATGATCAGGGAAGGGCTCTCTAGCGAGGCCTGTGCAAGGGAAGCGGGTAGCACAAGGCCCATGTGGAGAGTGCTCTGGGCAGAGCAGACCCAAAGGTGGACACATCTGCTCTGCTCAGAGAATAGCAGGAGCAGAGGTAGAGGTGGGGTCTAGGAGGACCTGGGCCACACAGGCCCAGGAGGCACTGAGAGGAGGTTTGAGTGCATGATGGTGCTAAGTCTGATGTCACCAGGCTGTGGGCAGGAAGGGAGGTTGGGGGCCGGGAAAGCCGCTCAGCATCCAGGTGGCAGTGTGGCCTGGGATGTCAGTTTGAATGAGAGACTCTCGACGTCTTCATATGAGTAAGGGACACAGGGACATGAGGGTTTCTTTGTTCTGCAGGTATGAAGAGGGGAGAGGGAGATGCTGAAGCCTTTTCTGGCAGACACGGAGCTGTGTGTGCATTTCTGTCTGCAGAACGATGATGCACATTGTTACTGGGCCAGAAGTCATCCAGCAAACACCAGTCAGAATTGCAAGTTTTCAGAGGTACAGGTGGCTTTGACAGGACACGGCAGTCTCTAAAGGGTCCTCTGTTGAACAGGATGGAAGCTGACGTTCCACACAGGTCCCTGCCACACCGGAGTGGTTGAATGGTGCCTCCATGCAACTCGACTTGCCAGGCTCTGAGAGCCAGCTGGGTTTCTTCTCTGTGTGCAACAGGGTCTCTCTCCACTCTAATGTCTCCTAAGACCAAGTGCCATTAGTGTGCACTGAGAGAACTGGAGATAGGCTGGTAAGGCTCACACCTGGCAGTGTGGAGAGAAAAAAGGGTAAAATTTGTAACAGTGTAAGGAGTGGTGTGAGATGTTTTTCTGGTACAGGTGGGAGAGGTGAGAAGCACCTGGATTTGGGCTGCATTCCAAGGTAGAGCTGACAGGACTTGCCAGTGGTTTGGTGTGGGTGTTGAAGAAGAGGGGAGTCAAGGGACACCCAGGATTTTCATCTGAGCCAGAAGGCAGACTGCAGTAATGTTTGCTGAGATGTGGAGTCGCAGGGAGGGTAAGTCAGTGGTCATCAAGAGCTCTCACTCATCTGCGGCCCCATGCAGCCTTGTCACCCAGCACTCTTCCCACTCCTCCCTGATGCCCTCTGATCTGGAATGCCACCCTGGAGGGTCCCCTGCTCCCCTTGCCTCCTCCACAGTTAGTGGGTGCAACTCTGGCTGTCTACGTTCCTGCTCCTGCTGCAGCACTGCCTTCCAAGTGATGTTCTATTTATTGTTTCAGATTGTGACACCAGGACTGAAGACAAGGAGTTTTTTCACAAGGAAGACATTCATGAAGATATGGAATCACAGGCAGAAATATCAGAAAACTGTGCTGGTGATGTTTCCCAGGTGCCCGAGCTTGGAGATCTGTGTGATGATGCATCAGAAAGAGACTGGGGAGTCTCTGAAGGCAAGAGGCTGCCACAGTCCCTCTCCCAGGAGGGGGAGTTCACACCAGCGGCCCTGGGGCTCCTTAGGGGCACCTTAGAGGAGAAAGATCTGGCCTGTAATGGTTTTGACAGTTGCTTCCGTCTGAGCCCAAACCTGATGGCATGTCAGGAAATCCCTATAGAAGAGAGGCCACATCCATATGACGTGGATGGCCAAAGTTTCCAGCACTGCGTGGACCTAACTGGTCACGAGGGGGTTCCCACAGCTGAAAGTCCACTCATATGTAATGAGTGTGGGAAAACCTTCCGAGGAAATCCTGACCTTATTCAGCATCAAATATTCCACATTGGAGAGGCTTCCTTTATGTGCGATGGTTGTGGGAAAACCTTCAGCCAGCACTCAGTTCTTAAAAGCTGTCATCCATCTCATATGAGTGAGAAAGCCTGCCAGTGCAGCGAATGTGGGAAAGCCTTCCGAGGGTGCTCAGACTTTTCTAGGCATCAGAGTCACCACAGCAGTGAGAGGCCTTATATGTGTAACGAGTGTGGAAAAGCCTTCAGCCAGAACTCGAGCCTTAAAAAGCACCAAAAGTCTCACATGAGTGAGAAGCCCTATGAATGCAATGAATGTGGGAAGGCTTTTAGGCGGAGCTCAAACCTCATCCAACATCAAAGAATCCATTCTGGGGAGAAGCCATACATGTGCAGTGAGTGTGGGAAGGCCTTCAGGCGAAGCTCAAACCTCATCAAACACCACAGGACTCACACAGGAGAGAAGCCTTTTGAGTGTGGTGAGTGTGGGAAAGCCTTCAGTCAGAGCGCACACCTGAGGAAGCACCAGAGGGTCCACACTGGAGAGAAGCCTTATGAGTGTAATGATTGTGGCAAGCCCTTCAGTCGGGTCTCCAACCTCATTAAGCACCACAGGGTTCACACTGGAGAGAAACCCTATAAGTGCAGCGACTGTGGGAAAGCATTTAGTCAGAGCTCCAGCCTTATTCAGCATCGGAGAATTCACACTGGAGAAAAGCCTCACGTGTGTACCGTGTGCGGAAAAGCCTTTAGTTACAGCTCAGTGCTCCGAAAGCACCAGATCATCCACACAGGAGAGAAGCCGTACAGATGCAGTGTCTGTGGGAAGGCCTTCAGCCACAGCTCAGCCCTCATTCAACACCAGGGCGTGCACACAGGTGACAAGCCCTATGAGTGCCACGAGTGTGGGAAGACCTTTGGTCGCAGCTCCAACCTCATCCTTCACCAGCGAGTCCACACTGGAGAGAAGCCCTATGAATGTACTGAATGTGGAAAAACCTTCAGCCAGAGCTCAACCCTCATTCAGCATCAGAGGATTCATAATGGGCTGAAGCCCCATGAGTGTAGCCAGTGTGGCAAAGCCTTCAACCGAAGCTCCAATCTCATTCACCACCAGAAAGTTCATACTGGGGAAAAACCCTACACCTGCATTGAATGCGGTAAGGGCTTCAGCCAGAGCTCACACCTCATTCAGCATCAGATAATCCACACCGGCGAGCGCCCTTACAAATGCAGTGAGTGTGGGAAAGCCTTCAGCCAGCGTTCCGTCCTCATCCAGCACCAGAGGATCCACACTGGGGTGAAGCCCTATGACTGCGCTGCTTGTGGGAAAGCCTTCAGCCAGCGATCAAAGTTGATCAAACACCAGTTGATTCACACCAGGGAGTAGCCTGTTGGGCTGGCAGGAGTGAAATTGAGCATAGTTTCCTCTCCAGCTCCTCTTTGGCCGTTGTCTCAGCCTCTGCCACTTCCCAGACCAAACGCCTGCATTCAGCTCACTGCTCCACATCCAGTGGCCACATGGCCTGGGACCCTCCTTGGAAACATCCTTTACGGGCTCCCTTCTCACTGCCATTGCTGTTGCCTCTTGTGATGTCTTGAGTTTGGGTTTGTTTTTACAGCTTGTGAACAGACTGCACGTTTGTTACAAGGGAGAAGATTATGGAGGCTGCATATTCATGAATAGAGTTTATTATTATAATCAAAAGTTACCAAAAAAGTAAAGTGACATTTGGTTTGAGATAACCATAGTAGTTTTTTTGATTGGTAATTCATTGTGTGGGGTGAATTCTTTGTCACTGGCTGTAACTGATATTTTAAGTAAGTCAAGTTTTTCAGGTCTGATTGCTCTGTCATCTTCCCCAGAAGTGGTACCTACTCATCACCAATTCCCTGCCCTTCTTTGTCCCTCCTGTTCTAAAACTTGAACCCAAGGCTCCCCCGCCACCCCACTTTTCTTTATACAGATCTGCAATCTGAGGTCAGCTTTCTCCTCTCGCTAGTCTGCTGTATCCTGTTCTGGGCTGCTGCACAGTTCCATGTGGCTGTTCCAGCTTCTGGCTTCTGGGCCACAGAGGAAGGTCTCTCCATGCACCTCATTTTCATGCCCAAGAGCTTGCAAGCTTTTTTTTCCACCTAGTAAGTGCCCTGCCTTGAGGACCCAGCACACTCACCCCCATCCTTAGTTCTCAGAGCTGTGCTCCTCTTCCCTGAAAAAGGAGAAAGCCCAAATGCTGAGCGGCCCCTCCCTGCTAGCCAGTGGATCTGGGGGTGTCAGGACACAGTTTCATGAAAAACCTAGCCCTGATCTGTTTTAGTAGATAAAAGTTTTGTTGGAACACAGCTGTGCCCATTTGTTTACAGAGAGCTGTGGCAGCTTCTGCACCACAGAATTGAGCACTTGTGGTAGATTCCATATGGTGCACAAAGCCAAAGTATTTCTTTCTGGTCCTTGATAGGGGAGTTCGCACATCTTGCCTTAGGATGCTCCCTGTGACCTCAGTTGACTCTCAGGACTCAAGAGTTCTTGCAGGAGTTGAAATGTGTTTTGTGACCAAGGGACTAGTCTGTACTGTGGAGTGGCTGACTGTGTGCAGATGGGTGATTCCTGCACAGTTCCCACAGCCCCAGAAACTTCATCCTCCTTACCACTCCCCAACACACTGTATGCCCTCTGGAGAGATGCAAGACCTAAGTGTTGACCTGAGTTCTTACTGCAGTTAAGAGTTTTGTGAAGATTGAAATGGTATGTGTAAAGTATTTTATTTTATTTTTTGAGACACAGTTTTGCTGTCACCCAGGCTGGAGTGCAGTGGCGCGATCTCAGCTCACTGCAACCTCCACCCCCCGGGCTCAAGCGATTCTTCTGCCTCAGCCTCCCAAGTAGCTGGGACTACAGGCACCCGCCACCACGCCCAGCTAATTTTTTTATTTTTAGTAAAGACAGGATTTTACCATGTTGGCCAGGCTGGTCTCGATCTCTTGACATCATGATCCACCTGCCTCAGCCTCCCAACATGCTGGGATTACAGGTGTGAGCCACCATGCCTGGCCGTGTAAAGTATTTTAAACTGTATCTAGTCCTTGGCAATCCCTGCTAGGCATTACTAACATTAACTGAAAATTAGTATCTCACAGAAGCACTAAGACAGCTGAAGAAATAGACTGGAGTCCAAGCTTCTGGGAAACAATCCAGAACCATCCCATGGAACTCCCCTGCCAAGGGAACTGCTGACTACTTAGGAACCCCACGGCTCTGCTGTGACGTAGGTGAGCATGCGAAAGTCTAGTTTTCCTATTTAACTCTGCTTTGATTTAAGAGTCTTGTGCGGACAGATCTGACCACCCAAACCAATTCTTGTTCTCCACTAGCAGCAAGGGAGGCCAGGAAGTGTAGATGGTGGCTTCTGTGTTGGAAAGGCTGCAGAGAGCTTCTAAAACATGAGGTTTTAGGAGATTTTGAATAGTCATAAATGCCCTTATATGTCCACTATAAGCTACATTTTTATAGTTTTTAAATTGTGAAATAATTTCACACACAAAAGTATTACGAGTACCACAAAGAACACCCAAATATCTTCACTCAAATTCCCCAGTTAGCATGTTGCCACATTTGCTGTGTCATCATCTTCTTCTCCCTCACTCTGGATACATGTTTGTCCTGAGACTAAGTTGCAGATGTGATGCACCTTACCCCTAAATACATCGGCATGTGCTTCCTAAGAACAAGGATGTTCTCTTTCACGACCATAATATTTGTTGGAAAATGAATTGGGTTTTTTTGAGGCCGGGTGTTGCTCACCCAGCCTCAAAAAAGGTTGGAGTGCAGTGGTGTAATCACAGCACACTGCAGCCTCAACCTCCTGGGTTCAAGCAGTCCTGTCACCTCAGCCTCCCAAATAGCTGGGACCACAGGTGTGTGCCATCACCCCCGGCAGGTTACTTTTGTTTTTTGTAAAGATGGGGTCTTCCTATGTTGCCCAGGCTCGTCTTGAACTCCTGGCCTCAAGTGATCCAGCCAAAGTGCTAGGATTATAGACGTGAGCCATTGTGCCTGGCCAGAAAGTGAGTGTTGGTGACATGCTCTAATCTATAAACCTTGTTAATGTTTTGCCAGTTGTCCTGGTAATGCCCTTTATAGAATTTATTTATTTATTTATTTTTGAGACAGAGTTTTCCTCTGGTTGCCCAGGATGGAGTGCAATGGTGCAATCTTGGCTCACTGCAACCTCCGCCTCCTGAGTTCAAGTGATTCTCCTGTCTCAGCCTCCCAAGTGGCTGGGATTACAGGCATGCACCACCACGTCCAGCTAATTTGTATTTTTATTAGTAGAGACAGGGTTTCTCCATGTTGGTCAGGCTAGTCTCAAACTCCCAACCTCAGGTGATCCACCCGCCTCAGTCTCCCAAAATGCTGGGATTATAGGCGCGAGCCACTGCACCCAGCCTATAGAAATTTAAAAAAAAAATTCCTGGCTGAGGACCCAGTCTGAGATCACCCATATGTAGTTGTCATGTCCTTCCATCTGAAGTACTACTTTAGTCTCTTTTTTCTTTTTTTCAAACAGAGTCTTGCTCTGTTGCCCAGGCGGGAGTGCAGTGGCGTGATCTCGGCTCACTGCAACCTCTACCTCTTGAGTTCAAGCAATTCTCATGCCTCAGCCTCCCAAGTAGCTGGGACTACAAGTACCCGCTAATATTTTTTTTTTTTTTTTTTTTTTTTTTTTTTGATTTTCAGTAGAGATGAGGTTTCACCAAGTTGTCCAGGCTGGTCTCAAACTCTTGACCTTAAGTGATCCTCCTGTCTCAGCCTCCCAAATTGCTGGGACTACAGGCATGAGCTACCGCACCCAGCCAGTCTCTTGTCTTTCAAAGATAAATGTTGCCATCTTTGAAGAGCATGAGGCAGTTACTCTGTAGACTGTTCTTTACCTTGGGTTTGTCCTGATGATTTTGCCGGGAACCACGGAAGAGATGTGTCCTTGGTGTGTCATATCAGGAGGTCCACGATGGGTTTTGTGGTCCCTTTCACGTGATGTGATCTTTATCACTTAGTTAAGACTGTGACTGCCAGGCTTCCCCGCAGTAAAGGCCCAGCTGTGGAATACGTTCTTTTCCCAGGAGCCTGGTATCTTTCTGTGGAGAATAGTTTTTAGAAAACAAGATCTGGGTGTTAGGTGTGCTCACTGTCATGAGGGTGTCACTGCTTCTGGGGCTTCTCAGCAGAGAGCTAGGAAATAAATGTGTGTGTTTCTATGTAAACACACCATCTTGTATCCATTTCCATAGCCATCAATGTATTTAAAATCATGAATTTATTCCAGTGCCACCAATTCCAGTCCAGTACCACAGGGTTCAGTCTAGCCTTCCTTCTCTCCATACTTGTAGCCCCCAACACCCCCTTTTTTTAGAACAAAAATATCACTATTATTCTCAGTATTTTTACACAATAGATTTTCTCA
Source organism: Trachypithecus francoisi (assembly GCF_009764315.1). Lineage (NCBI taxonomy): Eukaryota > Metazoa > Chordata > Mammalia > Primates > Cercopithecidae > Trachypithecus > Trachypithecus francoisi. Next base: position 100,132,896 of record NW_022681472.1, on the reverse strand, counting down.
ATCTTGGAATATACTAAAAGTAGTTTTTGAATTGCTAATCCATAACCACTGTGTAACAACAACCTGTTGATGGTCCAATATCTGTCTACTGGCTTTTGCACTTTGATTTGAAGTTCTGTAGTCAAAATACTTCATAAAAAAGATACTTGAGTCTTTGTTTTGTCTTGGTTTTTTTCTCTTTCAGGGTGGCTAACACATTCACGTGTAACAATTCATTGTGTTTGTTTCTATTGTGTTCCGTATTAGTGGTTTCCCTCATCCTTGTTGATTTTCTTTTTTTATAGGTAAGTGAGCTCCCTTTTTAAACCATGAAATTCTTCAGAGGGACATTAGGAAAAGAGCGACATGAGTAAATACTGAAGTCTATCTTGTTTGTCCATAGACTCAATATCATGAAGATGAAAATTTTCCTAAATCGATCTGCAAATTCACTGCATCCCCAGTCAAAATCCAGACAGGAAGCATTTGGGAACTAGTCCACATTACCTCAGTTCACCCAGAAAAAGACACATGTAAGTAGCAGGTGTCTTCATGTTTGTTTGGTAGCAAATAAAGACATCCACTGGACCAGCATAAGTTAGAAGGGCATTTCTTGTCATGGGGAACAGGAGGTGAGTGCCGTCAGGAACAGCTGCAAGCTCTTCATTCCTCCACGTTCGTTTCATTCTTTTCTCTTTAGATGTGGCAAGGAAATGGCTGCCCCACAGTCTGCTCCCCAGTTCACTTGTCCTCACACGTCTGGGGACAGAACCAGTCTGTGAAAGTTACTGTGTCCTCAGTTCATGGTCTCTAGGAGAAAGTCTGACAGGGCCATAGGCAGGTAACCCAGTTCAGTCACCTCTAGGACGGCAGGGTGTGGGTCTCGGCCCGCAGGCCAGTGCCAGTGGGTGGAAATCAAGATTTCTCTTTTGGGCATGTTAAGCTTGAGGTGTCTGTGAGATACAAGAGAAGTTGAGATCTCAGTTCACTATTAATCTGGAGCTTAAAGACAGATTTGGGATGGAAATGTGAATTTGGGAGTCATTAGCATTTTTCTTAAATGAGATATGCATCTTTGGGAAAGCATGAGTTACCCTGGGAAGATCATTAGAAAGAGGACTCGGGACAGAGGCCTAAGATTCCCCAGCTTTGAACATTCTGGTGGATAAGAGAAGCAACAAAGGTGCCTGAAGGGAAGAGACAGAGCTGACCAGGAGAGGAGCCATCGCATCAGACACTGAGGAGGAGGACGTTGAGATTTGGCTTCAGGGAAAGGGTGGTGGTCCTGCCAGGGCCCATCTCGGTGTGACAGGGACAGAGGCTGGGTGACGCGCGAGGGTGACAGAGGGACAGAGGCTGGGTGGCGTGTGAGGGTGACTGAAAGGTCTGCACAGTCAAGGAGAGCAAAGGTGGGGGCTGGTGGAGCTGAGAGGGAGGGAGAAGGAACAAAGATGCCCTAGAGGTCAAGGGGTTAGTCTTGGATAGACAGATACCTCCTGCATTTCCAAGAAGAAAGGAGAAAAATGGGGCAAATGTACTCAGTTTGTAGGTTTGGTGGGATGGTTTCAAGGATGCAGGAGGCAAAGACCTCAATTGCAAATGGGGAGGGAGAGGTTGTGAGAAATTTGAAGAGCGAAGAAAGTGTGGAAGTGTTGACTTGAGGATGAGAAGGTCAGTCCCACAGGCTTCAGCCTGTGCTCACCTCAGAGGCCGGCACCCCACCCACAGGGTGTTGACTGCTCACACCCCCGACCCCAGGTCTCACCATCACCTCCACCACAGCGCTTTTTCCCAAGGCAACACCCAGAATTTCAACAGCAGCATGGCCCTGTTACCCTCCTAACTCGCCTGCCCAGTCTTTCAACATCATGCTGGCCAATCTGCTGACATGTGCCTCCTCAGTCAGGCTCCCCTCTGGCCTCATGTTTCTCCCTTTCTAGCCTGGATTTGGTTACTCATTGTTCCAGTAAATAATTGTTGAATGCTTTCTGTCTGCCAGGCATGAGGTGCCAAGGTGCAAGGATACAACAGGAACAAGAGAGGCATAAGTGCCTGCCTTGTGGAGTTTACGTGCTAGTGGGAAGAGAAAATGACCTAATGGTGACGATTGCTGGAAAACAGCACAAAAGCAGGGAGGGATCGAGGTCTGTGTGGGGTGATGATTGCTGGAAAGTAGCGTGAAAACAGGGAGGGATCGGGGCCCATGTGGGGTCCAGGAGGGGTTTGGTTTTAAATGGGGAAGGTCTCACTGAGATGACATTTGAGCAGTGACTCAAAGCACGTGAGAGAGTGTCAAGTGAAAATAAAAGGATATTCAAGTATCAGGCAGAGAGAATAGTTAATGGGACACCAGGCCTGAGACCTGGAGTGTTGCAGGGCAGCATGGCTAGGAGTAGAGTGAGCAAGGGAGAGAGGTGCTGGGGTGTGTCATGAAGGTCTGTGGCCATGACCAAGACTTTGGCTTTTACTCTGTGTGAGAAGGGGAGATCCTGGAGGGTTCTGAGCAGAGGAGGATGACCTGACTTGCATCTCAATGTGATAACTGCTGTGTGGGGAAGACTGTGCATTCCTGACTCTGTCTGCTCCCTTCTGACTCCATTTGTTCCTGTGAGTCCGCCCTTCCCCTCACCTCAGTGCCATTGGGAGATGGCCACCAGGAGACCCACTGCAGCTGAGGCACAGGGTAGGCCACACTGATGGATGCAGTGGACTGTGCAGGGGCTACAGGAAGGAGCTGCCTAGGACAAGTCAATGACCAGCTCCTCCTGGTCCCTGGTGCTGCCCAGCGTCCAGCCAGACTTGACATGTGTTGGGGTACTTCATCCGAAGCCTAGGGAATTTTAATTTCAGTACGTTGTCATGTTTCCAAAGAGAAAGAGTCTTGCAATTTCTGTCAACCACAGTTTGTTTCTTTCTTTTGACCTTGGTGATGTCGTCGGAAATGTGTTTCTCAGGGAACAAACACCAAGTCCATATGATGGAGAAAGCCTAGGTCATATATTTACTGACTCCATGAGCCTGAGATGCCTCTGTTCAGTGGGGGCTGGGGCATGTGGAAGATGATAGGAAAGCCCTCTTTTTTTTTTTTTTTTTTTGAGACGGAGTCTCACTCTGTCGCCCAGGCTGGAGTGCAATGGCACAATCTCAGCTCACTGCCAGCTCTGCCTCCCGGGTTCATGCCATTCTCCTGCCTCAGCCTCCCTAGAAGCTGAGATTACAGGCACCTGCCACTACACCTGACTAATTTTTTGTATTTTTAGTAAAGACAGGGTTTCACCGTGTTAGCCAGGATGGTCTTGATCTCCTGACCTCGTGATGCACCCACCTCGGCCTCCCAAAGTGCTGGGATTACAGGCGTGAGCGCCTGGCTTTTCTTTTGAAAAAAAAAAAAAAGTCTTAATAGACTATGTTTCTCAAAAGACCCTTAATAATTTAGATAAGTACTTAATATCATAATTACTTACCAAAAACTGGGCCTTCACGATCGCAAAACAGAAATTGGAGAGAGGAGAAGAAAAACGAAAAGGAAGGAGGAGAGTGTGAAGAGAAAAGACACTTATTCTGTCTGCTGGGATTGGCACTCTGAGTACTGACCCCCAAACTTCCACCGTAAAAGGTCCATTCTTCCAGCAGCGGCCGTGTGGCCCCTGCCACGCACTCATTGCCCTAGCTGCTGCATAGGACTCCGAATGGTATTTGTAAAAAGGGCTTGAATCTGCCCCTATAAACTTTATCAAATTAATCAGGGAAGAAGAGGGGAGAAATGAAAGTGAACGAAGCTTGCAGCACATTCAGCGCTCATCATTCGGTCAGCCTTCTCCTTGACACGCTTCCACGTAGGCGTGTGTGCCTGTGTCCTGGAGTCACATGGACCCTAGATTACGGTTCCCTTCAACTGCTCTGTAGATAACAACTTGAACGTTATAAAATGTTAAGTTTTCCCTTTGAGATACGCCTTCAGGTCCTGCATACCCATACGACTACTGACTGAGCTGGTCTGAGACCACACCAAAGAATGCAGTTTCCACATCCTGGTATATCATCCCCTCTGCCCTGGCCAATCAACTACCCCAATTTTCCAGCCCCTCACCCTCCATGATCCTCTTAAAAACCCCAGATGGATTTGAGGGTCTCTTCCCATCTCCTCACTTGGTGCCCTGCAATAATTAAGCTCTCGACTGCATCCCTGCTGTCTCAGTGTCATTGGCCTGTTACTATGCAGCCAGCATACAAACCTGTTGGTCCTGTAACAGGCTTACATCAGTGAACAAGTGAGAACTGGTGCCCACCCCCACCCCTGCCCACTCTGGTGCTGCCTCAACTGTCCTGTGATCCCTTCTCACCTCATGCAGGGGCTGGGGCCCACCAAGGACTGCCCACTGAGGTGATGACATCACATGCTGCACAGAAGCCCCTGAGAGGGTTGCGGTCCAGATTTCAAATGTGGCTTGCCCAATTTACATTTTTTTATTTTTAAAATCAACATAATTCTAGAAAATGCAAATTTGAAAAAGGGAAAATATGTATCACACATAACTCCACTTAACACATTCCCTTAACACCACTTCCAAAGCCAAGCCTTAGTGTCTATTAAGCTCTCTCTAGGACCATTTTTGGCAGGAGCATGAAAGAATCCTTAGCAAGTTTAGATGGACAGAAAAATAAGTGAGGAGGAAGGATTCACATTGTATCCAGAGGTATATCCTTTACACTGTAGGAAAATAGCCTGTTGCATGGCAAGAGTGGTGTCATCTTCAAGCAAAATTGCCATAATGGCCAATGGTTGACTCCTGCACCAAGGTCTTTACACAATGCCTGTAGCATAGATAAACCCTCATAAAGATGCTTACCTAACTTCTCCAGCCATCATGAATTTTGCAAGAAAGTCTGAGATGTGACAGCTGCACATGTTTTACCAGAAAAGCTTGCTCTATAAACAGTACTTTCTGGAGGACAGGTGTGGGGATCGAAACATCACTTCTGTTTGCAAATTCCTATTAAATGCTTATTTTCTGAGGAACTGGATTTGTCAGCCTTTCTTCAGCCTCTCAGCTTTTGGGGGTAGGTTTGCATAGACCTGCTCACCATGGAACATTTGGCAGTCCCAGCTGAGAGACCAAGGAATGGGTGGGGAAACCCAGAGTGTCAGTCACTTCCATGTGCAGTTGCTGTGGCTCACTTTTTAGACACTTGTGGACAACGTCATGAGTGTGGGGACTCCCTGTAAATGCTGGCGGCTTTAGAGAGATTGGGAAGGGAGAGCCATCTGTCACACTGTGGTAAGGAAGGGTGGCGAGCAATACTGCAGTGTGATGACCACTTCTGTGGGCTGCCCATTTGGTGAAGAACCCAGCTAGCAGCAGAAGTTAATGTAAAATGGCTTGAGGAGGAATTGTCATTAGAGAAAAGATCTTTTTAAAGGAGCTCTGTGGTCAGAAGTCAGCTTAATTAAAAGCAGATATTCAGGCTCTTATATATTTTGCAGTGGGGGGAAGACCTTTCAGCTTTTTTCTATTTTGGACCCTGTTTCTGGGAATGTTCTTTTCAGTCAGCTAAAACACCCTTCACCCTTTTTATATTATATGTTTGGCCCCTCTGGTTTGATGGCATGACTTTTGCCTTCTGGAAAGCTTAAGAGCTCCTTAATTTGGCTCCTCCAAGACTTGTTCTTCCATTTCCTTCCACTTCTGCTTCTCCTTCCCGTTGCCATCTTTGATACCACATGCAGAAATCTAGAGATGTAGCAGCCCTGAGACCCCCTGAAGAACACAAAAAGGCAACACACGTCCCCTTTTGGGAGTCTTCTGCGTTCCTTGTAGAGTCCCGAGTCATGAGAAGGTTTCTCTCAAGTGTAAAGTTCTGCTGTCTGGCATTGAGTTCCTGATCCCTCTAGCTTTGGGGGATACCAGGAATTATTTTGTACTCTGAGAGAACAGGACCTTTGGGTATATAGTGGTTGACAAGTCCCTGGTGAGGGCTGCAGTTTTGGAGATGGCTGATGATGTTTGCCATGAGTGGTTATTACTGTAGGGAGCTACTCATTTCTTTGTGTTTAGATAAGAAAAACATGGTTTGGACACCTGGAAGCCATAGAAACACTCGCCACTGAGAGACAAGCCTCCTGTGGGGGATGGGCTGATTGGTGACAGGCCACTCAGCCTCGGGAATGTCTTTGCTGTGAGGTGCACTGTGGAAGCGTCACTATGTCCCGTCCCGTGGCATTGCCCCCTTTTGGGGGACCCAGGATTCTGTGTAAAATAGAATCCTTGATTTTCGGAGATCTAAATGTTGCACCTGCTTTTCACATATGTATGTATTACAGCCAGGAAACTGCAAGTGCCTTCTTGGCCCTGTTAGTTAATGGGCTCCACTCTGAGCTCAGTGGTCCAGTTGGAAAGTGGAGGCTCAATTTGAAGCTACCTATGTAAATGAAATTAGTTTCCTGCCGGGCGTGGTGGTTCACGCCTGTAATCCTAGCACTTTGGGAGGCCAGGGCAGGCGGATCATGAGGTCAGGAGATCGAGACCATCCTGGCTAACATGGTGAAATGCCATCTCTACTAAAAATACAAAAAATTAGCCGGGTGTTGTGGCGGGTTCCTGTAATACCAGCTACTTGGGAGGCTGAGGCAGGAGAATGGTGTGAACTCTGCAGGCAGAGCTTACAGTGAGCTGAGATCACACCACTGCACTCCAGCCTGGACGACAGAGCGAGACTCCATCTCAAAAAAAAAAAAAGAAATTAGTTTCCTTATAAAATGCTATAGTGAATTTCTATGATTTTGTGTTACCTTGGCATCTATGGCATCCATTTTTTACTGTCCTATAACACACTCAGACTCCTTTTTTAAAAGGTTAGGCTGGGCGCAGTGGCTCATTTCTGTAATCCCAGCACTTTGGGAGGCTAAGGCGGGCAGATCACAAGGTCAGGAGTTCAAGACCAGCTTGGCCAATTAGTGAAACCCCGTCTCTACTAAAAATACAAAAATTAGCCAAGCATGGTGGCGGGTACCTGTAACCCCAGCTACTTGGGAGTCTGAGGCAGGAGAATCGCTTGAACCCAGGAGGCAGAGGTTGCAGTGGGCTGAGATCGTGCCACTGCACTCCAGCCTGGGCGACAGACCGAGACGTCTCCAACAACAACAAAAAGTTCCTCCCTGGCTTGGCACGGTGGCTCACCCCTGTAATCCCAGCACTTTGGGAGGACAAGGCAGGCTGATTGCCTGAGGTCAGGAGTTCGAGACCAGCCTGGCCAGCATGGTGAAACCCCATCTCTACTAAAATTACAAAAATTAGCCGGGCATGGTGGTAGGCGCCTGTAATCCCAGCTACTCAGGAAGTTGAGGCAGGAGAATTGCTTGAACCCGGGAGGTGGAGTTTGCAGTGAGCCGAGATCCCGCTATTGCACTCCAACCTGGGCAACAGAGCGAGACTCCGTCTCAAAAAAAAAAGAAAAAGAAAAAAAAGCTTAAATTCTTGCTCTGTGCTTTGAGACGTAAATTTGTTATCCTTTTTTCCTCTAAAACTCAGTAAGGTCTTTGGTCGTGTGGGACAGATTAACTTGTTTCATTTGCAAAGTTTGAATCCAACTGTTGTTTTAAACTAGTGAGTTTTACCTATCTCGTTGCTAAAATTTTAAGATCAAAGCTATAAAAATCTTTGTATTTTATTTGTGTGTGTGTGTGGTGTCTACATGGTACCAAATTGATTTATAAATAAGTGCTCATAAGTTAATAAGCCCAAATATTTTTCAAGTTCATGTGACTTTAGTAATCTTTGGTAAATAAAACTAGATTTTAAATTGTTGGTGAGGTAGGAATGTCTTCAGGATTGTCAATATTAATTTAGACACGTTCTCCTTGGTCTACTAGTCAGACAGGTTTAGGATATCTCTGCTACATGTTTTAAGGTCATAAAACTGTTGATTCTGTGATATTTTTGATACTTGTTTAACTTGTCTGTGAGCTTAGGTCTTAGACCCATTCAATTATGGGCTCTAAACAAACAGCCATGGTGAGGCCTGGTGACGTGTGGAGTTCTCTCTGCCCCAGCTGTGCCTCCTGACTATGCTGGGAGATGCAGACATATCTTCACATCTGTCCTCTGTAATGAGCTTTCTACATGTAAATTCAGGACCCAGATGGGCCGTGTTCTTCATACTCATCCCTGGGTGCCATGTGGGTACTTCCCCAGAATGTCTGGGGAAGACATTAGGACGGTACTTGTGTCATAGTTTCAAAATTATTTTCAGTAATTTTCAATCTTAAAGTCACATTTTGCCCAGCACTTTGGGAGGCCAAGGCAGGCAGATCATTTGAGGTCAGGAGTTTGAGACCAGCCTGGCCAATATGGTGAAACCCCACCTCTACCAAAAAAAAAATACAAAAATTAGCTGAGTGTGGTGGCACGTGCCTGTAGTTCCAGCTACTGGGGAGGCTAAGGCACAAGAATCCCTCAAACCTGGGAGGCAGAGTTTGCAATGAGCCGAGATTGCGCCACTGCACTCTAGCCTGGGTGAAAGAGTGAGACCCTGTCTCAAAAAAAAGTCATGTTTTGTTACATTAAGTAATAGATAAAATGTCTGATACATTTCTAGGTAAGTTAAAATACTGAAACATTATTAAAAATAAGTTTATATACTTTCACATCTTATTTTTAATTTTTATTTTTTATTTTGTTTATTTATTTATTTATTTTGAGACAGAGTCTTGCTCTGTTGCCCAGTCTGGAGTGCAGTGGTGCAATCTCAGCTCACTGCAAGCTCCACCTCCCAGGTTCACGCCATTCTCCTGCCTCAGCCTCCCAAGCAGCTGGGACTACAGGCACCCGCCACCACGCCTGGCTAATTTTTTCATATTTTTAGTAGAGACGGGGTTCCACTGTGTTGGCCAGGATAGTCTCAATCTCCTGACCTCATGATCCACCCGCCTCGGCCTCCCAAAGTGCTGGGATTACAGACATGAGCCACCGTGCCCGGCCTATTTATTTATTTTTTTGAGACGGAGTCTCACTCTGTCACCAGGCTGGAGTGCAGTGGCTCACTCTTAGCTCACTGCAACCTCCACCTCCTGGGTTCAAGCGATTCTCCCACCTCAGCTTCCTGAGTAGCTGGGATTACAGACGCGTACCACCATGCTCGGCTAATTTTTGTATTTTTAGTAGAGACAGAATTTCACCATTTTGGTCAGGCTGGTCTTGAACTCCTGACTTCGTGATCCGCCCTCCTCGGCCTCCCAAAGTGCTGGGATTACAGGCATGAACCACCACGCCCAGCCTAGCATCTTATTTTTATAAGGTGCAGAAAAGCTAAGTATATTTAGACATGTAAAAATTGAGTAAATGTCTTCCTAAAAAATTATGAAATAGTTTTTATTTACAAATACTGATATAGAACAGTTCAAAAAGTTTTTCACTGGAAATTAGGGCTACTAAAACTGTAGTTAATATATGTAATTAAAACTATTAGATATAAAAGAAACAATTGTATATACAGAGTATACAAAGAAGGATAAGTTTTCGGTGAAGAAGTTTATAAAAAGAGGTATGAGGTTGGGTGCAGTGGCTCAGGCCTGTAATCCCAGCACTTTGGGAGGCCAAGGCAGGTAGATACTTGAGGTCAGGAGTTTGAGACCAGCCTGGCTAACAGGGCAAAACCGTGTCTCTACTAAAAATACAAAAATTATCTGGGCGTGGTGGCACACGCCTGTAGTCCCAGCTACTTGGGAGGCTGAGGCAGGAGACTTGCTTGAACCCAGGTGGCGGAGGTTGCAGTGAGCAGAGGTCACACCACTACACTCCAGCCTGGGTGACAGAGCGAGACTCTGTCTCAAAAAATAATAATAAAACATCAGGATGTGGTTTGTTTTTTTCTTTTCCTTTTTTTTTTTTTTTTTTTTTTAGTTTGAGATGGAGTCTTGCTCTGTCACCCAGGCTGGAGTGCAGTGGCACGATCTTGGCTCACTGCAAGCTCCACCTCCTGGGTTCACTCCATTCTCCTGCCTCAGCCTCCCGAGTAGCTGGGACTACAGGTGCCCGCCACCACACGCGGCTAATTTTTTTTTTTTTTTTGTATTCTATTTTTTTTTAAGTAGAGACAGGGTTTCATCGTGTTAGCCAGGATGATCTCGATCTCCTAACCTCATGATCTGCCCGCCTCAGCCTCCCAAAGTGCTGGGATTATAGGCATGAGCCACCGTGCCTGACCGGTTTTTTTTTTTTCCTTTTATTTTGTTTTCTGGAGACAAAGTCTGGCTCTGTCACCCAGGCTGGAGTAGAATGGTGTGATCATAGCTCACTGCAGCCTCAAACTCCTGGGCTCAAGTTATCCTCCTACCTTAGCCTCCCATGCAGCTAGGACTATAGGGGTGTGCCACCACACCCAACTACCTTTATTTTTTTTTTATTTTTTTTTTTTTTTGAGGCGGAGTCTCGCTCTGTCGCCCGGACTGGAGTGCAGTGGCCGGATCTCAGCTCACTGCAAGCTCCGCCTCCCGGGTTTACGCCATTCTCCTGTCTCAGCCTCCCATGTAGCTGGGACTACAGGCGCCCGCCACCTCGCCCGGCTAGTTTTTGTATTTTTAGTAGAGACGGGGTTTCACCATGTTAGCCAGGATGGTCTCGATCTCCTGACCTCGTGATCCGCCCGTCTCGGCCTCCCAAAGTGCTGGGATTACAGGCTTGAGCCACCGCGCCCGGCCCCAACTACCTTTATTTTTAAGTTTTTTATTTTTATAGAGACAAGGTCTCACCATCTTGCCCAGTGTCATCTTGAACTCCTGGGCTCAAGCAGTCCTCCTGCCTTGGCCTCCCAAAGTACTGGGATTACAGGCATAAGCCACCACACTCAGTGGTTTTTGCTAAAGAAAAAATAATTTTCTCTAGTTTAGAGGTTATTTACAAGTTGTTTCAAAATGAAAGAAAAATCATATAAGTCTAAATGGATCTAAAAGTTGGGAAAGGGAAAAAAGTAGAAAAAATGTGTAAGAAGTCATAAATGGACTATGGAAATCTTGTGTAGTCAAAAGCTGAGACTGGATGGATTAGTTTATAAGGTTGTATTAAAATTAGCTTTAGTATTGATAATGGATTAATACAAAAATAAAATTTGGTTTTCTCTTTTGAACAATAATTTCTTGTATAATAATATTAATAAGAAAAATATTTTTATTCACCTTTTGAGTAAACTCCAAAAAAAAACAGGGAGAAGAGAGACAGATTCTGTCTCATGCTGTCTTTCTTAGGTCTTTTAATTGTTCCAAAAACTGAGTCTCCTCTCTATCATTTTTTATTATTTTAATTTATTTAGTTTTTCTTCTGTCTATCAAAGTGTAGAGGTTTTTGCTTTCTGAAATCTTTGAATTACCACTTCGGCTAAATGAATGACTATTACCTTACAGTGAACTGTCATCCTATGTTGATCAAGTGTTTTAAACCTTTCTTATTTTAATATCAGGTGTTTCAAACCTTTGATATTTGACACACTTCCCAAAATCACATTTCAAATTCTAAAATTAAGTTTTTTTGACCTGAACTAACTTGGACATAACAATTAGGGCCCCTGGTGGCCAGGCACGGTGGCTCATGCCTGTAATCCCAACACTTTGAGAGGCCAAGTGGGCAGAACACTTGAGTCCAGGAGTTCAAGACCAGCCTGGACAACATGGTGAGACCCCCATCTCTGCAAAATATACAAAAATTAGCCGGGCATGGCAGAAAAAGTTTTCTTTTCTGGAGTCCCAAACGAGGTACAGGACGAAGAGGGGTTGAAGGCCAGAGGCCCCAGGCTTCAAGACCGCTGTCTGGAGTTGCCTGTTCAGACCGTGTCAGGGCTCACCTGACTGCCCCTGAAGCAGCCAGAGCCCACCAGGGCCCCTCAGGGGACAGCGATCCCCCGAGGTACCCCAGGGCCACCACCGGGCCACGGAGCAGCATTCCAGTCCCACTCCAGGGTCATTTTTTGTCCTCTCCCATCTGTGCAGTGTTACCAGGCCCCAGGGGGACTGGAGGATCAGGGCCAGCCTGGATGGGGTCCCACGGAGTACTCCAGCACACTCAGGGGCTCCCTGCAGACAGGGGGGCCTTCTCCTGGGAAGCCTGGACGCCAAGATAGACTTGCTGTGCAGCACGCTGGCCGAGCTGAAGGGGAGTCGGGGTCATGCGCTCCTGCGACCAGACTAACAGGCGGAGGAGCCCCCGCCACCTCCTGCCTCCTGCACGGGCTCCCTGAAGCCGAACCCAGCCTCGTGCTCCCCGTGTCTCCCTATGGGGGCCCCACTGCAGCCTCTTATGCTGCCGCCAGCACCCCGGCCAGCCTTCCCCGTGCGAGCGAAGGTGGCACAGTCAGTGAGGGGCTGCGGCCCACCCAGGCGGGGAACCTTTCAGACCTCTGGGCCCCTCCTGGGCCCCCACTTTCCTGTCCCAGGCCGAGGTGAAGTCTGGGGGCCTGGCTATAGGAGCCAGAGAGAGCCAGGGCCAGGGGCCAAAGAGGAAGCTGCGGGGGTCTCTGGCCCTGCAGGAGAAGGAAGAGGACGTGAGCACGGGCCCCAGGTGCCCCTGAGCCACCTCCGGAGGATGAGCTTGTCAGGCTGTCGAAGAAGCAGGTGCACGACATGAACCACCCGCCCAGCAGGGGTACTTTGGCCAGTGTGGTGGCTGCGGAGATGTGGTCGGGGAGGGGGTTGTGGCCCTCCATTGCGTCTTTCATGTGGGCTGTTTTGTGTGTGCTACATGCTGGGCCCAGCTTCGGGGCCAGCATTTCTAGGCTGTGGAGAGAGGGCGTGTTGCGAGGGCTGCTACTGGCCACCCTGGAGAAATGTGCCACGTGCTCCCAGCCCACCCTGGACCAGATCCTGCGGGCTATGGGGAAGGACTACCACCCCAGCTGCTTCACCTACCTGGTGTGTCACTGCGGCCTCGACGGCACCCCCTTCACGGTGGATGCTACCAGCCAGATCCACTGCATTGAGGACTTTCACAGGAAGTTTGCCCCAAGATGCTGAGTGTGCAGTGGGGCCATAATGCCTGAGCCGGATCAGGAGGAGACTGAGAATTGTTGCTCTGGATCGAAGTTTTCACATTGGCTGTTACAAGTGCAAGGAGTGTGGGTCACTGCTGTCCTCTGAAGGCGAGTGTCAGGGCTGCTACCCACTGGATGGACACATCTTGTGCAAGGCCTGCAGCTCCTGGTGCATCCAGGAGCTCTCAGCCACCTTCACCACTGACTGCTGAGTCTTCCTAGAAGTACCTGCTGGGTTCTCCGTTCCAGTTCCCATCCTTCAATCGATCACCCTCCCTGACATCCACCTGTATGACTTCATCACCAAATGCTGTCTCCTCTTTCTCCAATCAAGAAATAATAATCCCTCGAGTTTACAAAACAAAACAAAACAAACAAAAAAATCAGCCGAGCGTGGTGGCTCACGCCTGAGCCTGGGAGACAGAGGTTGCAGTGAGCTGAGATCGTACCACTGCACTGTGGCCTAGGTGACAGAGCAAGACCATGTCTCAAAAAAAAAAAAAAAAACACAACTTGCCACATTGTGTCCAGGCACAGTGGCTCATGCCTGCAATCTCAGCACTTTGGGAGGCCAAGGTGGGAGGATCACTCACAGAGTTCAAGATCAACCTGAGTAATATAGCAAGACCCTATCTCTACAAAAAAATAAATTAATTAATTTTGAAAAAACAATGAGGCCAGGTGCAATGGCTCATGCCTGTAATCCTAGAACTTTGGGAGGCCAAGGCGGGCGGATTGCCTGAGCTCATGAGTTCAAGTCCAGCCTAGGCAACATGGCGAAACACTATCTCTACTAAAATACAAAAAATTAGCTGGGCGTGGCAGCATGCACCTGTAGTCCCAGCTACTCAAGAGGCTGAGGTAGGAGAATTGCTTGAACCCGGGAGATGGAGGTTGCAGTGAGCCGAGATCGTGCCACTGCACTCCAGCCTGGGTGACAGAACGAGACTCCATCTCCCAAAAAAAAAAAAAAAAAGTAGGGCTCCTGAAAGGCCAAGAGAGACATATTAGGCTAATTTGGTACATTACAATTATATAGGAACCATTGTCAAATAAGAAATGGTGTCTAGGCCAGGCATGGTGGCTCATGCCTGTAATCCTAGCACGTTGGGAGGCCAAGGTGGGCGAATCACCTGAGGTCAGGAGTTTGAGACCAGCCTGGCCAACATGGTGAAACCCCATCTCTACTAAAAATACAAAAATTAGCCGGGTGTGGTGGCACATGCCTGTTTTAAATTTCTTCATGATGTTTTTATTTGGCTCATTAATGGAATAAGTTCTTTTTTTTCCATTTTGGCATACAAATTCTCTCTGTCTCTTTTTTTAAAAAAGAAACAGGATGTTACTCTGTTGTTCAGGCTGGGATGCACTGGCACAATCACAGCTCGCTACAGCCTTGACCTCCCAGACTCAAGTGATCCTCCCATCTCAGCCCCCACAGTAGGTGGGACCACAGGTGTGTGCCACCATGCCCAGCTAATTTGTGTGTGTGTGTGTACAGAGTCTTATTATGTTGCCAAAGCTGGTCTCAAACTCCTCAAGCATTCCTCCTGCCTTGGCCTCTCAAAATGCTAGGATTACAAGTGTGAGCCAACACACACAGCCCAGATTCTCTTTTTGATTGTAATCCTTCTGCACATTATATTTCTACTATTCAAATTATTGTTACATATCTCTCATTTTACTTCTTCTGAGAAAACAAAAATGGCATTTGTATTAGTCTGTTCTCACGCTGCTGATAAAGACATATCCAAGACTGGGCAATTTATAAAAGAAAGAGATTTAATGGACATACAGTTCCACATGGCTAGGGAGGTCTCACAATCATGGCAGAAGGCAAGGAGGAGCAAGTCACATCTTACATGGATGGCGGCAGGCAAAAAGAGCTTGAGCAGGCAAACTCCCATTTTTAAAACCATCAGATCTCACCAGACTCATTCACTATCACAAGACCAGCACAGGAAAGACGCACCCCCATAATTCAACTCCCACCAGGCTGCTCCCATGATGTGGGAATTGTGGGAGTTACAATTCCCATGAGATTTGGGTGGGGACACAGCCATTCAAAATGAGATTTGGGTGGGGACAGAGCCCGACCATATCCCCATTGCAAAGACTAGAGATGGTTCAACAAAGCTGGCAAATCTCCCTCATTTGGAATCCTGCTGGGCCCAGTCTGTTTTCTGTCAGCAATGCTCTGCTGCTAAAGCTATATATCAAGCACTCTCCCTCTGGGCCCAGGGACTCCTCCAGAATAGGAGGGCCCTTGAGATAATAAGGGTGGGTTTCACAGAGTGGAGTGTAGGAAAATAGCCTGTTGCCTGGCAAGAATGATGCCCTCTTGAGGCAAAGCCACTGTGATGAGCAGTGGTTGACTCCGGCATATGAAAGGGTCCTGTGGCAAGGTCTTTACACAATGCCTGTGGCATAGATAACCCCTCATAAGGATCCTTATCTAACCTCCCCATTGGTCACAAGTTTTGCAGGAAAGTCTGAGACATAACCAGCTGCACGTGTTTTACCAAAAAAGCTTGCTACTTTTTGGAGGGCAGGTGCAGGGATCCATCATCTCAAAGCTGCCTAAGACATGACTTTTGTTTCTAAGTCCCTGTTGAAAGTTTTCTTCTTGGAAATGACTTATCAGCCTCTTTGACCTCTCATCTCCCTCTGCCTTTGGCGGTAGATATGCATAGACCTGCTCACTGCAAAACATACTTCTCACGTGGCGTAATGAGCAATCTGGGGCCATTTTTTGATGTTTGATTATTGTCAGTGTTTAAGTCTCACCCTCCCTCTTTCCTTTGTGCTCACACCTGGGGAAACCGGTAAGAAAGCCTGGGTGCTCCCTTCTTTGGTGACACCAGAAGATTCGAACCACACAAGCCCCTGCCTGCATGTGGGGACTCTCCCATAAGTCCCACCCCAACCACAATAAAAACCCAGTCCAGCCTCCTTGCTGTCTCAAGCCATTTTGGACCCACCTGGGAAGCCTCGCTGCTGCCCTCAATTATGTATAAAATAAACCTTTTCACACCCTCCTTGGGGTGTATGTGTTTGTGTAACATCATCAGTCTCAAAATTGTGGGTGGGTCATCTGAGTCTGCAGATAACATCTGAGTCTGCAGGTAACCATACAGTTGGCACTGTCAGCAGATGTCTGGGTGATGACCGTCCCACCCAGTGGTATGTCTTCCATTGCCTCGGCATATTCATTCACCAGCTCTCTGCTGGCTGGCCAGCATGTGCTCTGAGCTGTGCTGCTTTGTGTGTCGTTGTTGAGTCCAACAGAACCCTCCAAAAAAAGCTCCAGGGCCTGGGGGGGAAATAGGGCCTTTGCTGGGCAAATTTCAGCTGGACCACCTGCCTGAGGCTTGAGGGGCAAGAATCACAGTCACCACTGGCCCCTGTTGTGTGTGGGGAGGGGTGGGGAGAACCCTGGCTCCCAGATATCCCATGTGGCTTCTTCTATGTGCAGAGTTTTCTCTGCCCATGGACTAAGCTCTGAGCATTTCCAAAAGTCAGAACATCAACTGTGGAGACTGCTCCCCTATGGAAATTTGATATAATCAAATGATGGGTTAAGGATAAATGTCATACTGTGGGTATTGGAATAACCAGCTAGCCATTTGGAAGATAAAATTAGATCCATTCTCCACACCATGTAGCAGAATAAACTGCAAATGGAACAGAGGTAATTGTAAAGAAACAAAACCAAACAAGTACTAGATGAAAACATGAATAAATTATTCTAGAAACTGAAAGTTAGGGAAATTTTACTATTACTCAAAATCAAGAAACAAGAGAGAAAATATCCATAAATTTAACCACATGAAATTTTTTTACATGATCAAAACCAACAAAGTAAAAAAATGACAAACTGAGAAAAATATTTATAACATATTACAGATAGCACATATAAAATAATATACAAAAGATTATTTTAAGATTAGAGTTGTCAGGCCAGGGTGGTTCATACCTGTAATCCTAGCACTTTGGGAGGCCAAAGTAGGGGGACCACTTGAGCCTAGGAGTTCAAGACCAGACTGGGCAACATAGGGAAACCCTGTCTCCACACAAAAAATTTTTAAATTAGCCTGGCGCAGTGGCACGCTCCTGTGGTCCCAACAACTTTGGAGGCCGAGGCAGGAAGATTGCTTGAGTCCAGGAGGTTAAGAATACAGTGAGCCATGATGGCACCACTGCACTCCAGCCTGAACAACAGAGCAAAACCCTGTCTAAAAAAGATTAGGGTATCATTTTCAAGAAATGTTGAAGCCACTGAGTAACACAAGTGAACTCCAGTCCTTACCTCATACAATATATAAAAATTGACTCAAAATGTATCATCAACTAAATGTATAAAACTTAGAAAAAGAAAATATAGGAGGTCAGGCACCTTGGTTCACGCCTGTAATCCCAGCACTTTGGGAGGCCAAGGCAGGTAGATCACAAGGTCAGGAGTTGAAGGCTGAAACCCCATCTCTACTAAAAATTGGCCAGGCATGGTGGCAGGCGCCTGTAATCCCAGCTACTGAGGAGGCTGAGGCGGGAGAATTGCTTGAACCCAGGAGGCAGAGGTTGCAGTGAGCTGAGATCGCGCCATTGCACTCCAGCCTGGGCAACAGACCGAGACTCAGTCTCAAAAAAAGAAAAAAGAAAAAAAAAAAAACTTAGGGGAAAACCTTAGAGATCTTGACTTGGCAAGAATTAATTAATTTTATTATTATTACTTTTTGTTTTATTGAGTGCTTGTGTGCTAAACACTAAGCGCCAAGGCTACATCAGTGAACAAGCAACCTCCACCTCCCAGGTTCAAGTGATTCTCCCTGCCTCAGCCTCCCGAGTAGCTGGGATTACAGGTATCCACCACTATGCCCAGCTAATTTTTGTATTTTCAGTAGAGAAGGGGTTTCGCCATGTTGGCCAGGCTGGTCTTAAACTCTTGACCTCAAGTGATCTTCCCGCCTTGGCCTCCCAAAGTGCGGGATGACAGGCATGAGTCACTGTGCCCGCCCAAGAATTTACTAAATAAGAAACAAAAAGTATGAACTTTCAAGGAAAGAAATCAGTTAATTCATTTATCAAAACTTAAAACTTTTGCTCCTCAAAATGAAATGAAAAGGCACAACTGTGAGAAAATATTTGCAAAACATATATTTGCAACATAGGACCTGTATCCAATCCTATAAATAATTCATAACTCAATAAGACAAATGACTATTTAAAATGGGCAAAAAACGTAAACAGCTGCTTCACCAAAGAATGTATCTACATAGTAAATAAGCACATGAAAAGACGCTCAGCACCATTAAGCATTAAAGAAATGCAAATAAAAACCACAATGAGGCTGGGCACGGTGGTTCACACCTGTAATCCCAGAACTTTGGGAGGCCAAGACAAGTGGATCACTTGAAGTCAGGAGTTTGACACCAGCTGGCCAACACAGCGAAACCCTGTCTCTACTAAAAATACAAAAATTACCCAGGCGTGGTGGTGCACGCGTGTAATCCCAGCTAGTTGGGGGGCTGAGGCAGGAGAATCACTTGAACCCAGGAGGCAGAGGTTGCAGTGAGCCGAGATCATGCCAAGGCACTCAAGCCTGGGCAGCAGAGTGAGACCCCATCTCAAAAAAAAGAAAAACACATGAGATGCCACTGTACTCCCACCAGCATGGCTAATTTTGTACAGATTGACAATACCAAGGGTAGGCAAGTATATGGAGCAACTGGAGCTGCCACATACTGCTCAAGGAGGGGTAAAGTGGTGAAAAAACACTTTAGAAAGAGGTTGACAGTTTCTTTAAAAGAAACAAAAAGCAGGCTGGGGTGCAGTGGCTCACACCTGTAATCCCAGCACTTTGTGGAGCAGAGGCAGGTGGATCACTTGAGGTCAGGAGTTCAAGACCAGCCTGGCCAACATGGTGAAACCCCATCTCTACTGAAAATACCAAAATTAGCCAGGCGTGGTGGTGTCTGCCTGTAATCCCAGCTACTCAGTTGGCTGAGGCAGGAAAATTGCTTGAACCCAGGAGGCAGAGGTTGCAATGAGCCTGGATCATGCCACTGCACTCCTGCCTGGACAACAGAGTGAGATTCCGTCTCAAAAGAAAGAAGAGAGAGAGAAAAAGTGAGAGAGGGAGGGAAAAAGAGGGGAAGAGAGAAAGAAGAAAGAAAGAAGAAGAAAGAGAAAGAAAGGAAAGAAAGAAAGAAGAAAGAAAAGAAAAAGAGAAAGAAAAGGAAGGAAGAAAAATGCAAGAAAGAAAGCAAAGAGAAAAGAAAGAAGAAAAAGAAAAAGGAAAAAGAAAAGAGAGGAAAGAACAAAAAGAGAAAGAAGGGAGCAGAGATACACACAAAAACTTACATACAAATGTCTCTAGCTAAAAAATGGAAACAACCCATGTCCAGTATCAGGTGAATGGATTAAAAATTGTGGTACGTACAATACAATGGTTGGGAGTCTCGCCCAACAATGTAAAGGAGCACACTATTGATATACACAGCAAATGGCTAAATCTCAAAATACCTCTGCTGAGTGAAAGAGGCTAGATCCACCCATACTCCAAAATAATATATCTTCTATGATTATATAATACCATACAAAGTACAAACTGAGTTAGAGTGACAGAAAGCAGACCCAGGGATGGGGGCGTTTGGGGTTGATGGACATGTTTAGTATCTTAATCCCAGGGATAGTTTCACGGGTATCTACTTATGTCAACATTTTCATCCAACTAAAAGTACGTGCAATTTATTGTCTGTGCAATTTATACCTCAATAAAACAACAAAAATAAAGCAATAAGGACATAGCAGTCAAATATATTTTTAAAAATCAATGTATTATCAGCCTTATAGTATATTTCCCCATAAGAAATGTTTATTTCTCTTCTCTGAACACAGTATTTCTAAATATCCTCAGTTGTACATATTAATTAGGTTGAGGATAAACTGAATGATAGTTAATGAAATCAGATCTGAAGTCATGACTTTTAAATTGATTTTTAAGTTTACTCTTTATCACTTATCTGGTGTCAAATTGATTACCTGTAAGTTCTCAGGTTGCATCAAAAAAACACTATCAGGGATTTCTGGCAATTTTTTTTTTTTTGAGACAGAGTCTTGCTCTGTCACCCAGGCTGGAGTGCAGTGGCCGGATCTCAGCTCACTGCAAGCTCTGCCTCCCAGGTTCACACCATTCTTCTGCCTCAGCCTCCCGAGTGGCTGGGATTACAGGCACCCGCCACCACACCCGGCTAATTTTTTTGTATTTTTAGTAGAGGCGGGGTTTCACCTTGTTTGCCAGGATGATCTCTGTCTGACCTCATGATCTGCCCGCCTCCGCCTCCGAAAGTGCTGGGATTACAGGGGTGAGCCACCGCGCCCAGCCTGATTTTTGGCAATTTTTAATCTTAAACATGGCACTTTACCCAGCTGAAAAACGACATTTTCCTAGTCACCCTTGGAGCTAGAACTGGTAACACACTTTAGGCCAAAAAGATGTAAGTAAAAGTCACAGGGTGCAGTTCTGAAACAGCTGTTTCACGTGGGGTTGACTGAGCATACATTTGCTTTTGTCATTTGTTTTTTCTTATTCTGCCTGGAATCTGGATGTGATTCTAGTAATGAAGCAGTCTTCTTGCAATCATGAGGCAAAAAAAGAAAGAAAGAAAGGAAGCTGCTTATTAAGATGGCCAATGGAAAATAAAGGGGGAGCCTAGAGGCCTGGTGGCATTGTGTGGCCCTAGATGGGCTCCGTATTCCTAGAAAAAGTGACTCATTAAAAAAGAAAAATTATTTGGTTCAGCCACTGTAATCAGGTTTCTGTTGCACAGTCAATGCCAATCTTAAGTGAGACAGTAACATAATATGTTAAATTGGTTTTAAAAAAAAATGTGAACACAACCTCAAAAGAATAGTTTCCAGCATAGCACTTCTGGTCTCTCTCTTTTCACCCACACATACACGTTTGTATGGTTTCTGGCTCATAACTGCCATAGCCCTTGTTACAGTCGTTTGTTATAACGTTGGATGTTATAGCAATGATTCTCCTGCCTCAGCCCCCCAACTAGCTGGGATTACAGGGGAAGACCTCAGGAAACCAAATCTCTCTGACTTTCTCCTGCCCACAGGACCCTTATCTTCCCCTACCTTTCCAATTGTGGGTCATAAGACCATCATTCCAGAGAGGGTCCCACCTCATAGCCTGGTGGAAAAAATATTGATGTCACGAAGCTTCCATGAAAACCCAAGAGGACTGGGTTTGTAGAAGCTTCCAGAGAGCTGAACACACGGAGGTTCCTGGAGGGTGGTGTGCCCAGCAAGGGCACGGAGGCTCTGCACCCCTCTCCCCATGCCTTGCCCTACACATCTCTTTATTTGTATCCTTTGTAATATCCTTCATTATAAACTGGCAAACATAAGGTTTTCCCTGAGTTCTGTGAACTGTTCTAGCAAATCAAACCCAAAGAGGGAGTCATGGAAACCCCAACTTGAAGGAAGTCAATCAGTTCTGGAGGCCCAGACTGTGACTCATGTCCGGGACTGGGGAGTGGGGAACTGAGCCCTCATCCTGTGGGATCTGGCACTATCTCCAGGTAGACAGTGAAGGAGCTGAATTGGAGGACGCCCAGTAGAATTGATTGCTTGCTGATGGGGAGAAATCCCCATATATTTGGGGTTACCTAAGGCTTCTGTGTTGATTGTTACTGTGTTAGTATGAGAGCAGAGGAAAAACAGGGTTGGAGAGTTTTTCTGAAATAATTTTCTGGTCTCCTAAGGTAGGTGTGGGTTTGAATCCCACTTGTGGCAGTGTGAGAGTAGGAAAAAAACAGTTTGAGTTTTTCCAAAACAATTGGTGTCAAAACATGGTGAAACCCCGTCTCTACTAAAAATACAAAAATTAGCTGGGCATGGTGGCAGGTGCCTGTTATCCCAGCTGCTTGGGAGGCTGAGGTAGGAGAATGGCTTGAACCCAGGAGGCAGAGGTTGCGGTGAGCCAAGAACATGCCATTGCACTCCAGCCTGGACGACAACAGTGAAACTCGGTCTCAAAAAAAAAAAAAAAAGTAAACTGTATACTTATGAATGATACATATATTGTATATATATATCATATACTATTTGTTGCAGGGATTGTGCCTCACACAATTGTGGGACATAGTTCCTGTAAGGCTGTTGTCTTTGCATCTGTTGCTCGAACAGGGCAGACAGTTAGGAAGGGAAGATGGATGTAAAATGAGGAGCGTAAGGACAAGTTGAGGTCTGTGACCTCAAGCTGGAGCCCAGGATGGGCTGAAACCCCTTTGTTGCCCTGTAGGAGAAGCTGGAGCCTTTAGTCTTAGAACTGAAGAGGCCAGAGGAAGAGGGGGCAGCTGCTGCCTCATGTCGCCAAGGTGAACCAGCAGACACACTGCACCTGCCCGGACCTTCTGTAGTCCTCACTATCTCTGGACACTCTGTAATTCCTGCATTTATTCTGCGTATCGCCTACTGTCTCCATTCACATATATGGTCCAGAAAGACATGGATTTGTTAGGCACATTGCTTGTTCACTGATGTAGCCCCGGCACTTAGTGCTTAGCACACAAGCACTCAATAAACATTGTGCTGTTGAAGGAGAAAGACAGTCACAGAGACACAGAAGGGACAAGCTAGAGAGGATGTCAGCTGCTAAATCTAAGTGAAGGGCATGCAGGTATTCATTGTATTATTCTTTCAACCTTTATGAATGTATGAACATTTGCAAAATAAAGTTGTGCAGGAAGGAGAAAAACAAAAACCAGGATGCACTGAGGTCTGAGGTGAAGGTCCCAGAGCATCAGTTCTCATTGGGATCAAGGTTGCTGGGACAGAGCTTGATCCCTCTCAACTGCTGAAACAATCCAGGACAATCCAATAGTAGAGCTGAATTTCAATCACCTTGGCCCTGAGCTTCACAGCCCTTTGTTAGAGGGAATCCTGTGACACTGAGGTGTGTGTAACCACAAGACTGGCCCAAACTGACCCTATTCTGTTGGTAACAGGAGGTATAGCAGAGCCAAAACTGAAAGTCATGTAACTTGGGCACGCACAAAGGAGGAAAATCATAACTCGGAACCAACGTTTCCTCCTTGCGGAGCCAAGAAGACGGACATGACTGGAGCTTGAGGGGCGGGACGCTTTCAGAAAGGAAGAGTCCATCATCCTGGAAGATGTGGTGCTGAAACCTGCCATTCCACACCTTACCATAAATGGCCAAGTTTAAAGCCCTCCTATCGAAACCTGCCCGCCAGCACTTCTGCATGCCAACCTGTCCTCCCTAACCCATCAAGTTTGACCTAAGCCCAGTGTGGAAGACACATTTGAGCCGCTCCTCCGGTCTCCTTGTCCGTCGACCTTGAAATTAATAAAGCCTTCTCTTTTCTCAAACACTGGTGCCATAGTATTGGCTTCTAGTGCGCCAGGCAACGGGCCCGCTGCTCGAAACGCGCCTGGTGGATGGAAGCTCCGTGAAGTGCGAACCCCTGCCCGCAAGGGTTGCTGTTACGAAGTTCGCTGAAGCGCAGCGCAGACTTGGCGTTTGCCTGGTGCGTGGCAATTACGGAATTATCGCCACATCCTCCCGGCCTCCGCTTCCAACAGCGCGGGCCGGGCACTCGCTTCCAGTCCACCCCACAACCTTAAGCCTTCCCCGCCGCCCCCCAGCAGCCCCCAGCCCCGCCCTGTGGAGAAGCCTCTTGAGAGTCTGGGCCTGGCCACGCGCCCGATGGACGACGCGGACCTGGCCTTCGGGAGTGAGGCCAGCGGAAAGTGGACTCGGCGCCGGCCTTCCCCTCCCCTGGCACCGCTCCAAACCAGCCCCACCCGCCCTGCCGCCGGCCGTCAGGTCCTGGGCTGTGCCGGAGCTTCCACGCGGGTGTGGCCCGCCCCTCTCCCCCAGGTGCGCGGTGTCAACACACCAAAAAGCAAACACCAGGGCCGAGTGGGCGACGGAGGCAGTCGCTGTTCAGTGTCGCCCCCTGCCGGGACCACGCCGCGCCGGGCACAGCGAAGTGAGGCTGCGCCTCCGACCTCGCAGCGCTCAGCCTCCCAAGTGGGTGGAATAACCTCACGCAAGTCATCAAACAAGAGGACTTCAGTGTTGCAACGAAGGAAGACAAAGGGCCCCTGAGGAGGCGACATTCGCACTGCAGCGGGGCAGGGACCAGCCAGGCGGCTGAGGGCAAGGTCGTTCCCAGCAGCAGGGACCGCAAGGGCAAAGGCTTGGAGAGGGGAACGAGCTCGAGTTCCAGGACGGCGGAAGCCAGCGCAAATCGAGGGGGGGCTGCGGGGCAGGCAGGGGTGTCCCCCACAGGGCGACGGCGGCAGGAACTCGGGAACCGGGACTGCGAGCGGGTAAGGCTCGAAGGGGGGCTGTAGCCTACGCGCCCGGAAGTGCGGCCGGGGTGCCGGCCGGGCCCATTGCCCAGAGCAGTTCGGCCCCTCTAGGGATCGCGGAGGCCTGGCTCTCGGTGGCGCCTGAGAGCTCCCTGCAGTCGGTCACCGAGGGAGGCTTCGGGCGGGGAGGGGGGTAAGGTGACGTAAACATGCGTTGCCCTCCAGGATTGGCGAACTCGGCTGTGGGGGCGGGAACTAAGGGGCAGGAGCCCCCAGGGATTGGCGGCTGCGCAGACGGGGCGGGGCAGCCCTTTGTCTGAGGGTGCTGCGGGATGCCGCTCCTTCGCGCGTGAGGCTGCGGCGTGGACGGTGAGTGGGGGCCGCGTGTCGGCGCCGGCCAGGACCCTCTCCCATCACGGACACCCGAGCCGGCGCGTCCTCCATACGAATCGTGGACTCTTCCCCGCGAGCACGCACTGCCCCTTCCGTTTACGTTGGTCCCCTCCCCTCACGGACGCGCGGCGGCCTCCTCCCCAGGGCCAAGACCGCGCCCTCTCCCCGGTTCGGGGTTCCCACCCTTCCCCTCGCCCGGCCTTGGACCCCATGGGGGCCTCCCGCGCCCCCGCCCGTCTCGGACGGCCTCGGTCCCTTCCTCCCCCCTTCCCCCCGTGGGCCCCCTCAGAGCCCCGGCGTCCCTCCCACCTTGGATCTCCTCAGATCTCCGGCGTTGCTCCCCCTCGGGCCCTCCCGCGCGCTTTCTACCGGCGCCGTGCCTCGGGCCAGGTTGGCCGGAGTCCTAGGGGCGCAGTCCGGACCCCCGGGCCGCTCTTCTGGCCGCGCTCCTGGGGGTCTCGTGTCCCCTATGATGGGCCCGGAAAGGGGTGGGGAGCTTCCCCAAAATATAAAAATGGAGGTTTTTTCTGTTTTATGCACAACCTGAGGAGCCCCATGAAGACCCCGGCGGCGCACCGGGAGGGCCACTTTATTTAGCTGTAAAAAGTCTTCCCGCTTCAAGACGAAAACGAGCTGCTTTCGAGTGTGCTGCTTGCAGGGTGTCTTATCCTCTCCCCGGTTTGCTGTCGATGCTGTCTTTTCTGTTACTTTGTCAGAGCCCTGTTTTAATGAATGAGCCCAACTCTTTGCAACACAGCAAATATTTTCCTTGTTGTTTATTGGCTTAATTTTAAAATTGAAAATAATATGCAATACTTGTAATGCAGGCATGTCAGAAAAATATAAGTCACCCCCCAACTCTCTGCCAGTGCATGAAGAGGCAGGAACTGTGAACAGTTTCGGATGCCGTTAGCGCTCTAGGCACGCGCGCACACCCTTTTTTCTGTCATCAAAGGGAAGCTGCTGTCGTTTGGACTAACACCGGGGCGGCAGGGGGCGCTCCGCTCGTCCTCCGCCGGGTCGGTGCGCGTGGATTTTTCAGTTCCTAACTGTCTTCTGGACGTAGGTATCTCTGTCCGATGGACTCTCCCAAGTGGGTAACGGTGGGAGATTGCCACTGACATTTCCGCCCCGTCCGCGGCTCTGGTCCTGTGCGCTTGACAGGTCACTGCATTCCTGGCAGGTCAACGTTTTTCGTTTATTGGTGAGATTGAAATCCCTTCATTTGTGTTTTAGCCATTTGTGTTACTTTGTGATTTACCAGCTCATATTTTTTTCCATGTGTGTTGAAAATATACTTCTCAATTTGTCTTTTGACTCTGATTATGGTGTTTGGTTCTGGTTTGGGCTTTTTCAAAATAGAAAATTTAAAATTTTTAAGAGTCAAATAGTTTGCCCTAAGGCATTTGGGGCTTTGTGCTGTGTTTTTTTTTTTTTTTTTTTTTGAGACAGAGTCTCGCTCTGTCACCCAGGCTGGAGTGCTGTGGCCGGATCTCAGCTCACTGCAAGCTCCGCCTCCCGGGTTCATGCCATTCTCCTGCCTCAGCCTCCCGGGTAGCTGGGACTACAGGCGCCGCCACGTCGTCCGGCTAGTTTTTTTTTTTTGTATTTTTTAGTAGAGACGGGGTTTCACCGTGTTAGCCAGGATGGTCTCGATCTCCTGACCTCGTGACCCGCCCGTCTCGGCCTCCCAAAGTGCTGGGATTACAGGCTTGAGCCACCGCGCCCGGCCTGTGCTGTGTTTTAAATGGCTTTCCCCACTCCAAGATTATTTTTAAAATAAACTCTTGTTTTTCTGTGGTACTTGTAAAATGTTGGATACGTCTGGAATTTATATTTTCTTGTGGGGTGAGCGTGGACTCCAGCTTCGTTTTTTCCCCTAAATCATAGGCATTTCTAATACTATTGATCTTTCCATTGATTTGAAAAACCACTTTTGTCATATACTAAATTGTTGCATGCCTTTAGGTCCATTTTTGGAGTTTGGTAGCTTTGATGCGCATACGATTTTGATTTATAAGCTGTGGATCTCTGGATCTCTGCTTTCTGCTTTTGGTATTTTGCTTAGAATGGCCCTTCTCACATAAAATAATAAAAATATACCTGTATTTTAAAGTTCTTTTTTATTGAATATAATAATTATACATATTTATGGGGTACATGTGATATTTTGATACAAGGATAGCATACAATGTATAATGATCAAATCAGGGTAATTAGGATACAAACATCATTTTTTGTGTTGGAAGCATTTCACATATCTTCTTCTGGTTGTTTTGAAATATACAATAAATTAGTAACTACAGTCACCTTACCGTGGTATCAAACACTGGAACTTACTCATTATATCTGACTGTATGTTTGTAGTCATTAACTTACCTATGTTCACCTCCCCCCAGCCCCACCCTTCCCATCCTCTGGTAACCATCATTCTACCCTCTACCTCCATGAGACCAACTTTTTAAACTCACACATACAAGTGAAAACATGCAATATTTTTCTTTCTGTACCTGGCGTGTTTCAATTAACATAATGACCTCCAGTTCCATCCCTGTTGCTGCAAATGACATAATTTGATTATTTTTATAGCTGAATCATATTCCATTGTGTACATATACCACATTTTCTGTATCCATTTATTTGATGTACATTTTGGTTGATTCCATATCTTAGCTATTGTGAATAGTGCCGCAGTCAACATGTATGTTCATATATCTTTTTGATATACTAACTTCCTTTCTTTTGGGTATATACCAAGCAGTGGAATTGCTGGGTCACATAGTGGATCTATTTTTAATTTTTCTCATATGCCTGTTGGCCATACATATTATCTTTTTGATAAATTATTCAGATCATTTACGTGTTTTTAAATCAGATTAGTTGTTGCTTTCTATTGAATTGTTTGACTCCCTTCTGCATTCTGGTTATTAATCCCTTATTGGATGGACAGTTTGTAAATATTTTCTCCCATTCTGTATGTTGTCTCTTCACTCTGCTGATTGTTTCCTTTCGTGTACAGAAGCTTTTTAGTTGATGTAATTCCATTTGTCTAGTTTGCTTTTGTTTCTGTGCTTTTGAGGTCTTACCCAAAAAATGTTTTCCCAGATCAGTGTCCTCAAGTGTTTCCTTGATGTTTTACAGCTTTCTTTATAGGGATCCTGTGCATTTCTAAGGTTTAATCTTGTTTCTTGTTGCTATTTGTTGAATAGATTTTTTTCCCTTCGTATTTTCTGACTAGGTTTTACTGGTATATAAGCTATCAGTTTGGTTGTTTTTTGTTTTGTTTGTTTATTTGCTTTTCATCTTTTGAGATGGAGTCTCGCTCTGTTGCTCAGGCTGGGGTGCAATGGTGGGATCTCGGCTCACTGCAAATTCCACCTCCCGGGTTCAAGCAATTCTCATGCCTCAGCCTCTGGAGGAGCTGGAATTACAGGCACGTGCCACCACACCCGGCTGATTTTTGTATTTTTAGCAGAGACAGGGTTTCACCATGTCACCCAGGCTGGTCTTGAACTCCTGACCTCAGGTGATCCACCCACCCTGGCCTCCCAAAATGCTGGCATTACAGGCATGAGCCACTGTGCTCAGTGAGAAAGCTATCAATTTGGATACATATTTCTGATCATTAATTCTGGAAAGGTTGCAGGTTAGGGTTAGTTTAGGTTAGTTAGTTTAGATTAGGTTAAGTTTAGCAGTGTTTTGCCTTGTGCTCACAGGTGGCTCAGAAGCTGCCTCTCTTGAAAGTGCTTTCACCCTGGGGGTAGGGGCTCCTTGGTGATGAAGAGGGAGCAGTGCTTGTTAGAAGGAAGTCCAGGGTGTAAGGATGATGAGAAGCAAGAGAAGGCAGTGGCTCTGGAGGAGATCCTGGCAGCTCACCCCAGACCAGGAGACTCCAAATCTGCCTGTCCCAGTGTGTCACCATGTTCAGGGTCCTCTGGAATGACAGGCATACTGCTTTGTCACATCAAGACAGTCAGGAGTTCCAAAAAGAGTGATAGAAGTGTCTCACTGCGATGTGGCTTTCGATCACCTAAAGAAAACTGGAAAGCCAGTTGCTGTTAACAACATTGATCTATTGTTTTTGTTTTGGATTATTCCTTAGGGAAATTTTCAAAATTGAAATTCCTGAGTTTGAAAAATGAACTCTTCATGCTGCCACCTTTGTGATCAGTGGGTGGGTGGGATCGTTGCTCAGCCAGTGCCCTGAGTGGGTGTTCTTTATATTGCCCATTTGTTAGCTGTTGGCATGGCCTCAAGAGGGGGGTCCTCAAACTCCACTTCCAGTATTCGATGGAGGTGATTTCCAGCCTGTCCCAGCCCCTGGCCTTGGAGCCTGGCGTCTATAGAGGACTCGTCATGAGCCTGTCTTTTAATTTTTAAAAACGGTCCAAATCACGCTCTCTCCCTGCCTGAAGTGTGTTCTCACGGAGCAAAGCTTGGAGTTGGACCTCAGAATCCCGCGAAGTGTGGATGGAGTGTGTTGTTAAAAGCCAGTTTCTGTCACCCCAGACAGCTCTTACGTTTTCCTGCTTGAGTATGCAAGGTTTAGGTTGAGGCCCATGGTGTTTGCCTGGCCTGGTTTCAGGCTTGTTCCAGGAAACTGAAACCTTTTATCTGCCATAGTATAAGGAAAAAAATTAAACTAGTTAATACCACTTTTAAAATGTATATTGTATATATTTTTAAATATTTAGTTATTGAGACAGGGATTCATTCTGTTGCCCAGGGTGGAGTGTAGTGGTGCAGTCACAGCTTACTGCAGTCTTGACCTCCTGGGCTCAAGCAGTCTTCCCATCTCAGCCTCCAGAGTACCTGGGTCTACAGACTAGCTAATATTTAAAAATTTTTTGTAGAGACGGGGTCTCACTGTATTGTCCAGGGTGGTCTTGAACTCCTGAACTCAGGCAATTTTCCCACTTTGGCCTCCCAAAGTACTAGGATTGTAGGTATGAGTCACCATGCCCAGCCATTTTTGTTCATTTATTACCAGAATACAATCAGACTTTGTGATTTTTTTTTTTTTTTTTTTGAGACGGAGTCTCGCTCTGTCGCCCGGGCTGGAGTGCTGTGGCACAATCTCGGCAGACTGCAACCTCTGCCTCCCAAGTTCAAGCAATTCTCTTGCCTCAGCCTCCCGAGTAGCTGGGGTTACAGGCGCCTGCCACCACGCCTGGCTAATTTTTTTGTATTTTTATTAGAGACGGGGTTTCACTGTGTTGGCCAGGCTGGTCTCAAACTCCTGTGGCCTCCCAAAGTGCTGCGATTACAGGTATTAGCCACCGCGCCCAGCCGATTTTTTTTTTTTTTTTTTGAGACGGAGTCTCGCTCTGTCGCCTGGACTGGAGTGCAGTGGCCAGATCTCAGCTCACTGCAAGCTCCGCCTCCCGGGTTCCCGCCATTCTCCTGCCTCAGCCTCCCGAGTAGCTGGGACTACAGGCGCCCTCCACCTCGCCCGGCTAGTTTTTATATTTTTAGTAGAGACGGGGTTTCACCGTGTTAGCCAGGATGGTCTCGATCTCCTGACCTCGTGATCCGCCCGTCTCGGCCTCCCAAAGTGCTGGGATTACAGGCTTGAGCCACCGCGCCCGGCCCAGATTTTTTTTTTTTTTTAATTAGCAATATGTGAAGGTCATCTTTCAATAGAGACCTGATACTGCATTTCGTGTTTATGCTTTTCTGAGACTTACCCCAGGTGGCAGTCTTTCCCTTTCACTTCTCCTTGCCGCACACTTGTTGACAGCCTGGTATTGTCCTTTGGAGTTTTTCCTCTGTGTGTTAATTTAATCAAATAGATAATAACACCTTATCCAGCAGCATCCTCCTCTGAGCCAAGCCTGTTCTTAGCACTCTCCTCTCACCAACCACGTGATCTCCAGGCCTTCAGAGGAGTGTGTCATCTCCTGGATTTACAGGTGGGGCCTCAGTGCAGCTGGCCCAAGTGAGGCAGGTGAACCAGTCCCAGGTCCGTGTGACACACATACCCTTCATGGGCTCGGGGTCATAGTTTACAAAATGAGATTGTCCCCTGCATGCTGACCCCATGCTGCATTTTCACTCACCCATCTGGCGACCTGACACAGCATACATCTTCCTCTTTAGCAGGTATGTAACTTGTATGTGGAAGGACCAACATAGCATTTGCCTCAGCAACATCCTTGAATCTGCACCCTCACCCACATCCATTCTTATAAGGTACCCACTATCCAAGAGCCAGTCTGATTTGCCGAAATACTGCTAGGTAGCCTTCTTAAGAGTATGAGAAACTCCACTTTCCCACGTCTGCCAGTGGCAAGTGTTGACTCCGTACTTGCTATTACAAATGGCATAAAGTGTGAGCTCATTGCTCTTCATTCATTTATTCAACAAACAGGCTGGGTGTGGTGGCTCAGGCCTGTAATCTTGACACTTTCAGAGGCCAAGGAGGGAGGATCCCTTGAGCCCAGGAGTTCAAGACTAGTCTGGGCAACATAACAAGACCTCGTCTCTACCAAAAAAAATTTATCCAGGCGTAGTGGTGCGACCTGTAATCCTGGCTACTTGGGAGGCTCAAGTGGGAGGATCACCTGGAGCCCAGGAGTTGGAGGCTGCATTGAGCTGTGATTAAGCCACTGTACTCCAGCCTGGACTACAAAGTGAGACCCTGTCTCTAAGAAATTAATTAAAAGTTTTAAAAAGTACATTGCCTGGCAATTTTTAAGCATTAGCCTAGAAGTAATTAAAAAAAAAAAAAACTGTCGACCACTGATTACTCTGTTGGGCCTGCTTCTTGGTCTGCTGGTGCAGGAGAAAGGGATAGGGTGAGAGCTGGGTGGGGCCAGGGCTGCTGCAGTGGGTGGGGCAGAGGTCTCTAAGAGATGGATGGGGAGCACAGGCCAAGGGATAAAGGGCTGCAGGGCTCTGAGGAAAATCACAAAGTTTGGGGCATGCCCAGAGGAGCCAGTGGGGTCCTGGAAGGACCTTGGCGCAGAGGACAGTCACTGTGTTCTCACAGGAAGGTAGATGGAGGGGCTTGGCTGGCAGACTGTGCTGAGAGCTGCTGAACATCTAGGGGTGGTTGTCATGGGGCAGGGAGGGCGAGATGGGCAACATGGTCAGGTTCTGGATGTGCTTGGAAGGTGAATTAGAAATGTGAGAGTGAAGAAGGAAGGAGGCTTATGTACAGGTTCACAGACCAAGCTGGGCGCAGAAATGGTGGTAGAGGAGGTGCTCAGTTTGGAATATTAAATGTCTGAGATGCTATAAGACACCCATATTGAAATGTTGAGTCAGAGGGACGGGGGATCACCAGCTCAAGTGTACCAAAAGAGCTACTGGGCTCAACTGACTTTTCAGACTCACGGGACAACCATGCCTAGCAACAGGTTCATGGAAAAGCTGGCCAGCATCATTCAGCAGCCATCCAGGGAGTACTCGGGTGCATAAACACAAGATGCAGGTAGAAGGAGGAGTTAGCCTAGTCAAAAGCCTCGTGGTCATACAAGCCACACCTCCTGTGTCGGGAGAACTGGCTGCAAGACCTGCTCAGGAGGCCCTGAATGTACTTCCTGTGGTTGTTCATCATTGAGTCCCAGCCCAGGTGCGGTTGGGCCGGAGAGAGAATGACCACCCACCTCTGCCAGGTTTCCAGGGGACTAGAGCTGTGCATTCACCAAAGGTCAAATTCGTGTGCAGGGCCAGGTGCAGTGACTCACGCCTGTAATTCCAGCACTTTGGGAGGCTGAGAGGGGCAGATCACTTGAGCTCAGGGGTTCAAGACCAGCCTGGGCAACATGGTGAAACCCCATCTCTACAAAAAGTACAAAAATTAGCCGGGCATGGAGGCAGGTACCTGTTGTCCCAGCTACTCAGGAGACTAAGGTAGGAGGATCGCTTGAGCCTGGGAAACGGAGGTTGCACTGAGTCGAGATCATACCACTGCACTCCAGCCTGGGCAACGGAGTGAGATTCTGTTTCAAAATAAAAAAATGGCAGATCTGTGCGCTGGCGGGTGACCCATGGAAAGGGTCAGGGTGTGGTAGGAGAGAAGGCACTTCTGCCCTTGAGGATAGGCAGATGTCAGACAGGGGGACCAGGAGCACAGGAAGCCACTGTTAATGATCACACTTGGTCTTCGTCTTAATCCAAAATTGGTTACTGTTGGGCTAGGCGCAGTGGCTCATGCCTGTAATCCCAGCACTTTGGGAGGCCGAGGCAGGTGGATCACCTGAGGTCAGGAGTTCGAGACCAGCCTGACCAAGATGGTGAAACCCCGTCTCTACTAAAAATACAAAAAAAAATTAGCTGGGCATGGTGGTGGGTGCTTGTAATCCCAGGTACTCGGGAAGCTGAGGCAGGAGAATTGCTTGAACCTGGGAGGCGGAGGTTGCAGTGAGCCATGATTGCGCCGTTGTACCCCAGCCTGTGTGACAGAGCAAGACTTCGTCTCAAAAAAAAAAAAAAATTGGTGACTGCACATGGTGGCTCACGCCTGTAATCCCAGCATTTTGGGAGGCCGAGGCGGGTGGATCACCTGAGGTCAGGAGTTCGAGACCAGCCTGACCAACATGGGGAAACCCTGTCTCTACTAAAAATACAAAAAAAGCCGGGCATGGTGGTGGATGCCTGTAGTCCCAGCTACTCGGGAGGCTGAGGCAGGAGAATGGCGTGAACCCAGGAGGCGGAGCTGGCAGTGAGCCAAGATCACACCACTGCACTCCAGCCTGGGCAACAGAGTGAGACTCTGTCTCAAAAAAAAAAAAAAAATACAAAAACAATTAGCCGGGCATGGTGGCACATGCCTGTAATCCCAGCTACTCGAGAGGCTGAGACAGGAGAATCACTTGAACCCAGGAGATGGAGGTTGTGGTGAGCCAAGTTCTCGCCCTGCACTCCAGCCTGGGCAACAAGAGTGAAACTCTGTCTCAAAACAAACAAACAAACAAAATTTGGTTATTAATGTATCCCATCTGGGTACACCCAAGTTACTAAAGGAACCACTGATTTCCTGCTGAACTAAAATGTACCATTTTTGTTATCTTCCAACTTCCCACATACTTATCTGGCCTCATCTGTTCCTCTATCGACAACCTGCTGGTTTAATTACAGTGCCTTCCTACCCACCCTTGGCTCTGATTCCTGGCAGGGCAGGCCCTACCCCCTGTTCTTTCCTATTCTCTAGCATCCATTCTTCTTATGAATTCTCAAGTAGTTTTAGTCGTTCCTTTAAAAGACTTCTGTTGGAATTCTAATTAGAATTGCATTGCACTTACACAGAAATGTGCACACACACACACACACATTTGGAGGGAGTGGGCATTTTTGGAGAACAGCAGCACAGGGGAGGGTTGAGAGTCAGCCTCTCTCCATCCATGTTTCCCTGTCCTGTTCTTCAGAGGCAAGCAGTTAGTTGATTGTGTATCTTCCTGAAAGTTGTCTATGCAAATATATACATATATCTGATGTGTGTTTGTTGTTTTGCTTTGAGACAGGGTCTCACTCTGTTGCCTGGGCTGGAGTGCAGTGGCACGATCTCAGCTCACTGCAACCTCTGCCTCCTGGGTTCAAGTGATTCTCCTGCCTTAGCCTCCTGAGTAGCTGGGATTACAGGCATGCACCACCACACCCAGCTGATTTTTTTTTTTTTTTTTTTTGAGATGGAGTTTTGCTCTTGTTGCCCAGGCTGAAGTGCAATGGCATGATCTTGGCTCATCGCAACCTCCACCTCCCAGGTTCAAGCAGTTCTCCTGCCTCAGCGTCCCGAGTAGCTGGGACTACAGGCATGCACCATCACGCCTGGCTAATTTTGTGTTTTTAGTAGAGACGGGGTTTCCCCATGTTGGTCATGGCTGATCTTGAACTCCCAACTTTGGGTGATCCGTCTGCCTCGGCCTCCCAATGTGCTGGAATTACAGGCGTGAGCCACTGCGCCAGGCCTGATTTTTGTATTTTTAGTAGAGACGGGGTTTCACCATGTTGGCCAGGTTGGTCTCAAACTCCTGACCTCAGGTGATCTACCCGCCTCGCCCTTCCAAAGTGCTGAGATTACAGGTATGAGCCACCATGCCTGCCTGTATCTGATGTTTTATAGACAATGGGATTATGATATCCCTTGACTTCTGCCCCCAGGCCCTTTCTTCCGGGCAGCCCTGACACCGATTTTGTCACTCTTAAAGCACCTGTTTGTTGTGGTGCCCATCTGAGGCAAGCATGTGAGGGGATTGGTTGCTTTCTTATACCACGTTTTTCTGGAGTGATCTCCCACCTTTGGTCACCTGCTTGGTTTCTGTGTCCCTGTCACAGACTTTGATGCTCCAAAGGACTGTGAACCCTATCCTGTACAGGACCAAATGTGTCAGGAAAGCTCTTGCGCCCGCTCCCCCTTTTTCCCAGCCGTTTGGGTGTGTGTCAGATACCCTTGCTTACCTTGTTGTGTTACGTTCCAGCACAGGCCCCACTACCCCAGCATCCCTTTCTCACTTGATGACAAGTTTTCCTTCAGCTGCTCAGACCAGATCCCTGGGCCACTGTTGACTCAGTTTGTCCAGAACTGACCACTTCTCATGCCTCCCCTTTGAATACCTGGTTGAACCTGGTGCCACACTGGAGCACCAGGGCTGCCTAAGCGTGGGGTGAGGGGAGTCTTGTCACCCTGGTGGCCAAGGCTTTCTTAATTGGGAGGGTGTTTGGGGAAGCAGCTTGGCCTGATGCCTGTATCCCCCACATGACTTGGGGACAGTCTGGTACTTGTGTGAGTGCCTCAGGTATAGAACACACAGGGCCTTGGTGAGCTGGTATCCTTGTGTATGGCAGGACCATGGGCCAGGACCAGGGTGCAGCAAGTGCCTTGCACCTGGTGTTCAGAGAGCCCAGTACTGGCTGGGCAGACCCAGGAACTCTGTGTTCAGGGCCTGGACAGGCTCCTGAACCATAGGGTCAGAGTTCATGGGGGAGGCAAGGCAGACCAAGGCTGCAAAAGTAGCAGCTCCTTGCACCTGACCTCAGTGTGCCCCTCACTGACTCTGAGGCCCAGGGATCCCCTGAGGGCCCCCCCCAGGAAGTTAGGATCTCAAGGCCATGCCCCTCATTTGCCCTCTCCTCTTCCTCAGCCCCAGAGGCTCCTTCAATTTCTGTGATCCTCAGAGGCCCCAGGAGACCAGGTGATGGCAGCAGCCAGGCTCTTGCCAGTGCCGGCAGGACCCCAGGTAAACTGTCCCCAATGCTTATGCCGTGCCCCCAGCCAGAGCCCTGTGGTTCCTTCTGTGCCCCATAGAGCTCCTGAGAGAGCCAGAGCATCACTGCATCCCCTGAACTCTGTGGCCCCTTCCCAGTACCCACCTCAGCTCACACAGCCCCTCCCCCCATTGCCACTGCTCATGTCACATGCACCCACTCCCCATCACAGAGGTCAGGATTTGGTCTTACCTGCAGCAGCCCCTGTCATTC
This sequence comes from Trachypithecus francoisi, assembly GCF_009764315.1. NCBI lineage: Eukaryota > Metazoa > Chordata > Mammalia > Primates > Cercopithecidae > Trachypithecus > Trachypithecus francoisi. Next base: position 100,096,737 of record NW_022681472.1, on the reverse strand, counting down.
CAGGCCAAGTTGACCTTCGAGGATGTGGCTGTGCTCCTCTCCCAGGATGAATGGGACCGCCTGTGTCCTGCTCAGAGAGGCCTCTACAGAAATGTGATGATGGAAACCTATGGGAATGTAGTCTCATTGGGTAAGCCCCCTTAGCAGGCCTTGTCTGTGTATCTGTGTATTAGACTGGGGTGGGGGCTTCTCAGGGTATGGGGCCTGGGGCAGGCTGGTCCTGGAGGTTTGCTCTCATCGCCTCTCTGGGTGCTCAGCTCCAGCAGAAGGTCAGTCCTGTCCATTTTCATGTCCCCACAAGTGGCTTGGGCAGGGGGAGGGGGCTCTGTAAATATTGTATAAACAAAGACTTCCCTCCCCATGAGCAGGACTTCCAGGATCCAAGCCTGACATAATCTCCCAGCTGGAACGAGGGGAAGATCCCTGGGTCCTGGACAGGAAGGGGACTAAGAAGAGCCAGGGCCTGTGGAGTGACTACTCAGGTGAGTGAGGAGAGCTGGCCCCTCCCTCACGAGGGCTAAACAGGTCCTGAGCAAAGCTGTGGACCTAGTTCATACTGAGCCGCTGACTGGAGTGGCTTCCACCTGGGGTAAAACCTTATCTGGCCTTGTCTGGCAAAGGAGTCTGGACTAGGGGTTGCTGAATCAGGTGGCAGTCAGCGGTGGGAAGTGAGCAGAGCAGTGAATTTCAACAAGCTGATGTGCAGAGCCATGTAGAGGAAGTTAGGGCGTGGCTGCAGTGATTCTGTCCCTGGACTGGTTAGCCAGATTTGCTCCTAATAGGACATTCAGGTTTTGAGAGTTACCTGGTGATTTAGAAAAGAACAAAGCATCCTAAATGTGGAAAGGAAGTGTCTCAACCTAACACTCAAGGTGAAGTGCTGAAAACACACAGGTTCATCTCAAGAACAAGACAAAGGAGCCCGCCATCCCCATGTCTATATAACACTGTACTGGGCATCCCATGTATGAAATAAGGCAAAACCGGCCGGGTGCGGTGGCTCACGCCTGTAATCCCAGCACTTTGGGAGGCCGAGGCGAGTGGATCACAAGGTCAGGAGATTGAGACCATCCTGGCTAACACGGTGAAACCCTGTCTCTACTACAAATAGAAAAAAATTAGCTGGGCGTGGTGGCGGGCACCTGTAGTCCCAGCTACTCGGGAGGCTGAGGCAGGAGAATGGTGTGAATCCGGGAGGCGGAGGTTGCAGTGAGCTGAGATCGCGCTACTGCACTCCAGCCTGGGTGACAGAGTGAGACTCTGTTTCAAAAAAGAAATAAAAATAAAAAATAAGGCAAAATCAAAGCTATACGAATTGGAAAGAAAAAAGCATTGTTTGCAGTTTATGTGATTGTCAGCCTGGAAAATGATTGATTAAAATTTCACAAGGGAAATTACCAGTTTTGCTGGATACAAATTTTTTTTTTTTTTTTTTTGAGACAGTCTTGCTCTGTCACCCAGTCTGGAGTGCAGTGGCATGAGTCTTGGCTTACTGCAAACTCTGCTGCCCAGGTTCAAGCAATTCTGCGGTTTTTTGGGGTTTTTTTTGAGACAGAGTCTCACTCTGTCGCCGAGGCTGGAGTGCAGTGGCGCAATGTTGGCTCACTGCAAGCTCCACCTCCTGGGTTCACACCATTCTCCTGCCTCAGCCTCCTGAGTAGGTGCCCGCCACCACACCCAGTTTTTTTTCTTTATTTTTTTTTTTGAGATGGAGTCTTGCTCTGTCGCCCAGGCTGGAGTGCAGTGGTGCAATCTCCACTCACTGCAAGCTCCGCCACCTCCCAGGTTTATGCCATTCTCCTGCCTCAGCTTCCCAAGAAGCTGGGACTACAGGCGCCTGCCACCACGCCCAACTAATTTTTTTTTTTTTTGTATTTTTAGTAGAGATGGGGTTTCACCGTGTTAGCTAGGATGGTCTTGATCTCCTGACCTCATGATCCACCCATCTTGGCCTCCCAAAGTGCTAGGATTACAGGCGTGAGCCACCGCGCCTGGCCGGTTGAAGCAATTCTTTTGCCTCAGCTTCTTGAATAGCTGGTATTACAGGTCCATGCCACCATGCCCAGCTAATTTTGTAGTTTTAGTAGAGACAGGATTTCACCATGTTGGCCAGGCTAGTCTGGAACTTCTGACCTCAGGTGATCCACCTGCCTCAGCCTCCCAAAGTGCTGGTATTACAGGCATGAGCCACTGCACCTGGCCAAAAATGTTTTATTTATATTTGTCAGCAACCAGCAAAGTTGTAATATTTTAAAAGATAACATTTATAATAGCATCAGGAATATAAAGTATCCAAGAATTAATCTAACAAAAGATGTACAAGACCTTTAGATGGAAAAAATTATAAAAGGAAAGATGGTGCTTAGATCCAACCCTGAAGTTCGTGTTTGTGGTTGCTTAAGGCAAAGAACCTCTGACTTCAGTAAGGTGATGTCTGAGTCTTAGGAAAACCTCCATCAGCCTGTCCTGCCATAGTGTGCCCCACTCGGGGTGAGCAGGGACAGTTCGGGCAACACCTCTGCTGGCTGATCAGCTTCGGCGTTTCAGATGTGGTGGTTTTCCCCTTGAAAGCTCCTCCTCATTTCTAAAGTAGCTTTATGTAGATAGGGCACCAGGTGTTACAGTCTACCTCTTCCTGGCCTGCAAAATCAGATATCCTCAGAGGAACAAGGTACATGCCAGCCCTAGAGGAATTTAATTTTCCAAGTGACTGTAAACAAGAAGACACATCATCATGTCTTGGAAATCTTGCATAGAACTTCTGCTTGCTGACTGCAGCTGTAGGAGGTAAGAAAACACAGGAGGGCATTTTGCCGCCACTGCCAAACCAGTCCTGGGCTCTCTCGTGTCCAGCTATGTACTCACCTGATGGAGAGCTTAAACTCCCTTTGAGTGCCCTTTGAATTTGATACCACAGAGACTGTGAAATTCTCTGGGAGCATGGCTGGTTGGAGATGAGAAGTTTTTTCACAGAAGCACCTGGTCACCTCACCTCTGGCACAGGCCACAGAGGACAGTGGGACTGAGTGAGTTTTAGATTACTGATGTGCATAGAAGCAGAAGCCACCTGCCACAACCTGGATTACTGCCGCTGGCATCAGAGCAGGTGAGGAGTAGAATATGCCTTTGTCTTGTCCTGGTAGTTCCTCAGGATGGGTAAGTGTGTGCACCTGCCCAGCCCTGCCTCTGCTGTTTATAACTCAGTAAATTACATGTTCTAATAGCAATGGAAGGATTTGCCACTCTTTTTTGTTTTTGTTTTTTGAGAGATGGAGTCTTGCTCTGTCCCCCAGGCTGGAGTGCAGTGGTGAGATCTCAGCTCACTGCAACCTCTTTGCCTCCGGGGTTCAAGCAATTCTCCTGCCTCAACTTCCCTAGTAGCTGGGACTACAGACACGCACCACCACATCCCACGTCCAGCTAATTTTTGTATTTTTTAGTAGAGATGGGATTTCACTATATGTTGGCCAGGCTGGTTTCGAACTTCTGACCTCAAGTGATCCACTCGCCTCGGCCTCCCAAAGTGCTGGGATTACAGATGTGAGCCACCGTGCCCGGCCAGGATTTTCCACTCTTGAAGGGAGTATTTTGTTGTCACTTCAACTTGCTGTTTTTTTTCCAGACAACCTCAAATGTGACCACGCTACAGCCTGTACACAGGACAGTTTATCTTGTCCATGGGGTAAGTGTATACCTGATCTTTTTAATTCAGTACAATCTCTGAAGGTGTTAATGCTCATGTTCTACAAGAATGTAGAGGCTACTCAGGGTGCGATGAAGCGTGTTAAACAACTCACACAATTGCTACAAAACACCAGGGAGGGGCTTTTTGTGTTTTTTAATATTTAAAACATTTTTCCTTTTCTTGTGAGCCATAGTAGGCCTAGAGAGATTACTGGGTTTTTATAATTAAAAATTTGTATCTGTGAAATCACTTTTTTTCCTTTTTTTGTCATGCTTAAAACATACTTCCCCACTTTATACTTAAAACAACAACTGAAACCATCATTCTAAAAGCAAGTGACTCTTGGCTGAAGTCCAGCTTCTGCATAGTATGGATGCAAGGTGCAGGCAAGTTTGACCTTCACAGCAACTTGAGTCTGTCTCACAGACAGTCATATGATGCTTTCGTGCCATGGATGATTGAGCAAGTAATCTCTTATACAGTTTAGTGTGTGTGTGTGTGTGTGTGTGTGTTTCAGGCTGGAGTGCATTGTAGAGACAGGGTCTTGCTATGTTGCCCAAGCTGGTCTCAAACTCCTGGGCTCAAGCAGTCCTCCTGCCTCAGCCTCCCAACACGCTGGGATTACAGGCATGAGCCACTGTGCCTGGCCTATGTTTCATTATTAAAGGCATCTTGCCCATCTTGTCATCAGGTCAGAAGCCACCCATTCAGGAACCTTTTTTTTTTTTTTTAGACAGGCTGTCACTCTGTTGCCCAGGCTGGAGTGCAGTGGCATAATCATGATTCATCACAGTTTCAGCCTCCTGGGCTCAAGCATTCCTCCCACTTCAGCTTCCCGAGAGTAGCTATAACCGCAGGTGTAGACCACCATACCCAGCTAATTTTTGTAGAGATGGGGTTTCACCATGTTGCACAAGCTGGTCTTGAACTTCTGGCCTCAAGTGATCCTGCCGCCTTGCCCTCCCAAAGTGCTGGGATTACAGACATGAGCCACCACACCTGGTGAAACTTCAGACAATAGAAATAATACTTTTCCGTGTAAATGAGTAACTATTTCTTTAGCCTATAGGCTTTTATTCTGTGAAGATGAGGCTTATACATTAAAGAAAGAAAGAACTAAAACTTCTATCAGTTTAAAAAACATGTAGCCAGCCTAGGCAAGATACTGAGACCCCACACTACAAAATAAAATTTAAAAATTAGCCAGACATGGTGGTGCATTCCTGTAATCCCAGCCACATGGAGGCTGAGACGGGAGGATGGCTTGAGCCCAGGAGGTGGAGGTTGCAGTGAGCCATGATCACACCACTGCACTCCAGCCTGGGTGACAGAGTGAGACCCTGTCTCAAAAAAACCCACACAGAGTAACTTTCTAAAATGAGATATGTTAAAAATTGTATTAAACTGGGCCGGGGGCGGTAGCTCACGCCTGTAATCCCAGCGCTTTGAGAGGCCAAGGCGGATGGATCACCTGAGGTCAGGAGTTCGAAACCAGGCTGGCCAACATGGTGAAACCCCATCTCCACTAAAAATACAAAAAATTATCTGGGCGTGGTGGTGCATGCCTGTAATCCTAGCTCCTCGGGAGGCTGAGGCAGGAGAATCGCTTGAACCTGGGAGGCGGAGGTTGCAGTGAGCTGAGATCACACCATTGCACTCCAGCCTGGTCAATAAGACTGAAACTCCATCTCAAAAAAATTAAACTGAAGATAGTGAATTTAAATTTTTTAATTAAAAAAACTTAAATTCTCACTGTTTGAATTTGTCGATACACTTAATAAATAAATTCCTCTGAATAGAATAAAAAGACACATACTCAAAAAGAAAAGTAGGCACAAGTTTCTGCGTAGATTAGGAAAACCAAAGGGCCAATAAACAAGAAAACTGCTCAGCCTCATTATTCATCAGTAAAGTGGAAATCAGAACCACTGTGACACGATGTTACCTTCAGAATGGAAAAAATGGAAAGATCTGACAATATCACATGTGGGTGAGGATGTAGGGCAGCTAATAGGGATATAAATTAACATAGCCACTTTGGAAAAGTATGGCATTGTCCAATGAAATTGAAAACATCACATCCTGAGAGAATGGAGATAAACTGAAGGGGAAAAAAAAACCAAAAAAACCTGAAATTGAAAACATGAATTCCTCTGTTTACCACTTCCCAGTCTTGCATATGTACACAGCAAGGGCATTTGTGTGTAAGCGCCAGGAAACATAGGAGAACCCTCACAGAAGCATGCTTCATGATTTAAAAAAATTTGAAAATAATTCAGGACTGGGTGCCGTGGCTCATGCCTGTAATCCCAGCACTTTGGGAGGCCAAGGCAGGTGCATCACAACGTCAGGAGTTTGAGACCATCCTGGCCAACATGGTGAAACCCTGTCTCTACTAAAGATACAAAAAAATTAGCTGGCCGTGGTGGCATGTGCCTGTAATCCCAGCCGCCAGGGAGGCTGAGGCAGGAGAATCACTTCAACCCAGGAGGCAGAGGTTGCAGTGAGCTGAGATCATGCCATTGCACTCCAGCCTGGGTGACAGGGTGAGACTCTGTCTCAAAAAAAAAAGAATTATGTTCATAAACAGAATAGACATAAACAAACTATGGTATTTTAACGTAATGGAAAATACTGCAGTGAAAATGATTGAATAACTGCTGTACAACAACATGATATGTCTCAAAAACATAATGCTGATGGGAAAACAAGTGCGAGAAGACTGTGCTCCATGAAATTATAGAAAGCTCAGAAACGTGCATAACTAAATAAAATAATGTTTAGAGCCAGGCACAATGGCTCAAGCCTGTAATCCCAGCACTTTGGGAGGCAAAGGCAGGAGGATCATTTGAGCCCCCCAGGAGCTTGAGGCTGCAGTGAGCTATGATAGCAGCCACTGCACTCCAGTGACAGAGCGAGACTCCTCTAAAAAAAAAAAAAAAATCACTGTTGTCCTCAGCACCTCTTACCTCTCACCCACTCACACACAATCAGCCTGCAGAGCACTCGACCTGCTCCCAGAAGGGTCTCCACTCCAGCCTTTCCCGCCATCTGTGCTGCTGCTCCTGAAGGCCTCATCTGTGGCCTAAAGTTGGCAGCAGATTCCCATTATGTCCCTCTGCACCTTCAGTCTTGTCCTTCCCTCCCCTCCTCCTACCATTGCATGGTGCACATGAAATTATCTTCCACATGGCAGGCCCAGTGGTTCACACCTGTAATCCCAGTACTTTGGGAGACTGAGGTGGGTGAATCACTTGAGGTCAAGAGTTCAAGACCAGTCTGGCCAACATGGCAAAACCCCATCTCTACTAAAAATACAAAAATTAGCCAGGCATGGTGGTGTGCGTCTGTAATCGCAGTTACTCAGAAGACTCAGACACAAGAATCGCTTGAACCCGAGAGGTGGGGTTTGCAGTGAGCCGTGATGGCACCACCGCACTCCAGCCTGGATAACAGAGCAAGGCTCCGTCTCAAAAAAAAAAAAGAGAGAGAAATTATTTTCCACAAAGAGGTAACAGCACCACCACCCCTACCTCATGTACAATGTCTATTGGCCTCCAGATGGCACCCCCCAACTTGCTCACAATAACTCACACCGCTCCCTGCCTGCCCAAGTGCTGCTGTCTGCCCCACAGGGCACCCACATTGTGTCGGCCTGCATTTCAGCTCTGTCCACATGAGGACCCCTGGGAGGGCAGAGCTCAGGCACCACTGGGCTATTGCCCTGCTGTTCTGTGGACTCCACGCAGGGGTGTGACCTCAAACTGGAGTTTGCACCTTTCTCTTAAACCTCACAATTAGCCTTGGCACATTCCTGTTTGGAAACATTATCTTCAGATTTCTAGTTGTTTGACACAGTTATGGTGGTTCTGTTCCTCTCTAGCTCACACAGACGTGTGCATTGAGGGATTTTTGCACCTTCATCAGCAAGGCCAGTTTCAGTGTTGCACTAGCTCTTCAGTTTTGAGTAGCATTAACATTTTCATTTTGGATTTGTTCTTTCAGAATGTGAAACCAAGGGAGAGAGTCAAAGTACAGACTTGAGTCCGAAGTCATTAATTTCAGAGGAAACAGTGATTCTGGGGAAAACACCCTTGGGGAGGATTGATCAAGAAAATAATGAAACAAAGCGAAGCTTCTGTCTGAGTCCAAACTCTGTTGACCACCGTGAAGTTCAGGGCTTAAGCCAAAGCATGCCACTCACTCCACACCAGGCAGTGCCTAGTGGAGAGAGGCCCTACATGTGTGTTGAGTGTGGGAAGTGCTTTGGCCGGAGTTCTCACCTCCTTCAGCATCAGCGTATCCACACTGGAGAGAAACCCTATGTGTGCAGTGTGTGTGGGAAGGCCTTCAGCCAGAGCTCAGTCCTTAGTAAACACAGGAGAATTCACACAGGTGAGAAGCCCTATGAGTGTAATGAGTGTGGAAAAGCCTTTAGAGTGAGCTCAGATCTTGCTCAGCATCACAAGATACATACGGGAGAGAAGCCTCACGAATGTCTTGAGTGTCGGAAAGCCTTCACTCAGCTCTCACATCTCATTCAGCACCAGCGGATCCACACGGGAGAAAGGCCGTACGTGTGTCCATTGTGTGGGAAAGCCTTCAACCATAGCACTGTCCTGCGGAGCCACCAGAGGGTACACACTGGGGAGAAGCCTCACAGGTGCAATGAGTGTGGGAAAACCTTCAGTGTGAAGAGGACACTGCTGCAGCACCAAAGGATCCACACCGGGGAGAAGCCCTACACATGCAGTGAATGTGGGAAGGCCTTCAGCGACCGCTCAGTCCTCATTCAGCACCACAACGTGCACACTGGGGAGAAGCCCTATGAGTGCAGTGAGTGTGGGAAGACCTTCAGCCACCGGTCCACCCTGATGAATCACGAGCGGATCCACACCGAGGAAAAGCCCTATGCATGCTACGAATGCGGGAAGGCCTTCGTTCAGCACTCACACCTGATCCAGCACCAGAGAGTCCACACTGGGGAGAAACCCTATGTGTGTGGTGAATGTGGGCACGCCTTCAGTGCACGCCGGTCTCTGATCCAGCATGAGAGAATCCACACGGGTGAAAAGCCCTTCCAGTGCACAGAATGTGGCAAAGCCTTCAGCCTGAAAGCAACTCTGATTGTGCACTTGAGGACCCACACGGGTGAGAAGCCCTATGAATGCAATAGCTGTGGGAAGGCCTTTAGCCAGTATTCAGTGCTCATCCAGCACCAGCGAATCCACACAGGCGAGAAGCCCTACGAGTGCGGGGAGTGTGGCCGTGCCTTCAACCAGCACGGCCACCTAATCCAGCACCAGAAAGTGCACAGAAAGTTGTGACCCATGGCTGACACAAGAATCCATTCTCACAGAAACTGCACGTGGAACCACAAGCAGCCTTCAGCCCAAGAGAAGTTTCTGTTAACTCTATAGGAAGCCTTTCTTTGGTGATTCAATGTCACAAAATAACTCAAAAAAGAAGCAGTTAGCATGCTGTTCCTGTGGAAAAACTTCAGAGACTGCCTGTTTTATTTTCCTCAACATCTTGAAGTTATATTGGAGAGTAATCATAAAATTGTAGTGAATTTTGGTAAAAACAGCCATAATTCTTTCTTTGACATTAGTTTATTTGAACTAAGGTAATTTAAGGCATAAGAACTATTATCCCAATAAAATCTTACATTCCAAATAAAGTTCTTTTTCTAAGAACATTACATGCCCTTCCTAAATGTCAATTAACCATACTAATTATTGCACTTAAAATTTGAAAGTTGGACTATTTTCAGTATTCTCTTAAAACACTAGTGTTATATGGATAAAGTGATATAAAAAGATATTTTCATCAAGTATCATGTGAAATGGATGGAAAGCCTAAGTGTGTGGAAACACCTGTTTTGTATGAAACAAGGAAAAAGTCTAAAGATATATTAGTGAGAAATTACATAAAATTAGAAAACTTTTTTTTTTTTTTGGAGACAGTCTTGCTCTGTTGCCCAGGCTGGAGTGCAGTGGCATGATCTTGGCTCACTGCAGTCTCTGTGCCCCCAGATTCAAGCTTTTCTTGTGCCTCAGCCTCCCAAGTAACTAGGATTATAAGTATGCCCCATCACGCCTGGCTAATTTTTGTATTTTTAGTAGATACGGGTTTTACCATGTTGGCCAGGCTGGTCTCGAACTCCTGGCCTCAACTGATCCGCCCACCTTGGCCTCCGAAAGTGTTGGGATTACAGGCATGAGGCACCATGCCTGGCCTAGAAAACCCTTTATCTGGAGCTTTAACTTTATTCAAGATCAGAAAGGATATGCTAACTTTTTAGTAAAAATTCAACTCAAAAATGGGTATTTTCCTCAAAACCTGCCCTTATGACCTGCAGATCCTGTGCCCCAGAAACCATGGGATGTCTCAATTCCTATGCAGGCAAAGGAGGGGAGCTTCACACTCGGCAGACCTCATAGCTGTTACACCAAGTGGGTACCTCTTTGCATCTTATGGTATTTTTCCCAAAAAATGCTGAAAATACTGTTGTTTGGTAGATATATTTAAAACATACATTTCTCAAATTCAGATAGCTCTTTTACTATCTCTGATATTTCTATTCCTTTATTTTATTTTCTTCATTTTTTTACTCCTGATTCAAGAGTCTAGATTCCATTGCAATATTACTATGAGGAAGATGAATCTGGTTTATTCATAATTAAAAATTTGTATTTGTTCAGAATTATTCTAAGTATTTTTTTTTTTTTTGAGACAAAGTCTTGCTCTTGTTCCCCAGGCTGGAGTGCAATGGCATGGTCTCAGCTCACTGCAACCTCTGCCTCCTGGGTTCAAGCAATTCTCCTTCCTCAGCCTCCCGAGTAGCTGGAATTACAGGCGCCTGCTACCACACCCGACTAATTTTTGTATTTTTAGTAGAAATGAGGTTTCACCTTGTTGGCCAAGCTGGTCTCGAACTCCTGACCTCAGGTGATCTGCCTGCCTTGGCCTCCCAAAGTGCTGGGATTACAGGCATGAGCCACCACGCCCGGCCAGGGATACAGTTCTTAAAACTGAATCAGGCCGGGCGCGGTGGCTCAAGTCTGTAATCCCAGCACTTTGGGAGGCCGAGACAGGTGGATCACGAGGTCAGGAGATCGAGACCATCCTGGCAAACACGGTGAAACCCCGTCTCTACTAAAAAATACAAAAAACTAGCTGGGCGAGGTGGCGGGTGCCTGTAGTCCCAGCTACTCTGGAGGCTGAGGCAGGAGAATGGCGTAAACCCGGGAGGCAGAGCTTGCAGTGAGCTGAGATCCGGCCACTGCACTCCAGCCTGGGCGACAGAGCGAGACTCCATCTCAAAAAAAAAAAAAAAAAACTGAATCAGAACCATTTCTGGTAGCAGCCAGCTACAAAGGAATCAAATGTATGAGATTCAAGCCACTTCAAATTCTCAACATGTTAAGTGCCTGAGATAGAGAAGGGCTGTCTTCACCCCAGGCCCCCACCCCCAACATCTGTCAGCTTGGTGGGGAAGAAATAGGCACTAGGATATTGTTCCTTTTTGTTTGTTTGTTTTACAGACGGTCTTGCTCTGTCACCAGGTTGGAGTGCAGTGGTGCCATCATGGCTCACTGCTGCTTCAAACTCCTGGGCTGAAGCAATCCTCCCACCTCAGCTTCCCAAAAGGTTAGGATTACAGGCATGAGCCGCTGTGCCCATCCAGGCATTGATCCTTAAGTCCACAGCAAAACACCACGATGTAGACAAAAGCTTGTTCCCCCTTCTATGTACAGACACTGGTGAGAGAAACTGACAACAGTGAGGTATTAACTCCAGAGAGGAACTGGTAACTGATTTGTTAACTTGAGAAAGGAGCTGACATCACTAGTGTTTTACTTCAGAGCAACTGAAACCACTGAAGTGAAATTCCAGAGGAACTACTATTACTGAGATGTTACTTCAGAGGGACTGAGATCACTGAAGTAAAACTTCAGATTAGCTCAGGTAACTGAGGTGTTAACTTTAGAGGCGTTGTCCATTCCCTGAGGTGTTGTTTCCGATAGATGAAATAACTAAGGTGTTACTTCAGAGAAGACAAGAGCGTAACTGTTTCTTTGGAGAAGAGCTGAGATCACTGAGGTGTCACTTCAGAAAGAGAGACAATTTGTGTTACTTCAGAGGATCTGAGTACACTGAGGTGTTTCAGAGAGGAGGTGAGATCACTGGGTGTTACTTCTGAAAGGAACAGACATCACTAACGGGTACTGCAGAGTGGCTCTGACCACTGAGGTTTACTACAGAGGAGCTGAAATAACGTAAATGGGATACTAAGGTAATACTTTAGAGATAGATCATTGAGGTAATTCTTCAGAGAAGCTGAGATCACAGAGGTGTCTCTTCAGAGAAGTTGAAATCACTAACGTGAAACTCCAGAATGGAGGTCACTGACTGCTATTTCATAAAGGAAGTGAAATCACTATATTGTACCATCAGAAAGATGAGAATGCTGAGATGTTACTTAGGAGCTGAGATCACTGAGGTTCTGCTTCAGAGAAAAGCTGATATCAATGAGGTGTTACTTAAGGGAGGAGCTGAGGTTACTGAGGTATTATTCAGGACCACGATGATATCCCTCAGGTGTTAGAAGCTGAGATCACAGAGATGTTACTTAACAGAGGCTGAGACTGCTGACGTGATTCTTCAGAAAGGAAATGAGATCACTAAGCTGTTACTTTAGAAAGGAGACGAAACAACTCCAGCTGTTTACTGGAGTTGAGATCCCACAGGTGTTACTTCAGAGATGGCTGAAATCACTAAGGTGATTTTTTAGAGAAAGGTTGAGATCACTAGGGGTGACGCTTTAAAAAGAGGTTACTTTAGGGAAAAGCTATGACCACTGAGATGTTACTTCAGAATGGAGTTGAGATCACTGAGGTAATAGTCCAAAGAGGAACTGAGATTACTGAGGTGTTACTTCAGAGCCAAGAGATCACTCAGGTTCCTAGATGAGATCACTGAGGTGAAAGTCCAGAAACCTGAGATCACATCAATGTTAATTTAGAGAGAAAATGAGAACACTGTGGTGCTATCTTAAATCTTCTATGAAGGGAAGCTGCTAACCTGTATTAGTTGAGTCCGCAGCTGGCATGTGACTCAGTGGCAGCTGCTCAGTGCCCACTACTATTCAGGCCCCAATTTCTAATCATTAAAGACAAAGTCATATTCCAATTAAGAAGAGAATAATTCAGTTAAATTCAATACACAGGAACATTTTAGAAAGACTGTGTATCACAGGACAAGTTACACAGTACAAGTTATTCTGGATTCCAGTGACCTAGGTTTTCAGGGAAATCCTTCCAAAAAGTATAGTTTGTTTTCCTGCCTTCTTAAAGTGAGCTTAATATCATTCTGCCTGTTCTTGCTGTGTCAGGCTGCCATTGATCCACTGGCGAGAATGCAGGCTCAGGTGTCCATGGAGCCAGGAAGTGGGCTTCAATGCCCTTCTTTCTGAGGAGGATTCCCAGGCCATGTATTCTTGCCACTCACTTCCTCCTCTCCAAGGAGAAAGGTGGCACATGACCTACTGGAAATATGGGCTGTCTACCTTTTTGGAATATAATATCAAAGGCCAGGGCCCTGAACTTTCATGCTGATAACAGCCTTCTCAACCATTATCTGCTGCCTCTGATTTGTCGGCAGCATTCCACCTTTATTTTGGATTTGTTTTATTCAGAAGTCTGTATGTTTTAGGTATTTAAATACTTCTCTTTGGCTAGGCACAATGGCTCACACCTGTAATCCCACCACTTTGGGAGGCTGAGGTGGGCAGATCGCTTGAGCCCAGGACTTTAAGACCAGCCAGACCAACATGGTGAAAATGCCTCTCTAAAAAAAATAAAAAATAAAAAATAAAAAATAAAAATTAGCTGGGTGTGGTGGTTTGCGCCTGTAGTCCCAGATATGCAGGAGGCTAAGGTGGGAGGATTGATTGAAGCTGGGAGTTCAAGACTAGTGAGCTATGAGCATACTACTGCACTCTAGCCTGGACAACAGAGCGAGACCTTGTCACAAAAAATACATACATATTTCTTTTAAAATTGTTTATCCTAACAGCTACTAAGAATTTGAAACGGTTCTCTTCAAATTTTCTATTATTTTGGAAAACATTTTAGTCTGCCTGGAATTTATTTCTGTGTATAATCTGACGCTTTCCAATAAAAAAGTAGTGACTGGAACAAGTATTTGTAGTGAAGAAAGATCAATAACTTTGGCATAAAGATCTACAAATCAGTGATCATAGGACATGAACAGAACACTCCAAAGAAGAGAATATACAACCATGGAAGCCTGGAAAAGGCTCAAGTGTGCCAATCCCAAAACAAATAACATGCTACCTACCCACTAATCAGTAAAGATTATCCTGTAATGACCAGGTATGAGAAGATGTGTGCTTTCATGCATTGTTGATGATATTATCAATTAATACAATCCTTTTTCCCTAGAATTTCTCTGGGCCATAAAGTGGCTTCTTACTGGGGGAAACCCCACCCCCGATATTCAACGTGGGTTCTTTTCTATTTCCCTAAGTGTCAGCTGGTCTGAGAAATAAAGGGAAAGAGTACAAGAGAGAGAAATTTTAAAGCTGGGTGTCTGGGGGAGACATCACATGTCAGCAGGTTCCTTGATGCCCCCTGAGATGTAAAACTGCAAGTTTTTATTAGCAATTTTCAAAGGGGAGGGAGTGCACAAATAGGGTGTGGGTCACAGAGGTCACATGCTTTAAGGGCAATAAAAGATCACAAGGCAGGAGGTCAGGGCAAGATCACAAGGTCAGGGTGAAACGCGAATCACTAATGAACTTCCATGTCCCACTGTGCATGCATTGTCATTGATAAACAAGGTTCAAGAGCAGAGAACCAGTCTGACTCGAATTTGCCAGGCTGGAATTTCCTAATCCTAGCAATCCTGGGGGTGCTGCAGGAGACTAGGGCATGTTTCATCCCTATCTACATCTGCATAAGGCAGACACCCCCAGAGTGGCTATTTCAGAGGCCCCACCCTGGGAATGCATTCTTTTCCCAGGACTGTTAATTATTAATATTCCTTATTGGGGAAAGAATTCAGCAATACTTCTCTTACCCGTTTTCAGTAATAAGAGAAATATGCCTCTGTCCTGCCCAGCCCACAGACAGACTTTAAAGTTACCTCCCTTGTTCCCTGAAAAATCGCTGTGATCCTGTTCTTAAGGTGCCCAGATTTCACATTGTTCAAACACACATGCCTTACAAACAATTTGTGCAGTTAATGCAATCATCACAGGGTCCTGAGGCATACATCCTCCACTTACGAAGATGACAGGATTAAGAGATAGTAAAGACAGGCATAGGAAATCACAAGAGTATTTATTGGGGAAGTGATAAATGTCCATGAAATCTTCACAATTTATGTTCTTCTGCCATGGCTTCAGCCGGTCCCTCCATTTGGGGTCCCTGACTTCCTGCAACAGCTTCTGCTGTGGCTATCCCATGTCCAGTGTGAGGAGACAGTGGTATGACTCATCCCTTCTCTGGAGGAAGATGACAGCACACTGGGCTTGGCATGTGCCAGGCATCCCTGAGGCATCCCTGAGGGAGAGGGGGCATTCCCAAAAAATAGGCTGGGAAATCTCTGGCCACCAACAGCCACTCAGTGTACGGAGGGGCTGGTGATAGAGGCTGGGAGTGTCTTGTCTAGGACTTGGACTTGCCCTGGAGTGGGGGAAACTTTTGGGTGGTAGTAGTGTGTATTAGGGTTCTCTAGAGGGACAAAATAGAATATATACATATATATACACACACACATACATACATATATACATACACATACATATATATGGAAGAACTTGGAAGTCCTATGTTCCAGGACAGGAAGCATCCAGCATGGAAGAAAGATGTAGGCTGGGAGGCTAGGCCAGTCTCTCCTTTTCATGTTTTTCTGCTTGCTTTATATTCACTGGTATCTGATTAGATGGTTCCCACCAGATTAAGGGTGGGTATGCTTTCCCCAGCCCACTGACTCGAATGTTGATATCCTTTGGCAACACCCTTGCATAGACACCCAGGATCAATACTTTGCATTCTTCAATCCAATCAAGTTGACACTCATTATTAACCATTTCAAGCCCACCCCTTGTCAACTTGAACCCATACACATCTCCTGAGATCATACATAATCTTCAAATAAAGACAATAATGTGATAATTACGCCTAAAATACAACTATCTTTTGTACAACTGGAAACAAACCAATCCCCAACCCAAATACTATTACATAAAGTTAATATTTAAGGCCAGGCGCGGTGGCTCAAGCCTGTAATCCCAGCACTTTGGGAGGCCGAGACGGGCGGATCACGAGGTCAGGATATCGAGACCATCCTGGCTAACACGGTGAAACGCCATCTCTATTTAAAAATACAAAAAACTAGCCGGGCGACGAGGCGGGCGCCTGTAGTCCCAGCTACTTGGGAGGCTGAGGCAGGAGAATGGCATAAACCCGGGAGGCGGAGCTTGCAGTGAGCTGAGATCCGGCCACGGCACTCCAGCCTGGGTGGCAGAGCAAGAGTCCGTCTCAAAAAAAAAAAAAAAAGTTAATATTTAAATGCTGACATGATGTCAATAAATCTTATGTCACATGATAAAGGAAAATGAAATAAAATGAAGATATTCTTAGTACAAGTGTATACATGCACAAACATGTTTTGTTTTTTTTCTGAGACAGAGCCTCGGTCAGTTGCCCAGGCTGGAGTACAGTGGCGCAATCTCAGCTCACTGCAAGCTCCGCCTCCCAGGTTCTTGCCATTCTCCCGCCTCAGCCTCCCGAGTAGCTGGGACTACAGGCACCCACCACCATGTCCGGCTAATTTTTTGTATTTTTAGTAGAGACGGGGTTTCACTGTGTTAGCCAGGATATTCTCAATCTCCTGACCTCGTGATCCGCCCGCCCCGGCCTCCCAAAGTGCTGGGATTACAGACGTGAGCCACTGCGTCTGGCCAACACAAACATGTTTTTAACAAAAGAAGGAAAAATACTCATGACAATTACAGTCCCCATTTCTGCAGCTGGTCACATGGTCGTAGCTGATATTGATGACTACCTTCTTCTACTGCCCATTCTGTATTTCCTTTGCCTTCAGCAGGCACCTCCACAGACCATGGTTTTTTTCCTGGTGGAGTGACCCAAACCTGCATTTCTGAAGGGTCTGGGCCATTTGTAGTCCTGCCTGGATTGGGCTGTTATAGATTCCTACTGACCTTAATCACAGGGCATGGTAATATTAAGAGATGCCCCAATGGATCACCTGTATTCCACACATACTCTTCCGTACCTCCATTGTGGAGTAGACTGATTTCATCTTGATAGTCCAGTTCAAGCACCCCAGGCAACACTGTAACTCCCTCTTAGCTTGTTGACTTAAAGGTAGGAGGAGCCCAAAGTGTCCAAGTGGGAATCTGAACTTCCAGTTTAATGGGATTGTTGTGTCTCTTGGTAGCAGCGTTCCTCTCTCTGAAACTAAGACCTCTAGGCCAGCAGAATGTAATGTCACGGGAACACGAAGCAAAAATTTTGCTAGTGGATCAGTAGGGGTGATGGTGAGTGGTGCCCCTTCCACTTCCACCCCTTGATTCCTGGACCCATGAATCCTGGCTATGGGAGAAATATTACCATATATTGGACACTGATTCAGAGCATACACGGCCTTCTGGAGAACTTTGCCCCAGCCTTGCAAAGTAGTGTCACCTAGTTGGCATTGTAATTGTGACTTCAAAAGGCCATTCCACCGTTCTAGCAATCCACCTGCTTCAGGGTGATGGCGAACATGGTAAAACCAGTGAATTCCATGAGAATGAACCCACTATTACACTTCTTTAGCCATAAAGTGAGTGCCTTGGTCAGAGGCAATGCTGTGTGGAATACCGTGACGGTGGATGATGAGGCATTCCATAGGTCCACAGATGGTAGTCTTGGCAGAAGCATTGCCTGCAGGATAGGCAGACCCGTATCTGGAGTGTCTATTCCAGTGAGGACAAACCTCTGCCCTTTCAATGATGGAAGAGGTCCAGTATAATCAACCTGCCACCAGGTAGGTGACTGATCACTCTGAGGAATGATGGTGCCATATTAAGAGCTCAGTGTTGGTCTCTGTTGATGGCAGATTGGGCACTCAGCAGTGGCTGTAGCCGAATCAGCCTTGGTAATTGGAAGTCCGTGTTGCTGAACCCATGGTGGTTCAGCACCTCCATCCTGGCCACCATGGCCACTTTGTTCATGGGCCCATTGGGCAATGACAGGGGTGGCTGGGGAAAGAGGCTGAGTGGTGTCCACAGAATGGGTCATCCTATCCACTTGATTATGAAACTCCTCCTCTGCTGAGGTCACCCATTGGTGAGCACTCACATGAGACACAAATATCTTCACAGTTTTTGACCACTCAGAGAGGTCCACCCACATACCTCTTCCCCAAATTTGTCACCAATTTTCCAATCATGCTTCTTCCAAGTCCCTGACCATCCAGCCAAACCACTGGCTACAGCCCACAAATCAGTATATAATCACACATCTGCCCATTTCTCCTTCCATGCAAAGCGCACAACCAGGTGCACTGCTCAAAGTTCTGCCCACTGGGAAGATTTCCCTTCACTGCTGTCTTTCAAGGATGTCTTAGAAAGGGGCAATAGTGCTGCAGCTGTCCACTTTCAGGTGGTGTCTGCATATTGTGCAGAACCATCTGTGAACCAGGCCCTTGTCTTCTCTTCCTCTGTCAACTGATCATGGAGAACTCCCCATAAGGCCATCAGTGCAGGCTGGGGGAGAGAAGGCAGGGGGGCAGGAGTGGAGTCATGGGCATTTGAGCCACTTCCTCATGTAACTTACTTGTGTCTTCAGGGCCTGCTTGAGCCCGATCATGTACATACCACTTCCATTTGACAATGGAATGCTGCTGTGCATGACCCACTTTATGGCTAGATGGGTCAGAAAGCACCCAGTTCAAGAAAGACAGTTCAGGTCACATGGTGACTTGATGAGCCATAGTCAAACATACAGTTTCCACCAAAGTCCAGTAACAGGACAAGAGCTGTCTCTCAAAAGGAAAGTAGCTATCTGCAGAAGATGGCAGGGCCTTGCTCCAAAATCCTAGAGGCCTCTGCTGTGATTCACCTGTGGGGGCCTGCCAAAGGCTCCAAACAGCATCCCTATCTGCCAATGACACTTCAAGCATCATTGGATCTGCTGGGTCATATGGCCCAAGTGGCAGAGCAGCTTGCACAGCAGCCTGGACCTGTTGCAGAGCCTTCTCCTGTTCTGGACCCCACTCAAAACTGGCAGCCTTTTGGGTCACTCAATAAATGGGCTGGGGTAACACACCCAAATGAGGAATGTGTTCCCTCCAAAATCCAAATAACCCCACTAGGCATTATGCTTCTTTCTTGGTTGTAGGAGGGGCCAAATGCAGCTTCCTTCACCTTAGAAGGAATATCTCAACAGGCCCCACACCATAGACCCCTAGAAATTTTACCGAGGTAGAAGGTCCCTGAATTTTAGTCAGATTTATTTTGCATCCTCTGGCATGCAAATGTCTCACAGTAAGTCCAGTGTGTTTGCTACTTCTTACTCACTGGATCCAGTCAGCATAATGTCATCAATGTAATGGACCAGTGTGACATCTTGCAGAAGCAAAAAGTGATCAAGCTCTCTCTAAATAAGGTTATGATACAAAGCTGGAGAGTTGATACACCTGAGGCAAGACAGTAAAGGTATACTGCTGGCCTGGCCAGATGAAGACAAATTGCTTCTGGTGGGCCTTATGGACAGGAATGAAGAAAAAGACATTGCCAAGTCAATGGTTGCATACCAGGTACCAGGATGCCAAGACCAGCTTGGTTGGGGAGACCCCAACCCAGCGGTGCTAGAGGAATTAAAGACACACACACAGAAATATAGAGGCATGAAGTGAGAAATCAGGGGTCTCACAGCTTTCACAGCTGACAGCCCCGAACAGAGATTTACCCACATATTTATTAACAGCAAACCAGTCATTAGCATTGTTTCTATAGATATTAGATTACCTAAAAGTACCCCTTATGGGAAACAAAGGATGGGTCTGGCTAGTTATCTGCAGCAGGAGCATGTCCTCAAAGCACAGATTGCTGGTGCTATTGTTTGGGTTTAAGAATGCCTTTAAGCGGTTTTCCCGCCCTGGGTGGGTCAGGTGTTCCTTGCCTTCATTCCAGTAAACCCACAACCTTCCAGTGTGGCGTGATGGCCATCATGAAAATGTCACAGTGCTGCAGAGATTTTGTTTATGGCAGTTTTGGGGCCAGTTTGTGGCCAGATTTTGGGGGGCCTGTTCCCAACACCAGGAGGTTGTTGATTTGCACCAGCAATGAAACTGCACCTGGTACGGCAGCTGCAAGTGGAGTCACCACTTGGTTAAGTCCATGATAATCCACGAGTGTCATTCTCCAAGATCCAGCTGTCTTCTGCACAGGCCAAACGGGCGAGTTGACGGGGAGGCAGTGGGAGTCACCACCCCTGCATCCTTCAAGTCCTTGATAGTGGCACTAATCTCCACATTCCCTCCAGAGATTCAATAGTTTTTGATTTACTACTTTTCTTGGTACAGGCAGCTCTAATGGCTTCCATTTGGCATTTCCAACTGTAATAGTCTTTACCAGTCAGGGAGCCAATGTGGGGGTTTGGCCAGCTGCTAAGTATGTCTATGCCAATGATGCATCCTGGCACTGGGAAAATGACCACAGGATGAGTCTGGGGACCCACTGGACCCACTGTAAGTTGGACCTTAGCTAAAACTCCATTAATTACCTGACCTCTGCCTCCTGACCTCAGGTGATCCACCCATCTTGGCCTACCAAAGTGCTGGAATTACAGGCATGAACCACCCTGTCTGGCCATTGTTTTCTTTCTCTTTTTCTTTCTTTTTTCTTTCTTTTTTTTTTTTTTTTTTGAGGCGGAGTCTCGCTCTGTTGCCCAGGCTGGAGTGCAGTGGCGCAATCTCAACTCACTGCAAGCTCCGCCTCCTGGGTTCACGCCATTCTCCTGCCTCAGCCTTCCGAGTAGCTGGGACTACAGGCGCCCTCCACCCACCACTCCCGGATAATTTTTTGTATTTTTAGTAGAGACGGGTTTTCACCGTGTTATCCAGGATGGTCTTGATCTCTTGACCTCATGATCTGCCTGCCTCGGCCTCCCAAAGTGCTAGGATTACAGGCGTGAGCCCCCGCACCCGGTCCGGCCATCATTTTCTTTCATCACCTTGTCCACTGAACTTAGGAGCAACCAACCAGCTTCATCATGTTCCTTGGTTCTCCACATATAGTCAAAGGTATTATGTATAGAGTTACCAAACTCTTTGCCTCTCATGAGCCGTGAATCAGGAGCATGAAATGCATTTATTTTGCATAACTCTCTAAACAGTTTATGCCAAGGACTATCAGTGTTCTCCACGCTATTAGAAGTAGAGTCCTTAACATTTTGGGGTTCAATCATATTAACCAGCCAAATCCAGAAACCCCAAAACCAACAAAAGAACTCCATCCTTAATATTTTGTTCTTCCAGAACCACTCCTGGTACCAAAATCTGTATTAGTCAGAGTTCTCTAGAGGGACAGAACTAATGGAATAGATATATAAAGGGGAGTATTAACTTACACAATCACAAGTTCCCACAATAGGCTGTCTGCAAGCTTGAGGAGTAAGGAGAGCCTGTCCGAGTCTCAAAACTGAAGAACCTGGAGTCAGATGTTGGAGGGCAGGAAGCATCCAGCATGGCAGAAAGATGTAGGCTGGGAGGCTAGGCCAGTCTTGGCTTTTCACATTTCTCCAGTATTAACCATCACACCTATAAATTTCCCCAGCCTGTAAGCAGCTGTGGGCTCTGGAATTAAGCTTATCCCCCATCTCTACAGGTTTTTGCAATATACCTGTGTTGTTCTTGAGCTGCAATCTCTCTCTGTCTCTCTCTCTGTCTCTCTCTCTCTCTCTCTCTCTCTCTGTGTGTGTGTGTGTGTGTGTGTGTGTGTGTGTGTGTGTGTGATTCTTTAACCCTCGCCTTCCCTTCAAAACCTAACATTTTGATGCCAAAACCCAGAATGGGGATTGGGTTCTAAATGAGTAAATCTTTTCTTGCAACTGGAAAGCAGCAAGCAGCAAAAACCAGACCCAGGCCTGCTTCCAGATCCTGAGTGGACTCCCTATTCCCAGCCCTGTTCCTTTATTCTCTCTTCTTCTCTGGTCCTGGGCTGACTTCCAGATCCTGATCAAACTCTTCATCCTCTTTTTCCTTTCTTCTCCTTTCCAGGCAGCTCCAGCAAGTATCAATCCCATTGCTGGATATCACATCCAATACCCATCTCCAATTAGTGGGTGAGTCTCCCTTTTTTTCCTTTCTGGATTCCTCTCATATTTCAGGGGGTTCACCAGAAAATTCCAGCACTGGGTAAGAGGTCTCCCTGGTCACCAGGTGACTGTGGCCTGCCCTCTGAGGGGACGCCATCAGAACGCTCACCACTCTGGCCACTGCAGCCTCTGGGGGACTGCAAAGAGCTGTAGGGACGCCCTGGCTCTCCTATGTCCCTTCTCCCAGGAGGAATCGGGGAACTCACTCCCCTCCAGGGTATTCACTTCCCTCTGGGGTACTTCCATCCTCTAAATTTCTCACCCTCTGGCCAGCAGTATGGGGCAAGACTCCTGAAAACCTCCTCAAGACACCACTCTTGGATGTTTCATCCAGAACCTCCAAGCCCAGGGCTTGGCAAACTCCATTAAAACTGAATGCCTTGCTGGTCGAGCGCAGTGACTCATGCCTGTAATCTCAGCACTTTGGGAGGCCAAGGTGGGCCGATCACAAGGTCAGGAATTCGAGACCAGCCTGGCCAATATGGTGAAACCCTGTCTCTACTAAAAATACAAAAATTAGCCAGGTATGGTGGCAGGCGCCTGTAATCCCAGCTACTTGGGAGGCTAAGGCAGGAGAATCGCTTGAACCCAGGAGGTGGAGCTTGCAGTGAGCCGAGATTGTACCACTGCACTCCAGCCTGGGCAACAGAGCGAGACTCAGTCTCAAAACAAAAACAAAAAACTGAACACCTTACTTTCCTCTGTAATTTCCTCTGTACTTTCCCCTGTAATGTTGCCTAGTCCCCAAGTAAACTGGACAATAATAGTCAATACCAAAAACCAAAACATTCAATTTCCAAATCTAACATAATCTAAAAGACTTCCTCCAGCAAAATCATAAATGATCTGAGGTGCTTTGCTTATCTGTGTTCCTGGCTCACTCTCTGCTAATCCCATTCACCTTTTCAAATCTTCCTCCTCAACAGAAAACCCGCAAAAATGCCTCCTCCTCCAGAGGAGCCTTATTCATCTAATTTCAACCTGGCTAACAAACTAGGCACATGCCCAGCCCCCTTCCACCAAAAACCAGGCACATAGCCAAAGGCCCTCCAAAGTTCTCCCTTTGCAGGAGGTCACAGGGACCAAAGGCATAATCTGAGTTCAACTTCTCTCAGCTTAAAAAGAGACTCAGCTCCTTTTGCACAGATCCCACCTCCTTCCTCAAAGAATTTCTGTATGTCACTCAATTTCATGACCTTATCTGGCATGTCATATATGTCATCCTCTCCTGTACCCTCACCCCTGAGGACAGGGAATGCATCTGGATAGCTGCCCAGACCCACATAGACACCCTCCACCAACAAGATGCTGCTCATAACCCAGTATGGATCCTAACTATCCCTGGAACTGACCCCAGTTGGGATTATCAGGCAACTTCTGCAGACAGATAGAAATAAGGCTATATGATATGCCTCCTAGCTGGCATAAATAAAGCCATTCCTGGCCAGGCATGGTGGCTCATGCCTATAATCCCAGCACTTTGGGAGGCCAAGGCAGGCAGATCACCTGAGGTCAGGAGTTCAAGACCAGCCTGACCAACATAGAGAAACTCCATCTGTACTTTAAAAAAAAAAAAAAAAAAAAAAAAATAGCCAGGCATGGTGGCGCATGCCTGTATAAAGGGGATTAAGTATTAACTTACACAATCATAAGGTCCCACAATAGGCGGTCTGCAAGCTTGATGAGCAAGGAGAGCCAGTCCGAGTCTCAGCTAGTTGGGAGGCAGAGGTTGTGGTGAGCCAAGATCATGCCATTGCACTCCAGCCTGGGCAACAAGAGCGAAACTCTGTCCAAAAATAAATAAAGCCATTCCTGCTCTTTTCTTCTGCCTTTCAGAGGCCATACCTAAATATGCCACACCTAAATATGTCACCTTGAACCCTAATGCCAATAAGGGAAGAATCTACCTCCATTTATACTTCATTTTCCAGTCAGCCCCAGACATTCTAATGAAACTTTAAAAACTGGAGAATAGCCCTCAAACCTCCCAAAGAGACTTAATCAAAGTGGCCTTTAAGGTCTTTAACAATAGAGAGGAAAAGTTAAAAAGAGACCAGGCTAAATGCCAGATGCTGGCAGCTGCCATTCAACAGAGTTCCCAACATGTACAGAAATCCTCAACCCTACAACAAACTCCACCAGAAGCCTATTTTAAGTGCAGCCAACAGAGTCACTGGGCAAAGACCTACTCTCAAAACCTTGCCCCATCTGTGGCATCAAGGAACACTGGAAGTGGGACTGTGTTCAGCAAAGCTCCTCATCTGCTTCACCACCTGTAACTGAAGTCTGATGGGGCCAGGGGTCCGCCACCCCAGTTGCCATCACCACCTCGGAACCCAGGGTCAGTCTCTGGTAAGCCCATGTCTTTCCAATTGGATACAGGGACTAGTTACTCTGTTTTTTTTTTTTTTTTTTCTGAGACAGAGTCTTGCTCTGCCGCCCAGGCTGGAGTGCAGTGGCCGGATCTCAGCTCACTGCAAGATCCGCCTCCCGGGTTTTACGCCATTCTCCTGCCTCAGCCTCCCGAGTAGCTGGGACTACAGGCGCCCGCCTCGACACCAGGCTAGTTTTTTGTATTTTTTAGTAGAGACGGGGTTTCACCGTATTAGCCAGGATGGTCTCAATCTCCTGACCTCGTGATCCGCCTGTCTCGGCCTCCCAAAGTGCTGGGATTACAGGCTTGAGCCACCGCGACCGGCCCTCTGTTTTATTAGAATATTCCAGACCCCTTTTCAGTTCTTCTATCTCTATTGTGGGAGTTGATGGAATCCCCTCTAGGCACAAACAGACTGGTCCTGTATTACGCAACCTATTCAACACCCCCTTCACCCACTCCTTCCTGGTTATCCCTCAGTGCCCTGCTCCTGTCTTGGGGCGGGACATACTAAGTAAATCCCAGGCCTCCATACAATCTGCCTCCTGCAATTCCGCTCCTTTTATTTTACTCTGCCGTTCAGACACTTCCCTCTCCCCCTCATTCTCATTATCCAGCCTCTTGCCTTCTGTTAATCCTGAAATTTGGAACATTTTTAAACCCACAATAGCCACACATCACATCCCGGGTAAATAACCCTCCAAAACCACTCTGTTTTCCATCATCAGTCTCAATATCCCCTAACCCAGGCAGCCTCAGGGGCCTCAAACCTATTATCTGTAAACTTTTTTTTTTTTTTTTTTTTTTTTTTGAGACGGAGTCTCGCTCTGCTGCCCGGGCTGGAGTGCAGTGACCCGATCTCAGCTCACTGCAAGCTCCGCCTCCCGGATTTACGCCATTCTCCTGCCTCAGCCTCCCAAGTAGCTGGGACTACAGGCGCCCGCCACGTCGCCCGGCTAGTTTTTTGTATTTTTTAGTAGAGACGGGGTTTCACCGTGTTAGCCAGGATGGTCTCGATATCCTGACCTCGTGATCCACCCGTCTCGGCCTCCCAAAGTGCTGGGATTACAGGCTTGAGCCACCGCGCCCGGCCTATCTGTAAACTTTTACAAGCTCAAATTCTCAAGATCCTACCACTTGGTCCAGGATCTCTGAGTTGTTAACCAGGTGGTAATACCAATGCATCCAACACTCCACTCTCATTCCACATATGCCACTCTCCCATAGTCACTCTTCTACCACACACTTCTCTGTATTGGATTTAAAGGACACCTTTTTCACTATTCCCTTAAATTCGGCTTCCCAAAGTATTTTTGCTTTCACTTGGTCAGATCCTAATACCCACACGTCCACCCAACTAACGTGGACCATACTCCCACCAGGGTTCTGGGACAGCCCCCACCGATTCAGACAGGCCCTCACCAAGTACCTAGCTGAACTTCCCGTTGCTCCTAGCACCCTCCCCCAATAAGTCAATGACCTACTTCCCTGTAGCCCCTCCCTTAACCTGTCTGTCCAACACACCACTCAGCGTTTAGACTTCCTCCATAGGTAAAGATATTGGGTCTCACCAGCAAAGTCTCAGGTAGACCAAACCCAGGTCACTCACCCAAACCCAGGTCACTCACCTGAGTTCTAACCTCAAATTCTTAGGCCATCCCAACCCAACAAAAGGAGCTAATTCAAGACATTGCCCCTTCCCACACAAAGAAGGACCTCCTCTCCTTCTTGGGCCTCATGGGATACTTCCGGCTGTGGATTCCCAACTTCTGTTTGCTGGCCAAGCTGCTCTACATGGCCTCATGTGGGCCCAGCCTTGAGCCTCCAAACCCAGCTTGTCCCGTCAATTCACACTTTAAAAAAACTAAAAAATACCCTTTCGATGGCCCCAGAACAGGGACTGCCCAACCCCCCAAGCCCATTACTCTGTGTGTTCATTCTGATAAGGGCTTGCTCTTAAACTTTTTGCCAAACACAAGCCATGACGTGCCTCTCAAAACAACCAGACTCTCGTCCAGGGCTGGCCACCCTGCCTAAAAATCTTGGGTGGGCCACACTGCTGGCCTTGGAGGCAGCTCAGAAACTCACTCTACCAACACATCATAACCTACGGGACCTCAGGAGCCATCAATCTCTTCTATCCCTCCCACCATCCTGCTTACAGCAGGTATACACCTTATTCATAGGAAACCATCTAATCACGTTCCAGAAAGGCAAAGCTCTCAACCCTCCCACCCTCCTCCCTGTAAACACCTCTGACTCTGAGCTGTCTCACTCCTCCCTGGACCTCTTAGGCTCCCTCCCCTCCCCCTTCCAAGACATTTCAGAAGCCCCTTTGCAGGGAACAACTACATGGTTCATTAACGGAAGCTCTTTAAAGAAGCCATGTCCAGCATCTGGTTACAACATCATTGCCAAAATAAACTCCTAGAATCCAATGCTCTCTCCCACTATACTACCTCGCAACAGGCAGAACTACCTCTCAACAGATAGGGATAGATGACCTAACCAGGGCCCTTACCCTAACAAAGGGAAAGAGGGTTAACATTTACACTGATTCCTGGCCCAGCATGGTGGGTCACACTTGTAATCCCAGCACTTTGGGAGGCCAAGGTGGGCAGATCACGATGTCAGGAGTTTGAGACCAGCCTGGCCAACATGGTGAAACCCCATCTCCACTGAAAATACAAAAATTAGCCTAGCATGGTGGTGGGCACCTGTAGTCCCAGCTACTTGGGAGGCTGAGGCAGAATTGCTTGAACCTGGGAGGCAGAGGTTGCAGTGAGCCAAGATTGTGCCACTGTACTCCAGCCTAGGCAGCAGAGCGAGACTCCGTTACAGGAAAAAAAAAAAAAAAATTACACCAATTCCAAATATGCATACCGCATCCTACATTCTCACACCTTAATCTGGCAGGAAAGGAGTTTTCTAGCTAAAAGGAACCCCCATAGTAAATGGCAAACACACACAAGCTGGTGGAGGCAGCTAAACTACCACTGCAGGCCACTATCATCCACTGTAAGGGACACCAAAAGGCTACAAATGCCGTAACCAAGGGAAATTTTTTAGCAAATTAGGTAGCCCGGCAGGCAGCCCTTAAACCCCATCATTATTGCCCAGTTTTTCCAGCATATACCCTGTATATACCCAGGAGGAACAAACCTCACTTGTCCTGCCATTCAGGAAAAAATGGTTCTACCTCAGTGCTAAAATTGTCTTGGCCAAGTTTTAAAAACCTCCTGGGCCGGGCATGGTGGCTCACGCCTGTAATCCCAGCACTTTGGGAGGCTGAGGCAGGTGTAAACAAGGTCAGGAGTTCAAAACCAGCCTGGCCAACATGGTGAAACCCCATCTCTACTAAGAATGCAAAAATTAGCCAGGCGTGGTGGCATGCGCCTGTAATCCCTGTACTTAGGAGAGTGAGGCAGAGAACTGCTTGAACCTGGGAGGCGGAGTTTGCATTGAGCCAAGATGGCGCCACTGCACTCCAGTCTGGGTGACAGAGCAAGACTCTGTCTCCAAAAGAAAAAAAAAAAAAAACCTTCTGTACTTTTATATGTGCACAACCATTTCCATGCTGGTTGCCTCCCTCTACTTCAGCTCTTAAAAACGTATACATTCTCCCACCATGGGCACCAATCTCAAAGATATCACTAAGGCATGTTCCCTTTGCACTCAAACTTCCCCTCAAGATGCCATCAGATCACCCCCTTTCCCCACCCGCCAGGCCCGAGGACACCTGCCAGGACAGGACTGGCAAATCGCCTTCACCCGTATGCTCCCTGTAAAATAAGTCCAAAAGCTTCTGACAATAGTAGATTGTATGGATGGATAGAGGCTTTTCCTACCACCACTACTACTACTGAAAAAGCAAACTGTCACTTCTATTCTCCTCACCCATTTTGTCCCCCGGTTTGGACTCCCCTCTTTCATCCAGGCAGACAGCAGGCCAACATTTGTCTCACAGGTTAACCAACAGCTGGTAAAGACTCTAAACATTAAATGGGCCTTCCGTATTCCTTATTGCCCCCAATCTTCAGGTACGATTGAATGAGCCAATGCCCTTCTAAAACAACAGTTATCCAAACTCTCCCTGGAGGTTAAAATGGCCTAAACTTCACTTCTCCTCATGCCTTTATAAGCCATTCCTCACAAGCCCCTCAGCCTAAGCCCATTTGATCATATGTATGGACGCCCCTTTATCCTCCAAAATCTCCCTGTATCTCCCCACCCTCCTGCATGGGATACTTGGCCAGCATTACACCTCTCTCACCATCTAACACACAGTACACAAATGCTTACTTGCCCCTGCCTGAAAGTCCATCCTCAAAACACTCCTTCCTGTCCCTACAACCAGTGGGGACTGGGTCTGGATCACAGACTCCTCCTCCCCTCTCCTACCTAAGTGGACAAGTCCTCACCAGGTTATTCTAGCTACTCCCACAGCAGCAAAGCTAACCCGCTTTCCACACTGGATACACCATTCCAAACTAAGAAAAGCTCCAGATCCACATCCAGAAGTTTTCTCCCCCTGCAAAAAATATTCTTCCCCCCTCACAGGACCAACCTCACTGCGCTTAACAAGAGTTGCAGAAGTTGCCTATCCAGAAGGCCCTGGTCCATAACACTCTCCGCCTCCAATTTCCAATCTTTTATCTCATACCTTGTTTCAGATCTCTCCCTCCCCACGTCCCTGGATACTCCACTCGAATTCCTCACATCAATCCAGGAGCTATGGCTACAGGGCACCTTTCAGAATTTCACTCCTACTCAAATCACCTTTTTTCATTTTGTCCTTTGTGGATATGCTAAATCCTCACCCCCAACCTCTGGCAACCAGGCCCCCTTCGTCAGCCTCACACATTGCTCTTAAATCAGTCACACTCCCCTCTTTCTTCCAACTGTTAAATTTGTTTGTCCACACAAATCCAGCAGTTCACAGCCCTTCCTGTTAACCTAAGTACAGAAACTTGGTCCAAAATAAACCTGCATCTCACCTACTCTGCCAATTCATTCCCAAAACCTGTTTATAATCTTGTTTGGCTGAACACCTTTCCCCGTAGTCCATCAAATCCACCCACACCGTCATACACAGGGCTGTTACCCTCCTTTGCCTCGTAACCTCTAAACATGTTACAAGCTGGATTCCATAAAACACCTCTTACCAACCCCTCCCCTCTCTGCCAGCACCGCTCGCTCTCCATGTATCCAACTTAAGGGCGCTCCCTGGAAAAAATGCACACACAATTCCCTCAGCTGCAACCTATATATCCTTCTGCCCTACCTGTACTGCAATAGCCATTTGTTAATGATAACCTATTTCTCTCTCTCTCTGAAACTCAACAGCCTTCACCTCCTCCCCCAGCAACATCCCTTATCTGGCCTTCACAGGGCTTACCCTTGTTAACAGCTATTCAACCTGGAAAAACAAAAAGTTGGAACAAAACATTTGTTCAGGGTTCACCCCCCATCTTCTCACAGCTCGCTATCTTCCTTTACAACTTTAGCCTGCCAAACCCCTCCCCACCTTTTCTTTCTTTATGAAACAAACTTATCTTTGCCTGGTGGCAGCTGGGTTACAAACATACACCCTGGTGTTTCAATCTCCAAACATTAACATTTTGCCTAACAACCAAACCATGCAGGCTCTCCCTATTTCCTCCTCCTCTGAGCACAAGCACGCTAAGCTGGCTCTACATCTCCTTCCTCTGGTAACAAGATTAAGCCTCTCTGTCGCACGTGGCACCAGAATGGCAGGTCGGGTGTGTCAGCCTCAGCTGCCTTTTACATATATAAAAATCTCTGCAGTCCTCTATAATACCTAGAGGACATGCCTACTTCCATCACAAGCCTCCAAAGGCAAGTAGGTTCCCCTGTGGGAGTTGTTCTCCAGAACCAAAGGACTGCAGACCTGTCAGCCACTGAGAAGGGGTGCACATGTGTGGCTCTCCAAGAAGGCTGTTTAAATGTTCATGAATACGGCACTGTTCGAGACAGCCCACAGGCTCCAAGACAGGGCTGCAGAAATCCAACATCAAGCCACTAACTCTTGGAGGCAGGGGTTGTCCCTCCTAATGTGGATACCCTGGGTAACCTCTTCTTAGGCCCCTAATTTTCTTCCTCCTAACAGTTGGCCTGTGTGTACTCATCTTCATATCCCACTTTACCTCCCGAAGGCTGAACTCCCTTGTCGAGGCAGCCACCCAGAAAGACACTGATATGATCCTACTCCGCCAAGTCCAGTATCAGCGCCTCCAGGAAAGCCACTCTAAAGTCAGACACCCACTGCTTCAAGACCCAAACCCTGATTACAGCACCCCTATTCAGCAGGAAGCAGCCAGATAATCAACAACCACCCTCTTCCCTTTATATAAAAGTAGGTGGCCAGGTGCCGTGGCTCACACCTGTAATCCCAGCACTTTGGGAGGCTGAGGCAGGCAGATCACTTGAGGTCAGGAGTTTGAGACTAGCCTGGCCAACATGGTGAAACCCCATCTCTACTAAAAATACAAAAATTAGCTGGGTGTGGTGGCGCACACCTGTAGTCCCAGCTACTCAGGAGCCTGAGGCAGGAGAATCACTTGAACCCAGGAGGCAGAGGCTGCAGTAAGCTGAGATCGCACCACTGCACTCCAGCCTGGGTGACAGAGTGAGACTGTCAAAAAAAATAAAAATAAAAAATAAAGCATAAAGCAAGAATGTTAGTCCAACTTGCACCATTTTGTATGTCCCCACCATTTTGCAGACCTTGTTCAAAATGAAACATTCCACGGGGGTTTGGGTGGTGAGAAACAGCCTGCCTCTTATATTCTGCTGGGAGAAAGTGCATGGGAGGAAGTGCAAGGAACACCACATTCTGCCGGAACAAGGGCCAGAACCGCCTCATCCTGAGAACATGTTATCAACATTTTCCCAGGAAGCAGGCCATGCCCCCCAGCCCCGACCCCTCCCACGCAGGCCTATAAATTGCCGCAGCCTGTAAGTAGCAACGGGCTCTGGCACAAAGCTCGTCTCCCATCTCCACAGGTTTTTGCAACATACCTGTGTTGCTGTTAAGCCGCCCTCTCTGTGTGTGTGTGTGTGTCATTCTTTAACCCTCACCTTCCCTTCAAAACCTAACATCACCCAGGCTGGAGTGCAGTGGTGCAATCTCAGGTCATCGCAAACTCCACCTCCTAGGCTCAAGCAATCCTCTGCCGCAGTCTCCCGAGTAGCTGGGAATACAGGCATGTGCCACCATGCCTGGCTAATTTTTTATATTTTTTGTAGACACAGGGTTTTGCCATGTTGCTTGGGCTGGTCTCAAACTCCAGGACTCAAGCCATCCTCCTGCCTCAGCCTCCCAAAGTGCTGGGATTTCAGGTGTAAGCCACTACACCCAGCCAGTTCTAATTCTTATCAATTCAGAAAACCCTGGTTCCCATGGTCTTTCTTCCTGAAAAGAAACTCAGAAGGAAGTGGTTAGTTGGATTAGCTATAGTCCTCATCACTGGAATTGGTCTCAGGGCTGAAATGTTCTCTTCTTTTCTGTTCATTACTCATCTAAAATTACAACTATCAACACAGCAGACCTGGTGGGTCCCTGGGTTTGAGAAGCTCAAACATCCTTGCAGCAGCTGTAGCTTATTCAGTGGGATCCTTGTTGTGTGCTCCTGGGGCACTGGACCTCCAACCCTACAAAGTCCAGAACCATGTAGAGAGGAAACACAAAATCTCCCAGTAGGTTATGGGAGAATTTGGGTGAGTTGGGCCACTCCTGCTTCAAATCTGTTTCCCAGACTCATGTGTTCTTTCTGTTGGGAACACAGTACCATAAAAAGTATCCAAATTAATGTATGGCATCCCAAAGGACGGTGCCATCCTTTCAGAGCATCTTCTCCATGCTGCTGCTTCAGCTGAGCCTCTAGAAGGCCAGTGCAGAGTTGCGTGAGGCTGGCTGCTACAATACAGGTACCAGTGGGTCCCACTAGGATGCTGCTGTGTGAGGATTCATGCCTCTGAATGAAACAACCTAAGCCCCAGGCAGTGGTGTGGGCTGAGGCTCTGTAGGAAAGGTCAGCTAGTACCTGAAATAGGCATCCATCCGTGTGAGAACAAACGGCCAGCCTTTCCAGGATAGAAAGGGCATGATGGCGTCCACTCTGTTATGGACAATTTGGACATCCAGAGGTGGCAGCTGCCAGACAGGCCCTGGTAAGGGAGTTCATGCTCCTCCTCCTGCCTCGGCCTCCCAATGTGCTGGAATTACAGGCATGAACCACTGCGCCCAGCAACATGAGACCCAGGGTGAAGGAGGTCTTCCATATGGAATCTTCATTTTTGTCACCAGGGTCACCCCTTTCACGCTCCAGAGTGGCTGGCGGTGAGGACTGGTGTCCACTGGCAAGTGATTTTGTCTGCTTGGCTGCTCAGTGCCTCATGTGCTGGATGCCTTGCTGGGCACTGATATGTGCAAACACCTTCCCACTCTGTGCCCTCCTGTGTGTTCACCACTGCCTCAACCCAGACCTGGTCTGCAGGCTCCTTTTCCTTCTGGCCCCCACAGAAGGTGGGGACACAAGGCCACTGCCCAGAAGTCTGGGCATTCTCATCTCAGGCCACTTCTGTTTGCAGACATGGGGTGGCTGGGCATGCTGCCTGCAGTTCTGCCCACTGGGAAGGTTTTCCTTCCCACCCTTGAGAGTGGCAGTAATACAGGTGCTGCTGTCCATTTCACGTGTGCCCATCCATCTACAAATCTGAGATGAGCCCATCCATCTACAAATCACCCTCCATCAGCCACGCAGGAACCCGCTGCAGCTATAGACTTGAGCTGCATGTCACGTGTGCCATGTGCAGCCATAGGCTTGAGCTGAGGGAGGCATGTGGGCTGGGCTGCCTGCTCCCTCAGCTCACTCTGGTGCTCTGGCCCTGCGTGGATGTCATCCTGGCCATGCCATTGCCACATTCTGATGGATGCTGCTGGGCTGCCTGACTTCGTGCCTGGGGAGGCCTGACAGAGCTCAGCTCATACTGGAAGCGTGTGTGGATGCAGGGCCATTTGGGGTCCAATAGACAAGTGTTCTATTCTCTGCTGCAGGTGGTGCAGCCTTGCTCCGGGATCCGGCCATCCTTGCACCTTTCAAATGCCTGCATCATTGTCCCTTGCACAGACTCCCTTCTGCTGAGACATTTTCCCAGGTCACAAGGGAAAGCTTAGCAGTGGAGCCTCACCTTGTGCCAGGGACTGTCAGTGCCTCACCTCCTAACCAGAACAGCACCTTCTTCACCTGCAGATGGTGGGTGGGCCAGTTCCAAATGTCCATCTGATCACTGGTTTTCTCAAGCTGCTTCAGGCTCATTTGTGTTGGTCCGGGTCCTCCAAAAAGAAGACCTCAAGATAGGATTAAGGATGCAAACGTCTTGTTCAGAGAAATGCCTGGGATAGAAAATAGTGAGGTAACCAGGAAGACGGATGGGCCATCAGATGGCTTCAAGCTTGACACCCAGTGGAGAGAAGTTTGGGTGGAAGTGTCTCGGGCAGCTGTGCAGTGATGTCTTCCCACCACAGCTGACAGTTGGAGAATGGCATTAGTTTATGCATTAGTGGTTTTATCTTAGATCATTTGGCCAGGGTGCTGTTTGCCTGGTTTGTCTCTTGTGAAGTTACCTTATTCCCTTTTGTAATTAATAATAATTACATTGCATGGTGATGTTTTGACACTGTGTAAATATCCTGAGCCTCAGGCCCTGGAGACACCTGGCTTTCGCAGGTGTTGGTGCTTCTTGCCCGAGTTACCACCAAGGTGTCTGCTGTGGCTGACTGAGGATGCCACAGGTTCTTTGGCGTCCCTCCCGTTGAGAGCAGGAGCAATGTCTTCTTGAATCTGGGCAGGCTCTATCACTGCTTTGACCAAGAGAATGATGATAATTTGAGAAACATTTTCCATAATGACTGCATATAAACATTAAACTTCAGGGTCCTGAAAGTCCAGGGGATGGAAAGGCTGTTCTAGATTGAAGGAGACAAGAAATAGGACAAGTGGGTGCAACTCGTGACCCTCAGCCGAGTCCTCATGCTCTGAGGGATTGCTCCACAGTGAGCAGGTCACACAAACCTACCCCCAAAGGCTGAGGGAGCTGAGAGGCTGAAAAAAGAGGCTGACAAATGCAGTTTCTCAGAAAGAAACATTTAATAGAGACTTATGAACAGAAGTAGTATCTCGGGCAGCCACAAGACAGTGGATCCCTGCACCTGCCCTCCAGAAAGCATCCTTTATATAGCAAGATTTTTGGTAAAAACGTGCAGCTGGTGATGCCTCAGACTTTCTTGCAAAATTCCTGACTGCTGGGGAAGTTAGATAAGCATCTTTCTGAGGGGTTATCAATGCTACAGGCCTTGTGTGAGGACCTTGGTATGCAGGAGTCTAACATCGGCCACCACAGTGATTTTGCTTCAAGATGACACCACTCTTGCCAGGTAACAGGGTATTTTCCTTCAGAGACATTGCAGGGACACCTGGTGACCCTTGAATGGGGGTCTCTGGGAAGGTGCACTATTCATGCAACCTTTTAGCTAAGCTTGAAATTGTTTCAAGCTAAATTAACTTACAAATGTTGATCATAGTAAGGAAGGAGACCACCACTTCTCATGCTGCCCTCCTCTCCCCGTGTCTTAGTTTAAAAGGAGAAGAGGGAGAAAACAAAAGAAGGAAACAGAAGATAAATAGCGAGATGACCTTGGCACCATCACCCAGCCCTGGTGGTTAAAAATAATATAATAATAATATCAACCTCTAACCTGAACTGCTTGTGTTATCTGTAAATTCCAGACATTGCATAAGAAAGCACTGTAAAACTTTCTGTTCTGTTGATGCATGTAGCCCCCAGTCACGTTCTCCACGCTTGCCCGATCTATCATAATAACCCTTTCATGTGGACCCTTTAGAGTTGTAAGCTCTTAAAAGGGCCAATAATTTCTTTTTCAAGGAGCTTGGCTCTTCAGACACAAGTCTGCCAAAGCTCCCGGCCCAATAAAACCTCGTCCTTCTTTAACCTGGTGTCTGAGAACTTCTGTCTGCAGCTCGTCCTGCTACAATAGGATGAGAGTTATCCAGGCACTCTGGCCTTTGGGTGGGAACTGTCTCCAAAACTCACCCCCAGGTTCCTGGCTCTCCTCACTTCGGAGGGGGTGGGTCTGCCATGTAACCACTGCCCTGACCTCACAAATGATAGCACTTCACCTTTTTGCTTCACATATTTTAAAGGGAAATAACACTTTACAGACGTAGTCTCTTTCTAAACTTCCCAGATCCATTCCCTTTAAACAATCCTCCCTCAGCATGGTTTTTAGACTTGATTTGTTTTGTTTTGTTTTAGAAATGGAGTCTTGCCATGTTCCCCAGGCTGGTCTCAAATTCCTGGACTCAAGGGGTCTTCACTCTGCCTCTCAAGTAGCTGGGACTATAGGCTGCCCTCACCTCCTGCTGTGAGGCCAGTTCCTAACAGGCCACTGAACTGTAGTGGTCCATAGCCTGAGGGTTGGGGACCCCTGCTACAGGTGCACACCACCACACCTGGCTTTTTAAATTTTTTATAAAAATGAAGCCGTGATATGTCGCCCAGGCTGGTAAAGTGGTTCTCCCACCTAGTCCTCATAAAGTACTGGGATTATAGGCATGAGCCACCACACCCAGTCTCCACTCCTATTTGTTATTGAACACTATTCCATTGTATGGCAGATGTGGTTTGCATCTGTGTCCCTGCCCGAATCTCATGCTGAAAGGTAATCCCCAGTGCTGGAGGTGGGGCCTGGTGGGAGGTGATCGGATCGTGGGGGTGGCTTTTCAGGAATGGTTCACTGCCATACTCTTAAGTTATGTGCTCATGATAGAGTTCTCCTGAGATCTGGCTGCCCGCCTCGGCCTCCCAAAGTGCTGGGATTACAGGCGTGAGCCACCACGCCCAGCCTGTCATTTTTGTTATAACCCTTCTAATGGTATGAAATGGCACCTCCCTGTGGCTTCAATTCACATTTCTCTAATAGCCAATGATGCTGAAGGCTTCACGTACCCATTACTCACTTTGTATCTTCTTGATGTCCACTCAAATCTTCTGCCCATTTAATTAGGTTGCTTCCCTTCTTTTCAGTCTTAAAAAAAAAAAAAATTTATTGGGCTATAATTCACATACTATATAAATTCACCCATTTTATACAATTCAATGATTTTGGCACATTATTTTTCACTATAGTAAAATAAATGTTAAACAAACGTATGGGAGGCCATTGTTTCGGACCAAGCTCCTGCACTAGGGCCCAACAGAGCAGCCCAAGGCGGAACGGAGTCACCCGAGCCGGCCGCCACCCGACCTGAGGGGAAACGGGGCAGCTCTCAAAACCCTGGAGGCGCAGACCTCGCACGCGGGCCAGGGACGCCCGCGCGGCTCCGCTCCGCGCTGATCCGCAAGGTCCCGCCGTTCCCCGCCGCCCACCCGGAGCCGACGAAAGCCAGCGAGCGCCTCAGCCTCAGGTGAGTGGAATTCTGACCCCGACCACGGGAGGCGTCTGCCGCTTTACCCTCCTCTGCGCGAGCGGGGAGGGAGACGCGGGCCCAGGCTGCAGTTTCTACCTCAGAAACGGAAACAAAACACCGCCTTCTGTCTAGAACTAGGCCTGGGACCCCGAGGCGGCGACTCCTGACTCACCCGGGCGGGGAGGGGGCGGGGCCTGGCGAGGTCTCGGCTCCGCCCCTCGGGCCAGCGGACCACAGTGGGGCGGTCCTTGCTGCTTTCCTAGAGCGACCCGGAAGTGGCCCTCCGGGCGCTTCCGGGGACGAGGCCCGCTTTTGGCTGCATCAGCTGGGGATTGCTGGAGCCAGGTGCTGGGGGCCACGCGGACCGCGGGAGCGTTGGGTGGAGTCGGGTGGAGTCTCCCTCCCCGGCTGGGGGTGCGGGCCTAGGAAAGGCTGCTTCGCCGCTGTGTCCGGGGAGCTCTCCATACTGCGGGGTTTTTCCGCGGAGGGGCGCCTGCCAGTAGGTTGGCCCCGAACCGTGGGGGCGGCGACGGGCGCTCAACTCTGTGCACCAAGGCCCCCGTGCCCCCATCAGAACCGCGGGTACGGAGTTGGGGTGCGAACCTGGCCTGCCAAGCCGCGTGACCGGAAGCGGGCAGCTCGGAGGCCTTCCCGGATGGCCCTTTGGAGTAGGAAGGCGCTGCTGGTGCTGGCGGGGCGGTGAAGGAGTTGGCAGTGGGTGGTCCTTGACTTTCAGGGAGAATGGGGGCGCCGTGAAGCCCCTGAGGAGCTCCCTGGATTCCCCCAGCGCTGTGCAGTGGCCTGACAAGTGCCTTGAGGACAGCAGCTGTGCCCCGCCGAGCTCTGCCCCAGCCCCTGTTGTGCTGAGGTGAGCAGGTGCTTGTGCTGCTGCGCTCCCCCATCAGGTGCCTGGCACCCTCTTTAGATGCGGCACTTGCCTCTGTTGCCACCCGTTGCTCAGCGCCTCCAGCCCGGGGGTTGAGGGCTGTGGTGGAAACCGCTGGGACTTCTGAATAGACAGGTCTAGGCTCCAGTCCTTGATTTTGGCAGCTGTGTTTACAGCTTTGATTTCTTTTTACTTTTCTTTTCTTTCTCCCTCCCTCTCTCCTCTCCTTCCCTTTCTTCCGTGCTTCCTTCCTCACAGCATCTCGCTGTGTTGTCCAGGCTGGTGTGCAGTGGCTCGATTTCGCCTCACTGCAGCCATGACCCAAGGGATCCTCTGTCCTCAGCTTTCTGAGTAGCTGGGACTACAGACGTGCACCACCACGCCTGGCTGGTTTTTTAAATTTTTTGTAGAAACGGGGCCTTGCTATGATGCCCAGGTTTGTCTCCAACTCCTGGGCTCAAGCAGTCCGCTGGCCTCACCCTCACAAAGTGCTGAGATTTCAGGCTGGAGCCACTGCACCTGGCCTTGAGTCTTATCTCCCTGTCAGGTAGGAATGGTATTTCTTCTTGCCTGCTGTTGTGAAGGATTCAAGGTTGAATAGTTAAATGGTCTCAGTGTGGTCCGTGGCGCCAGCTGCCCATGTCCCTATGTTCCCTGGACCTTTCCCCTAGTTCATTCTTTCATCTGTTAACTTATTTGGAGAACTTGTGCTGTTTCCTGGTCCTCCTCCCTGCTCCGCGACTTCTCTGCCAATTCCTGCTTGCCCTTCATGCCTTAGATGTCACTTCTTCTGGGAGGCCTCCACTCCTCCTGGGACTGTCATGGACCCCTCTGCCACCTGCTCCCAGGGCCACCTCGCCAGCACTGACTGTCATTGGTAGTTCACACTGTCAGCATCCTGATGATGGGGACCATATCAACCCTCACTCGCTGGCCCAAAGGATGTGAGAGTCACTGGTCTTCTCCCCCTGCCCCACTCTAGGCATCTGCATCTGGGACCGACCTCCTGGGCTGGCTGATCAAGGAGGAAGCAGCAACAATGTCTGCCGTGGGGGCTGCAGCTCCGTACTTGCATCATCCTGGTGATAGTCACAGTGGCCGAGTGAGTTTCTTGGGGGCCCAGCTTCCTCCAGAGGTGGCAGCAATGGCCCGGCTACTAGGGGACCTAGACAGGAGCACGTTCAGAAAGTTGCTGAAGCTTGTGGTCAGCAGCCTGCAGGGGGAGGACTGCCGAGAGGCTGTGCAGCGTCTTCGGGTCAGCGCCGACCTGCCGGAGGAGCGGCTGGGTGTCCTGTTGGCAGGCATGCACACGCTGCTCCAGCAAGCCCTCCGTCTGCCCCCTGCCAGCCTGAAGCCTGACACCTTCAGGGACCAGCTCCAGGAGCTCTGCATCCCCCAAGACCTGGTCGGGGACTTGGCCAGCGTGGTATTTGGGAGCCAGCGGCCCCTCCTTGATTCCGTGGCCCAGCAGCAGGGGGCCTGGCTGCCCCATGTTGCTGACTTTCGGTGGCGGGTGGATGTAGCAATCTCCACCAGTGCCCTGGCTCGCTCCCTGCAGCCCAGCGTCCTGATGCAGCTGAAGCTTTCAGATGGGTCAGCATACCGCTTCGAGGTCCCCACAGCCAAATTCCAGGAGCTGCGGTACAGCGTGGCTCTGGTCCTAAAGGAGATGGCAGATCTGGAGAAGCGGTGTGAGCGCAGACTGCAGGACTGACCCCTCACTTGGCCAGTCCCAGTCAGGTCAGGCTTGGACAGGCACCTGAGATGGTGGCAAAGTGCAGCTGACTCTCCCCGGACAGCTCTGTCCTTGCCATGAGGCAGGCTCTTAAGTGAGAGTGTTTGAACATAATTATGTAGTCTTCTGCTTTTTTTTTTTTTTTTTTTTTTGAGACGGAGTTTCGCTCTGTCGCCCAGGCTGGAGTGCAGTGGCCGGATCTCAGCTCACTGCAAGCTCCGCCTCCCGGGTTTACGCCATTCTCCTGCCTCAGCCTCCCGAGTAGCTGGGACTACAGGCGCCCGCCACCTCGCCCAGCTAGTTTTCTGTATTTTTTAGTAGAGACGGGGTTTCACCGTGTTAGCCAGGATGGTCTCGATCTCCTGACCTCGTGATCCGCCCGTCTCGGCCTCCCAAAGTGCTGGGATTACAGGCTTGAGCCACCACGCCCGGCTTGTAGTCTTCTGTTTAATTGAAAAAGAGAGCTATGCCTTTTTTTCTTTTTTGGAAGTAAAGCAGCTGTAAACATGTTTCTCTAGGTGGGTGTTAAGCTCACACCCTCCCTTTCCCTGTACATTTGTCTTTGCTGCTGGGCGTGGCTATGTGGCCAGGTTGAGGCCCTTTGTAGACACCATACAGTTGCTCAGCCTGGCCCCATGTAGCCAGGTGCTTTTGTAGATCTTGTATTTTAGGTTGGGCATTTTCATTCTTCTGCCTTAAATCCCTGACCCCACAGAGCTGACATTCTAGTGGGGCTGAGGGGAGGGGAAACATTGTAAAATAAATAATAAAAATTTACTGGAATAGCTCATCAGAGGATGGGATGGGATGCAGCAAATAGGGTGGGGTCTGTGTGCTGATGGGGTGACCTTCCTTGAGGGTGTGACATCTGAGCGAGGACTTGAAGGAGCAAGGGGCACAGCGCTCTGAGAGGGGCAGCACAAGGTAAGGAGGACGGTGCACAGGCGGCCAGCGTGGGGAGGCCTAATGTGCTTAAGGCCTACCTGGCTGCAGCCAAGTAGGTGGTGATCATTGAGGGGAGGTGATGTTGGGGAGGGTACAGAAGTCAGGGCCCTAGGGCCTTTTAAAGACTTTGGCTCAATTCTGAGTGACAGAGGAGCCCTTTTGAGGGTTTTCAGCAAAGGAGAGACATGATCTGGTGATTGGCTGCTATGTGGAGGGGTGCAAGGGAGGAGGCTAGAGCCTAGCAGAGAGGTTGTCACCAGGGTGGACTTGGTGGCAGGGACCTCTCCCGGGTGCCTCTAGGGCAGGTGTGTGCAGGGGTTGTAGCCAGCTTTGCAGCTTCCAGCATAACTGTGTTCCAGGAGGGGCCTTGGGGCTGTCTTTGCAGAGCCATTTTCGGTCAACTGGGTTCCAGCTGACTGCCCCTGCCTCCATGCAGCACTTCTGGACCATGTTTGGTCTGTTCTCTGCGGAGAAACCTCCCCTTGTCTTTGAGTGCCTGGGGTTGCTTGGCTGTTTGTCTTGTCGCAGTTTTTGGTTTGTCTCCGCCACTAGCCTGGATTTCTTCCTCATCCTCCATGGGCAGTTCTGACATGTCGGGGTGCAGAAGAGTATCTGGGGGCGGGGTCAGCAGACTCTTGGAGGGGCCCAGGTGCCCTCCAAGGCGCATACTTGTGGCTACTGCCATCTAGTCGTTCACTCGACTTCGTCCCACCCTCACTGAGTTTCAGGTACAGCCCTCCTGTCTCCCCGAAGGCACTGTCCCTACCACTGTCTTCGGGTCAGGAATATGACCAGCCACTTCCTGCATTCTCTGTCTCCAGATGTGGATGTGGCTGGGGCTGTGGCAGCTGAGACCATGTTGCCTTTCTCACTCACCAGCCCTGGCCCTGCAGGGACAGCAGCTTTAGGGACAGCCCCATCCTTCTGCTTCTCCCAGCTGCTTTGCAAAGCCTGTGTGGAGCCCAGAGACCTGCCCTCAGTCCTCAGGCTGACCTCTCACCATCTCTCATTGGGAATCTGTGTTTGCCTCAATTCATCTGTGAACGCTTGGGCTTGTCTCAAGCGGGGACCCAGGCAAACCAAGACACAGCCATGAAAAGACAGCTTGTGAGGCACAGGCAGGGGAGTGAGCCATTCCCGGGACTGGGGCTGGCACTGCCTGAGTGCAGGGGAGTGAGGGACAGAGAGGGCAAGTGCAGGGACAGCAGCTGCCCTCAAGGCCAGACACAGGATTTTGGTCATTCCACTGGGGCAAGGGGAGCAGTGGGGTTTTAATCAGGGCAGACATGATCCAGTTGGACTTGAGATCCCTGCAGCATGGAGCAGACTTAGAGGCCACTTCCTCTGGCTCAGCAGTGAGCAAACTCTTCCCACAAAGGGCAAGAGAGTAAACATTTTAGATTTTGTGGGCCATGAAGTTTCTGTCCACCCTGCCATCATGGCTTGAAAGCAGTCACACAATACGTAAACAAATAGATATGGCTGTGTTCCAATACTTCTTTTTTTTGAGATGGGAGTTCCACTCTTGTTGCCTAGGCTGGTGTGCAGTGGCACGATCAACCTCTGCCTCCCAGGTTCAAGCAATTCTCCTGCCTCAGCCTCCCAAACAGCTGGGATTATAGGCGCCTACTACCACGCCCAGCTAATTTTTGTATTTTTAGTAGAGACAGGGTTTCACCATGTTGGCCAGGCTGGTCTTGAACTCCTGACCTCAGGTGATCCACCCCCCTCGGCCTCCCAAAGTGCTGGGATTACAGGCATGAGCCACTAAGCCTGGCCTCCAATAACATTTTTTTAATGGATATTGAAATTTTCCTTTTTTTTGAGACAAGGTCTCCCCGTCATCCAGTCTGGAATGCAGTGGCATGATCATGCTCACTGTAGCCTCAACCTCCTGGGCTCACAGGCACACCACACCACGCCCAGCTAATTTTCGTATTTTTTGGAGAGATGGGGTTTCATCATGTTGCCCAGGCTGGTCTTGAATTCCTGGGCTCTGTTGTTCTGCCCACCTCGGCCTCCCAAAGTGCTGGTATTACAGCAATGAGCCACCGCACCCAGTCATGAAATTTTAATTTCATGTGTCACAAAGTACTTTTTTCCATTTAAAAACCATTCTTAGGCCAGGCATGGTTGGGGCCAACCCCATGAGCCCACTGGACCCCTCCAATGCAGAGCACCTGTCCATCCTTGTCAGTGGTCAGTCTCCATTAGACCTGGACTCCAGGGCAGGGGTTGGCTCTGCCCATCTTTGTCCCCATGGTTTGCGCAAGGCCTTGCATAGAGAACAGATGTCTGCATCTGGGAAATTACTCCCTTGGTTTTCTGGGCCTTAGCTCTCTGTGGAAACTTGCTAGTGAGTTCCCGCTCCTGCGGCACTGTCCTGAGCTCAAAGCCTGGATACCTCCCCGGCTGCATCACTCATTCTTTCAGCAAACATTTCTGGGACTCTTGAGTCCAGCTGCATGCACCGGGGACTTGGGGATTTATAAAATGGCCTGGGCCCGGCCCTTGCTCTGCTCCACTTTGTGAAGCTTCCAGAAAGCTCCAAATAGTTTCAATTCAGTGTCATAAATTGAAGACTATTTTGATAGTTGAGATAAAAAGCAATTCTAGGCCTAGGTTATAATTTATTGTCTCCAAAACAGAAACCCAAAATGTTTTTATTTATTTATATATTGTGGAGATGGCCTCACTCTGTCCCGTAGGCTGGAGTGCAGTGGTGCGATCACAGCTCACTGCAGCCTCCCAACTCCTGGGCTCACGTGAGCCTTCCTTGGCCTCCCAAAGGGCT
Organism: Trachypithecus francoisi; assembly: GCF_009764315.1. Classification (NCBI taxonomy): domain Eukaryota; kingdom Metazoa; phylum Chordata; class Mammalia; order Primates; family Cercopithecidae; genus Trachypithecus; species Trachypithecus francoisi. Next base: position 100,053,387 of record NW_022681472.1, on the reverse strand, counting down.
GGGATTACAGGCGTGAGCCACCGCGCCTGGCCTGGAAACTCTTCAGCTGAGTTTCCTGAAGCCCAAATTGCACAATTGTGTGAGCAGGTCACAGGATAGTCCAGCACCTGCACTACCCCGAGCAGCCCCTCCTCTCCCTCTGCATAGAACCACCACAGCCTGTGTGCCGGGGCCACCTGGCCTCCTCTCCCTCTCCACAGAAGAACCACAGCCTGTGTGCCAGGCCGCCTGGATGCTTCCATGTGATACTCAGATCTCAAAGCTGTGCAGCAGCTTGAATTTTAACTCGTGTGCTCACAGCCTTGGCTCTCAACAAGCTGCCCCATGGACATGTGTCGTTTCCACATCCTGCAGCCAGAAGAGGACTCCTCCTCAGCCGGGCGCGGTGACTCACACCTGTCATCCCAGCACTCTGGGAGGCTGAGGCGGGTGGATCACCTGAGGTCAGGAGATCGAGACCATCCTGGCTAACACGGCGAAACCCCATCTCTACGAAAAATACAAAAAAAAAAAAAATTAGCCGGGCGTGGTAGCAGGCACGTGTAGTCCCAGCTTCTAAGGAGGCTGAGGCAGGAGAATGGTATGAACCCGGGAGGCGAAGCTTGCAGTGAGCCGAGATCGCGCCACTGCACTCCAGCCTGGGGGACAGAGGGAGACTCCATCTCAGAAAAAAAAAAAGGACTCCCATCCCTCCGTGGCTAATGTCTAATCTGGATTGTTGGACTTTAGGTTTACTTCTGTTGAACTGACCCAGTTGCCTTATTCTCAGTTGTACCGTGACATTTAGGTGAAGAAACCACTAAGGTGAGAGGAAAAAATAATCCTTCAGTGGCTGGAAGGCATGAAGTTATTTTCCAAGTTAAGGTGCTCTGGCTGGTGTGGTAAACATGCTGCAACCGGGAAGCTGCCAGAGGCTCCATGAAGACACCTGGGCATCACCAAGCCCAGGGACACTGTGCACAACTTTGATTTTAACATAGTCTTCAAATGTCACAAGTCTCTTATTTTCTCCCCAACCATTCAGAAACGTAAAAAGCTGCGAATGGTTTGCCTGGTTTGCCACCCCTGATCTAGGACCATGTCAGTCCAGAGAGAATCCAGGTGCTGAAGCAGCATGAAGCCCTTTTGGCTGGTTGCTGTTAGTGGAAAGAACACAGCAGTGTGGTTAGCGCAGAATCTGGAATTTTCAGACCATCCATATGGCTGATGTTCCCCTCCTTTTGTCCTGATCATGAACCAGGAAGTGGCCAAGAGGAGATGACGAGAGCCCAGGAGGAGGCAGGGTCAGAGTCTTTGAGAGCAGGGTTTGAAAGGCCAGGAACAGGAGCTGCAGGTAGTGCGTGTGGATGCCTTGGCTCTTGTCCCATGGTTGGGCAGCCCAGAAAGCCTGAAGTAGAGAAAAAGCAATGCCTGTGCTAGACCTGAAGGCGACTACCTGGCTAAGCACATTACCTGCCAAGACCCTCATCAGCAGCCACGCAGCCTGAGGCAGGGACGTTGCACACATACTCCGCATGTACAGAAGTTCCAGTGTGGGTAGGGCGTGGCTGGAGAAGAGGCAGAGTTACAGTGGACACTGATTTCGTGGCTGTGAAGAGCACCATCGCCCTTGCACACCGGGAGGAGCCCCTGTAGGGGCAGGTGGGAGGTCACCAGTCAGGGCTTTGCCCCCCAGGAGCAGCACTGTAGTCTGGGAACACACGCAGCGTGTTGAGCTAAGTAGCAGCGGCTGGTGGTCACTCAGCCCGACCAAGGGGTCAGATCCCCGTCCACAGGCTGTAAAGATGAAACTCATGGGGACACAAGCACCCTGGACTCTGCTGTGTCCTTTGCCACCAGGGAAAGCTCTGGAACTTGCAAACACATGGACCAGCACAACCTGTTTCAACCTGATACAAATTCCCAAGTTGCTCTTGGGTTAGGCAGCTGAGGCTGCAACGTCTCAGTGACACTGCCATGATGCCTAACCAGTGCGGCATGACCCAAGCCAGCAGTCACAAGCCCTGGCGTGACCTGTGTCCCTCTAGGCCACATGTTTGGGAGGAAGGGATCACAAAGTGTCCCTCCACTGGGGATGGGGGCCTTTGGGGCCCAAATATTTCTGTGTAATTATTGGCAGTGGCACCAAAAATCAGCAGGTTCCCCCGGAACTCCTTCATACCTGAATGACCAGGACTGTGGAGGCAGGCTTGAGGTCTTGCTGTTGGCCTCATGCCTGTGAATATCAGCCTTAATTAGATGCTGTGTGAGAAAATCAAATGGACAAGGTACCAGTCTGTTAGATTAGGGTTGAGCAGCAGATTCACATGAAAATTCAATTTCAGCAAAAAAGCATCATGCCTTGAGCAGATTACTGCAAGCCACCTGCCATCAGTCACACCTCCATGTTCCTGCATGTGCCAAGAACCCCCACCATGGTCCACCTGGGCCACTTCTCAAGGTTGTGTTGGCAGCAGAAAACCTGAAGGGTGAGGTAATGGCCCCCCAGCTCCCAACAGAGCAGGCTCACTCCTCACCTCCAGATTTCTCAGCTGTGCCTGCACCTGCTGGGCCTCTGCATCATGGGAATGGTGGACAAAGGTAATTGATAGGGCCCTGACAACCGCGGTGAGTAATCTGCCTGCCGTCCCCTCCTAGATGGAGCAGCTACAGGATTTCTCGTGAGCTTCTACAAAGAATAAAATCTCAGACCCTCAGTTCTTGGCAGTTTTTGTTTCAGGCTGAGTTTTAAGGAAAGCTGTCCCACAGCATAAATTACATCCAGACCTGTAAAGTGGAGCAACTGGGGTTCTCCTCCCTGACCCTGCTTCTCCTCCCATCTGTCCTTTTGCCCTACGGTCTGCTGGTCTGCCCCTACTGCAGCTCAAGTTCTTTTCCCTACCATCGTTTTCCCCCACTTCCTCTCCCCAAGTTCTCCCGAGTCCTCCTTCCCCACTCTGCCACCTTCTTCCTTCCCCACTCCCTCACCCCAAGTTCTTCACTCGAACATCTTTTCTTCCCACCATCTTTTTTTCCCCACTCCCTCTCCTCACCCCTTCTTCTCAGGTTCTTCTCCCCATATGTTTCCCAACCACTTCTTTCCATCCCCTTTTCGTCTTTTTATTTTTTGAGACGGAGTCTCACTCTGTCACCCAGGCTGGAGTGCGGTGGCGCAATCTCGGCTCACAGCAAGCTCCGCCTCCCAGGTTCACGCCATTCTCCTGCCTCAGCCTCCTGAGTAGCTGGGACTACAGGCGCCCGCCACCGCACCCAGCTAATTTTTTTGTATTTTTAGTAGAGATGGGGTTTGACCGTGTTAGCCAGGATGGTCTCGATCTCCTGACCTCGTGATCCACCCACCTTGGCCTCCCAAAGTGCTGGGATTACAGGTGTGAGTCACCATGCCTGGCCCATTTTTTCTTTTTCTCCACTGTCTTTATTTCCTCCTTACCACGTTCTGCCCTCCCCCCCCCGCAAAAAAAAGTGGGGCAACTGCGCCGGTACAAGACAGTCATCAGCCTGAGGGCCTGTGCACACACGGGTGTGCTGGAGACACTAGCATGGACAGGGGTGGGTGTACTAGCATTCACTTGAGTGCTCGTTCTCTGACAGGCACGGTGAGACGTGTTCTTTTTTTTTTTTTTTCTTTTTTTTTTTTTTGAGACGGAGTCTCGCTCTGTCGCCCGGGCTGGAGTGCAGTGGCCGGATCTCAGCTCACTGCAAGCTCCGCCTTCCAGGTTCACGACATTCTCCTGCCTCAGCCTCCCGAGTAGCTGGGACTATAGGCGCCCGCCACGTCGCCCGGCTAGTTTTTTGTATTTTTTAGTAGAGACGGGGTTTCACAGTGTTAGCCAGGATGGTCTCGATCTCCTGACCTCGTTATCCGCCCGTCTCGGCCTCCCAAAGTGCTGGGATTACAGGCTTGAGCCACCGCGCCCGGCCGAGACGTGTTCTTCTACATTGTTTCCTCTCAGTGCCCTCTCACAGTGCATGTTTTCAGATACGCAAATAAGGCTCCGAGTTTCAGGGAGGGCAGTGATGTCCTGGGTCACACAGCAAGCCCCTGGGACACAAGTGTGACCTCAGAACCTGTGCTGTGACACCTTGCTTCTGTGCCTGGCACTGGTATGTGCTCCATGAATGCCAACCACACCAGCAGTGATGGTGTGTACCTGCTAGCCAGCCTGCCTCTCTGAAGAAGGGGATAGGGCTGGGCCCTTTGGTCCTGGGTGGCTAGGTTAAGTTCTAAGATAAGGATCTAATGTGAAGTTGGAATTCTAGGCACTCCTCGACCTCCTCCAACATGAGCTAATGCATTTCCTTATTGTTGAAGCCAGTGTGAGCCATTGTTTTTGTTTTTTGTTTTTTTGAGACAGAGTCTTGCTTTGTTGCCCAGGCTGGAGTGCAGTGGCTGGATCTCAGCTCACCGCAAGCTCCGCCTCCCGGGTTTACACCATTCTCCTGCCTCAGCCTCCCGAATAGCTGGGACTACAGGCGCCTGCCACCTCGCCCGGCTAGTTTTTTGTATTTTTTAGTAGCGACGGGGTTTCACCATGTTAACCAGGATGGTCTCGATCTCCTGACCTCGTGATCCACCCGTCTCGGCCTCCCAAAGTGCTGGGATTACAGGCTTGAGCCACCGCGCCCAGCCGAGCCATTCATCCTTAAGGGGAAACAGTTGAGGTAAATTATTTTAACCTATTAAGTCTAGCAGTGTTCGTAGAGCCTTCCTTGTGCCACTTCCTCATTCACAGGGACCTGTGAACTCAAACTGCAGACTGCACCCTGGGTGTGAGGGATACAGGCTTTATTGAACAGGTTAAGGTCAAACATCTCAGCAAATTAACATGCATTTTATATGAAGTTGGATTTTTTTTTTGAGACGGAGTCTCGCTCTGTTGCCTAGGCTGAAGCGCAGTGGCACGATCTCAGCTCACTGCAAGCTCTGCCTCCTGGGTTGATGCCATTCTCCTGCCTCAGCCTCCCGAGTAGCTGGGAACACAGGTGCCCGCCACCACACCCAGCTAAATTTTAGTAGAGATGGGGTTTCACTGTGTTAGCCAGGATGGTCTTGATCTCCTGACTTCGTGATCCACCCACCTCGGCCTCCCAAAGTGCTGGGATGACAGGCGTGAACCACCACGCCCGGCCTTATGTTGGATTTTTTTGAGAGTAATTCTGAATCTTTACCAACATTCTACATGTTTGTCAGTATAAATGATCCCATATAAAATAAGTTAAGGCTGTAGGTTTATTCACATATATACACATTTATACGTAAGTGGTTTATCCCGTGTGAATTTTTTGATGCTGGGTAAGCCGTGAGCTCCGATTAAAAGCTTTGCCACAGTCATTGCATTTATAAGGCTTCTCCCCGGTGTGAATTCTCTGGTGTATAATTAGGTGTGAACGCCACCTAAATATTTTCTCACAGTCTTCACACTGATGCAGTTTCTTTATAGTATTTACCTTTTTACGGCTCACAAAGGTGGACCCTTCCAGGGCATTCCCATACTCGTAAAACCACTGGGCCCTAGTATGTATTCTCTGGTGTTCAATAAGATACGAGCTCCGGCTGAAGGCTTTTCCACATTCACTGCACTCATAGGGCTTCACTCCTGCATGAATTATCTGGTGCTGGAAAAGGGTTGAGTTTTGACTGAAGGCTTTCCCACACTCGTTACATTTATAGGGCCTCTCTCCAGTGTGAACCCTTTGATGTATTGTAAGCTGTGTGCTCATGCTGAAGGCTTTTCCGCACTGGAGGCATTCATAGGGCTTCTCTCCTTTATGGATTCTCTGATGGTAAATAAGGCTGGAACTCTGACTGAAGGCTTTTCCACAGTCATTACACACATAGGGTTTCTCTCCAGTGTGGATTCGCTGATGCTGAATAAGGTGTGAGCCCTGAACAAAGCCTTTGCCACACTCATCACATTTAAATGGTTTTTCTCCAGTGTGAGTTCTCTGATGGCGAATAAGTCGTGAGCTACAACCAAAGGCTTTCGTACACTTGTTGCATTTATAAGGCTTCTCTCCAGTGTGAATCAGCTGATGCTGACTCAGGCGAGAGATCCACCTAAAAGCTTTCCCACACTCATCACACTTAAATGGTTTCTCTACAGCGTGAATTCTCTGATGTGCAGCAAGGCTTGGACTGTCTGAGGCTCTTAGAATTTGAGCCTTCTCCCCAGTGTGCATCCTTTGATGCTGGGCTAGGGTGGAGCTCTGGCTGAAGGCCTTCCCACACTCCTTGCAAGGGTAGGGCCTCTCCCCAGTGTGAGTTCTCTGGTGTCTGACCAGCTGTGACTGCTGACTGAAGGCTTTCCCACATTCACGACAACCATAGGGCCTCTCTCCTGTGTGGATTCTCTGATGATGGATGAGGCTTGAGCTCTGACCAAAGGCTTTTCCACATTCCTCACATCTGTAGGGCTTCTCCCCAGTGTGAATTCTTTGATGCTGAATAAGTTTTGAGCTCAGGCGGAAGGCTTTTCCACACTCAGTGCATTTAAAGGGTTTCTCTCCCGTGTGGATTCTCTGATGCTGATTAAGCTGCGAGCAGAGCCTGAAGACTTTCCCACACTCTGCACATTCGTACGGCTTCTCTCCATGACAGTTATTTGGATGTTTCCCCTGCAAGCAGTCAGATAACTTTTTTTGGCATTCTTGACATCTGCTAATTTTCTGTGTATTAATTTCCCAATGCAGAGCAATGTCTGAAGTGGCTCTGAAGCCTTTGCCACACCCCTCGCATCTCTGGGACGTCCCTTCTGCACTCTCTCTCTGACTTTCAAGAGGCTGACAATCCAGGATGCTGCTTCCCAGCTCCTTACATCCCTGGGCAGCGTCCTTGATGAAGGTCTTGGGAACCACAGTCTCCTCATTCAAACAGTTATTCTGGAAGGTAGAGCCTGTCCCTCTCAGCCCAGGACTGCCCAAATGACTGTCTAACCAGACCTCAGAATCAGAAATGTCTCCAAAGCCAGGATTCTGAGGAAAGTCCTGTGGGGAGATTCTGATGACTGTCCCATAGGATTCCGATTTTAGGATGTCCATGTCCTCACAGGACTGCTCATTTTCAGTCCTAATCATAGACTCTGAAATAAACAGGAACAAAGACGTTCCTTAGGCCTTGTGCTCAGAGAAATGACAAGACTACAAATGCGGGGGCCAGGAATCAAGGCTCCCAGGACAGCTGCACTGAGCCCTGCGAGGCCCCAGGTGGGAGCGTGCAAGAGAAGGTAGAGCCTTTGGCAGTTCTCAGATCTCGTTTCATGCTTTTTACTTTGTTCACTCATTCAATAGCAATGAAGTGTTCATTATGCACTGGACAGAGTGCTGAGAGCAACACGGCCTACAGCGGGGCTGGGGTCTGTGAGCAGAGAGATCCATCCTACAGGGCACTGGTGTGGGGCAAAGTCCATACAGAGGCAAAGAAGACAAAGCGAGACCGGAAGGGTGGGTAGCTACCATGGGCTGCGGGGTCAGGGGCTCCAGCATCCCAGCTGGTGAGGAAACAGTACAGGGTCTGAGTTCTGAATGGAGTTCTGAATGGAGGGCATGGATTGTGACGAGGAAAATGGGGCTGGAAGAGCTGCCAAGGGACTTAACTTGGTGAGCTCAGAAAAGCACTGGGCACCTAGGCCGTTCATGGCTACTCCCTGCAGTGGGCTTCTCTGAGCAGGACCCAGCCCCCTCAGCTGCCTCCTGGCTGCTGCTGCCAACTCACACCTGGACGCCTCCCCTGCTTCTCCCTGGGCTGTGCGTGGCCACCTCCCAAGACCACACTGACTTCTTCCCTGGGACTGCAACTTTCTGGAGGCCCCCAGGAGGCCTTCCAGACATCTGCGCTCTTTCTGGACTCTCCAAGTAAGCACAGGCTTCTGTCCTACTCTGTAACCCTAGAGAGCACCTCTGCTGAGGTCAGACATCTCCCTGATGTCCGTGATCACAACCCTGACAGGACGCAACCACAACACATGGCTATGGTCATCACAACCACGGTCCCCACCACCACACAATCATGTTCACACCCACGACCACGTGGCCACAGCTATCACCAGCCCAAGTCTACCCCACATGAATGCACCGCCCAGTTACAGGGCTTCAAGCTTCAGTTCCTGCCCACTCCTAACCATCAGTGGTGAGTCTCCGGCTTCCAGGGACCTCTAAAGGTCTTCCTGTCAGTCCTGGAGAGTCACAGCAGGCAGCCGTTTCAGCTTCACTGTGCAGCAGGGACGCTCAAGGGCTGTGAGGACAGGAGGCATCCCTAGGCCTGGTCCTCATGTACTGCTTTCCCTGCACAACCACACCACCTCAGAATGCCTGTCCTTCAACAGGGCTCACTTGGCACTCCTCCCAAGCCTTCCCCTGCTGTGAAGATAAGAGAGCAGGGTGGCCAGGCACGGTGGCTCATGCCTGTAATTCCAGCTACTTGAGAGGCTGAGGCACAAGAATCACTTGAATTTGGGAGGCAGACGTTGCAGTGAGCCAAGATCATGCCACGGCACTCCAGCCTGGGCAACAGAGACTCCATCTCAAAAAAGATAAAGCAGTGGCAGAGAGAGCAGGGCCAGGTTGACAGCAAGGCTTTGCTGGTGGGTGCCAGGAACCACCCACCAGGGGGCATGGTGGTGGTCAAGAGCGTGGGGGTGCACAGCTGGGACCTGGCCCCTCACCCACTGCTCTGGGCCAATATCCTTCAGTATCTGATGCTGACTGTACCAGCTGGAGACAAGTAACATATCCGGGCATTTCCACCTTATTCTGGTTTTGCGCTGCTGCTTGTTTTATCTAAGAGGCCACATCCCTGCCCTGGACTCTCGGATCTGCAAGCAAGTGCTGGGTAAATCAACAGCAGCTCTCACCTACTGTGGGATTATATTTTTGGTTGATGCTTTATCACAGTAAGGACCACCTGCTACATGTAACCACTAAACTAATTCTGCCAACTGGAGCTGGCTTTTCTGCCACAGCACCCTCTTAAACTCTCCTGTCCGTGTTGGAAATATTTTAATGGGCAGCTCGATTTTAACTGGGCCACCTTATAGCTGAACCTCCTTCTCAGGGAGGCTGAGCAGAAAGGATAACATGGGAGTAGCCGGCAGAGCCAGTGAGGCCAGGGTTCCTGACCACTGTTCCCACATGCAGCCTTCCTGGGTGGCTGAAAGGCCCCAGGGTGTGAAGAGGCTCAGACACCCTCCTTGTCCTTTGAAGCTGCCTAGGGTCATCTGAATGGAAGGAAGATCACAGCCTGTACTTTTCTCTCTTTTTTAGACGGAGTCTGGCTCTGTGGCCCAGGCTGGAGTGAGTGGCGCGATCTTGGCTCACTACAAGCTCCGCCTCCCAGGGTCACGCCATTCTCCTGCCTCAGCCTCCCAAGTAGCTGGGACTATAGGCGCCTCCACCGCCTGGCTTATTTTTTGTATTTTTAGTAGAGACGGGGTTTCCCCGTGTTAGCCAGGATGGTCTCCATCTCCTGACCTCATGATCTGCCCGCCTCGGCCTCCCACAGTGCTGGGATGACAGGCGTGAGCCACCGCGCCCGGCCCCACACGCCCTGCTTTTCACAACTTTGGACTGTCCAACTTGCTTCCCGAGGCCCCTCCAAGCCGGTGGCCTCTGTGGGGCCTGGTCCTGCCATGTGCAGGAGTGACTGTGGCAACCCAGCAGCAACTGAAGGGGAGGGGAGGGGCTCCCTTTCTGCAGTTGAGATGCACGCGGACCCATCTCCCTTGTCATGTGGGTGGCACACCAGCAAAGCAGGGAAGCAGAGCACCAGGCCAGGCGCCTGCCCAGCAGGAGCTCATGCTGGAGGCAGCGGGTGCCCTGGTTAGGGCTGAGGACCCCAAGAAAGGCTGAAGTCCTAACTTGAAGCACCTCAGAATGTGACCTTGTTTGGAAACATGGTCGTTGCAGATGTAATTAGTCACCATGAGGTCACTGGGGTGGCCCCTAACCCAACATGACTGGTGTCCTTCTAAGGAGACGGCCACATGATCGCAGACACGCAGGGAGAGGCAGCCGTGTGAAGGAGTCAGAGATCAGAGTGAGGGATGCGTCCACAAGCCAAGGAACCCAAGGACTGCCAGAAAACCACCAGCTGCCCAGAGAGGCAGGACAGGATCCTTTCTAAAGCCTTCACAGGGAGCACAGCCCTGCTGACCCCTCGACTTCAGATTTCCAGCCTCCACGGCTGTGAGACAATAAATTTCTGTTGTTTTAAGCTTCCTAGTTTGTGGTTCATTGTTACGGCAGCCACAGGAAAGTAAGGCACTCCTGGAGCCTGAGAAGGCCTGAAGGGAGCTGCCTCAGAGAATATGCTTACCTAAGGAGAGGTTACTGAACGCCAAACTTAACCCTTCACTTGGATCCATAGGTTTGTATCTTTGCTTAACAAAAGTATGAGTAAAATTAGAACAAAATGTGACATGATTTCAAAAACAAGCTCTGTTTTTGCGGAAATGCATGGGTTTTTGTGTCTTGACTCTTCTTCAGTTTGGCGTCTCCCAAGGCAGCCCCACAACGGGTCTATGCTCCCTTCTACGTGCTGGATGCTGCTTCCCCAGTGGCATTCCCAGGGATCCCAGCGTAGCCCCGTGACTCACCCACAGCTGCCCAGTTGTGAGGCCCCTCCTGCAGTTTCTCCTCACCCCAGGGCTTCTCTGTGACGGGGTCTAAGTCTTACCTGTCTTGGAGGTCCTTGGTGCCTCTGTCCCCTCTGCTCCCTGCAGGTCAAGGACCCATGGCTCCTCTCCCTGCTCCAGCCGGGAGATCAGCTCAGGCTTGAAAACTAGGAATCCTGCTGTGTGTGCAGCAGAGAAGACAGTGTCAGCATGACAGGGAGTGTGCAGCACAGGGTTAAGCCTTCCCCAGTTTCCAAATGTAAAGGGGCAGGGGGGCTACAAGGCACAGGCAGAGCCCCTGCAGGGAGAGAGAGGTGTGAAGGGTGGTGAAAATCTGGGGACACAGAAGCCCTTTCTGTCCAGATCTGTCCAGCTCCTGTGGCTAGACAGCAAGGGATACCTGACTCCCACAATCTCCAGGTGACCCTGTCGTCACCAGTCTGCAAAGGACAGTCCGCCTCTACCCCTGGAACTTAGGAGAGAGAAGCCCAAGCTTCACTCAGCAGAGCCGGGCCTGTCCCTCAGTTCACAGAGCAGAGATGCTCCAAGAGGCCAGGGTGGTTACAAAGTAAGATGACAAACAATGACAAATGGACACAAACGAGCAAATTTTGCATCAGAAAGCTCCAAGGTCCAATCTTCAGCCAGTGGCCTTCCAGCCTCAAGTCCCTGCACAAAGGATGCCTCAGGGCCTGCCTCCCTCTCCGTAGACTGGGTGGCAGAGACCTGTGGGGGCCCACCTGGCACCCTGCCTTCTTGGGGCCACCTGCCCCCGTACCCTCTTTGTGCCGGTCAGTACAGAGATGAGCAGGTGATCCATGGGCCAGCCAAGGCCTCTGGTTGGAAGCTTCCTTCAGGGTTCCCCCAACTGGAAGGAAAGAGGCAGGCAGAGATTCCAAAGGCCTATAGCCAATAAGCTCAAGCCCCCAGATGCAGGCAGGACTCCGCACTCAACAGAAAATGCGTATTCTCTCCAAGTACATGTGGAACAAAGAAACGCCCTTGGGTCAAGCCACACACTGAGTCACAGACACAGCAAAGTACAGCACCACAGAACATGCACCCAGGCAAATGCAGTTCAGTATGAAATTGACTACAAAATGTTGCTTAGATGCAATTAGCTACTTGGAAACTACATAATAAATTACTAAGTGGCAACCATATTTATTATGAGTCAGAATTTATAGGAAGCAGCCCAAGCAGCATGTAAAGATAAAATGTGATTTAGAGACATGGTCTTGCTCTGTCACACAGGCTGGAGTGCAGTAGCACCATCACAGCTCACTATAGCCTAGACCAGTCCTCCCGCCTCAACCTACTGAGTAGCTAGGACTACAGGTGCGTGACACCACACCCAGCTAATTTTTAAATTCTTTGTAGACATGTGGTCTCGCTATGTTGCCCAGGCTAGCCTCAAACTCCTCGTCTCAAAACAATCCTTCTGCCTCAGCCTCCTAAGTAGCTGAGATAATAGGCATATGCCACTATGCCCAGAAAAATTTTATACTTTTAGATACATTTACTAGAAATGAGTATTTTATTTATTTATTTATTTATTTATTTTTTGAGAGGGAGTCTCGCTCTGTCACCCGGGCTGGAGTGCAGTGGCCGGATCTCAGCTCACTGCAAGCTCCGCCTCCCGGGTTCACGCCATTCTCCTGCCTCAGCCTCCCGAGTAGCTGGGACTACAGGCGCCCGCCACCTCGCCCGGCTAGTTTTTTGTATTTTTAGTAGAGACGGGGTTTCACCGGGTTAGCCAGGATGGTCTCGATCTCCTGACCTCGTGATCCGCCTCTCTCGGCCTCCCAAAGTGCTGGGATTACAGGCTTGAGCCACCGCGCCCAGCCTGAAATGAGTATTTTAAAACACAAATGAGGTAAATAATAAGTTCAAGAAGTTGAGAATGGCCAGGTGTGGGGGCTCACACCTGTAACTCCAGCACTTTGGGAGGCCAAGACAGATGGATCACCTGAAGGTCAGGAGTTCGAGACCAGCCTGGCCAACATGGTGGGAGGATCACTGGAACCCAGGGAGTCCAGGCTGCAGTAAGCCACTGTGCTCCAGCCTGGGCAACAGAGCGAAACTCTGTCTCAAAAAACTAAAAAAGTAAAACAAACAAATACCACACACATCAAACTCACATAAAGAGGAAGAAAAGAATAAATCTGGGGCAGGATTCAGAGAGATAGAGAACAAAGACATATAAAAACATCCTCCAACCCAACCCCCGGAAAAACGCAAACCCAAAAGCCAGTTCTTTGAAAACACGAATATGACAGTCTCATGACAAAACCAGTCAGGGTCAACATAGTGAGAAGATGCTACCAAAACAGAGAGAATAACAGAAACAATTACAAATATAACAGAGTTAAAAAAAAAAAAAAAAAGGAAATAAGGAAATGCCAGGCAAGGTGGCTCTTGCCTATAATCCCAGCATTTTGGAAGGCTGAGGCAGGATTGCTTGAGGCCAGAAGTTTAAGACTAGCCTTGGCAACATGACAGACCCCAACTCTACAAAGAAAGGAAAAACATCTGGGCATGGTGAGGCACACCTATAGTCCCAGCTACTAGAGAAATTCAAGTGGAAGGATCTCTTGAGCCCAGGAGTTCAAGGCTGCAGTGAGCTATGATCACACCACTGTACTCTAGGCTGGGCAACAGAGCAAGACCCCAACTCTTAAAAAAAAAAGAAAAAGGGAGGCCAAGACGGGCGGATCACGAGGTCAGGAGATCGAGACCATCCTGGCGAACACGGTGAAACCCCGTCTCTACTAAAAAATACAAAAAACTAGCCGGGCGAGGTGGCGGCACCTGTAGTCCCAGCTACTCGGGAGGCTGAGGCAGGAGAATGGCGTAAACCCGGGAGGCGGAGCTTGCAGTGAGCTGAGATCCAGCCACTGCACTCCAGCCTGGGTGACAGAGCGAGACTCCGTCTCAAAAAAAAAAAAAAAGAAAGAAAAAGGAAATATAAATGCATAAATGCTTATCCAGGACTTTCCTTCCCCAAAAGCCCAGGGACCAGATGGTTTTATAGATTAGTTCCACCAAGTTCTACTTGTATGCCAAATGCCATTTATCAAATATGTCAAAACCATATAAAGACAAAATACAAAAAGAAAGATATAGGCTGGTCACAGTGGCTCACGCCTGGCGGATCATGAGGTCAGGAGATCGAGACCATCCTGGCTAACATAGTAAAACCCTGTCTCTACGAAAAATACAAAAAAATCAGCCAGACGTGGTGGCGGGCGCCTGTAGTCCCAGCTACTCGGGAGGCCGAGGCAGGAGAATGGCGTGAACCCACGAGGTGGAGCTTGCAGTGAGCCGAGATCGCGCCACTGCACTCCAGCCTGGCTGACAGAGTAAGACTCCGTCTCAAAAAAAAAAATATATATATATATATATATATAATTTCATATATATGTATGTATATATCTGTTTCACTTATCAATAGAAATATAAAAATCCAAAATAAAATATTAGCTAGCTGAATCCAAGGGTGTATCAGAATTTATATATAAATATCATGATTTAAGTAAGGTTTATTCCAGGAATACAAGAAAATATAGCAATGTAATTTCCTGCATTAATAAAGAAAATAAATTATGCATCTCAAATGATGCAGAAAAAGAACTTGAAATTCAATATTTATGATTAAAAAGAAAAAACAAAACTCCTTGGTCAATTTCTGTGGTTATGTGGATGCATTCCCTTTAAAATCAGGAACACAACATGCCCACAGGGTCCTGTTTAACACTGCGCTGGCCACTGCAAAGGCAGAGATGAGAGGAGTGAGGGCTGGGAGGGAAAATACCAAACTTTTATTTGCAGGAATCCTCCTGCTGGAAAACAGCAGAATCACCAAGCAACAGTGATTTACCCAGGGAGTTCCACAAAGCTGCCAGATGTAAGACCATCCTTCAGAACCAACAGCATTTTTGTACTACAGCAATAATCAGCTAAAAATACATTCACAAAGTAAAAAAATCAAAACTTTTACATTGACGGAAAACAGTTTCAAAAAACTCCCAATAAAAATTCCAGTGGCATTTTTTAGGAATTCAACTTATTCTAAAATTTGTATGCAGCTGGGCGCGGTGGCTCACGCCTGTAATCCCAGCACCGTGGGAGGCCGAGGTGGGCGGATCACCTGAGGTCAGGAGTTCCAGACCAGCCTGGCCAACATGGCAAAATCCCGTCTCTAGTACAAATACAAAAACTTGGCTGGGCATGGTGGCACATGCTTGTAATCCCAGCTACTCGGGAGGCCGAGGCACGAGAATTGCTTGAACCTGGGAGGCAGAGGTTGCAGTGAGCCGAGATCACACCACTGCTCTCCAGCCTGGGCAACAGGGTGAGACTTCATCTGAAAAAAAGCCAAAAACAAATGAACAACAAAAAAATAAAAGCAGGAAGCTGGCCCACAAGAGAGATTCAGGGAAGAGAACAGGGTTCAGAAACACCCCATTTCATAGATGAAAGTGGTGGCTCTACATGTCAACAGGAAAAGCACATGTTTTTTTCTTTTTTTTTTTTTGAGACAGAGCCTCGCTCCATTGCCCAGACTGAAGTGCAGTGGCGTGATCTCGGCTCACTGCAACCTCAGCCTCCCAGATTCAAGCAATTCTCTCTCAGCCTCCTGAGTAGCTGGGATTACAGGCATGTGCCACCACACCCGGCTAAGTTTTGTATTTTTAGTTGAGATGAAGTTTCACCATGTTGGCCCGGCTGGTCTCGAACTCCTGACCTCAAGTGATCTGCCCGACTCAGCCTACTTCAAAGTGCTGGGATTACAGGCATGAGCCACTGTGCCTGGCCAAGGAGACTGTTTAATAGATGATGTTGGGGAAAACAACTGTTTGGATAAAATAAAACAGGAATTTTTACGTAACCCCAACACAAATGTGGAGCTGGGATACGGATGAGATATAGAAACCGTAAAATTCACAGGAGGAAATGAACCCCATCTCAGTGACCTTGGAGGAGGAAAGAACTTTTTTTTGAGACCAAGTCTCACTCTGTCACCCAGGCTAGAGTGCACTGGTATATCTTGGCTCAGTGCAACCTCTGCCTCCCAGATTCAAGGAATTCTCCTGCCTCAGCCTCCCGAGTAGCCAAGATTACAACTGCCTGCCACCATGCGTGGCTAATTTCTGTATTTTTAGTAGAGACGGGGTGTCACCATGTTGGCCAGGCTGGTCTCAAACTCTAACCTCAGGTCATCGGCCCACCTAGGCCTCCCAAAGTGCTGGGATTACAGGCGTGAGACACCACGCCCAGCCAGGGAAGAACTTTTGTTTTCTTCTTGGAGACAGAGTCTCGCTCTGTCACCCAGGCTGGAGTGGAGTGGCACAATCTCGGCTCACTGCAACCTCTGCCTCCCGGGTTCAAGCAAGTCTGCTGCCTCAGCCTCCCAAGCAGCTGGGATTACAAGCGCACACTGCCATGCCCAGCTAATTTTTTGTGTGCATTTTAGTAGGGACAGGGTTTCACTGTGTTACCCAGGCTGGTCTTGAACTCTTGAGTTCAGGCAATCCACCCGCCTTGGCCTCCCAAAGTGCTTGGATTACAGGCATGAGTCACTGTGCCCAGACAGAACTTTTAAATAAAACTTCAAAGAGACAATCCATAAGGCAAAACCTGAGTAATTACATTAAAATCTGACCTAGCAGGCCGGGCGTGGTGGCTCATGCCTGTAATCTCAGCACTTTGGGAGGCCAAGGCAGGCGGATCACGAGGTCAGGAAATCGAGACCGTCGGCTAACACAGTGAAACACTGTCTCTACTAAAAATACAAAAGGCCGGGCGCGGTGGCTCAAGCCTGTAATCCCAGCACTTTGGGAGGCCAAGACAGGCGGATCACAAGGTCAGGAGATCGAGACCATCCTGGCTAACATGGTGAAACCCCGTCTCTACTAAAAAATACAAAAAACTAGCCGGGCGAGGTGGCGGGCGCCTGTAGTCCCAGCTACTCAGGAGGCTGAGGCAGGAGAATGGCGTAAACCTGGGAGGCAGAGCTTGCAGTGAGCTGAGATCTGTCCACTGCACTCCAGCCCGGGCGACAGAGCGAGACTCCGACTCAAAAAAAAAAAAAAAAAAAAACATTAGCTGGGCGTGGTGGCAGGCGCCTGCAGTCCCAGCTACTCGGGAGGCTGAGGCAGAAGAATGGCGTGAACCCAAGAGGCAGCGGAGCTTGCAGTGAGCCAAGATCACGCCACTGCACTCCAGCCTGGGTGACAGAGCAAGACTCCATCTCAAAAAAAAAAAAAATTCTGACCTAGCAAAGTTAACAAACATGAAAGAAGCAGAGATTTTTTTTTTTTTTAGACAGGGTCTCACTCTGTTGCCTAGGCTGGACTGCAGTGACACAATCATAGCTCACTCCAACCTTGACCTCCTAGGCTCAGGCAATTCTCCCTCCTCACCCTCCCCAGTAGCTGGGACTACAGGCGTGCAACACCATGTCCGGCTGAGAAAGTGATTTATAATACATAAAACTAACCTGGAATTTATCCTATTTGATAAATTCTAAGACAGTCCTTTTTTTTTTCTTTTCTTTTTTTTTTTTAGACGGAGTCTCACTTTGTCGCCAAGCTGGAGTGCAGTAGTGCGATCTCAGCTCACTTCAAGCTCCACCTCCAGGGTTCAAGCGAGTCTCATGCCTCAGCCTCCTGAGTAGCTGGGATTACAGGCACGCGCCACCACGTCCAGCTAATTTTTGTATTTTTAGTAGACGGGGTTTCACTGTGTTGGCTAGGATGGTCTCGATCTCCTGACCTCGTGATCCACCCGCCGCAGCCTCCCAAAGTGCTGGGATTACAGACGTGAGCCACTACGCCCGGCCCTAAGATAGTCTTTTTATAAAACCCTTTCCCATCTCTTGGACGTATCTAGGAACCGATGTCATCCGCCAGGCGGCAGCTGTGACACGCCATCACTGCCTGTGCACACGTGAGCTTGCCTCAGCAGCCCAGTCACTGCTGCAGGTGTCACCAGCACCATCATACAACACACGCTGAATTCAGCTGCTCTTTACACTGTCTTCAAAAGGTTTACCCTGTGACTTGGCACAGCAGCAGAACGTTAAAAATAGACAGAAGCCATGGAAAAAGAACAGCAGCTGTACCTTTGAACCTGGAGAAGCAAACTGTTGCTGGAGGAATGAGTGCAATTCCAGTTACTTGCAACTCAGCAACTGTGTACACACAGGGCCTAAGAGAGGAACAGGCACAGCAGATGGGACTGTTAAAAGGGATGACTGCTATATGCCAAGCAAGAGCGCTCAAGCACCAACCTCACAGGATGAAGAAAATCCCATCACCACTTACGAAAGGCTGCAGCACCCCTCGATGGCCGGGCCCACAGGTTGCCAATCATGTGGAAAGTATGGACACAGATAACCAACCCAGAGAGTGGGTACTAAAAGCTGTGAAGAAACATTAGAAGTACCCTTACTCTGGCCGGGTGCAGGGGCTCACGCCTGTAATCCCAGCACCTTGGGAGCCCGAGGCGGACGGATCACAAGGTCAGGAGTTCAAGACCAGCCTGACCAACATGGTGAAACGGTCTCTACTAAAAATACAAAAATTAGCCGGGTGTGGTGGCAGGCACCTGCAGTCCCAGCTACTCAGGAGGCTGAGGCAGGAGAATCACTTGAACCCAGGAGGCGGAGGCTGCAGTGAGCCGAGATCGCACCACTGCACTCCAGGGTAGGCAACAGGGCACGACTCAGTCTCGGGGAAAAAAAAAAAAAAAGGTCCCTCAGGACATGTGTCTTTTCCTTTCTATTTTAGCGAGACAGGGTAAGCCAGGTCTACATGAGTCCAAGAGAGCTCTTTAAAAAGTATACAGTAAAATCAAGTGATAAACAAATGCACGTCATCAGTAGCATTCCACCTTCCTTAAAATAATAATGGGGACATAATTACATGTTTTTACAACGTAAGGCGTCTTAGACAGAATGAAGAAACACCACCTTCAACGCAGTAAAACACAGCAGACCTAGAACACGGACAAATGCCCTGAGCAGATATTTTACAAAGAACCTGGCAAACTAATGAGGGTGTGAAAACAGGCTCAAGCTCAGCAGAAATCAGAGAAATGCAAATTCAAACCACAATAGCCTCCCACTGTACACTTATCTGACCGGCAAAACAGAAAGCTGGACTTTGCCAGCCTAGCCAAGACAGAGGGGTGCAGGCCTGGTCCAACACCCCAAGAAGCTCCTGGCCAACCAACTATGCCCCATCAATTCCACTCCTGATCCCCCAGCCCAGGCACTCTCTCGGGGTCCCATGCAGCAGAGAGCTTAGTCACAGGCAAGAGGCCCAGTGAGGCCCAAGTCAGACACACCCCCCTTCACCAAGTTGCAATCTAATGACAGCACACACCTTGTGAGAATACAGACACAGACATAAAGAGCACCGTAGTGGCTGCCTGTGGCAGTGGAGGAGTTCAGAGAGGAAGACTAACGGCAGGACAGGAGGGGCACGGGGATGACAGCATCTGCACAGCAGCTGCGTGGGCACTGCCACCTCTTGCTCTGGTTGTACAACCTTTGCCTTGGATTCTTCCACCCAATAATTTCTCTTTTCTTGTCTAAGCTATTTCAAGTTTGGATTCTATTTCTCACAATTTAACAGCTTAGGAAAAGAGGCTTTACTAACTTC
Organism: Trachypithecus francoisi; assembly: GCF_009764315.1. Lineage (NCBI taxonomy): Eukaryota > Metazoa > Chordata > Mammalia > Primates > Cercopithecidae > Trachypithecus > Trachypithecus francoisi. The sequence continues at coordinate 100,034,111 of NW_022681472.1, read as the reverse complement.
CAGAATCCCACCCACTCCCTGGGGACTGAACCCCATGACATGGGCAAAGCTAGGAACCAGCCTGGCACACCACTCATGAGTCCAAGCCCACTATGGAGCCCACAAGGGTCTGAGTGTTTGGCCTCCAATGGAGCCTGGCTGGGTGGTGCTGACTGACGACGCAGGGGAAGGGCCCCGAGGTGCAGCCTCACCTAGTCCAGCCACACTGCTGTGGTTCTCCAGCATCACCTCCCTGTAGAGGGCCCTCTGGCCAGGGTCCAGACACTGCCACTCCTCCCGAGAGAAGTGCACAGCCACATCGCCAAATGTTACCACCTCCTGAAAGGACATACACCAGCACCCCAGGAATCCCTGGGTGCCAGCCCCCTTCTGGCACTGCCTCATGACGTGCCTCAGGCAGGCACACCATGGGGTTAGGTGAGACCTCACCAGGACTCCCCTGCCTCTAATATTCTGGGGAGGGGTAGTCTCGGGGAGCAGGAACCCAGTCCACGGTGGTCATACCACCCTCCCCCCTCAAGAGCCTCAGTTAGGCCCTGGTTTCGGCAGGGCTTTGCTCACTACCTTGGGGATGGGGGAAGGGGGCCTTCCTAAGCCCAGCAAGGGCCAAGGTAGGGTCTGAGCCCAGGCCCAGTGGGCAGAGCAGGAGGTGGGCCTTCACAGGACAAGCGAGGAGGAGGAGGCAGTCAAGCTTCCTACCATGAGGCTCAGTGGTGGGTGGGCATCCACGTGTTCTGGCCGAGAGACCTGTTGGGAATTATGAAAGGATTAGAGGTCAGGGTGCCAGAAGCCCAACTTCCAGGCTAATCAAGGGGGTACTGTACTCTCTGCTCCTTTACCTCCAGCCCCAGATTTCTCTAGCAGGGACATGGGGCTGGGCTGAAGCAGGCACGGCACTCGAGGGAAGGAGGCCCACTGAACTCTTGTTCCCCGTTAGTGTGTGTGTGAATCACTCTGCAAAGCTGTAAGGAGTGGACGCCACGTGCCAGGCATTGAGTAACGGGGATACAGTAGTGGACACGAGGATCCTGCCTTCACGAAGCAGTCTGGTGGAGGAAAGAGTTAAATAACCACACAAATAAGCACACTGCAACCACAACAGCGCTGAAGCACAGGGAACTATGAAAGCCACTTAGCCTAGAACGCTGACTCAGTGTAATGGGTCACTTCCAAAGGGACCTCGGCCAAGGTAATGGAGGTGGGCAGAGCACTCCAGGCAGCAGGAATAGCATGCGAAAGGGCCTGAAGCAAGAAGAAATGGGGTTGGATGAACCAGTGTGGGTAAATCCCTGACAGCAAGGGAAGGCAGTGAGCGACTGGAGGTTAGAGCAGGCAGGAGCAAAAATGACGAACTGTAGGGAAGACAGGAGTGGACGTGGAAATCCCTGCCCTCAAGTACATAAATTCCAGTCTCCAGCTCACCTGTCGCCAGGATGGAACCAGGCACAGGGATGTCATCACCTCAATTAAGCCAATGATCCCAGACCCTCTACCTGCCCAAGCATTCCCCCAGGAGGTCGGAAGGGAAAAAGAGTCTTCGTACGGCAGCTTCTAACCCAGAAAGTGGTTTGTGGGTGGAAACCCCAGGTCACCGGCATAGGGTGGCTGATCCAAGCAGCAGTGACCACCGGAGGAGGATCCTCCGCCTGGCTCCTGACAGTAGGAAAGCCCGGAATAACAACCAGAATTTAGAGAAGACAAACAGCCTACCCCACCCACGGCACCGTTCTTTCCCCCACTGTCACTTATCCTAGGCCTTCCAGGCCAGTAAACAGAGCGAGCGCTCTAGAAGAAGGCGGTTTCGCAGGAGGGCGAGTCAGGGCCCCGGGAGTAGGCCCAGGCCTGGAGAAAAGGCCGCAGCTGGAGCACGCCTTATTCAAGCCCCTGACACCGGGGCCCGCGGGTGGTGCAGCTGCCACTAGCGGGGTCTGCGGGGAGCTGCGTGCCAGACTCCGCCAAACGAAGCCCGCCTCGCGCCACCGCGGGAGAAGCCGGCTGTGCTCGACCACCTCCCACGCCAGGCGCTCAGGGCCCCGCAAAGACCCCGCGCTTTCCCGACTGGAGGCCGGGAGACGCGGGGACCCCAGTGCCGAAGGCCGGAGGGCGCAGGAAGCGACCAGCGATCACTCACACCCAGGACAACCCGAGTCCGCGCCCGCCGCGCCCACTCACCCTCCCTAAGGACCACCCGAGGTTAGCAAACGCGCGGCGCCGCCGGAAACGGGCCTTGGCCGCCTGCGTCTGCCCCGCCCCGCCCCGCCCCGCAAACTTCCGGCCGCCCTGGGCGGCTCGGAGGCCCGGCCGTCTCTGTGGTTCTCAGCCCCGCCTCCCAGGCTCCGGGGAAGGGGTGGAGTCAGAGCCGAGGAGGGACGAGGCTGGGGCCCGAGGGACCAAGAGCCTGGGCAGGACCAGAAGCCCAGACAGGCGGGGCCGGTGCCTGGGGGGCGGGGCTACAGTCGGAGGCGGGCAGGGGGCGTAGCCGCGACGGAGAGGAGGGCCCAGAGCCCGAAGTGGGCGGTGCCTGAGCCGGGGACGGGCCCGGGGCCGGGAGCTAGGGACGCAGGCCGAGAGTTGCAGACTCAGAGGCTCGGGCCTCGCTGGCTGGTGGGAGGAGCGGGGTAGGGGCGAGGCTGGCGGAGATCCGGGGGATCTCCCGGCTGGGCCCTGCGCACCCCGGATCACCAGCTTCGGGCGCTGGTTCCCACCGAGGCTGTTCAGGCGCCGCCCGCCCACGTCCCTGCGACAGGAGGCGGCCGCTGGGGGCGCTCCAGGCCCCGACTCGCGGAGACGCCTGGCCCGGGCCTTGTCCCCAGTGGGCGGCTGGAGCGGGCGCGGCGTCTCAGAGCCTCCGGGACCCTGGGGAAGGGCGCGCCTCGGAGTTGCCCGAGGCCGGGCCCGGCGTCCCCGCGCCCCGCGCCCCGGCCCTCCCCGGCCCCACGCCCTGCCCTTCCCCGGCCCCGCGCGCCGCCCTCCACCCCGCCTCCCTCGGGTTCTTTCTGCCTCCGGCAGAGTCTGCGCGCCTCCCCTGGATGGCCACGGACCCTCAGCCTCAGCGAGGACGCTGCCTGCGTCTCGGCTGCCTGGACCTTCCCGCGTGGCTCCCAGGGAAGCCCAGCGGCCGGAGGGCGCAGGATCCGCCTGACGCACCCCTCCCCACGGGAAGAACGGGGCGAAGGTCCAGGAGGGACGTAAGCCGGACTCCCCCAGCATGCTGATCCGAACCCGCGCGGGGAAATCTGCGCAAACCAAAGGAGGGAAGACTCAGGCACCCCCCAACCCCCCAGGGAGGCCCAGGTGAAAAACAGACGCCGGCCTCGCCTCTCCCCCTGCGGATGATCCCAGCACTCCCACCCCCGCCTCTGCAGCCCCCGAGTTCGGCTCCCTCAGCCCCACATCCTCTCTGGTCACCTAAGTGCCCAGCTGCTCAGAGAGCATGTCGCGAAAGATCGGGAAGGACAGGGGTCTGCTTCCCCAGCCGCCCTCCAGACCCCCAGGGCTGGTAGGGGCCGGCAACCCTGTGCCCCAGCCTGGCCCGTGGGGGGGGGGGCACACCAGGGTAACACAGGAGCAGGAGGGGGAGAGAGCCTGGCTAGCGCATCCACCTCATAGGCACCTTCCTTGTGTCCAGGGTGCAGATGCCAGGGCTCTGAGGCCCTGAGATCCTGTCTGGGGCGAGGGGGCTTCCTCCATCCACTGCATCCACTACCTGGCTGAGTCAAGAGCCCACTGAGCAAGCAGACCCTCCACAGCGAGGCACTCAGGCCTCACATGGTCACGGTGCTTATGCTCTGGGCCAGCCTGGATTGCTCATCCCTGTCTGAGATTGGGATTCACAGGGTCTTCCAGTTCCCCCTCTTTCTTTCTCTACTGATTGAGAAACACAGAGTCCTTTCACCGCTCCGGGACCTGACCACTGCGTGTTCCCTGCAGCCTTGAACTCAGGCTGGGGCCTGGCACATTCCCTGAAAAAGCTGTTTAAGTTGCTTAAAAACACAGTCAACCCTATTGCTGAACACATAGAAACTGGCCCTGCCCTGAGCCCAATCCCTTAAACTCTCATCTAAGCTCCATAGCCAGACTCCCTTGCTGCAAACATGCTTGGGTAAAGCATCCCTTGCCTCACTGTTGATCCCAAGAATGCTGAAGCTCCATATGAAAATGTCTGGAAGAAATGCTCTGGACTGATCGTTTACCACTTCTTTCCTTGGAATCCCAACCAATTCCATTTCGGGACAGTTTGGGGAAGTCTTTTGAGGCAACTCCCTTGCTGCCACTTTTGGGGCAACTCTAAACTCCTCATATTTGGTCAGATAGAACAGTTCCAAGCTGTAAATGTTTCCAGGAAAAAAATCTCAACTACAAAGCCACTTTCAAGGTGATGCTGCATTTCCAACAGCACTCTCCGTATCCAAGTGGATGGCCCAGAGCAATGGTGCTTCCAACCGACAGAGCCCCTCCACAGGTCCCTTACCATCTGCAGACACCCATATCTCAAGGTGAGTTCAAAAGTACCCTGGATTTTTTTTTTTTTTTTTTTCCAGAGTTTCACTCTTGTTGCCCAGGCTGGAGTGCAATGATGCAACCTCGGCTCACTGCAACCTCCACTTCCCGGGTTCAAGCAATTCTGCCTCAACCTCCCGAGTAGCTGGAATTACAGGTGCGCGCCACCATGCCTGGCTAATTTTTTGTAGAAATGGGGTTTCACCATGTTAGCCAGGCTGGTCTCGAACTCCTGACCTCAGGTGATCCGCCCACCTCGGTCGCCCAAAGTGCTGGGCGTGTAAGTGTTAGCCGCGGCGCCCGGCCCCCTGGATTTGTTTTAATCAAGTGTGGTAAGGCGTGCACACGTGAGAAAGACTGTTGTGAAGGCAGAGGTTATAGTCACGGGTCCCTGGAAACTGGGCAGGGCACACAGGGCCACATGAGAAGGACCAGGGATGGCCAGGAGGCAGAAAGTGGGAGAGGGCTGAGTTCGGCCGGAGCCTTTATTTTCTCTGGAAGGAGAGGGCAGGCAGGGTAGGTATGCAGAGTGAGCTCAGGATTGGACTATTTGAACAACTGTGGCAGGCTCTGGGCTATAGGAGTGGCCCCTTCTTGTCCAGTACCTGGCTCCCAGTTGACTTAGGGCAGGGGAAATATTGGCTTGGTGAGTGACAGTATGACAAGGGAGATAGACAGTTGTGGACTCTGGATTGGTTGGTTTGTGTCTCAGAGGTGCACTGGGGCTGGGCGCAGTGGCTCATGCTTGTAATCCCAGCACTTCGGGGGGCCGAGGAGGGCAGATCACCTGAGGTGAGACCAGCCTGGCCAACATGGTGAAACCTCGTCTCTATTAAAATACATAAAAATTAGCCGGGTGTGGTGGCGCACGCATGTAGTCTCAGCTACTCAAGGCTGAGATGGGAGAATCGCCTGGACCCAGGAGGCAGAGGCCACAGTGAGCCCAGATCATGCCACTGCACTCCAGTCTGGGTGACAGAGTGAGACTCCGTCTCGAAAAAAAAAAAAGGGGGGCACTGGAAGGGGAGTGTTTGCTGTCTCTGGGAATTAGCTAGCCCTAGAGGGAGCAGCCTCTCCAGGATCAAGGCCCCAAATGCTTGGGAGACCCTAGAGAGCAGAGATGGAGCCCCACAAACAAAAGGTTCTTCATTCTATGCACACACTCCCTGGTGCATGGTTTCAAATGTCTTGGTGAAGTCGGGTCCAAGCCTCCGTGCGGTGGAGAGGATATCTAAGGAGGAATAGTGCCTGATGGGGGTGAGCTGAGGAGCAGCGGGCCTGCCAGGAGGGCGCTGGGCTGCTGTGGGAAGGGGTGGGGTGAGCATCAGGTCGGCAGTGCTATAGGTGTTCCTGGAAGGCACCCTGGGCCCTCTGGACAGTCAGTCCTCACCCATCCCACACCCATCAGAGTACAGAGGAGACTGCTTCTCCCTGTAGTGATGATCTGTTTGGGACCGCATGTCAACAACCACAAGCAGAATTTGCTTTTCTCTGGCAGCCAAATCAAGAGAGACTGGAGGCTTGTGCCACAATTGGGCATCTCTGGGGGTGAGATCTTGGCAGCCGATTCCTACCTTTCAAGTGTCCAGTGGGCAGCCTGCCTGGCTAGCTGGGTGTGGGAGGGTCCCCCAGTTCAGGCCCTGCCTGCTTCTCCTCCCCAGGCTCTCTCCAGGCCTCTGGACTATTTTCCTGAAGTAAGATTCCCAGCTTCCAAACCTGAGCTAATCTCCCTGCTGGAACAAGGGGAGACGCCCTGGATCCTCACCCAGCCAGAAATGGGGAAGAGTGCTCCCAAGGGGTGCGTGTGAACAGGGTGGCCACAGCCCCACTGCCATAGGCCAGGCCACAACTTGGAGAGGGCCTGGGAGCTCGGAAGGTTCGGAGGACAGAGAACTAGGAGCCAGGAGCGTCTAAGAGCCACAGTGCCCACCTCCCAGAGGGCCGGGGCAGACAGCTGGCCCCACCTGGGCACTGTGCCATACAGAGACCCATGAGTGCCAGAGCAGCCATGGGACGGAGGTTTTGGGAACAGCAGTGGTGGCTGCTGCGCACACACAGAGGAGGACTGGCACGGGGGCCCTGGAGATGGAGGCTCTGCTGGCACGGGGGCCCTGGAGATGGAGGCTCGCTGTGCGTTGGGGATGACCGTACTGCCATCACACCAGGGATGTCCAGAGGGAGGCAGCCTCAGGAAGCCGTGCCACCTGGGCTGGTTATGAGTCGACGGTGAGGGTTCCGGGTTGGGGACCTGGTGACATGAGCTGGGAGAGGGGCTCTACTGCCATGGCCTTGGAGGGTCTTCTCTGTGCCTGCCGTGTGGGGCACCGGGGGTCCTGACAGAAGACAGTCGGTCAGGGAGGAGCAGCCTGAATGACAGTGATTGGCTTTGCCCTGGTGCGGGGACTGTGGTCATTCCAGGTGAGGATGAGGAGAGCTGAGGCCAGGCGAGGCTGCGTTTCCAGGGCCTTCAGCAGCACACGGCCGTTTGAAGTGCATCTCAGGAGGCAAGGGATCCTTCCCTGGCTTCAAGCAGGAGAAACCTGGGGTTCGATTAGCAGCTGCTGGGACCTCCATGTTGTCATGTTGGTCATTTGGGGCCTGTTGTTGAACAGGAACAGCTGCATTGCTGGAGTTGGGGGTGCTGTACCGTGGAGGAGAGAGGGGAGCTGTCAATCAACCACCATTGCAGGCTCTGGGGCGCCCAACTGGCAACAGATGGTATGGTAAGAGGTTGGTGGGACTGCTGAGGTGCCCAGGACCAGAGTGGCTCAGCACAGAGGGGTCCAGGCTGGGTCTGTCCCCCCAGGACAGAGACACAGTTTGGGTCTAGGTGGGGGTCTGTCCATCAGCCTTGAGCTTGTGGCTGGGGATGGCTGAGATTTGACTGTTGTTTCTTCGCAGTCTTGAGATTTGGGAGTAGATTTTGAATATAAGCGGGTCTAGAGACAAGAAGTTTTCAAGAGTTTCAGAAAAAGGAGTCAGCCGGGCACAGTGGCTCATGCGTATAATCCCAGCACTTTGGGAGGCCAAAGAGGGCAAATGGCTTGAGCTCACGAGTTCTAGATCAGACAGGGCAACCTGGCAAGACCCTGTCTCTACAAAAAATACAAAAATTAGCCAGGCATGGTGGCGGGTGCCTGTAGTCCCAGCTACTCAGGAGGCTGAGGCAGGAGAATCACTTGAACCTGGGAGGCAGAGGTTGCAGTGAGCCAAGATCACGACACTGCACTCCAGCCTGGGTGATGGAACCAGACCTTATCTCAAAAAAAAAAAAAAAAGAAAAGAACAAAGGAGCCTTGGGGCTCCAGAGTCCTCATCCGGCTCCTATTGGTGCCCTCCCGATCTTCCTCGCCAGTGTCCTTTTAGACCTGTGACCTCTTGTCACTCTTATGTGGCCTGCGGGGTTAATGATGGTTCTCCCTCACAGGCCTGTCTCCAGCGGAGCACCTCTGAGCTCCCCTAGACTCCTGGGGGGCAGGGCCAGATCCTCCCATGACCTTGAGTCCTCCAGGGACCGGTGCCCACAGGTCCAGCCTGCACGGGGACAGACAGAGCCAGAGAGTGGCCACAGGCCTGCTGCGGCAAGAAGGCAGGTGGTGTGTGAGCCAGGCTGGTGGTATCTGCCTGTGTCCCTGTGCTTATTGCTGCTGGTGTGAACAAAGTTACTGGCCCCCTGTAGCAGGCCCCAAGGACTCCGTGGGCCCTACCTGTGCTCCTATGCTTCTTGTGGCTGGGGCAGCAGCAGGCCGTGAGGAGCTCCTTCATACAAGGGTTTCAGACCATGCTGGCTGTGCCAGGACGCCTTTGTGGGCAGTGGGTGCCAAGGCCGCTCCGTCCTGGCAAGCCTGCCCCTGCGCACTTGCGTGGTGGATGCACACAGGTGGCCAGCGCTCCCTTCCTTGAGAATGGAGGCCTCTTGGCGGGAGACACCCAAGGGAACGGGCAGCACCTTTATAGGTTTGCTTCACTGCCCTTGGCTCCTGCCTTGCCTGAGTCTGGGTGTCCCTCAAGAGGGGCTGGTCTGAAGGGTACAGAGGGACCAAGGGATGTTTCCCCAGGGTGCGGATGGTCTAGGAGGATGCTTTGCGGCTTCTCAGTGGGAACTGCCCCAGGGAGGCTGGTCTGCCCAATGCCAGGTGCCCAGGGATGGAGGATCCAAACCTAAGCCACTTCCAGGCCTGTCAGGGCAACCTCCTTGGCTCCTGCAGCACAATCTCTCCAGTTCCCTGCAGTAACTCTGGGTCCAGAACAGCCCTGATATGTCACAACCCCTCCCCGTGTAGAAGCTGGTCTCTCGACTCGTCCTCACAAGCACCTGTGAGGCAGGAGATGTCCTCTTTTGGAGGTAAGACACGGAGGCACAGAGGTCAGGCTGCTAAGGGTGCCACCTGGGTCTCCCCCACGCCCACAGACCCTCCTTCTGCCTTCCATAGCAGCTGTGTGTGAGGAGGACAGTTGTGGGCGATTGCAGGCCAAGTGTGACACTGAGCAGGAGAGGAGGAGGACAGGTATCAGGAGCTGGTGTCCTGTAGGCTGGGGGATTTCTCTTTCTAATGCAATGTGATCTCCCCCACCCCCTGCCAACCCCCCTTGGGCTGCTGGTGAAGCAGTGTGAGTAACCAGACTCCTCAGTTAGTGACAGGCTTTTCCCCAGGCCAGACCCTGGGGAGCTCCCAGAGGAGTCTGGATCTTAGGCCATAAGGTGAGTCCCTTGCTCAGTGCTCTGCAGGATGTGGTTGGTTCAGGATCTGAGTTCTAACTGCTAATCTCAGGCCCCTGGTGGTCATGGGAGGCTGCTGTGGGTCCAGCCTGGGGGCCTGGCCACCCATACAGTGTCAGATTAGAGCCAAAGGCCACAGAGCTGGGTGGAGGGTGCTGCTGTCCTTGTGCGAGCCTATGACATTTTGCCCGTCATGTAGAAATCCAAGCTAACTGGCCCCAGAGTTGCTGCCAGGTTGAAGTGTCCACTCCGAGACGTTTTGGGCAGAAGCTTGCAGATTTGCCCTTCGATTTAACTCGGGGGACAAGGGCTATGCTGACCTCCCCAACAGTGGCCTGGGGCAGGGAGCGGGAGAAGTGGCAGGCCCCGTGGGGAGGGTTGCAGGAGAGGAAAGTCCAGAAGTGGGGCCAGGGAGCAGTTCACCCACCCCAGCGCCCCTTTAGTCAGGTCCTGCAGTATGCAGCATGGTGGGCACAAGGCCTATGTGGCTATCAGATGCCTGCAATGTGCCCGGTCCAAATTGCCATGTGCCACAAATGCAAAACAAACACTTGATTTTAAAGACTTAGTATGAAAAAGAAAATAAAATATCTCTCAGATGATTTTTTATATTGATTACATTTGGAATTATATTTTAGATTTAAGGAAAATAAAATGTATTACTGTATTTAATTTTACCTATTTCTTTTTACATTTTATTTTATTTTATTTATTTATTTATTTATTTATTTTGAGACAGAATCTTGCTCTGTCGCCCGGGCTGGAGTGCAGTGGCCGGATCTCAGCTCACTGCAAGCTCCGCCTCCCGGGTTTACGCCATTCTCCTGCCTCAGCCTCCCCAGTAACTGGGGCTACAGGCGCCCGCCACCTAGCCCGAATAATTTTTTTTTTTTTTGTATTTTTTTAGTAGAGACGGGGTTTCACCATGTTAGCCAGGATGGTCTCGATCTCCTGACCTCGTGATCCACCCGTCTCGGCCTCCCAAAGTGCTGGGATTACAGGCTTGAGCCACCGTGCCCGGCCTATTTATTTATTTTTGTTTGAGGCAGAGTCTCGCTCTATCAGCCAGGCTGGTATGATCTCGGCTTACTGCAACCTCCACTTCCTGGGTTTAAGCAATTCTCCTGCCTCAGCCTCCTGAGTAGCTGGGATCACAGGCACCCGCCACCACGCCCGGCTAATTTTTGTATTTTTAGTAGAGACGAGGTTTTGCCATGTTGGCCAGGATGGTCTTGAACTCCTGGCCTCAAGCGATCCGCCCACCTTGGCCTCCCAAAGTGCTGGGATTACAGGCATAAGCCACTACGCCCAGCCTCCTTTTACATTTTAAAATTAAAAAGTGGCTCAGAGATAGTGATTTTAGGTGAAGGATTTGGGCTGTGGCCTCTGTGCCCAAAACTTCTGTCTTCAATTAGATCCTTTCATTTCTACAAAGCAGGCAGCACAGCCTCACATCATTTGATTATTTGATCTTTCAATGCCACCTCTTGTCAGAAAACATCCTTATATAGTAGAATTTTATCTGGGTTCCCTCTTCTGGTCTACAGCCTCCATCCCTATCAGAGCAGTTTGTAGTGTCTTTTCTATTTCTTTTCCAGATCACTTGCCCATTTTAAAATCAGATTTTTACTATTATTATTACTTTTTTGCTATTGAGTTGTGCGAGTTCCTTGTATGTTCTTGTTTTTTGTTTGTTGGTTTGGTTTTTTTTTTTTTTGAGACGGAGTCTTGCTCTGCCGCCCAGGCTGGAGTGCAATGGCCGGATCTCAGCTCACTGCAAGCTCTGCCTCCCGGGTTTACGCCATTCTCCTGCCTCAGCCTCCCGAGTAGCTGGGACTACAGGCACCCGCCTCGTCGCCCAGCTAGGTTTTTTTTGTATTTTTTAGTAGAGACGGGATTTCACTGTATTAGCCAGGATGGTCTCGATCTCCTGACTTCGTGATCCGCCCGTCTCGGCCTCCCAAAGTGCTGGGATTACAGGCTTGAGCCACCGCGCCCGGCAATTTTCTTTTTTTTTTTTTTTTTTTTTAGACAGAGTCTCGCTCTGTCGGCCAGGCTGTCATGATCTCAGCTCACTGCAACCTCTGCCTCCCGGGTTCAAGCTATTCTCTTGCCTCAGTCTCCTGAGTAGCTGGGATTACAGGCACCACCACCATGGCTAATTTTTGTATTTTTAATAGAAACGGGGTTTCACTGTGTTGGTCAGGCTGGTCTCAAACTCCTGACCTCGTGATCTGCCCACCTCGGCCTCCCAAAGTGCTGGGATTACAGGCGTGAACCACCACGCCTGGCCACTTAACTTGATTTGTCTGTTGTTGTCTGAGATGGGGTCTCACTCTGTGGTCCGGTGCAATCATGGCTTACTGGAATCTTGAGCTCCCCGGCTGGAGCAGTCCTCCTACTTCAGCCTCTCAAGTAGCTGGGACTACAGGCAGGTGACACTGTGCCTGGCTAATTTTTTGATTTTTTATTTTTAGAGACAAGTCTCAATATGTTGCCTGTGGTGATAATAATTGTACATATGTATAGGGCACATGTGATATTCTGATATTTACACATGCATGTGGCAGGCTGGTCTCAAACTCCTGGCCTTAGGGGATTCTCCCGTCTCAGCCTCCCCATAGTTAGGAGAAGTGTGTGATGTGAGAATGCCCCCCCCAAGCTGATCGATGGATATGTAATAATTGTACACATATGGGGTATATGTGGTATTTTGATATTTACACATGAATACAATGTGCCATGATCAAATCAGGGTGATTATGATACCCATCACCTCAAACATTTATCATTTATTTGTGTTGGAAACATTTCAAATCTTCTAGCTCTTTTTAAATATGTGATAAATTATACAACTGTCGTCACCCTAGTGTGCTATCAAACACTGGAATATATTTCTTCCATCTAACTTTATGTTTGTACCCATTAATCAACATACATTCATCTCCCACCTCATCCTTCCCAGCCTCTGGTAACCATCATTCTACTCTCTACCTGCATTAGACCAACTTTTTTTTTTTTGAAATAGAGTCTTGCTCTGATGCCCAGGCTGGAGTGCAGTGGCGTGATCTTGGCTCATTGCAACCTCTGCCTCCTGGGTTCAAGCGATTCTCCTGTCTCAGCCTCCGGCATAGTTGGGATTACAGGCATGTGTCACCACGCCCGGCTAATTTCTTATATTTTTGGTAGAGACGAGGTTTCGCTGGTCTGGAACTCCTGACTTCAGGTGATCTGCCTGCCTCAGCCTTCCAAAGTGCTGGGATTACAGGTATGAGACACCGTGCCTGGCCAAGATCAACTTTATTAACTCCCATATATGTGTGAGAATGTACAGTATTTGCCTTCTGTACCTGGCTTATTTCACTTAACATAATGACCTCCAGTTCCAAACATGTTGCTACAAATGACAGGATTTCCTTTTTTTTTTTTTTTTGAGACGGAGTTTTGCTCTTTTTGCAACCTCCGCCTCCCAGGTTCAAGCAATTCTCCTGCCTCCTCCTGCCTCCACCTGCCGAGTAGCTGGAATTACAGGCGCCTGCCACCACACCCAGCTAAGTTTTGTATTTTTAGTAGAGACGGGGTTTCTCCATGTTGAGGCTGGTCTCGAACTCCTGACCTCAGGTGATCTGCCCACCTCGGCCTCCCAAAGTGCTGGGATTACAGGCGTGAGACACTGCACCCAGCCTAGGACTTCCTCCTTTTATGATGAATAGTACTCTACTGTGTAAGTGTACCTCATTTTCTTCATCCATTCACATGCTGATGGACATGTTGATTCCTATCTTGGCTATTGTGAATAGTGCCACAGTAAACATGAGCATAAAGATATGTCTTTGATATACTGATTTCCTTTCTTTTGGAAATATGCCCAGCAGTGGGATTGCTGGATCATACGGTAGGTCTATGTTTAGCTTTTTGAGAAAACTCCAGTGTTTTCCGTAGGGGCTGCATAGTTTACATTCCCACCAGCAGAGTACTTGCTTTCTCCACATCCTCACCAGCATCTGTTGTCTTTTTGTTAATCATCATCTTAACTGGATGAGATGATAGCTCATTGTGGTTTTGATTTACATTTCTCTTATTAGTGCTGTTGACACTTTTTTCATATGCCTGTTGGTTTGTTTTTTGTTTGTTTGTTTGTTTTGAAACAGTCTCTGTCACCCAGGCTGGAATGCAGTGTGCAATTTCAGCTCAGTGCAACCTCTGCCACCCAGGTTCAAGCAATTCTGACCTCAGGTAATCCACCCACCTCAGCCTCCCAAAGTGCTAGGATTACAGGCGTGAGCCACTGTGCCCAGCCTGTTTTTGTTTTAGACAGCGTCTAGCTTTGTCACCCAGGGTGGAGTGTGGTGGTGCAATCTTGGCTTACTGCAACCTCCGCCTCCAAGGTTCAAGCGATTCTCCTGTCTCAGCCTCCCTAGTAACTGGGGTTACAGGCGTGTGCCACCACACCCAACTAATTTTTGTATTTTAGTAGAGACGGGTTTCACCATGTTGGCCAGGCTGGTCTTGAACTCCTGACCTCAAATGATCCAACCGCCTCGGCCTCCCAAAGTGCTGGGATTACAGGCGTGAGCCACCGCACCTGGACCACATATGGTTGTAGTTTCACTTTTCTACATATCCTCAAAATGTATTTCCAGTTTTCCCAGCACCCTTCACTGCTCTTTCCCCAGTGGATGTTCTTAGCACCTTTGCTGAAAATCAGTTGACTAAATATATGGACTTATTTCTAGGTTCTCTATTTTGTTCCATTGGTCTATGTGTCTGTTTTTATATCAGTAACATGCTGGGTTTTGTTTTGTTTTTTGAGACAGGGTCTCACTCTGTTCCCCAGGCTGGAGTGCAGTGGCACAACTTTGGCTCACTGTAAACTCTGCCCCCAGGTTCAAGACATCCTCCCAAGTAGCTGGGATTACAGGTGTGCACCACTACACCAGGCTGACTTTTGTATTTTTAGTAGAGATGGGGTTTTGCTATGTTGACCAGGCTGGTCTCGAACTCCTGGCCTCATGTGAGCTGCCCACCTTGGCCTCCCAAAGTTCCGGGATTACAGGTAAGAACCACTGTGCCTGGCCCATGCTGTTTTGATTATTATAGCTTTGTACTATATTTTGAAGTAGTGTGATGCCTTCAGCTTTGTTCTTTTTGCTCAGGATTGATTTAGGCTGTTCAGCGTCTTCTGTCACTTTATATGAATTTCAGGATTTTTTTCCCTATTGCTGTGAAGAATGTCATTGGTATTTTGATGTGGATTGCATTTAATCTGTAAATTGCTTTTGATAATATTGTCATTTTCACCAAATTAATTATTCCAATCCATGAACATGAGATGACTTTCCATTTTGTGTGTGTGTGATCTATTCAATTTCCTTCATCAGTGTTTTATAATTTTCCTTGTAGAGCTCTTTAACCTCACTGGTTGATTTTTTTTTTTTTTTTTTTTTTTTTTTGAGACAGAGTCTTGCTCTGTTGCCTGGGGTGGAATGCAACGGTGCCATCTCAGCTCACTGCAACCACTGACTCCCAAGTTCAAGCGATTCTTCTGCCTCAGCCTCCCAAGTAGCTGGGATTACAGGTGCGTGTCACCAGGCCCAGCTAATTTTTTGTATTTTTTAGTAGAGATGGGGTTTCACTGTATTAGCCAGGATGGTCTCAATCTCCTGACCTCGTGATCTGCCACCTCAGCCTCCCAAAGTGCTGGGATTACAGGCGTGAGCCACCGCGCCCAGCCTCACTGGTTAAATTTACTCCTAGTTTTGTTTTTTGTTGCTATTGTAAATGGAATTGCTTTCCTGGTTTCTTTTTTGGTAGTTTGTGGTTGGTATGTAGAAATGTTACTGGGTTTTGTATGTTAATTTTGTATCCTGCAACTTTACTGAATTTGTTTGTTCTAAGAATGTTCTGATAAAGCTTTTAGGGTTTTCTATACATAAGATCATGTTGAATGCAAACAGGGACAATTTGGCTTCCTCATTTGGAAGGACGTATTTGGATGCCCTTTATGTCTTGCTCTTACCAGGTTGCTCTGGCTAGAACTTCTGTAGTGCAGCTTTGAGAAAGCCTCTGAGGTGCTGGGTCTGGGGCATGGTAGAGAGATCCATGTAACAGGAAGAAAGAAAGTGGCAGCCCAGGTCCATGCCTGAGTCTCCTGGTGAGACACGGAATCCTTCCAGCAGACTGGAGTGACCAGAAATGCCCCGAAAGAGGGTGGCCCTGCCTCTGCGTCCAGTCTGCAGTCTGCACCTCGCTGAGCTTACTGTCAGTGTCTCTCCCACCTTGTCTCAGCCTTTGCTTCCAGTCTGCAGTCTGCACCTGGCTGAGCTTTACTGTCCCTGTCTCCACCTTGTCTCAGGCGCTGCACAATAGAGGTTCAGAAGCTGATTGGACCTGAGCTGGTACTGGGACCGGGAACAAAAAGAGACAGAAACTTGTAAACACGACCCAGCAATAAGGGGCTGGGGAAGGTGAGCAGGGATTCCAGCTTCTGTGAACGGGGTCCACCAGAGTAAATGGATTGTGTCCAAGATGAGTTAGAATGTCTTGAGATGAACCTATCCTGGATGCTTTGGAAATAGCTAGGGAGAGCAACAGAAGTTACAAGTGAGTCTGGTTATGACACAGGACTCTTTCCGGGCCACTTTGCCAGCCGGAGACCTCCACGCTGGCAACGCCCCTGCCCAAGGCCTCACGGCTCCAGGCTGTTGGAGGTACCTGCCCACTCGACCCGGCAGGCTGCACCTGGCTTGTGCTTCAGGCTGGATCCCACACTCGCCATAGGATCTGCACTCGGCCTGCGGCTGGGCCGGGCGTGCCACCACCTGCTTCCACCTCGGGCGCCGACGTCTGGATGAGAGGAACGTGGTGGCTCCTGAAAAACCTGGAGACACCAGAAACCCTGGCTCCCCAAAGGAGGTGTTACTCCTCCTGCTGGTGCCGCACATCCCGGTTTCCAGCACGGGACAAAGACTCAGAGAGGCACCTGCTGGGAGTCTCAGGCGATGGGACCCAGTGGCGGGCATGTGGGCAGCTGCCCCAGGTGAAAGGGATCTTGGCACAGCTCTTGGTTTCCCAGGCTGGCCCTGACCTTCATGCTTTCCCGCCCATGGCCCAGACATCTGAGCTCCATGTTGGGGATGCTCAGGGACAACCCTTTAGCCTCCCCCACCATGTCCCAGCTACTGCCCAGGGTTCTTGTTCTCTGGAGGGTGGATCCAGCCCTCCCCATCTTGGTGCCCTACCAGGGCCAGGCTTCCCATGGCTCTTTCTGCAGCCCCTGGCATGGACTGTGGGGTGCACAGCCCAGGGAGCAGTGGGCCTTGGAGGGGCCAGGTGTGCATGTTCCCACCCCCACCATGGAGTTTGACACACCAGTGGGCAGGTAACTCAATCCCCCCTCACCTTCTCTTCATCTGTTAGGGGTGACAAGGTATTCCCAGTGGGGCCGAGAGGATGCAGCACCCCCCCCCGGCTCCCCCTCTGGCCACACCCTTCTCTCCTGGCCCACCTTCTGAGCTGGCAGGGCTTCCTTCCTGGCTTCTGCTGGGCAGTGTATTAGGGTCCTCTAGAAAGACAAAACCAATAATAGAGTTTAGGAGAGGGGATTTTTATTTATTTTTTTGAGAGAGAGTCTTGCCCTGTCACCCAGGCTGGAGTGCAGTGGCTCGATCTCAGCTCACTGCAACTTCCACCTCCCAGGTTAAAGCGATTCTCCTGCCTCAGACTTCCGAGTAGCTGGGATTACAGACAGCCACCACCATGCCCAGCTAATTTTTGTATTTTTAGTAGAGACAGAGTTTCACCATGTTGGCCAGGCTGGTCTCAAACTCCTGACCTCAGGTGATCCGCCTACCTCTGCCTCCCAAAATGCTGGGATTATAGGCAGGAGCCACAGTGCCCGGCCAGGAGAGAGGTTTTATTAGGGGAACTGGCCCACACACTTATGGAGGCTGAGAAGTCCTCCCATAGGCTGTCTGCAAGCTGGAGACCCAGAGAAGCCATTAGTGAGGCTCAGTCCAGGTAAGAAGGCAGTTGAACCAAGGAAGCCAGTGGTGTAACTCTCATTCTGAGGCTGACTGGCCAGGAGCCCTGCGAGGCCTCTGTGGCAAGCCTGAGTCCAAAAGCCAAAGAACCTAGAGTCCTGATGTCCAAGGGCAGGAGATGGGTGTCTCCCTCCAGAAAAGAGAATATGCTTCTCTTCTCCCTTTGTGTTCCATCTGGGCCCCCAGCCAGGTGGATGTGCCTGCCCACACAGGGCAGATCTTCACTGAGTCCACTGAAAACATCCTCACACTCAGAAACAATGCTTAGCCAGCTGCCAGATGCAGTGTGTGTGTCTTAGTCCCAGCTACTCAGGAGGCTAAGGTGAGAGAAACGAGCCTGGGAGCTCGAGGCTGCGGTGAGCCACAACTGTGCCACTGCACTCCAGGCTGGCTGGCAGAGAGATCCTGTCTCAAAAAGATAAGATGATTGATTGATTGATAGACAGACAGATAGATAGAGCTCCACCAGTCATCTAGGCTTTTTTTTTAAACGAGGTGTCACTCCGTCACCCAGGATGGAGTGCCATGGTGCTATCATAGCTCATTGCAGCCTTGACTTCCCAGGCTCAACCCATCCTCCCACCTCAGCCTCCTGAGTAGCTGGGACCACAGCCTGTAGGCGCAAGCTACAATACCTGGCTGATTTTTAAATTTTTTGTAGAGAAGTTTCACCATGTAGCCCAGGCTGGTCTCAAACTCCTGGGCTTAAGCAAACCTCCTGCCTCAGCCTCCCAAAGTGATGGGATTACAGGCAGGAGAGGTGGCAGGCAGCTAAGGCACCTTCTATCCTGTGACTCGGCTTTACAACACCTGAAATTCACCGCCACACAGGGCCTGGTGCTAAGACCTGGCTGTGCCAGGCTGCATATGCGTCTATGGTATCCCCCGTGCCCTGCTCTTTGGGGACTGAGCATAGCTGCCCCTCCCTCCCTCACTACTGCCGCTCCTGGACATTTCTGGAAGGTCCCAGGAAATGGCGGCTGATGGCAGTTCCTGAGGCCACACCACGGGCTGCCCGGTGCCCTTGCCCTCCCCACTGCCCGGCTAGAGCAAGCAGCTGAGCTCTTGGTGGGAGCTGGCCCTTTCTTCAGACTTTGCTGCACCTTCAAGACGTGGGGTTCTGAATTTCTGCGCTGGGGCCCCGCCGGCTTGGGTGGGCCTCCCGCGTGATTCCTTGGCCTGTCATTCCCATCATCGGGAAGCCCAGGGGGGCGCCCGCCTGCCCTCCGTGTCCTCCTGGCGCTCGCGGCCGTGCACCTTCTGGTGCTGGATGAGGGTGGACAGCCGGCTGCAGGCCCTCCCACAGGCGCGGCACCGATATGGCCTCTCGCCGCTGTGCAGCCGGTAGTGCTCGTTCAGCGTGTAGCTCCTGCGGAAGGCCTTGCCACACTCGGTGCACGCGAAGGGCTTCTCCTTGGTATGGATCTTCTGGTGCAGAGTGAGGTTGGACTTGCGACCGAAGGCCTTGCCGCACTCCGCGCACTCGAAAGGCTTCTCGCCCGTGTGGAGGCGCAGGTGCAGCAGCAGCAGAGAGTGGTGTCGGAACAGCCTCCCGCACACCGGGCACTCGTGGGGCGGGTCCCCCACCTGGGGCCTCTGCGCCGCTCTGAGCAAGGCGCCCTGCCCCGCGCCGCGGTCCTGGGGACCCTCCTCGGCGTGCAGCCGGTGGTGCTTCAGGAGCGAGGACCCTCGGATGAAGCGCTGCCCACACCGCTGGCACCGGTAGGGCCGCTCCCCGCTGTGGATGCGGCCGTGCTCGGTGAGGGTGAACCTGCGGCAGAACGCCTTGCCGCACTCGCTGCACGCGAAGGGCTTCTCCCCGGTGTGGAACTTCTGGTGCTGCAGCAGCCGGGAGCTGCGGCTGAAGGCCTTGCCGCACTCGCTGCACACGTAGGGCCGCTCGCGGGTGTGGACGCGGTGGTGGGCAGCCAGCTGCGTGCTCTGCCGGAAGGCCTTGCCGCACTCGCCGCACTGGAACGGCTTCTCCTCAGTGTGGATCAGCTGGTGCCGCAGCAGGATGGAGCTCTGCTTGAAGGCCTTCCCGCACTCCGTGCACTGGAAGGGCTTGGCGCCAGTGTGGATGACCTGGTGCCTGAGCAGCAGTGAGTTGTATCTGAACGCCTTGCCGCACACGCACCTGTAGCGGGGGGCTGAGCTCCCCACAGGCCGGCCCGGGTCTTCCTGCAGAACCCTTGGGGAGGCGCTGCGCTCCCAAGCCCGGGGGTGGGTGAGTTTATCTGACCCGTCCTCAGGACTGCCACGTGGGTGGGGTGGCGCGGGGTGCCCCCCGGGGAGGCACCCCCACACGGTGCCCGGCAGTCCTGCCTGCCTGGAGAGTTTTCTCTGGAGAGGAGACTCCGTGACCCCGACCTCCATCCTGGAATCTGAGAGAAGGAACAGAAAACGGAAGGGTGATCCAGCCTCTACACGCAAACGAACTTATTGTTGGAAGAACCTTTTTATTCCCAAGTCTTCCCCCAACACCCAGCTTTACTGAAGTATAAATGACAAATAATACTTGTATACAAGAGGCTGACGCAGGAGAATTGCTTCAACCCAGGATACAGAGGTTATAGTGAGCCGAGATCAAGCCACAGCACTCCAGCCTGGGCCAAAGAGACTGTCTTAAAACAAACCTTGTATATATTTTTTGTGTACAACATGATTCAGTAAACATGTACACTGTGACACGATAACACAATCAAGTGAAGACAGTCTTTGTTAGATGTTCAGGGAGGTTTGAGAAATTATTGCCAGAGGTTTTAAAACCAGGGTTTCAGGCCAGGCGTGGTGGCTCACACCTCTAACCTCAGCACTTTGGGAGGCCGAGGTGGCCTGATCACCTGAGGTCAGGAGTTCGAAACCAGCCTGGACAACACAGTGAAACCCCATCTATACTAAAAATACGAAAATTAGCTGGGTGCAGTGGCGGGTGCCTGTAATCCCAGCTATTCAGGAGGCTGAGGCAGGAGAATAGTTTGAACCCGGGAGGTGGAGGTTGCAGTGAGCCAAGACCGCACCACTGCACTCCAGCCTGGGCGACAAGAGCAAAACTCCGTCTCAAAAAAATAATAATAATAAAAATAAAATGAGGGTTCGGGTGAGAAGGGAACGAAAAGGCTAATAATGGCTCCAGCACTGTGGGAGGCTGGCTCATGGGGAGCCCATAGGAGAAGCCCAAGGTCTAGCAGGGAAGACAGGCCAGGCATGAGGTGCAGGTTGCACCTCACTCCACAGCCACGTTCTTTACTCCTCTCTCCTTCAGAGTTCACCCACAGTTCATTCACTCAGCAAACATGTCTGGGCAGGTGCGTAAAGCAGGTGCCTGCACAGACCTCCGGGACTGGGGGCCTCCTCCCCGGCTCAGGGTTCTTTCTGCAGCCTCCACTGCCCTGAGCTCAGTCCCTGGCACATGGGCCATGGGGAACCGGGAAAACCAAAGCAACCTGTGGGCAGCAAGCCTCTCAGGTGCCGAGGCAAGAGACCAAGGGCACAAGCTGTTCCAGTATAATAAAGAAAATACATATAATAAGAATAGTTATACTAGAAACAGATTATAAATATGATGATATATGAATATTATTAGTCGCCAGTTTGTAGCATTACTCTTTATTCTAACATTATAATAATCTCTGTTCTGGCCAGGCGCGGTGGCTCACGCCTGTAATCCCAGCACTTTGGGAGGCCAAGGCGGGCGGATCACAAGGTCAGGAGATCGAGACCATCCTGGCTAACACGGTGAAACCCTGTCTCTACTAATAATACAAAAAAAAAAAAAATTAGCCAGGTGTGGTGGCAGGCGCCTGTAGTCCCAGCTACTCAGGAGGCTGAGGCAGGAGAATGGTGTGAACCCAGGAGGCAGAGCTTGCAGTGAGCCGATACCACACCACTGCACTCCAGCCTGGGCCAAAGTGCAAGACTCTGTCTCAAAAAAAAAAAAAAAAATCATCATCATCATCTCTGTTCCACAATTATAACCTAGGAAAAACCAGGCCATACAGAGATAGGAGCTGAAGGGACACAGTGAGAAGTGACCAGAAGCCAAGTATGAGCCCTCTGTCATGCCCGGACAGGGCCACTAGAGGGCTCCTTGGTCTAGCGGTAGCCCCAGTGCCTGGAAAGGCACCCGTTAGTTACTTAGCAGACGGGAAAGGGAGTCTCCATCTCCCCTGGGGAGTTAGAGAAGACTCTGCCCCACCACCTCTTGTGGAAGGCCTGACATCAGTCACACCCGCCCGCAGCCTCTGGAGGCCTCACCGTCTCCCTGTGATGCTGTGCTTCACCAGTCACGCTCCTGGTCCACTTTCACGTTCCGCCCTGCACACCTGGCTCTGCCTTCTAGATAGCAGTAGTATAATTAGTGAACATACTAAGAGTCATTAAATTGCATAGAAGAAATAAAGGTGTAAGCTGTCCTCTCTCCCTCTGCCTCGGCTGCCAAACAGGGAAGGATCCCCTGCCTGGTGGACACGTGACTCACATGACCTTATCAATCATTGGAGATGACTCACACTCCTTACCCTGTGCCTTTTGCCTTGTATCCAATACATAACAGCACAGCCTGGCATCCGGGGCCACTACCAGTCTCCACATCTTGGTGGTCGTGGTCCCCCGGGCCAGCTGTCTTTTTTTCTATCTCTTTGTCTTGTGTCTTTATTTCTACGATTTCTCATCTCCACATACGAGGAGAAAAACCCACAGACCCTGTAGGGCTGGACCCTACATCTGGTGCTCCAACATGGGGCTCTCCCTTTCTGTGTGAAGTTGCGCCTTGAGCGTGGGACTCAGCAGAGGACTCTGATGACAGATTCCTGAGGATTGTGGTCAATAAGCTTGGTGGTCAACTTGAGCACTCAAAGTATTTCGGGGACACCATGGGACAGGCCAATACTAAGTACTTGGCTTATTTAAACTTTATAAAACCCTCCTGTATTATCGCAACCCTGTCTCTGTTCAGCCCTGCTGTAGGGCTCTCAACTTTCTGCCTGTTTGGCCCGGTAATGAGGCCCTCAACCCTATCCCTCCACAGCCTAGTTTTCCATTTCTCCCGCCTATTTCTCTTTCCACAAATTGAGCTCTCTTGGAGCCACAGGTTCCCTTGAAGCCTGATTCTCTCTCAGAAAGTCAGGCTCCCTTGGCCGGGTGCGGTGTCCCACGCCTGTAATCCCAGCACTTCGGGAGGCCGAGGCAGGTGGATCACGAGGTCAGGAGACCGAGACCATCCTGGCTAACACAGTGAAACCCCATCTCTACTAAAAATACAAAAATTAGCCAGGCATGGTGGCGGGGGGCTGTATTCCCAGCTACTCAGGAGGCTGAGGCAGGAGAATGGCGTGAACCCGGGAGGCAGAGCTTGCAGTGAGCCGAGATCGCACCACTGCACTCCAGCCTGGGCGACAGAGTGAGACTCCATCTCAAAAAAAAAAAAAAGAAAGAAAGAAAATCAGGCTGTCTTGAAGCCTGGGTCTCTTTCGACAAATAGGGCTCCCTTGAAGAAGCCTCAGGTTCCCTTGAAGCCTGGTCCGCAGCTGCCGCGGCAGCCTGGATTTCAGGCCCACGAAAGACCAGCTCAGCAGTAATCTCGTCTCATCCTGGTTTACAGGTTCTCAACTCTTTCTCCATTCAAAATTCCAACCTCTTTTCTGCTTCTGATCAGGTCGCTACTGTGGTTGCCACAACTACCCTTGCCGCTCACAAGCAACAAGTTACATACATTCCTCGAAATGACCCTCCTCTCATGAGGGCTATAGCACAGGCAAGAGAATGTGGGGATCCCAAAGCCTGGCAATTTCCTGTAATTTTCCAGCCTCCAATACCTGCTGTCCCTGCAGCATAAAATCAGCCACAGGCCACCGATCTTGCCCAGCAGGCGGCTGATCTCGCGGCACCGTCACGCCCCGTGTTAATATCTTGTTTTTCTGCGGTACAACAAGCACACCAGCCTGTTTGGTTATTACCTGCCCCCCCCCTCAAAAATCCAGACTACTTCTTATCACTATTTAGGAATGCAGCTACAAGACAAGGGTATTAAGCCCCCAAAAATCATTGTTCCCCTCACCCGATTACAAGTCCAACAGGCTTTTGCAATCTGCGTTGCTTGGCAAGTCCATTTGGCAGGTTTCCTGGGTATAACTGATAATCATTATCCTAATGTAAAACTATTCCAGTTCTTTAAACTCACTTCTTGGATCTTACCTCACGTGACTAGAAACACCCCACTAGCCGAAGTGGTCACTGTTTTTACTGATGCTTCCTGTAATGGCATACAAGGCCAAGAGAACTGTTTGCTAGTTCAGCACAACCAGCTGAGCTGATCGCTGTCATGGCTGTCCTTGAAGATTTCCCTGAACCAGTTAACATTGTTTCTGATTGGGCCTATGTAGTACATGTTGCTGGCAACATTGAAACTGCCTTAATCAAATTCCGGCCTGATGATACACTACTTTTTCTTTTCCAAAGGTTTCAGTCTGTACTCAGAGCAAGGTCTTCTCCTTTCTACATTACTCACATTCGGGCCCACACACCCCTCCCCAGGCCCCTCTCGGCAGCAAATGCCTGAGCTGATATATTAGTTGTTCCCGTTTTCACTGACACCGAAAATTTTCATGCTTTTAACTCATGTCAATGCTGCGGGACTCCAAAAAAAGTCCCCCTCACATGGAAATAAGCTAAAACCACTGCACGTCACTGTCCTACTTACCAAGTGTTAATTTTACAGCTACTTTCCTCAGGAGTTAACCCTAGAGGACTTTCACAGAATGCTCTCTGGCAAATGGACGTGACTCATTATCCTGCTTTTGGCAAGCTTTCTTTTATATATGTAACTATTGACATATTTTCTCATTTTATCTGGGCCACTTGTCACACAGGGGAAAGTACATCTCATGTTAAACGACTATGCTTTCATGTTTCTCGGTTATGGGCTGTCCCAAGAAACTGAAAACTGACAACGGCCTCAGCTACAGTGGTGCTGCGTTTAAAAAGCTCACTCAAACATGGGCAAGCACTCACACAACTGGCATCCCCTGTAACTCTCAAGGACAGGCCTTGGTGGAAGGAGCCAATAAAACGCTCAAAGATCAACTTCGAAAACAGGACACAAGACAAAGAGGGACGCCACTACCCCTCATGCTCAGCTAAATCTGGCTCTTTTTACACTAAATTTCTTAAACCTAGTAAGAAATCAACCTTTTATAGCAGAGAACATTTCACTGGAAATAAATTTGATCCACAAAAAGGAAAGCGGGTACGGTGGAAGGATGCAAAAACTAACAAATGGGAATTAGGCACTGTGGTAACATGGGGCAGGGGTTTGGCTTGCGTTTCCCCAGTAGAAAGACAACAACCCGTGTGGGTTCCCTCCCGGCAACTGAAATTGCACCAAAATTTCAAATATGAAACGCTCTCAGAAACAAAAGGCAAAGACTCCTCACAAATCGAAGGGCAAGGTTCCCCGCCTGACACATAAACTTCATGACCTCTACATTACGACAAAATCTCGCCGTGTGACCTACACCACCAGTCGTTCAACTCCACCAACATGGCGTCAAATAAATGTCTTATCACATCAAACACAAACATTACTACAAGAAAAAGGAATTCCAACGACGATGGGTAATATAATTCCGGCTGCCTTTACAGCGGTCAGTGCAGTGGTGAGTACGCCAGCCGTTGGGACACCTGAAAAGTCTACCTATTGGGCATATGTTCCTTTTCCCCCTTTAATTCAGTCTGTCTCCTGGGTGGACGCCTCAGTGGAAGTTTCCACTCATGATAGTGCATTCATGCCGGTTCCTAATGATGACAGGTTTCCAGCTCAACCAGAAGAAGGTTTAATTTGTCAATTGGCTACAAATATCCACCACTGTGCATTGCAATGTCGCCTGGCTGTTTAGCTTCTTCTTATCAGAACTGGATGTGGACCATATTGTCCTTTAGTAATGATTCTTATTAAGTACATAATATGCTCAGTACCAATTCTTTTCAACTTATGATTGTTCAACTTAATCCACATGAGGAATGGAGGGTTCCTGTTACCACAAAAGATAATTCCACAAAAGGACTGCCAGACTGCTCCACGGAACCTACAAAGGGACCGTTTTTCGTAAATTCAGTTGTATGGAATGATTGTAATGCTCCAAAGGTCATAGTTCCAAACTCTAGCTACAGGTGTTGTTACTGACTGGGCTCCAAGGGGACATTCTTGGCGGAATTGCTCCGGCCAAAATATGACCTGCTCGGAGTTTGTTAGATTATGTAGAGGACGAATGGCAGTCATACAGGTTGAAGGAATGGGTGTCTCCTTACCCATTTAAATGGATGGACACAGGCATCGTTCCTCCTAGACCAAAAATGATTCATCCAATTGTTACCCCGGAACATCCTGAATTATGGAAATTAGCTGCAGCCATGACAGGAATAAGGATATGGAATGCTACTTATCAACTCTCTCCTACTAATACCAAGACACCCATATTCAACATCACCTTGATGTCTGAACAGGTGATGCCTATCAAGAGCTGTCAAACCCCCTTAAATGCTGTTGGTTGGAAATGTAATTATCATTCCCAATACACACACTGTAGAACGTGATAACTGTAAGCTGTTCACGTCCATTGATGCTACTTTTAATCTCACAACAAGTATTCTCCTGGTGAGGGCTAGGGAGGGGGCAGGCATACCAGTTTCTTCACATCGTCCACGGGAGTCTTCCCCCTCTATTCACAGTCAATGAAGATCTTAAAGGTATCCTCAGAAGAACTAAGAGATTCATTTTAACTCTTATTGCAGTCATTGCAGGTCTAATTGCGGTTACTGCAACAGCCGTAACCGCTGGAGTTGCAATCCACAATTCTGTTTAAACCGCTCAATATGTTGAAGCATGGCAGAAAATCTCCTCCAGACTTTGGAATTCTCAGACTCAAGTTGATCAGAAATTAGCTAATCAAATTAATGATCTCCGCCAGAGTGTAATCTGGCTGGGAGATAGAGTTATGAATTTGGAACACCGTATGCAATTACAGTATGACTGGAATACTTCTGATGACTGCATAACGCCTTATGCTTATAATAAAGATCAACATAGCTGGGAAAAGGTCTTGAGGCATTTAAAAGCCTGGGATGATAACTTAACCTTAGATATTTCTTCTATCTCTTTTGTCTTGTGTCTTTATTTCTACAATCTCTCCTCTCCACACACGAGAAGAAAAACCCACAGACCTTGTAGGGCTGGTCCCTACACAACCCAAGGGTAGAAGTGCACAGACCCGGCCTCTGACACCTTGGGGACACCAAAATGGAAAATTCATGCACTTGGGTCTTCCTGCATAAGTTAGTTTTGACCTTAGACCTACAAGCAAGGCAGTTAATAGGAACTCTGACCGTGCTGTGAGGAGCTAAACACACACACCTCCTACTGTGGGAGAAGGACCTGCACAGAACTGCACGGAGGCCACATTGGCAGCACAGGACACGCCGTGCGGTGGGGCGGAGCCAGGCCACACTGGCAGCACACGACATGCCCTACAGTGAGGCCAGGCCACACTGGCAGCACAGGACACGCCGTGCGGTGAGGCCAGGCCACACTGGCAGCACACGACACGCCCTGCGGTGGGGCCAGGCCACACTGGCAGCACACGACACGCCCTGCAGTGGCAGCAGCCCAGGCCTTCCAGTGCTTTGTACTCACCTGTGCACGGGCTGGCTTTGGCCACGCTCTGTTCAGCCACCTGCAGAATCAAGGCCCCCGGCTCCTCTCCTTGCTCCAAGAGGGAGATCAGTGCTGGTTTGGCAACAAGAAAGCCTAAGTTCAGAGAAGGAAAGCAGAATGTATCAGTACAGGAGGGAGGAGGGATGCCCGGGTGCCTGGCTGGAGTGCTTGCAGTGGGTCAGGAACACTCACTGTCCCGGGGGGCAGCTAGGTGGCAAAGGGGAGATGGGGGGCCTGCCCCAGGAGAGAAGCCTCAGGCAGGCTGATGCTGGCAGTGGCTGCCCAACAGGAAGCAGAGAGGGGCTCCTTGGGGAGCCTCCAGTTTCCCCTCAAAAATGTTTCAGACCTTGAATCTGGAATGGAAACAACTTCCCTTTGAAGCTAACACAGACGCACCTCCCGGCCCCAGGACCAAAGGCAGAAGCCCTCACCTAGCGAGGCCAGGTTCCCATAGTTCTCCAGCATCACGTCCCTGTAGAGGGCCTGCTGGTCAGGGGCCAGGCAACTCCATTCTATCCTCGTGAAGTACACAGCCACATCCTCGAACACAACAGCCTCCTGCAACCACATACTCTGCTATCCAGGCAGTCAAGGGCTCGGTGAGAACCCAGCAGATGAGAAACATTTGCATGATCTGCTAGAGGCCTCTCTCCCTGCTGCTCATCGCTGCATCCACAGGGCCCAGCAGAGTCAGGGCAGCCCAACACTCCCCGAGTGAGCAGCCTCATACACAGCACAAGCCCCAGAGAGGAAGAGGGAAAAACTGAACTCGGGGGAGGGAGAAAGATTTACCAGGAAGGGGGTCCCAACCTTGGCCTCACCCTCTCCACAGACCATCAGGGATTTGGGGAAGGAGCACCAGCACTGCGTCCCCACCCTCTGCGTCTCCATTTCCAACACCGGCAGTCAGTCAGCATCAGTAGAGGGAGGATGGCTGACCATTCACACCAGGAAGGAGGCGGGCACTGGGGAAGGACAGGGACCCTGCCCTCAAAGTCTGATCACAGAAGCTCAGGGGCCATAGGAGGCCCCAGGAAGCCCACTTCTGCCCAAAGGCTGGAAGGATTTGGCAGAGCCACGTGTGCGGCCTGGCCACAGAGCAAGGAGGTGGTCCTCAGCTTGCAGACTCCATCTTGTGATGTGGATGGGTGTGAGGCTCCCTGGAAGGTTCTCAGGGCTGAAAAGCTGAGGCTAGGGGCGAAGCAGTCTCCTGGGGCAGTGGACAGGCTCAGGGGGTACTCACCTGGGGTCCAGGCGTCGGGAGTGCCATCGTCATTCCAGGGTACCCTCTGAGGAGAAGCAGGTGCTAAAGGCAGTGAATTCCGGGAGAACATAGAGCCATGAGTGGAAGGAGCCCAGGCCTAAGGCTCTCTAGCCCCCGAAAAGGCCCCTCCAGATTCAGAAGGGAGCAGGAGAGGGTAAAGTGCTGGGGCAATCACATCAGCCACCTCCTTCACGTCCCAAGGAGCAGCTGCACCCAAGCTTCTCCACTGGAACACCCACTCCCTCCAATGTTTGCTGGCTGTCACCTTGCTGGGA
The DNA here is from genome assembly GCF_009764315.1 of Trachypithecus francoisi. NCBI lineage: Eukaryota > Metazoa > Chordata > Mammalia > Primates > Cercopithecidae > Trachypithecus > Trachypithecus francoisi. The sequence continues at coordinate 100,005,601 of NW_022681472.1, read as the reverse complement.
GGCCTTCTGTGACTGCCACCTCCCCTCCCGCCTGGGAATTCCTTATCCTCGCTTCTTGCTTTATTTTTCTCCATAGCACTATGCCACCTGACATAAGACAAGTTAACGCCCTTGCTCCTTATCTGCCTTCCCTAATTAGATAAGACCTCTGGGCTGTACCCCAAGGGCCTGACGAAGGGCTTGGCACACAGCGTATGCTCAGAAGGGATTTATGAAATGAACAAAGCATGACTGGTTAGAGCAAAATTATTGTTTTATTTGAGACAGGGTCTCGCTCTGTCGCCCAGGCTGGAGTGATCTCGGTTCACCTCAAGCTCTGCCTCCTGGGCTTAAGGGATCCTCCCAGGGTGGCCAAGGTTGCACCACTGCACTCCGGCCTGGGCAACATTGTTCATTAGGAAATGAACAATGGGTGACTCTACAACCAATAAAACCATGTGTGGGAACATCAGAAAACATTCTTGCATTTTACTACATGAAACAAGCAGACCGTAAGCAGAAAACTAAAGCTGGTAGCATAAAACCCTAGTTCTCTCTGGGTCATAGAATGACGAGTGGTTCCTGTTTTTCTATTTTTCTTTTCATTTTTTGAGACAGGGTCTTGCTGTGTGGCACAGGCTGGAGTAGAGTGGTATGATCACTGCAGCCTCAACCTCCTGGGCTCAAGCAATCCTCCCACCTCAGCCTCCTGAGTAGCTGGAACTACAGGAGAATGCTACCACACCCAACTAATTTAAAAAAAAATTTTTTTTTTTAAGACGTAGTCTCACTTTGTTGCCCAGGCTGGAGTGCAGTGGCGCGATCTCAGCTCACTGCAAGCTCCACCTCCCGGGTTCACGCCATTCTCCTGCCTCAGCCTCCAAGTAGCTGGGACTACAGGCGTGCACCACCACACCCGGTTAATTTTTTGTATTTTTAGTAGAGACGGGGTTTCACCGTGTTAGCCAGGATGGTCTCGATCTCCTGACCTCGTGGTCCACCCGCCTCGGCCTCCCAAAGTGCTAGGATTACAGGCGTGAGCCACCAGGCCCCGCCAAAAAAATTTTTATTATTGATGAGGTCTCACTATGTTGCCCAGGCTGGTCTTGAACTCCTGGACCCAAGTGATCCTCTTGCCTCGGTCTCCCAAAGCACTGGGATTACAGGTGTGAGCCACCACACCCGGCCTCTATTTTTCCAATTTAAGACTTTTTTGGCCAGGCGCGGTGGAGATCAAGACCATCCTGGCTAATATGGTGAAACCCCATGTCCACTAAAAATACAAAAAATTAGCCAGGAGTGGTGGCAGGTGCCTGTAGTCCTAGCTACTTGGGAGGCTGAGGCAGGAGAATGGCGTGAACCTGGGAGGCAGAGATTGCAGTGAGCCAAAATAGCGCCACTGCACTCCAGCCTGGGTGACGTCTCGCTCTTGTTGCTCAGGCCGGAATGCAATGCTGCAACCTTGGTCATCCTGGCAGGATCCCTTAAGCCCAGGAGACAGAGGCTGCAGTGAACCGAGATCATGCCACCAATTCCAGCCTGGGCGACAGAGCAAGACCCTGTCTCAAACAAAACAAAACAATAATTTTGCTCTAAGCAGACATATACAGAGCAGGCATGATGCCCTGGTCTCCTCACTCTTCCCTTCAACAGACAGTTGAGCTCTTGTGTTTGGGTGAAGGTTTCCGGGGCTATCCTTTTCTGTAGAGCTGGAGCTCTAAGTAGCTGCCACTTTGTAAAGAGATGTTTCCCACTAGGCATCAGTTAACAAAAAGCGTGTGTTCAGAGGCCGGGGGCGGTGGCTCATGCCTGTAATTCCAACACTGTAGGAGGCCAATGAGGGCAGATCATTTGAAGTCAGGAGTTCGAGACCAGCTTGGCCAACATGATGAAACCCTTATCTACTAAAAATACAAAAATTAGCCGGGTGTGCTGGCACACGCCTGTAATCCCAGCTGCTTGGGAGGCTGAGGCACAAGAACTGCTTGAACCCAGAAGACAGAGGTTGCAGTGAGCCAAGTTTGCCCCACTGCACTCCAGCCTGGGCGACAGAGTGAGGCACTCTCTCAAAATAAATAAAAATCAATAAAGCGCACGTTTAGAAGCAGGACGGCCGCTTGATCACAATGCTGTGAAGTGACATTTGGCAGCAGAGTCCTTTTGACATGTTAGGGTACGAAGGGTGATGGGAGTAGATCAGACAGATTCGTGAATCACCCCTGCACAGAATGCGCAGACCTATAGCAGACTGATTGCGGAAGAGCAGGACCACACACAGCCCCGCTCACTGTCTGTCCAGGGCAGTCTGTGGCAGGACCCACCTGGGCCACTGCGATGGTCACACGTGTTGTCCTCACCCCAACAAGGCCACCAGAGTATCTCAGGGTATGAGGCTGCCAGAAGACTCGATCCCCTGATCCCTCAACACATACCACGCTCCACTCTGGTAAGAACTGCAACCCCGGACTACGGTTGGACTTGGACTAGGAGGGTAAGTTACCACTGCTACTTTTTGTTTGCTCATGTCTAGGGAGTGCATGTACTCAGGGAGGGGCTACCTGGTTAGAGGGGGAAAAACCTGCTTTTAGCTCTATCTTTGGAATTAGGAAATAAACCTTCAATCAGATTAAACAGCACTGGGCTAAAAATAATTGAGCAATGATATGATGACAACAGATCAAACTGTTGCTGCGAGTGCTGAGAGAGAAAATGTCAAGGGGAGGAGGGTGCTAATTTAGAAGGAGGACCATCAGGAAATGTTACTGGGGGAAGTAACATTTAACTGGGGTCTAGAAGACTAGGAGGGGTCACCTCCTTCCTTACACAGAATAAGCCCTGTTCCTCGGGAACCTGGGGCACCCTGCTCACTACGCCGCAGCCATGCCAGCCTTCTCTCTGTTCCCCCGCCTGGGAGTTTCTCCGCAGGGATCTGTGGCTGCTTCTCTCGGCCAGCAGGTTTCAGTTCAAATGTTAACTCTTAGTGTCGCTGTTGTTTTGAGACGGAGTATCCCTCTGTCGCCCAGGCTGGAGTGCAGCGCTGCGATCTTGGCTCACTACAAGCTCCGCCTCCCGGGTTCACGCCATTCTCCTGCCTCAGCCTCAGCCTCTGCGCAGGGTGAATGAAAGCTGCGGGAAACGGCTTCCGCCGGGGAGCGAGGCTGCGGGGAAGAGCCCGCCATCGGGCGGATGCGAGGGGCAGAGCCTGGTTCTTCCCGGAGCAGCCCCACCTCGCCAGGCCTCCCCGCCTGCAGCCTCATCTCTGCGCAGCCGTCCGCCTAGGCGGAGCGGGTCTCTGGGGTCCGGCCGCACGCCCCCGGCCACAGCCAGCATGGACCGGGGCGCAGGGCCCTTCGCCCAGAGGAGGGTTACGGACCCAAGGCGAGCGGAGGCGGCAGTGCCGGCTGCGGGTCCGCTCCCTGTCGAGCTCCGGTGGCTGCAGCCTCCACTGGGTCGGGCTTCGAGGAACGCGCCCCTCCCAGTCCCCGCCCCGCGGCCGGGGCCGACTCACCCTGGGCCGCCGGGACCGCGCGGGGAGGAGCGCAGGGCGCCCGGCGTTCAGGCTCCGGTTCCTGCTCCGCCCCCGGAAACGGCCGCTGCGCCGCTCTGGGAAGCCTGGAGGACCGCGCACCTCGACGGCGCTCGCCAGGGCCGCAGCAAGGGGCGCTCCTCGCGGGTTCCCGGCGAGACCCGGTATCAGTCCCACGCCCCAGGGGCGCGGAAGAGCGTCGACGTTCTCAGCGCCCCGTTTCCCCCAGGATCGGAGGCGGCGAACGTTCAGCCCTTGCGCCCACTCCCTGCCTCCGGATGGCCTGCGAGGGTTGGGGAGCACGGCGCGGAATCGATTCCTGGCCCCGCAGGAACGGCGGAGCTGGGGCATCGGGCCGGGGTCTGTCTCTTATATAAATGTATGGCATTGTTTAGTATGACTTTTTTTTTTTTTTTTGAGCCTGAGTCTCGCTCTTGTTGCCCAGGCTGGAGTGCAGTGGCGTGATGTCGGCTCACTGCAACCTCCGCCTCCCAGGTTCACGCCATTCTGCCTCAGCCTCCCGAGTAGCTGGGACTACAGGCGCCCTCCAACCACGCCCGGCTAATTTTTGTAGTTTTAGTAGAGACGGGCTTTCACCATGTTGCCCAGGCTGATCTCGAACTCCTGATCTCAGGTGACCCGCCGCCTCGGCCTCCCAAAGTGCTGGGATTACAAGTGTGAACCACCGCACCCAGAGTTTCTGGAATCTTTTTTTTTTTTTTTTTTTTGAGGCGGAGTCTCGCTCTGTCGCCCGGACTGGAGTGCAGTGGCCAGATCTCAGCTCACTGCAAGCTCCGCCTCCCGGGTTCACGCCATTCTCCTGCCTCAGCCTCCCGAGTAGCTGGGACTACAGGCGCCGCCACTTTGCCCGGCTAGTTTTTGTATTTTTAGTAGAGATGGGGTTTCACCGTGTTAGCCAGGATGGTCTCGATCTCCTGACCTCGTGATCCGCCCGTCTCGGCCTCCCAAAGTGCTGGGATTACAGGCTTGAGCACCGCGCCCGGCCCGAGTTTCTGGAATCTTGAAGTGTCTCTGCTGCTCCCTCTGATCACTCTCAGACCACCTCTCCTGTCTGCACACAAGGGTGGTCATTCTGACTTCTAACAGCCCTGTGATTTTTGTAAACATTTGTATGCTCTTTGTATTTACTAATTTAATCCTCACGGTAATCATATCAAAATAACTACTGTTCCCATAGTAAAATGAAGAGAGCATAGTGTCCCTGTTATCTGCCAAGGTCTCATCTCTTTTTTTTTTTTTTTTTGAGACGGAGTTTTGCTGTTGTTGCCCAGGCTGGGGTGCAATGGCGCCATCTTGGCTCACCATTACCTCCGCCTCCCGGGTTCTCCTGCCTCAGTATCCCGAGTAGCTGGGATTACAGGCATGCGCCACTACGCCCGTTTAATTTTGTATTTTTAGTAAGGACGGGGTTACTCGATGTTGGTCAGGCTGGTCTCGAACTCCTGACCTCAGATGATCTGCCCTCTTCGACCTCCCAAAGTGCTGGGATTACAGGCGTGAAACACTGTGCCTGGCCAAGGTCTCATCTCTTAAGTAACACAACTGGGATCCAACCCACAGACCTGGCTCCAAGTCACATATTCTTTTTTTAAAAAATTTAATAATTTTTTTCAAGTCACATATTCTTTAGCCACTAAACTGTGGTGTGAAACCATCATGCAAGTGGGAAGAACAGTTCAATTCATGAAACTTGGTGTGCTGAAAAATTCCCACACACCTCCACACACATTTTAGGGATGGTTTCACACACGCTCTAGGTTTTTCAGATCCTCTGAATGGCAACCGTACCCTGGGAGGAGGTATGAGGATCAAAGAAGGTAAGGGACTCGTCCAGAGCCACAGCTGGTTGGGAGCCGGGTCAGATTTGAGCACAAGACAGACCAGGAACCATCATTTTCTTCCTTTTCACAAGGATAGGGGAAACTGGGTCAGGAGGGTGACACTTGTCTACGTAGGCTCAGCCCAGCACTCTACATGGGTGGTGCTAAACTTGTGTGATGTCTACCTAGATCCTTGTCCCAGGACTGGATGCCGGTAGGTTCCTCAGACCCTTTGGGGGACCAAGGGTGTCTCCTGCATTCACACTGCTGACAGCAGATCTGCTCAGGAGTGAGGCACAGGCTGGGTAGGACAGAGGCACTCCGGATTCGGGGTCCAGCAGGGGGGACTGGTGGACACTTGCTCTGTCCCTACAACCATCTTTGGGGAAGGGATCATGACTCCTCTCAGGGCCATGGCACATAATTTCAGATAATATGGGTATTATGGTGAACTTGGATGTCCAAAAATTCTACGTAAATCCTGTGCTGTTCTCATTGTAAAAGGATGCCAAAACCCCCAACTATTTAATCACACATGTGGGGTCCCAGAGAATGTTCACCCACGGCTTTATGTCAGGTTGACATGATGCATCCAAGCCATATAGACGGCAGGGGTCACGGAGATTTAGCACTCACTAACCCGCTGGGCTTCACAATAGAGATTTAGCACTCACTAACCCGCTGGGCTTCACAATACACTACCTTAACCCCTCTCGGAAAAATTTTAACACGCACCTTCAAGCTGTCCCCAAGCATGTGCAGTCTCCATCCTCGCAACCACCCCACCTATTCCTGTTGGCATTGGTCCCTGGGGTCTCCCCTCAGCCACTCCTGAATGGGTAACAGGGTCCTATGGGTAATCCCACCCGAGGCACTGAAAGCACATGGGAAAACTATCTCAGAGAATCTTTTTTTTTTTTTTGAGACGGAGTCTTGCTCTGTCGCCCGGGCTGGAGTGCAGTGGCCGGATCTCAGCTCACTGCAAGCTCCGCCTCCCGGGTTTACGCCATTCTCCTGCCTCGGCCTCCTGAGTAGCTGGGACTACAGGCGCCCACCACCTCGCCCAGCTAGTTTTTGTGTATTTTTTTTTTTTTAGTAGAGATGGGGTTTCACCGTGTTAGCCAGGATGCGCTCGATCTCCTGACCTCGTGATCCGCCTCTCTTGGCCTCCCAAAGTGCTGGGATTACAAGCTTGAGCCACCGCGCCCGGCCTATCTCAGAGAATCTTATTGGAAATACGTTTTCACAAGACATAGCTCCAGAATTGCAAGACACTTAATTAGAAAAGCAGTGTGCATGGGGCTGGGCGCAGTGGCTCATGCCTGTAATCCCAGCACTTTGGGAGGCCAAGGTGGGTGAATCATGAGATCAGGAGTTCAAGACCAGCCTGGCCAAGATAGTGAAACCCCATCTCTACTAAAAATACAAAAAATTAGCTGGGCACGGTGGCAGGCGCCTGTAATCTCAGCTGCTCGGGAGGCTGAGGCAGGAAAATCGCTTGAACTCAAAGAGGGCAGAGGTTGCAGTGAGCTAAGATAGCGCCACTGCACTTCAGCCTGAGCGACAGAGTGAGAGTCCGTCTCAGAAAAAAAGCAGTGTGCATGAAAAATACTTAGATCAGTCCCTGGCCCGTAAAAAGTACCCAGTATTGGCCAGGTGTGGTGGCTCACACCTGTAATCCCAGCACTTTCGGAGACCAAGGCAGGTGCATCACCTAAGGTCAGGAGTTCAAGACCAGCCTGACCAATATGGTGAAACCCCATCTCTACTAAAAAATACAAAACTTAGCCGGGCGTGGTGGTGTGCGCATATAGTCCCAGCTATTCGGGAGGCTGAGACAGAAGAATCGCTTGAACTCAGGGGGCGGAGGTTGCAGTGAGCCCAGACCACACCATTGCACTCCAGCCTGGGCAACAAGAGTGAGACTCCGTCTCAAAAAAAAAAAAGTATATATATATATATATATATTTCTTTTATTACAGAGCGATCCCATTTTAGCCATATGTGATGGTGTGCCCGTATGTGGGATACAGTTATGCTACGGGGCTGTGGTGGCGGGGGCAGGGAGGTAAGGACACATCAGTTGTGGGGGATTGGGGGTGCAGGCAGAGAATGCTGGTGGGGGAGGGGAGCCAAGCTGAGCAAGACAGGGGATCACAATTTCTCATGTTTATACCGAATTACTCCTGCATGTATGGGACAAGAAACATTTGAAGAACAATTTCAAAAGGAAATTTTTTTTTGTGGTGGAGTTTTGCTCTTGTTGCCCAAGCTGGAGTGCAATGGTACAATCTCGGCTCACCACAACCTCCACCTCCTGGGTTCAAGTGATTCTCCTGCCTCAGTCTCCCGAGTAGCTGGGATTACGGGTGCCTGCCACCACACCCAGCTAACTTTTGTATTTTTAGTATAGACGGGGTTTCTCCATGTTGATGAGGCTGGTCTCGAACTCCTGACCTCAGGTGATCCTCCCGCCTCGGTCTCCCAAAGTGCTGGGATTACAGACATGAGCCATCACATCCGGCTGACAATAATTTCTAAGAATAAAGTTTGAAAAGCAAGTTGGGGGTGACGTCGGTAGCACAAGCAGAGGCACTGTGTGGGGAGAGCCTAATCCTGGCCCCAAGAAAGATGGCTCCACCCCAGAAGGCTGGAAAACCTCATGTCCAGTGCTTGCGGCCTCGCCTGGAGTGGCTGTCAAATGACCTAGAACTGCACAGCCCCTGCTGTGTGCCAGGTCAAGACTGAGCCTAGTCATATAGTCCTCAGGACTGTCGGGTGGATGCTGGCAAGGCCATGTCTCTTCGAGCCTTAAAGCGGCCTGGTCAGCCTCCTGGCTGCACCTAGGATCTTGGGAGCCGCATCTCATCCCAGAGACCCGTGAGACCTTCCTGGGGAACCCCACAGCCTGTGTGTCCAAGCACTCTTCTCACCTCTATCCCGCACCCAACTCTCCTTCTGCTCCTGCAAAGAAGCAGATGTGCTCAGGAGTGAGGGACAGGCTGGGCCTGTGGGCCAATTTTGGGTTGATCCCAGAACCTCTCACACTGCCCCTGGGTTCCAGTCCTGCCCCTCAGCCCCTGGCCCTGCTGTGGACTGGGCTGCTTCCTGAGTCCCCACCTGCAGCTCCTCCTCGATCCCCCTGCCAACCCTAGGGGAGGGCCTCCTTCAGCAGCCCCTTCTCTCCCCTATGAGCAGCGGCGGCCACAGGACACCCCTTCCACCCTCTCCTGTCTCTTTCTCACGATGTCAACCCTGCCTCAGCCCCTGCAGGGTCTAGGAAATACCCCACTTCCCAGTCCTGACTGCAAGCCTCTCCCACCCACTGGGACCCCTGCCTTCACCTCCTTGCTGCCTCCTCAACCACGGCCTCGCCTGTGCTCGACAGTGCTCACTCAGCCAGGGGCTCTCTCCTGAAAAACCTCTTCCCCACCAGCCCCCGCCCCCGGCCTCGGGGTCCCACCCCTTAGGGACTCGAGTCCGCGAAGCCCCTCTCCACAGCATGTGCCGCTGGACCCCAGTCGGGCTGACTCTTTCCAGCTCAGGCCCCCACTGCCCCTCCCAGTTTCCATTTCTTGCTCCTTCCTCACCCACCTCTCCTGCACAGAATTTGGTCAGGGTACGGTCCAGTCTGCTATTATTCGTCATCCTCGCAGCATGTGACCCAGCCCATCCCCGCTCCTTCTTCCTCGCCCAGGTACCCTCCAGCTTGGCCCTCCCCACTTCCTGGGCCGGCCGGCCCTCGCCCTCGGCAAGGATCCCCGGGCTCCTTTCCTCGACGCCCGACCTCTCCAAGGGCCTACAGTGGACAAGGTCCCCGCGTCCAGCAGCGCCCGTCCATCAGGGAGACGGTCATCTGCCACCTGCAAACCACGACGTTCCACGAGTGGGTACACGCGTCTCCCCTGCCCATCTCCTGCTCTGCATCAGCGAGAACCCCTCCGCCTACACGGAAGCCCCTCACCAGGCAAAGCCGGGAGCCCCAGACCCCGTGGCCCGGAGTGGGTCGCTCTGTGACGCCCTGGACAGTTCACCCAACCACTCGGCGCCTCCTCGGCCACTCAGAGAACACGTGCCCTCCCGGAGACCCCGGTGAAGGCCAAGCACTCTTTCGCTCCTTCCGAGCCCGCGCCAGCAGGACCTCGCGCGCCGCGTCTCCCGGTGGGCCTGCGCGGGGGCTCCAGCGGCGGAAAAGTAGGCGGGGCCGGCGGCCACTGGTGACTACAAGCCCCGGCGTGCACCGCGCTGGACTGGCCGTGGCGCGCCCGGAAGGTGTCGCGGCCCTGGGCCCCGCCCCGGAAGATAAGGCGGCTCGCGGACGCCGCGTTTCCTCTTTCGGCAGCGCTAGTGAGCTGGTAGGTCGTGCTTGCGGCCCTGCGGCATGGGCAGTATCCGCCGCCATCCTTCTCCTTGAGGCGCGCTGAGACGCGGGCCGGCCCTCCTGAGAGGATGGCGGTGCGGGCGCCCGCGGTGAGGATAGCGGGTGGTGGGCGCGGCGGCCTTGGAGGCGGGGTCCCGGAAAGCTGGGCTGGCGGGGGTGCCCGGGCCGCCCGGACGCGCTAACCGTGAATCGCCCCCAGGACCCGTCGTCATGGGCCGTGTGATCCGTGGACAGAGGAAGGGCGCCGGGTCTGTGTTTCGCGCGCACGTGAAGCACCGTAAGGGCGCTGCGCGCCTGCGCGCCGTGGATTTCGCCGAGCGGCACGGCTATATCAAAGGCATCGTGAAGGTGCGGAACGCTGGCCAGGGCGGGGCGGGAGGGGACGGGACTCCCGGCCGGAACGCCGCACTTACGCCGCCCCTGCCCGCAGGACATCATCCACGACCCGGGCCGCGGTGCGCCGCTCGCCAAGGTGGTCTTCCGGGATCCGTACCGGTTTAAGAAGCGGACGGAGCTGTTCATTGCCGCCGAGGGCATTCACACGGGACAGTTTGTGTATTGCGGCAAGAAGGGTTAGCATCGCGGCGGGGAAGGAAGGTCGGGGTGGGGAGAGGTCTGGGTGTTGCCTGAGGAGTTAACGTCCTAAACCGGTGTGGGAACCTCGCAGCAGAAGGTTGGGGTGCGGACATAGACGTGGCCAGGCCAGTGGCTACGGTGAGCACCAGTGGGTGCTCAGAGAGCTGCCCCGGGAGGCTGGGTGTTGAATGTTGTGCTCGCAACTTCGCGGGCTACTTAGAGCGAGTGGGGTCGCATTGCCTCTTACCGCGCTGACGGCCTGATGCTGCTTCCCTTTGCAGCCCAGCTCAACATTGGCAATGTGCTCCCTGTGGGCACCATGCCTGAGGGTACGATCGTGTGCTGCCTGGAGGAGAAGCCTGGAGACCGTGGCAAGCTGGCCCGGGCATCAGGGAACTATGCCACCGTTATTTCCCACAACCCTGAGACCAAGAAGACCCGTGTGAAGCTGCCCTCCGGCTCCAAGAAGGTTATCTCCTCAGCCAACAGAGCTGTGGTTGGTGAGTACCAGGCAGCAGTTGAATGCTGAGGGCTGTTGGGTGAACAGGCTGTGAGCGTTGGCGGACAGCCAGTAGCTAGACTTGGTTCCTGGAATTACCTGTTGCTTCAAAACTTGGGTTTTGTAAGTTTGAGGTTATTCTGTAGTCTCAGTTTTCGTCACTGTAAAATGGGCACAATAGTACCTGCCTTATTGCTATTGTGGCGTTAAATGAGATTGGGATTAAGTCACTTGGGACTTGAATTCTAGTCTGGACTTCCTGATTGCTGTACTTGCATACAGTTGGTTAACAGCTTTTTCAGATAAGGCAGGGAGAGAGTTGTGACTTTCTCAAAAACACCTCCTGAGTGAGTGAAGGAGGATTTGAGTCTTGGTTAACTCGCTGTGCTGTGGGGAACATTGGAATCTTTGTTACGAACTCAGCCTCGCACAGGGGAGGCCCTGAGGTGGTATTCCTGGAATAAGCAAAGCTGAGATGGGGCAGGCTGAATCAAGTGTCCCGTGTCAGGTTGCGTGACCTGCCGGATGTCTCACATGGTGAAGGGGTGCTTTCCTGCGCTTGGAGCTCAGCCAGCATTCTGGGTGATGGAGGTGAGGGCCTTGGCTTGACTGCCCAGTGTGGATTGAAGAAACTGGATGTCGGCTCACAGGGTGCAAGGGGCTCTCTAGGGTGGAGGCGAGTGGGCTTTTTGCTGGGTAGTTGGATGTAGTATTGTGAAGGTGCATGACAGGAGATTGAGGGGAGGAGGTGGGGGTGCTCTGACCGACTAGAGGTTCCCTGAGGTACCTGATCTCCCTTACAGGTGTGGTGGCTGGAGGTGGCCGAATTGACAAACCCATCTTGAAGGCTGGCCGGGCCTACCACAAATATAAGGCAAAGAGGAACTGCTGGCCACGAGTACGGGGTGTGGCCATGAATGTAAGTAACGCAGAAATGCAGGATTGGGTATTCAAGGCACGGTGGCCACACGAGCAGGCAAGTCCCATCCACAGGTGGCCCTGCAGGAGGGACATCTGCAGTGGGAGGAGCAGTAGGTGGTGGTTTGTAGTCACAGGACTGTTGATCTTGCTCCAACCCTCCTGAAGGAGGTGGGCTCACCCGCATTCTAAAGCCATCTTCCTCTGCCTACAGCCTGTGGAGCATCCTTTCGGAGGTGGCAACCACCAGCACATCGGCAAGCCCTCTACCATCCGCAGAGATGCCCCTGCTGGCCGCAAAGTGGGTCTCATTGCTGCCCGCCGGACTGGACGTCTCCGGGGAACCAAGACTGTGCAGGAGAAAGAGAACTAGTGCTGAGAGCCTCAATAAAGTTTGTCTTTATGCCACCAGGCTGTGCCCACCCCCATGGTTTCAAAGGGAGGGGTCCCTGCTGGGAGGATTTCTGTGGGATCCCCCTGGTTGGTACTGGGAGGAAGGTAGACTACTGGAGTAGACCACCAATGAGTGGTGGAAGCGTGAAGGGAAAGTCTACAACTAGAAATGAGGTGCAGGTACCCTGGGCAAGACCCTTGCTTCCACACAGAGGGGACCAAGACACTTAGGTGGGTGATTCAGTACCATGGCTTGCAGTGCTTGGATGTAAGCACTTATTTCACATATGGGGAAACTGAGGAACAGGAAACAGAATAGGACACTATCATGAGCCTCGTGTTCTGGACCATACCCTCACTCTGCCAGCTCACTGCTAACTTGCTCAGCACCTGAGGCGTTCCTTTGCCCACGGTCTTTTGGCTACATCCTTCCCCTCCATACTGGGTACAGCCCTGCTGATGTCAGTGTGTTTTTGTAAAGTCACTGCCAGGGATACCGGGCTTGCAGGTGTCTGTCTTGCACTGAGAACTTGGGATGGGCCTGGAGGAACGTGGGACAGACACTCTGTCTACAGCCAGGAAGTTACTCCTAGCCTGGCCTTTACCATTCTGTTCTGCAGACGACTGGGAGCACCCTGTATGCATTCCCACCCTGCCATGGTGGGGAGTGGTCACTGACTGGAGGGTTCTGGGTGCTTTTTCCTGTGGGTGGAGCCTCATGGCTTACCTCGTTTTCTAACCTGATTGTGACAGGTGAGGTTGAGGGTGGTGATTGAGTGTGGGGTCCCAGGTCACTGCTGGGATTGCTGAACAAAGGGATGAATGTATGCAGTGCTTGTATGGGGATCCCAGAGCACCCAAGAGTCCCTTCACCCACCCACCCAGAGCCATACACTGCAGAGAAACTAACCAGGAACAGCCCCCAAAGCTGCATTGATTACCTTATTCTGAGCACATGGCCTTTCCCTACTGGCAGGGGCAGATACCTACCTTCTCTCTAGCTTTGGTAGTGACAAGTGAGGCTGAAGGTGGTGATTCTGAGTGGAATCAGGTTGGAAGTGTCAGGGAACTGCCCCCCTGCAATGGAAGGGCAAGTAAGCTCGTTGCGGTCACAAGGCAGGTGGAGGGGCTTCCTGTTTGGCCGTAGCCAATGGCATCTTGTTCCTTAACCACGAGGAGATCCCAGGACAGCATCCTATCAGCGCTTTCACACAAGGAAGTTCCACCAGCAAATGCAGCAGCTGCAGATAGATCACTGCCCCTAACAACACTCCTGTGGAACTGCAGCAGGCAGAATGAGGCACGGTGTGCTCTGCCTATAGACTTGGAGAGTGCCTGGCAGGTGAGAATAGGCCACCTTAGGCTTCCATGGTCACTCCGGGATGACAATTCCTAACTGGCTGCAGGGTGGCCCCTGACTGTCATGGTCCACGCTGTTTCTAGAGTGAACCTTACCCCGCATTTCATGATCTTGCTTTCCTGATCCTGCTGGCATGGACCCACCTGTCTTTGGGCGCCCACCACACCTAGGCAGTGATCCAGCAGGGCCTGTTTATTTTAGACAGGCTCTCGCTATTGCCAGGCTGGTCTCAAACCCCTGGCCTCATGTGGTCCTCCCACTCCAGCCCTGACCGCCCCGCCAGTAGCTAGGGGACCTGGTTTAGATCCCCTGTCATTCGCAAGGCGGTCCCAGGGTCCTAGGTGATTGGTCAAGAAAGAAACCAGGAGGATGGTGTTTCCTCCTGAAAGATGGAGGGGCATCTGGAAAGAGGGTTTTGGGAAAGCACTAGATGCTTAGCTTGGCCATAAGCGGTCACTGCTTTTCTGCTCCCTTCTGGGCAAAGTGGATGCAGGGCTTGGTCGAAGGACCGGCCATCAGGGAAAGTTTGCTCCAGAAGCAACTCAGGCACCCGAAAACCCTTTCTCCAGAGTGAACACTGGGCTCCATTTACAGGAGTCAGGGATGAGGGGCCATGGGTTAAACCCAAGACAGGCTTCTTTGGCCAGTAAGCATCCTCTCTTAGTCCCAAGGAAGGGTGCGGTTCCCGTTTCTTTCTCTGTGAAGGAAGGGACCTAGTTCTTTCTTGTTTGCGGCACCTTTCGTGGCTCATTAGGGAGAGAATTTATCAGAAAAAGGAAAAGATTAATATGTTTTCGACTCTGACCATCGCCCCAGTTCTGAGGCCTCCGGGCCGTGGCTTCGGACTGCCACCCGGTGGCAGCGTTCCGCTTTACAGCTTTGCCATTCGCGGGTCCCCGGAGCCTTACTGCGAGCCAGGGAGGTGGGCAGCCGAGACGCGGCGTCCTAACTTCCCAGAGCGGCCCGGACGGCGCCTCGGACCCGGACAGTTGGCTGACGTCACTTCCGGGTCGGCTCCGATTGGCGGGGCGGGAGGGCCGAACGGGCGATGTTGGGCGGCCGTGCTGCTCCGCCGCGCTGAGGTGAGTGTGAGCCCGGTGGGGGCGGGCGCGCGGGGCGCAGACCCTTCCCTGCGCACTGCGCCCGTGCCCGGTTCTGTTGCGGTGCTCCAGGCCTGGGTCCGTCCCGCCATCAGCGGCACTTCCTGTTCCAGGGACCCCGGACAAGGCCTTGAGTACGGACTGCGCTTCGCCGCCCTCTCCCAGCCCCGGGGTCGCTCCTCACGGGGCTCCTTCCGCCCTCGAGCCCCTCACAGCTCCCTTGCCCCACGCGGGCCCCCCGGACTCCTGCCGCACAGGGCGGCTTCTGCGTCCCGATGCGCTCCAGACCCCTTGGTCCCATCGGCCCGAGGCATCATCCCGGCTCCCTCCCACGCCCCTCTCCTGTCAGCTTTTCAGGGGCGGGGTCGTGCGTCTCTCGGTCCTCCCAGCCCTCTGCGGATCTCGCCCCTCCTGCATTTAGCGTCCGCGCTCCTCCGTGCTGCTCCCTCTGCTGGTGCCTTCCTTCCACCCCACCCTCCTCGCTTCTAGCGGTCGGGGGCTTTTCTCCCCGCAGCCAGGCAGCCAGGTTTTTGTTTCTCCTCTTTCTTTCTTCTTTCTTTTCCTTCTTTTCTTTTTCTTTTCTTTCTTCCCTTTCTCTCTCTTCCTTTTTCTGAGACGGAGCCTCGCTCTGTCGCCCAGGCTGGAGGCTCAATGCAACCTCCGTCTCCCGGGTTCAAGCAGTTCTCCTGTCTCAGCCTCCAGAGTAGCTGGGATTGCAGGCGCTCGCCACCACGCACGCCGGCTAATTTTGTGTTTTTAGTAGAGATGGGGTTTAACCATGTTGGCCAGGCTGGTCTCGAACTCCTGACCTCAAGTGATCCGCCCGCCTCGGCCTCCCAAAGTGCTGGGATTACAGGCGTGAGCCACTGCGCCCAGTCTCATTTTCTTGTATCTCTACATACCTAATATGTTTTTTGTCTCTTTTTTTTTTTTTTTTTTTTTTTTTTTTTTTTTTTTTGAGGCGGAGTCTCGCTCTGTCTCCCGGACTGGAGTTGTGGCCGGATCTCAGCTCACTGCAAGCTCCGCCTCCCGGGTTTACGCCATTCTCCTGCCTCAGCCTCCCGAGTAGCTGGGACTACAGGCGCCCGCCCTCGCCCAGCTAGTTTTTGTATTTTTAGTAGGACGGGTTTCACCGTGTTAGCCAGGATGGTCTCGATCTCCTGCCTCGTGATCCACCCGTCTCGGCCTCCCAAAGTGCTGGGATTACAGGGCTGAGCCAGTTTTTGTCTCTTAAAAATCTACATATGTATGGCCGAGTGCGGTGGCTCATGCCTGCAGTCCCAGCACTTTGGGAGGCCGAGGCGGGCGGATCACAAGGTCAGGAGATCGAGACCATCCTGGCTAACGGTGAAACCTCGTCTCTACTAAAAAATACAAAAAAATTAACCGGGCGTGGTGGCGGGCACCTGTAGTCCCAGCTACTCAGGAGGCTGAGGCAGGAGAATGGTGTGAACCCGAGAGGCAGAGCTTGCAGTGAGCCGAGATTGCGCCACTGCACTCCAGCCCGGGCGATGGAGCAAGACTCCGTCTCAAAAAAAAAAAAAAATCTACGTATGTATTATACTGTGGATATTCTATATCTGACAGTTTTTCTCAGCCTTATAACTGCTCTATCTCCTTGGCATTACTTTTCACCACTGTGACTTTGCTGATAGACGCTGAAGTTTTTTCTTCTTTTACACAGGCACATGGTAACATTCTTGTGTTTTTCTTGTGTGCCTTAGCAAGTCTCCATAGAGTACATACTTTGAGTTAGGTTTCCCCACAGAGAGTTTTGCAGGGTTTCAGTTCTACCAGGTAGGGCCAGATGTATTTCTAGAGTCACTGTACCAGTTTACGGTGTCCTCAACATTTGATATTATGAAATATTTTATATTTCCCCAATCTATGGGGAGAGTCTGGTTTTATTTACCTTTTTTTTTTAATTAAAAAATTAGAGATGGGGGGGTCTCACTATGTTGCCCAGGTTGGAGTGCAGTGGCCACTCAGGCGTGATCCCACTACTGATCAACACCAGAGTTTTGACCTGCCCTGTTTCCCACCTAAGCTGGTTCACCCCTCCTTAGGCAACATGGTGGTCCCCTGCTCCCCGATGTCACCATATTGATGCCGAACCTAGTGGGGACACCCAGTTGGCATAGCACACTGCAGCCCAGAACTCCCAGGTTCAGGTGATCCTCCTGCCTCAGCCTGCTGAGTAGCTGGGACTACAGGGTTTGCCAGGTCCTATCCTGTGTTCATTTGTTCAAAATTGTGACATTTTTCTTATTAAAAAAATTTTTTAATATATTCTGTATATTTATGTTTTGTTATATGTTTGCAAATATCTTTCATTCTCTAGCTTGTCTGCTTGCCTTTTAATTTTGTGGTGTCTTGTACAGAATCCTTTTTCTTTTTTTTTTGAGACAGGGTCTTGCTCGGGCTGGAGTGTAGTGACACAATCTTGGCTCACTGCAGCCTCCATCTCCCACTCTCAAGCGATCCTTCTACCTCAGCCACCTGAGGTTTTGCCTGGGACCACAGGCTCACACCACCACGTGGGCTAGTTTTTGTAGAGCTGTGGTTTCTCCATGTTACCCAGGCTGATTTCCTACTCCTGAGCTCAAGCAATCTGCCCACCTCCGCCTCCCAAAGCATTGAGATTACAGGTGTGAGTCACCAAGCCTGGCCTTTTTTCCTTTTTTTTTTTTTTTTTTTTTTTGAGGCGGAGTCTCGCTCTGTCTCCCGGACTGGAGTGCAGTGGCCGGATCTCAGCTCACTGCAAGCTCCGCCTCCCGGGTTCTCGCCATTCTCCTGCCTCAGCCTCCGAGTAGCTGGGACTACAGGTGCCCACCACCTCGCCCGGCTAGTTTTTTGTATTTTTTAGTAGAGACAGGGTTTCACCGTGTTTGCCAGGATGGTCTCAATCTCCTGACCTCGTGATCCGCCCGTCTCGGCTTCCCAAAGTTCTGGGATTACAGGCTTGAGCCACCGCGCCCGGCCCTTTTTTCCTTTTTAATGGAATCAAACAATCATTTTCTTTATAGGCTTTTATTATTTATTTACTTATTTACATTTTTATGTATTTTTTTGAGACAGAGTCTTGCTTGGTCACCCAGGCTGGAGTGCAGTGGCATGGTCTTGGCTCACTGCAACCTCCACCTCCCCGGTTCAAGTGATTCTTCTGCGTCAGCCTCCCGAGTAGCTGGGATCGCAGGCGCGTGCCACCACACCTGGCTAATTTTTGTATTTTTAGTAGAGACAGGGTTTCACCATCTTGGCTATTGGCTAGGCTGGTCTTGAACTCCTGACCTCGTGATCCACCCACCTCAGCCTCCCAAAGTGCTGGGATTACAGGCGTGAGCCAGCACAACCAGCCTTTTTTGTTTTTTAAATGTTTAAGTCTTTAACCTGCCCGAAATATTTGTGTACCATAGAAGGCAGGGAACTAATTTTATTTTCCAATGGAAAACCAGTTGTGCCAATACCATTTATTGTCCTTCTTCATTGCCATTGATATTGCAGGTATATTAACATGTGTATAGATATCTTCCATTATCTTTTTTCCTATACTTAAACTTCACTTTCCATTACCATAGCCTAAGTCTCAATATCTAGTAGGGCACATCCTTGTCTCCTTCAGTTATTTTTTTGGTATTGCCTTAGCTAACTTTTTTTTTTTTTTTTTTTTTTTTGAGACAGAGTCTTGCTCTGTCTCCCAGGCTGGAGTGCAGTGGTGTGATCTTGGCTCACTGCAAGCTCTGCCTTCGGGGTTCACGCCATTCTCCCGCCTCAGCCTCTGGAGTAGCTGGGACTACAGGTGCATGCTACCACACCTGGCTAATTTTTTTGTATTTTTAGTAGAGACGGGGTTTCAGCACATTAGCCAGGATGGTCTCGATCTCCTGACCTCGTGATGCGCCTGCCTCAGCCTCCCAAAGTGCTAGGATTACAGGCGTGAGCCACTGTGCCCAGCCACACTGCCTTGGCTAATCTTAGATCGTTACTATTTCATGTGGTATTTGGAGTCATTTCTGTCAGATATAATGTCCTGTTGAAATGCTTATTGTAATTGCACAGAATAAATTTACCTTGGGGAGAATTGATATCTTTATATTATTGAGCCCTCCTATTTAGAAACATGGTCTGTTTCTGCATAAACTTTTCTAAGTACTTCAATGAAGTTTTATAATGTTGTCCATTACATACATATCTTTTTTTAAGACTTAATGTACTGCATAGTTTTTGTAGCTATTATGAATGGTCAGTTTTCGGTTGCTGATTGCTAACGAATAGGAGTGGTATTCATTATTCTGTATTGACCTTGTTTGTGGCAATGCTGTTGAACTCCTGTCATCCCAACAGTAGATTGATACTCTTGTATTTTCTATGTAGATTGTTTTTATCATTTTCAAAGAATGGCAAGTTTGTCTTTTTTCTTCTGATCCTTGTAGCTTGTATTTCCTTTTTCTGTGACTTATTGCGCTGGCTAGGATGTTGAATAGCAGCAGGCTCTGAGAGGGAACATCCCTCTCTTGTCACTGACTCTACTGCACGTGCCCTAATGTGTCCTCTTAGTGTTGTGAACACAAACTTGAATGCATGGAACCCCAGGGTCCCTGAGCCACACTCTGAGAACTATTGCTATGCCTCCTGGGGTCAAGTGATCCTCCCACCTCAGCCTCCCAAGTAGCTGGGACTACAGGCATGTGCCACCAATCCCTGCTAATTTTTTTAATTTTTTGTAGGGATGGGGTCTCAGTATATTGCCCGGGCTGAGCTTGCACTCCTGGGCTCAAGCGATCTTCCTGTCTTGGCTTCCCAAAGTATGGGGATTACAGGCATGAGCCAACCATACCTGGCCTTTTGCTCTTTTTTTTAAAAATCTATTTGAAATTATTATTATTTTTTTTTTAACCTAGGAGCATAGATTCAAACTGCCCTAAATATACACTCTTTCCTTTTTTGTTCTTGGTAGCATTTCCTTTTCTACTTTTCCATCTATTTTCTTTTTTTTTTTTTTGAGATAGGCTCTGGCTCTGGCTCTGTCACCCCAGCTGGAGTGCAGTGGTATGATCTCGACTCACTGTGGCTTCTGCCTCCTGGCCTCAAGCGATCCTCCCACCTCAGCCTCCCAAGTAGCTGGGACTACAAGCACATGCCACCATGCCTGGCTAATTTTTGTATTTTTTGTAGAGAGGGATTTTGCCATGTTGCACAGGCTGGTCTTGGACTCCTGGGCTCAAGAGATCCACTCACCCTGGCCTTCCAAAGTGCTGGGATTACAGGCGTGAGCAACTGTGCGCAGCCCCTTTTCCATCTTTTTTTGTTCCCTTTATTGGATTTGCCAGGTGTTTGTGTACTTTATTAGCATTTTCAAAGAATGACCATAGAGATTGTTTTCTGTTTCTTTAAATTGTGTTTTGTTTCCTTTCATATTCTTTCCTTGAATTTGTTTCTTTCTTTCTTTCTTTCTTTCTTTTTTTTTGAGACGGAGTCTCGCACTGGGCTTGATCTCGGCTCACTGCTACCTCTGCCACCTGAGTTCACGCAATTCTCCTGCCTCAGCCTCCCAAGTAGCTGGGATTACAGGCGCACACCACCACGCCCAGCTAATTTTTTGTATTTTTAGTAGAGACGGGGTTTCACTGTGTTGGTCAGACTGGTCTTGAACTCCTGACCTCAAGTGATCCACCTGCCTCGGCCTCCCAAAGTGCTGGGATTATAGGCATGAGCCACATCCTGCATTTGATTTCTTGCTGAATACTTAGATTGTTTATTTCAGTCTTTCCTGTTAAAATGAGTCTATTAAAGATGCACAGTTTTCTTTAGGTAGGCTTGGTTCTATTTCCACTTTAATTTCCATTTTTGTATTCTTCTGGAGAGAGGGTAACTTTTCATCATATATTTCTAATATAACAACAATATGAGTAGGAATTATTTTGCCAATGATATATTCCTTTGGGATTTGTTGAAACTTTCTCTGTTGCTCTTTTTTTGGTAATGTTCAGTATGTTGAAAAAAAAGTGTGTTCTTTATGCTTTAAGCATGAGATTCTTTACTTGACCCACTTGTTTCTGAGGGAAGTATGTTAAAAATCTCAACTGGGCACGGTGGCTCACGCCTGTAATCCCAGCACTTTGGGAGGCCGAGGTGGGCAAATCACAAGGTCAGGAGATTGAGACCATCCTGGCTAACACGGTGAAACCCCGTCTCTACTAAAAATAAAAAAAAAAATTAAACGCACCTGTGGTCCCAGCTACTCGGGAGGCTGAGGCAGGAGAATGGTGTGAACCCAGGAGGCGGAGCTTGCAGTGAACCGAGATCGCACCACCGTACTCTAGCCTGGGCAACAGAGCGAGACTCCATCTTAAAAAAAAAAAATCTCATTCCAGAGGAGGATTTACTAGTTCCTCTTTGATAGATCCATACCTGTTTGTAAGTATTAAAGCTTTTTGGTGGACTTTTAGTAATATGCACTTTTTTTTTTATTCCTATTAGTGATTTTTGCTTTCTTTTCTTTTTTCTTTTTTTGGAGACAAAGTCTTGCTCTTGTCCCCCAGGCTGGAGTGCAGTGGTATTATCTCGGCTCACTGCAACCTCCACCTCCCGGGTTCAAGCGATTCTTCTGCCTCAGCCTCCTGAGTAGCTGGGATGACAGACGCCTGCCTGCCACTGCACCCAGCTAATTTTTGTATTTTAGTAGAGACGAGGTTTCACCATGTTGGCCAGGCTGGTCTCCAACTCCTGGCCTCAGGCGATCCGCCCACCCCAGCCTCCCAGAGTGCTGGGATTCCAGGCATGAGCCACCGTGCACGGCCTGGCCTGTTCTTTCTTGACTGTGGTGCTGGTTCCATGGGCTTGTGCAGTTCGTGATGATCCACTGAACTGTGTACTCAGGATTTGTCAACTTTTATAATATAAATATACTTCAATAAAAAGCTTTAAAGATATAGAAAAGGTATGTAGGTACCACAGCTTTATTTTAACTAGTGTTTGATCTAATATTTACTGATATTTAGCCTTTCTGTGTTATTTTATTTTAGGCCAAATAGTTGCATCATGTGTACCTAATCCAAGAGTCTCATGCTTCTGGTAAGTGAGTCAACCTTATTTTGCTTATTTATTTTGAGACAGGATTTTGCTTTGTCACCCAGGCTGGAGTGCAGTGGTGTGATCACAGCTCACTGCAGCCTCTACTTCCTGGGCCCAAGCGATCCTACCACCTCAGCCTCCCAAGTAGCTGGGACTACAGGTGTGTGCCATCACAGCCGGCTAATTTTTTTTTCTTTGGTAGCATTGAGGTCTCCCTACGTTGCCCAGGCTTGTCTCAAATTCCTGAGCTCAAGCTATCCTCCTGCCTCAGCCTCCCAAAGCGCTAGGATTATAGATGTGAGCCACCGAGCCTGGCCCCTTCTATCATTTTTAATTTTCTTCCTTAACCCTTAACATTTTGTCTTCATTCTTCCATGTAAAGTGAATGAGTATTGTTGTTTTCCTCCTGAATGAGATAACTTAGCATGCCAGAGAGGAGGAGGGGGATAGACAGCCCGAGGGCAGCAGGCAGTAGAGGTGAGACTGGAGGCTGGGCACTTTGGTGCACTCCTGTAATCCCAGCACTTTGGGAGGCCGAGGCAAGAAGATTGTTTGAGCTCAAGAGTTCAAGACCAGCCTGGGCAACATAGCGAAGCCCCATCTGTACAAAAAAATTAACCGGGTGTGATTGTTCGGGTGATCAGACCCAACACCAGGCTGTGGGGGCTGTGAAGTCTGGCGGAGTCAAAGGAGAAAAGACAGGTTAAGAGTACATAAGGTGGGCCCAGGGGGCCAGTGCTGGTATGGAGGCTGTGAAGGCCCCGAGCTCTGGGAGCCCACACTATTTAATGGTGATCAAACAAAGAAGCAGATGGTGAGGACGTGCATACGTGAGGGTAGACAGGTGAGGACATGAGGATGTGGGGATAGAAAGGTAGTGGTGCATCAAGCATGGCTGTGATGGTTTAGCATTTTCTTTGATGCATATGTAATATGCTCTGCTACCTGAGATAATGGAGAACTTGTTTACCAGCCTGGGAGGCCAGTTAGCAGTACCCCCATTGGGATGGGTGGGGGTGGACCAGTGAGGCAGGCAGGGCTGTTTATGGCAGCACCAGGTAGCCTGAGCTGTGGAAGAAGGGGCCAGACTGGGCCTCCACTTGTTCTGTTCTCTTCTCTCAGCACCTGAGTGACCAGCTCCTGTGCACCGCCCTCAGAAAGCCCAACCCTTAGGCAATGGCAGCCTTGTTCCTGTCTGCCCCACCCCAGGTGAGTATCTGTCCTCCTGGGAGGAGTGAAATCTTTACCCAGGGCTTTCCTTGGCAAACACTGTCAGGTGTCTCTGGTTTGGGGTGCTGACGTGATGGTAGGGGTGACCCTGGGACCCCCATGCAGCCACCCACTGTGGTAGTGCCTTTAGCATGCTTCTGCTGCCTCCCTGCCGCTGCCAGCCCACTCTGGACCACACCTGGGCTATAGCAGTTGCTGTCAATTCCAGGCCGAGGTGACCTTCGAGGATGTGGCTGTGTTCCTCTCTCGGGAGGAATGGGGCCGCCTGGGCCCTGCTCAGAGGGGCCTCTACAGGGACGTGATGCTGGAGACCTACGGGAACCTAGTCTCACTGGGTAAGGCCCTCACTAGGACTCAGCTCTGGGGACAGCCCTGGGGGCTAAGGGCTCAGCAGAGGCTGGGCTGGGGGCCTCACCCCCTGGGCACAGAGGTAGGTGATGACCTTTGTCCCAGGGAGGCACCTGATCTGAGAAGATGAGGGGAGGGGCAGTGCTGGGACCTTCCTGAGTCAGCCCTTCCCTTCCCTCTCGCTCCAGGTCCCAGGCAGACCCCTCCCTGGTGGGACAGGGGAACCGGGGTCAGGGGGTGGAGTTGCACACCTCCTAGTGGAGGTAACCCCTGAGCTCTTGTTCCCTTATGCTCAGGACTGCCCCAGCCCAATCTCAGTGCCCTCCAGAGGGTGTCCAGGCTTCCGTCACCCCCTCTGCTTGTGCCCCCCTTACCCTGCTTCCCCAGGGTGAGACGGCACTAGGTGCTGCCCTGTATCCTTGGTACCAACCCCAGTCCCTGTCTCCTTCCCAGGAGTAGGACCTGCAGGCCCCAAGCCTGGAGTGATCTCGCAGTTGGAGCGAGGGGATGAGCCCTGGGTCCTGGATGTTCAGGGCACCTCTGGGAGAGAGCACCTGAGAGTCAACAGCCCAGGTGCGTCAGGGGGTCTGCTCCCCAACTCAAGTCACCGAATGAGCATTTGTTAGGGTCCAGCGTGTCTGTTTAATGAACCAGGAGTCTGCGGGGAAGATGCCTTGGGGCTAGCACAGGAGGCCTGACGGTGGCCTTTGCTGAAGCCCAGGTCACCTCTCTCAGTCTGGGCACCTTGGTGGGGAGATTATTGAGCAGAATCTCTCCAGGGCAGCATTTCTGTGGAAAACAGGAATGGACATTCCAGGCAAGGTCCCGTGTAGAGGGGAGTGAGTAGGTGCAGACCATGGGTGCTGTAAGGGGAGGTTAGGGTCTGCAGAACCCCACAGAACCCTGCCCTCCAGAGCTTATGCCAGACAATGAGGGCCTAGTGATGGAGACTATCACTTAATTCCCCTCTCTTGTAAATTAATCCACTACGGAAAAGTGAGAGAGTACACATCACCCTGAGTCTCACTGCCCAGACACAGTTGTATTGTAGGAGATCCCTTTCCCAGCACTGGCCTTTCCACTGTTATGTACGGACACAGTCTTTCTTTTTTTTTTTCTTGAGACAGGGTCACCCTCTATCACCCAGGCTGGAGTGCAGTGGTATGATTATGGCTCACTGCAGCCTTGACCTTCTGCACTCAAGCGATCCTCCTATCTCAGCCTCCCGAGTAACTGGGACCACAGGCATGTCATGTGCCACTCACACTAAATTTTGATTTTTTTACAGACGAGGTTTCACTATGTTGTCCAGACTGGTCTCGAACTCCTGGGCTCAAGTGATCCTCTCGCCTTGGCCTTCCAAAGTGCTGGGATTACAGGTATGAGCCACTGCCATTGCACCTGACCCAGACACTGCTTTTTTTTTTTTTTTTGAGACAGAGTCTTGCTCTGTTGCCCAGGCTGGAGTGCAGTGGCGCAATCTCGGCTCACTGCGGCCTCCACCTCCCAGTTTCAAGTGATTCTCCTGCCTCAGCCTCCTGAGTAGCTGGGACTACAGGTTCCTGCCACCACACTTGGCTAATGTATGTATTTTTAGTAGAGACAGCATTTCACTGTGTTGCCAGGCTGGTCTTGAACCCCTGGGCTCCAGCAATCCTCCCACCTTGGCCTCCCAAGTGCTGGGATTACAGGTGTGAGCCATTCTTTTTTTTTTTTTTTTTTTTTTTTTTTTGAGACAGAGTCTTGCTCTGTTGCCAGGCTGGAGTGCAGTGGTGTGATCTCGGCTCACTGCAACCTCTGCCTCCTGGGTTTAAGCAATTCTTCTGCCTCAGCCTCCCGAGTAGCTGGGACTACAGGTTCCTGCCACCACACTTGGCTAATGTATGTATTTTTAGTAGAGACAGCATTCACTGTGTTGCCAGGCTGGTCTTGAACCCCTGGGCTCCAGCAATCCTCCCACCTTGGCCTCCCAAAGTGCTGGGATTACAGGTGTGAGCCATTCTTTTTTTTTTTTTTTTTTTTTTTTTTTTTTTGAGACAGAGTCTTGCTCTGTTGCCCAGCTGGAGTGCAGTGGTGTGATCTCGGCTCACTGCAACCTCTGCCTCCTGGGTTTAAGCAATTCTTCTGCCTCAGCCTCCCGAGTAGCTGGGACTACAGGTACACGCCACCACGCCTGGCTAGTTTTTGTATTTTTAGTAGAGATGGGGTTTCACCATATTGGCCAGGCTGGTCTCAAGTTCCTGACCTTGTGATCCACCTGCCTTGGCCGCCCAAAGTGCTGGGATTACAGGCGTGAGCCACCGTGCCTGGCTGACACTGCTGCTTAACAGGAATGATAGTGTGTTCTGCCGTGCAGACACGGCATGTGTTTCCATTTCTGTGCGCATGAGTCTCCGTCATGTCTTCACTGGAGGTGCAGGCCAAAAGATTGGATAGCTCTGCTGGTCACCTTTTTGCATGTGTCTGATGATATCCTAGGAAGGAACTGCTGGCTCAAAGGACTTCTTATTTTGTAAATCTGCTTATTTGAATGTAAATAGCTATAGAAACAAGACAAACCCTACGTTTACAACTCAGTGAATTTTTATGAAAAATCATCCTTCAGATTAAAATACAGACTGTTTCAGCCCCCAGGAGCTCCCTGGCTCTCCTCTGTCATTGCCCACTGCTCCCCACAGGGGTCTTCTTTCTGACTCCTGTCACAAGAGGCCGCTTCCTGCTTTGGATTTTTCTGTCTAGACGCACACAGGGCATCTTTTGCCGAACACTGTGAGAGCTGCTTGTGTTTCTTGGAGCAGCAGTGTGGTCTGTTTGGTTGCATTGTTCTATTGTATGAACATACCACAATTTATGTTCCCTTCTACTTGTGGAGGACATTGAGTTGTCCAGGTTTGGGGTTGCACAGGACTGCTGTGGACGCTCTTGGGCATGGATCTCTCCGGTGCCCGGAATACCTTTCTGGTGCGTGTGTACCTGGGAGCAGAGTCGCTGAGTCAGCATGTTCATAGAGCAGCTTTAGATAAGGTTGCCAAACCATCCTCCACAGCAGCAGCTCCAGCACAGGCTCCTGTAGCAGTATGTGAGCACTGTCTGCTGCACATCTTGGCCGATATTGGTGTTCAGCACCTGTATTCATGTGCAGTGCAGAGCCAGGCAAGGGGTGGAAGGATAGGCCCCTTAGGACTAGGAAGGGAGCAGTAAAGTGGCAGTCATGAGGTGCTTGCACCTGGAACTTGCTGTGCTGGGCACTGGGCTCAGTTCTTCATGGTCAGTCTGTTGTATTACTCTGTTTTGTTCTCATCAGAGTGCCATGTGGCCACAGATGGAGAAATTAAGGCTCAGAAAGGTAGGTGAGTTGTTGTCTCAGGTGACTCAGCTGGCAAGTAGGGGCCAGGACTAATCAATCCTGAGTGTGGCTGCTGGTATCAGTCTCTGAGGGGCCATGTGGCAGGACCCCACTTGGGTACTTGTCACTCCCCATTCTTGGGGAGTGGCCACCCAGGAGAAGTTTGTTGTGTGAGTGTTAAATCAAGGAAGGAGTGAGTGTTTGAAGGGCTACATGACTGCGGCCCTAGGTGAGCTGCGTAAGCCTCTGAGCTCCAGACTCTCATCTTTGCAAGGCTGTTGTGACTTTGGAGATGATCAAATCAGTACCCCACAGGTGGCCAGCAGCATCTCATGCCTGCCTTCCAGAGTCAGAGCAGGTGACCCTTAGATGTTCTGTTTTTTGTTTCAGTTCTTGGGACCAGAACTGAGTACAAGGAGTTGACTTCACGGGAGACATTTGGTGAGGAAGAACTAGGACAGCCAAGGGGGATTTTTCCCCGGGGATCTGAGCCGGTAGAAGCCTGTGACCACATCAGGAAGGCAGAGGGGAGCCTGGAAAAGCTGGAGCAGAGAGGCCCCAGGGCAGTCACACTGACCAACGGGGAGAGCAGCGGGGGGTCTGGGGGAAGCCTCAGGTTGGTGTCACGAGCTGTTCCCGATCAGAGCCCTCACAAATGTGATATATGCGAGCAGAGTTTTGAACAAAGATCCTATCTCAACAACCATAAGCGCATACACAGGTCAAAAAAAACAAAGACAGTTCGTGACTCTGGGGAAATCTTGAGTGCAAGCTTAGTTGTTAAAGAAGATCAGAAAATTCCTACTGGGAAAAAATTGCATTATTGCAGTTACTGTGGGAAAACATTCAGGTACAGTGCCAACCTTGTCAAGCATCAGCGGCTTCACAGTGAAGAGAAACCCTACAAATGTGATGAGTGTGGGAAAGCCTTCAGCCAGAGCTGCGAGTTCATCAACCACCGAAGGATGCACTCAGGAGAGATTCCCTACCGGTGTGACGAGTGTGGGAAGACATTCACCCGGAGGCCCAACCTCATGAAGCACCAGAGGATTCACACTGGGGAGAAACCCTACAAGTGTGGTGAGTGTGGGAAACACTTTAGCGCCTACTCTTCCCTTATTTATCACCAGAGGATCCACACTGGAGAGAAACCCTATAAATGTAATGACTGTGGGAAAGCCTTCAGTGATGGCTCCATCCTTATCCGCCATCGTCGGACTCACACTGGAGAGAAGCCATTTGAGTGCAAGGAATGTGGCAAGGGCTTTACCCAAAGTTCTAACCTTATCCAACATCAGAGAATTCACACTGGAGAGAAACCCTATAAATGTAATGAATGTGAGAAAGCTTTCATTCAAAAAACCAAACTTGTGGAACATCAGAGAAGCCACACTGGAGAGAAGCCCTATGAGTGTAATGACTGTGGCAAAGTTTTCAGCCAGAGCACACACCTCATCCAGCATCAGAGAATTCACACAGGAGAAAAGCCCTACAAGTGCAGCGAGTGTGGGAAGGCCTTCCACAACAGTTCCAGACTCATTCACCACCAGAGGTTGCACCACGGAGAGAAACCCTACAAATGCAGTGATTGCAAGAAAGCCTTCAGCCAGAGCACTTACTTGATTCAGCACCGGAGGATCCACACCGGGGAGAAGCCCTACAAGTGCAGTGAGTGTGGGAAGGCCTTCCGGCACAGTTCCAACATGTGTCAGCATCAGCGGATTCACCTCCGGGAGGACTTCTCCATGTAACAGTGGAGCAGTGTCTGAGGGCAGAGTCCAGCTGAGCATTTCCTGCATGCGCCCCCGGCACCTGACTCTGCCCTATATTATCCACACAATGTTTTCACAGGGTGAAAGGACATTTCTCATTAAACAAACCTCTTTTCTTAAATCAAATGCAGTGCATGTTCATTTTAGAGAAATTGAGAGAGAAAAGTGAGCAAAAAGAAGCTCCTGTAATCTCCCCCACTTAGAAAAAAATTCATTGCTGCTGATTTAGGAAGGTTTTCTTTGAGACATACTGGAGAGCATTTTAAAAATAAAATACTGTAATGCTTGTCATTGCAGCACCTAGGATCTTCACTTTTGCTATTTCCTCAATATCAGGAAATTCACACTGAAGATAATACCACATATTTTAACATTTTTATATATTATAAATTTAAAAACATCGGCCAGGTGTGGTGGCTCATGCCTGTAATCCCAGCATTTTGAGAGGCCAAGGTGGGTGGATCACTTGAGGTCAGGAGTCCAAGACCATCCTGGCCGACATGGTGAAACCCTGTCTTTACTAAAAATACAAAAATTAGCCGGGTGTGGTGGTGGGCGCCTGTGATTCCAGCTACTCGGGAGGCTGAAGCAGGAGAATTGCTTGAACCTGGGAAGCAGAGGTTGCAGTAAGTCGAGATTGTGCCTCTGTACTCCAGCCTGGGTGACAGAGTGAGACTCCGTCTCAAAAAATAAATGAAACAAACATATCATTCATACTTTTTATGTCAATAGAGTTGAAGTTGCCTTTTTTATTGTGGTGAAATAACCATAACATGAAATTTGCAATTTTAACCATTTTTTTTTTTTTTTTTTTGAGGCGGAGTCTCGCTCTGTCGCCCGGACTGGAGTGCAGTGGCCGGATCTCAGCTCACTGCAAGCTCCGCCTCCCGGGTTTATGCCATTCTCCTGCCTCAGCCTCCCGAGTAGCTGGGACTACAGGCGCCGCCACCTCGCCCGGCTAGTTTTTGTATTTTTAGTAGAGACGGGGTTTCACCGTGTTCGCCAGGATGGTCTCGATCTCCTGACCTCGTGATCCACCCGTCTCAGCCTCCCAAAGTGCTGGGATTACAGGCTTGAGCCACCGCACCCGGCCAATTTTAACCATTTTTAAGTGTACAATTCAGTGGCATTGAGTACATTCATGGTGTTGTGTAACCATCACCACTGTGTATTTCCAGAACTGTTTCACTATTCCAAACAAACTGTGTACCTATTAAACAATAACTGGTCATTTCCCCCTTCTCCTTGCTGCTGGTAACCTCAATTCTATTTTCTGTCTCTTTGAATTTGCCTATTCTGGGAACATAAATATGTGTGGAAACATGTAATCTGTGTTTCTTTCTGTTTGGCTTAGTTCATTCAGCATAATGTTTTCGAGGGGTTTCTCTGTGTTGTATCCTGTTTCGGAACTCCATTTCTTTTTCTTTTTTTTTTTTTTTTTTTTGAGACTGGGTCTTACTCTCACCCAGGCTGAAGTGCAATGGCATGATCTTGGCTCTGCAACTTCACCCTCCCAGGTTCAAGCAACTCTTTCACCTTATCCTCTTGAGTAGCTGGGACCATAGGCACATGCCACCAAGCCTGGTAATTTTTATAGTTTTTGGTAGAGATGGGGTTTCACCATGTTGCTCAGTCTGGTTTCGAATTCCTGTCCTCAAGTGATCCACCCACCTTGGCCTCCCAAAGTGCTGGAATTGCAGGCATGAGCCACTGTGCCTGGCCTCGATTACTTTTATCTTTTTTAGATGGAGTCTCGCTCTATCACCAGGCTGGAGTGCAGTGGTGCGATCTCGGCTCACTGCAACCTCCACCTTCCGGGTTCAAGCAATTCTCCTGCCTCAGCCTCCTGAGTAGCTGGGACTACAGGTACGCAGTACCACACCCAGCTAATTTTTTATTTTTGGTAGAGACGGGGTTTCACCATGTTGGCCAGGATAGTCTCGATCTCTTGACCTCATGATCCGCCCACCTCATCCTCCCAAAGTGCTGGGATTATAGGTGTGATCCCCTGTGCCTGGCCTCCATTACTTTTTATAACCAAGTAATATTCCATTGTATGTATATAGCACATTTTGTTTATCCATTCATTTGTTGTTGGACACTTGGGTGTTACTACATTTTGCCTATTGTAAGTAGTGCTAGTGTGAACATTGGTGTAAAAATGTGTTTTTGAGTCCCTACTTGAAGTACTTTTAGCTCTATACCTAGGAGTGAAGTAGCTGAATCATATGGTAATTTAACTGTTTTGTCCTGGCATGGTGGCTAATGCCTGTAATCCCAACACTTTGGGAGGCTGAGATAGGCGGATCACTTGAGGTCAGGAGTTGGAGAACAGCCTGGCCAACATGGTGAAACCTGTGTCTAGTAAAAATAGAAAAATTAGCCAGGCGTGGTGGTGCATGCCTGTAGTCCCAGCTACTCGGGAGGCTGAGGCAGGAGAATTGCTTAAACCTGGGAGGTGGAGGTTGCAGTGAGCCGAGATAACACCACTGCACTCCAGCCTGGGTGACAGAGTGACACCCCGTCTCAAAAGAAAAAAATATATATGGTAATGATTTAACTTTCTCAGGCACAGTCAAACTGTTCTTCACAGCGGCTGTGCTGTTTTACATCCCCACCAGCAAAGCACAACGGTTCCAGTTCTGCATCCTTGCCAACTTGATATCTTCTGCCTGTTTGATAATAGGCATCTTAATGGCGTGTAGTGTCTCACCGTGGTTCGGGTTGCGTCTTCCTAATGTTGAGCATCTTCACAGGTTCTTATTGACCATTTGTATATTTTCTTCGGAGATACCGCTGTTCAAATTTGCCCACTTTTGAATTTGGCTCTTTGGTTTTTGTTGTTGAATTTTAGGAGTTCTTTATGTACTTTAGATATGAATTCCTTATTAGATGTATGATTTGCAAATATTTTCTCCTATTCTGTTGGTTGCCTTTTCCCTTTCTTGATTGTTTCCTTTGGTGCACAAAAGTTTCCATTCTGAAGAAGTTTAATTCATTTATTTTTTTTCTTTTGTTGCCTCTGCTTTGGGTGTCATATGCAAAAAGTCATTGCCAAGTCCCTGGTCGTGAAGCTTTTCCATTATATTTTCTTCAAAGAGTTTTACAGTTTTTGTTTGGTTTAGTTTGGGGTTTTTTGTTGTTTGTTTTTGTTTTTGAGACAGAGCTTCACTCTCATTGCCCAGGCTGGAGTGCAGTGGCACAATCTCGGCTCACTGCAACCTCCGCCTCCCAGGTTCAAGTGATTCTCCTGCCTCAGCCTCCCAAGTAGCTGGAATTACAGGTGCCCACTACCAGACTCAGCTAATTTTTTAATTTTTAGTAGAGAGGGGGCTTTGCCGTGTTGGCCAGGCTGGTCTTGAACTCCTGACCTCAAGTGATCCACCCACCTTGGCTTTCCAAAGTGCTGGGATTACAGGCTTGAGCCACTAAGCCCAGCTGTGTTTGGTTTGGCTTTGAAACAGTTGTCTAGGCTGGAATGCAGTGGTGCAATCTTGGCTCACTGCAATTTCTACCTCCTGGGTCCAAGCGATTCTTCTGCCTCAGCCTCCCGAGTAACTGGGATTACAGGTGTGCGCCACCACACCCAGCTAATTTTTGTATTTTTAGTAGAGACAGGGTTTCACCATATTGGCCAGGCTGGTCTGGAACTCCTGACCTCAAGTGGTCCACTTGCCTCAGCCTACCAAAGTGCTGGGATTATAAGCATGAGCCACCACACCCAGCCAAGTTTTTACTTCTGAGTATTACATTGCTGGGAGTGGTGGCTCACACCTGTAATCCCAGCACTTTGGGAGGCTGAGGCGGGTGCATCTCAAGGTCAAGAGATTGAGACCATCCTGGCTAACAAGGTGAAATCTCGCCTCTACTAAAAATACAAAAAATTAGCTGGGCATGGTGGCATGCACCTGTAGTCCCAGCTAGTTGGGAGGCTAAGGCAGGAGAATCACTTGCACCAGGGAGCCAAAGGTTGCAGTAAGCCGAAATCGCGCCATTGCACTCCAGCCTGGGCAACAGAGCAAGACTTCATCTCCAAAAAAAAAAAATACTGCATTTTGGTCTTTGATCCATTTTGAGCTAATTTTAAAAATACAGTGTAAGGTAAGTGCCCAGCTTCTTTTTTTTCTTTTTGTGTGTGGATACCAGTTTTCCCAGCAGTATCTTTTTTTTGAGTCAGAGTCTTGCTGTCTGTCACCCAGGCTGGATTTCAGTTCTTGCCTATTGTAAGTAGTGCTAGTGTGAACATTGGTGTAAAAATAGGTTTTTGAATCCCTACTTGAAGTACTTTTAGCTCTATACCTAGGAGTGAAGTAGCTGAATCATACGGTAATTTAACTGTTTTGTCCAGGCATGATGGCTCACGCCTATAATCCCAGCACTTTGGGAGGCTGAGATGGACGGATCCATCCATGTATTATGTGTTCTTTAACTTCTTTCAGTGATCTTTTGCAGTTTTTTTGCAACCTCCGCTTCCCAGGTTCAAGCAATTCTTCTGCCTCAGCCTCCTTAGTAGCTGGGATTATAGGCATGCACCACCATTCCCAGCTAATTTTTGTATTTTTAGTAGAGACAGGGCTTCACCAGATTGGACAGACTGCTCTTGAACTCCTGACCTCAAGTGATCCACCTGTGTTGGCATCCCAAAGTGCTGGGATTACAGGCTGAGCTATTGTGCCCAGCCAATATCTATTGAATAGACTTTCTTTTTCCAGTTGAATGATGTATTAGTCAATTTGGGCTGCCATGAGAAAATACTACGGACTGGGTGGTTTGGCATAAGCAACAGAAATTTATTTCTCACAATTCTGGAGGCTAGGAAGGTAAAGTACCAGCCTATTCAATTATCAGTGAGGGTTCTCTTCCTGGCTTGCAGATGGCCTTCTTCTTGCTGTGTTCTCACATGGTGGAGAGAGACAGATCTCTGGTATCTCTTCCTCTTTTAGAGGCACCAGCCCTTTTGCATTAGGGCCCCACCCTATGGTCTCATTTAACCTATATCACCTTCTCACAGCCACTCTCCCCACCTTGGGGGTTGGGGCTTCAACATACAAAATTTGGTGGGACACAAACATGACAAAGGGTCCAAGCATCCTTGCTGAAAATCAATTGATAATATACGCAGGGGTTTATTTCTGGGCTCTCTTGTATTATGTTTTATTTCCTATCATGCCAGTATCACATTGTTTTTTATTATTGTAGCTTTGTATTAAGTTTTGAGGAAGTGTGAGTCCTCCAACTTTGTTCTTTTTCAAGATTGTTTTGGCTATTTGGGGTCACTTGCCATTCCATATGAAGTTCAGGATAGGTCCTTTTTTTCTTTGAAGCAGGATCTCGCTCTGTCACCCAGGCTGGAGTGCCATGGCACAAACTCAGCTCACTGCAGCCTCGACCTCATGGGCTCAAGCGACCCTTCCCACTTGGCTTCCTGAGTAGCTGGGACCACAGGTGCGTGGCACCATGCCCAGTTAAGGGTTTTTCTATATGTACAAAAAACACCATTAGGATTGTGGTAGGTATTGAATCTGTAGATCACTTTGGGTAGTGTTGTCACCTTAACAATATGAAGTCTTCCAATCCATGAACAGCGAGTGTATTTCCATTTATGTGTTCTTTAACTTCTTTCAGTGATCTTTTGTAGTTTTTCAATTTATGAGGCTTTTGCCTCTTGATTAGATTTATTCCTGAATATTTTATTCATTTTAATGCTCTTGTGAATGGAATTGTTTTCCTTAATTTCTTTCTTTTTTTTTTTTATTTTTTTTTGAGATGGAGTCTCACTCTGTCACCCAGGCTGGACTGCAGTGGTGCAATCTCGGCTCCCTGCAACCTCTGCCTCCCAGGTTCAAGTGACTCTCCTGCCTCAGCCTCCTGGGTAGCTGAGATTACAGGCCTGCGCCACCATGCCCAGCTAATTTTTTTTTTCTTGGTACTTTTTTTTTTTTTTTTTTTGAGACAGAGTCTTGCTCTGTCGCCCAGGCTGGAGTGCAGTGACCTGATCTCTGCTCACTGCAAACTCTGTCTCCCAGGTTCACGCCATTCTCCTGCCTCAGCCGCCCGAGTAGCTGGGACTACAGGCGCCCGCCACCATGCCCGGCTAATTTTTTGTATTTTCAGTAGAGACGGGGTTTCACCATATTAGCCAGGATGGTCTCGATCTCCTGACCTCGTGATCCACCTGCCTCAGCCTCCCTAAGTGCTGGGATTACAGGCGTGAGCCACCATGCCCGGCTTTTTTCTTGGTACTTTTAGCAGAGACAGGTTTCATCATGTTGGCCAGGCTGGTCTCGAACTCCTGACCTCAAATGATCTGCACACCTTGGCCTCTCAAAGTGCTGGGATTAAAGGCATGAGCTACCGTGCCCGGCCTTATTATTATTATTATTTTTTTTTTTTTTTTGAGACAGAGTCTCGCCCTGTCGCCCAGGCTGGAATACAGTGGTGTGATCTCAGCTCACTGCAACCTCCACCTACCAGGTTCAAGCGATTCTCCTGCCTCAGCTTAGTGAGTAGCTGGGACTACAAGCACCTGCCATCACACCCAGCTAATTTTTGTATTTTTAGTAGACATGGGGTTTTGCCATTTTGGCCAGGCTGGTCTCGAACTCCTGACCTCAGGTGACGCACCCACCTTGGCCTCCCAAAATGCTGGGATTATAGGTGTGAGCCACCGTGCCCGGCCTGGCTCTGTTTTTTCAAGTTACGTCTCCTCCTAATGTCTCCCACTGCTGCCTTCTCCAGAGCTGGCTCCCTCTCCTCGCCTGGGAAGGGGCATCTGTGTGTGTGTTTTCAGTCTGTGGAGCATCTGGCAGCCATGGCTCTTCCTCTCTCTCCAGCTAGAAGATCAGGTCAAGTTTGAGGCCTAGAAATTCTGCTGGCAGAGAAGGAAACACAACAGGTGCATTTCTGCAGAGAACCAAAGCCTATGGTCTGCAGAGAGCAGGCAGAGAGATTCAGCTGGACCAGGTAGGAAGGCCCAGGATGGTGGAATAAGTAGGGGCTCTAAAGATAAAACTATGTCCGGGGTAGGGAGGGATGGGGGTGACTCATGGCTGAGGGAGAAAGAAGGGCAAAGGGAGAAAAGAGTACAAGGTGATTAAGAGGTTCAGACTCTGGCTGGGTGCAATGGCTCATGCTTGTAATCCCAGTACTTTGGGAGGCTGAGGCAGGAGGATCACTTCAGCCCAGGAGTTCGAGACCAGGCTGGGCAACAGAGTGAGACCTGTCTCTACAAAGAACCAAAAAATTAGCCAGGCCTGGTGGCTCGTGCCTGTAGTCCCAGCTACATGGGAGGCAGAGGTGGGAGAGTCACTTGAGCCTGGGAGGTTGAGGCTGCAGTGAGCCATGATTGTGCCACTGCACGCCAGCCTGGGCGACAGAATGAAATCCTGCCTCAAAAAAAAAGAAAAATTCAGATTCATCAGGACTGTACCAAATCGTGCTGGGGAGACAGAAAGTCCTGCCAAGCATGAGTGGAATTCCGTGGTGCAATATCTGTAGGGAACTTGGAGAGAGGGGCTACCTCAGGCCCAGCCTCTTTCCTCTGTGTGGAGCTCAGGTCTGTCCCCTGGAGAAAGGGTCTAGTTTCTAGGTCTAGAAAGGATGTGGAATTTCCATCACAACAACTGAAGTACTCAGAGAGCCTGGAGAGGGGCAGGGGAGAGGGCAGTGCCTGCCCAGTCAGGTCAAGTTCCCACAGTTCTCCAACATCACCGCCTGTTGGTGAAAAGCTAGATGCATCCGTTCCCTCCTTGTGAAATTCGCGGCCACATTGTCAAATGTCACTGACCCCTGAAATAATACGTGGGTGTGGGAAAAAAGGCACTGCTGGAGATCAATTTAAGACAAGATAAAAATACTTCTAAGTTACAGAAAAAATACATGGAATTCACTGCCCTCAGTAAGTGGTAAAAGTTTAAAATGTAACTGGGATCAAGCAGAGTGATAAAAATTACCGGAGGCAAATAAATACAGATGTGGTGGTGGCGGTGGTTTTTTGAGACGGAGTCTTGCTGTATTGCTAGGCAGGAGTGCAGTGGTGCGATCTCAGCTCACTGCAACCCCTGCCTCCCCTGTTCAAGTGATTCCCTGCCTCAGCCTCCCCAAGTAGCTGGGACTACAGGCGCATGACACCACGCCTGGCTAATTATTTGTATTTTAGTAGAGACGGGGTTTCACCATGTTGGCCAGGATGGTCTTGATCTCCTGATCCCATGATTCGCCTGCCTCGGCCTCCCAAAGTGCTGGGATTACAGGCGTGAGCCGCCGCGCCCGGCCACAGTCATGGTTTTATTGCTAATCTTCTGTACTCACCTTTTGCTTCTCCAAGCCCCAGAGAGAAGAAACAAATCTGGTGTTCCCTGACTCTGCACCACCCAAGTCAGGATGGTTCAGTCCCCCAGCTTCGCTGGAAGAACCACATCACTCAGCCCCACAATGCCCCAAACCACAGGAAGAGCAACCAGGTTTTAGGCCCTGGAAACCTGGAACTTGGGAAGAGGCCTAGGAGCAACCTGTTACACCCAAAAGCTCCCATCCCAGCTCACAGGTGAAGGGCCAGTGGAACAGGAATGTGTTCTTTCTAGAGAAAGCCTTGGGACTTCCTGCCCTTTCAGTAATGGCTTTTGTGCATTCTATTGGACCGTCAGGTATCAAAACACTACTGCCAGTGCTTATCTCTTGCCCGCCTGCAGTCAGCCTTCTGGTCCGTCTGACGCAGCCAACCTCTGCAGCGTTCACCTTGCTTCCTATCTTGTTTTGCTTCCAACTTTCCATTACAAAAAACTTCCAGCGTAGAGAATATTAGAAACTACCTCCAATTGGGCGCAGTGGCTCACACCTGCAATCCCAGCACTTTGGGAGGCTGAGGAGGGTGGATCACGAGGTCAGGAGATCAAGACCAGCCTGGCCAAGATGGTGAAACCCGGTCTTTATGAAAAATACAAAACTTAGCTGAGTGTGGTGGCAGGCGCCTGTAATCCCAGCTACTCGGGAGGCTGAGGCAGGAAAATTGCTTGAACCCAGTAGGTGGAGGTTGCAGTGAGCCGAGATCGCACCACTGCACTCCAGCCTGGGTGACAGAGCCAGACTCTGTCTCAAAAAAAAAAACAAAAACACTTTCTATATCCACCTGAGTTCAGCAGCTGCTGCTCTGTTATCCTGTTCTCCAAAATGCTCTCTACATGTTGTATTTCTGGCTGAACCATTTGGAAGTAATTTGCAGCTGGTGACACATCTCCCCAAACGTCGCAGTCCTCCTCTCAAGAATGAGACCATCACTCCACATAACTACACCTAAGAAAATTAACAGTAATTCTGTAATCTCATTTAATAGTCAACCCATGTTCAAATTTTCCAATGTCCCCAAAATGTCCAGTAAAGTTTTTTTTCAGGCTAGGATCAACAACCACAGTCCTTGCTTTGTGTCCAGTTATTCGTTTACATTTTTTTTAAAGTACATATGTATGTATGTATGTTTTTAGAGACAGGGTCTTGCTATGTTGCCCAGTCTGGTCTCAAACTCCTGGGCTCAGCTCAAGCGATCCTCCTGCCTTGGCCTCCCAAAGTGCTGGAACTACAGATGTGAGCCACTATGCCCAGTCTCCACCTACACAGGAGACACGGCGCCCTGTCTGCTTGTGGCTGCCTCTTCTGGCTTTGGAACTACAGACAGCATTATGACCACAAGCCTCCAATACCCTATTATTTCTCAGGACCAGACCCCTTTCTGAACAGGCCTGTGACAAGCCCCAAATTCCAGTGTCAAGAACTCCAGTAGACTGGGGGGGACCCTTCTTTCTAAGCCTGCAAGTTGCCATAGAGGATGAGTGGTCCTTGTCCCTGCAGCTTTGTCCTGGGCGGCCCCTCCCCTGCTCTCATTCAGGCCATTCCAGGTTCTCATTGCTAGGGCATCCCTTGCGTGCGTCTCCTCATGAACCCACAAAGGGAACTCTCTGGATGTGTACATGTGGGATTCCGGTTCGCAGGGAAAATATATATATTTTCTGCCAAAATAGTTACTCCACTTCCCATTTCCACCAGCTCTGAAGACTCACACAAATTCCCCACATCTGTATATTTGCTACTGTCAGGTGTTCCCTGGCCATGTGGTTTTCTACTCTTGTCCCTGTTTTTGCCCCTTTTTTCTACAGGATTTTTTTTTTTTTTTTTTTTTTTTTTTTTTGGAGACAGGGTCTCACTCTGTCACCCAGGCTGGAGTGCAGTGGCCGGATCTCAGCTCAGTGCAAGCTCCGCCTCCCAGGTTTACACCATTCTCCTGCCTCAGCCTCCCGAGTAGCTGGGACTACAGGCGCCCGCCACCTCGCCCGGCTAATTTTTTTGTATTTTTTAGTAGAGACGGGGTTTCACCGTGTTAGTCAGGATGGTCTCAATCTCCTGACCTCGTGATCCGCCCGTCTCGGCCTCCCAATGTGCTGGGATGACAGGCTTGAGCCACCGCGCCTGGCCTTTTTTTTTTTTGAGATGGAATCTCACTCTGTAGCTGGAATGCAGTGGCGTGATGTCAGCTCACTGCAACCTCCGCCTCCCGGGTCCTGGTTCAAGCAATTCTCCCGCCTCAGCCTCCCGAGTAGCTGGGATTACAGGCACCCACCACCACGTCCAGCTATTTTTTTGTATTTTTAGTAGAGACTGGGTTTCACCATGTTGGCCAGGCTGGTCTTGAACTCCTGACCTCGTGATCTGCCTACTTTGGCCTCCCAAAGTGCTGGGATTACAGGCGTGAGCCACCGTGCCCGGTCCAGAAAATTTTTGGTCTTATTTCATTGATTTGGGTGAGGCCTATATCTATTTTGCAAACATGTCCCCACTTGTTGCTTGTTTTCTGGTGTGGTGGCCATGACGACCACCTGGGCCCAGCCCACACAGGGTCACCTCTGCTCCACTGTTGACTTTTCTCTCTCTCGCTGTCTATGTCCCGTCTGCCACCCAAACTGGGGGTTCCCGTTCCTTCACCTCCTTACCCCCACAAGAGTCATGCTAACACAGGGCCCTAACACTTCCCATCAGGGGCTTCAACACCCCCATAGAGCAGCCAGAGAATGTAAAAAAAAAAAACACTACAGCCCCTGTGAGAACACCTTAGCGGCGTCCTGTGATCCTGGAATGAAGTGCAGAACCCCTGTGGCTCACAGGGTCCCCCGTAGTTTGGCCCCATCTCTAGTCTCACCTATGCCTCCTCCTCCCCCACTTAGCCTCACACTTTTCCTGATGTGCCACACTGTCCTGTGCTGTGGGGCCTCTGCCATGTGGTTCCATGGCCTAAGCCACTCTCTACCTGGCTATGGCCTCAGAATGGCCTCTCTGACCCCACAGAGCTCCTGGGGCACTCGGCTCCCCTTTTTCTGCTACATCTTGTTTAGTATTCGTATCTCTCCAGCCCGGCAGACTGTGCACTCCGCAAGGGGGAAGCTCCAGTTCCTGCACATGGCTTGGCATACAGGTGGTGCCCAATACATACTTGCTGAATGAACAAGGAGGCTGTTTTAAGCCCTGGAGGCATTTGCTGGGTAGAGAAGCTCCAGGCAGAGTAGAAGGCACTCACTGGAAGGATGGACAGCTCACCTGACGTCCAGCCTTCGAGGGCACAGCTGCAATTCCCAGCTCCTGGGCTGTGGCAATGGGCAGACATCCAGAACAGCAGGGACTAGGGGACAGACGGACCAAGAGAGTCCAGCGGGGACTGTGGCTCCTCCACTGACCATGCCTCTTCACTTCCCCTGTCCTCAGGGTTGGTTGGAACAAACTAAGTTCTTTTGCTGGCATTAAGCTGCCTCTGGCACACATTCTAAAGTGGCTGTGGTCATTCCGGGCCAGCCTGAGGGCTAGAGGCCGCACTAGGGTTTGTGTGTGTCTCAGTGTGGGATGTGAAGTGGGCTCCCCATGGGACTTGTTTTCCCAGCAACAGTCACTACCTGGCTGCTCCAGACAGGAGGCAGTGCAGAAGCTGGCCACACCCAGTCAGGACCAAGATGGGAATGGGAACAGCCCTAGTTGCCCTCACTGCTCATTACATGCAAATTGTAATTAATACGTCAGCATATGACATGCCTGCCAGCGCGTGACCATATACAGATGCCATCGCAGCACCACGAGGTTCCCTTATAGGGCTTAAAAGAGAGGGTTCCTCCGTTCAGGGAATTGCCCACTCCTTTTCTAGAAAGCTTGTGAATAACCCACTCCCCCCCCTTTTTTTTTTTTTTGAAACAGAGTCTCACTCTGTGGCCAGGCTGGAGTGCAGTGGCATGATCTCAGTTCACTGCTACCTGCGCCTCCCAGGTTCAAGCGATTCTCCTGCCTCAGCCTCCTGAGTAGCTGGGATTATAGGCAAGTGCCACTGTGCCCAGCTAATTTTTGTATTTTTAGTAGAGATGGGTTTCACTATGTTGGCCAGGATGGTCTTGATCTCCTGACCTCGTGATCCTCCTACCTCAACCTCCCAAAGTGCTGGGATAACAGGTGTGAGCCACCGCACCCAGCCAACCCACCCCTTCTTTAGCATATGGCATTAGTCTGTTCTCACACTGCTATAAAGAAATACCCAAGACTAGGTAATTTATAAAGAAAGAAGTTTAATTGGCTCATGGTTCTGCAGGCTGCACAGGAAGCGTGGTGAAACCTGCTTCTTGGCGGAAGGCAAAGGGGGAGCCAGCACTTTACATGGTGGAAGCAGGAGGAAGATAGAAGAGAGGGGGGTAGAGGTGCCACACACCTTTAAATGACCAGCTCTCAGGAACTCACTCACTCTCAGGAGAACAGCATTAAGGGGGAATCTACCATTGTCATCCAGTCCCCTCCCACCAGGCCCACCTCCAGCACTGGGGATTAAATTTCAGCCTGAGATTTGGGTGGGGACACCAATCCAAAACATCACATATAACTCAGGAGTCCGCCAGTGCCTGTGGGGTCAAAACATCACATATAACTCAGCTGTCTGCCAGTGCTACCCTGGCTGTGGGGTCCAAAACATCACATATAACTCAGGAGCCCGCCAGTGCTGCCCTGCCTGTGGGGTAGCCCTGCTCTGTCTACAGAGCAGGCATTCTCCTACACTCTGTTGCTCTGATAAATGTGTTTTGCTTTCACTTTACTCTGTCAGCTTACTCTTGAATTCCTTCCTGTGCAAAACCAGGAACCCTCCCAGGCTGAGCCCTGATGGTGCGGTTCGCCTGCATCCGATGTGTAGACAAAACCATTTATGTTGAGAGTCTGCAGTCCTTAAAGACCAAGGTTGAGGCCTAGTTGGGAGCAGGGCTTAGAGAAGCCTGAGTTGGAGAGGAGAGTCTTTGCCATCCCACAGCTCACCCTCCTCCAGCCATAAGGGACGGCCCTGGCATGAACACAGCCTTGGTGACCTCCTTCCCCACATCCAGCCAGGGGAGAGTCTCAGAGAGCCCCAGCCTGCTCTCCGTGCTGCTGCCAGAATTGTTATTGTTTTCCTACAGCACTCTCAAGACCAGGGAAACGCAGAAAGCTGTTTTAGGGGAGCATCTGGCTTCTGCTCCTCTGGCTCATTCTCTGCAGAACAAAGTGAAGTACCTGTGTTTGGAGAAGGAACTTGTAGAGGTAGCTCATGCCCCTCCAGCTTCTTTGTCCTTCCAGTCTTCCTGGGATCAGATAGAATGCACTGGGTCTGCTCTTTGCCATGGCAGAGGCCTCTACATATGACCGGGAGGGTCAGTTTCTCAGGACAGTTAGCAGGCGCTTGTGGCTGCAGATGCAAAATCATGGTCGTTCATCGGTTTTATCATTATTTTGTTTATTTATTTTATTTTTAGAAATGAGTTCTCACTCTGTTGGCCAGGCTGCCTGAATTCTGGTGTTTTTGTACGTGGAAACTGGTGATGCAAGTACTGAATGTACCTCATGCAGCCGGGAGGAAGATACAGACCCTTGCTATTGCCACCCGTCCCCCAGGGTAACAATTCCCAATGAAGTCACACTCTCCCCGCCACTCCTCCTGAGAGGGTGGGTACAGTGGGAAGGAACGGTCTGAATTTTCCTCCCCAGAATTTCCCAAGACACAAGTGTATTAGTCATGAATGTGAGGAGGGAGAACAAGGGCCTGCCCCGGCCCACAGTCCGATTGCCCTTTCCAGCACTGCTTGCTGTGGGTGTTCGGCCCGGGTAAATATTTTTGTTTGTTTGTTTTGTTTTGTTTGTAGATGGAGTCTCACTCTGTCACCCAGGCTGGAGTGCAGTGGCACGATCTCAGCTCACTGCAACCTTCACCTCCCGGTTTCAAGTGATTCTTCCGCCTCAGCCTCCCGAGTAGCTGGGATTACAAGTGTGCACCACCACACCCGGCTAGTTTTTTGTAGTTTTAGTAGAGATGGAGTTTCACCATGTTGGCCAGGCTGGTCTCAAACTCCTGATCTCAGTTGATCTGTTCACCTTGGCCTCCCAAAGTGCTGGGATTACAGGCGTGAGCCACCACACCCAGCCAATGGGTAAATATGCTGAGTATGTATTTCTAAAGGTTTGAACACAGAAGAAAGGTCTGAGATGGAATTTTTTTTTTAGTGGGGTAATTTACATGTAAGTAGCAGTTGAAGAAATGAGACAAGGTAAGCTCTCTTAGAGGAAAATGTAGAATAAAGTAAGGAGAATGCCCAGGGCAGACACTGAGTAGAGGAGAAAGTAGCAAAGGAGATTGAGAGTTGTTGGCAGAAAATGAAGGAAGGGTGGTATTATTGATGATAAGGAAATCGAGTGTTCCAAGAAGAACGAACAGTTCATGGTGTCAAATATTGCTGTGAGGTCAAGTAAAGGAAAACTAAAAAATGCCCACTGGTGGCTGGGCACTGTGGCTCACACCTGTAATCCCAGCACTTTGGGAGGCCAAAGTGGGTGGATCACTTGAGGTCAGGAGTTTGAGACCAGCCTGGGCAACAGAGCAAGACCCTGTCTCTACCAAAAAAATACAAAATGCCGGATGTGGTGGCACGCACCTGTGATCCCAGCTACTCATGAGGCTAAGGTGGGAGGATTGCTTGAGTCCGCGGAGGTGAAGGTTGCAGTGAGCCAAGATTGTGCCACTGCACTCCAGCCTCGGTGACAGAGACCTTGTCTCAAGGGGAAAAAAAAAAGCCCACTGGTTTTAGAAACAGGGAGGTCAGTGGAGTAGGGAACAGCTCTGCCGTAGGCCCCGAGGACCTTGGACATCTTCACATAGCTGTGTGGCAAGGTCCATCACTGTGTGAGCTAAGTTTGGCAGAATGCTTGGAGGCTCCTCCTGAAACTAAGGGAGACAAGCAACCTTGTAAGAAACGACAGTGACACCAGCGCCCCTGGTTGGCTGCATCTGGGATGCTCCCCTTGCCTCTCCTTGGGGTACAGCTGTGGACACACCACTGCCTGGTTGCAGTGTGGAGCTGGCGCCTCAGCAGCACCATGGCCACCATCTGTGCTTCCTGTCATCTGGCCCCTATGGTTTGCTGTCATCTTCTGTGTCTAGGGACACAGGTTGCTGATCATGCTGTAGCTGTTTGAATAAGAAATAAACAATCTAGGCTGGGCACAGTGGCACACGCCTGTAATCCCAGCATTTTGGGAGGCGGGTGGATCCCTTGAGGTCAGGAGTTTGCCACTAGCCTAACAGGGTGAAACCCCGTCTCTACTAAATACAAAAAAATCAGCCAGACGTGGTCATGCATGCCTGTAATCCAAGCTACTTGGGAGGCTGAGACAGGAGAATCACTTGTACTTGGGAGGTGGAGGTTGCAGTAAGCCAAGATCTCACCATTGCATTGCAGCCTGGACAAGAAGAGTGAAACGTGAAACTCCGCCAAAAAAAAAAAAAAAAAAAGAAAGAAAGAAAAGAAAGGAAAGAAAGAAAGGAAGGAAAGAAACAATCAATATCCTTCGTGCTCATTGCTGACCAAATCCACATAAATATGGCAAACCAGCCTAGCATCTGTGGCAGTGACACTGGTAACCTTGTCAGCTGCTGGATTGCTGGTTAGGGACTCCTTGGATGCTCGGCAGTTGGTAGCCCTGTAAATTGGAAATATCCGTTAGGAAAGCCTGCAGCCGCCAGTCACAGAGTGATTACACACCTCCCGTAGGAGATTTGAAAAAGAAAAAGAGGAAATCAAATATTCT
Organism: Trachypithecus francoisi; assembly: GCF_009764315.1. NCBI lineage: Eukaryota > Metazoa > Chordata > Mammalia > Primates > Cercopithecidae > Trachypithecus > Trachypithecus francoisi. The sequence continues at coordinate 99,961,139 of NW_022681472.1, read as the reverse complement.
GCAATCTTACAATTAGTATGACGTATTTATTTTCAGCTTTTTATATGCGTTTTTCAAGCACTTCCCAAGTATTTATAGAGTGCCTACTATGTTCCAGGCTGGTGGCTGAGCAGTGAACAAACCAACCTAGGTCCCTATCAGAGGTGACAATGTGCTAGCAACCCTCACTCTCAGCGCCTCCTCTGCTTCCACATCCACTCCTGCGGCGCTTGAGGAGCCCTTCAACCCGCCACAGCACCGTGGGAGCCCCTCTCTGGGCTGGCTGAGGCCGCAGCCGCCTCCCTCTGCTTGCGGGGAGGTGTGGAGGGAGAGGCGCGGGCGGGAACCGGGGCTGCGCAGTGGCGCTCGCGGGCCAGTGCGAGTTCCGGCGGGCGCGGGCGCGGGCCCCGCATACGGAGCGGCCGGCCGGTGCCGCCGGCCCACGGCAGTGAAGGGTTTAGCACCCTAGCCAGCAGCTGCAGAGGGTGCACCGGGTCCTCCAGCAGTGCCGCCCGCCGGCGCTGTGCTCGAATTCTCACCGAGCCTCAGCCGCCTCACCCCCAGGGCAGGGCTCGGGACCTGCAGCCCGCCATGTCCGAGCCCCCGCTCCGCGGTGGACTCCTGCGTGGCCCGAGCCTCCCCGACGGGCGCCGTCCCCTGCTCCGTGGCGCCCGGTCCCATCCACCGTCCAAGGGCTGAGGAGTGCAGGCGCGGCTGGGAACTGGCGGGCAGCTCCGCCTGCAGCCCCCCTACGGGATCCACTGGGTGAGGCCAGCTGGGCTCCTGAGGCTGGTGGGGACTTGGAGAACCTTTATGTCTAGCTAAGGGATTGTAAATACACCAATCAGCACTCTGTGTCTAGCTGAGGTTTGTAAATACACCAATTGGTACTCTGTATCTAGCTAACCTAGTGGGAACTTGGAGAACTTTTCTGTCTAGCACTCTGTCTAGTTCAGGGATTGTAAACGCACCAATCAGCACTCTGTCAAACGGACCAATCAGCTCTCTGTAAAAGAGCACTCCCCTCACTGTAAAATGGACCAATCAGCAGGATGTGGGTGGGGCCAGATAAGAGAATAAAAGCAGGCTGCCTGAGCCAGCTTTATTATGTAGGGGCCTAGGGGAAAGTTCGTGTTTGTTGTCTGGAAGTTCACTGAAAACTAACTCATAAAAGGCAGCTTTTTGGAGAAAAGGCAAATAAATTGATTTATTATTTATTTATTTTTGAGATGGTGTCATGCAGGCTAGAGTGCAATGGCGCCATCTCGGCTCACTGCAACCTCCGCCTCCGGGATTCAAGCGATTCTCCTGCCTCAGCCTCCCGAGTAGCTGGGATCACAGGCGCCACCACCCCCGGCCTTTACCGCCAGTTTTCACACAGAAAGGCGGGAGAACATCAGAGTCATGTTTTTAGGTTGTATGACTGGCTTGGGGGTTCTGGTGTCTGTGACCCGCCTTGGGGAAAAGGGGTTCACTCTGTGAGGAGCCTCGCGGGAGAACAGAACTGAGACTGGAGGGCTGGGAGGGTCGGAGGGAAACTGCCTCCCAGGCCTTCATTTTGGGGCGTTGTGTTCTAAGTCCCAATAATTGTAACATCTTCATAACCGACTCTCTGGTGGTTATGGTGAATCGGGACACATGATGTGTGGTGACCGACGGAGGAACCGGGAGCGCAGCGGGGTTAAGGTTCGGGAGGGGGTTTAGGGTTGGGGCAAGGCGGGCGCGGCCCGGACGAGCAGCGTCACAGCCCCAGACCCTCCGCTCAGCTGCCGCGGGCTCTCGCCTGCCGACCATAGACGGCGCGGGCCTCCCGTCACCCCAGAGCGGCCCAGGAAGAATCCGGGCGGGACCTCGGCTGGTTTCCGGTTCCCGACGCTCTCCGAGGCGCACTGAGGCCCCGCAGGGGGCGGGGAAGTCTGCGTGTGCGCAGCTTGGCCGGCCCGCCCTCGTCCTCGGGGGCCCGCCCTCTCCCCGGCTCAGGACCGGGTGCTGTGGGCGGGTCCACTCCGGGTTCGGTGCGCCTGCGCAGCTCCTCGGCGGTTCCTCCGTGGCTGCCCCGGGCCAAGCGAACAGGTGGGGCAGTGTTGGACTAGGAAGGAACGCCAAGCGGGCGGGCAGGCGGGGAGGGCGCGGGGAGGCGGCGGCCAGTCCAGGAGGGGCCTCTTCTGGGTGCCGCGGGAGCCACCGACGGGCTGCAGAGGCCGGGAGGAGGCGACCGCGGCGCGGCCCTAGGAGGCCGGGCTGAGGACCACAGCTGGCTTCCGGCCTCTCCCCAGAGCCTGGGGCCTTCGGCAGCACCCCCGTGGCCTCCCTCTCACATCCTCAACCCTGGTGAGGGGGCACCCTCATGTGGCTCTTTGCCCCAGGTTGGCTCAGGCAGGTAGAACAGCCCTGCACCCCATTTCCAGGGCCTTCAGCAGGTCTGGACCACGGGAACTGCCAGCTTTCTCCCCTTAGCCGGGAGTCCCTGGATCCCCTCCCCCCCGGGCTCTGGCTCCGGCCGTTCTGGGATTTCAGGAGTCGCTGAGCAGTAGGGCACGTCGGCCTATGCTGCATAGTGACCTGCTTCCCACGACCCAGGAGGCCACACCAGCAGTCAGCTTCTGCCTCCTGGCCATCCTTCCACACCCCTGGTTGAGTGGGGCTGAGCCTGAGTTCTCCCCACTGAAGGTAAGTTGGGGGAGACTTCAGGCCAGAGCGGTCTCCTGTCTTCTCTTGGAAACCACAGCAGCCCTTGCGCACAGAATGTCAACCACAGTCCAGCTTCCAGGGCACCAGGTGAGTTAACCCTCCTTCGTGCCCACCTTTTCATCTTCATCCCCATCCCAGTCAGAGGCTGCTGTCCTCTGGAGCCGTGAGCCCGGCAACTGGTAAGGCCAGCCAGGGGCTCATAGCAACCGTGAGGAAAGGGTTCTGAGATGTAGACTCGCCCTCCCACAGGGAGAGGGGCTCTGAGCTCAGCTGGGTCCCCGTGTGGCTGAAGTTGGCTGGTCCTCAGCGCTCTGAGCTGCCCCATCAGGGACCTGCTGATACACAGTTCATACTGACCACTGCAGGGCTCTGGGTAGTGGGGCTCCACCAGGTCAGAGTCCTTTTAGTGCAGGCTGCTGCCCAGTGGGCATGGCCCGGGCAGCGGCGATGTGTTGTTGCAGGAGATGCCGCTGACCTTCCAGGATGTGGCCGTGTACTTCTCTCAGGCGGAGGGGCAGCAGCTGGGCCCCCAGCAGCGGGCGCTCTACAGAGATGTGATGCTGGAGAACTATGGGAACGTGGCCTCTCTGGGTGAGGCTCTCTGCACTTGGCCTGGTTCGCAGTGGGGACCTCTAAGGAGCTTGGGAGGCTGCTTTGGCTCTTTGGATCCCAAAGAAGAGGGTCCTGCCCCTTGTCCCCAAGTATCAGTCTGATCGCGACAGAAGGAACATTTCCCATGGGAAAAGCCTGCCTTGCTCCTCAGTTCTAGGGACTTCACTCCCTGTTGCCAGTGGCCCCACTGGTGTCCCTCTAGTGGCAGGAGAGCTAATGAGTGGATTCTCCTTCAGTACTTAGTCTCAGCCCACGGGCTCCCCTGACCAACATACATGCAGGCGTACACATGTGCACACAGGGCATATCTCTCCCCACCTGGCCTGGAAGACCCAGTCGGCAGTGTCCTGCCCCAGCTCCCCAGGCCATGCCAACTCACCAGTGTCCTCATCCTCAACAGGATTCCCTGTCCCTAAGCCGGAGTTGATCTCCCAGCTGGAGCAGGGGAAGGAACTTTGGGTCCTGAATCTTCTGGGAGCTGAGGAACCAGAGATCTTGAAAAGCTGCCAGAAAGGTGAGAATTGATGGGATGCTAATCCTGGGAACAGCCTCCCAATCCTGCCTTAAGAGGCTCCAAGTGTGGGACAGCTGGGGCATGGTGTTCATGTTAATGGCCTCCTCCAGGGGCAGTCTCACAGATACAGCCTGCTCGACAAATGTGAGCATGTGCACATGCTTTAGAAGTTTTATCTTGCTGGTCTGTTTCTTTGCTTTAAAAAATACATATATTTTTTCTGATCGTGTTTTTGTTTTGGTGGTTACCTTGATAACAACTTCGTTCTCTTCTTTATATAATGCACTTATTTCCTTTTGATAATAGATATTGGTTCCCTACCATGTCCTTTTTATTCTTCACCCCATTCTCTCCTTCATTTGCCAATTTTAGTCAGTAGTAGTCTTTTTTTTTTTTTTTTTGGAGATAGAGTCTCACTCTGTCACCAGGCTGGAGTGCAGTGGCACGATCTCGGCTCACTGCAAGCTCCGCCTCACTGGTTCAAGGGATTCTCCTGCCTCAGCTTCCCGAGTAGCTGGGACTACAGGCACCCGCGACCACGCCCAGCTAATTTTTGTATTTTTAGTAGAGATGGGGTTTCACTGTGTTGGCCAGGATGGTCTGGATCTCTTGACCTCGTGATCCGCCTGCCTCAGCCTCCCAAAGTGTTGGGATTACAGGCATGAGCCACCACACCCAACCAGTCAGTAGTAGTCTTTTTTTTTGTTTTTGAGAAAGAGTCTTACCCTTACTACCCAAACTGGAGTGCTGTGGTACAATCTTGGCTCACTGTAACCTCCACCTACCAGGCTGAGGCAATCCTCCCACCTCAGCTTTCCAAGTAGCTAGGACTACAGGCACATGTCACCATACCTGGCTAGTTTTTTAAAAATTTTTGTAGAGACAGGGTTTCACCATGTTACCCAAGCTAGTCTTAAACTCCTGAGATCAAATGATCCATGTCGACCTCCAAGAGTGCTGAGATTACAGGCGTGAGCCACTGCACCTGATCAGTAGTGTTCTTTTTTTAATGTTTACCTTTGTTGTATTGAATATACATCTACTACTTGATATGTCAGCTCTAAGTATTATCTTTGACTCTCAGTTTGACTCTCAGTTATCAACAAGCTTGTTCTGCTTTTCTCCCTTTTCCTCCTCATTCCTTTCCCAGTTTTTATTGGTTATATTGTTTCTATAATATATATATTGTAGAAACAATTCAGAACATATAACACTTTACCACTCATGTCCGCAGCTTTGTTACTGTCTTTTATCTGCAGTTAAGTATGTTATTAATAATTGTTTACCTCTGGTCCTTTTACTAAAAATTTCCCTGTCTCTTGGTCGGCTGGAGCTTGTCTTCTAGTTTATTCAGAAAGGCTCGTGAAAAATATACCCCATATTTGTGCACATTCAAAATTGGTTGAACAAAGCCTTTGGTTTCTACATGTAAGAGCTAAGACTATTGTAAAGTTATATCGTTTTCTCAAAGTGCAGCTTTAGGTGCATCTCACAAAATTTTAATATGTTGCATTTTCATTAACATTATAGTTCAAAACATTATCTAGTTTTTCTTGTGATTTCTTCTTTGACCCAATAATTATTTGGACATGCATTAATTTCCAAATAGTTGGTGTTTTCCTAGTTATCTTATTGTTATTGTCATTTAATTCCATTGTGGTCAGAGAACATACTCTGTATTATTTCATTCCTTTCATATTTGTTGCTTCTTGTTTTATGATCCCAAATGTGGTTTCTCCTGGTACAAATACCATGTGCACTGAAAAAGAATGTGTATTCTGACATGTTGGGGTTAGATAAATATCAGTTAAGTCAAGGTGGTTGATGGTATTGTTCATGTCTTCTGTATCCTTGCTGATTTTTTTTTGTCTAGTTATTCTTTCAGTTGCTGAGAGGGGGGTGTTAAAATACAGAAGTATGATTGTGGAATTGTCTTTTCTTCCCTTTAATTTTTGTAGTGTTGGCTTCATGTATCTTGAAGCTGTATTATAAGGCTCATTTGCACTTATGACTATCATTATGAGAGATAAGAGAATTCCTGTTTGTCTCTGGTAATACATTTTGTTTTGAAATATATTTTATCTAATATTAATGTAGCCACTCCATCCTTCTTATACTTACTGTTAGCATAGTATATCTTTATTCATCCTTTTAATTTCAACCTGTGTCTTTACACTTAGAGTGAATCTCTTGCAGATATCATACAATTGGGTCTTGTTTCTTCATCCTAACAATCTTTGTCTTTTAATTGTAGTGTTTAGTCTGTTAATGTTTAATGTAATTGTTGATACGGTTCAGGAATACACTTGTGTATAATATTTTTTATTTACAGTTATCTCTTCTGTTTTTTAAATTCCTTTTTCCTGCCTTTATTTGGGTTATTTGAATACTTTTTAGAACTCCATTTAAATTTTATTATTTGCCTTTTACATAATCTTTTTGCATTATTTTTTACAGTGATTTTCCTAAGGTTTACAGTATACATAAGTTTCCACAGTTTACTTACAGTTCATTTATGTACTACTTCACATAAATCCAGAAATCTTGTAACCATCCCTCCCATCCTTTTTGTCATAGTTTTTTTTTTTTTTTTTTTTTTTTTTTTTGAGACGGAGTCTTGCTCTGCCACCCAGGCTGGAGTGCAGTGGCCGGATCTCAGCTCACTGCAAGCTCCGCCTCCCGGGTTCACGCCATTCTCCTGCCTCAGCCTCCCGAGTAGCTGGGACTACAGGCGCCCGCCACCTCGCCCGGCTAATTTTTTGTATTTTTTTAGTAGAGACGGGGTTTCACGTGTTAGCCAGGATGGTCTCGATCTCCTGACCTCGTGATCCGCCCGTCTCGGCCTCCCAAAGTGCTGGGATTACAGGCTTGAGCCACCGCGCCCGGCCACCTGCTGGTGTTTTTATCAGAACTTAACCTATCTGGGGGAAAGGAAATACCTAACACTGGCTACTTCTAGATATTCTGTCCCACCTGATGGTGGGTGGGGGAAACTGAAAAGCACTTGGGAAGTTCATAGTCCAGGGACACAAGCTCGGCAAGACTGAGCCCTACTCATAGTGTCATAGAACACTTTCCCACCCCAACACCTGAAAACATGGTGAAAGCCCTATTTACTGCAATTCCTTTTACCCACTATATCATGTCTACCTATCAACAGAAAATTGCAAAGCATACTAAAAGGCAGAAAATACAGTCTGAAGAGACTGAACAAGCATTAGAACCAGAGTCAGTCATGGCAGGAGTGTTGGAGTAATCAGGAATTTTTTTAAAACTATGATTAACATGTTAAGGGCTTTAATGGAAAAAGTAGACAGTATACAAAAACAGATTGATAATGTAAGCAGAGAGATTAAAATTTTAAGAAGCTGGATGTGGTGGCACATACCTGTATTTGCAACTCATAGTGTAGCAGGATTGCTTGAGCCCAGGAGTTCAAGGCCAGCCTAGGCAGCCTAGTGAGATCGTCTTTCTTAAAAAACAAAAAAGAACGGCCGGGCGCGGTGGCTCAAGCCTGTAATCCCAGCACTTTGGGAGGCCGAGACAGGCGGATCACGAGGTCAGGAGATCGAGACCATCCTGGCTAACACAGTGAAACCCCGTCTCTACTAAAAATACAAAAACTAGCTGGGCGAGGTGGTGGGCGCCTGTAGTCCCAGCTACTCAGGAGACTGAGGCAGGAGAATGGCGTAAACCCGGGAGGCGGAGCTTGCAGTGAGCTGAGATCCGGCCACTGCACTCCAGTCCGGGCGACAGAGCGAGACTCTGCCTCAAAAAAAAAAAAGAAAATAAAATTTAAAGAATTTTTTAAATGCTAGAGAGCAAAAACACCGTAACAGAAAGGAAGAATGCCTACGATAGACTCATTAGTAGATGGGACAGGGCTTCCAAGAGATTGTTATTTGAAAGTGGACCTGGATTAGCTCTAAATGCAGATTGCAAACCAATTTAAAAAGTTAAAAAAGAAGTATAGCCGGGCGCGGTGGCTCAAGCCTGTAATCCCAGCACTTTGGGAGGCCAAGACGGGCGGATCACGAGGTCAGGAGATCGAGACCATCCTGGCTAACCTGGTGAAACCCTGTCTCTACTAAAAAAGACAAAAAACTAGCCGGGCGTGGTGGCGGGCGCCTGTAGTCCCAGCTACTCGGGAGGCTGAGGCAGGAGAATGATGTAAACCCGGAGGCGGAGCTTGCAGTGAGCTGAGATCCGGCCACTGCACTCCAGCCTGGGTGACAGAGCGAGACTCTGTCTCAAAAAAAAAAAAGAAAATAAAATTTAAAGAATTTTTTAAATGCTAGAGAGCAAAAACACCGTAACAGAAAGGAAGAATGCCTACGATAGACTCATTAGTAGATGGGACAGGGCTTCCAAGAGATTGTTATTTGAAAGTGGACCTGGATTAGCTCTAAATGCAGATTGCAAACCAATTTAAAAAGTTAAAAAAGAAGTATAGCCGGCGCGGTGGCTCAAGCCTGTAATCCCAGCACTTTGGGAGGCCAAGACGGGCGGATCACGAGGTCAGGAGATCGAGACCATCCTGGCTAACCTGGTGAAACCCTGTCTCTACTAAAAAAGACAAAAAACTAGCCGGGCGTGGTGGCGGGCGCCTGTAGTCCCAGCTACTCGGGAGGCTGAGGCAGGAGAATGGTGTAAACCCGGGAGGCGGAGCTTGCAGTGAGCTGAGATCCGGCCACTGCACTCCAGCCTGGGTGACAGAGCGAGACTCTGTCTCAAAAAAAAAAAAGAAGTATAGTTGATATGCTAAAAAAGGATACAAAATGGAATTACATATAATAGAATGCTCAGGTAAACCCACAAAAGGTAGCAAAAGCATGGAAAACAGAAATAGGAATGAAGAACAAGGGCAAAAAGTAGAAAATGGTAACAGATGTGGTAGATGTTAATTCAGCAACATCAGTAATCACCTTTTTAATTTTTTTATTTTTTATTTTTCTTTGAGACAGGGTCTCACTCTGTCCCCCAGGGTGGAGTGCAGTGGCACAGTCCCAGTCTATTGAAAGCTTTGACCTCCCAGGCTCAAGTGATCCTCCCACCGCAGCCTCCCAAGTAGCTGGGACTACAGGCATGTACTACCACACCTGGCTAATTTTTGTGTTTTGTAGAGACAGGGTTTCACCATATTGCCCAGGCTAGTCTCGACCTCCTGGTCTCAAGAGATCCACCCACCTTGGCCTCCCAAAGTGCTGGGATTACAGGCATGAGCCATCGTACCCAGCCAATAATCCCCTTTTTTTTTTTTTTTTTTTTTTTTTTTTTGAGGCGGAGTCTCGCTCTGTCGCCCGGATGGAGTGCAGTGGCCAGATCTCAGCTCACTGCAAGCTCCGCCTCCTGGGTTTCCGCCATTCTCCTGCCTCAGCCTCCTAAGTAGCTGGGACTACAGGCGCCCGCCACCTCGCCCGGCTAGTTTTTGTATTTTTAGTAGAGACGGGGTTTCACCGTATTAGCCAGGATGGTCTCGATCTCCTGACCTCGTGATCCGCCCGTCTCGGCCTCCCAAAGTGCTGGGATTACAGGCTTGAGCCACCGCGCCCGGCCAATCCCCTTTTTAAAAAGTTAATTTGTTTTTTTAGAGATGGGGTCTCACTCTGTTGCTCAGACTAGAATACAGTAGCTTGATCATGACTCACGGCAGCCTTGACCCCCTGGGCTCAAGCGATCCTCCCACATCAGCCTCCCAGGCAGCTGGGACTACAGGTGCATGTCACCACATCCAGCTCTTTTTTTATTTTTGTAGAGATCAGGTCTCACTGTTTTGCCTAGGTTGGTCTCAAACTCTTGAGCCTCAAGCAATCCTCCTGCCTTGGCCTCCTAAAGCACTGGTATTACAGGCCACAGTGCCTGGCCCCAACTGTGTTTTCTATAAGGAACCAAGTTTGGCCAGGAGTGATGGCTCACACCTGTAATTCCAGCACTTTGGGAGGCTGAGGTGGGAGGATCCCTTGAGCCTGGGAGTTTGAGACCAGCCTAAACACATAGTGATAACTCATCTCATCAAAAAGTTAAAAAACTTAGCTTGGTGTGGTGCTGTGCATCTATAAGTCTCAGCTACTCAAGAGGCTGATGTGGTAGGATCGCTTGAGCCCAGGAGGTTGAGGTTGCAGTGAGCTGTGATTGCACCACTGCACTCCAGCCTGGGCAACAGAGCAAGACCCCATTGCAAAGAAAAAAGAAACCTGCTATCTCATGACAAGATCTTGCCATGAACAAAAAAATAAAAGAAGCTCACTTTAAACATAAAAACACATATATATTAAAAGTAAAGGGATGGAGAAAGATAGTAATCCAAAGAAAGCAGAAATATCTTACTACTTTAGACACAGCAGACTTCAGAGAAAGGAAACTTATTGGGGTAAAGAAGGGCATTACATGATGATAAACGTAACAGTTCTTAAGGTGTATGTACCTAACTACAGCATCAAAATATGTGAGGTTGGCCAGGCATGGTGGCTAATACCTGTAATCCCAGCACTGGGAGGCTAAGGTGGGCAGATCACTTGAGGTCAGGAGTTGAAGACTAGCCTGCCCAACATGATGAAACCCCATCTCTACTAAAAACACAAAAATTAGCCAGGCATGGTGGAGTGTGCCTGTAATCCCAGCTACTTGAGAGGCTAAGGCAGGAGAGTCATTTGAATCTGGGAGGTGGAGGTTGCAGTGAGCCAAGATTGCACCATTGCACTGCAGCCTGGGCAACAGAGTGAGACTCCATCTCAAAAAAAAAAAAAAGTGAGGTTGCCAAGTGTGGTAGTCATGCCTATAATCCCAGCACTTTGGGAGGCCAAGACGGGCAGATCACTTGAGCCTGGGAGGTTGAAGCTGCAGTGAACTATAATCACGTCACTGCACTCCAGGCGAGGCAACTGAGTGAGACTCTAGCTCTAAAAACAACAAAACCAGCTGGACATGGTGACTCACGCCTGTAATCCCACCACTTTGGGAGGCTGAGGTGGGTGGATCACCTGAGATCGGGAGTTCAAGACCAGACTGACCAACATGGAGAAACCCCATGTCTACTAAAAATACAAAATCAACCGGGTGTGGTGGCTCATGCCTGTAATCCCAGCTACTCGGGAGGCTGAGGCAGGAGAATTGCTTGAACCCAGGAGGTGGAGGTTGCAGTGAGCCAAGATTGCACCATTGCACTTCAGCCTGTATGACAGAGCGAGACTCTGTCTCAAACAACAGCAACAACAACAACAAAAATATGTGATGCAAAAACTGATAGAACTACAAGGGGAAATAGATGAATCACTGTCTACAGTTGGAGACTCCAGGACCCTCTATCATAAATGGACAGATCCAGCAGGATGTAGTTGAATTTAACAGCACATCACATCAGTCAGCTGGGAATAATTTACATCTGTAGACAGCTTCATCCAGCAATAGCAGAATGCACATTCCTGCCAAGCTCACATGAAACATTCACTAAGATTAGAGACCACATTCTGGGCCACAAAACATACTCTAACATGCTTTAAAGAATAGAAAACATACAATGTCTATTCTCAGACCACAATGACATTAAACTATAAATGAAACCAGAAAGATAGCTAGAAAATCCTAAAGTACTTGGCAAATAAACAACACACTTCCAAATAACACGAGTCAAAGAAGAGATCTCAAGAGAAATTTTAGAATATTTTGAATTAAGTGAAAATGAAAATAAAACTTACCAAAATTTGTGGAATGCTGTGAATGCAGTGCTTAGAGGGAAATGTATAGCGTTGAATGCATGTATTAGAAAATGGGAAAGATCTAAAATCAATAATGTAAGCTTTCACTCTAGGAAACTAGAAAAAGAAGAGCAAATTAAATCCAAAGTAGAAGAAAAGAAATAAAAATTCAAGCAGAAATCAATGAAATGGAAAACAGGAAATCAATAGAGAAAATCAACAAAACCAGAAGATGGTTTGAAAAAAACAATAAATCAGTAAACCTTTAGCCAGACTTAAGAAAAAAAAGAGAGAGGACACAAAATACTAATATCAGAAATGAAAGAGGGGACATCGCTACAGAGATGTCCCATGGACTTTTAAAGGGTAATAAAAAAAAAAAAAAGATGAACAACTGTGCCCAAATTTGATAAATGAACCATTCCTTGAAGGACACAATCTCAACATGGGAAGAAATAGACAATCTGAATAGGGCTATGTCTGTTAAGTAAGTCAAATCAACAGTAACCTTCCAAAATAGAGTCCACTGGGCTCAGATGAGTTCACTTACGAGTTCTACCAAACATTTAAGGAAGAAATTATACCAGTTCTCTACAATCTATTCCAGAAAATAAAAACAGGAAATACTTCCTAACTCATTATATGAGATCAGCGTTACCCACCCAAATGCCACAACCAGACATTACAAGAAAAGGAAACTACAGACCAACGCCTCTTATGAACATAAATGCAAAAATTCCAACAAAATATTGGCAAATCAAATTCAATAATGTATAAAAAGAATTACATACCATGACCAAGTGGGATTTGTCCCAGGTTTACAAGGCTAGTCCAACATTAGGAAATAAATCAATGTAATGTGGTATATCACATCAACAGGCTGAAGAAGGATCATGTGGTCATATCAGTAGATGCAGAGAAAGCATTTGACAAAAGCCAACCTCGATTCATGACTACAAATTCAACAAACTAGGAACACAGAGGAACTTCCTCAAGTTGATAAAGAGCATCTACAGAAAACCTACAGCTAACACCATACTTAATGGTTAAAAAAAAAACTTAAAGCCTTTCCACTAAGATTAGGAACAAGGCATGGATGTCCCCTCTCGCCACTGCTGCATTGCACCAGAAGTCCCAGTTAATGCAGTAAGACAGAAAAGGAAATAAAAGGTATACACATTGGGAAGGAAGAGATAAAACTGTTTACAAATGATGATCATCTGTGTGGAAAATCAGAATGAGTCAGCAAAAAGACCTCCTACAACTAATAAGTGATTGTAGCAAGGTTGCAGGATACAAAGTTAATATACAAATGTCAATCATTTTCCTTTATACTAGCAATGAAGAAGTGGAATTTGAAATTAAAAACACATTATTTACATTAGCACCACCAAAGATAAAATATTTAGGTGTAAGTCTAACAAAATATGTGTAAAATCTATGAGGAAAAATACAAGACTGATAAGAATATATCAAAGAAGGCCGGGCACGGTGGCTCACGCCTGTAATCCCAGCACTTTGGGAGGCCGAGGCGGGCGGATCACAAGGTCAGGAGATCGAGACCACAGTGAAACCCCGTCTCTACTAAAAATACAAAAAATAAGCTAGGCGCGGTGGCGGGCGCCTATAGTCCCAGCTACTAGGGAGGCTGAGGCAGGAGAATGGCGTGAACCCAGGAGGCGGAGCTTGCCGTGATCGCGCCGCTGCACTCCAGCCTGGTGGACAGAGTGAGACTCCGTCTCAAAAAAAAAAAAAAAAAGAATATATCAAAGAAGAACTAAATAAATGAGATATTCTCTGTTCATGGATAGGAAAACTCAGTATTATCATGATGTCAGTCCTTCTCAGCTTGATTTATAGATTCAACACACACTCATCACAATCTCAGGGGCTAGTTGTGGTGGTTTATAATCCAGCACTTTGGGAGGCCAAGGCAGGAGGATCGCTTGAGCCCAAGAGTTTAAGACCAGCCTAGGCAACATAGCGAGACACCATATCTACAAAAAAAATTTTTTTTTTAGCTAGGCCTGGTGGCATGTGCCTATAATTCCCAGCTATTTGGGAGGCTGAGGTGGGAGGACTGCTTGAGCCTAGGAGTTTGAGGTTTCAGTAAGTTATGATCATGCCACTGTATTCCAGCCTGGCTGACACAGCAAGACCGTGTCTCTAAAAAAAAAACCCCAAAAAACTCAGTAGGTTATTTTGTGGATATTAGCAAACTGATTCTGATGTTTATAAGGAGAGGTAAAAGACCCAGAATAGTCAACTCACAATATTGAAGGAGAAGAGCAAGGTCAAAAGACCCAGGCTACCCAATTTCAGTACTTTGACTGTAAAGCCACAGTGATCAAGACAGTGTAGTATTGGTCAAAAAAACAGAAAAAATAGATCAGTGAAACAGAGCAGAGAGCCCAGATATAAACCTGCATAAACATATGCAACTGAGCTTTAACAAGGAAACAAACACACCTCAATGTAGAAAGGATAATCTTTTCAACAAATGGTGCTGGAACAACTGAACATCCACATGTCAAAAAAAGAGAATCTAGACACCCTTCACAAAAAATTAATGTGTCTTATTCTGCTCAGACTCAATACCACAAGCTGGGTGCTTAAAACACTAACTTTCCTCCACTCCCCTTCCCCTCTGCCTCCCCGTCCCCCTCCATATGGAGGCTTTGGTCACCCAGGCCGGAGTGCAGTGGCATGATCTCAGCTCACTGCAACCTGCAGCTCCCGGGTTCAAGTGATTATCCTGCCTGAGCCTCCCGAGTAGCTGGGATTACAGGCACCCACCACCACGCCCAGCTGGTTTTGTACTTTTAGTAGAGATGGGGTTTTGCTATGTTGGCCGTGCTGGTCTTGAACTCCTGACCTCAGGTGATCTGCCCCCCTCGGCTTCGCAAAGTGCTGGGATTACAGACGTGAGCCACCATGCCCAGCCTTATTTTCTTACAGTTCTGGAGGCTACACGTCCAAGATCAGTGTGTTAGCATCGTTAGTTTCTGGTGAGGGGTCTCTCTTTCTAGGTTACAGATGACTGCCTTCGCACTGTGTCCTCACATGGCAGAGAGAGAAAGGGCAAGTTCTCCGGAATCTCTTCTTCTAAGAGCACTAATTCTGCCATGACGACCCTCATGACCTCATCTAACTCAAATGATCTCTCAAATGCCCCGTCTCCAAACGTCATCACATTGAGGCTTCAACTTGTGAATTTGGGGTGAGCAGGACACATTTCATTCCATAGAAAAATGGATCATCTACACGAGGTCAGGAGATCGAGACCATCCTGGCTAACATGGTGAAACCCCGTCTCTACTAAAAAATAGAAAAAACTAGCCGGGCGAGGTGGCGGGCGCCTGTAGTCCCAGCTGCTTGGGAGGCTGAGGCAGGAGAATGGCGTAAACCCAGGAGGCGGAGCTTGCAGTGAGCTGAGACCCGGCCACTGCACTCCAGCCTGGGCGGCAGAGCGAGACTCCGTCTCAAAAAAAAAAAAAAAGAAAGAAAAATGGATCATCTAAATGTAAACCACAAAACTATGAAACTTCTAGATGATAATATAGGAAAAAAAGAGATGACGTTTGTTGGACGGTGAGTTTTTTAGGTGCAACACCAAAAGCACAATCCATGGAAGAAATAATTGACAGGCCGGGTGCGGTGGCTCACGCCTGTAATCCCAGCACTTCGGGAGGCCGAGGCGGGTTGATCACAAGGTCAGGAGTTCAAGACCATCCTGGCCACGATGGTGAAACCCCATCTCTACTAAAAATACAAAAAATTAGCCGGGCATGGTGGCGGGTGCCTGTAATCCCAGCTACTTGGGAGGCTGAGGCAGAGAATTGCTTGAACCCAGGAGGTGGAGGTTGCAGTGAGCCGAGACAGCGCCACTATACTCCAGCCTGGGTGACAGAGTGAGACTCTGTCGCAAAAACACAAACAAACAAAACAAAAAACAAATAATTGACAAGCTGGACTTCATTAAAATTAAAAAATTCTGCTCTGTAAAAGACAACATCAACTTTGGGATCTCTACTAAAAATACAAAAACCAGCTGGGTGTGGTGGCAGGTGCCTGTGATTCCAGCTACTCCAGAGGCTGAGGCAGGAGAATCACTGGAAGCTGGGAGGCAGAGGTTGCAGTGAGCCGAGATTGAGCCACTGCACTCCAGCCTGGGTGATAGAGTCAGACTCCATCTCAAAAAAAAAAAGACAATGTCAAGAAAATGAGGAACAGTCCATAGATTGGGAGAAGATATTTGTAAAAGGCACATATAACCGACCATTATCCAAAATATGCAAAAAAAACTCAAGAAAACGAACAGCCCAGTTTAAAACATGGGTGAAAGGCCTGAATAGACTCCGGATGGAAGGAGATACCCAGATGACAGGCGGGCATTGTGAGATCAGTATCATATGTCTGTAAGGAATTGCAAATTAAAACAATGAGATTCCACTGCACACCTACTAGAATGGCCAGAATCCACACCACTGATCACCCCCAGTGCTGGCCAGGATGTGGAACAGGAACTCCCATTCATTGCAGGTGGGGGATCGAAACGGTGGCCACTCTGGAAGACAGTTCGACAGTCTTACAAAACTAAACATACCTTTACCGTGTGATACAGCAATTTTGTCCCTTTGTATTTACCCAAATGAATTGAAAATGTATGTGCACACAAAATCCTGCACACAGATATTTATGGCAGCCTTATTCATAATTTCATAATTACCAAAACTCGGAACCAACCAAAATGTTCTTCCGTGGATGAGCGGGTAAATAGACAGTGGCATATCCGGAGAATGGAGTCATACTCAGGGCTACAAAGAAATGATTGACGGGACACGGTGCCTCGTTCCTGTCATCCCAGCACTTTGGGAGGCCGAGGCGGGCGGGTCACTTGAGGTCAGGAGTTCAAGATCAGCCTGGCCAACATGGTGAAACCCCACAAAAATTAGCTGGGTTTGGTGGCAGGCACCTGTAATCCCAGCTACTAAGGAGGCTGAGGCAGGAGAATCACTTGAACCCGGGAGGTACAGGTTGCAGTGAGCCGAGATGGCGCCACTGCACTGCAGCCTGGGCAAAAAAGTGAAACTCGATCTCAAAAATTATAAAATATAAATAAAAATAAATGAGCCACCAAGCTATGAAAAGACAGAGGAACCTTAAATGCACATTACCAAGTGAAGGCAGTTAGTCTGAAAAGATTATACAGTTGGCCTTTGAACAACATGGGTTTGAATTTCCCAGGTCCACTTATATGTGGATTTTTTCAACCAAACACATGTGAAACCCACATGTCCAGAGGGCTGACTTCATGTAAGTGGATTTTGAAAGGCCAGCTATGGAACTTGAGTATGCATGGATTGGGGTATATGTGGGGGGTCTCGGGCCCAATCCCCTTTGTTTACCAACAGACACCTATACTGTATGATTCCAACTATATGACATTCTGGATGAGGCAAAACTAGAGAGAGCAAAAAGGTCAGCAGTGCCAAGGAGCAGAGAAGCAGGGTGGAGCCAGAGGATTTTCAGGGCAGTGACACTAGTCTGTATAGTACTGCAGAGGTGGATGCAAAACCCATGGATCACGCAGCTCCGAGAGTGAGCCCTAAACAGAGTTTAGATGGTAATGATGCGTCAGCGTGGGTTCATTCACTGTGATGCTGTATCACTGTGTTGTGGGAGGTAAGTAGTGGGGGAGGTGTGTGTGTGGGGGGGTGTATGTAGGAACTGTGTTTTCTGCTTAATATTGCTGTGAAATGCTCTAAAAATAAAGTATTTTCAAAAAATTTCGTGTTCCCGAGATTTTCCATCTCTAGTGCTCTTCATCCCTTTCTGACGATCTGAGTTTCTAGCTGGCATCATTTCCCTTCAGCCTAAAGACTTTTGCATTTCTCGTGGTGCGAGTCTGCTGCTCCAGTTCTTAGTTTTCTCATGTATGAAAGTACCTTTATTTTGCTTTTTTTTCCCCTTTTCCCATTCAGCACTTTAAAGCTGCTATTTTACTCTTTTCTGGCGTCCTTGGCTTTCGATGAGGAGTCACCACGGGATCCCTGGCTGGTGGTGTGTCGTGGGTCACTCTCCTGCTTTCGAGGCGAGCTGCCTGTTGGTTCGGTTCCCAGCAGGTAGACTCTGATGGGCTGCAGCACTGGCCTCTTGGGTTTTCCTCTGCTAGGTGTTCATACAGCATCTTGATCCTGTAGATTTCTGTCTTTCATCAAATTTGGGCAACTTTTGACCGTTATTTCTTCACATTTCTTTCTGTACCATTCCCTCTCTGGTCTCCTGAGATACCAATTATAAATGACCATTTGAATTATCGAACAGATTTGTAAGGCTGTTTATTATTTTTAAAATATTTTTATCTGTATTCTTCCGATAATTTCTGTTCATCTCGATTAAAGTTCACTTACTCTCCTTTATTGTGCCCGTTCAGCTGTTAGTCCGTCAAGTAATGCTTTATTTCAAAAATTCTGTTTTTCAGCTCCAGAATGACCATTTTATTTTTTATTATTTCTGTGTCTCTGCTGAGACTTGACTCCCTGAGATTTTCCTGTTTTGTTTTATTTCACTGAGGATAATTATAATTCCTGTTTTTAAATCCTTGTCTGTTAGTTTCAACATCTGACTCATTTCAGGGTCAGATGGTTGATTTCCTTTTCTCACAAAAATGTGCTCTATTTTCTTGGTTCTTTATGTGTTTGTTAAATTTGGAGTAGAGACTGTGGATTCTGTACGTATGGGTATTTGTGTATCTGCGTCTGTGTGTATATACGTGTTGACACATGTGAGTATGTGTGTGCGTTTCAGTGTGCATGTACCTCTGTGCAGCTGGTCACCAGCATGTACCTTCACAAGGTACATTTTGCTGGCATCATCCACGAGCTGTCACCGCTGTGGTCTGGGCACCGAGCTTTCTGAGGCTTGTGTGTTGGCTTGTTCCAGGGCTCTGCCATCGTCAGTATTGGCCCCGCTCACAGATACTCTTTCCTGAGTTGGGCCAGCTCCTTTTGGACACTTTAGAGATCCATCTCGGGCCCGTCTGCGTTTGTGGTGCTGCTTCTCTGTGGCCCCTTCCGGCTCCTGGGACTGTTCCCTTTTGGCATTGCATTTGGCAGCACTTCTGAGGAACTCAGCCTCCAGGGCCTCCGGTTGTCCTTTTTTTTTTTTCATTATTTTTATTTGTTTTTTTTTTGTTTCTGTTTTTTGTTGTTTTTGTTTGTTTGTTTGAGACAGAGTTTTGCTCTTCTTGCCCAGGCTGGAGTGCCATGGCGTCATCTTGGCTCGTCACAGCCTCCGTCTCCCGCGTTCACGTGATTCTCCTGCCTCAGCCTCCTGAGTAGCTGAGACTGCAGGTGCTCACCACCATGCCCAGCTAATTTTGTATTTTTAGTAGAGACGGGGTTTCACCATGTTGGTCAGGCTGGTCTCGAACTCCTGAGCTCAGGCAGTCTGCCCGCCTCAGCCTCCCAAGGTGCTGGGATTACAGGTGTGAGCCACCGTGCCAGCCTATTTTTACTTTTTTGATATTTAGTCTTATTCTGTTGCCCAGGCTGGAGTGCAGTGGTGCCATCTTGGCTCAGTACAACTTCTGCCTCCCAGGTTCAAGCGATTCTCCTGCCTCAGCCTCCCAAGTAGCTGGGACTACAGGCGCCCACCACCACGCCCTGCTAATTTTGTGTTTTTAGTAGAGATGGGGTTTCACCATGTTGGCCAGGATGGTCTCAAACTCCCTACCTCAGGTGATCCACCCGCCTCAGCCTCCCAAAATGCTGGGACTACAGGCATGAGCCCACCACGCCCGGCCTGAAAATGCAGTTTAAAAACAAAAAAAATTCATTTTGCTTGTTTGTATTTTTCTGTTGTTATTTTTATGGTTTCTTGAAGACATGAGAAGATTCAGAGCTAAACTTTGTTCCCACTGGGACCAGATAATGAAATTCTTTTTGTTTTTTTGAAACAGCCTCGCTGTGTCACCAAGGCTGGAGTGCGGTGGCGCGATCTTGGCTCGCTGCAACCTTACCCTCCCCGGGTTCAAGTGGTCCTCCCACCTCAGCCTCCTGAGCGGGACTACAGGTGCGCTCCAGCACACCCAGATAATGTTTGTATTTTTAGTAGGGACAAGGTTTCACCATATTGGTCAGGTTGGTCTTGAACTCCTAGGCTCAAGCAATCCACCTGCCTTGGCCTCCCAAAGTGCTGGGATTACAGCATCAAAACACATGAGGTTTCCGGGTGCCATGGTCACACCTGTAATTCCGGCACTTTGGGCACTTTTGTTTCCATTTAGTTCATATGTCATGCATAGGCTATTTCAGCAAAATAAGATTCCTAGCATCCCTGGGCTCTATATTTGGTAGAGAGCTCTCTAGGTTGGAGTCTAGTTGTGAGTCCATAGTTGGGGCAGAGGCAGCCCTTTTGATCCTAGTTTGTGGCGGGGTGGAGTTGTGATTTGTGATCCTAGTTTGGGGGGTGGAGTCATGATGGGAGTCTGCAGCGGGGAGGGTCTGTGTTCTCAGTGTTGAAGTCGGAGCGATGTCATCCCCTATGAGATGGGGGCCATCCAGGCGGATGGATGGTGTGCCCCCAGTTGGCCACCCCTGTCAGGAAGGCCTTGTAGTTCCCTGGGAGGGCTGCTCTGCGCATCTCTGGCGCTGTTTCAAGTATCACCCTGCATTTATGGTGATCCCTCACAGACTAAGGTGAGGAAGCCCTAGGAGGCAACTTCTTCCCAAACAGGTGCCCCCACGAGGTTGCCCTGAACGAGAGAACCGTCCTGTTTCCACAAACAGGTGCCCCCCGAGGTTGCCTTGAATGAGAAAACCGTCCTGTTTCCACTTGCC
The DNA here is from genome assembly GCF_009764315.1 of Trachypithecus francoisi. NCBI lineage: Eukaryota > Metazoa > Chordata > Mammalia > Primates > Cercopithecidae > Trachypithecus > Trachypithecus francoisi. The sequence continues at coordinate 99,940,806 of NW_022681472.1, read as the reverse complement.
TGACTGAGTCTAAATCTATGGGCAGAAGGCAGTTTGGACTTGCAGGCATGTTGCATCACAAGGCTGCCAATTCGACTGACTCGGCCACGTCCTCCAACACTATGAGCAAGGGGCCGGGTATGAGTAAAGCCACACCCCCTCCTGGAGTTTGGGAAGACCCTTTGTGTCAGGTCAGCCTGGTCCCACAGGTGCCATTTCCATGTAGCAAGGCGGCACCTACCTGTCCTAGGTGGGAGGTGTCCTGAGCTGTGGCATGGTGGGGATTGGAGTCCACAGGGGTGCTGCTTCCACTCATTGTGGGACCCTCAGTTTCTAATTGTGCCCAATAGGTGGATAGCATTTGCCTTTCTAGGGGGCATATTGAGCTGCTCTTTGGGGCTCATTTAGTTCAGAACCCTATGGGCAACCAGGTGGACCATGTTTTCTCCACAGACTCCATGAGGCAGAATGGGTGTCGCCAGAGCTTCCACGCAAGAGTGGGACCTGGAGGCATGGTGGCATGGTGTGCTGGGCTGCCTGCCAGGCCGGGTGAGGGCTGTGGGGCCTCCCCACTGAGAGGTGGTTGCTTTACAGGTTATAGCATAAAAGGGTCTGGGTACTAGAGTAAGATATGGAAACTCTTGTCTCCCAAACCTGAAGAATCCAAATTAATGTGTCTGTCGAAGACCTGTGGGTGGTATCAGTATCAGTAGTTTATGTTTAACAGTTAATAGGATCTACTGCACCCTGACCAGACAGTGCCCAAGAATTTTACTGAAGGCACTGGTCCCTGTATTTTATGCGGGGTGATACCATAAGCCTTTTTTTTTTTTTTTTTTTTTTGAGACGGAGTCTCGCTCTGTCGCCCAGGCTGGGGTGTACAGTGGTGTGATCTTGGCTGACTGCAAGCTCCACCTCCTGGTTCACACCATTCTCCTGCCTCAGCCTCCCAAGTAGCTGGGACTACAGGTGCCCACCACCTCGCCCGGCTAATTTTTCGTATTTTCTTTTTCTAGGTAGACACAAGGTTTTACCGTGTTTGCCAGGATGGTCTCGGTCTCCTGACCTCATGATCCGTCCGCCTTGGCCTCCCAAAGTGCCGGGATTACAGGCGTGAGCCATCGCACCCAGCCATCACCATTATTTTTCAGCTGGGTTATGATGGTGTGTAAATGTGAACAGCTTATTCAGAAGGAACCTTTTAACAGGAGGTCATCGATACAATGCCGTAAATGACAGTGTGGAAGAGATGCCTCATCCAGGTCTTGTCTGCAGAGGTTTGGGCACTGGCTGGACTACTGGGGACCTCGCTGGAAGCTGAGTAAAGGGATATTGTGTTCCTTTGAAAATGAAGGCAAATTGTGGTTGAGACTCCTCAGTAATAGGTATAGAATAAAACATATTGGCCGAACCAAGGACCACAAAGTGTGCACCTGGGACCATTGGAATATCTTCAATAATTTCTGTTATCTTAGTTAGAGGGGGCTTTGTTGGAGAAACTTGGGCATGTAAGTTTCAGTAATTAATAAGTAAGCGCCACTCTTTGGAACTAATTTGGGGTACAGGCTAGACTGTGCTGTTAAAGGGAGAGAGAGTGGTTTTGTAACCTTAGCCTTTAGCATGTTTTTAATGGCTGGGCACAGGCCAGCACACCTTGTTTTAAGGGATATTGAGGGGTGTGCACCGTCTTTACTGGAAATGGCAAGTGGACGGGTTCCCAGTGGGCAGCTGCAACCAGAAGGGCTGGTGACTTAGGTTTGTTCCAGGAGTATGAGGGCACCCACTCCCATGATGGAAGAAGAGAGAGCAGGTGGGTGGCAGATGTTTAATAAAAGTAGTGCCAATAGAGGCATCTAAAGGGTCATGAGGGGCCTGGCGCAGTGGCTCATGCCTGTAATCCTAGCACTTTAAGAGGCCAAAGCAGGCAGATCACTTGAGACCAGGAGTTCAAGACCAGCCCGGCCAACATGGTAAAACCCCATCTCTACTAAAAATATAAAAATTAGCCGGGTGTGGTGGTGTGCACCTGTAATCCTAGCTACTCGGGAGGCTGAGGTGGGAGGATTACTTGAGCCTGGAAAGTCAAGGCTCCCGTGAACCAAGATCATGCCGCTGTACCCCAGCCTGGGCAACAGAGCAAGACTGTCTTAAACAAAATAAAATAGGCTGGGTGCGGCAGCTTACAGCCTGTAATCCCAGCACTTTGGGAGGCTGAGACAGGTGGATCATCTGAGGTCAGGAATTCAAGACCAGCCTGGCCAACGTGGTGAAACCCCATCTCTACTAAAAATACAAAAAAGTTAGCCGTGCATGGTGGTGGGTGCCTGTAATCCCAGCTACTTGGGAGGCTGAGGCAGGAGAATCACTTGAACCTGGGAGCCGGAGGTTGCAGTGAGCAGAGATTGCACCACTGCACTTCAACCTGGGCAACAAGAACGAAAAAAAACATCCTCTGTCTCAAAAAATAATAATAATAAAATAGGCCGGGCACGGTGGCTCACGTCTGTAATCCCAGCACTTTGGGAGGCTGAGGCGGATGGATCATCTGAGGTCGGGAGTTCGAGACCAGCCTGACCAACATGGAGAAACCTTATCTCTACTAAAAATACAAAAATTAGCCAGGCATGGTGGTGCATGCCGGTAATCCCAGTTACTTGGGAGGCTGAGGCAGGAGAATCACTTGAACCTGAGAGGTAGAAGTTGCAGTGAGCTGAGATTGTGCCATTGCACTCCAGCCTGGGCAGCAAGAGTGAAACTCTGTCTCAAAAATAAATAAAATAAAATAAATAAATAAGTAAAATAAAATAAAGGAAGGTGAACTCCCGAGGGTTTGTTCGTGATTCCCTTTATTTTAAAAGCTTCCCCTTTTTACATTTTGTAGGCTCCTCAGAAACTACTGTGACTTGGGTCCCCTTATAAAGTACTGAAAGTTTTTCTTGCCCCAATTAATAGAGTAGTAAAAGGCAATTGTCCCCTCAGAGTGGGACAGTCCCTGGAGGACCACCAAGTCCCCAGGCTAAGGGATGAGGAGGCTGCCGTTCTCTCAAGTCGGGAAAGGAGGGAGGGTATTAGTTCAGTGAGAACAGGCTGTCGAGGGTCCTCAGCCTTCAGAAATGTGGCCGCGTGAGCCCAGGTGCTTATTTTCTGGTTGCCCCGTGATGAGGGTGTTGGGCACACCCACCCATCGTGGGGGCCCATGAGGGTCTGGTTCTTAGTCCTGGGATTTGGGGAAGGGTTTCCAGGTACTCAGGGAAAATAATGGTGAGGCCTGGGTCCCACTGTGGGGGGCCAGGGTTAGTCGAAGTCAGGCTGGGGGCCCTCAGCAGGCGACTGCTGAGCACCAGGGAGCAGCTGCCCATGTCTCGCCTTTGCACGTGCCTTGTCCGGAGCTGCCATGTGACTGAGGGGAGCCTCTTCAGGACTGGAGACAGTCCCAGGGTCCCCCGGCAGTGACATTCAAAGAGACAACAGACCCCTCGCGCTGTCTGCTGTCACTCAGCAGGAGGTGGGTGTGGTCTCCAGGGCCCCTCCACAGTGAGCTCTGGCTGTTGTCACTGGTGGGTGGTTGAGTCCGGGCCTTGCCTTGAGTATCCACAGCAGGGAGTCTCCGAGTGCGCCCGTCGTCCCCACCGGGTGAGGCTTTGTCATCAGTGGTTTTTCTGATTCGTGGGCATGGGATTGGCCACATTGAGGGACAGATGTGGGGGATCTGGGCCAGTGTCCTGGAGGAATTTAGTATACATTTCTGTGGGAGTGAGCACTAACTCTGACCCGGTACTAAATGCCCTGAGTCAGCCCCCTTTTCACTCTGTCAATGCAAAATCTTTTTTTTTTTTTTTTTTTTTTGAGACGGAGTCTCACTCTTGTCACCCAGGCTGCAGTGCAATGACGCAATCTCAGCTCACTGCAACCTCTGCCTCCCAGGTTCAAGCAATTCTCCCACCTCAGCCTCCCAAGTAGCTGGGATTACAGGTGCACTCCTACCAGCCAGCTAATTTTTGTATTTTTAGTAGAGACGGGGTTTCTCCATGTTGGTCAGGCTGGTCTCAAACTCCTGACCTCAGATGATCCACCCTCCTCGGCCTCCCAAAGTGCTGGGATTACAAGCATGAGCCACAGCACCTGGCCAGTGTAAAATCTCTCTCTCTTTTTTTTTTTGAAACAGAGTCTCGCTCTGTCTCCAGGCTGGAGTGCAGTGGCGCAATCTCAGCTCACTGCAAGCTCTGCCTCCCTGGTTCAAATGATTCTCCCACCTCAGCCTCCCGAGTAGCTGGAATTATAGGCATCCGCCACCACACCCAGCTAATTTTTGTATTTTTAGTAGAGACGGGGTTTTTCCACGTTGGTCAGGCTGGTCTCAAGCTCCTGACCTCGGGTGATCCACCCACCTCGGCTTCCCAAAGTGCTGGGATTACAGGCATGAGCCACTGCGCCCGGCCTGCAAAACCCCTTAAGGCAAATTCGAATTTTCTACCATAGAGGAATTTTGGTCTCCAGTTCTAATTCCCCCGTCCCCTGTGATTTTGACCTTTTAGATTATCTGAGGGTGAGCTCTGTGTGTCCCTACCTCGCAGGCAGCACCTCCCTCTCCAGGGTGTCCCAGTGGCCTCTGTGGGACCAGGGTCAGCACCCACCAGCGCCATCATTTTCTGGTGTCAGGGTCAGCCCCCAGGCCTCAGGACCACAGGACCAGCGGCACCAAGTACAGCCCATGCTGTTGCTGTGAGCCTTGCACTCATCTAAGAGCTGGATGGCGGCCTCCAGCATCCGGTGGGGCAGGGACTGGGTGCTCAGGGCATTTGCTTTTGCCCACCAGTCCATGCCAGGGATTACACCCATGAAACCCCCTGGAGTTGGGGGAGAGGGCCGACAGGCACAGGGACAAAGCATGGATATTTGCAAGGGGTCATGGCCAGCCCTGCAGGGATCGCCCATGGTCTGGGTCTGCAGTAGACCTGGATACCTGTGAATGCCGCGGGAGGTGTCCGTACAGCCAGGAGCTCCCCTCAGCTCAGCACTGGGACAAAGGAAAACACCGGGCAGGTGTGGCATGGGAAGTTCCCAGCAGAGGGACCGTGGTCTGAGTGGGTGCCTCCTCGGTCAGGATGTCGGAAACACAGAGCCACGCCTACCTGCCCAACAGCCATTTAGGGTGCACAGTTTAGGCATCTGGCACGTACAGCCTAAAATTCTGCCGGCTGTGGGACAGACCCTAGCGGCATCTCTGTTCCCAGATGTAGTTAATCCCCACTGGCAGTGATTTGAGTCAGCCAGGCGCAGCGGAAAGGCATCTCGCGCTCCATCCCAGCAACTGTGTTAGCTGTTCCAGGGTTTTTTCTTTTATTCTTTTTTCCTTTTGTTTCTCTTGAGAAAACCTCTTCAGTGATCAGACACAAGATGGAAAATAAGGATTTTCTTACTTACAGATCTTGGGGGTACATGGCATGCCTGAAGGCCACATGGAGGCCGGCGGGAGGAGAGAGGATGGAGGGCGAGGATCTGGGGCATCTGCCTTTCCTGGGTTCCAGGGTGTGGGTGGAAGCCCAGGTGGAGAAGAGGGGTTGCAGGGTTTGGAGCAAACACGTGCAAGGAGGGCTCCTGCTCCGCAATCAGTCCAGGTTTTGCATCCAGTCAAGCAGCTGTGTGCAGGTGGGCTTGCAGCAGTGGCCTCTGACCCACAGGGACTAAGAGGGAGGGGTTGGGAACTCAGGTCAGGCGGCTGCCGGAGGCCTCATGGCAGTTGGAGCTCATGTCAAAGAGGATAACACATGTGGAGGCAGCTCAGAAACAGGCCTGCTGCACTGGGTCTGTTTTAGAGGTGGGGTCTCAACATCTTGCCCAGGCAGTTCTCAAACTTTTGGCCTCAAGCGATCCTCCCACTTCAGCCTCTCAAAGTGCTAGGATTACAGGCATGAGCCACCACACCCGACTTAAGTAATATTTTATCAACATTTTTGTTTTGTTTTGTTTTGTTTTGAGATGGAGTCTTGCTCTGTCACCCAGGCTGGAGTGCAGGGGCACGATCTTAGCTCATTACAACCTCTGCCTCCCGGGTTCAAGCAGTTCTCCTGCGTCAGCCTCTCATGTAGCTGGGACTACAGGCACATGCCACCACGCCCGGCTAATTTTTGTATTTTTAGTAGAGACAGGGTTTCTCCATGTTGGCCAGGCTGCTCTCGAACTCCTGACCTCAGATGATCCACCCACCTCAGCCTCCCAAAGTGCTGGGATTACAGGTGTGAGCCACCCAGCCTGGCCTTTATCAACAATTTATTACATACAAGTGAATTATTACTGCTGCCAGTATTAAGTTACCTACTGTGGTTTGTGTTTGAGGTCTGATAGATTCTAACGCTCAGTCTAATGTAATTGGCCAACTCATCTTTTTCCTATGACCTGTCAATCATGCATAGGTTTTGGATTATCTAGAATTAATGTACAGCACTTTTCCCCCAGTGTGTTACGGAAGATTTCAGACATACACCAAATTTGGAAGAACTTTATGGTGAAGACTCATAACACCCGCCACCAAGGTTCTGTGTTAACATTTACCATGCCACTAACCCTCTACCAGACCCATCATCTACTTTGTTTTTGCTTTTGAAGTAAATTGCAAGGCTGGGCACAGTGGCTCACACCTGTAATCCCAACACTTTGGGAGGCTGAGGTGGGCAGATCACTTGAGGCCAGGAGTTTGACACAAGCCTGGCCAACATGGTAAACCCCGTCTTTACAAAAAAATTAAAAAATTAGCCAGGCTTGGTGGCGCATGCCTATAGTCCCAGTTACTCAGGAGGCTGAGGCATGAGAATCACTTGAACCTGGGGGCAGAGGTTGCAGTGAGTTGAGATCGCATCATTGCACTCCAGCCTGGGTGACAGAGAAAGATTCTGTCTAAAAAAAAAAAAAAAAAAATGCAGCTGTCAGGACATGTCCTTTATTGAATTTAATTTTATTTTTAATTTTAAAATAAAATTATTGGGCTGGGTGTGGTGACTCACGCCTGTAATCCCAGCACTTTGGGAGGCAAGGTGGGTGGATCACCTGAGGTCAGGAGTTTGAGACCTGCCTGGCCAGCATGGTGAAACCCTGTCTCTACTGAAAATACAAAAATCAGCAGGGCATGATGGCTCACGCCTGTAATCCCAGCTCCTCAGGAGGCTGAGGCAGGAGAGTTGCTTGAACCTGGGAGGCAGAGGTTGCTGTGAGCAGAAATCACACCACTGCACTCCAGCCTGGGTGACAGAGCAAGACTCTGTCTCAAAATGCATACATACATACATACATAAAATAACCAAGCAGCAGCACTAACAGGACACTTCCTTTAAATACATATGTGTCATTGATTGGAGATCAGTGTTTGTTTACAGTTTTTTCTTTTGAGGTGAAAATTATATAAATGAAGTGCACAAATCTTAAGTGTGAATTTGCTGAGTTTTAACAAATAGACACACTTGTGTAAACCAAACCTCTGTCAAGATATATAATGTTATTGTTGCCCAGAAAGTTCCATCGGTACGCAGTACACCGTTGAGGAAACACACTTGTAGCTGGAGGAAGACAAAGAACTGCATAGTTTGTGAAACTATGGTTCTGATGGCCACTGTTTGTGGTCATTTTCACTAAAAGTATTGATTGGGATATTCTAAACTTGCAGGGGAGCAAGGCTCCTGTGTGTGGTTCGTGCCAGACTTAGACCAGGAAGCAAGGTGGCCTTAGCTCGTGGCCCAGGCATCCCATGGATGATGTCAGTGTAGTGAACCCTAACGTCATGGGGATTCGTCGGCGCTCCGGACATCATCTGGAAGCACTGAAGTCCTGTTGGGGCAGTTGGAAGAGAGTCCGTCCTCAGTCTTAACCCTATGTGGCTGTGCGACACGGTACCTGAGGTGCTGCTGTCTCCTCTCAGGGGACGGTTCCCACGACCGTCATTGGGTGTCTGAATCGCCTGAGATTTTTTTTTTTTTTTTGAGACGGAATTTCACTCTTGTTGCTCAGGCTGGAGTGCAATGGCACCATCTTGGCTCACAACAACCACCTCCTCCCAGGTTCAAGCGATTCTCCTTCCTCAGCCTCCCTGGTAGCTGGGATTACAGGCATGAGCCACCACACCCAGCTAATTTTGTATTTTTAGTAGAGATGGGGTTTCTCCATGTTGGTCAGGCTGGTCTCGAACTCCCGACCTCAGGTGATCTGCCTGCCTCGGCCTCCCAAAGCGCTGGAATTACAGGCATGAGCTACGGCGCCCGGCCTTGCATGAAGAGATCTTGAGTAAGATCTTGTCAGCCAGATAGGAAAAGATGATTCTGTTTTTGTTTGTTCGCCTTTGAAGGGGCAGTGGTGAGCACAGGTGCCCTGCTTTAGAAGTTCTGAGTGTGTCTTGTACAAGAAGGAGGTTAGTGATGGGCCCCCCCGGGAGCCACAGGCTCTGGTCCTGTCCTCCCCTACCGCGGTGTCTGACCTGGCCCGGCAGGCGTCTCTGGCAGTGCCTCCATGTAGACTCTGAATCCAGGCTGAGTTTCAGTCGTGTTTGTTGGGGGTTCCTTGCCAGGGCCCTGACCCTGGGACGCCTCGTCGCGGCGTCACGTGCTGTGCTTTCCGTGGCTGTCTTACCGCGGGAGGCCTCTGGGAGGCAGCAGAGCCCACCCTTGCTCTTTGTCCAGGGATTGGTGCTCTGGGCCCCGCGCCTGGAGGGTCCTTTAGGCCAGGTGGATAAAGCATGGCCTCTCCACTCACCTGTTTGTTTTCCGAGTTCTCTTTTGGCAGTTTTCAGCCGATTCTGGTGATGTACGAAGGGAGGGGCACCGCTGGGCCTGCCATACAGCTGCACAGTGAGCGAGCGGCCTCGAGGTGGTGGGTGAGGGCCCCCTCCTGGGAACACCGCCAGCCCTGCCTGCAATGTTGAGAAACTGTTACAATGGAACATTTTTATCTGAGTAGTCACAAAAAACACATGTAACTTGTTGATAGCCTGATGAGAGATGTTTTGGTTTTAGTTTCTCAGAGACAGAGTCGCACTCTGCTGCCCAGGCTGGAGTGCAGCGGTGCGGTCTCAGCTCACTGCAGCCTCCACCTCCTGGGCTCAAGCGTTCCTCTCATTTCAGCCTCCCAAAGTGCCAGGATTACAGGCACGAGCCACCACGCCCAGCCCAAGAGATCTATTCTTAAGCGTCCTGTTACATTGATATGAGACATAGGGGAGGACCCTGGCATTTAAAAGGAATCTTACATGCTTGCTAAAAGGGCACTACACATAGAGAAAACGACATAAAAACTTTTCTTCATTTTTTTCCCAATTTTTCTTTTGACTTTTATAACCAGGAGCTTTAGGAGTGAACTCGTATTTTTAAATTTTAATATGAATATAGGTCAGGCACACTTCATTTTCTTCCACTTCACTTTGTTGTGCTTTGCAGATACTGCTGCTGCTTTTTCTTTTTTTTTCCCCTGTAGATGGAGTCTCGCTCCTGTCGCCCAGGCTGGAGTGCAATGGCACGATCTTAGCTCACGGCAACTTCCACCTCCCGGTTTCAGATTCTCCTGCCTCAGCCTCCCAAGTTGCTGGGATTACAGGCGCGCACCACCATGCGTGGCTAATTTTGTATTTTTAGTAGGGACAGGGTTTCACCATGTTGGCCAGGATGGTCTCGAACTTCTGACCTCGGGTGATCCACCCCCCAGGCCTCCCAGAGTGTTGGGATTACAGGTGCGAGCCACTGCGCCCGGCCAACATTTTTTACAAATTTAAGTTTTGTGACAACCTTGTGTTGAGCAAGTCTTGTCAGTGCCATTTTCAACAGCACATACTCACTTCTGTCTTTGTGTCACATTTTGATAATCATTGCAGTATTCCAAATTTTTTTATTATATCCGTTATGGTGCTCTGTGATCTTTGATCTTTAATGTTGCTACTGTAATTGTTTCAGGCACCATGAACTCTGCCTGTATGAGATGGTGAGCTTAATCAATGAATGGTGGGTGTCCTGACCCACTGAGCAGCCATTCCCTACTTCTCTCCCTCTCCTAGAGCCTCCATATTCCCTGAGACTCAGCAATATTGAAACTAGGCCAATTAATAACCCTGCAATGGCCTATAAGCGTTCAAATGAAAGGAAGAGTCACATGCCTCTCACTTTATTGCGAATGCTAGAAATGATCAAGCTTAGTAAGGAAGGCGTGGTGAAAGTTGAGACAGGCCAAAACCCAGGCCTTTTGCATCTGTTAGCTAAATTGTGAATGCAAAGCAAAACTTCTTCAGGCATGGTGGCTCAAGCCTGTAGTCCCAGCTTCTCAGGAGGCTGAGATGGGAGGATCGCTTGAGCCCAGGAGTTTGAGGCTGCAGTGAGCTATGATCACACCACGGTACTCCAGCCTGGGTGACGGAGTAAGACCCTGTCTCAAAAAGATAATAACAATAAAAAGAAAAGTTCTTGAAGGAAATTGGGAGTGCTATTCTGGTGAACATAGGAATGACAAGACGGTACAGCAGCGTTATTGCTGATATGGAGACAGTTTCAGTCCCCCTGAAACTAACTGGATAGAAGATCAAACCAGACACATTCTCTTAAGCCAAAGCATCGCCTCTAGAGCAAGACCCGAACTCTCTTCAATTCTGTGAAAGCTGAGAGGGGTAAGGAAGCTGCAGAAGAAAACCTTGAAGCTAGCAGAGGTTGGCTCATGAGGGTTAAGGAAAGAAACAAGTCTCCATAACAAAAGCACAAGGTGAAGCAGCCACTGCTGATGGAGAAGCTGTGTCAAGTTGTCCAGAAGACCTAGCTAAGATGATTGATGAAGGTGGCTACACTGAATAATAGATTTTCAGTGTAGACAGAACAGCCTTCTGTTATAAGAAGATGCCATCTAGGACTTTCATAGTTAGAGAGAAGGCAATGCCTGGCTTCAAAGCTTCAAAGGACAGGCTGCCTCTCTTGTTAGGGACTATGTACACACATTATATTGTTTTCTGAATGTTCACAAATCAGACGCAGCCATAGAACCAGCACAGATTAGGAAACAAAGCATGATCAGCTCTACAGAAGCCTAGCGGTATCCCTGCCAGGCACTACTGCCCCAGGGATAATCACTGAGTTTTGCTTGGTTTTGAACTTTTTATAAATGGAATTTTACAGCATACAGTCTTTCATGTTTGGGTTCTTTCACTAAAAAAAAAATTTTTTTTCAGAGACAGAGTCTCACTCTGTTGCCCATACTGGAGTGCAGTGGCACAATCATAACTGACTGTAATGTCAAATTCCTGGGCTCAAGTTTTCCTCCCACCTCAGCCTCCTGAGTAAGGGGGACTACAGGTGTGCACCACCATGCCCGGCTAAGTTTTATTTATTTTTAATTTTTTTTTATTTTTTGGAGATGGAGTCTTGCTCTGTCGCCCAGGCTGGAGTGCAATGGAGTGATCTCAGCTCACTGCAAGCTCTGCCTCCCAGGTTCACGCCGTTCTCCTGCCTCAGCCTTCCTTCCAAGTAGTTGGGACTACAGGCGCCACCACCACGCCCAGCTAATTTTTTGTATTTTTAGTAGAGACAGGGTTTCACTGTGTTAGCCAGGATAGTCTTGATCTCCTGACATCGTGATCCACCTGCCTCGGCCTCCCAAAGTGCTGGGATTACAGGTGTGAGCCACCACGCCTGGCCCATGCCCGGCTAAGTTTTCTAGTAGTCTTTCTTTTTATTATTATTATTATTATTTTGAGACAGAGTCTCACTGTGTCGCCCAGGCTGAAGTACAATGGCACAATCTTGGCTTACTGCAACCTCCGCCTCCTGGTTCAAGTGATTCTCCTGCCTCAGCCTACCAAGTAGCTGGGACTACAGGCATGCACCACCATGCCTGGCTAATTTTTACATATTTTTTAGTAGAGAAGGGGTTTCGCCATGTTGGCCAGGCTAGGCTGGTCTTGAACTTCTGGCCTCAAGTGATCTGTCCACCTGTGCCTCCCAAAGTGCTGGGATAACAGACGTGAGCCACTGTGCCCGGCCTGATTTTCTAATACTATACTAACTTTGCATTCTTTTTTTTTTTTTTTTTTCTTGAGACAGAGCGTCGCTGTTGCCCAGGCTGGTGTGCAGTGGCATGATAGCTCACTACAACCTCTGCCTCCTGGGTGTTTCACATGTCCGTGTGAAGAGATCACCAAACAGGCTTTGTGTGAGCAACATGGCTGTTTATTTCACCTGGGTGCAGGCGGGCTGAGTCCGAAAAAGGAGTCAGCAAAGGGCGGTGGGATTATCATTGGTTCTTACAGGTTTTGGGATAGGCAGTGAAGTTAAGAGCAAGGTTTTAGGGGTAGGGGGGTGGATCTCACAAAGTACATTCTCAAGGGTGGGGAGAATTATAAAGAACCTTCTTAAGGGTGGGGGAGATTACAAAGTACATTGATCAGTTAGGGTGGGGCAGAAACAAATCACAATGGTGGAATGTCATCAGTTAAGGCTATTTTCACTTCTGTGGATGTTCAGTTGCTCCAGGCCATCTGGATGTGTACGTGCAGGCCACTGGGGATATGATGGCTCAGCTTGGGCTCAGAGGCCTGACACTGGGTTCAGGCAATTCTCCTGTGTCAGACTCCCGAGTAGTTGGGACTACAGGTGAGGATCATCACGCCCAGCTAATTTTTGTATTTTTGGTAGAAATGGGGTTTCACCATGTTGGCCAGATTGGTCTCAAACTCCTGGCCTCAAGTGATCTGCCCTCCTGGGCCTCCCAAAGTGCTGGGATTATAGGTGTGAGCCACCACGCCCAGCCTAACTTTGCATTCTTGAAATAAACCCACTTGTTGATGATGTGTTATCTTTGTTACATATATGACAGGATTTAGCTTCTGAATATTTTGTTTAGGGATTTTACATCCATCATTGTGGATGAGATTGGCCTTCAAGTTTGTTTTCTCATACTGTTGTCAAATTTTGGTATCAAAGATGAATTAATCTCATATACACTGTTGGAGCATGTAGCATCTCTTTCTGTTTTCTGGATGTAACTAATAATGTAATAATAAAATGTAAATAATAAAACAGAATGAACAAATAACCAAAATGAAAAAGGAGCCACCACCTAGATATTTCAGACTATAATAAAAAGATATTTTGGGCCGGGTGTAGTGGCTTACACCTGTAATCCCATCACTTTGGGAGGCTGAAGTAGGAGGATTGCTTGAGGTCAGGAGTTGGAGACAAGCCTGGCAACATAGTGAGACCTTGTCTCTACAAAAAAATAAGGAATTAGCCAGACTACAGGTGGTGCACTTTGGGAGGCCAAGGCGGGTGCATTGCCTGAGCTCAGGAGTTTGCAACCAGCCGAGGCAACACGGTGAAACCCCGTCTCTACTAAAATTACAAAAAATTAGCCGAGCATGGTGGTGAGCATCTGTAATCCCAGCTACTCAGGAGGCTGAGGCAGGAGAATCGCTTGAACCCAGGAGGCGGAGGTTGCGGTGAGCCGAGATCGTGCCATTGCACTCCAGTCTGGACAACAAGAGTGAAACTCTGTCTTAAAAAGAAAGAAAGAAAGAAAGAAAAAAAGTGGTGGTGGTTGGGGGGAGCTATTTTGAGCACATTTATGCCAAATATTTTAAACATTTAGATAAAATGTATAAATATCCTAGAAAAATACAGTTTATCAAAACTGACACAAGAAAAGGTTAATACATAATTATTTAAGTGCTAAATAAATTGACTTATAATTTAAAACCCTTCCTCAGAAAAAATGCCAAGCCCAGATGGCTTCACCAACTTGTACTAAACAGTGAAGGAAGAAATAGCAACTATCTTACATATATACGTTCAGTAAAAGTTGGTTTATGCTGTGCATAACCAACTGATTCTTCACTTTGTAATATAAGCTTTTCATTTAATTATATATCTTTCTATTATAATAATGGTAGAATGGTATTCCATTATATGAATAGTCTTTACTGGGTTAAAAACCCCCATTTTTGGAAATTTGGGTTCTTCCTTATTTCCCCACAATTACAAAATGCAGTGAGCCTCATTGTACTCATTTCCATGTACATACAGCAGTCCACTTAGGATAAATCCTAGGGGAGCAGTTTGGGGGACAAAGGGTGTGTGATATATCAATTTTTTTGGCGACATATTGTCAGCTTTTAAAAAAAGTTGTATTTTGGTCAGGCACAGTGTCTTGTGCCTGTAGTCCCAGCTACTTGGGAGGCTGAGGCAGGAAGATTGCTTGAGCCTGGGAGGTCAAGGCTGCAGTGAACTGTGGTTGCACCATGGCACTCCAGCCTGGGCAACAGAGCAAGAGCCTATCTCAAAAAAAAAGTCATTTATTTACAGTCCCACCAACAGTACATGGTATGATTGTTGCTTTAATTCTTTTTTTTTTTTTTTTTTGAGACGGAGTCTTGCTGTGTCGCCCAGGCTGGAGTGCAGTGGCACGATCTCGGCTCACTGCAAGCTCCGCCTCCCGGGTTCACGCCATTCTCCTGCCTCAGCCTCCCAAGTAGCTGGAACTACAGGCGCCCACCACCACGCCTGGATAATTTTTTTTTTTTTTTTGTATTTTTAGTAGAGACGGGGTTTCACCATGTTAGCCAGGATGGTCTTGATCTCCTGATCTCATGATCCGCCCACCTTGGCCTCCCAAAGTGCTGGGATTACAGGTGTGAGCCACTGCACCCTGCTGATTGTTGCTTTAATTCTTAGCAGTGCTCAGCATTATTTTTTTTTTAAGTCTTTATCATAAAGTCCAAATTTCTCAACCTCTTTGCAGTGCTTCCTGTGTCTTTACCCTGCCCCATCTTGCCCCACTCTCCCCTCATACTTCTTGCTCTAGCCGTGGTGGGATTAAAAAAAAAAAAGACAAGAGTTTCACTCTGCCACCCAGGCTGGAGAGCAGTGGCGTGACCCTAGCTCACTGCAGTCTCAAACTCCTGGCCTCAGGCTCCCAAGGTGCTGGAAGTACAGGTGTGAGCCAGTGCACTCAGCAGTGAAATTCTTTAATTTTTTTTTCTTTAGACAGGGTCTCATTCTGTTGCCCATAGTGGAGTACAGTGGCACCATCATGGCTCACCACAGCTGTGACCTCCCAGGGTCAAGCAATCCTTACACCTCAGTCTTCTGAGTAGCTGGGACCGTAGATGTGCATCACCGCACCCAGCTAATTTAAAAAAACAAATTTACTTTTGTAGAGATGGGGTCTCCTTATGTTGCCCAGGCTGGTCTTGAACTCCTGGCCTCAAGCAGTCCTCCTGCCTTGGCCCCTCAACTGGGATTACAGGCGTGAGCCACCACATCCAGCCAGATTTTTTTTGGGGGGGAGGGGGGATGGAGTCTCACTCTGTCCCCCAGGCTGGAGTGCAGTGGCGCGATCTCAGCTCACTGCAAGCTCCACCTCCTGGGTTCACGCCATTCTCCTGCCTCAGCCTCCCGAGCAGCTGGGATTACAGGCTACCGCCACCATGCCCAGCTAATTTTTTTGTCTTTTTAGTAGAGACAGGGTTTCACTGTGTTAGCCAGGATGGTCTCGATCTCCTGACCTTGTGATCCACCGGCCTCGGCCTCCCAAAGTGCTGGGATTACAGGCGTGAGACACCGCGCCCGGCCCTGGCCCAAATTCTTTAAATCAGGAACTTGATTGATATTTTTGTGCATCACAACCAGACCCAGGCCTTCCTGTCTGCCACTGCTAACTTATTTCCTTTGTCAGGTTTCAGCTTGAACCTCACTCCTGGCATTTTCTCTGACCATGTAGACTAGGTTAGGGCAATAACATATTTACACAATTTCTGTCACATGGTGTATCATTATTTTTAAGAACTTACTTGCTATCTACTTGAGTAGAACATAAACATCATGAGATCAGAGACTATATTTATCTTCCTGTATATTCCTTACCTAGAACATGCCTGGCCTTCTAAATATTTGTTGAATAATTTGCCAATTTGATAGGTGAAAAATCATAATTTGTTTTGATGTGACTAATTTGATAACTAATGAAGTTGAATATTTTTATCCTGTTGATTGGCCATCCCATCTTTACTTTTGAATTCTGCCTTTCACATGTTTCCCTGTGAGAGCACTGCCTTCTGCATGGTGGTTTGTAGGAGCTTCTACCACATCGTGGACATTATCCCTGATGGAAGGTTTTCTCTAGTAACTCCTTCATATTTTTCTTTAACAGATTCCGAGGTTGGGACCAAGAAGGAACTATCTATTTTAAACCAAAAATTTTCCGAAGAAGTAAAAACCCCAGAATTTGTATCAAGAAGTCTCTTAAGGGATAATGCACAGGCAGCTGAGTTTCGGGAAGCATGGGGCCGTGAGGGTAAACTCGAAGAGCACCTGGGAAATTCTGCCAGGCAGAGTTTGAACAAACCCAATATTCACAAGAGAGTTTTAACAGAAGCTACCGTGGGTAGGGAAAGATCTCTGGGAGAAAGACCCCAAGAGTGTAGTGCATTTGATAGAAACTTGAATCTGAACCAAAATGTTGTCAGACTTCAAAGAAATAAAACAGGAGAGAGGGTCTTTAAATGTGATATATGCAGCAAAACCTTCAAATATAATTCAGACCTAAGTAGACATCAGAGAAGTCACACTGGGGAGAAGCCATACCAATGTGGCCGGTGTGGGCGAGCCTTTACTCACAGCTCAAATCTTGTTCTGCACCATCACATTCACACTGGAAATAAACCATTTAAATGTGATGAATGTGGGAAAACTTTTGGACTCAATTCTCACCTCCGTCTTCATCGGAGAATTCACACTGGAGAAAAACCCTTTGGCTGTGGTGAGTGTGGGAAGGCTTTCAGTCGAAGCTCAACTCTTATTCAACATCGGATAATTCACACAGGAGAGAAACCCTACAAGTGTAATGAATGTGGAAGAGGCTTTAGCCAGAGCCCCCAGTTAACTCAGCATCAGAGAATTCACACTGGAGAGAAGCCGCATGAATGCAGGCACTGTGGGAAGGCCTTCAGTCGAAGTTCCAGCCTTATTCAGCATGAGAGAATTCACACTGGAGAGAAGCCCCATAAATGCAATCAGTGTGGGAAGGCCTTTAGTCAGAGCTCAAGCCTTTTCCTCCATCATCGGGTTCATACTGGAGAGAAACCCTATGTATGTAATGAATGCGGTAGAGCCTTTGGTTTTAACTCTCATCTTACTGAACATGTAAGGATTCACACAGGAGAAAAACCCTATGTTTGTAATGAGTGCGGCAAAGCCTTTCGTCGGAGTTCCACTCTTGTTCAGCATCGAAGAGTTCACACTGGGGAGAAGCCCTACCAATGCGTTGAATGTGGGAAAGCTTTCAGCCAGAGCTCCCAACTCACCCTACATCAGCGAGTTCACACTGGAGAGAAGCCCTATGAATGTGGTGACTGTGGGAAGGCCTTCAGCCGGAGGTCAACCCTCATTCAGCATCAGAAAATTCACAATGGAGAGACTCGCAAGTGCAGAAAACGTGGTCCAGCCTTTGTTCATGGCTCTAGCCTTACACCAGATGGACAGATTCCCACTGGAGAGAAGCACAGCAGAGCCTTTAGCCATGGTGCAAATCTCATTCTGCGCTGGACAGTTCACACTGGTGAGAAATCCTTTGGATGTAATGAATATGGAAAAGCTTTCAGTCCCACCTCACAACCCACGGAAGATCAGAAAATGCATGCTGGGGAAAAGCCCTATAAATGTCAAGAATGTGGAAACGCCTTCAGTGGAAATTCAGCCCTTATTCGACATCAGGTAACTCACACTGGTGGGAAACCCTGTCATTGCAGTGTGTGTGGGAAAGCCTTCAGCCAGAGCTCACAGCTCACACCACCTCAGCAGACTCATGTTGGAGAGAAACCTGCTTTAAATGATGGATCTAAAAGATACTTTATTCAAATCAAAAAGATTTTCCAAGAAAGACATTTTTAAAGTGATAAATGCAGAAGACAATTTAGCAACTGTTCACTTTACGTTAGAAGATAAGATGGCATAATGAAAGATAAATAAGGTCTAAATATTCCTGGCAAAGTAAAATAAATAGTTCAGATGACTACTAAAAGTCATTTAAAGTCATTAAATCTGGGAGTAAACACAAGAGAATTCATTCTGGGAAATCAGGCTGTCTGTGTAAAGGCTACTGCTGTGCTCAGGAGTTGAACCGTGTGGTGCTGTGTCCGGATATTCATGATGAATGGATGGAGGGTGTGAAAAATGAGCCCAGCTGGTGCTCTGGGTCTACCCTACCTGACATCCTTCCAGTCTTATCCTTTGTTTCCTATCCAGGCCCAGGCTTGTGGCTGAGAACATCCACTTTCAGTCCCATACATCTGCCTCCAGGCAGAGAACTTGGGCCTGCTGGTGGGGCTTAGCCTTATTCCTTCCACCACCTCTCCCACCAACCTGCAGAGGAACTGCAGGTAGACGTTTCCTCCTTGCTTGGAGCCCCAGTTTTTACATTTCATTTTCATTAAAATGGAAGTTAGTTTGGTTTTGGTTCTAAGGAACTCTACAGTTTAGCAGAGAGACGGACCTTAAGGGCCAAGAAAGCAGGGGCCTACCAAGTATCCCCACTTTTGAAAATTGTAATTACTGATAAAAAAAATTTTTTAAGGCAGGTTTATTGAAGCTTAATTTATAAACAATAAAATTTTTTCAGTGTATAGTTCTGTGGGCTTTGACAAAAGCAAACAATTGTGCCACCACCACATTCCAGATATTGAACATCTTCACCACCACCCAGAATTCCTTTGTGCACTCTTGTGGTCAACCCCTCCTCAACCCCAGTCTGTGGAAACCACTGGTTTGTTTTCTGTCCATCGCCTCACCATTTCCAGGATTACAGTATGCAGCTGTTTGCATGTGGCTTCACTGAACATGATGCATTGGAGTCATCCACATTGCCTGTGTAGAGTGCTTTTTTACACCGAGTAGCATTCCATTGTATGGACGAAGCCATTTGTTTATCCGTTCCCCCATGGAAGGGTATTTGGGCATTTCCAGTATGGGCAACTATGATTAAAGCTGCCATAACTGTGTATCAACTACAGGCTGTTTTGTGAATCTAACCTTTCAGTTATCTTGGGTAAACAGGACTGGGATTGCTGGGTCACATGGTAAGCTTATGTTTTACTTTTTTTTTTTTTTTTTTTGAGACGGAGTCTCGCTCTGTTGCCCAGGCTGGAGTGCAGTGGCCGGATCTCAGCTCACTGCAAGCTCCGCCTCCCGGGTTTATGCCATTCTCCTGCCTCAGCCTCCCGAGTAGCTGGGACTACAGGCGCCGCCACCTCGCCCGGCTAGCTTTTTGTATTTTTTAGTAGAGACGGGGTTTCACCGTGTTAGCCAGGATGGTCTCGATCTCCTGACCTTGTGATCCGCCCGTCTCGGCCTCCCAAAGTGCTGGGATTACAGGCTTGAGCCACCGCGCCCGGCCTATGTTTTACATTTTAAGAAACTGCCAAACTGTTTTACAAAGTCAGTTGTGCATCCCACTGACGATGTGAGTTTAGTTGCTTTGAATCCTCACCAGATCTTGGTATTGTACTTTTTTTTTTTTTTTTTTTAGACGGAGTTTTGCTCTTGTTGCCCAGGCTGGAGTGCAATGGCACGATCTTGGCTCACCACAACCTCCACCTCCTGGGTTCAATTCAAGCGATTCTCCTGCCTCAGCCTCCTGAGTACCTGGGATTACAGGCATGCGCCACCACGCCTGGCTAATTTTGTATTTTTTGTAGAGATGGGGTTTCTCTATGTTGGTCAGGCTGGTCTTGAACTCCCGACCTCAGGTGATCTGCCCACCTC
Source organism: Trachypithecus francoisi (assembly GCF_009764315.1). Lineage (NCBI taxonomy): Eukaryota > Metazoa > Chordata > Mammalia > Primates > Cercopithecidae > Trachypithecus > Trachypithecus francoisi. The sequence goes on along the minus strand of NW_022681472.1, from coordinate 99,921,064 downwards.
AGGCTCCCAAAGCGCTGGGATTACAGGCGTGAGCCAATGCACCCAGCAGTATTGTTCATTTTTTAATATTCTAGCTATTTTAGTGGATATGTAGTGGTATCCGTGGTTTTAATTTGCATTCTCCTATTGACCATGGTTGGATAAGTAAGCATCTATTTAAAGAGTTTCATTGGGAAGTTTGAATAACACTGTAGTAGTTAGTTTCTCAGTGTGATCACCTCTGAAATTCTGATAATCAATTTTTTTTTCTTCTTTTTTTTGAAACAAAGTCTTGCACTGTTGCCCAGGCTGGAGTACAGTGGCGTGATCTCGACTCACTGCAACCTCCACCTCCAGGTTCAAATGATTCTCCTGCCTCAGCCTCCCGAGTAGCTGGGACTACAGGCGCGCACCACCATGCCCAGCTAATTTTTGTATTTTTCTTAGAGACGGGGTTTCACCATGTTGGCCAGGATGGTCTCAAACTCCTGACCTTGTAATCTACCCGCCTCGGACTCCCAAAGTGCTAGGATTACAGGCGTGAGCCACCGTGCTTGGCCTCTGATTTTCACTTCTGAGACTCTACCTGCAAGAATCTTTTTTCAAATCTACTCTTCATTCCCTCCAGGTCTAACTGAGACATTTCCCCCCTACAAGGAGCCTTCCTTAATCTCTCATTTCATCTTTGTTTTCTTTTTTTCTTTTGAGACAGTGTCTCACTCTATCACCCAGGTTGGAGTGCAGTGAAGCGATCACAGGTCACTGCAGCCTTGACTTCCTGGGCTCAAGGGATCCTCCGACCTCAGTTCCCAAGTAGCTGGGACTACGGGCACACACCACCATACCCAGATAATTTTAATTTTTTGTAAAGATGGTGTCGCACCGTGTTGCCCACGCTGGTCTTGAACTCTTGGGGTCAAGTGATCCACCCACCTTGGCCTCCCAAAGTGCAGGCCTTACAGGCGTGAGCCACTGTGCCTGGCCCTACTGTTTTCTTAGGGAATTTGGGGTCACTGCTGCATTTGGTTTAACATCCATTCTGTGATTTGCTGCACTTATTCCCCCTGCTCAGGTTCTGTCTCCCCCACTTTATTATTAAAATTCTTATCACAGAACCTCTTCCAAGTGTGGGAATTGCCAGCCTTCGTGTGGTCCATGTGGAATGGTCCACACAAAAGAGGGAGTGGATAGCACAGGCTCGCCTGGAGGGTCCTGTCTCCCTCTGCAATGAATTCACTCTGACCTCAGGAAAAACATTGAATCTTCTTCGGTCTCTTTTTCTCCAACTCTAAAATGGAGGGGGGGGGACAACTCCCCCACTTGTAAAAAAATTACTCTCTTTACTCTTGTCTCCCATAGCACAACATTCATATCCCCACCATTTCAACTCACATTTTCCTTTCTACCTGGTTACCCTGCATTCCACGGAGAGCTCTCTGCTGTCAGAGACGTCATCTTACGCGCCTTTTTATCTCCAGCACGTGATATAGAACAGGTGCTTAGGATGTACTTGGGAAGGAAAGAAGAGAGGTGACAGTAGGAGAGAAAGGAAATAGTGCCAAGAATGTGCTTTGTGTAAATGTGAACCCTGTGTTCTGCTTATGCTGTGTTCATGAGCACACTGGCTACATTAAAACTGTTTTCCCCTTCTAATCTACTGGAAGGCTCCCACAATGATGCCTCCCTTAAGAGGCCCACAGGTCTCACATTTATGTAGAATGTAAGGAAGCACCGGGACATGGGAGGGCTCCTGTGTGGCTCTAACAGCTGTTTTGACACGTACTTGCTGTGGACCCTGGGACTGAGGATGTTAAAAGGAAAATTCATGGTTAAGCACTAAGAGAGTGAGGGAACACCTCGGGCTAAAAATGAAGACTGAAATGAAAGAGCCTCCCACCTGGAAACTGATGCTAGGACAGCTCTGGGGCCCGTTTATAGCCCCCATGAAGACAGTGAGGCCTGGGTGGCTTGAGGGTGATGGTTGGAACCTGGGCCCCTATCTAAAGGGTTGAACCCCCTGTATAAAGACAGACTAGGAAAAATCCACCTGCACATAGGGAGATGCTGGGCAGTCTCTATAAATTTAGGAGATGGAGATGGAGCTGGAGTCCTGGGAGCCCAAGGTGACTAGAAGTCAAAGGAGCAGAAGAAAACTGTAACACAACAGAAGTAAATATCCTCAAGCAAGCATCTGGAGATACTAAAAACCTCTAAAATCAGATATTTTAAAACTAAGAAAAAAAGTGTCTCGTCCTATATTTTGCACCCCCAAAAAGAAACAGGAAGAAATACAGGAAGATATGGAACTTAGGTAGGAAATTATAGACAAAATGACTCTTTCAAGCCTACTTCTAAATGGTTAAAAAAAAATGAAAGAGAAATAATATAGCAACAGTTAAGAACTGGTGAGTCTGAGTTAAGGTTATTTGGGAGTTCTCTGCATTATTGCAACTTTAAGTTTGAAATTATTTCAAAATAAAAAGCTCAGAGAGACCAGGCGTGGTGGCTCACGCCTGTAATCCCAGCACTTTGGGAGGCCGAGGCAGGTGGATCATGAGGTCAGGAGATTGAGACCATCCTGGCTAACACAGTGAAACCCTGTCTCTACTAAAAACAGAAAAAATTAGCTGGGCACGGTTGCAGGCACCTGTAGGCCGAGCTACTCGGGAGGCTGAGGTGGGAGAATGGCATGAACCCAGGAGGTGGAGCTTGCAGTGAGTTGAGATTATGGCACTGCACTCCAGCCTGGGCGACAGAGCGAGACTCCGTCTCCAAAAAAAAAAAAAAAAGCTCAGGGAGATGTTGGTCAAAGGATACCAAATTTCCTTTGTGTCCATTGGAGGAAGTAAATAGGAGGCAAAAGTTCAAGAAATCTACTGTACAACATGGTGACTATCGTTAATAACAATGTATTGGGCCGGGCGCGGTGGCTCAAGCCTGTAATCCCAGCACTTTGGGAGGCCGAGTCGGGCGGATCACGAGGTCAGGAGATCGAGACCATCCTGGCTAACATGGTGAAACCCCGTCTCTACTAAAAAATACAAAAAACTAGCCGGGCAAGGTGGTGGGCGCCTGTAGTCCCAGCTACTCAGGAGGTTGAGGCAGGAGAATGGCGTAAACCCGGGAGGCAGAGCTTGCAGTGAGCTGCAATCCCGGCCACTGCACTCCAGCCCGAGTGACAGAGCAAGACTCAGTCTCAAAAAAACAAAAAAAAAAACAAAAAAAACCAATGTACTCATCAAAACTGCCAAGAGGTTTTTTCTCACCACAAAAAAACGTATGTATGTATATGCTAATTAGCTCAATTTAGCCATTTCACAATGTATACATATTTCAAAACATGTTGTACATGATAAATATATACTTTTTTTGTCAGGTTCAAAATTAAATAAAAACTTTAAGAAAGCTTAAGGCCGGTCATGGTGGCTCACGCCTGTAAACTCAGCACTTTGGGAGGCTGAAGTGGGTGGATCACCTGAGGTCAGAGTTCGAGACCAGCCTGGCCAACATGGCAAAACCCCATCTCTACTAAAAATACTGTCCTTCAACTTCTATTACTCAGAGCTTTAAAAAAATCAGTCTATTACTAAGTCCAGTCTTCATTAATTTATAAACTTTTGTCAAATAACCTATTGTACTTTCATAATTATAAATCAAAAATTAGGCTGGGCATAGTGGCTTATACCTGTAATCCCAGCACTTTGGGAAGCCGAGGCAGGAGGATTGCTTGAAGCCAGGAATTAGAGACCTGTCTGGGCAACGTAGTGAAACTCTGTCCATACAAAACCCACAAAACTTAGCCAGTCATGGTGGCTTGAGCTTATGGTCCTGGCTACTTGGAGCTTGAGGTGAGAGGATTACTCGAGCCCAGAAGTCTGAGGCTGCAGTGAGCTATGATGGCACCAATGCACTCCCGCCTGGGTGACTAAGCAAGACCCTGCCTCTTAAAAAAAATTAATATACTAAGAAGTTAAATGTTCAATTTAAGAAGTTAGACAAAGATTATTAGAGTAAACCTAAAGAAAGAAGTAGTAACGAGAAAATGACAATTTTAAAAAAGGAAACAATAAAGTCGATGAAGAAAACCAAAAGGGGCAGGTTATTTGAAAGAGATACCAAAAGCACAAGTGACAAAATAAAAAGAGAAATATTGACCACATCAAAATTAAGAATTTTTGTGCTGCAAATGATACCATCAAGAAAGTGAGCTGGGCTGGGCGCGGTGGCTCAAGCCTGTAATCCCAGCACTTTGGGAGGCCGAGACGGGCGGATCATGAGGTCAGGAGATCGAGACCATCCTGCCTAACACAATGAAACCTCGTCTCTACTAAAAATACAAAAAACTAGCCAGGTGAGGTGGCGGGCACCTGTAGTCCCAGCTACTCGGGAGGCTGAGGCAGGAGAATGGCGTGAACCCGGGAGGCAGAGCTTGCAGTGAGCTGAGATCCGGCCACTGTACTCCAGCCCGGGCGACAGAGCCAGACTCCGTCTCAAAAAAAGAAAAAAGAAAGTGAGCTGGGCACAGTGCCTCACGCCTGTAATGCCCTGAGCACTTCGGGAGGCCAAGGCGGGCGGATCACGAGGTCAGGAGTTTGAGACCAGCCTGGCCAATATGGTGAAACCTTGTCTCTACTAAAAATACAAAAATTAGCCAGGTATGGTGGCAGGCGCCTGTAATCCTAGCTACTCAGGAGGCCGAGGCAGGAGATTTGCTTGAACCCAGGAGGCAGAAGTTGCAGTGAGCCAAGATCGCGCCATTGCACTCCAGCCTGGGCGACGGAGCCAGACTCCGACTCAAAAAACAAAAAAACAAAGTGAAAAGACGACAGCCAGGCATGGGGGCTCAGGCCTGTAATCCCAGCACTTGGGGAGGCTGAGGTGGGCGGATCATCTTAGGTCAGGAGTTTGAGACCAGCCCGCCCAACATGCTAAAACCCGATTGCTACTAAAAGTACAAAAACTGGCCGGGCGCACTGGCTCACGCCTATAATCCCAGCATTTTGGGAGGCCGAGGTGGGCGAATCACGAGGTCAGGAGTTGGAGATCAGCTTTACCAACACGGTAAAACCCTGTCTCTACTAAAAATATAAAAATTAGCCAGGTGTGGTGACGTGTGCCTGTAGTCCCAGCTATTCGGGAGTCTGAGGCAGGAGAATCGCTTGAACCTGGGAGGCGGAGGTTGTGGTGAGCCGAGATTGCACCATTCCACACCAGCCTGGACGACAGAGTGAGACTCCGTCGCAAAAATAAAAAAAGGTACCAAAAACTATCCAGGGATGCTGGCGCACGTCTGTAGTCCCAGCTACTCGGGAGGCTGAGGCAGGAGAATGGCGTGAACCCGGGAGGCGGAGTTTGTGGTGAGCCAAGATGGCACCATTGCACTCCATCCTGGCCGACAGAGCGAGCCTCTGTCTCAAAAAACAAACAACTGAAAAGACAACCCTCAGCAGGTGAAAATACCTGCAAACCATCTATCTGCTAAAGAACTTGTATCCAGAACAGAGAAACAACTCTTACAACTCAATAAAACAAGTAATTTTAAAATGGGCAAAAGTTTTGAATAGATATTTCTTCAAAGATACACAAATGGCCATTAAGCATGTGAGGTGATGCTTAACAACATTAGTTAACAAGGAAATACAAATCAAAACCAGAAAGCGACACCACTTCACACCCACCAGCTATGATTATGATTTTTAAAAAAAGGCCAATAACAAGTGTTGATAAGGATGTGGAGAAACTGTCGTGTATCGCCGTATGGATGAACAGATGCAGAATGGGAAGGTACAAGAAGTTAAACCTTGAGAAATTCTCAAATTCAGACTAAGGCTTTCTTCGGTCACTTCCTGAGGCCATGCACGCATCCTTTGGGCCCTTCACCACCTTCCCACACCCAGTTCCATGTGGCCCCTGCTTCTCCGGGTCGAGGGCCGAGGCTGCTCACCTTTTCCTGGGAGAGTCCTAAAGCCGCTGAGGCAAAGAAGGCCCAGCTCCCTCCACCCCGATGGGACCGCGCTGAGGTCCGATCCAAGCGGGCTCCAGACTCCCCTGCAGGACTGGAGCGGGTCATCCCGCAGCCTCTGCACGACGCTCACCCGGGCTGGCTCTTCTTCCCAGTCCTCACTGGCCGAGCCTGCGCCTCCCAATAAGCCAAGATTACAGGAAGCGTCACCTCAGGGTCTGCTTCTGGGGACCCCACCCTGACGCACATGGTCGTCATTGCAAGTTCTAAGGCGTTTTGACAAATCGTGCTTTAACCTCCACAGAGGGAAGTCCCGCGGAAACTCCGCGCGGCCCCTGCTCCCGGGCAGGTCAAGGCAGAGCGTGACTTCTGGGGGTCAGGCGCTTCCGACGGATTTTGAAAGGGGGGCTACAGCTTCCGGAACCCCAGGTTTAAGGCGCGGAAGAATCTAGGGCCACCAGAAACTTGTGGTCAGACAGCAGCTCCCACCCGGCGGAAAACGCGCGCTCTTAAAAAGGCGCTGACGCGATGGCGCCAGGTTTTCCCTCAGAAACGTTTCTCTTTCATCTTTCCGACCCATTTAGGGGATGCTTGAGGCAAAGGATTTCTCGCCCTCTACCCACTCGAGGCGCTGGGCCAGAACTGAGGTGGAAAGCGCTGAAAGAGGCGCGCGCCGGGGGCTCCTGCGGGGACCCCTCAAGCCACTCTCGGCGTTGCCCCGCGGACTCGTTAGCGACATCCCTGTGGGCGCCTCGCGTTCCCGCCGTACAGGAACGACCAGGTGAGGCAAGGAAACGCCCGGCTGGGGCAGCGAGGACGCGGCCCCTCCCCACGCTTTTGCCCTAACCACCCCCTCGGGCGCGCTTCGCCGACCACGCGGCAATGCGGACGCCCAGACTCGAGGGCGGGGCGAAACGGCCCCCCTTTCCGGGAGACCGAGCACTTCTGGGCGTGGCCCCGCCACACGCCGCCACCATCGCGCCCACTGCCACTTATGGGTGCTCCTCGGCTGGTCAGGGACGTGCTGGGGCAAAGCGGGGCGGGCAGCAGGGGCGAGTTCGCGCTTCTCTCGGGTCCGAAAGGAGCCCTGCGCCGGAAACCCGGGCAGAAACCTGTTGGGACCGCACCGGAAGTAGCCGTCCGCGGAGGTCTACGCATGCACTCTCGGTCCGTTCTGGGACATACGGTTGACCGCCCACTGGGTGGTTCAACGGTCCCCGACGGGAGCTGGGGTCCGGGCGAGGAAGGGGGCCAGTTGAGCTCTTAGTGTGAAGCGACTGCGGGACATCCTGGTGAAGACAGGACCTAAAGCCGGCAGAAGATGCTGTGATGTAGATGCAAATTGGGGCATCTTGATGGTCAGTGATGCCACTGGCGCTCGCGAGGTCACCCAGAGACAGTGTTGAGTGAGAAGCGGCCCTGGTGCCCCTGGGGCAGTTGAAGAGGAAAGAGGCGCCCTGGGCATGGAGACCAATGGGGTGGCCCTGGTGGGAGGTGAGGGACCCAGGGGCTGGGTGCCACAGAGTCCCTGATAGAACTAGGCCCCTGAGACCTCAGTGTTGCTCCGGACTGTTGAGTTCCTTGGAGAATGAGAACTAAGGACTGAAGGTAGAAAAAATAACTTATCTGTAGGAAAAATAGGTATCTTGGGAATGTTTCCAGGTGGCTGTGGTTGATGATACCCACAGCAGGAGCCCAGAAGCAACATGTCAGAACCTTAGTCTTGTCACCCATTTGGGGAAAAAGTTATCTCCTAGTCACAAAGATAAAGTTGCCTTTTACCATTAGCCTGGTAAAGTCCACCGTGGTGGCAATGAGAGGTGAAGCCAGCTGGACTTCCTGGGTCCAGTGGGGACTTGGAGAACTTATTCTGTCTTATAATGGGATTGTAAAATGCAGTAATCAGCACTCTGTAGCTAGCTAGAGGTTTGTAAAATGCACCAAACAGTGCTCTGTAGAGCTAGCTAGAGGTTTTTAAAATGGAGCAATCAGCACTCTGTAAAATGGACCAATCAGCAGGACATGGGTAGGGACAAATAAGGGAATAAAAGTTGACCACCCCAGCCAGCAGGGGCAACCAGCTGGGATCTTCTTCCTTGCTGTGGAAGCCTTGTTCTTTTGCTCTTCACAGTAAATGTTGCTGCTACTCATTCTGGGTCCGTGCCATCTTTCAGAGCTGTAACACCCACTGTGAAGGTCCGTGGCTCCATTTTTGAAGTCAGCAAGACCATGAACCCACTGGAAGGAACCAACTCTGGACACAGTAACAGTCGCTGCCATTCATGGAGCACCTGCCATGTGGCAGGTGGTGCTAAGTGCTCTGCGTGTGCCAGGTAAGGATTGACATCAGCATTTCACAGGTAAGAAAACTGAGGTTAAACAAATTGCCTGTGATCCCGATCCATCTGTCCCACTCCAAAACCCTCTTTTTGCTCCCCCCAGGCTCTGACATTCGATGTGGCTGGCCATCGTAGGGACAGGCAAGAGACTGTCTTTAAATGTGTTACTGAATAATTTGGGAGTCATTCTGAACTTCCATCAACTGTAAACTTATTGTCCCAAAGGGCATAGAATGAGATATTAATTTCATGAGCAGAAACCTAATCATTCATTAGAGAAACACAGAGGAAACTAACATTCAGCTTGGACTCTAAGCCTTAGAGGAAAGAAAATGGAAAGACAAAGAGCCAATAATGTGCAGATACTGTCCAGGCACTGTCCATTCCTCATGTTCTGGTTCCTGTTCCTCCAGCTTCCCTCAAGACCTGTGCACAAACAGAGGTACAATCCCAGTGGCAACACCAGGGTTGCTGACAACTTTCGGGCACATGTTAAGAATCTAGCCTCGCCGGGCGCGGTGGCTCAAGCCTGTAATCCCAGCACTTTGGGAGGCCGAGACGGGCGGATCACGAGGTCAGGAGATCGAGACCATCCTGGCTAATACGGTGAAACCCCGTCTCTACTAAAAAATACAAAAACTAGCCGGCGACGAGGCGGGCGCCTGTAGTCCCAGCTACTCGGGAGCTGAGACAGGAGAATGGCGTGAACCCGGGAGGCGGAGCTTGCAGTGAGCTGAGAGCTGGCCACTGCACTCCAGCCTGGGCGGCAGAGCCACTCCGTCTCAAAAAAAAAAAAAAAAAAAAGAATCTAGCCTCCAGCAGGGCTCATTTGTGCCCTGGCTTTCTGGTCTTCTATGTCCACTTCCTGGAGTGTAGGAATCATCTCAGCATGAGGGAAGAATCAGGTATCAGAGCCTGCAGAGCCACTGTCCAGACTCTGGGCAGGTGAGTTTGCCTCTCAGTAACCTCCCTGCTGATCTCTCCAGTACAAGTGTGCTATGACCCAGGCCCTTGACCAGAGCATTCAGCCACAACCAGTGTGGGTTCTTTTTTTGTTTTTGTTTTTTGTTTGTTTGTTTGTTTTTACCATAAAATCCCATGTGAAGGAAAAGGAGCCATGAGGGTAATCAAGAAGCCAGTTTATAGTCTGAGGAACAGGGCAGTGTAGCTATGACACCTGGCTGACATGTGAGGAGAAGAGCCATGCACACCATGGAGCACAGTACCTTTGTGGGCACAGGGAGCTGCCAGGTGCTTCGCAGACCACGTACCCAGATGGCCTTGAAGAGGAATTCTGAAACCCTCCTGGTTCAAAATATCCTACAGCTCCCATGGCTCCAGGACTGAACACACTCCCCAGCAAAGCCTGCAAGGCCAGGATCTGCAGGATCCTGGTCCTGCCCTGGTCCTCAGTCACACTCCCAACCCCACAGCATCTGAGAGAATCGGCCTCTTCCCAGCTCATCTGTGTTCCTTCTGCTATCATCTTAATCCTTCCAGGCCCAGTTATAATTCTTCATCCAAACCTTCCTAACTCCTCTTCCCCAATCAACCCTTCCCTTCACTGCAAGTCCTGTGGCACTTACGATCTTGGCAAGTGTCACCTGGCATCCAAGGGTATGTACAACAGGACAAGTGGAAGAGAGTGAGCCAGACACAAATCAGTGATGCACAGAAGCACCTGTTGGTGACAGCAGCTGCTGCGGCTTCCCTTTTGTGAATGTAAGGTCCGTTTTCCCTGTGAGGAGTAGAAAATTGTAGACAAGACTCAAGAGTCTACCCTCCCCTCCCTTTTGAACAAATTTTTTAGAGACCAGGCGGTCTCTCTCACCGACTGGAGTTCAGTGGTGCAGTCATGGCTCACTGTACTTTCAAACTCCTGGGCTGAAGCGATCCTCCTGCCTCAGCCTCCCAAGTATCTGGAAATACACGTGCAGGCCACCACACCCGACTAATTTTTAATTTTTTTTTTTTTTTGTAGAGACAGGGTCTCAATTTGTAGCCTAGGCTAGTCTTGAACTCCTGGCCTCAAGTGATCCTCCTGCCTCAGCCTCCCAAGTGTTGGGATTACAGGCGTGAACCACCGCGCCCAGCCCTCCCTTTTTTTTTTTTTTTTTTTAAACACAAGGCAACAGCTTGTTTCTTACACCCAGGACTGGGGGTGGAATCCTGGAGAGTATGTGGGTCTGGCTGCTCTTCTCTGCACCTCAGGCCTTGGAAGACAGACGGTCATCCCTGGCACAACCCAATGGCAGGTTGTGCCATTGTCTGATGACAAAGGAGGGGCAGATGGATGCATTTCATAGCTGTGTTCCTCTCAAAGCTTTCCTCCTTTTCCCTCAGACTGTGCCTAGAGGAAAAATCTAACCAGAAACTTTTTTTTTGAGACAAGAGTTTCACTCGGTCACCTAGGCTGGAGTGCAGTGGTATGATCTCAGCTCACTGCAACCTCTGCCTCCTGGGTTCAAGCAATTCTCTTGACTCACTGGAGTAGCTGGGATTACAGGCGTACACCACCACACCTGGCTGATTTTTGTATTTCTAGTAGAGACAGAGTTTCTCCATGTTGGCTGGGCTGTTCTCAAGTGATCCACCTGCCTTGGCCTCCAAAAGTGCTGGGATTGTAGGCATAAGCCACTGCACCCAGTAAGTCAGAAACTTTTCAACAGCTATTTTGTATAAACAATGAGCTATTTAGTTATATCTATGATTGAAGTTCACAAAATCAATTGCTCTTACCATCAATGGCTTTATAATCCTTTATTTGTGTTTCTACTTTAATGACATTATTGTATGCATCACTATTTCAATTCGAATTACCTTTGGGAGGTGTGAACTAGATATAAGTAATCTTTAACACATATATTTTTGGGACAGAGACTTGTTCTGTTGCCCAGGCCAGAGTACAGTGGTACAATCATGGCTCACTCCAGTGTCAACCTCCTGGGTTCAAATGATCCTTCCACCTCAGCCTCCCAAGTAGCTGGGATGGCAGGTACCCACCACCATACCTGGCTAACTTTATTTCTTTGTAGAGATTGGGTCTCACCATGTTTCCAGGCTGGTCTCAAAGTCCTGGCCTCAAGGGATCCATCTTGGTCTCTCAGAATGCTGGGATTACAGGCGTAAGCCACTGTGCCCAGCCTTGATTGCATTTCATAGTGAAAACTTCATTCTAAAGTCAAGGATTTTATTTTATCCTAAGCTGCTGAAGGCTTATGTTAAAATAATTTTATGTTTTCAGCATAGCCAGTAGCCGCAATGGATTGCCTTCTGATGAAAATACAGATCCTACATATTGGTGCGGCTGACACTCATTCTACATGCTTTCAGATTTAAGAAACTTAGTGCAGAGGTATAGGAAGCTACCTCAGCTATTCTGTTTGATTTCACGAAGACCTTGAGTCATTGCTCATCGTTGTTCAGGATAAAAAGGCAGCTTTGGGGACCCAACACTAACTCTAATAGTTTTCCATTTTCCTGTGCATCCACTTTGGGGGTTGCATTTATCTGCCTCTCTCTGGGTCTGGTCTCTGCTTCTGGTTTCTGCATATTTGAGATCAGGCCACACCATGGATCCTGGTCTCCCCTAGCATTTCCAGTGGCATTCCCAGCCAGGAATAAGGCTGTCTTTGTCTCCATCTGACAATTCCAGTCTAAAGCAAGATTCCCTACAGAGCATGGCCACCCGGGGGCAAGCACCTGCTAGGGCAGTTTATTCAAAAGGGCAACAGCAGGAACCCACATTTCCACCTACTTCCCACAGTACACCAAAGCCTCTCATATCCATTATATTCTCTATGAATTATCTCATTGTAATTAATACATGAGTTCCAACTAAATGTTTTTTCAACATTCATTACATCCATAGGGGTTCTCTCCAATAGGAACTCTCAAGACATTGTATAATGAGCTACAATGAAAGGCTTCCCACCTTTGTTGCGTTCTTGGATGCTTTTCCCTCCTGTATGAATTGAGGGGTTCCTCTCCAGTAGAATTTGTGAGATAGTGACCGAGAAGCTAGCTCACACTGAAAGCCTGCGCATATTCCTTTTAACTTATACTCGCTATCCATAGTGTGAATAACCTAATGTCTAGTAAGAGTTGAGCTGTGGCTGAAGCATTTCCCACATTCACTACATGCGTGTGGCTTCTCTACAGAATGTGTTCTATGGCAATGAATCAAGTGTGACATCTGAATAAAGCCTCTCCCACACATGACACACAAATAAGTTTTCTCTCCAGTGTGTATTCTTTGATGATCAATCAGGTGTGATGTTTGAAGCCCCTTCCGCACTCATTGCATTTTTAGGGCTTCTCTCAAGAATGCCTCCTTTGATTATGAATCATGTGTGATGGCTAACTGAAGCTTTTTCCACACTCTTTACATTCAAAAACTTTCTCTCCTGTACGACTTCTCTGATATTGCATGGGACTTGCTTTCAGATTAAAGGCTTTCTCACACTCAATACATTTATAGGGCTTCTCTCCAGTATGTATCAGTTGGTGTTTAATAAGGTTTGAATTCCCACTAAATGCTTTGCCATATTCATTCCACCCATAGGGCTTTTCTCCAGTATGAATTATCTGATGTTTAACAAGTTTTGATGTCTCCCTAAAGCTCTTGCCAAATTCACTACACACAGTGTTTCTCTCCACCATGAATTTTCTTTTCCTTTTTTTTTTTTGAGATAGAGTTTCACTGTCTCCCAGGCTGGAGTGCAGTGGCGTGATCTCGGCTCACTGCAAGCTCCGCCTCCCAGGTTCACGCCATTCTCCTGCCTCAGCCTCCCAAGTAGCTGGGACTACAGGCGCCCACCACCATGCCTGGCTAATTTATTTTTGTATTTTTAGTAGAGAAGGGGTTTCATCGTGTTAGCCAGGATAGTCTCGATCTCCTGACGTCATGATCTGCCCACTTTAGCCTCCCAAGGTGCTAGGATTACAGGCATGAGCCACCGCGCCCGGCATTTTTTTTTTTTTTTTTTTTTGAGACGGAATCTCACTCTGTCACCCAGGGTGGAGTGCAGTGCCGCAATCTCAGCTCACTGCAACCTCTGTCTCCCTAGTTCAAGCAATTCTTCTGCTTCAGCCTCCTGAGTGGCTGGGATCATGGGCATGCACCACCACACCCAGATAATTTTTGTACTTTTAGTAGAGATAGGGTTTCACCATCCACAGTGAATTTTCTGATGTTGTATAAGGCTTGAGTTGTGATTTTTTTCCCACATTCAATACATACACAAGACTTCTCTGTAGTATGAATTATCTGATGCCAAGTAAGGTGTGAGTTCTTGCTGAAAGACTTCCCACACACATGACATCTATGGGGCTTTGACCCACTGGTAACTGCTTGATGTCCACTCAGACATGACTCACATGGAAAGCCTCAGCCACCCATCCTCCATCTACTGGCTCTCTCTTCTGGCCTGTCCCTCAGAGGTACAACAGGTTTTGTGCCCAGAGACAAACTTTTCTCCAAGTTATTACATTCCTGGTATTTGTCTCCTGCATTGATTTTCTTTTTTTTTTTTTTTTTTTTTTTTTTTTTTGAGACGGAGTCTTGCTCTGCCACCCAGACTGGAGTGCAGTGGCCGATCTCAGCTCACTGCAAGCTCCGCCTCCGGGTTTACGCCATTCTCCTGCCTCAGCCTCCCCAGTAGCTGGGACTACAGGCGCCCGCCTCGTCGCCCGGCTAGTTTTTTGTATTTTTAAGTAGAGACGGGGTTTCACCGTATTAGCCAGGATGGTCTCGATCTCCTGACCTCGTGATTCGCCCGTCTCGGCCTCCCAAGTGCTGGGATTACAGGCTTGAGCCACCGCGCCCGGCCTCCTGCATGATTTTCAAGGGGGAGCTGACCACTTGCCTGAACCTCTCTTTTTTTTTTTTTTTTTTTTTTTTTAGACAGAGTCTCGCTCTAGCCCGGGCTGGAGTGCAGTGGCCGGATCTCGGCTCACTGCAAGCTCCGCCTCCAGGGATTATGCCATTCTCCTGCCTCAGCCTCCCGAGTAGCTGGGACTACAGGCGCCCGCCACCTCGCCCGGCTAGTTTTTTGTATATTTTAGTAGAGACAGGGTTTCACCGTGTTAGCCAGGATGGTCTCGATCTCCTGACCTCGTGATCCGCCCGTCTCGGCCTCCCAAAGTGCTGGGATTACAGGCTTGAGCCACTGCGCCCGGCCTGAACCTCTCTTTTGGGGAAGTAACTTCATCCTGGTTTTGTTTGTTTGGTTTTTGAGACCGAGTCTCGCTCTGTCGCCCAGGCTGCAGGCTGGAGTACAGTGGCGCAGTCTCGGCTCACTGCAAGCTCCGCCTCCCGGGTTCTGGCCATTCTCCTGCCTCAGTCTCCTGAGTAGCTGGGACTACAGGCACCCACCACCATGTCCAGCTAATTTTTTGTATTTTTAGTAGAGACGGGGTTTCATGGTGTTAACTAGGATGGTCTCAATCTCCTGACCTCATGATCCACCCGCCTCAGCCTCCCAAAATGCTGGGATTACAGGCGTGAGCCACTGCGCACGGCCATCCTGGTCTTTATTGTGAATTTTTTCCAGCAATATTCTGCTCCTGTCTCAATCCTACAAGCTGATCGAAACTCAAACTCCTCTGGATTGCCTCCTGGGAAAATCTCCTGAGTTACTCCTTGTAATTGTTCTTCAGATTTTTCTGTTGGGGTTGATTGTTTATGCTTTGTCTTGACCTAAGAATCTGAAACAAAGAATGGAAATTAAAAGTTTCTCTGTGAAAGAAGAAATTGATTGAGCCAAAGCAAATTTCTGTGCAGCTCATATGTCTCAGCCTGAGTTGAGTTTTATTTTCCCTTCTGTTAATGACTTTATTCCATTTGTCTTGTATCACGCTTAGTTGTGTGTGTCCATCTCTCTCTGACTGGATTGAAATTCTGAGGGCAAATGCCTTCTCAGACAGATACTTGCAGCACCTTGATGGCACAGTGCACAAAGCAGGAACTGACAACTAAAGAACTAGGGATTCATTCCAGCAGTGTTTGCCAGGTGCCTCCTGGGTACCTGGCACTGCTTGAGGTACCAGGGACTTGGTGAATGAATGAAGTCCCTGTCCTTTAGCATTCTCATGTGGAGACCAACAATATGATAGGACATCAGGGCAGGGTAAATCATTCTTCCCCAAACTACGATGTTCTGCACAAACCAAAATGTACACTCCCTGAAGACAAGGACTTGGTTTTGCTTATACTTAACCCCAGCACCTAGGAGAATGCCTGCATGCAAGCAGCGTGCAAACTGTGGAAATAGGAGAGGGTGCTGGGGGCATGCTCCCATGTGAACACAATGTGGAGTTTTGTTTGTACTTTGACATGTAAGTGCTAATCAGCTCATCAGGGAAGCCTAGTCACCACTAGAAAATGGCTGTCCCACCTGAGGAGCTGCACAAGGAGTAGCACAATGGGCTTGCACTTCCCCTCAGAGGGAAGGTGGGGCCAGGACAGGAGCCAGACTAGACAATCAGGGGTCTCTGAGCTGGCCATTCAAACTCCCCCCTCACAGCTCACACGCACAACACATTACGGCTTCCCCTGAGACACTTACCTCCTCACTCACCTGTGCAGTGACCCATAGCATTTTCCCCTGCTCCCGCTGGGAGATAACCCTGAGTGTGGACACTAAAAAACCTGTTTATCAAGAAGATAATGGTCAGTGCTGGAATATCTGAGCTGCCCCTGGCTGAGGGCCACAGAGGCTGCAAGAGGAGGGGGATCTAGAGGAGGTCTCGAGAAGAATGGGTGATGAGATCATTGGGCACTCCCTGCTGGGACACGGGTACTGGGGATGTACCATACCCATGGACTGGGGATGTTTGGTCTATGAGTCAAGAGAGCCCAGGGAACCAGTCACCTGGGGATGGGGAGCTGGGACCTGAAACCCACCATGTGATGCTTATCCAGAGCTGTTAGGATGCAGTGGTTCTCAAGTATCACATGCTGGTAGAGTGCTCTCGGAGGGGGTCCCAGGTGCTGCCCCTCCTCCTGTGTGAGGTACATGGCCACCTCCTCAAACATCACTGTGCCCTAAAATCACAGGTGCTCACTGCCCAGAGAGCCTCACCCCTGCCCAAGGGCAGGCACACCTTGCAGCTTGGACTGAGTTTCTAGCAAGAGGCTCTGTGTGCATCTCCCTACCTTCCAGGCAGATGTTTAGGAAAAGAGCTAGGGGTAGGTTGGGCAGGGAAGGTGTGACTATGGAAACACAGAGCTCTCAAAACTGGGCTCTCCCCTCAGGGCCCTGCACGCTGCTCAGCTCTGTGGAAGGGGCAGCCAGCGGGGTGGGCCTGCATCTGGGGAGGGAGATTCTGTTCTTGGGGCCCCAAGGGTCTGCTGGGCAAGGGGCTCTAGGCTGAGGGGGAGAGGCCTTGGGCAGCAACTGTTCCCCAAAGGTCAGCTCACCTGGGGCTCAGCCACCATCGCTGGGCTTCTCCTGGGAAGGATAGAGGCAGGATGTCAAAAGGAAGACACAGAAGGGCAAGCCCATGCCCCGCAGACCTGTGTGCTGCAGTGGCCCCAGGTCACAAGCTGTCTTAGGAGCTGGTGACCCTGCATTTCCTTCAGCATGAAGGGTACTTGCCCCCAAGACCTTCTCACCTGGGCTTAGTGCTGCTGCAGAGCCCTTGAATTCAGGTTCAAGGATGATACTGTGCCTCTGCTGCTTGGAGTCTGGGGGATGTGACCTGACCCTGACCCTGCCTGGCAACACCTCCCCCTGGTACCCTCTCCCACCCCCAGAGTTCGGGTCCACTGCAGGCTCCCTCGGGTCTCCAGCTTGCCTTCCTCCCTAGGGCACCTCAAATCAATGCCTTGCAGGGGTGAGGCATGTTCAAGAGGGGCTGGAGTCATGCTGGAGGGGTGTGCATCCTCAGAGTTGCCAGCAGGAGGACCTATAGTTCAGGCCTGGAGAAAACCCTTTTGGTAGAGCTGGCAGCAGGCCCCAGATTGGGAATGGCAAGGGATGGGGGCTCACCGCTCCACCTGCTCCCCTCCTCCCCAGCCGTCCCCAACCCTGCCTGAGGCCAGGGTGCCTCCCGCCCCCAATCACCACCCTGGTCGTTGGTCTCCCAGTCTCTGCCCGCCCCTGGCTCAGCCCACTGTGACTTGGGTTTGTAAACTGGCTTCCTCACCAGGCCCCTGGCCCATGGCCCTGTCCATCTTGAGGCCTCAGCTCTGCAGCCTCCCTGAACCCCTTCGAAAGAGGCCACCACAAAAGAAGCCACCATGGCATCGTGGTTGCGGGTGCAGGGGCATGGCCTGAGCTAGACCCAGGAAAGGTGGTCAGCAGGGGTCTCCCCCCAGCTGCTGGGGGACAGGCCATAATTGGCTGCATGTCACCTCAACGACCTCTGCCTTATGGACAGCAGAGACCATGACTCCACCCACTGGGGCATGAAGGACAGGGAGTGTTAATCTGTGTGGGCTCCAGGTTACACCCAGAACATGGAGTATAACAGATAGATGGCCACACGTGGTCACAAGTCAGTGTCCTAAATAGAAACAAAAAGCAGGGAAGCTATTCCAGATTAAAAGAGCCAGCAAGATGCGGTGGCTTAGGCCTGTAATCCTAGCACTTTGGGAGGCCAAGGCAGGTAGAGCCTTTGAGTCCAGGAGTTTGAGACTAGCCTGAGCAATATGGTGAGACTTGGTCTCTATAAAAAAATACAAAAAATTAGCTAGGCATGGTGGCACATTCCTGTAGTTCCAGCTACTCGGGAGGCTGAGGTGGGAGGATCACCTAAGCCTGGGAGGTTGAGGATGCAATAAGCCGTGATCGCGCCACTGCACTCCAGCTGTAGGGACAGTGTGAGACCTTGTTTCAAAAAAAAAAAGAAAAAAAAAAAGGAGCCTGAAGAGACACAATTAAATGCAACATGCAACTTTGATTTGATTAGCTTCTGAATTAGAGGGGAAAAACCCAGCTATGTAGATATTTTAGAGACAATTGGAGAAATAAGAGTTTCGTGACCATGGGATTGTTGTTTGTTTGTTTTTTGAGACGGAGTCTCACTCCGTTGCCAGGCTGGAGTGCAGTGGTGCGATCTTGGCTCACTGCAACCTCTGCCTCCTGATTCAAGTGATTCTCCTGCCTCAGCCTCCTGAGTAGCTGGGACTACAGGGGCATGCCAACACACCCAGCTAATTTTTGTATTTTTAGTAGAGACGGGGTTTCACCATGTTGACCAGGATGGCCTTGATCTCTTGACCCCATGATCTGCCCACCTCAGCCTCCCAAATGCTAGGATTACAGGCATGAGTCACCGTGCCAGGTGACCACAGGATTATTGTTAATTCTCTCAGGTGAAATAAAGTATTGTTATCATGTAAGAGAATGTCCTCACCTCTAGGAAATAGGCTGAGGTACCTAAAGGAAAGTGCCATGATGTCTACAAATTACAGCAGACCCTGGAATAACACAGGTTTGAGCTGCGAGGGTTAGTTATAATTGGATTTTCTTCCGCCTCAGTCACCCCTGAGATTGCAAGACCAATCCTCCTCTTCCTCCTCCTCCTCAGACTACTGAAGGTGAAGACAATGAGGATGACCCACTTTCACTTAATGAATATTAAATATATTATCTCTTCCTTGTGATTTTTTTTTTTTTTTTTTTTTTTGAGACGGAGTCTCGCTCTGTGGCCCAGGCTGGAGTGCAGTGGCTGGATCTCAGCTCACTGCAAGCTCCGCCTCCCAGGTTCACGCCATTCTCCTGCCTCAGCCTCCCCAGTAGCTGGGACTACAGGCGGCTGCCACCACGCCCGGCTAGTTTTTTGTATTTTTTAGTAGAGACGGGGTTTCACCATGTTAGCCAGGATGGTCTCGATCTCCTGACCTCGCGATCCGCCCGTCTCGGCCTCCCAAAGTGCTGGGATTACAGGCTTGAGCCACTGCGCCCGGCCCCTTGTGATTTTCTGAACACCATTTTCTTTTCTCTAGCTTATTTTAAGAATAGAGTATATAATACATATAATATAAAAATATGTTAATTGACTATATTATGCATAAGGCTTCCAGTCAACAGTAGGCTATTAGTGGTTAAATTTTAGGGGAGTCAAAAGTTATGCTTTAATTTCAACTGCACAGGAGTCACTGCCCAACCCCTGTATTTTTTTTTTTTTTTTTTTGAGGCGGAGTCTCGCTCTGTCCCTGGACCTGGAGTGCAGTGGCCAGATCTCAGCTCACTGCAAGCTCCGCCTCCCGGGTTTAGCCATTCTCCTGCCTCAGCCTCCACAGTAGCTGGGACTACAGCGCCCGCCACCTCGCCCGGCTAGTTTTTGTTTATTTAGAGAAGTTTGAGAGCTAATTTTCAAGGTCCAGTGGTCTGATCTGTGCCTCGATCCGGTCCAATCCCAGTGCTGGGATGACAGGCTTGAGCCACCGCTCCCGGCCTCCCCTGTATTATTCAAGGGTCAATGGTATTTTCAAATTACTTTTCAGCAACAAAAAGTAAATATATTCAAAGATACAGCCAGTGTGGCAAAATGTCAACGACCGTAGAATCTAAATGAAGGGTTTATGATGTTCATAATACTTTTCTGTGGATTTGAACATTCTCAAAATTACAAGCACTGTGGAAAGTAAAAAGCTCCTCTTCAAAGTTTCTACTTCAAATCAGAAATGTTATTGGTATTTTCTCTCAGAGCTAGTTCTGTTCAAGCTTCTTATTTTATAGTGATAACTCTGTTAAGCTTTATATAGCAAATGTAACGGAATAAGCATACTGTATGCCTGTGTACTCTGACTTCAGTATTTGTGTTAGACATGTTCACAGGCATGTAGTACATTCTGTGTCCTTTTACCTTAACCAAAATATTCGTGCTGGACATGCCCAGACATGTCCCAGCTTACAGCCTATGCCCCTTCCTTATTTGGAAATGTTATTACTGTTCTAAAGTCTTTTCGTTAGCAACTTCCTCTTTTCCTTTGTTCCTCATTGACTTGACCTATTTAGGAAGTTTTAAATTGTTAGCCAATCAAATTCAGCCTAGAATGTGAGGTTCAACTCCAGCCAATGGAGACAGGACACAGCAGTAGGGACTTCATGCATTAGGGATAAATATTCCTGTCTCCCTTTGTTTGGTGTACTCTCGTGGCGAGACTGCTGGCAAGCAGTACCATTTCTGCAGAAAGTAAAGTTGCCTTGCTGAGATAACTTTTTGTCTAAATGCTGACTCTTCCTTGCGACACCAGGGAATAAGCATTTATTTCTAACAAGCAGCAATAGAAGACACCACTCTGGCTTCCTACAGAGAGCAGTGTGGAGGCAGGAGAGGACAGGGGAGGAAACCTGTGGTCCAGGGTCCAGTGGCCTTTTCCTATCTTAGTGCTCCACGTTCGCTAAGTCGGAGGTACCACCTGTCATCACCACCCCATGGCCATTCATGCTTGAGAGGAGAGTCCTGCACAGACAGAGCCAGGCTCTGCTCCACATTTCCGTCTTTAGGCTATTCCCTGGCCCCCACCACCCCCAGCACGCTTCCGGCCCAAGAGCCGTGCAAGGACAGCAGGGCGGCTTCCAGGTATCTTGTGGGGAATTGGACGTGAGAAGAGCTGAGAGAGGAGCCCTGGGTGACCCTTGAGTGGAATCAATGAATGAATGAATGATTTCCTCTCACCTCCTCGAGTTTACTTCATATTGGTGGATCGTCTCAGGAAGACTCCAGAAGTGAGTGCCACCAGTCAGCTTTCTGGCAGTACAAGTGGGGAAAACGCAGGGCTGAGGATGAGGCCAGAGGTGGGAGTCTCGCTTGTCCCTGGACCCTCCCTCTCCAACTTTCACCAGACAAAATGGCGGACGCCGCCCAGCGACCACGTCTCCACCTTAGAGGACACAGCCCCGAGACAACTCCTCTCGTCCTGCACTAACCTCACCCGAAAGCACGTCATTCACCCTTCACATATCCTGCTCCAGGAACACTCTCCTCACCCTTCACAGACCCGCACCACCGGCAACACGGCTCTCACCCTTCACGGACCCTCAAGCCAGGAAAACACCCCTCTCCCTTAACAGTCCCTCATGTCGGAAAAACGCCCCTCATCCTTCACAAACACCTGCACCCCAGGAACACGTCCCTCACCCTTCACAGACCCTCATTCCGGGAACGCGCCCCTCATCCTTCACAGACCTGCACCAGCGGCAACACGGCTCTCAGGCTTCACAGACCCTCAAGCCGGGAAAACGCCCCTCACCCTTCACAGCCCCTCATGCCAGAAAAACTCTCATCCTTCACAAACACCCCCACCCCAGGAACACGCCCCTCACCCTTCACAGACCCTCACTCGGGGAACAAGCTCCTCAGCCTACACAGACCTGCACCCCATGACCACACCCCTCAGCCCACCCAGGGACCACGCCCCTTGCCCCTTATAGACTCCGCCCGGCGACCGCACATCCTTTAGAGACCCGGCCTCGCCCCTGCATCCCTTGTAGATCCCGCCCTGTGACCACACCCCTCGCCCTTCATAGGCACCGGCCCGCCACTGTGCACCTTTTATTGGCCCCGCTCCGTGACCACGCCCCCGCACCCTTGATAGACTCCACCCCCGAAGAACCTTCGCAGGAGCACAGTGACCCCGCCTCCACAGGGTCCGCTCCGCCACCCTGACCCTTCCGTGTCGCTCGCGGGGTCCCACCCCTGTCCGCCTGCTCCGGTGCCCATGGGGAAGCCTGGTGCCAGGGGCCACCAGTCAGACCAACTCACCGCCCGACTGGTGGGACAAGCACAGGTCGGCAGGTCACAGGCCGGAAGTGAGGCTCGCCCGGCCGCTCTAGGACGCGGGAAGACCGGGGCCTCGGTGATTCCCCTCTCCCCGGCCTGGCTCCCTCAGGAGAGGGAGCAGCTAAGCGAGGACCCGACACCGCGGTCGTAGCCGCCTTCTTTTCTGGCCCGGAGTACGGCCTGGGATCTCCAGGGCTGGAGACTGAATGGGTGCTGTCGAGGACCGGCGAGAGTCTGGAAAGTTGGCGCCTTGGTGGGAGAACGAGGAGGTGACGGATAGGGAAGCGGGAGCGGCCGCTGGGTGGGACGTCTGAGACCGTCGGGAATGGCCCGGTCGCCGACTGTTTGCACCACTGGCATCCTGCAGCACTGTGAGATGCGGCCCCGTTTGTTCCCAGAATGTAAATCATCCGGCACCTGGCACAGAAAAGGATGCGATTCACGGAGAAAGAGTTCTGTCTCCTCTCTGGGCACAGCTCTCTCCTTTCTGGGCAGCAGCGGCCCTGGACAGGCTGGGGGCCCCCGACAGGTTCCAGCCCGGAGGAAGGCGCTGTGTCTGGGGCCTGCGGTGAAGACAGAGAACCTTAATGGATTTTATTGTTGTGAGAAGCCCGCTTTCCTACCCAAACCTCATGCCAATTGGTGACGCGAAGTTAACTTGGGCACTGATCCAGCCCACCCAGCCACCATGGTGCCCAGACCGTCCCACCCTCCCGTGCCCTAAGCCCACCACGCTGCCCTCCCATTCCCTAGCCCACCAGCACCCCGCCCCGCCCTGCCGCCGAACGCCCACACAGCCTCCCCTCCGTGCCCCCAGCCCACCAGCCCCCTAAGCCTCCCACAGCGCCGCGCCCCAAAGCGCCCACAAGGCCTCAACCTTGGGTCCCTCAGCCCCACAGCCCCTGACAGCGCCAGGCCCCACCCCACAATACCCACAGCGCCCCACAGCCTCCCACCCCCACCTCAAGGCCCTAACCTATGACCCTCCACATTGCCCCACCCACACAGCACCCACACACCGGCCCGCCCCAAAGTGCACCACAACACCCCACCCCACAGCTCCCCAGAGTGCCCCTTCCCATAGCCCCCAACACCATCCCGCCCCGCAGTGCCAGCCCCAAGGCCCCGCCAACGGCCCCGCCCCACTGCCCTGCCCCTTCCATCCCCCACACCGCCCTGCCCTACAACACGCTACCCCCCATCCTCCATAGCGCCCCCACCTTCAGTTCCCACACCACCCTGCCCCACAGCGCCCCTCACCGCCCCATCTCCCAGGGCTTACAGTCCCCACACTCTGCATCCCCCAGCGCCTGAGAGGCTGGGTTCCTGGTACTTCCCAAGAGACAAGAGGTGCGTCCCGCGCCCTGTGCAGTGAGAAGCCCTGGAACTCCAGGACCCTGCTTTTTTAGGCAGAATGTTATGGATGGGCCACTCCAAAGAGAAACACGGCTGGGGTCTTCTCATTGGGGTTGCAGGCCGTAGGATGGTGTGAACACTCCACGTCTGTTCACATCTTGGACCCCACAATCTCCCTAAGGAAGGGGTGGCCTTCTCTCTGCAAGAAGGCTTCTGAGGCCTTAGAGGCGAAGCTGTGTCCCCATTCCACTCCCCCCGATACCCAAGCCAACAAGGAGATGCCCTGACCCACTCATGGCCAAGGACACCAGTGGAAACAGCCTTCCTCCTCTCAGTACAGACTGTGCCAGGCAGGCCAGGAAAAGTCAAGAAAATGTGGATGGAACAGACAGGTTCCTAGCAAAATGCTAAAGCTGAGCCAAAGTAGAATACTTGAATTAACTAATTGCCAAAAAAAGAGATTAGAGAGGTGATTAAAAAGCTACCATTAAGAAAGCTCTAGATGGCTGCAGATCACAGCTGAGCTCTCATCAACCTTTAGAGATCAGATAATTTGAAAGTTAATCACAATATTCCAAGCCACAGAAAAAGATTAAACAATTCACTTTACGAAGCCTTCTGTCTATAAGCTTGTCTAAGTCTGTGTTAGTTATAAGGAAATACCTGAGACTGGGTAATGTAAAGAAAGGAGGTTTATTTGGCTCACAGTTCTGCAGGCTGTGCTGGAAGCATGGCACCAGTATCTACTGGTGAGGCCTCAGGCTGCTTTCACTTATGGTGGAAGATGAATGGGAGCTGGTATGCAGAGATCACACAGCAAGAGAAGAGGCAAGCGAGAGAGTGGGTAGAGGCCAGGCTTGTTCAAACAACCAGCTTTTGGGGGAACTCATAGAACTAGAACTCATTCATTACTGTGAAAAAGGCACCATGCATTAATGAGGGATCCACCCTCATAACCCAAACACCTCCTACCAAGTACCACCTCCAACATTGGGGATCAAATCTCAGCATGAGGTTTGGGAGGACGAACACCCAAACCATAGCGAAGCTTAACACGCCAAAATGATAGAGCTCAAAGAATCTATAGACCCAGATCTCTATGTTTAATATTGAAAAACAAATTATAAGTAAGCTAGTAGCAAATAGAATCAAGCAGCATATCGGCCGGGGCGCGGTGGCTCAAGCCTGTCATCCCAGCACTTTGGGAGGCCGAGACGGGCGGATCACGAGGTCAGGAGATCGAGACCATCCTGGCTAACACGGTGAAACCCCGTCTCTACTAAAAAAATACAAAAAATTAGCCGGGCGAGATGGCGGGCGCCTGTAGTCCCAGCTACTCGGGAGGCTGAGGCGAGAGAATGGCGTAAACCCGGGAGGCGGAGCTTGCAGTGAGCTGAGATCCGGCCACTGCACTCCAGCCTGGGCGACAGAGCGAGACTCCGTCTCAAAAAAAAAAAAAAAAAAAAAGAATCAGCAGCATATCAAAAAATATTATGCCATGGCCAAGTATGCTTTATTTCAGGAATGCAAGGATATCTACCTACCATTGCAATTCATTAGCTCAACAAATTAAAAGAGAAAAAACAGGCCAGGTGCAGTGGCCTACACCTGTAATCCCAGCACATTGGGAGGCCAAGGCAGGAGGATCCCCTGAGGTCAGGAGTTCAAGACCAGCCTGGCCAACATGGTGAAACCCCGTCTCTACTAAAAATACAAAAAAATTAGCTGGGTGTGGTGGCAGGTGCCTGTAATCCCAGCTACTTGGGAGGCTGAGGCAGGAGTATTGCCTGAGCTCGGGAGGTGGAGGTTTCAGTGAGCCGAGATCACGCCATTGCACTCCAGCCTGGGCAAGAAGAGCAAAACTCCATCTCAAAAAAGAAAAAGAAAAAACAGCATTCCATCAACATACAGTAAATAATAACAACATATGGTAAAAAATCAACATATGGTAAATAAAATTGAATAAAATTCTGGAGCCATTCTGAGTAAACTTTCAAAGAAAATAGGAATAAATGAAAATGACTTAAATATGCTAAAAATTATTAACCATAAGCTCCAAGAACAAGCATCACTTATTGAACAATATGCTAAAGCTATTACTCTTTTTTTTTTTTTTGAGAGGAATCTTGCTCTGTCACCCAAGCCACGATCTCAGCTCACTGCAACCTCCTCCAGGTCCTGGGTTTAAGCGATTCTCCTGCCTCAGCCTCCCAAGTTAGCTGGAACTACAGGCGCATGCCACCACGCCTAGCTAATTTTTTTGTATTTTTAGCGGAGATGGGGTTTCAGTATGTTGGTCAGGCAGGTCTCAAACTCCTGACTTCAAGTGATCCGCCTGCCTCGGCCTCCCAAAGTGCTGGGATTTACAGGCATGAGCCCCTGCGCCTGTAATTTAAAATAAGATAGTAAATTTTATGTTATGTGAATTTTACCACAATACACAATTTTTAAACTCAGCAATAAAAATCTTAGTGAAAATTTAGAATATCATATGTACAAAGTAGAGCAGAGGAATACTTTGTAACCATGACAGGCAACTCAAAAGCTGTAAAAAAACAGATTAGACATATTTACTAAAGCTATTACTTGCACCAGGCGCAGTGGCTCACACCTGTAATGCCAGCTCTTCAGGAGACCGAGGCAGGTGGATCACTAGAGATCCAGAATTTAAGACCAGCCTGGCCACCATGGTGAAATCATGTCTCTACTAAAAATACAAAAATTAGCTGGGTATGGCAGTGCATGCCTGTAATCTCAGCTACTTAGGTGGCTGAAGCACGAGAATCACTTGAACCTGGGAGGTGGAAGTTGCAGGGAGCCAAGATCACGCCACTGCCCTCCAGCCCAGCCTGGGAGAAACAGTGGACTCTGTCTCAAAAACAAACAAAATAAGCTATTACTCAAAATCAGGGATAAGACCAGGACACCAACCTACATAATTTTTGGTCTACATTTGCTATGGACAGAATTATGTTCCCCCAAAATTCGTATTTGAGACTCTACCCGTCCCTATGACTGTACCAGAGATAGGGCCTTTGTGTTAGTCTACTCTGGCTGCCATAACAAAGGCCACAGATTGGGCGGCTTGAACAATAGAAATTTGTTTTCTCACAGTTCTGGAGGCTGGAAGTTTGAGATCAGGGTTCCAGGATGGAGAGTTTCTGAACGGGTCTTTTCCTAGCTTTCAGAGAGCTGCCTTCTCTGTCCTCATGTGGCATGGAGAAAGAGGTCTCATTTCTAGTGTGTTGTCTTGTAAGGGCACTAATCCCATCATGAGGACTCCACCCTGATGACCTTTAATTCTAATCACCTCTCCAAGGCCCCGTCTACAAATGTGATTACAATTGGGGTTGGAGTTTCAATATATGAATTTCAGGGGGACACAAACATTCAGTCCATAACAGCCTTTAAGGAGGTGATTAAGGTTAAATGAGGGTTAGGTGCTGTGACTTTTGCCTGTATTCCCAGCATTTTGGGAGGCCAAGACACATGAATCACCTGAGGTCAGGAGTTGAGAGCAGCCTGGACAACGTGGTAAAACCCTGAAACCCCATCTCTACCAAAAATACAAAAATTAGCTGGGCGTGGTGGCAGGCGCCTGTAATCCCAGCTACTTGGGAGGCTGAGACAGGAGAATCACTTGAATTCAATATGCAGAGGTTGCTGCGAGCTGAGATTACGCCACTGCACTCCAGCCTGGGCAACAGAGCAAGACTCCAACTCAAAAAATAATAATACTAATAATTAGCCAGCGGCGGTGGCTCACGCCTGTAATCCCAGCACTTTGGTAGGGCGAGGCAGGAAGATCACGAGGTCAGGAGATCAAAACTATCCAGGTTAACACAGTGAAACCCCATCTGTACTAAAATACACAAAATTTGCCAGGCACGGTGGCGGGCACCTGTAGTCCCAGCTACTTGGGAGGCTGTAGCAGGAGAATGGTGTGAACCCGGGAGGTGAGCTTGCAGTGAGCCAAGGTTGCACCACTGCACTCCTGCCTGGGCGTCAGAGTGAGACTGTTTCAAAAAACATTTTTTAAAGTTAAATGAAGGCATGGAGTGGAGTTCTGATCTGATAGAACTGATGCCCTTAGAAGAGGAAGAGACACCAGAATGCTCTCTCTCTTCCCCCCCACCCTGCCGTGTGACAACAGTGAGAAGTTGGCCATTTGCAAGCCAAGAAGAGGGCCCTCACCAGAGACTAAATCAGCTAGCACCTTGACTAGGGACCTAAGCCTTCAAAACCATGAGAAGTAAATTCTGTTGTTTAAACCCCACCAGTCCCAGGTGTTTTGTTATGGCACCCTGAGCAGACTAATACAACATTGTTTGGTAATTCTTACGAAAACAAAAAGAAATACGATTCGCATATAAGCTGATAAAGAAAAGACACGGATTCTTTTTGGGCAATGATATGATTGTCTGCATAGAAGACACTATTAGGATTAATATGAATGTTTGTTAAAGTTACTGAATACAAGATAAGTGTGTAAACACGATAGCTTTCCTCAATAATCGTTAAGTAATAATCACCAACTTGAAGTGGAAATGAGAAAATAGCTCATTCACAGTAGCAACAAAAACTATAAAATGTAATATTTAGTAATTATAAAGTAAGATGTAATAAATTATGAAGTGTAAAACCATATCGGAGGACATAAAAACAAGATTCGAGAAAAAGGTGTCCATATTCTTGGAAGACTTAATATACTAAAAAGTAAATTCTTTCCAAATATATCGAAAATATGTATACAATTAACAAACCTCTAAGTTGACACCCGGTAATTGCATCTTTCATAGGATATAGTCAGTTTAATTTATATATGGAAGAAAAATTTTCAAAACTAGCCAGGGAAACTATAAAGGATTAGGAGGGAGGATTTGCCTTCCAGATTAAACTAGCCTCTAAATCCTGTGAAAACAAAGCAATGTGGAATTGGTCTAAAAACAGACAAAAAGATCAAAGACTAAAATGGAAATCCTAGAAATGACCCCAAAACAGAGGGGAATTACTATTTCACAAAGGCGGCATTTCAGTTCAGTGAGGCAAGGATCATTTATGTATGTGTGTGTGTGTGTGTGTGTGTGTGTGTACATACTTTTTTTTTTGTGAGGCAGAGTCTTACTCTGTCACCCAGGCTGGAGTGCAGTGGCGTGATCTCAGCTCACTGTAACCTCCGCCTCCTGGGTTCAAGTGATTCTCCTGCCTCAGCCTCCTGAGTAGCTGGGATTACAGGCACGTGCCACCACGCCTGGCTAATTTTTGTATTTTTAGTAGAGACGGGGTTTCACCATGTTGGCCAGGATGTTCTCAATCTCCTGAACTGGTGATCCACCCGCCTTGACCTCCCAAAGTGCTAGAATTACCGACGTGAGCCACCGCACCCCGCCAAATGTAATTTTTAAAAGTTCAAAAATATAATAGAAAGATAGATTTAAAATGAAAGGATGGGCCGGGTGTGGTGGCTCACGCCTGTAATCCCAGCACTTTGGGAAACTGAGGCAGGTGAATCAACAGGTAAGGAGATCGAGACCATTCTGGCTAACATGGTGAAACCCATCTCTACTAAAAATACACAAAAATTAGCCGGGTGTGGTGGCGGGTGCCTGTAGTCCCAGTTACTCGGGAGGCTGAGGCAGGAGAATGGCGTGAACCCGGGAGGGGGAGCTTGCAGTGAGCTGAGATGGCGCCTCTGCACTCCAGCCTAGGGGACAGAGCGAGACTCCGTCTCAAAAAAAATAAATAAATAAATAAATAAATAATAAATAAATAAATAAAAATGAATGGATGCTAGATGGTACAATCCAAATAGCCAATAAACACGAGAAAGATGCTCAACCTCACTCATCAATGGGCAACTTAAAACTAATGTGTGAACAATAACTATCACTTCTCACTCATCATATTGGCAAAAATGTAAAAAGCAATAGCACTTGGTGCTGATCGATTGTACTCTGTTGCAATAACTCCTGCCTACAACATCCCTGCCCACCCAGGAGATTTGCAGTGTCCCTCCTTATGGAAGGAGAAGGCCCCCCTGTACTGATGATGTTGCTTTGATCAATGAAACAGCTGCCACCTTTCAGCAGCCTGAAATGTTATCATAAGATTCCAGCATGGCTTTTGCTGCACTGCCATGAAAACAGCCGGTCCAGGAGAGACACTCTATAGCGCTGACACCAGCATGAAGATCTTTAAAGAGCAGGTGCATAACACAAGTAAGGCCTGAACCTCCAATGTCGAAAACCCCTGAGATCTGGGAGTTGTTACTACCTGCACAACTCAGCGAAAGCTGACTCATATAGGAGGGGAATGGCATTAACACATAGTTGGTGGCAAGGTACATTTCCACACAGGCACTTTATGAAGCAATCTAGGGGCATTTATGAAATTCACAAATGCACCTGTCCTTGGGCTGAGCCGTTCCACTCTGGGACATCCATGGAAACGGGAGCCAGTGCATAGGCTAAGGCCCAGGGATGTACATGCAGCAGGGAAAATGGAAACGGTGAATGTTCATTACTCAACTTCTTGGTGACCCTGCAGTCCCCACTCCCCACCACCTATACTGCTGTACCACCAAGGCTGGCCTCCCTTTGGCTCCAGCTCTTGCTGCTCCCCCAAGTCCGCCACCACCCGGCCCCTGCCCCACGCAGCCTATTCCTCACAACAACCAGAATATTTCCTTTAAAACACAAGTCCCATCCCCCTATCCCTCCACTCACTCAGGTCCGTGGGTCCTCGCCCTCCCTTTCCTTCTCCTCTCTGAACATGGAGTCTGCTCTTTATCTTTGTGGTAGGCCTCCAGTCATTCCTGCCCCAGGGCCTTTGCACTGCCTTTCTCCTTTGCCCTCACGATTTGCTATTTGCTCGGCTCAGCCCTTCCCTCCCTTCTGTTGTCTACAAAGACCTCTTCTCTGCAGCCTGCCTGTCTCCATCCCCACTTTGCTTGACTTGTCCCCACTGCACTTGGCTCCATATGGCAGCACTGCGTGACACACTTATTTGTCTTTCCCGCAAACTTTCTAAATGTAAACTCCTGGAGGGCAGGGACATTCCTTTTCCATTTAGTGCTGTACCCCTGGTGCCTAAACCAGTGTGTAATCAGTATTTGTTTAATAACTAAAACCAGAACAAAACCTGCTTTCATTGGCAAACAAATCTCTCAAAGAATTTCACCGCTGGGCAGCCTGGCACGGTGGCTTACTCCTATAATCCCAGCACTCTGGGAGGCCGAGGTGGGCGGATCACAAGGTCAGGAGATCGAGACCATCCTGGCTAACACGGTGAAACCTTGTCTCTACTAAAAATACAAAAAATTACCGGGGCGTGGTGGCAGGCGCCTGTAGTCCCAGCTACTCGGGAGGCTGAGGCAGGAGAATGGCATGAACCCAGGAGGCAGAGCTTGCAGTGAGCCGAGATTGCGCCACTGCACTCCAGCCTGGGCGACAGAGCGAGACTCCTCAAAACAAAAAAAAAAAGGCCAGGCGCAGTGGCTCACGCCTGTAATCCCAGCATTTTGGAAGGCCGACGTGGGCAGATCACAAGGTCAGTTCGAGACCAGCCTGGCCAACATGGAGAAACCTCACCTCTACTAAAAATACAAAAATTAGCTGGGCATGGTGGCACATGCCTGTAATCCCAGCTACTTGGGAGGCTGAGGCGGGAGAATCACTTGAACCTGGGAGGTGGAGGTTGCAGTGAGCCAAGATGGCGCCACTGCACTCCAGCCTGAGCGACAGAGCGAGGCTCCGTCCCAAAAAAAAAAAAAAAGCCCAGGCACAGTGGCTCACGCCTGTAATCCCAGCACTTTGGGAGGCCGAGGCGGGTGGATCACCTGAAGTCAAGAGTTCAAGATCTGCCTGGGCAACACGGTGAAACCATGTCTCCACTAAAAATACAAAATTAGCGGGGCAGGTGCCTGTAATCCCAGCTACGCGGAAGGCTGAGGCAGGAGAATTGCTTGAACCCGGGAGGTGGAGGATGCAGTGAGCCAAGATTGGGCCATTGCACTCCAGCCTGGGCAACAAGAGTATATCACTATCTCACCCCCCCCAAAAAAGAATTTTACAATATACATTTTCTTTTCTTCTCTTCCTAGTGTTTTTATGATGGTTTAGCTAGTTCATGCATCTGGGTTTGGCTTTGGGGGGCCAAGTGGAGCATTAGTGGTGAGGTGGATTGCAGGCCCAGCCCTGAGCTACACAGTCCCTGTGTGAAGAGCAAGCCGTCCACAGCACCCAGTGAGCACCTTTCTCAGTGGTCCCTGATGTCATGTCTAGGAGCAGCCACTGGGGATGACTTTGAGGAGGATTTATAGTTAAGCAAGTAATCAAGTAATCGCTTCATTGTGGGACCTGCGTGGGTCCATGTGCTTGTCCTGGGGCTGCCCTCCGGCCATGCTGACTGGACCAGATGACTGTGGGTGCACAGCCGAGGGGCTGACATCTGTCTCCAGCAGAGACAGATCCCACCCCCACTCCTCCTTAGGCTAGTAGCATACATCCCATTTAGTGCCAGGGTTGGTGCCAAGAGACACCACAGAGCTGAGGCAGGGCATGGGGGAGCCCCTGCATGGAGAAGCTGAATAGTCAAATGAGGGCGGGGAGGGAGCGGAGGGAGGGAAGGTGACAGAGAGAGAGACATAGAGAAGGAGACAGAGAGAGGGAGGGGGAGACAGACAGAGACAGAGAGAAAGAGGGAAGTGGAGGGGAGAGAGAGCAGGGAAGCCAAAGGCTGTCGGGAGACTACAGTGCCAGCCCTTTCCAGGCCCTTTGTCAGCCTCATGCTGTCTGCTTGTAAGACTCTCCCATGGCTTCCAGTGAGTTCTCTTCACTTTTAGGAGCCTGTGTAGCTTCTACTTGTGAGGGAAATAATGTACAGAGTGGTCCATTTCCATGACAAAGTGCCTTGAATCGGTTTAGGACAGCAAACTACAGAAGAAACAGGATAAACTAGGCCCCTGCTTGGATAGCCAATGCCTGTTTCTTGCCCCGCCCCCCGCCCACGACCCCTCCTCCCCCGCCCGCCGCTTAATTGCCCTCACTTGATCCAAAGAAGTTTAGTCTGAGATGAAAGTTTACCAGCAGGCCGGGCGCGGTGGCTCAAGCCTGTAATCCCAGCACTTTGGGAGGCCGAGACGGGCGGATCACGAGGTCAGGAGATCAAGACCATCCTGGCTAACATGGTGAAACCCCGTCTCTACTAAAAAATACAAAATAGCCGGGCGAAGCGGCGGGCGCCTGTAGTCCCAGCTACTCGGGAGGCTGAGGCAGGAGAATGGCATAAACCCGGGAGGCGGAGCTTGCAGTGAGCTGAGATCCGGCCACTGCACTCCAGCCTGGGCGACAGAGCGAGACTCTGTCTCAAAAAAAAAAAAAAAAAGTTTACCAGCAAAATAGCTCCTTTGTCTGTTCTTATCAGCCTTCCCAGCTACTTAGGTCATAAATCAAATACTTAAAGAGCCCCTGAGCGGACTAGGATTGCAGTGCATTGTGGGCTGCAACAAAATGCAGCAAGACAACCCTAAAGAAAACACCTACAGCCTCTGCCCAACAGTCAACAGGTGACCTCCGGGAAGACTGTGACCCCACAGTGCTCAGCCTATGAGGCAACGGGGGAGGGACCTGCGTACTAGGGGATGAATCGCTTGTTGTGACCGCGCTGGGTGTGCCTGCCTACCAGACACCTGACCTTGCAAGACCATCATTAAAAGTCTCACTTTCGCTGTTCTTTGGGTCTCTAAGTCCTTTCTCTGGGTTTGGACGGGTGAGTTTTTTTCTCACACTTGCAATCAGATGATCCCAGACCAGAGACATTGGCATTTTAGGTGCGGATGCCCAAGCAGGACGTCCTGCTGGGTTCCACCAGACACAGGGCAGTCATCGTGGATGGTCCACGAGGCCCTCAAAGTCAGCTCTCTCCTGGATCCACGTGAGGAAAGGGCTCCAAGCAGCTGTCTGTGGGGCTTCCTGAGCCAGCTGTGCCTGCAAATCAATCCTGTTTCCCCAGACACAGTCACTAGTTGAGGAAGTGTCCTGAGCCAAGGTCTGCACACTGGATTGTCACCTGGGGAGCAGGGAGGTGAGACTCAGGGAGAAGAGCTGCCAAGAGAGAAGCCGAGTGGTGGGTGCTGTGTCTCCAGTGCCAGCCCAGCAGAGCGGCTCGGTCTGCTTTGAGGAGCCCCGCACGAGTGCACCTGGGACTGGCCAAGCAGGCCAGGGTGGCAGAAACCAAGGCCACCAGGGAGGTTTGCAGGTGGGTGGACACACTTGATCTTCCTCCCTGTCCCTCAGAGTCCACCAGCAAACCTCGTTACTCAGCATCACCTGGTTTGTGTCCTCTAACCTGAAAACATTATGTGTCTGTAATCCATCCAAACATTCCCACCAGGTCTCCTGCTAAGAGTGGGTTTAACCAGAGGAACCAGCAGGAAAGACACACTGGAATCCAAGCAGGGCCAAAGAGAGGGGTGGTAGGGTGTGAAGCCGAAGGGCATTCAGCCTCCCTGGGAGGGTGTGCCAAAAATTCTGGGGTGGTCCCACCTGTCAGACTCCCTCCTCCTGCACGAACTATGCTCTTTCCCATCTGTTCTCCTAGTGGAGTCCCTAGTAACGAAGCTTTAAAAAGAGACCAGCCCAAGGGAAACCCTTTACAAAGTACATACCCAACAAAAGATTTGTATCCAGAATATATAAATAGCTCTCAAAATTCAACAATGAGAAATCTAACTTTTAATTTTTAATTTTTTTTTTTTTTTTGAGATGGAGTCTCGCTCTGTC
Source organism: Trachypithecus francoisi (assembly GCF_009764315.1). Taxonomy (NCBI): domain Eukaryota; kingdom Metazoa; phylum Chordata; class Mammalia; order Primates; family Cercopithecidae; genus Trachypithecus; species Trachypithecus francoisi. The sequence continues at coordinate 99,886,910 of NW_022681472.1, read as the reverse complement.
GCCTAGGCTGGAGTGCAGCTGACTCAGCTCACTGCTCCGCCTCCCAGGTTCACACCATTCTCCTGCCTCAGCCTCCCGAGTAGCTGGGACTATAGCCGCCTGCCACCACGCCCAGCTAATTTTTTTTTTTTTTGTATTTTTAGTAGAGATGGGGTTTCACCGTATTAGCCAGGATGGTCTCCATCTCCTGACCTCATGATCTGCCTGCCTCGGCCTCCCAAAGTGCTGGGATTACAGGCGTGAGCCACCGTGCCCTGATTTTTTTTTTTTTTTTTTTTTTTTTGAGACGGAGTCTCGCTCTGCCGCCCAGGCTGGAGTGCTGTGGCCGGATCTCAGCTCACTGCAAGCTCCGCCTCCCGGGTTCACGCCATTCTCCTGCCTCAGCCTCCCGAGTAGCTGGGACTACAGGCGCCCACCACCTCGCCCGGCTAATTTTTTTGTATTTTTTAGTAGAGACGGGGTTTCACCGTGTTAGCCAGGATGGTCTCGATCTCCTGACCTTGTGATCCGCCCGTCTCAGCCTCCCAAAGTGCTGGGATTACAGGCTTGAGCCACCGCGCCCGGCCATGATTTTTTTTTTTTAAGAGAGGATCTCACTGTCACCTAGGCAGGAATGCAGTGGTGTGATCATGGCTCACTGCAGCCTCAACCTCCCAAGCTGAAGTAATCCTCCCACCTCAGCCTCCTGAGTAGCTGGGATTACAGATACATGCCATCATGCCTGGCTAATTTTCTTTTTTTGTTTTTTGTAGAGATGGGGTCTTACTATGTTGCCCAGGTTGGTCTTGAAATCCTGGGCCCAAGCAATCCTCCTGCCTTGGCCTCCCAAAGTATTGGGATTACAGATGTGAGCCACTGTGCCTGGTTAGAAACTCAAATTTTTTTTTTTTTTGAGACAGAGTCTCACTCTGTCACCGAGGCAGGAGTGCAGGGGCACAATCTCGGCTCACTGCAACCTCCTCCTCCCAGACTCAAACAATTCTCATAGCTCAGCCTCCTGAGTAGCTGCAATAACAGGAGCACACCATCATGCCCATTTAATTTTTGTATTTTTAGTACAGACAGGTTTTCAGGTTTTTTTTGAGATAGAGTCGCGCTCTGTCACCCACACTGTAGTGCAGTGGCACGGTCTTGACTCACTGCAAGCCCCACCTCCTGGGTTCATGCCATTCTCCTGCCTCAGCCTCCCGAGTAGCTGGGACTACAGGCACCCGCCACCACACCCGGCTAATTTTTTGTATTTTTTTAGTAGAGATAGGGTTTCACCGTGTTAGCCAGGATGGTCCCCATCTCCTGACCTTGTGATCCGCCCACCTTGGCCTCCCAAAGTGCTGGGATTACAGGCGTGAGCCACTGTGCCCAGCCAGACGGGTTTTCATCTCTACTAAAAACATGGCCAGGCTGGCCTCGAACTCCTGGTCTCAAGTAATGCACCCACATCAGCCTCCCAAAGTGTTGGGATTATAGGCATAAGCCACCACACCTGGCCAGAAACTCATTTTTTTTTTGAATTGGAGTCTTGCTCTGTCACCCAGGCTGGAGTGCAATGGAGGAATCTCGGCTCACTGCAACCTCCACCTCCTGGGTTCAAGTGATTGAACCTCCTACCTTAGCCTCCTGAGTAGCTGGGATTACAGGCCCATGCCACCACACCCAGCTAATTTTTGTATTTTTAGTAGAGGCGAGGTTTCACCATGTTGGTCAGGTTGGTCTCAAACTCCTGACATCGTGATCCACCTGCCTTGGCCTCCCAAAGTGCTGGGATTATAGGCGTGAGCCACTGCGCCCGGCCCAGAAACTCAATTTGTTTAAATGGACAAAATAGCTGGGCAAGTTGGCTCATACCTGTACTCCCAGCACTTTGGGAGCCTGAGGCAGGCATATCACTTGAGCCCAAGAGTTCGAGACCAGCTTAGGCAACACGATGAAACCTGTCTCTACAAAACTACAAAAAAAAAAAAAAAAAAAAATCAGTTGGGTGTGGTGGTGTGTACCTGTAGTTCCAGCTACTTGGGAGGCTGAAGCAGGAGGATCACCTGAGCCAAGGAGGTCCAGGCTGCAGTAAGCTGAGATTATACCATTGCACTCCAGCCTGGGCAACACAGCAAGATCCTGTCTCAAGGAAAAAAAAAGGGGGGGCGCAGGCAAAAGATGTGAACAGACACCTTATAAAAGAAAATATAAGAAGAGCAAATAAGTACATGAATAGGTGTTCAACATCGCTAATCATTAGGCTAACAGAAATCAAAATCACAATTAGATATTACCTCACACCCATTAGGATGACTACTATAAAAAAACCAGAAATTAACAAGTGTTAGGATATGGAGAAATTGGAGCCCTTATGCACTGTTGGTGGGAATGTAAAATGGTACAATTTTGCAGTGGCTCACACCTGTAATCCCATCACTTTGGGAGGCCAACGTGGGCAGGAGGTCAGGAGTTCAAGACCAGCCTGGCCAACATGGTGAAACCCCATCTCTACTAAAAATACAAAAAGTGTCCGGGCATGGTGGCAGGCACTTGTAATCTCAGCTACTGGGGAGGTTGAGGCAGGAGAATCGCTTGAATCTCAGCTACTGGGGAGGCAGAAGTTGCAGTGAGTTGAGATCGTGCCATTGCACTCTAGCCTGCGCGACAAGAGTGAAACTCCATCTCAGAAATAAATAATAAAATGGTACAATTGCTGTGAAAAAGTTTGGTGGTTTCTCAAAAAATTAAAAAGAAGCCAGGCACGGTGGCTCACACCTGTAATGCCAGCACTTTGGGAGGCCGAAGCTGGCGGATCACCTGAGGTTGGGCGTTTGAGACCAGCCTGGCCAACATGGTGAAACTCCTTCTCTACTAAAAATACAAACAATTAGCCCGGCGTGGTGGCGGGCACCTGTAATCCCTGCTACTCGGGAGGCTGAGGCAGGAGAATCGCTTGAACCTGGGGAGGCGGAGGTTGCGGTGAGCCGAGATCACGCCATTGCACTTCAGCCTGGGCAACAAGAGCAAAAAAGTCTTATCTCAAAAAATAAAATAAAATAAAATAAAATAAAACAGTCAGGCGCAGTGGCTCACGACTGTAATCCCAGCACTTTGGGGGGGTTGAGGTGGGCAGATCACTTGAGGTCAGGGACTAAAGACCAGCCTGGCCAACCAACTTGGTGAAACCCCATGTTACTAAAAATACAAAAATTAGCCAGGTGTGGTGGTGGGTGCCTGTTGTCCCAGCTACTCGGGAGGCTGAGGCAGAAGAATTGCTTGAACCGGGGAGGCAGAGGTTGCAGCAGCCGAGATCACACCACCGCACTCCAGCCTGGGCAACAGAGTGAGACTCCTTCTCAAAAAAAAAAAAAAGATGGTTAAGATGGTAAATTTCATGTTATGTATTTTAAAGACAAACAGAAAACAAAAAGAAAACCAAAAGACTGGCCACAGCAGGTGTTAGTGAGAACATAGAAGCTGTGACTTGTGAGAGCTGCTAGGAGTGGTGTGGTGGCTTCTTAAAAAATCAAACTTAAGGGCCGGGCACGGTGGCTCAAGCCTGTAATCCCAGCACTTTGGGAGGCCGAGACGGGTGGATCACGAGGTCAGGAGATCGAGACCATCCTGGCTAATACGGTGAAACCCCGTCTCTACTAAAAAAATACAAAAAAAAAAAAAAAAAAAACTAGCTGGCGAGGTGGCGGGCGCCTGTAGTCCCAGTTACTTGGGAGGCTGAGGCAGGAGAATGGCGTGAACCCGGGAGCTGAGCTTGCAGTGAGCTGAGATCCGGCCATTGCACTCCAGCCTGGGTGACAGAGCCAGACTCCGTCTCAAAAAAAAAAAAAATCAAACTTACTTCTTTTTTTTTTTTTGAGATAGAGTCTCGCTTGATGCCCAGGCTGGAGTGCTGGAGTGCAGTGGCGCGATCTCGGCTCACTACAAGCTCCGCCTCCCGGGTTCACGCCATTCTGCTGGTTCAGCCTCCCGAGTAGCTGGGTCTACAGGCGCCCGCCACCTCGCCCGGATAATTTTTTGTGTTTTTAGTAGAGACAGGTTTTCACCGTGTTTGCCAGGATGGTCTTGATCTCCTGACCTCGTGATCCGCCCATCTCAGCCTCCCAAAGTGCTGGGATTACAGGTGTGAGCCACCGTGCCCAGCCAATCAAACTTACTTCTAGTTAAATACGTGTAGAAAAAAAAGTCAAACTTGCAGTCACCCTGCAATGTGCCAGGCAAGCCCTGGGCACCTCCCTAGGAGAGGAATATGGATGTGTAAATACCCCAGTGTGGCCCAGGGATCCTGTAGCAGGACGAGTCGCAGACAAACCTCCTTAGACACCAGATTAAAGAAGGAAGAGGTTTGTTAGGCTGGGAGTGTTGGCTGACTTGCGTCTTAAGAGCCGAGCTCTCGGAAAAAGAAATTCCTAGTCCTTTGAAGGGCTTAAAACGCTAAGGGGCCCACGTGAAAGTGTCTTGATAGATCGCGCAATCAAGAGGAATGTGACTGGGGTCTACATGCATCAGCTAACAGAACAAAAAGTTTTACAGTGCTTTTCTTATACAATGTCTGGAATTTACAGATAACACAAGTAGTTTTGGTCAGGGGTTAATATTACTACTATTATTTTAACCACCAGGGCCATGTGGTGGCGCCAAGGTCGTCTAGCTATTTATCTTACTTCTGTTTCTTTCCAACTTAGTGCTTTCTCCCTTTTCTCCTGCCTTATAAACTAGGGAAAAGGGGAGGTGGGAAGACGTTGGGAAGAACAGCAGAAGTGCTGGTCTCATTCCAAAATCCAACTTCGTTTTTCTCCCTGTAGCTCGCAAACAGAGGCTCTATGAAACAATAGACCTTTTTCCGTTAGTTTTGATGTGTGGATTTGATCAAACTCTTTGCTCCATTCCGTTCCATGTTTCTGGGCCTGTGAAACAACCCGGCTCTGGAGCAGACCTTAATCTCTGCCAGGGTCTGTCCCCCTTCATGTCCTCCTTCACAATTGGATGTGCTATTTTTAGATCTATTTTATTTTGTGCATTTTTTTTTTTTGAGATGTAGTCTCACTCTGTCATCCAGGCAGGAGTGCAATGTTGCAATCTTGGCTCACTGCAAGCTCCACCTCCCGGGTTCACGTCATTCTCCTGTCTCAGCCTGTAGCTGGGATTACATGTGCCCGCCACCACACCTGGCTAATTTTTTTGTATTTTTGGTAGAGACGGGGTTTCACCGTGTTAGCCAGGATGGTCTCGATCTCCTGACCTCGTGATCCGCCCGCCTCAGCCTCCCAAAGTGCTGGGTTACAGGCATGAGCCACCGCATCCGGCCTGTTTTGTGCAATTTTTAAAATATGTTGTTATAGTCCTCAAAAAATCTTGCTGGAATTTAGATTATTAACATTTTGGATTTCTGTATAACTTTAGGAAGAATCGACATCTTTACTATGTTATGCCACTTGGTCCATCAGCATGGTATGTTCCTCTATTTATTTATTATTTATTTACTTTCTGAGACAGGGTCTTGCTCTGCTGCCCAGGCTGGAGTGCAGTGGTTTGATCACAGCTCACCACAGCCTCGACCTTCCCAGGCTCAAGTGATCCTCACACCTCAGCCTCTTGACTAATTTAAAATTTCTTTTTGTAGACACGGGATTGCCCTATGCAGCCCAGGCTGGTCTCGAATTCCTGATCTCAAGTGTTCCTCCACCTCAGTCTGGAAAAGTGATGGGATTACAGCTGTGAGCCACCGCACAGGTCCCCATCCATCAGAGGGAACTTTAGGTTTTCTTTTTAAGTCGTAAAGAGTTAAGTGTCCTTGGCCAGGCGTGGTGGCTCACGCCTGTAATCCCAACACTTTGAGAGGTTGAGGTGGGTGAATCACTTGAGGTCAGGGGTTTGAGAGGAGCCTGGCCAACATGGTGAAACACTATTTCTACTAAAAATACAGAAAGTTAGCCAGGAGTAGTGGTGGGTACCTGTAATCTCAGCTACTCAAGAAGTTGAGGCAGAGGTTGCAATGAGCTGAGATTGTGCCACTGTACTCCAGCCTAGGTGACACAGCAAGACTCCATCTCAAACAAACAAACAAAAAAGTTAAGTGTCCTCTATAAATATTTTGTATATTTTAAATTACTTAAGTGTGTGGTCACGGGGGTGAAAAGTGCTCATCTTGAGTGTGTGGTCACAGGTTCAAGGTGAAGGCAGTCAGCCTGGATGTGTGATTTTCTTCAGCAGTCATGAAGAAGGGTTAGGCTCGCCCAGTTGGGTTTTCTAGTGAATATAGTGGAGAGGGAGCGGGAGGAGGCGAAAAAGCAGAGCCCTGTGTGTTAAGAGTGAAGAGTGACGACGGCCCAACAGGGAAGCGCGGGCGGCGAGACAGCCCAACGGGAGATCTCCCCGAGGCGGGAGTCTCTGCAAGGCGAGTGGGCTGCAGGGCAGGAGGTGGAGCTCCAGGAATGACTTTTAACGGGGGCCTTTCAGCCCTTTGCGGCTTCTCATGGTTGAGGACCCAGGGAACGTCTAGGACTGAAGGGTGTGTGCCCCCGTCTTCTACTGTCGAAGCTTCAGGCTGTTTAGCCTCCATTTCTTCAGAAATGCCAGTCAGATTTAATTTCCAGAAAAGCACAGGGCACTAAGAGAATCTAGAAGACCAGGCTGAATGCAGATTTGAAAATGCCGAATGTAGCAATAGTCGAGCTGCAGCTGAGTGAACTATCGAGTAAAGGTGACAGGGCTAAAAGGGTGAGAATAATAGGAGGTTGAGAGACACGAGCCCGCCACAAGGACTGAGGAACAGGGCAGCCCACGTTTTGAGGAAAAATGGCTGCATTTCCAGAGTCGAAAAAAAGTGAAATCTCAGACTCGGGAAGCCCAACGTGGTTTGAGAGGGCAAAACTACCCCAAACCACACCGAGACGTGTCAGATGGTAATTGCTCTGCACCAAAAGAGACGGGAAGACACCGCTAACTCACACGGTAGGTCCGCCCTAGAGGCCTCCGGCGCGGCGGCGGGGCGGGGCCAGGCGGCTCCCAGCATGCCGCGCGAGCCCTCCGCGGGACTCCGGCTCCCGGCATGCCGCGCGCACCCTCGGCGGGACTCCGGCTTCCGGCATGCCGCGCGCCAGCGCATGCGTTCTGCGGCCTCGCGAGGCAGCGCCCCCTGGCGGCGGGTGGGGACCGCCGCGGGAGCGGGGGCGGAGCCGGAGGCGGGGGGTTGCGCTTGGTGACGGGAGGACGCGCGGCCGCCGCGCACTGGGCCGGCGGCGGCGGAGGACGCCGACAGCACGGGCTGCCGCGGCAGCGGCGGCGGAGCAGCAGAGAGGCCGGGGAGCGGCGGACGGCTCACGCGCGTCGCGCGGGCCGGGATGAGGGAGTGTGGCGGCGCGGCCCGCGCGCAGCCGGCCGGTGAGAGCGCGGGCGGCGGGCGGTGGGCGGCGCGGGCCGGGAAGATGGCGGAGGGGCCGGCGCTGCGGTCCCCGTGGTCCTGGCCCAGCCTCGGCGAAGGCTCCAGGCCCGGCAGCGCGAGGAATCCAGGCCCGCTGCTACTGCAGCGGCGGGAGGGGCGGTGACTGGGCCCTGGAGGGAGGGGGCGTGGGTGTGCGGGGGCCAGGACGGGCGGGGGGCGCCGAGGCGCGGGGGGCCGAGGCCGCACGGGGCCCGGGAGCGCGCCGACGGGCCGGGCTGGGAGTGTGAGGGTGGGTGAGTGCGCGTGTGCCCGACCCGAAGTGGGTGTGACTGTACCCCTGTCCAAGGTGGGTTGTGTCCCTGCCCTAGGTGGGTGTGAGTGTGCCCGGCCCCAATGTGGGTGTGGGTGTGCCCCTGTCCACGGTGGGTATGAGTGTGCCCGGCCCCAGGGGGGTGTGAGTGCCCCTGCCCTAGGGGAGTGTGAGAGTGCCCGGCCCTAGGTGGGTGTGAGTGCCCCTGCCCGAGGGGGGTGTGAGGGGACCCCGCCCGTGGTGGGTGTGGGTGCACGTGTGCCCAGCCTGAGCTCCGGCGCCGGCCGCATTCCCGGGCGCCGTCGGAGTGGGGACAAGGTGGGTGCCTGCCGGTCGGGGCTGGTGCCGGCGTCCTGAAGGGCGGCCCGGGTGCAGGGCTGCGGTGCGCTGCGGTGCAGGCTCGGGCTTTGTCCCCGGGGCGCGGGGAGCGGGCATGGGCGTCTCCAGGTGGGGTCATGGCCGCCTGCGGGTGGGCTCCGCGGCCTCGCCTCTGCGGCAGGCGCGGGCTGGGGCTCCGGCGCTGGAGCCTTCCCTTCCCCGTTGCCCCCCGAGCTGGAATTTCCTCGGTTGCTTCCCAGTTACTGGAGTGCTGTGGGTGGAGACAACGTTCCGTGCCGAGGGCCGCGAGCGAGGCAGGCTGTGCATTTTGGGGCCCAGGACGTTTTTTATTTTAAAACGTGCAGCCGGCTCCTTGGCAGCTGTGGGTGTGTTCCGAGCCGCTTCCCACCAGCAGCTGCTGTGGGCGCTGCGCAGCTTCGGAAACGCAGCCGGGCCCCCTCCCCCTCAGCGCTTCACGGGTTTAACCAGACCTCCAGTGACCTCTGCTGAAAAACCTACAGTGGCGAGGCTTCACGTGCCACCTAGTGCAACAATACGTAGATTTGCCTTTTGAAGCCAGTGAGAGGAATTGGACACTGCGTCCTAGGTGCCCTCTATGAATAGCAGGTGGTTCCGCTGGCGGCGCCCGATCCCCAATGAGCAAGGTGCGATTCTCGCGCCAGGGGAGGGAAAGGCGATTTGATAGGAGGTGTGGCTGTAAATCGAGGAGATTCATTCCATAAACCGCCCTGGGCGCAGGCTCTGTAGCCATAAATGCTTGGAGTGAATGAAGGGGGTGGCGCCTCGCTCCCTGTCCTTGGTCTCGCCAGCTGTCTTGCTGAGAGGCAGGGGAGCAGAGTGAACAGGAGGGCGGGTTCTGGAGCCAGGCTGCCCGCCTCTGAGGCCCAACTCTTCTGTTTACTGGCTTCGTGGTCTTCGGCAAGGTCTCTGTGCCTTTGGCTTCTGGTCTGTAAAATGGGAACACTAATAATATTGGTCTCATAGGGTTGTCGTGAGGACCCAGTGAATTAAGACTTGTGAAACACTTTGTTCCTGGCACATTGTGTTTGAGAAAGTTAGGAATTGCCATTACCGCCAAGAGCTAGTGCTTCCGGGGTACAAGTGCCGGGTCAGTGGGTCTTCAGTTTCCCCAGCGCTGCCAGTGTAATGTAAACTTCCAGTTGACGTTAAGCTGGAAGTCTGTGGCGCTGGTTTCTTGCACAAGAAAGCTGAGGTCATATTTGCATGAACACATGTTTATAAAGATAAAAGAGAAACAAGCCTCACATACTTAGATGAATTATTATGTAAGATTGTTTTAAGACGTTCTTGGAGAAAAATGGGCAGGTGCGGTGGCTCACTCCTGTAATCCCAGCACTTTGGGAGGCTGGGGTGAGCAGATCGCTTGAGGTCAGGAGTTCAAGATCAGCCTGACCAATATGGTGAAACCCCGTCTCTACTAAAAATACAAAATATATATATATATTTAAATTAAATTAATTAATTAATTTTTTTTGAGATGGAGTCTGGCTCTTGCCCAGGCTGGAGTGCAGTGGTACGATCTTGGCTCACTGCAAGCTCTGCCTCCCGGGTTCATGCTATTCTCCTGCCTCAGCCTCCTGAGTTGCTGGGACTGCAGGCGCCCGCCACCACCCCCGGCTAATTTTTTGTGTTTTTGGTAGAGACGGGGTTTCACTGTGTTAGCCAGGATGGTGTCGATCTCCTGACCTTGCGCTCCGCCCACCTCGGCCTCCTAAAGTGCTGAGATTATAGGCCTGAGCCACTGCGCCCGGCAAAAAAAAAAACAAAAATTCTTAGAGAAAAAAGTTTGGCACTTATTGTCCTTGGAGTCATGTAAAGTTGTTGTTGACAGAAGTACGATTTGAAGTAATGCTCTCTGAACTAAACTGCCAAGGCTTTTTTTTTTTTGAGTTGGAGTTTCACTCTTGTTGCCCAGGTTGGAGTGCAATGGTGCAATCTTGGCTCACTGCACCTCTACCTCACAGTTTCAAGTGATTCTCCTGCCTCAGCCTCCCGAGTAGCTGGGATTATAGGCATGTGCCACCACGCCAGGCTAATTTCGTATTTTTAGTAGAGACGGAGTTTCTCCATGTTGGTCAGGCTGGTCTCCAGTCTTGAACTCCCAACCTTAGGTGATCCACCTGCCTCGGCCTCCCAAAAGTGCTGGGATTACAAGCATGAGCCACCGTGGCCAGCCAGTTTTTTGTTGTTTTTGAGACAGGGTCTCACTCTGCTGGCCAAGCTGGAGTGCAGTGGTGCGATCATGGCTCACTGCAACCTCAACCTCCTGGGCTCAAGGCATCCTCCCACCTTAGCCTCCCACGTATCTGGGACTACAGGTGTGTGTCACCACAGCTGGGTAATTTTTTTGTTTTGTTTGTAGAGATGGGTTTTGCATGTCACCCAGACTGGTCTCAAACTCCTGAGCTCAAGTGATCCACTGGCCTTGGCCTCCCAAAGTATTGGGATTACAGGCGTGAGCCACTGCACCCGGCTTGCCATTGTTGTACTTCTCAATATTATCCAACAGAAGTGATTTATTAAAATAAACATTAAGTGACAGGGAGGACATTAACAGAAAGTGAGAAGGTGGAATCACCAGTAGTGTAACATTCTTCTGCTAAGCTGTTGTGAGAAGTAAGATTTAACTTGCTTCAGAACATAGTGGAAAGATTCCCCATATTTCTCAAGGAGATGGTCCTCCTCAAGTCTGGTCACCTCTTCCCTCTGTGTCTTAGCTTTACCTTAGAAAATCGCATCTCATCGCCTTTATATTGTGTGACACAAAGATTAGGGAAAACCCTTCCACCTTTAGTAGAGTGTTTTGAGATTTGCGACATTTGAGGTGAGAATATTTAATGTTTGGATAGTGGTAACAAAAATAGCCTAAAATAGATTTTTAAATGCCCATCCCAGCTTTGTCTCCTACCTCTATGCTGGGATGGGCTGTGGAAGCTGCATGCTACATGGAGAGTTGGCATGTCCTTGAACAATTTATCAACAGTAGTTCCGAGAATGCAGCCTCCTGGTAGGCTTGTACCGGTTTCTTTGGTGCTGTTGAAAAAAAGTCCATGCAATATGCTCTTATACTGAGACACCTACTTCTACTAGCAAAGCCCCTCTGCTGTGCCTCTTTGCTGACTCATGGTCCTGTGTCATAGACCTTATGCGCTCGGTCTCACAGTTAACTTTGTGGGTATCCTGTAAAGACACCACAAGGCATGGCTCAAAAGAGCAGACTCTGGTGTTCAGCCTGTGGAGCAGACTCCCTCGCAGAGCTGGACAGACTCCCTCGCAGAGCTGGACAGACTCCCTCGCAGAGCTGGACTACCCTGCCTGGCCTGTCTCCTGTACCTTCTCTTTACCTTTCTTCTGCAGGTGAAATCCTTACCCTCCAACACTGGCTGTCTCTGCTGCCCCTGGGCTTCCCTCGTTGTGCCTTTTATCCGCCACTTAGACTTGTTCCCAAGTTTATCTGACAAGTCTTCGCTGTGCCCTGAGATTGAGTCTGACCCTGACTTCCATGGCCTTGCCACACTGTTTCTACCCGCTGTAGTCCTCCTCCTCAGCTGGTCTGCATGCCAGCTCCTCTGCCACTTCCGCTGTGTTTGGTATCAAGACACCTGAGACCAGGATTTTGCAGGGTTTGTCTCTCTTAAAACTCGTGTTGCTCACTGGTGCCTGCCATCCTGCTAACCCCCTGAAATGTGATGGTGACAAAGTAATTTTATTATCATACATCTGTGAGTTTTGTTAACATGAAATAGCACCCCCCTCCGTTGATAATCTTGTTATGAAACTCGTACCAGTCTTTGACACAGTTTGTGTATTGTGAAAAGAGATTAGTGGCCGCTATTAGGCTTCATTGGGTGGAATTTTTCTTGGTGCAATATTTTGTGTGAGTTTCCACTCCTTTCTTCTGAGGTTTTGGAACTCTGTGGGAAAATCATAATATTTAGCCTTAATAATATTTTTTTTCAATTTTTTATGCAAGTGTTTTCCAACTATTGTTTTGTAGTTTTAAAATTGAACATCTAATTTATGCTCAGTTGTACTTACATTGTAGTGCCACAGACATGCTTTCAGGGAGCCTAAAAAGAAAAAGTCTGAGGCCGGGCGCGGTGGCTCAAGCCTGTAATCCCAGCACTTTGGGAGGCCGAGACGGGTGGATCACGAGGTCAGGAGATCGAGATCATCCTGGCTAACACAGTGAAACCCCGTCTCTACTAAAAATACAAAAGAAAGCTAGCCGGGCGAGGTGGCGGGCGCCTGTAGTCCCAGCTACTCCGGAGGCTGAGGCAGGAGAATGGCGTAAACCCGGGAGGCGGAGCTTGCAGTGAGCTGAGATCAGGCCACTGCACTCCAGTCTGGGAGACAGAGCCAGACTCCGTCTCAAAAAAAAAAAAGAAAAAGTCTGCTACAGATATGAGTCCTTCTGTGATTAAAGGCCTAACCAGTGCTCCAGACCAGGGGTCAGTACACTACAGCACCACTGGCAGACTCCTCTGCCTGTTTTTGTAAATAAGGTTTTATTCAGCAGCCACACCTGTTTATTTCTGTATTGTCCATGGCTGCTCTGGCTGAACTGACTCCTTGTGCAGAGGCTGTGTGGCCCACAAAGCCTAAACCCTGTGTTATCTGGCCCGTTTATAGAAGAGTTTGCTTTAGAAGTTTAAAGGGGAGATCATTGCAGGGGGCTGCAGCAGTGAAGGGAGGCTTCAAGGCGAGGTGGTCTTGTAGCTGAACCGCGCACAGTGGGATGTGAAGAGTGGAGAGTAGGGACATAGCACTGCAGACACAAGTATTTTCACATTTTGGGGGCAAAGGTGAGAAGGTTGGTTATGTGTGGTTTCTAGTGGTTTAAAGGTTGTATAAGGAATAATGGAATAAAGGAATAATGGGGGATAAGGGTCATAATGAGAAGGTCTTTTAATTCCAGTTAAAGACTTTAGATTTTAATTTTTTTTTTTTTTGAGACGGAGTCTTGCTCTGTTGGCCAGGCTGGAGTGCAGTGGCGCGATCTCGGCTCACTGCAAGCTCTACCTCCCGGGTTCAGCCCATTCTCCTGCCTCGGCCTCCCAAGTAGCTGGGACTACAGGTGCATGCCACCACACCTAGCTAATTTTTTGTATTTTTAGTAGAGATGGTGTTTCACTGTGTTAGCCAGGATGGTCTCGATCTCCATATCTTTTTTTTTTTTTTTTTTGAGACGGAGTCTCGCTCTGTCACCCAAGCTGGAGTGCACTGGCCAGATCTCAGCTCACTGCAAGCTCCGCCTCCCGGGTTCACACCATTCTCCTGCCTCAGCCTCCCGAGTAGCTGGGACTACAGGCGCCCGCCACCTCGCCCGGCTAGTTTTTTGTATTTTTTAGTAGAGATGGGGTTTCACCGTGTTAGCCAGGATGGTCTCGACCTCCTGACCTTGTGATCTGCCCGCCTCGGCCTCCCAAAGTGCTGGGATTACAGGCTTGAGCCACCGCGCCCGGCCTCGATCTCCATATCTTGTGATCCGCCCTCATCAGCCTCCCAAAGTGCTGAGATTACAGGCAGGAGCCACTGCGCCCAGCCTAGATTTTAATTTTCTAGCTAACAGGGAGCCACTGCAGGCAGCTTTGTGAGCAGGGGATGTCCTGATTAATGGTTTAGGGAGATTTAATTGGCAATGTCCTGTAGGACGGATTGGTGACGGAAGAAATCCAAATCCGGGAGTTTATTAGACAGCTTTCTCTAGGGCGAGTTGCAGTAGCAACCCCAGCACTGCAGCGCTCACAGCAGCAGAGGCGGATTCCTGCTTGCATTTCATTTCCTTGTGACTCTTTCCCAAGAGTCTTCATTTCCAGACCCAGGACCAGGCCCTATTTGGCACATGCTGTTTTTATGGCAAGAGAGTGGCAGAAACCTAGTGTCTTTTCCAGCACCATCCTGGACTGGCGTCTCAGGGTCTGTGGACCAAAGCAGGGTGTGGCACACAGCCTTTGTGTGGGGAGGGTGAACCCCTGCTCGGATGCTGTGCTGAAGAGAGCTGAGGACCCCACACCTGTTGTCTGCGCCGTCTCACCATGGCTGAAGGTGCAGCTGGACGTCACCCCTCAGCCTCAGACGCTGGAGGCTGGAGCCAGCCTGCATGCGCGAGAGCCCCTGGGGTGGCTCAGCCTCAGCACCCACCTTCACTTCTGGCCTCAGCCCTCTGGGACTTTGGAACCTCCATCAGCTTGGTCCCCACCTAGAAGTTTGGCATGCTGGGTCCTCCTCTCAACTGCCGTGCGGTGCGGCTCCAGGTCCTGCTGCTAGTTCCCCCTGAACAGTGTTCAGAACCCCTGCCTGAGCAGGGCCTGTGTCATGTCCTTCCTGCACTAGGCTGTGCCTCCTGGGGCTCCCCTGCCCCAGCCTTGAGCCACTCCCCTGTCTCTGCCACATAGCTGCTCAGATGATGTACACAGGGCAGTGGTCTCCCCGGGGGTCATTCCGACACCACTCCCCGCCCCCCTGCTACATTTGGCAATATTTGGAGACATTTTTAGTTGTCCTAACTAGGAGGGGATGGCCAGGGATTTGTGGAGGCCAGGGATGCTGTTGAAATCCTACAGTACACAGGATGGCGCCAGACTCGGAGCGTCTGGGCGAGTGAGTCTGCTGCCCGGCCCTCCTCCCTGGCTCCCCAGCGCCTCCTGGACCATGCTCCACAGCCCTGCGTGACCCCAACTGACTCTGCTCTCCAGAAAAACTGCCATGTGGTCATGGGCCAAGCCTTGCTTGGCGTCCCTCCTTCCAAAACTAAGCCAAGCTCACTGGCTCCTTTAGCCCTTTGACTCAGACTCAGGTAATGTCTGCAGGAGCACCTCCTGGATCCCTGCCTTGTGCTCAGGTGCTGCACCCCCTCCCGTAGTGCTCTAGGTGGTGCTTTTGGTCACTGCACAATCACATAATATTTTCTCCTCTCTGAACTGAGAATTCCTTGAGGGTAACAGATACATTTGTATTTCCTTTTTTTTTTTTTGGAGAGAAAGTCGGTGTGGGTTGCCCAGACTGGAATGCAGTGGTGTGATCACAGCTCACTGCAGCCGCCATCTCCTGGGCTCAAGTGATCCTCCCCGCTTGGCCTCCCAAAGTGCCAGGATTGTAGACGTGAGCCATGGCACCTGGCTGTTTGTGTTCGGAATGTCTTGCTGTCGATTGCAACATTTTCTTTGAGCACTGGCTTTGGTAAAGATGATTGGGTTTAGAATGGGGAGTTGCCCTCAGAGAATGGCTGTGCGGCAGTGAGAGGGACTCCTTGACCCACTTCCCATGTCGGCTGCTTCCAGCTTCCTGGGCCATTCTTGTAACTTGCTTTCCTAAGTATAAGTGTCTTGATTCTCACAGATTCTCTATTTTTGCTTCCTAGAAAGTTTCCATTTTGTTTATTAATATTTTTGAGCAGATAATATACATGGTTCAAAAGTACAAAGGGAGCTCAGTGAAGCCTCCTAGTCTTTACCCTGGCACCTGGTTCCTCTGGAAGCCTTGCTAGACCAGCTTCTTGTGTATTCTTCTAGAGATACTTTGTAACTTTGCAAGCAAACAAGTGTGTGTATTTTTTTTCCTTACCCTTTTCTTTTTAAAAAGTTTCTGAACCTTGCCTTTTTCAACTATGTTTGAGAGGCCTTTCCATATCAGTACATTTTCCAGTACATTCTTTTCCATGGCTGCTCTGTATTCTGCTATATGGAGGTGCTGTGGCATTTTTGTGCAGTCATGAGCGAAGCTGTAGGCAGTGTTTTTGCAAACGTACCTGTAGGACCCGTTCTAGAAACAGCATCTCTCTCTCCAGTCACCGTTCATTCCGTCACATCAGGGTTTGCTCTTGTCTCTTGGTGTCTGTATTTCTGCACTTCCTTTGGTCATTTATTTCTCCTAATTATCTCATCTCTCTATATTTTAAATAATATCGTAGGTCAAATTAAATGAGTGTCTCAGTTGGAAACTGGTTCACCTTTTGTGTGTTCTTTTGGTTGAGTGACTGGGAATATACGCATCCACCCAGAAACTTGTCCGTGAGTGGTCACAGCAGCCAGAAAGTGGAGACAGCCTAAATGTCCATCAGCGGATGAATGGATAAACAGAATGTGGTCCATCCCTGCGATGGAATATTATTTGGCAATAAAAAGAAGTGAGTTACTGATTCATGTTATAACGTGTGTGAACCTTAAAAATATGCTGGCTGGGTGCAGTGGCTCACGCCTCTAATCCCGGCACTTGGGGAGGCTGAGGTGGGCAGATCACGAGGTCAAGAGATTGAGACCATCCTGACCAACATGGTGAAACCCTGTCTCTACTAAAAATACAAAAATTAGCTGGGCGTGGTGGCGTACCGGGAAGCAGAGGTTGCAGTTAGCCGACATCATGCCACTGTACTCTAGTCTGGTTACAGAGTAAGACTCCGTCTCAAAAAAAAAAAAAAAAAAAAGACTGAGTGAAAGAAGCTGGAAACATACTGTATGATTCTAATGGCATTAGTGACTTGTCTGGAGTGGCTGCTGCCATGATGCTGGCTGCAGTGGGGGTGGCCTGGGGCTGCATGGTCCACGGAGCTGGTGGGAGCTGGGAACAGGCAGGAGCCGCACCCCCTTCCAAGTTGGAGGGGTGGGAGACCGGCCCTCCTGGGCGCAGCTGTAGCTGCCTGGCTGTGGCTATGGACTCAGACATCCCTGCTCTCCCAGGGACTCTGGAAGCCCCCCTTCCCCTGCAGACTCAGAAGTGCCTGCTCCCACTGCCTGGCCTCTCCCTGCTCCTGGCGCCCGCATCAATTTTGGAACACAGTTGAGGCTGAAGCCAGGCACTGTTGCAACCTGGCCAGGTGTGTATATACCTGGGGCAAAACTGACATGCCAGCCGCCTGCCTCCTCAGCCCCCTTCGGACTTTGGGTGCTGACGAGTGAGCACTGGAGGGAGCCGGAGGAGGGGCTGAGGGAAGTGTGGCACAGGCCTGCAGGAGCCCCTCAGCACAAATAGCCTGGGCACCGTGGACAGCAGGTTGATGGCAGCAGGAGGCAGACAGGCTCCTGGGTGGAAAGGGGCAGGTCCCTGGTGAAGCCCCATGTTGAAGTCAGGGACAGCCTGAAGCTTGAGGGCTGGGCTGCCAGTTCCATGGACCAGAGTAAGAACTTCTGGTGCTTTTTCTGGGCATGCCCACAGCCACCCATGGACCAATCAGCACACACTTTTATGAAGCCCATAAAAACCCTGGGCTCAGCCAGACTCAGGCAAACAACAGGTCAACCAGCCTTCAGATAGGATAGGAGCTAACCAGCCCCAGTCTCCTTCCTGATGAGAGCCGGACACTCATCAGGACAACCCACATGCGGAAAGGAGCTACCCACTGTGGGTCTCCCAAGAGCTGTTCTGTCGCACAATGAAGCTCCTCTCCACCTCACTCACTCTCCAGTTGTCCACGTACTTCCTGGATATGTGACAAGAACTTGGGACCTGCTGAATGGTGGGACTAAATGAGCTGCAACACAAGCAGGGCTGAGACACGCCCCCCCTCCGCCACTCACCACGTCGCAGACAATGAAAAGGAGGGAAGAGCTGCAGCACTTTGGGGAGCCCAGACGTAGGGTCTTCTCGAGCCAGGGCTGTGACATCCTGTTTGGAGTTCTGTAGTTCCTGGCATCTTCAAGCTTCTGGGTGCCACTGCATTCCCCTCGTCCAGATGCAGGTGTCCACAGCAGAAGCCATGTGCAGTGCATCTGGTCAAGCCGCAGCCTCACACAGAGCTAGCACCTGGAGCAGCCTGCCCCGCTGCAGCCGGCATGTCTGGCTATGCACGGTGGCCTGACCCTGCGCTTGCTTGCCCACACACCCCTTGCCACTTTGCGCCTGGCTTGCACTTGGCAGGTGTGGGATCTGGGCCAGTAGTGCGAGCTGAGCGCAGCCTGCCAGGCTGAGTGGGCACAACGATCCCGGCGGGCTTGAGCAGTACTCAGGCAGAAGGCACCACTGGCCACAGTGGTTTCTGGCTTGTGGAGCGACACCCCAAGGGTCTCATGATAATTCCGTTTATGTGAAGTGTCCAGAAGTGAATCTGTAGAGGTAGAAAGTAGATTAGTGGTTGCCAAGGGCTGGGGTATGGAATTTCTTTTAGCATAATGAAAATATTCTAAAATTGACTGTGGTGAAGGTGCACATATCTGTGAATATACTAAAAATAACCTAAAATCGTATACTTTAATTGGGTGAATTGTATGTAATGTGAATTCTACCTCAATGAAGCTGTTAAAAACAAGAGTGACTAGGATTTTTCAGAAGAGAACATTCCAAGGTGAGGGTCAGAAGGTTGCATGCCACAGAGGACTTTGGTGTGGATGTGTTCCTGGAGGCTGTGGCAAGGCGATGAGTCCTTGATCAGTTTCTTTTCTTCTTCTTCTTCTTTTTTTTTTTTTTTTTTGAGACAGGTTCTTGATCTATCTCCCAGGCTAGAGGTCAGTGGCATGATCTCTGCTCACTGTATCTTTGACCTCCTGGGCTCAAGCGATTCTCCTGCCTCAGCCTGTCAAGTAGTTAGGACAATAGGTGCATGTCACCATGCCCAGCTAATTTTGTAATTTTTGTAGAGGCAGGATTTCACCATGTTACCCGGGCTGGTTTTGAACTCCTGGGCTCCAGTGATCCTCCCACCTTTGCGTCCCAAAGTGCTGGGATTACAGGCATGAGCCACTGTGCCTGGCCCTTATCAGTGTCAAATTTCAGGTGGTAGCAGATGCGACACTGTTCTCCATGCAGAAGACTTGAGTTAAACATTGACTTAATCGTGCCTGTGTGATTGAGCGCAGATAAGTCAGTTAAGCACTGGAGCTGTCATCTGCAGATAAGGTGCTTGTCCTGCTTATTTGTTCAAGGTTGTTGCGAAGCTGAAGCATGGCTGAGTCTCAGTGGGTTCTGTAAATTACTGAGTGTTATTTGTGTATAATAGGAGTTTTAAAAATTAATTTCAACACTAAGAGGGCGATGAACCAGCCTCTTGCAGGCTGGTCTAAGACAGTGCATGCAGAGCACAGTGATGGCGGTGTAGACAGATGTGAAGTGTGGGAGCACCACTGTCTCCCCAGCTCCTGGCAGCCAGGGTGCTGGACACAGGGTCCAGAACCCCTTGTCTGGCCCACAGTGTTTGAGTCTGTTTTCCTTTCTTGCCATTCTTCTTTCATCTTTTCTGCTTTTTCTCTCTCTCTTTTTATTTTTATTAGTAGAGATGGGGTTTCACCATCTTGGCCAGGCTGGTCTTGAACTCCTGACCTCGTGATCCGCCCCTCAGACTCCCAAAGTGCTGGGATTACAGGCGTGAGCCACCGCGCCCAGCCTCTGCTTTTTCTCTTGATTATTACTTTAAACCACTAGAGGCCCCAACACTATGCAGACAGAGTGGCTGATGCTTCCTTCATGGGTTGAGTTGACTGTTTGCCTTGAGATACTCCTAGTGGTTTTCTGTTACAGTCCCTTCAAGCATTGCCTGGGATTACAGTGGTGGCCAGCATGTTCCTCCTGGCGCTAGGGGCTGTGCTGAAGCCTCCGCGGTGTAAGCTTTCTCGGGATCTGACTGCCGGCTGCATGTGTGCCTGACAAAGGGGGGCAGCTTCTGAAGCTCTAGGTGCTGTGTTTCTGTTTCATTGCAGCTGTGTTGACCTTTTATTTTCTATTCAGAATTCAGCTGTGCTGTGGAAATTCCTAATTCTGGGAGGGGGTAGTGCTGTGACGTGCCTGAGACCCTCATTTGCAGCATGTGCCGGAATCACAGAGCGTCCAGGAATGGTGTGGGGTTTCTGCCCAAGGCCACTGGAGCCCAGGATGAGTCTCACTTGGGCAGAGCCCATCTCCATTGCTCTGGCAGGGCTCTCACACCTGGTCTTGTGTTTGCCAGGCCCACCCACACTCATCTCGCCCCCTCCTGTCGCCAGTATGTGCCAGCCACTTGGCAGTCAGATACCCCCGACAGGGAGGAGACAGATCAGGCCTCTGTTGGGGGACACGGGAGTGAGTTGTACTAACATCCTGTGGGCGGTGGAGGTGGGTGGCGGAGGCGGGCGGCGGAGGCGGCCATGTACCTGGGGTTGTAGGGAGAACCCTAGGGTGGATGGCCGGGAGGGGTATGGAGTTCAGGTAGGCTTTCTGGAGAAGGGGTATCTCGTCTGGAAAGGAGGGATATCGGCAACTGAGCCTTCGGCTATTCACCAGGCACAAAAAGAGCACACCTCAGGTGGCAGGGAGGTGCAGCTGGAGCCAGCAGGTGTGTCGCAGTGCCAGCAGCTCTGTGTGACTGGAGTGTCTGGCGAGACCCAGGTGAGCAGGCATCTGGGGGTCAGTGAGCAGGTGGGAGGGTGGTGTTTGCACTGTGTAGAGAGAGACTGTCTCCTGAAGGGGAGCACTTCTCAGCTTGAGCCCCACCTTCAGAGTCAGCTTGCAGTTAGGAAGAGCGAAGGGGTGCGCAGTAGCTTCTTTCTAACTCCAGCTTTATTCATTCATTTCTTTTTTTTTTTTTGAGATGGAGTCTCGCTCTGTCACCCAGGCTGGAGTGCAATGGCACCATCTCTGCTCACTGCAAGCTCCACCTCCTGAGTTCACGCCATTCTCCTGCCTCAGCCTCCCGAGTAGCTGGGACTACAGGCGCCCGCCACCTCGCCTGACTAGTTTTTTGTATTTTTTAGTAGAGACGGGGTTTCACGGTGTTAGCCATGATGGTCTCAATCTCCTGACCTTGTGATCCACCGGCCTCGGCCTCCGAAAGTGCTGGGATTACAGGTGTGAGCCACCGCGCCCGGCCATATTCGTTAATCTCTTTTGCGGAAAACATCAGAACTTACCTGAAGTTATTATCCACACTTGACCCATTCTGATGTATTTTAAATAGTAAGTCATTTGCAGAATTTGCCTGTTGGTGACCCTGTGCCTCTGGCTGGGAGATGCCGCAGGGCAGAGACTCTTGTCAGTGACCTGCAGAGCCAGGCATGGGCCCCGGATGCAAGGATGAGACACCTAACATAGGCCTCATTTCACATAGAGAACCAACATTAGGATTACAAACTGGAATTAATTCGCATGTACTTGGTATGTGAAGGGCTCTGGTTGAGTATTGGGAGAAGCTTGACTGCCCTGAGGCTTGGCGGCACTGCCCGTCCTGAGTGTGATCACGTGTGGGTGGTTGGGGTCTCTGGTGTGGGAGGAGGAGCAGCACCAGGCAGTGTCCTCAGAGCTGGATTGGGTAGTCATGCCTCTCTGGTCATCCACTGCATGGATAACTGAGTGCCGGTCAGTGGTGCTGGGGGCTGGCAGTGCAGGGGTAAAGCGTTTGTCTCTTGAAGCTCAGAGTCTAGTGCAGGGAACACATCCACACAGTTGGCAACTGTGATGTGTGCTCTGAAGGACGGGGGTGAGGCTGTGAGAGCAAATCTAGCATGCTTCATTTAGATGAGGAGCTCAGGGCAAGCCTCCGGGAGGGAAATTGAGTCTGGGGCCTCCAGGAGAAGATGGTGGGGATCAGCTCATGTGGCAGCCCTGAGGTAGCAGGACCGGATGGCAGGAGCCCAGGGAGCCTAGAGCACGGCAGGAGGTGGGACAAGTTAGGCAGCCAGCCAGACTGCACCAAGGGCCCACCCAAAATAGTCTTCTTGAAGCCTCACCCAGGCTTTTGTGTCAGGAGCACATCAAGGAGACTGACAGGAAATACAGAAATGGTTGAGCCACCTGTGGATGAAGTGAATGACAGTGGGGCTGAGGCTGAGGGGAGATGGCAGAGGTGTGGGGAGGACGATGGGAGAGGTGTGGTGAGCCCAGCACAGGCGCTTGGTCCCAGGTGCTGATCCTGCTTCCGGGTACGCTCTAGCACGCATCTGAGCTCCGCTGCTTTTTATTGCCGAGGGATGTTCGTTGTACTGGTCAACCCCGTTTCCTTTATACTTTCACCCATTGCTGGGCGTTTGAGTTGTTTCCACGTTTGACTATTATGAAGATTTGTGTAGTTGCTGGGTCATGTAGTAATTCTATGTTTACTTTTGAGGAAATGCCAGACTGTTTTCCAAAGCAGCGGCCCCGTTCTACGTCCCCACAGCAATACATAAGGTTCCAGTGTTTCCACATCCTTGACAACACTTGTGATTGTTCATCCTTCTGGTTAAAGCCATCTCAGTGGATGCGAAGTGACATCTCATAGTGGTTTTTATTTGTATTTCCCCAATGGCTAATGATGTTGAACATCTTTTCTTGTGTTTGTTGACCATTTGTCCATCATCTTTGCAGAAATGTCTATTCATATCCTTTGCCCTTTTTTCAGTTGGGCTACTTATCCTTTATGACTGAGTTATGTGTTTTTTCTATATTCTGTATACAAGTGCCAGATCAGATATATACAGTTTACAAATGTGTTCTTTCATTCTGTGGGTTCTTTTTTTCTTAGTTTTTTTGCAGTACATAAGGCCTTGGAATTTTTATGTTTCTTTCTCTTTTTTTAAGAGAGTCTCGCTCTGTCGCCCAGACTGGAGTGCAGTGGCGCCATCTAAGCTCACTGCAAGCTCCGCCTCCCGGGTTCACACCATTCTCCTGCCTCAGCCTCCCAGAATTTTTGTCTTTCTTGATGATATCATTTGAAGCACAAAAGTTTTTAATTTTGATAAAAGTAATTTTTTTTGTTGTTGCTGCTTGAACTTTGATATTATGGCTAAGAAACCATTGCTTAACCCAACGTCATAAAGATTTATTCCTGGCTGGGCACGGTGGCTCACACCTGTAATCCCAGCACTTTGGGAGGACAAGGTGGGTAGATCATGAGGTCGGTTCGAGACCAGCCTGGCCAATGTGGTGAAACCTTGTCTCTACTAAAAAATGCAAAAATTAGCCTGGTATGGTGGCACACACCTGTAGTCCCAGCTACTCAGGAGGCTGAGGCAGGAGAATCACTTGAACCCGGGAGGCGGAATTTGCAGTGAGCCAAGATCGCGCCACTGCACTCCGGCCTAGGTGACAGTGTGAGACTCCATCTCAAAAAAAAAAAAAAAAAAGAAGAAGAACCCAAAGATTTATTCCTGCTCAGGTGCAGTGGCTCGTGCCTGTATTCCCAGCACTTTATGAGGCCTAGATGGGAGGATCACTTGAGGCCAGGAGTTCAAGACCAGCCTGGGCAACATAACGAGACTCCATCTCTACAAAAAAATAGAATTAGCCAGGTGTGGTGCACACCTGTAGCCTTAGCTCCTTGGGAAGCTGAGGGAGGAGGATTGCTTGAATCCAGGAGTTTGATGCTGCATGAACTGTGGAAGCCCCACTGTACTCCAACCAGAGTGACAGAGCAAGACCCTGTCACAAATTTAAAAAAAAAAAGATTTACTCATGTGTTTTCTTCTAAGTTTTATAGTTTTGGACTTACCTGTACATTTCTATATTTTTTTAATTTAATTTTTTTTTCTTAGGATCTTAGTATGTTGCCCAGGCTGATCTCAAACTCCGGGCCTCAAGCAACCTTCCCACCTCACCCTCCCAAAGTGTTGGGATTATTGGCATGAGCCACTGTGCCTGGCTTACGTTTCTATTTTTATACATTGCTTTATATCATTTTGATACACATTTAGGTGTTTGATCCGTTTTGAGTTAATTTTGTTCATGTGTGAGGTAGGGTCCTGCTTTGCTTTTTTAACGTGGCCACTTGGCACCATGTGTTGGAGGGACTGTTCTTTCTTTCTATCATTGAAATATCTTGGCACCTTTGTCAAAAATTACTTGATCATAAATTTGAGGGTTTATTTCTGAACTCAACTCTGTGCTGTTGTCCTGTGTGTCTGTCCTCATGCCGTGCCACACTGTCTTAATTATGGTAGCTTTGTGAGAAGTTTCAAGTCAGAAGGTGTATCCCATTTTGTTCTTCTTTTTCAAGATTGTTTTGGCTATCCTGTTGGGTCTCTTGAATTTCCATATGAACTTCAGATCAGCCTGTCAGTTT
This sequence comes from Trachypithecus francoisi, assembly GCF_009764315.1. Classification (NCBI taxonomy): domain Eukaryota; kingdom Metazoa; phylum Chordata; class Mammalia; order Primates; family Cercopithecidae; genus Trachypithecus; species Trachypithecus francoisi. The sequence goes on along the minus strand of NW_022681472.1, from coordinate 99,862,931 downwards.
CCTCAAAAAAGCAAGCTCAGTGTTTTTTTTTTTTTTGCAGCAAGCTTGACTTTGATGAGGATCTGTTGAATTCTGTTGATCAGTGTGGACTGTTCTGCCATCTTACTAATGTTGTCTTTCATTCCATGAACATGGGATGTCTTACCATTTATTTAGGGCTTCTTTAATTTTTTTCAACAATGTTTTGTAGTTTTCAGTATATAAGTGCTTTTGTTAAATTGATTCCTAAATATTTTACTCTTTCTGATGTTATTCTAAATGGAATTGTTTTCTTAACCTTGTTTTCAGAGTTTTTCATTGCTAATGAGTCTTCTAAAAAATACTTCCTGTTCCTGCTAAGTATTGGTTTTTATTTTTTTATTTTTTTATTTTTATTTTTTTTGAGACGGAGTCTTGCTCTGTCGCCGGGGCTGGAGTGCAGTGGCCGGATCTCAGCTCACTGCAAGCTCCGCCTCCCGGGTTCACGCCATTCTCCTGCCTCAGCCTCCCGAGTAGCTGGGACTACAGACGCCTGCCACCTCGCCCAGCTAGTTTTTTGTATTTTTTAGTAGAGACGGGGTTTCACAGTGTTCGCCAGGATGGTCTCGATCTCCTGACCTCGTGATCTGCCCGTCTCGGCCTCCCAAAGTGCTGGGATTACAGGCTTGAGCCACCGCGCCCGGCCTGGTTTTTATTTTTTATTTTGTTTTGTTTTGAGACAGTCTCACTCTGTCACCCATGATGGAGTGCAGTGACGCAATTTTGACTCACTGCAGCCTCAACCTCCTGGGCTCAAACTCTCCTCCCACCTCAGCCTCCTGAGTAGCTGGAACTATAGGTGCATGCCACTGTGCTCAGCTAATTTTTGTGTTTTTGTAGAGACAGGATTTTGCCATCTTGTCCAGGCGGGTCTCAAACTCCTGGGCTCGAGCAATCCTTCCACCTCAACCTGCCAAAGTGCTGGGACTACAGGTGTAAGTCACTGTGCCTGGCCTTAAAATTTCCTTTCTGAAAAAATGGGGAGGAAACAAATGTAACTTCTATTCCATCCTCTAGTGTGCCAGTTTTTAGGGGACCAAGAATTCGCTAGCTTTTTCAAGTCCTGAATGGAGGTTAAAAAAAAGAGAAAGGCTATGAACACAATTCCATGAAGAACATACTGGCATTTTCAACTCGCCCAGTGGTTTGAACATTGCCTTGTCAGAAGAAGTCATCACTCTGCATAAAATCTAGGAAAAATGTTTTGAAGATAAATGTTGCCCATTTTCATTGCTGTTAGCATTGTTGCTGTAATCTGAGGCATATGCTCTGAACACATTCTGTGCTTTTGTATAATTTTACCTCGGAACAATGCATGCAGTGGGTGCTCTTGGTCCTGTTTCATAGATGAGGAAACCGAGGCTGGAGAGGGCTGTGACCCACCAGGGTCACACAACTAGTAGGCAGAGCCAGGATTCAAGTCCAGGTGCCTTGACTCCTGAACTTTCCCTCTTACCACAGTCACACTTCCTTTCCTGTCCTGTGATCTCCATGACCTCAGGGTGTAAACACTTTGTTTATTGAGACATAATATACACAGAAGCTGTCCCAGATGCTGGGACATCACAGGGAGGAGGACAGGCCAAGCCCCTGCTCTCTTGGAGCTTATGTTCTCCCAGGGCAGGGAAAAGCAGACACGTGACATGTGACGTCTGCAGTAGTTGGTAGGTGTCAGCACTGCAGAGACAGGATGAGGGAAGGCCTGGGGATTGGGAAGGGTGTGGGGTCAGGTGGGCTTCAGTCACAAAGAACCTTCTTTGAGCAGGTGAAGGAAGTAAACCATTTGTGGGAGAAGGAGTGCAGACAGAGGGAATGGCCAGTGCAGAGGCTGGAGGGAGGGTCAGAGTGAGCCTGCAGTGCTGGAGGGCAGTCTGTGAGGCAGGAGCAGGAGGGCATCCGGGCTGCCTGGGGACAGGCAATGGGGGGGTGCGGGTGGGCTTGGAGCATCGGAGTGCTGCATCTGCCTTTTCTGTTTCTTTTTCACTTTGGGGATAAATTTTAATAGAATATGAGTCTGAACTCTTATATTTAGAATAAACAAAACCTTAAAATTGATTGGTTCAAAATGGTTTTATGGAAAAATTAATCTATAGCAGAAACTTGGCCTTGAGTGCAAAGGTTCTACCATTTTTTGAGCAAAGTGTACAAAGATTCAAAGGGACAGGACCAAGGAGGAGGGGCTTGGACATTTCCTACAGCAGGCATTTTCTCTTCCTCTTGTTTGCAGGAGGTGGGCAGAGGCCTGCTTGGGTTGCTTTGAACACTGTCTTGGGGCCTTGCTGTGAGAGCTAGAGCCCTCTGGGTGTTGTCCAGCACTGATCTCCTTAGCCATGTGTATTGGTCCATTTTCAAGCTGCTAATAAAGACATACCCAAGACTGGGGAGAACAAGAAATTTAACTGGACTTATGGTTCCACATGGCTGGGGAGCCCTCAGAATTATTGCAGGAGCTGAAAGGCACTTCTTACATGGCTGCGGCAAGGGAAAATGAGAAAGAAGCAAAAGCAGAAGCCCCTGATAAACCCATTAGATCTCGTGAGACTCACTCACTGTCATGAGAATAGCATAGGAAAGACCAGACCCCCTGATTCAATTACCTCCCCCAAGTCCCTCCTACAACATATAGGAATTCTAGGAGATACAATTCACATTGAGATTTAGGTGGGGACACAGCCAAACAATATCATTCCACCCGTAGCCCCTCCAAAACTAAGTCCTCACATTTCAAAACCAATCATGCCTTCCCAACAGTCCCCCAAAGTCTTATTTCAGCATTAACCCAAAAGTCCACAGTCCAAAGTCTCATTTGAGACAAGGAAAGTCTTTTTTGCCTTTAAGCCTGTTAAATCAAAAGCAAGCAAGTTAATTCCAAGATACAATGGAGGTACAGGTATTGGGTAAATACAGCAGTTCCAAATGGGAGAAATTGGCCAAAACAAAGGGGTTACAGGCCCCTTGCAAGTTCAAAATCCAGTGGGGCAGTCAAATTTTAAAACTCAAAATGGTCTCCTTTGACCCCAGGTCTCACATCCAGGTAATGCTGATTCAAAAGGTGGGTTCCCATGGTTGGACAGCTCCACCTCTGTGGCACTGCAGGGTATAGCCTCCCTCATGGCTGCTTTCTTTCTTTCTTTTTTTTTTTTTTGAGACGGAGTCTGACTCTGTCGCCCAGGCTGGAGTGCAGTGGCCGGATCTCAGCTCACTGCAAGCTCCGCCCCCCGGGTTTACGCCATTCTCCTGCCTCAGCCTCCCAAGTAGCTGGGACTACAGGCGCCCGCCACCTCGCCCAGCTAGGTTTTGTATTTTTTAGTAGAGACGGGGTTTCACCGTATTAGCCAGGATGGTCTCGATCTCCTGACCTCGTGATCCGCCCGTCTCGGCCTCCCAAAGTGCTGGGATTACAGGCTTGAACCACCGCACCCGGCCCCTGGCTGCTTTCAAAGGCTGACATTTAGTGTCTGCAACTTTTCCAGGCACATGGTGCAAGCTGTTGGTGGGTCTGCCATTCTGGGGTCAGGAGGATGGTGGCCCTCTTCTCACAGATCCACTAGGCCATGCCCCAGTGGGGGACTCCGACCCCATATTTCCCTTCTGCACTGCCCTAGCAGAGGTTCTCCATGAGGGCTCCGCCCCTGCAGCAAACGTCTGCCTGGGCATCCAGGCGTTTCCATACATCTTCTGAAATCTAGGTGGAGGTTCCCAAACCTCAATTCTTGACTTCTGTGCACCTGTAGGCTCAACACCACATGGAAGCTGCCAAGGCCTAGGGCTTCCACCCTCTGAAGCCACAGCCCGAGCTTTATGTTGGTCTCTTTCAGCCACGATTGGAGAGGCTGGGACAGAGGGCACCAAGTCCCTAGGCTGCACATAGCACAGGAACCCTGGACCTGGCCCACGAAACTACTTTTTCCTCCTGGGCCTCTGCACCTGTGATGGCAGGGGCTGCCAGGAAGGTCTCTGATATGGCCTGGAGACATTTTCCCCATGGTCTTGGGGATTAACATTCAGCTCCTTGCTACTTATGCAAATTTCTGCTGTTGGCTTGAATTTCTCCTCAGAAGATGAGTTTTTCTTTTCTACTGCATCATCAGGCTGCAATTTTCTAAAGTTTTATGCTGTTTACCTTTTAAAGTGGAATGCTTTTAATAGCACCCAAGTCACCTTTTGAATGCTTTGCTGCTTAGAGATTTCTTCTGCCAGATACCCTAAGTCATCTCTCACAAGTTCAAAGTTCCACAGATCTCTAGGGCAGGGGCAAAATGCTGCCAGTCTCTTTGCTAAAACATACAAGAGTCACCTTTGCTCCAGTTCCCAAAAAGTTCCTCATCTCCATCTGAGACCACCTCAGCCTGGACCTTATTCGTATCACTATTAGCATTATTGTCAACCATTCAACAAGCCTCTAGGAGGTTCCAAACTTTCCCACATTTTCCTGTCTTCTTCTGAGCCCCCCAGACTGTTCCAGCCTCTGCCTATTACCCAGTTCCAAAATCGTTTCCACATTTTCAGGTATCTTTCAGCAACGCCCCACTCAAGTACCAATTTACTGTATTAGTCCATTTTCATGCTGTTGATAAAGACATACCCGAGACTGGGAACAAAAAGAAGTTTAATTGGACTTACAGTTCCATGTGGCTGGGGAGCCCTCAGAATCATGGAGGGTGATGAAAGGCACTTCTTACATGGTAGTGGCAAGAAAAATTAAGGAAGAAGCAAAGTGGAAGCCTCTGATAAACTGTTCAGATCTCGTGAGACTTACTCACTATCGCAAGAATAGCACAGGAAAGACCAGCCCTCATGATTCAATTACCTCCTCCTGGCTCCCTCCCACAACATGTGGGAATTCTAGGAGATAGGATTCAAGTTGAGATTTGAGTGGGGACACAGCCAAACCACATCACCATGGCTGAGTCCTGCATTTCCGTCTTCTACCACATATTGGATGGCCTGCCTCTCTGGGGCTAGCAGCTGGGTGCTGAGGTGGGAAGTGGTGGAGTCCTGGGGCCACTGTTTAAGTGGCCTTGCCCTCCATGGAATGGAAGCCGAAGTTGGGCAGTGGCCACCACCCAAAGCTAGGAAAAACTGCTGCCTTGTCTGTTTTAAAGGGATCCTGCTGGCTGCCATGTGGAGGGAGGGAGGAGATCAGTTAGAAGTTGACCACAGCAACCCAGGCTCTACCCAGGTGGCAGTGGTGGAGGTGATAGGCTGTTGGACTCTGGAAATAGTTTTTATTTTTGTCCTCATTTTTTTTTCTTTTTTTGGGGAGGGGGACAGAGTCTCACTCTGTCACCCAGGCTGGATTTCAGTGGCATGATCTCAGCCTACTGCAGCCTCCACCTCCTGGGTTCAAGCGATTCTCTCACCTCAGCCTCCCGAGTAGCTGGGACTACAGGTGCACACCACTATGCCCAGCTAATTTTTGTATTTTTAGTAGAGACAGGGTTTCACCATGTTGGCCAGGCTGGTCTTGAACTCCCGATCTCAAGTGATCTGCCTACCTCAGCCTCCCAAAGTGCTGGGATTACAGGCATGAGCCACTGCACCTGGCTCCTCATTTGTTTTAATCTTGCTTATTGAGTTTTCTGCACCTATCTTGAAGTTAACCAGTAAAATTTCGTGGTAGAAGCCCAGGAGTTCAGTTTGGTCATGCTGCATTTACGAGCCTGAAACATTGGAGATGGTGGTCAGAAGTTGTCCATGGAGTGTCAGTTGGTAAATCCCGAGCATAGAGATGAAGGGCCCGCCTGAGCCTTAGGGGAGGCCTCTCGGGGAATGGGTGTAGCTGGAGAGGATGTGTGGGGCTGAGTGTGGAGCCTCCTGCCACGTGGGGTCCAGGAGTAGGAAGGAGGCTGCTGTGGTTGGCTATGGTTTGTTCAGTTCTGCCAAGTCTTGTGTTGAAGTGTAATCCCCAGTGTTGGATGTGGGGCCTGGTGGGAGGCGTTTGAGACATGGGGTGGCTCCCTCATGAGTGGCTTGGTCTGTTCTCTCAGGAGGGACTTCTCCCTCAGTTCCCTCGAGAGCTATCCCTCTCTTGTTCCATCTCTTATTGTGTGATCTCCACATGCCAGCTCTCATTCCCGTCTGCCAGGAGTGGAAGCTTCCTGAGGCCTCACCAGAAGCAGATGCTGGCACTGTGCTTCCTGTACAGCCTGCAGAACCGTGAGCCAAATAAACCCTTTTTTAAAAAATAAATCACCCAGATTCAAGTATTCCTTTATAGCAACGCAAACAGAGGCTTTAGTGACCAAAAGACCAAATGAGGAAGGTTAACCAGGGAGGAGGGTGCGGTCCAAGGTGGATAATGGAGGGTGGAGAGTAACCCAAGATGGATAATGGGGAGGCGAGGAGGGGCCCAAGGTGGGTAATGGGGAGGGGGACCAGTCCAAGGTAAATGATGGGGAGGAGGGAGTGACCCAAGGTGAAAATGGGGCATGGGGAGAGGCCCAAGGTAGGTAACGGGGAGTGGGGAGCGGTCCAAGGTGGATAATGGGGAGTGGGGAGCGTTCCAAGCTGGATAATGGAGAGGCGGGTAGTGGATAATAGGAGTGGAGAGCAGCCCAAAGCAGATAATGGGGAGGAGGAATGGTCCAAGGTGGATAATGGGGAGTGGAGAGTGGTCCAAGGTGGATAATCGGGAGGGGGCATGGTCCAAGATGGATAACGGGGAGTGGGAAGTGGTCCAAGGTTGATAATGGGGAAGGGGGTAGTTGCCTAAGGTGGATAAGGGAGAGGGGGAGCAGTCCAAGGTGGGCAATGTGGAGGAAGGAGGGGTTCAAGGTGGGTAATGCTGACGGGAGAGCGGTCCAAGGTGGATAAAGGGGAGGAGGGAGCTGCCCAAGGTGGATAATGGGGAGTGGGGAGCGGTCCAAGGTGGATGATGGGGAGTGGGGAGCGGTCCAAGATGGATAATGGGGAGGGGGAGTGGTCCAAGGTGGAAAATGGGGAGGAGGGAGCAGTTCAAGGTGGATAATGGGGAGGAGGGAGCAGTTCAAGGTGGATAATGGGGAGGAGGGAGCAGTTCAAGGTGGATAATGGGGAGGAGGGAGCAGTTCAAGGTGGATAATGGAGACACGGGAAGGGTCCAAGGTGGATAATGGGAAGGCAGGTAGCGGCCCAAGGCTGCAGTGAGCTGTGATTGCACCACTGCACTCCAGCCTGGGCAACAGAGCAAACCCTGTCTCGTTCATTCATTCATTCATTCATGTGGTGGCTCCCACCTGTAATCTCAGTATTTTGGGAGGCCGAGGTGGGCACATCAGTTGAGGGCAGGAGTTTGAGACCAGCCTGACCACCAGGGTGTTAAGGTGGCCAGATGGTCTCAGGCCCTGGGCTGGTGTGAAGATTGGGAGGGGAGAAAGGGGAAGGCTGGTTAGAGGCTGTTTTCCCCTGGGTGTGTTTAGCGGCAGGTGTGGATGGGTAGTGCTGGGTTAACCACAGGTGTTTGCCAGGTAAGCATGGGCCCAAGAGAGTTGAGAATATCACAGGAGTGAGGGTGCTGTTCCTGTTAGAAGGAAAGAGACTGAGGCCAGGTGGCTGGCGTGTGGAGCCCACCTCTGCGCTGGCCTAGCAGGAGTATCATGCGCGAATACGTGAAGAGGAGCTAGGGAGAGGCTGAGATGTTGCTCACAGAGCTTTGGGAGCCTTGTGTGTGTAGAGTGGAACGGCCTCCTCCGATCCACACTGCATGTGTGTGAAGGGGCCGTGGTGATCCAGGAATGGGTGAAGCTGCTGGGACCCTGTGTGATACTGCATGTGTTTTCATGGCAGTGCTGAGAGGGCTGCCTGCAGCCAGGTTGGACTGCAGCCTCCGTCTCCTGGGCACAGGTGATCTTCCTGCCTCAGTCTCCTGAGTAGCTGGAACTACAGAGTCATGTGACACCATGCCTATTTTTTTTTTTTTGAGACAGAGTCTCACTGTCACCCAGGCTGGAGTGCAATGGCACAATCTCAGCTCACTGCAAACCTCCACCTCCCAGGTTCAAGCAATTCTCCTGCCTCAGCGTCCCCAGTAGCTGGGACTACAGGCGTGCACCACCACTCCCAGCTAAGTTTTTTTTTGTATTTTTAGTAGAGATGGGATTTCACCATGTTGGCCAGGCTGGTCTCAAACTCCTGACCTCAAGTGATCTGCCTGCCTCGGCCTCCCAAAGTGCTGGGATTACAGGGATAAGCCACCCACTTGGCCTGTTAAAAACAATTATTTATTTATTTATTTAGAGATGGTTTTTACTGGAACAGAGCAGAAGTAGGAAGTCATTCTGGCCCAAGATCCTGAGAGAAGTGTTTTCTAGAGCCTGCTGTCCTGTGTGTGACTGCTGAGCACTGAATCATGGCTTGCAAGACTGAGTATTAAATGTCACTCAACTTTCCTTTAAATAAGCACAGTGGCAAGTGACTAGTGTGTGGCACAGTGCAGTTCTAAGGAATGTGCTCGTGCAAGGAGTGTCCCTTTATTTTAGAGGCACCAGTGAGTGCTTATCATGATGAAAGTGATGTGACCTTGGCTGGCTTTTTTGGAGATTCTTGAATGTGGTAGTAGGGGTGAGATGGGGTTAGGGGAGGCTGAAAGCATGAATAATCTTATGTTATTTAACCAGAGGCCAGCAAGAGGGAATTCGGTCTTGAATTTGTGAGAGACCATTCAGGCTTGTGGGAACAGGTGCTGCAGAGCTGACGCTGAGGTACCCTAGATGGGATGAACAGTGGCAGAGACCTGGGGCCCAGGAGGAGGAGACACGGGACCATTCCACACCTTTGACCCAGGGGTCAGGGGCAGAGTGGCATGTACTGTGGACAGAAATAGATGCACAGTGCAAGTGCATGTGGTGACTGGGAAAAGTGATTTGGGGAGGAGTAGCATTGCGATTCAGGTGAGGGAACACCACCTGAGGAATGTCCATCTGGCATTTGTAAAGTGAGGTGAACCTGGCATTTGGGAGAGAGGTGGTTGGGTAGAGAATTGGGACTTAGCTGCAGAGGGATTATAATGGAGACTGGGGGAACAGAATGAGGAGTTCAAAGGATAGAATGTAGAGAGAAATGCGTCTTGGGGCATCCCACAGTTGGAGTGGGGCATGAATAAGTGGACCCCTCAAGGCAACCAGAGAATGGGGATGAGAGAATCTATGGTTAGCTTAGCTCTGCAGAGAGCGTGAGTCGGTGAGCTGTGAAGGGGTGGCAGAGCAGCAGAGCCAGCAAATGAGCCCAGGCCAGAGGATTTGGCAAAAAATTGTTTGGGATTCTCTGATTGCTTTGTTTAGGTCCCATGAAATAGTCTAGGAAATGTCCTCCAATTAGGCTTGAACTTGGAACATTGACTTAGAAATAACACTTGTCTCTCCATTCTTAGATCAGAGGGCTGGTGTGATTGAAAAGTGGGCACTCTTCGGCCTCAGAGACGCTTGGTCGTGGTTAAGACAGGACTCAATGGGGACTGGGCGCGGTGGCTCAAGCCTGTAATCCCAGCACTTTGGGAGGCCGAGACAGGCGGATCACGAGGTCAGGAGATTGAGACCATCCTGGCCAACACGGTGAAACCCCATCTCTACTAAAAATACAAAAAACTAGCCAGGCGAGGTGGCAGGCGCCTGTAGTCCCAGCTACTCGGGAGGCTGAGGCAGGAGAATGGCGTGAACCCGGGAGGCGGAGTTTGCAGTGAGCTGAGATCCGGCCACTGCACTCCAGCCTGGGTGACAGAGCGAGACTCCGTCTCAAAAAAAAAAAAAAAAAAAAAGACAGGACTCAATGGAAATAGAAAGTTGAACACGTGAAACTTTAATTTTCTGTAGGTCAAAAACTGTTGAAAAAGGCAACGTCGTATGATCATATCTAATTGTGTTAAGAAGCATTCTTCAAATGAGCAGCTTCCCAGCACATGTTGGGAGTTACCAGTTGTTTCCTCCAAGCCTTCAGGGTGTGAATATGTGGTTAGGCTGGTGATAGGTTAATGGCTCTGGTCAGCATGTTGCTGGTTTTCTAGCTGCCTGTCGTTTTGATTACAGTAATTATGTCCTTTACAATGTGTATTATTAATTGCTGTTTGTGTTGAGTTCTCTGGGAAGTGGACACTGAATTGATTTGTCTTTAGGAAGATCACTGGGGAGTGCTTTTGGTATTAGCACCTGTGGAGTGAATGAACAGAATAGGGTTGGACAGAAAGACAGTGGAGCCATTACACCCTAATCCTGTTGGGCTGCCACATCCATGAAACTGGTACACCTCCCCATGATTCAGGTCCTTTTAAATGTCTTCCATCAGTACTTTGTAGTACTCAGTGCGTGTATTTTGCCAAATTTATTTCTAATGTTGATTAAATTTAATATTTACCCCAATATTAAACATTAATATGTAATGTTTTAATTTTTTTATATATATCATCATTTTGTCTATGAATATAGTTTTATTTTTTCTTTCCTAATCCTTCTACTTTTTTTTTTTTTCTTGCCTTATTGCACTGGCTTGTACCTCCGGTAATGTGTCATGTAAGAGTGGGGTGGGGAAAGCAGTCAATCTTTTGCTGTTTGTTATGATACACAGTCATCCCTCAGTGTCCATGGGGAATGGTTTTAGGACACCCTGTGGATACCAAAATTCAACGATCAAGTCCCTGATTAAAAAATGCTGTAGTGGCCAGGCACAGTAGCTCACACCTGTAATCCCAGCACCTTGGGAGGCTGAGGTGGGCAGATCACCTGAGGTTAGGAGTTTGAGAGCAGCCTGACCAACATGGAGCAATCCTATCTCTACTAAAAAATACAAAATTAGCTGGGCATGGTGGCGCATGCCTGTAATCCCAGCTACTCGTGAGGCTGAGGCAGGAGAATCACTTGAACCCAGGAGGCAGAGGTTGCAGTGAGCCAAGATCGCAGCATTGTACTCCAGCCTGGGCAACAAGAGCAAAACTCCATCTCAAAAAAAAAAAAAAAATTAGCTGGATGTGGTGGTGGGCACCTGTAATTCCAGCTACTTGGGAGGCTAAGGCAGGAGAATCACCTGAACCTGGGAGGCGGAGGTTGCAGTAAGCCAAGACCACGCCATTTCACTCCAGCCTGGGCAAAAAGAGCAAAACCGCATCTCAAAAAAAGAAGGCCAGGCACGTGGCTCACGCCTATAATTGCAACACATTGGGAGGCTGAGGCAGGCGGATCACAAGGTCAGGAGATCGAGACCATCCTGGCTAACACGGTGAAACCCCATCTCTACTAAAAGTACAAAAAATTAGCCAGGCGTAGTGGCAGGTGCTTGTAGTCCCAGCTACTCGGGAGGCTGAGGCAGGAGAATGGCGTGAACCCAGGAGGCGGAGCTTGCAGTGAGCCGAGATTGTGCCACTGCACTCCAGCCTGGGCAACAGAGCGAGACTCTGTCTCAAGAAAAAAAAAAATGAAAGAAAGAAATGCTGTAGTACTGATATATAACCTATATATATCATCCTGTATACTTTAAATCATCCTTAGATTAATTTAAATATCCAATGCTGTGTTAACACTATGTAAATAGCTGTTATGCCATATTTAAAAATTTGTATTATATTTTATTGTTATGTTGTTATTTTTATTTTAAAAAATATATATTTATATATATATATATTTTTTTTGAGACAGAATCTCGCTGTCTCTCAGGCTGGAGTGCAGTGGCGCGATCTCGGCTCACTGCAAGCTCCGCCTCCCAGGTTCACCTCATTCTCCTGCCTCAGCCTCCCAAGTAGCTGGGACTACAGGCACCCACCACCACGCCCGGCTAGTTTTTTGTATTTTTTAGTAGAGACGGGGTTTCACCATGTTAGCCAGGATGGTCTTGATCTCCTGACCTCGTGATCCGCCCGTCTCGGCCTCCCAAAGTGCTAGGATTACAGGCTTGAGCCACCACACCCAGCCTATTTAATTTATTTTTTTCAAAGACTGGTCTTGAACTCAAACACTCTACCCGCCTTGGCCTGCAAAAGTGCTGGAATTACAGGCATGAGCTACCATGCTAGGCCAAAATTATTTTTCTTAAATATTTAGTTTTAATTATTTTTCTTAAATATTCACCAGTGCAGTCATCTTGGCCCGGAGTTTTCTTTGTCGGAAGGTCTTAACCTACAAATTCAATTTATTAAATAGATACATTGGCTATCAAGTTATCTATTTCTTCATGAGTGATTTTTGGTAGTTTGTGTTGTTCAAGGAATTTATCCATTTCATCTAATTAACTCATTTTGTAAATGTCAGCTAAAAAGGATTGATAGAGATCCAGTCTTATATACCCTTAGACTAACTTTTTTTTTTTTTTTTTCGAGGTGGAGTCTTGCTCTGTCATCCAGGATGGAGTGCAGTGGCACCATCACAGCTCACTGCAACCTCTGCCTCCTGGGTCCAAGTGATTCTCCTATCTCAGCCTCCTGAGTAGCTGGGATTACAGGTGTGTGCCACCACGCCTGGATAATTTTTTATATTTTTAATAGAGACAGGGTTTTGCCATGTTGGCCAGGCTGGTCTCAAATTCCTGACCTCAAGTGAGTGATCCACCCACCCCAGCCTCCCAAAGTGCTAGGATTACAGGCATGAGCCACCATGCCTGGCCCCTTAGACTAACTTTTGAATTTGCCCCTTCTTGAAGTTCCATACTTTTTTTCCATGTGTTTTGAAGCTGTGTTATTAGACCAGGCATACTCATTTAGGATTGTTACATAATCTTGATGAACTGACCCTCTTAATCACATGCATTTAAAAATGAGAAAACATTTGCTTTTTATTTTTTAAAATTTTGTAAAAATGGGTCTCGCTATGTTTTTTTTTTTTTTTTTTTTTTTTTTTTTTTTTTTTTTTTGAGACGGAGTCTCGCTCTGTCGCCCAGGCTGGAGTACAGTGGCCGGATCTCAGCTCACTGCAAGCTCCGCCTCCCGGGTTTACGCCATTCTCCTGCCTCAGCCTCCCGAGTAGCTGGGACTACAGGCACCCGCCACCTTGCCTGGCTAGTTTTTTGTATTTTTTAGTAGAGACGGGGTTTCACCGTGTTAGCCAGGATGGTCTCGATCTCCTGACCTCGTGATCCGCCCGTCTTGGCCTCCCAAAGTGCTGGGATTACAGGCTTGAGCCACCGCGCCCGGCTGGTCTCGCTATGTTGAGCAGGGTGGTCTTGAACTCCTGGGCTCAAGCGATTCTCCTACCTCAGCCTCTCACGGTGTTGGGATTACAGGCATGAGCCGCTACACCTGGCCTTTTTTTTCTTCTTCTTCTTATTTGCTATGTCAGGTGCTCTTTATTACATTTTACATATTCAAGTTTTTATCCAGTATTATCTTTTTGCTTGAAGAAGTTCATTTTGTATTTCTTTTAGTATGTCTCTGTTGGCAACTAATTCTCTTATGTTTTTCAGGAAGAAAAGAATCTTTGTTTTTGGTTTCATTTTTTAAGAATGTTTTAACTGGGCATGGGATTCTAGTTTGATAGTTTTGTTTGATTTAGCATTTTAGAGATGCTGTTCCCTTTCTTCTTTTGTGTATTGCTTTTGATGAGAGGTTTTCTCTCTCTGGTTTGTATCAATTTGATAAGACTGAACTTTGGTCTGGTGTTTTCCTGTTTGGCATTCATCAAGTTTGTTACATCCGTAGTGTTACAGGGTCTTTGGGGAGTTGCTCTTCTGGCCAGAAACCTCTGTGGCCAGTGGCGCCTTTGCCCAAGTTCTTGTCCTGCATCCAGGAAGAATGAGGTATGCAGACAAGTGGAGGGTGAGCAAGACGAAGAGGAGCCTTATTGAGTGTTAGCTCAGAGGAGACCCACAGTGGGTAGCTCCTCTCTGCAGGCAGGTCATCCTGTCGTCTCTGCAGTTTTCAATAGAGAGGGGGCCTGGAGTGGGTAGCTCCCCTCTGCAGCTGGCCATTCCAACATCTGCGCAGCTCCTAGCAGAGAGGAAGCCCTGGATGGGTTTGCTCCTCTTTGCAGCCAGTAGTCCCGGCGTCTCTGCAGGTCTCTGAAGCTCTCAGTGGAGAGGGGAGCTCCTCTCTTCAGCTGGCTGTCCTGTTGTCTGCTCAGCTCTGGCTGATCCTGGGGCGTTTATGGGCCTCAGAGGGGAGGAATTGCACGCCGATTGGTCCATGGGTGGCCATGAGTGGGTCCAGAAAAGGCACCACAAGTTCCCACTCCAGTCCATGGGACTGGCAGCCCAGCCCCTAGCCTTCCGGCCATCTCTGGCCTGCGGTGGGGCCTCACTGGGGACCTGCCCCCTTCCACTCAGGAATCTGTCTGCTTCCTGCTGTTGTTCATGGTGCCTGGGCTCAGACACAACTTGCTCCAAGACTGGAGCGTGAGCTGACAGCAGGGAGAAGCCAGGCAGTGGGAGTGGGCACTTCTGAGTCTGCAAGAGTAGGGGGCCTTCCTGGGCCCCCAAGAGTGCAGGGATGCCTGAGTCTGCAGCTGTGGTTTGGTTGGCTGCAGCTGTGCCTAGCGGGACGGGGCTCCTGCCTGCTCCGTGGAACAGGAGGCTGGGTCTATAGCCATGGTTTGAGCGGCACGTGGGAGGACAGGGCTCTTGCCTGCTCCCAGCCCCCCAAGAACACAGGGAGGCTCAGATCTGCAGCCACAACTTGGGTGGCTGCAGCACTGACCAGGAGGGCAGGGCTTCCACCTGCTCCATGGAGCAGGGGGCCTGGGTGTGCAGCAGCAGCTTGGGCAGCTACAGCAGCACCAGGGGGAGCTCCTACCCCGACTCAGAAGGGGCGGGGCTCCTGCTTGTCCTGGCTCCTGCCGGCTCCGTGGAGTGTGCAGCCCCTCACCACGCCTCCCTGTTGCAGCCAGCATGATGGCAGCAGCAGGCCATCTTGAGTGGCTGCTGCCAGCAACAGTTTTCATCAAATTTGGAAAAAGTTTTTTTGACAGGGTCTTGTTCTGTCACTCAGGCTGGAATGCAGTGGTGTGATCACAGCTTACTGCAGCCTCCACCTCCCAGGGTCAATTGATCCTCCCACCTCAGCTCCTGAGTAACTGGGACTCCAAGCACCTGCCGCCATGCCCAGGTACTTTTTGTGTGTTTTGTAGAGACGGGGTTTCGCCATGTTGCCCAGGCTGATCCCACACTCCTGGGCTCAAGCGATCTACCTGCCTCAGCCTCCAAAAGTGCTAAGATTACAAGTGTGAGCCACTGTGCCTGGTCTCAAATATGGAAAAATTTTGACCATTATTTTTTCGACTACTTTTACTGTCTTCTCCCTTTATTTTGGATACGGGCTTCCAGTTATATATATGTTGGGGTGCTTCATATTGTCCTGTAGGTCGGTGTTCATCTTCCGTTGGGCTTTAGTTTGCATACTTCCATTTGTCACCTTTGGGTTCACTACTGTCACCTCCTTTCAGTGGTCACATCCAGCAGTGGGCTCTGCCCAGACGGTGGTCTGAAAAGTGCCTGCACAGAGCCGGGCTGGGAGCGGGGTTTCACCTTGTTGGTTTCCCTTTTCAGCACCAGGTTTTTCACATTCATACAATTTCTAGTTGTTACAACAGGAGAACAAGTCCAGCTCTGGCTCCCTCTCCACTGTAAGGAAGGTCCTTCGATTCTTCTAGATCAGTTTTCTGCATAGGAATCTTAACTGCAGGTTTGATGAGACCGAGAGGGTTAGGCATGGGTATTTCAGAGTTTCTGATGGCCAGTGTTTGTGGGGGTTCTCAGTGCAAGCAGGTGTCTGACGGGAAGATGGAGAAGCTTGTGCTTGCATCGAAGGGGCTTCCTTTTTCCATTTCAGTAGCTCCCAAGCAGGCAAACGCCAGGCATGGTGTTGTGCGTGTTTATAACTTGATGGACTGTTCTTTTACTATTTGTGGTTTCTGTGGTTTCCTATTAGTGTTTTTTGCCTGGATTTCTATTTCATACTTCAATAATTTTCTTTTATATATTTTTTGAGATGGAGTTTTGCTCTTGTTGCCCAGGCTGGAGTACAATGCTGCGATCTTGGCTCACTGCAACCTCTGCCTCCTGGGTTCAAGTGATTCTCCTGCCTCAGCCTCCCGAGTAGCTGGGATTACAGCCACAGGCCACCACGCCCGACTACTTTGTATTTTTAGTCAAGATGGAATTTCACTATGTTGATCAGGCTGGCCTCAAACTCCTGACTTCAGGTGATCTGCCCGCCTCGCCTCCCAAAGTGCTGGGATTTACAGGTGTGAGCCACTGCGCCTGGCCTCATATTTCAATAATTTTCAACCTTGGCTGCACATTAAAATCATGTTGAGAACCTGAGAAATTGGACTTATCCTCCGCTACTTTTTTTTTAACTTTTATTTTAGGTTCAGGGGGTACATGTGAAAGTTTGTTACACAGGTGAACTCATGTCACAGGGGTTTGCTGTACAGATTATTTCATCACCCAAGTATTAAGCCCAGTACCCAGCAGTTATCCTTTACGCTCCTCTCCCTGCCTCATCTCCACCCTCCACCCTCAGGTGAACCCTAGTGTCCATTGGTCTCCTTCTTTGTGTTCATGAATTCTCATCATTTATCTCCCACCTACAAGTAAGAACATGTGGTATTTGGTTTTTTGTTCCTGTGTTAGTTTGCTAAGAATAATCGCCTCCAGCTCCATCCATGTTCCTGCAAAGGACGTGGTCTTATTCTTTTTTATAGTTGCATAGTATTCCATGGTGTTTATGTACCACATTTAAAAAATCCCATCTGTCATTGATGGACATTTAGGTTGATTCTATGTCTTTGCTATTGTGAATAGTGCTGCAGTGAACATTCGTGTGCGTGTATCTTTATGGTAGAATGATTTATATTCCTCTGGGTGTATACCCAGTAATGGAATTGCTGGGTCAAATGATAGTTCTGCTTTTAGCTTTTTGAGGAATACTGCTTTCCACAGTGGTTGAACTAATTTACACTCCCACCAACAGTGTTAACTGTTCTGTTTTCTCCACAACCTCACTAGCATCTGTTACTTTTTTTACTTTTTATTAATAGCCATTCTGGCTGGTGTGGATCGTATCTCATTGTGGTTTTGATTCATATTTTTCGAATATCAATGATATTGAGCATTTTTTATATGCTTGTTGGCCACATGTTTCGCTGTTCATGTCATTTGTTCACTTTTTAATGGGATTATTTTTCTCTTGTAAATTTGTTTTTAAGTTCTTATAGATGCTGGGTATTAGATCTTTGTCAGATGCATAGTTTGCAAATATTTTCTCCCATTCTATAGGTTGTCTGTTTACTCTGTTGATAGTTTCTTTTGCTGTGCAGAAGCTCATTTAATTAGATCTCATTTATCAATTTTTGCTTTTGTTGCAATTGCTTTTTGTATCTTTGTTATGAAATCTTTGCCTATTCCTATGTCCATGATGATATTGCCTAGGTTGTCTTCCAGGGTTTTGATAGTTTTGTGTTTTACATTTAAGTCTTTAATCCGTCTTGAGCTGATTTTTGTATATGGTGTATGGGTTTGCCACTCTGTTCCATTGGTGCCTGTTTTTGTGCCAGTACCATCCTGTTTTGGATACTGTAGCTCTGTAGTATAATTTGAAGTCAGGTAACATGATGCCTCCAGGTTCTTTTTGCTTAGGATTGCCTTGTCTATTTGGACTCTTTTGTGGTTCCATATGAATGTGTTTATTTATTTTAATTTTTTTTTTTTTTTGAGACAGAGTCTCTCTCTGTCATCCAGGCTGGAGTGCAGTGATGTGATCTCAGATCACTGCAATCTCTGCCTCCTAGGTTCAAGTGATTCTCCTGCCTCACTCAGCCTCCCGAGTAGCTGAGATTAGAAGTGTGTGCTACCACACCCAGCTAATTTTTGAATTTTTGGTAGAGATGGGGTTTCACCATGTTGGCCAGGCTAGTCACAAACTCCCAACCTTAGGTGATTCACCCACCTCAGCCTCCCAAAGTGCTAGGGTTACAGGCACGAGCCACTGCACCCGGCTGCATATGAATTTAAAAATTATTTTTCTAGTTTTGTGAAGAATGTCATTGGTAGTTTGTTAGGAATAGCATTAAATCTGTAAATTTCTTTGGAGAGTGTGGCCATTTTCATGATACTGATTCTTCCTATCCATGAGCATGGGATGTTTTTCTATTTGTTTATGTTTTCTCTGATTTCTTTGAGCAGTGTTTTATAATTCTCATTTTAGAGATCTTTCACCTCCCTGGTTAACTGTATTCCTAGGTATTTTAGTATTTTTGTGGCATTTGTGAATGGCATTGCCTTCCTGATTTGATTCTCGGCTTGGCTATTGTTGGTGTTTAGGAATGCTAGTGATTTTTTGGACATTAATTTTTGTATCCTGAAACTTTGATGAAGTTGTTATCAGCTTCGTTTGATGAAGGAGCTTTTGGGCTGAGACTATGGGGTTTTCTAGATATACAATCATGTCCTCTGCAAACAGGGATAGTTTGACTTCCTCTCGTCCTATTTGAATGTCCTTTCTTTCTTTCTCTTGCCCGATTGCTCTGGCTAGGACTTCCAATATTATGTTTAATAGGAGTGGTGAGAGAGGGCATCCTTGTGCTGGTTTTCAAGGGGATGGTTCCAGCTTTTACCATTCAGTATAATGTGGCTGTGGGTTTGTCACAGATGGCTCTTATTATTTTGAGGTATGATCCTTCAATTCTTGGTTTATTGAGAGGTTTTTTTTTTTTTTTTTTGAGATAGAGTTTTGCTCTTTTTGCCTAGACTGGAGTGCAATGGTGTGATCTCAGCTCACTGCAACCTCAACCTCCCAGGTTCAAGCGATTCTCCTGCCTCAGCCTCCTGAGTAGCTGAGATTACAGGCATGTACCACCACACCAGGCTAATTTTGTATTTTTAGTAGAGATAAGGTTTCTCCGTGTTGGTCAGGCTGGTCTCAAACTCCTGACCTCAGGTGATCCGCCCACCTCCGCCTCCCAAAGTGCTGGGATTACAGGCATGAGCCACCGCGCCTGGCCTGAGAGTTTTTAACGTGAGCAGTTGTTGAATTTTATTGAAGCCCTTTTCTGCATCTATTGAGATAATCATGTGGTTTTTGTCTTTAGTCCTGTTTATTTGATGAATCACATTTATTGATTTGCATATGTTGAACCAACCTTACATCCCGGGGATGAAGCCTGCTTGATTTTAATGGATTCGTTTTCTGATGTGCTGCTGAATTCAGTTCGCAAGTCTTTTATTGAGGATTTTTGCATCAATGTGCATCAAGGATGTTGGTCTGAATATATATATTTTTTGTTGTTGTGCCTCTGCCAGGTTTTGGTATCAGGATGATGCTGGCCTCATTGAATGACTTGAGAAGGAATCCCTCCTCCTCAATTTTTTGGAATAGTTTCAGTAGGAACGGGATCAGCTCTTCTTTGTACGTTGGGTAGAATTTGGCTGTGAATCCATCAGGTCCTAGGCTTTTTTTGGATGGTAAGCTATTACTGATTCCATCTCGGAGCTTGTTAATTATCTGTTTAGGGAATCAGTTTCTTCCTGGTTCAGTCTTGGGAGGGTGTATGTGTCCAGGAATTTTTTTTTTCTTTTTTTTCCAAGACAGAGTCTTGCTTTATTGCCCAGGCTGCAGTGGCACAATCTCGGCTCACTGCAACCTCCGCCTCCTGGGTTCAAGCAGTTCTCCTGTCTCAGCCTTCCAAGTAGCTGGGATTACAGGCATGCACCACCATGCCGGGCTAGTTTTTATATTTTTGGTAGAGACAGGGTTTCACCATGTTGGTCAGGCTGGTCTCGAACTCCTGACCTCATGATCCACCTACCTCGGCTTTCCAAAGTGCTGGAATTACAGGCACATCCAGGAATTTACCCATCTCTTCTAGGCTTTCTATTTTATGTGCATCGAGGTTTTCATAGTAGTTTCTAATGGTTATTTTTTTTTTTTTTTTTTTTTTTTTGAGGCGGAGTCTTGCTCTGTCGCCCAGGCTGGAGTGCAGTGGCGCAATCTCGGCTCACTGCAAGCTCCGCCTCCCGGGTTCACGCCATTGTCCTGCCTCAGCCTCCCAAGTAGCTGGGACTACAGGCGCCCGCCACCTCGCCCGGCTAGTTTTTTGTATTTTTAGTAGAGACGGGGTTTCACCGTGTTAGCCAGGATGGTCTCGATCTCCTGACCTCGTGATCCGCCCGTCTCGGCCTCCCAAAGTGCTGGGATTACAGGCTTGAGCCACCGCGCCCGGCCTCTAATGGTTATTTTTATTTCTGTGAGGTCATGATAACATTCCCTTCATCATTGCTTGTTTTTTTTTGAGTTGATCTCATTTTGTTGCCCAGGTTGGAGTGCAGTGGTGTAATCTCAGCTCACTGCAACCTCAGCCTCCTGAGTAGCTGGGATTACAGGCGTATGCTACCACACCCAGCTAATTTTTGTATTTTTAGTGGAGACAGGGTTTTACCACGTTGGCCAAGCTGGTCTTGAACTCCTGACCTCAAGTGATCCATCTGCCTTGGCCTCCCAAAGTGCTGGGATTACAGATGTGAGCCACAGCACCTGGACACCTTTGTCATTTCTATTATTTTTTACTATTACTTTTCTGAGATGGAGTCTCGCTCTCTCATCCAGGCTGGAGTGCAGTGGCGTGATCTCGGCTTGCTGCAAGCTCTGCCTCCTGAGTTCACGCCATTCTCCTGCCTCAGCCTCCCAAGTAGTTGGGACTACAGGCACCCGCCACCACACCTGGCAGATTTTTGTGTGTGTGTATTTTTAGTGGAGATGGGATTTCACCGTGTTAGCCAGAATGGTCTCGATCTCCTGACCTCGTGATCTGCCCATCTCAGCCTCCCAAAGTGCTGGGATTACAGGCGTGGGCCACTGCGCCTGGCCTGTCATTTCTAATTGTGTTTATTTGGATCTTCTCTCTTTTCTTCTTTATTAGTCTAGCTAGTGGCCTGTCGATCTTACTGATTTTTTTCAAGAAGCCAACTCCTGCTCACTGACCTTTTGAATGGTGTTTTGTGTCTTGATTGCCTTCAGGTCAGCTCTGATTTGGGTTATTTTTTTGTCTTTTGTTAGTTTGGGATTGATATGCTGTTGCGTCTCTAATTCTTTATTTTATTTTATTTTTTTTTTTTTTTGAGACGGAGTCTTGCTCTTTCGTCCGGGCTGGAGTGCAGTGGCCGGATCTCAGCTCACTGCAAGCTCCGCCTCCCGGGTTTTACGCCATTCTCCTGCCTCAGCCTCCCAAGTAGCTGGGACTCCAGGCGCCCGCCACCTCGCCCGGCTAGTTTTTTTTTTTTGTATTTTTAGTAGAGACGGGGTTTCACCGTGTTAGCCAGGATGGTCTCGATCTCCTGACCTCGTGATCCGCCCGTCTCGGCCTCCCAAAGTGCTGGGATTACAGGCTTGAGCCACCGCGCCCGGCTCTAATTCTTTAATCAGCTGTGGTGTTAGGTTGTTAATTTGAGATCTGTCTAATTTTTGATATGGGCATTTAGTGCTATGGATTTCCCTCTTAACACTGCTTTAGCTGTGTCCCAGAGATTCTGGTATGCTGCATCTTTGTTCTCATTAGTTTCAAGGAACTTGATTTCTGCCATAATTTCATTATTTACCCCAAAGTCATTCAGCTCAGCTAGCTTTTAAAAATGAGTTTTTAAAAGTTCCACAAGAGATTCATTGCGAAGCTAGGGTTGAGCTTGGCTCTGCATTTACCTCCTCTCTACAGTGGCACTGGCTGAGCAGCCCTCCTTGGCAGTTGTCGTTACTGTTATCGAGTGGAACTTGCTCTGCCTTTCAGTATAAAAAGCTTTTAAACAGCCAGAAATTGAGTGTCCAATATCTGATGTTGCCCTTGCTCAGTATGGTTTCCTCTTAGGCTGTTTTCTTTCTGAAACGAGCCCTTCGGTCATTTCTGTAGTGAGGGTCTGTGAGTGCTGCAACTGGATACAACTTCAGCTGTTGTTTCCTTGTAGGAGATTGCTCCAGTTACTGTTGCTGGATAACAAATTACCCCAAGATGTAGGGGTCTAAAATAGTTGTATATGATCCTCTCTCCTGGTTTCTGTGAAACAGAAGTTCAGGAGCAGCTTGGCACGGGGTCTCCTGAGACTACAGTCAAGACGGGAGCTAGAGACGAGCCATCTTCTGGCATGTCTGGTGCTTCCTCTGGGGAAACCAGAGCAGCTGGGGCCCTAGAGGAGCAGCTGAGGCCCTGGAGCAGCTGGCGCTCCCTGCCTTCTTGTGGGTGTTCTAGCACGGCATCCTCAGGGTACGGCAGGCAGCTCAGGGCTCTGAAGGCTGTACCCCCTTTTCCAGCCCAACCTCTGAGGTCACAGGTCACTTCTCCCCCATTGTGTGTACCAGGAGTGAGTTGTTAGGGCCACCTGTGCTATAAGTAGGGGAATTAGACTCTCTACCATTTTGTAGAAATTGTACCAGGAATTTGTACACATTTTCAGCCCTCCAGTCTTTTGTCTCTGGTAGCTTTTAGTCCTTCAGGGCAGTGAGTCTGGATATGGACTTGGCACATGGGTGCACTTTTGCTTGGAAACACTGTTCCTCATTGTTCCCTCTGGTTCCCTCTCTTGGGGTCCCCGTGGACACATGCACGGCTTCCAGCTGCCCTCCCCTGGCATGGCATCTTGCTTTGTTTCCCTGCGCTCTGCGTCGGTCTCTGGGACTGCCCCCAGCTCCTGCGCTCTGCGTCGGTCTCTGGGACTGCCGCTGGCTCCTGCATTCTGCATCGGTCTCTGGGACTGCCCCCGGCTCCTGCGCTCTGCGTCGGTCTCTGGGACTGCCACTGGCTCCTGAGTATATCTTGTCCTGGATTGGTCATTCCTTCCCTCACCCACCAAAGGTCCTGACCTGAAGTGGTGTAAAGTCGTTTTCGTTGCTGTTTTGTTTTCATTTCCTCAGGAAGAATGAGAGTCTGTGTTCAGGCGAGGCTGACAGCAGTGCACAGGGCAGTGCGGGCAGCAGGGTGGGTGGCTGCAGGCTGCCGATAGCCTTTCCTTATGGGAATGTTCTGGGGCCCTGGACATTGTGAGCACAGGGCTCAAGCCCATGGTGCTTGTGGGGAAGTCTCAGGGGCTCTGCACAGTGAGGGTGAGAGCAGGGGTGCCACCTTGACACAGCAGTCTGCGGCCTTCATGTGAGGATGGGCGTTTGTCCCTTCCCTGCTCTTACTGGGGCCACGTGCTCGAGCTTTAAGAAGGGTCAGAGTAGGCCGGGCGCAGTGGCTCACCCCTGTAGTCCTAGCACTTTGGGAGGCCGAGGCGCGCAGAACACAAGGTCAAGAGCTCGAGACCATCCTGGCCAACATGGTGAAACCCCGTCTCTATTAAAAGTACAAAAATTAGCCAGGCGTGGCGCATGCCTGCAGTACCAGCTACTCGGGAGGCTGAGGCAGGAGAGTGACGTGAACCCAAGAGGCAGAGGTTGCAGTGAGCCGAGATGGTGTCATTGCACTCCAGCCCGGCTGTAGAGTGAGACACCGTCTCAAAAAAAAAAAAAAAAAAAAAAAAAGGAGGGTCAGAGCAGATGCCTCCAGCTGTGCCCCATCAGGGAGAGAGACAGAAGGAAATGCCATCTTGACCACAGGGCACTGGAGCCCTCTGGGCATGTCTGGTCCAGGAGCCTCATCTGCAGCGAGTGTGGCAGAGAGAAACCCAAGGCCTTGTTTCCTCACGTGCAGTGCCAGGGCCACAGCCCCGTCGGACTTTGGCCTCAGTGAGGGTCTCAGCAGGACCGGGCTGTCTCCTGCAGGTTCCCAGGCCCTTGGCTCACGGAGGCGTTTTGTTCTTAGAATCAAGGCTTTCAGGTAGGTTTCTGGAAAGGAGATTCACTTTTAATGCAGGTAGCCCAGGCACAGAGCTCTCACATTGCGGCGGTGCAGAAGGGACGAGGCTTCCATGCCCGCCGGCCTGTGCCCACCTCAGTTGTTGTTAGAGGCAGCCAATTCTGCTCCTTTCTTTTGGTGTCCCTGCTATTCCTCCTTTCTTTATATTTTCTCCACACTTTTTTTTTTTTTTTTGAGACGGAGTCTCGCTCTGTCGCCCGGGCTGGAGTGCAGTGGCCGGATCTCAGCTCACTGCAAGCTCCGTCTCCCGGGTTTACGCCATTCTCCTGCCTCAGCCTCCCGAGTAGCTGGGACTACAGGCGCCCGCCACCTCGCCCAGCTAGTTTTTTATATTTTTTTAGTAGAGACGGGGTTTCACCGTGTTAGCCAGGATGGTCTCGATCTCCTGACCTCGTGATCCGCCCGTCTTGGCCTCCCAACGTGCTGGGATGACAGACTTGAGCCACCGCGCCCGGCCCTCCACACTTTTTTTGGTGATTTTTTAAAATTTAGTTTTTTGGCTATCGATACTTTCACAGGATTAAAACAAACAGAAGCTGAGAAGGCATGTGCTGTAAAGTTTCACTCCCTCCCCTCCCCCTCACTGTTCCTGCCAACTCCCAGTACCACTTTTATTGCAGATGAAACAAACACAAGCGCCCTTGTCCTCACTCCTGTTTGGGGCCCGGTGTTGGCATGGTCCATACGTGCTCTTCCCTATCGAACATGTTTGCGGTTGTTGCCCTGTTGGCACAGAGAGAACACCCACATCTCCTCCAGCAGCCTGTGCCCTCCCTCCAGCAGGCTCCGAGCTTGTGACGTGTCCGTCCTTGCTGGCGGACATTCGGGTGCCGCCCGTGGGGAGGGGTGGCCAGTGCAGCTCCGGGGGATGCCCAGCAGGTGGTTGCTGGTCAGGGGGTGGTGTGTTCAATGTGGTTACCTACTCTAGCTATCCTGCCTCAGCCACAGAGCCAGCTGGGCCATCTGGGTGTTACCCTGTTGTTACACAGTGACGTCCTAAAGATGGTGTCGCTGCTGCATACCTTGCACCAGCACCCAGGCAAGGCCAGCTCCATCTGGGAGCATCTGCAGGTGTCTCTATCCTCCCTGCTGCCCCCAGTTCCCCTGTAGCCCTGGTCTCGCTCTGGCAGCCCCTTTGGTTATGAATTTCCTGAGTGTTGGGATTCCACACAAAATAAACCTCTGCCATCCAAGGTCTGTCGCTCTGCTTCCTGAGAGCACATCCGGGTTTGGGGATGGTTTTACCTAGAGGATAAGAATCCCAACGTTTGCACTTTATGTGTCATGTCTTCCATTCCTAACACATCCGGGACGATGACATTCATGGAACTCTGTGCCGGGAGAGACCAGAGTGAGGCAGGGAGGCCCTGCCCTCACGGAGCCCATCATTGAGAGTGTGGTGTCCCAGGGCTGGTTCCCACCTGGGCATCTGACCTTATGGCCAGCCTCTCCTTGACACCTGGACTCGTCGTGCCTTCAACTTACGTAGTGTCTCAGAGCTTCCAGCCTGAGTTTCGTAGCTGTGACTTCATCCAGCTGCTGCTTCTCATGGTTGCACTGGCATCTGCAGCTCTGAGTATGAGAGGAATGGGGTTTTGGAGCTGTGCAGAGCCAGGCTCAGGACCCACTTCTTGTTAGAGAGTTGCTGTTTGACCGAGGACGTGCCCAGTGTTTTCTTTGCTTCCTCCTGGATAACACGGGGACTGCGGTTGACACGTGCTCACTGCGATGGCCCAGCACCTGTCACCTGCCACCCAGGGACAGGCCTGCGAAGACTGACTTCTGTCCTGAACGGGCACACTGGGCAGGGTGTGGCAGCACGGGGCAGGGAACCTGCTAGGGGCAGAGTCTGATGAGATGAAATTGAGTTGTGAGGAGGCCACACAGCTCCCGAGGGGGGAGCTCAAATGTAGGGTGAAGGAAGATACAGAGCTTGGGTTCGGTGCCTGCAATGACTCAGGGTGCAGGTGCAGCTGAGAGCTGTGCAGACACCTGTTACTGAAAGGCCAGGTGCAAGTCACGGACGGGGACGTGCTTTGGCCTGGGTTGATGATGAAGTTCTGGAGACTGCTGTGCTCCAAGGGCCTGTAGCGAGAGGCCTCGGATGCCGCTTCAAGTGACTCGGAGCTCAGAAATGCATGGTGGAAGCCAGAAGGGGCGCCGCCACAAGCCGGTGTGCGTTTGGCAGAGTTTCAATTTTGGAGGTATAATTTATATATAAAAAATTCACAGGCCGGGCGCGGTGGCTCAAGCCTGTGATCCCAGCACTTTGGGAGTCCGAGATGGGCGGATCACGAGGTCAGGAGATCGAGACCATCCTGGCTAACACGGTGAAACCCCATCTCTACTAAAAAGTACAAAAAACTAGCCAGGCGTGATGGTGGGCGCCTGTAGTCCCAGCTACTTGGGAGGCTGAGGCAGGAGAATGACGTAAACCCGGGAGGCGGAGCTTGCAGTGAGCTGAGATCCTGCCACTGCACTCCAGCCTGGGCGACAGAGCAAGACTCTGTCTCAAAAAAAAAAAAAAAAAAAATTCCCTCGTTTCCAGTATATAATCCCATGGTTTTTAGTAAATCTGTGGAGTCATGCAGCCATCACCGCCTGTCGAGCGTTTCCGTCACCTAGAAGATGCTGCTGCTTCGTGCCCAGCCCCACCCCATGGCTGCCTCCATCTCTGCAGACCTGCTGCTCCTGGCCATTTCACGGACACGGAACCCTACAATATGTCATCTTCTGTGTCTGAGTTTGTTGCTTGCTTTCTTTTCTTTTTTTAAACACTTTCTCCAGGGTGTCTGGAGGGCTCTTTTAGCCTTAGAGCCAAGCCCTGCCTGTGGCTGAAGCATCGCATTGAGTGGGTCCACCGTCTTTTCTCACCCATCGTCTGTAGTGAATGTGGGGCTGTGCTGTGTTTGGCTCTTGTGAATGGTGCTGTTGGGAATGTGTGTGCCCGGGTCTCACTGTGCATTCGTGACTCCGTGTCTCCTGAGTCGATTCCTGGGAGTGGAATTGCTGGGTCATGTGGTAGATTTTTCCAAACTGTTTTCCAAAGTGAGCTCTTACTTGCAGTGTATGAGGGCTCTTGTTTGTCCACATCCTCGCCAGCACTTTTGTGTGACTTATTTTTTTTCTCTCTTTTAAAACATTGTCTTACTTTTCCCCCCAGCCATCTTATTGGCTGAAAAACAATAGCAAAATAGACTTTCTATCAAAATTCATGACCTTTATACTTCAAAATACACCATTAAGAAGGTGAAAAGACACGCTAGGCATGGTGGCCACACGTAATCCCAGTACTTTTTCTTCTATCACTCGTCCTTTGGTTGTTGAAGCTAAGAAGTCTTGCTCCTTGAGTAACATTGAGTACAATCCCCTGGATTCAGTTTAGTGACTTGGAAGTCACTGGAGACTTCAGTCAAGTGGAGGCATAAACCAGAGTGTCAGAGTTGAGGCCCCAGGTGAAGGTGAGGAGATGGAGGCCGCTTCGTCAGAGGAACTGTGGGGACATGTGGGGTGAGAACCAAAGTGGTGGGGGGAGGGGCAGAGAGCTGGGGAACCAGTCTCTCTGTGTGACTTTTTTTTCTTTTTGAGATTGGGTCTGGCTCTGTCGCCTAGGCTGGAGCACAGTGGCACGATCACGGCTCACTGCAAGCTCTGCCTCCCGGGCTCAAGCAGTCCTCCCACTCAGCCTCCCAAGTAGCTGGGACTGCAGGTGTGCGCCACCATCCCTGGTGATTTTTTTGTAGATACAGGGTTTTGCCGTGTTGCCCAGGCTGGTCTCAAACACCTGAGCCCAAGCAGTCCATTCGCCTCAGCCTCCCAAAGTGCTACGATTACAAACGTGAGCCACCACACCTGGCTGATAGTTTTTAATACGGTGGAGATAAGAACATGTTTAAATACTGTCAGGAAGGCCCGTGGGGAGGGGAAGGGCTACTCTACAGAAGAGACAAGGGATCATTGACAGCAGAAGCTTCCTGAGGAGGAGGAAGACATTGGTGTTAATTTTGTATTGTTTTTGTTTTGTTTGCTTGTTTGAGACAGGATCTTGCTCTGTCGCCCAGACTGGAGTGGAGTGGTGTGATGTCGGCTCACTGCAGCCTCAATCTCCTGGGCTCAAGGGATCCTCCTGCCTCAGCCTCCCAAGTAGCTGAGATCACAGGCATGAGCCATCACGCCTGGTGTGTTAGTATGTTGTCAGGAATCCTCCTGCCTCAGTCTCTCAGGTAGCTGAGATCACAGGCATGAGCCGTCACGCCTGGTGTGTTAGTCTGTTGTCATGCTGCTAATAAAGACATACCTGAGACTGGGTAATTTATAAAGGAAAGAAGTTTAGTTGACTCACAGTTCAACACAGTTGGGGAGGCCTCACCATCATGCAGAAGGCAAAAGGGAAGCAAGACACGTCTTATGTGGCAGTAGGCAAGAGTGTGTGCAGGGGAACTGCCCTCTTATAAAACCATCAGATCTCATGAGGCTTATTCTCTGTCATGAG
The DNA here is from genome assembly GCF_009764315.1 of Trachypithecus francoisi. NCBI lineage: Eukaryota > Metazoa > Chordata > Mammalia > Primates > Cercopithecidae > Trachypithecus > Trachypithecus francoisi. The sequence goes on along the minus strand of NW_022681472.1, from coordinate 99,834,695 downwards.
AACAGCTCGGGAAAGACCTGTCCCCATGATTCAATTACCTCCCACTACGTCCCTCTCATGACACGTGGTGATTATTGCAATTCCAGGTGAGATTTGGGTGGGGACACAGAGCCAAACCATATCACCTGGCTAATTTTTAAAAACATTTTTATCTTTTTTTTTAGATGGAGTCTCACTGTCACCCAGGCTGAAGTGCGGTAGCATGATGTCGGCTCACCGCGGCCTCCGCTCAAGTAATTCTCCTGCCTCAGCCTCCCGAGTAGCTGGGACTCCAAGCGCCCACCACCACGCCCAGCTAATAGTTTGTATTTTTAGTAGAGCCAGGGTTTCACCGTGTTGGCCAGGCCAGTCTTGAACTCCTGATCTCAGGTCATCCACCCACCTCTGCTCCCAAAATGCTGGGATTAACAGGCCTGAGCCACCGTGCCCAACCCAAGTTTTATCTTTGTTTGTTTTGATTTTTAATGGAGACGAGGTCTTGCTGTGCTGCTCAGGCTGGTCTCAAGCTTGTGTGCTCAAGCAGTCAGCCCACCTCAGCATCCCGAAGTGCTGGGGTCAGAGGTGTGAGCCACATCTGTATTAGCTTTCTGCTGCTGCCATAACAAACCACCACAGGCTTGACCTCTTACAGCCGCATAAATCTGTTGCTCACAGATCCATGTAGCCTGGCTGTGGTTCTGAGAGTGTTGTCTCTGCAGGTTTGGGTTTAGCAGGTGGGTGTGCCAAGGGGCCGAGGATGAGGTGGTGGGTGGCTGCAGTGGCCCACCCGGAGCTGTGGCAGGTACCCCTCCTCCTTGCGGCTGCACTGTGATGGGATGTCCCCTTTCCTTGCATGATGGGTAAATGCACCAGCTTCAGAGGACACCCTTGGGTCCCTGTGGGGCCAGCTCGGACTGTGGCAGGAGCGTGGGTGCATCCTGGGCCTGTGTTTCTTCTTTCCGAGCTCCTCTCCTAAATAGAGCCCCTGAATCCACATCCTCGTCTCAGGCTCTGCTTTTGGCGGAGGCCGACAGAGGCTGAGTCTAAGCTGGAAGTTGAGGGGTGTGGGAGGATGGGGTCCTGGGGTGGAGTGATGGGCAGGACGCAGGAGAGCCGAGGACATGCCAGGAGACAGGTCGGGTGGTGCTGCTGGGGCCCTGCCTGAGCTCCTGCCTCGGGGGTCGGCCACTTCGGCGCCGCTGCGCTATTCCTCGATGTGAGTGTGGTGGGGTCTTGGTGGTCAGCTTCACTTTACCAGCCCATCTTCTGCCTGTGTCTGCATCTCCATGTTGTCTTGTTTCTGCTTGACGGATTGTAGCAGCCAGTAAATCTCTCGAACCCAGGAGGCAGAGCTTGCAGCGAGTCAAAGTCACGCCACCGCACTCCAGCCTGGTAACAGAGTGAGACTCTGTCTCAAAAACAAAACAAAACAAAACAAAAAAAAAACGATTATTTCATGCAATGTTTATGGATTTAGAGATGTGTTTACATTTTGCTAACCATTTCTTTTTGCATCTCTTTGTTTTTTGTTTTTTTTTAAGACGGTCTTGCTCCATTGCCCAGGCTGGAGTGCAGTGGCGCCATTATGCCTCACAGCAACCTGAAATTCCTGGGCTCAAGTGACCCTTCTGAGTAGCTGGGACTGCAGGTGTGCACCACCACCGGTGGATATTTTTCTTTCTTTTTTTTTTTTTGAGAGAGGGGTCTTGCTATGTTACTCAGGCTGGTCTTGAACTCCCAGCCTCAAGGAATCCTCCTACCTCAGCCTCTCAAAGTGCTGCGATAACAGGCATGACCCACCACCCCCAGCTCATTCTTTCCTTTTAAAACATTTTTCCTTCTTCTTGCATCCTGTCTTTTAGAAGCATCTTTAATGATGGTCTCTTGGTGGTAAGCTCTGTTTTATCTGAAAACGTCATTTCACTCTTACTGTTAAAAGATAATTTTGTTGGATGCTTGATAGGTTCCTTCTCTCAATATTTAGGATGAACACCACGGTCTTCTGGCTTTCACTGTTGCTGAGAAGGCAGTGGGCCGTCTGTACTGCTGGCACTGCCCTGGATGACCCCTCTCCTACCTCTGGTTGCTTTTAGAATCATCTCTTGGTCTTTGGTGTTTTGGAGCTTCCCTATGATGTGTCTCCCACACAGATTGCTTTTATTTAACTTGTTTAAAATATACTGCGTTTCCATTACCTAGGGACTCAAATCTTTCATCAGTTACAGAATATCCTTCAGCCAACAGCTCTTCAAATACTGCCTCTTCTTCGTTCTATTTTCCCCTTCTGGGGCTAAATCAAATGTACCTTAAACTTTTGCATTCTGTCTTCTGTGTCTCAGTCAACTTCTCTGTCACTTTCTCTATCTTGTTAACTCTTGACTGCATTCTTTTTGTTTTTTTTTTGAGACGGAGTCTCGCTCTGTCGCCCAGGCTGGAGTGCAGTGGCTGGATCTCAGCTCACTGCAAGCTCCGCCTCCCGGGTTTACGCCATTCTCCTGCCTCAGCCTCCCGAGTAGCTGAGACTACCAGCGCCCGCCACCTCACCCGGCTGGTTTTTTTGTTTTTTTTGTTTTTTTAGTAGAGACGGGATTTCACCGTGTTAGCCAGGATGGTCTCAATCTCCTGACCTCGTGATCCGCCCCTCTCGGCCTCCCAAAGTGCTGGGATTACAGGCTTGAGCCACCGTGCCCGGCCGGCTGCATTCTTAAAAAATGTCTTCCAGCTCACAAAGTTTCTCTCAACTGTACATAAGCTGACATTCAACCTATTCCTTGGTCTCTTTCAAATCTTCCTTATCACTCCTGCTGATCTCTTGTTTTCTGCTCATCTTCATGTTCTTTCTTTTTCACTTTTTGAGTCCCTAGTACCTCAACTTTTCGAGACTTCTGAGTGTTCTGTAGCACAGACAGGGTGAATCCTCAGCTTCCCTCACTGCCGACACGGAATCTGGCTTTCTCGGATCTGCTAAGGAAATTGTCACTCACCCATCTGCTTCCCGGCTTCCAGAACTTCACTACTGTCTTCTCTCCCACTCCACCCATTCCCTGCGAGTCTGACTTTTTAAAACATCACTTTGCTGTTCACTTCGCAAGGGATTGGGAAAGAGCGACACTGCATTTGTGTTCACTTTGCCACCCCTACCTGGAAGCCAGTATGCTTTTTTAAAAAATTACCTTCAGCATAGGCCAGGCGCGGTGGCTCATGCCTATAATCCCAACACTTTGGGAGGCCGAGGCAGGTGGATCACTTGAGGTCAGGAGTTTGAGACCAGTCTGGCCAACATGGTGAAACTCCACCTCTGCTAAAAATACAAAAATTAGCTGGGCATTGTGGTACCTGCCTGTAGTCCCAGCTACTTGGGAGGCTGAGGCAGGAGAATCACTTGAGCCCGGGAGGCGGGGGTTGCAGTGAGCTGAGATTGCACCACTGCACTCCAGCCTGGGCAACAGAGCGAGATGCTGTCTCAAAAAAAAAAAAAAAAAGGCCGGGCGCAGTGGCTCAAGCCTGTAATCCCAGCACTTTGGGAGGCTGAGACGGGCGGATCACGAGGTCAGGAGATCGAGACCATCCTGGCTAACACGGTGAAACCCCGTCTCTACTGAAAATACAAAAAATTAGCCGGGCGAGGTGGCGGCGCCTGTAGTCCCAGCTACTCGGGAGGCTGAGGCAGGAGAATGGCGTGAACCCGGGAGGCGGAGGTTGCAGTGAGCTGAGATCCGGCCACTGTACTCCAGCCTGGGCGACAGAGCAAGACTCCGTCTCAAAAAAAAAAAAAAAAAAACAAGAAAGAAAGAAAAGAAATATTTTTGAATTAATTTAAATTTCATTTCTATCACAAAAATTATTTCAAAATATTAAAAAAGAACTTCTTAAATCATCATCTATTAACATTAACCATATTACAGGCACACTCCACAGATGTCTTCCTGGTCAACACTTCTTGGTAGAGCATCTTTTTATTTCTGACAGTTTATAAGTTCATAAACCATATGATTCTTTCAATATGCATTCCTATCAATGGTTGCAGGGGTAAATTTTGTATTTACATCAAAAAACAAAACCAACATTTTAACAAAATAAAGTGCAGGGGAGAAAAAAAAAACCTCAAGTTGCATTTCAGATGCAACTAGAAGACGCCACGATCACACGCGTAGGTGTGAGCAGAGCATGTGCTGCCTGGATGATGCTGGCACAAACAGGCCTCTCAGTGTCACCCTGGGAAAAGCAACACTGAAAGCTTCACCTCGGCTGTCCAGTGTCAGGAAGCCACGTTTCAAACATTAACATCCTCACACAATAGCCTGTTTCTTGTATAAAGGGTATTTGTTACACGAATGTTTTGTCTTAGGAAACCTGTTGCACTGACACATGATAATTTACTAACTTTTCCTATTTAACATGAAAAAGACAACATTTTCATGCAAGATGTCTGGTTTTCAGGAATGGGTTACTGATGCAAGAACCACCTTTGCTCTCTGTAGAATACATTACAAGCCACATGCAGAAAATATAGAAAACCATTTCTGCCAAAAGCCAGATCAAGTAGTCTCTGCTATTTTAGAAGCTCCATGACACCAGGGATTGGCTAAACACAAACAAGTTCAAACAAGCACCCACCTGTTTCGGACTCTTGCATGGCTCAGTTTCACCTGGTGGACTGACAGGGACAGTTTTCATGGCACATGATACGGTTTGGCTGTGTCCCCACCCAAATCTCATCTTGTAGCTCCCATAATTCCCACATGTTGGGGGAGCGACCTAGTGGGAGATCATGGAATCATGGGGGCAGGTCTTTCCCATGCTGTTCTCCTGATAGTGAATGAGTCTCACAAGATGTGATGGTTTTCAAAACAGGAGTCTCCCTGCACAAGCTCTCCTCTTTGCCTGCTGCCATCCAGGTAAGACATGACTTGCTACTTCTTGCCTTACACCATGATTGTGAGGCCTCCCCAGCCACGTGGAACTGTAAGTCCATTAAACCCTTTTGCTCCATAGATTACCCAGTCTCGGGTATGTCTTTATCAGCAGCTTGAAAACAGACTAATACAGCACACTTACAAAGCAACATTGCAACGTAGGTTTAGCAGAAACAACAAAAAATGTCGCAGCGTTGCAGTAAAGAACGGTGTTTTCCCGATAAACACCCGTTAGGTAGTAGATAAGCATCCCACAAAATAGTGCTCAAAATGAAGCCAAGTTTTTCGATTCATACAGTTGTCTATTTTCACCTCTCTAAATGTTCTGTTCCAGTTGCTTTCATTTCATCAGATCCTAGTACATAGAAATCAACATTGTGATGGTCTCATTCTTCATCTATACAGACATGACTCTATTTCTTCTTTCCTACAATAATAAAATGTACACTCAACTACTGGGCCCGTCCCAGCACCAGCTCTTGCAGAGGTGCTCCGGGAGGTGAATCTGAAGGTTTCACCCACCATCCACCTGTTCTGCCTCAGGACCACGGGGGTAAGGAACACACTGGCGTCCAGTTCTCAGGGTCTAGTCTATGGCGTCTGGGACGCTGGGGCACCGGTCTCTGGCCCTCAAGGTACCAGAGGACGGGAAAGGAGAGGAAGACACCATTACATTCTTTATGGAATGAAAATTAACTCTTTCCTGCTTCAACCTCCCAAGTAGCTGGGATTACAGGTGCATGCCACCATGCCCGGCTAATTTTTGTATTTTTAGTAGAGACTGGGTTTCACCATGTTGACCAGGATAGTCTCGATCTCTTGACCTCATGATCCGCCCGCCTCAGTCTCCCAAAGTGCTGGGATTACAGGTGTGAGCCACCATGCCCAGCAATGAAATAATCTTTGTAAGATTCAAAAGAAAGAAAAGACTAAACACAAGCATGGGTTGCAAGATAAAGTTGAGAATCTCTCAGAAAATAGAGCAAAAATTTGGAGTTGGAGAATAGGAGAGAAGAGTATTCAAGGATCAGTCTTGGGAGTCCAGTCCCTGGATAGTAAACGTTTTAGAAATGAGATGGAGGAAACATCAATGAGAGAAACCACCAGACACCCACATGCTGTGTCAACAAAGACCGGTACAAAGACGCAGAGACATGGTGTCTTGAAATCCCAGACCCTAGGGCCGGGCGCGGTCGCTCACGCCTGTAATCCCAGCACTTTGGGAGGCCAAGGCGGGTGGATCACAAGGTCGGGAGATCGAGACCACGGTGAAACCCCGTCTCTACTAAAACCACAAAAAGTTAGCCGGGCATGGTGGCGGTGCCTGTAGTCCCAGCTACTTGGGAGGCTGAGGTAGGAGAATGGCGTGAACCCAGGAGGCGGAGCCTACAGGGAGCCGAGATCGTACCGCTGCACTCCAGCCTGGGGGACAGAACGAGACTCCTCTCAAAAAAAAAAAAAATCCTAGACCCTGAGGACAGATCGAAGATTCGGAAAGCTTCCAGAAAGACACAGATTGCGATCCAGGATTGCTGGTCAGAATAACTTTGGACTTCTTTTTTTTTTTTTTTGAGGTGGAGTCTTGCTCGGTTGCCCAGGCTGGAGTGCAGTGGCGCGATCTCGGCTCACTGCAGGCTCCGCCTCCCGGGTTTATGCCATTCTGCCTCAGCCTCCCGAGTAACTGGGACTACAGGCGCCCGCCACCTCGCCCGGCTAATTTTTTGTAGTTTTAGTAGAGATGGGGTTTCACCATGTTAGCCAGGATGTTCTAGATCTCCTGACCTCGTGATCCACCTGCCTCGGACTCTCAAAGTGTTGGGATTACAGGCGTGAGCCACTACGCCTGGCCAACTTTGGACTTCTTAATAGCAATTCTGGAGTTTGGAAGTCTGTGAAGCAGTAGGTTCAAAATTCTGATGGGAAGTGATTTCCAGTGTAGTATTCTTTACCCGTTGAAACTATCAAAGGCTGCAGAATTTACCTCCCGGGCATCTTTTTCCTGGAAGTGACTGACATGTTCCTCACCAAAACCAGGTGATAAATGGAGGGTGCTGAGCCAGGGGTGCAGGAGTGTCACCCCAGCGATGCTCCAGGGCTGGGAACCACCTTAGTCCTTTAAACATGTACAAGGCTAGTTTGGTTAAAGATGCAAGTATGCAGAGCTAGCTGATGTTATGCATACTTTATCCTGCAGAAGTGAAAATGCGGTTTGGTAATGCTGTATCTGTGTTAGCATCTGCTCTGATGTGCCAGGTGTCCCGCCCTCCTGGGCATCTTCACATCACCTGCATCGCAGGGAGGATTGCGGCTTCAGCAGCTTGGCCTGCTGTGCAGGGTTCCTGCAGGTCCCACAGTTTCTTCCTTTTTATTCCTTCTGTACTTCCCCCTCGTCCCTCAGTAAAAATAAACCAACCCAGGCAGTTTGATTGTGAGTTTACGTTTTCCCACCCGTTTCCCCCTCTTAACTGCTAAGCCTCCACTAAAACTAGCTGAGTATTGAATTTTAAGAAGCTTTTCTTCTGCACTCACCCCATAAGAATCAACACAGAAGAATTCTGTACCTCTGGTCACCAAGAAGGGTTTCTCCATACCAGCCACAAATCAGTCCCACAGCAGACACGAGCTGAGTGTCCTCTAAGTCATTCCTCACATTGTCTGCCTGGCGGTAGCCTCAGCTCCCGTCTAATTCAGTCCCTGCACTGTCTACCTAGCAGGAGACTCAGATCCCATCGGGTAAGTGCTCAGCTCCCCAAGAGCGCCCCCACTTCCAGTGCCCATTCCAAGCCCTGGGATATTTCACCCGAGCTCTAACCAACCACGTACAGATCGGGGTTCCCACACTCCCTCCTTGGGTCTGACTGATTTTCAAGAGTGACTCATAGAATTTGGGGACGCTTACATTGATGTTTATTGTGAAAGATATTACAAAGGATACAAATGAAGAGAAGCGTAGGGTGAGGTGTGGGGAAAGGGCCTGGAGCTTCCATGCCCTCCCCAGGTGCACTGTTCTCCAGAAACCTCCCTCCATGTGTTCAGCTCTCTGGAAGCTTCTTGAACCCTGTCCTTTTGGGTTTTTATGGAAGCGTCATTACATAGGCATGATTGCTTAAACCGCTGGTGACCAACTTAACCTTCAGCCTCTTTCCCCTCCCTCTGTGGGGAGTGCAGCTGAAGATTCCACCCCTCTAATCCTGCCTCAGTCTTTGTGGTGACCTACCCCATCCTCAAGCCACCTAGGGGCTACAGCCCTCAGTCAACTAACTAGTGTACAAAACAACATAACTGTGGAGATTCTAAGCATTTTAGGAGCTGCGTGCCAGGGTGGGATGAAGACCAAGCACACATTTTACAATTTAAAACAAACAAACAAAAAAACAGGGTCTTACTGTATCACCCAGGCTGGAGTGCAGTGCCAGGTCTCAGCTCACTGCAGCCTCCACCTCCCCAGGCTCAGGTGATCCTCTTGCCTCAGCCTCCCAGGGAGCTGGGATTACAGGCACAAGCCACCATGCCTGGCTAATTAAAAAAAGAAATTTGTAGAGATGGGGTCTCACTATGTTGCTTAGGCTGGTCTTGACCTACTGAGCATGGCCCAGAAGATTTCTTGAGTTGGATTCATAGTTCACCTCTTAAGTGAAAAATAAGCAAAACATATCTTGATTGTGAAACATGTTTGTTGGAGTATTTTCTCTTTGACAGCATTTTTAGAGCATGGGTTTGGGTCTGTGAGAAATGTGCCGAGTCGCTGCCCTGCCTCAGGCTCAGGGCAATTGTCTGGGTGGTTATGGGGCCATCACCTGACATGCAGTGCTGCCTGGGGAGATGGCACTTTGGAGAGTGTGTTTAGCCAGTTGGTGGCAATCCTGCTGCCCTGGATGAGGGCAGCTGCCCATAAGCCCACCGGAACCCCTGGGGCAGGGGACTGACAGCCCAGGCCCAGACCCGGCTCTGCCCCGTGGCACAGCCCTCTGTACCCCTCAACTCGCCGGTTCTACCAGGCAAGCCCACCACTCATTGGCATTTAGCCCTCATGCATGCTGAGGCCACCAGGCAGAGGCAGTGAGGGTTTGTCGACATGCTTTGAGGTTGATCGGTCACAGGCTGCTCCAGTGCAGCTGGAAGAGGGGCTGTGGGCTCTGAACAAGTGACAGAAGGTAGGCTCCACAGCTCTCCTGGAGGGTGATGGTGCCCTGGACAAGTGGCGTGCGCTCCGGGGCTCCTCTGGAGGGTGACGGTGCCTGTTCTGTGAACTTATAGCAGTCACTGAATTGTGTACTCACAAGTGCATGGATCTTAAGGTATGCAACTTATACTGCAGTGAAACTGTTTTAGAAAGAAAAGTTCACCAGGATGTCACTTGGGTGGAAAAAAGAAAGCAGAATCAGCACTTTGGGGCCAGAAGCTCCAGGAGGGGCAGTGATGGTCTTGGCAGACCCAGGAGGGCAGGACGGTGGCAAAGGAGCACACAGGGTGAGAACCAGTCCACGTTGCACTGGCTTCACCTGAGGGCTCAGAATCCAGGGCCCTGGCTTTCTTGGAGATGACAACCCTCGCTTTCTTGGAGATGGCAGCTGAGATACGGAGGCCCAGTCACTGGCTGTTTGAAAAGCAATTGGGTCCCTAGCTAGACTCTTACTTTCAATTCTTGGCATTGACAGTTTCCCCGCCTGGTTTGGAGGCTCTTTCTCTGGAAAAAGGTTACAGGAAAACAGGAGATGTTGGTATTGGGGCTCTGGCCGAGGTGCAGCTGGAAGTTCCCTGCCCAGAACGGGATGGCGGCCAGGCCTTTCCCTCTGCACAGGCTTCTTTGGGGGATCCAACTGCCAACGGAGAACCAGAGTTGCTTACATCAGGGACCCCAACAGATGGCCCAGCTGTGCTGCACTGACCTGGCGCCATCCACCTCCACAGGTTCAGAGTCAAACTTCCAACAGGAAAGACACAGATCAACTTCAATTTGCAGGAGATAGAGACTCTTCACAGAGAAGAGCATCAGATACGGTGATTATCCTCAGGAACCTGTAAAACGGGGCAGATGGCATAAAGAAAGGATATTCAGAGAACAGAAAAAATGCTTGGCAGTTTAAGATGTGATGGTGGGAATGAGAACTCGGGAGGGTTGGAAGATGAGTGACGAGGGTGCAGCCTTCCAGAAAGAAGGGCAGAAGGACAGGCAAGACATGGCGCCCCGTCCATTCCTGCTGCTGCACCTAAGTGCCCTAGACACGGTGCCCCGTCCATTCCTGCTGCTGCCCTAGACACGGTGCCCCGTCCATTCCTGCTGCTGCACCTAAGTGCCCTAGACATGGCGCCCCGTCCATTCCTGCTGCTGCACCTAAGTGCCCTAGACATAGCGCCCCGTCCATTCCTGCTGCTGCCCTAGACACGGCGCCCCGTCCATTCCTGCTGCTGCACCTAAGTGCCCTAGACATAGCGCCCCGTCCATTCCTGCTGCTGCCCTAGACACAGCGCCCCGTCCATTCCTGCTGCTGCCCTAGACACGGCGCCCCGTCCATTCCTGCTGCTGCAACTAAGTGCCCTAGACTGGTGATATGGTTTGGATATTTGCTCCTGCCCAATCTCATGTCGAAATGTAATCCCCAGTGTTGGAGGTAGGGTCTAGCGGGAGGGGTCGGATCATGGGGGCAGATCCCTCGTGAATGGCTCGGACCATCCGCTTGGCGATGAGTGAGCTCTGGCTCTGGCTCATGCGAGATGGATCTAGTCATTTAAATGTGGGCAGCAGCTGCCCCCTCTTGCCCCTGCTTTTGCCATGTGAGGCACCTGCTCCTGCTGGCCTTCCGCCATGAGTCAGAGCTCCCTGAGCCTCCCCAGAAGCTGAGGGATGTCAGTGCCATGCTTCCTGTACAGCCTGCAGAACCGTGAGCCAATTAAACCTCTTTTCTTTATAAATTACAGTCTCAGGTGTTGCTTTATAGCAATGCAAGAATGGCCTATTACAGATGGGTAATTTATAGACAACAGAAACTTACTTCTCACAGTTCTGGAGGCTGGGAAGTCCAAAAGCAAGGCCCTGGCCGGTCGGCGCCTGAGGAGGGCTGGCTCCTCACTGGCACCTTCTCACCTAGTGGAAGAGAGGGAAAGTCCAGGCCATCAGGACCTGATCACCCACTGGGGTGAGGTTAGGGGTGCCACCTCTTAACACCATCACATGGGGTTCTAGGTTCCAGTGTCCGCATTTGGCAGGGGACATTCACTTACACCACAGCAAATGGGAAATAAAAAGCAGAGTCTAGGAGTCTCAGTGTCTCGGTAACTGGAGTTCTAGAAAAAGGACAGAGGGGACGTCATGCCTGTCACCAGGCATGTCGGGCTTGTGTGCTCAGCACAGTGGGTGAGACCAGACCTTTGCGAGGCTGCAGAAGCTGGGGGCTAGGGCTGGGGCGCCTCTCAGCCACTACAGGGCTGGAGAACCAGGAAGCACTTTCGTAATTGTGACAGAATGACCCTGATGAAGCTGAATAGTCCATCTGTTGTCAAGGTAGAATAAAGGCATTTCCAGACAGGCATGGTTTCAAACCTTTACCTCCCATCTAACATTTTTCAGGAGCAGATACCTGGTGCTTGGGTGAGCACATGAGATGTGGTGGGGCAGTGAGGAGCAGCTGGACGGTGCCGGGTGGGGGCCTAGCCGGGGCTGGGGCACCAGGCCGCTGCTGTTGACCAGTCCTGCCAGTTTCTGTTTGGCCCATGTGCTCTGGACCTCAAGTGCGTTGCTGGGATGCCTGGTGTTGGCACCTGGGCTCGTCCCACACCATTGCCAGGGGCCTGTTGGGGTTCGGCCTTGCCTGTCTCTCGGTAAGAAGTGTGCCCTTGTGTTTGGGACTAGAATCAGCCCCCAGAGGCCCCCACAGTGCCCCCTGCCCCTACGTTGTGCTGCACCTGGACTCGCAGTTGGGAGGCGCCGCCTTTGCTATCCCTCAGGATGTGCCCCCAGCAAGTCCCCAGCACTTCCCACAGGCCGTCCCCTCTGCACACACCACTGACACCATCGCAGCTTCAAGTCCCCTGGCCACTGCCTGGCGCCCTCCTCCTCTGCCTGTGGCAGCCCCACCCGAGTCTTGTCCTCACCACCCTCTGCCAGCACAGGTCTGGCCCCAGGCCCCTGGGCAGAGGCGCTCATTGCTGTCAGTGCCATCACCTGATGCTACACAAAGCTGCTGCTTTTGTTGATCTAGAAAAACAGAATTTCAGAGGGTTGAATCTGCTTGCTGATGTCTTTCAGGTTTGTCTCCACAGCTCGGACTTCTGAAACCACACTTGTGTTCGGTAGCGTGTGCAGGATAAGCCCCTCGCACTCGCCTGTCCCCAGCCCCACTCCCCCTGGCCTTCCCTAGCCCGCAGCAGCTGCCACGTCTGCCAGGGCCCATCCAGCCAAGCCCTGGAGGTCTCTCAGCCGTGCTCTGCCTCAGCCCCGCTGGAGCCTGCGGGTCTGCTCTTACGGTGGTGCCAGTGCTGCAGCTCCGCCTTAGGCCGAGGCTGCCCCTGACCGGGCAGCAGGGTGAGTGGTGACTCTGGGGAAGGGGAAAACCCTTCTGTTACAGAAGATACCGAGAAGAGCAGTGCGGCCTCAAACCCAGAGAGTTTGCAACTCATGTAGCTGAAGACACTCATCCTGTGCACATTGTGAACCTTGTGCACATTGTGAACCTTGTGCACATTGTGAACGTTTTCAAGTTAGTAAGATCCAGTAAAGGAGTGGACAGAGGGTGTGAGCCGACACCTTGGGGGAAGGGAGGCGCTAAGGGGAAGCGCGTGGCAGGTGCTGGAATTTGGTGGGTGGAGACGCACCCGCCATCACAAGAATCACACGCGTCCTCCCGGGCGCAACGTTGACGAGGTGGGGCAGTGAGAAGCTGGACCGCGATGTGGGGCGCGGAATTCCTACAAACCAGTGGTGGGCTGAGCTCAGCACAGACACAAGGAATTGGGCGGCCTGGGGTAGTTCTTTGGCTGATGGGTTGTTTAGAGGGTGAGTTCCCTGTTGGGTGGAGTCAGGCCGGCCAGGTTGGCGCGTTGACTGTGGGAATCTGTGTTCTTCTAGATGGGGGATCGGGTTTTGTTGTCTGCCCACCCTGTCAGTTATCGAGAGAGACGGTTTTAAATCTCCCACTGCGATTGTGGGTTTGTCTGTTTTCCTTTCAGTTCTGCCAGCATTTGCTTTGTAAACCTAAGACTGGGTGATGCCAGGTACATTCAGGATTGCCATTTGACTTGGTGTCCCCGTGTTCTGCCAGCGTTTGCTTTGTAAACCTAGGCTGGATGATGCCAGGTACATTCAGGATTGCCGTTTGACTTGGCGTCCCTATGCCACTCCGGAATGCCCTCTGTGCTGCTGCCTCTCGTCTGGCCCAAGGTTGCTGGACCAGCCCTCTTTGCGTGTGTTCTCCTGGCTATTTTTCCTGCTGTGGCTCTCATGGGTGTCCCCTGCTCAAGTGGCTGGGTTGCTTTTACCTGGCAAATGTTCACTGACCGCCCACACCATGCTGTGCTCAAAGGACTGGGGAGAGCAGCGGGCGATGTCTTCTGCCCACAGGTGGCACCTGGCCCCTGCCCTGCATGGTGACCACCGTGGTACCCCACGCCGCCCCTCTCTGAGGACACTGTCTCTGTGTGGGGCCAACATCAGCCGACTGCAGTTTGTGTCAGAATACCCTGAGTGAGAGCCTGTGTCGACCACTGCATGTGGGATGACGGCTGCTGTGCCCGATGCCAGCCGTGGCGCTCCCACAGGTCCAGGACCAGCAGTGCCAGCCTCCTGGGGAACGCAGCCCTCAGCCCACTGCATTGGCCTGCATGCAGCTGGGCCAGAGTCTGAGTTGGGGCGGCACCCGCCCCCTCCGGCTCTGAAGGCAGGGGCAAGGCTCCCATGCTGGCAACTCCAGAGCCAGTGGTCGGAGTGCCTGGCGGAGCAGTGCTGTGACCGGGAAGGCAAGGGGTCCAGGGTGCAGGGAGGCCTCCATGAGCCAACCTGCCTCATGACTGGTGAAGTCAGCAGCTGCTTTGTTTTGTTTTGTTTTGTTTTGTTTTTGAGACAGGGTCTTGCTCTGTTACCCAGGCTGAAGTGCAGTGGCGCCATCTCGGCTCACTGCAGCCTCAACCTCCTGGGCTCAAGTGATCCTCCCACCTCAGCCTCCCAAAGTGCTGGGACCAAGGTGTAGGGCCCATGCCCAGCTGGCAGCAGCTGTTTGAGGTCATTGTGAACCCCACTTCCTTTCTTTTTTTTTTTTTTTGAGATGGAGTCTCGCTCTGTCGCCCAGGCTGGAGTGCAGTGGTACGATCTCGGCTCACTGCAAGCTCCGCCTCCCGGATTCACGCCATTCTCCTGCCTCAGCCTCCCGAGTAGCTGGGACCACAGTACAGGTGCCCGCCACCACACCCGGCTAATTGTGTGTGTGTGTGTGTTTAGTAGAGACGGGATTTAACCATGTTAGCCAGGATGGTCTCTATGTCCCGACCTTGTAATCCGCTCGCCTTGGCCTCCCAAAGTGCTGGGATTACAAGCATGAGCCACCACGCCTGGCCTATGAACCCCCTTCCTTGCTTGCACTGTGGCCTGGCAGGTCAGCCAGCTGAAAATGAAGGGTGACGCCAGAGCCCCCTCCTCTGTCCCTGGCTGTCACTGCCAGCTGCAGACACTGGGAGCGTGGTCGGATCCAAACAGCAGAGGCAGCTGCAGCCTTGGCCTGGCTCCTCTGTGAGGGGCTGCTGGATCCAGGTGCCAGGTGATCTTTCTTCTTTTTCTTGTTTTTCATTTCTACTCCCTGGTGTTTTTGGGGGGATCCTGTCCCTAGAGGGGACAAACATGGCCCTGACAGCTGCAAGCTCGAGCTTTATCCCAGCAGGAGTTCAGGGATGTCTTGTGGGGGCTGTTGTTCCACCTTAGTGCTGCTGCCTCCATGCTCTGCCTGTCCTGTGACCAGACATCTGTGGGGAGCCTCACTGAAGTGTCAGGAGGGGGAACTGCAGAAAGAGGGGTCTCTGGCCGAGGAGGGGAGGGGAGGAGAGGGGAGGGAAGCTGCCCAGCAGAGCCAGGGGCATGTCCCTAGTAGGAGGACAGACCTTGGTTTGGAGATGGGCCTTGGGGGTCCGCCTTGTAAGTGAGGAGGTCAGGACTCAGGAAGAGATGCTGTGGTGTTGGCAAGGCTTTTGCTGGGCCTGCTGCAGTGTGCAGTAGGTTCTCCGTGAATGGGGCTGCCGGGGCAGGGGCTGCTGCAGTTCTGCTGTTCGTCCAGCCATGTTGGTGCAGATGTGCGGCTTAGATAGAGGCAGCCTTGCCACACAGGCGAGTCTTCACTGGTCTTCAGAAGGAGATTGGGATGTGATTGATCAGAAGAAACGATGCGTTCTGTTTCATTCTCAGGCCCAGTGAATTGTGGATTTCATGCTTCTTCCTCTTCTTTCCTCTCTATTCATATAAAATTATTTCTTGAGATGATTATTTTATGGATTTTATGATTCATTATTTTGTCCAAGCCCAAAAGTATATCCTGCACTGTACGCTTTACACTTAGTGCAAAGGTGCTCATCATGGCTGTCAGCACGGCCAGGTCACTGGGGCTAACACAGTGGCAGGTGCAGGTGCAGGTGGGTGTGGCTTACAGGGACGACCTCGTGTGGCTCCTGGCTTATTTAGCACGAGTGTAAGGAAGCTTCTCTTCAGGAGGCCTGCGTGCTGGTGAGGTCTGGGCTCCCTCTGATGGGTGGAGGGTCCTGGCTTGTTTGCCGCAGAAGGCTGCTCCGTCAGCTCTCCGGTCTTAGCTGGGTCGCCCAGGGCTGCTGCTGATGCCAAGCATGGTCGTGGGCCTTTGTTTGCACTTGGTGCGCTGTTGTCACCCCAGCAAGTGAGGGGTATGGGCGCAGAGCTTCTCACTCACTGCCAGTCCTTCCCTGGAAGGCTTTTTGTCTACTCTGTGTGCTCACTTGCTCAGCGGCCTCTCTCATCCCTGATTCTGGGCGGTGCATTTGACAGAGGCCTGCCTGGGTGCTGCAGCCTCTGACATTTGCCCAGACGTTGCTTCATGCCCTGCTCTGTGGTCCATTTCAGAGACACTCCCTGGATTGTGAATCTGTGTTTTCCGTTTCTTGGGTTGGCGTTCTGCACGCCTGCAAGGTAAAGCCTGGCTTCTTGTGCCATCTCCCCTGTCATTGCAGACGTCGGGTGCCTCCTGGAACGCATCTGCCCGCTTTGTGTCTGTGCCATGAGGCCCTGTCAGGTCTGGGTGGCCTCGCTGGTCACGGAAGCCCTATCTCCACAGAGCCAGCCGCGATGGAACCGCACCAGCTCTGTCTCTTCCATTCTTGGCTTTTCGAATGTCCTGCCCTTACACTTCAGATGTGTTTGGTGTAGACACTTTCCCAAGATCTTTAAAATCTTGCTGACAGTCTTTGCCTTGACTAGACTATTGGTCCATTTACGTTACTGTAATTATTCTATTTAAATTTATTTCCACCGTCTTTCCTTGTACTCTGTCGTTTGAGAACCAGGTTGCTTCTTCGCTTCTTTTGGATGATTTTTTTTTCTTTCGCTTCTCTACTGGGTTGGAATTTGCTCACTTGGCTTCATAGTGGTTGCCTTGGATGTTCTAACATGCAGAATTAATTTGTCAAAGTCTAAAATTAGTATTTTTGCCCTCCTCCAAACGATTCAAAGATCCGGGAACATTTTATTCTGAGCACTCCGTCCACACAGGACTTGCCCCTCCCCGTCGCAGCCTGCAGCGTGTTGTGTCTCTGTGGGTCCTGACCGCGTGGGGCCAGGAGGACTGCGAGAAGAGCTTCCCCTGGGGCTGGATAGTAGTTTTCTTCCTTGTTCACCTAAACCCTCCCAGTCTCAGCCTTGGGGCGTCCCCCAGCAGTAACTGGATCCACAGCCCAGGCTTTCTCCTCTCTCCCCTGACTTCTGCAAAGCTGTGAAAGGAATGCGTGCAGGCCAGCTGCTGGCCAGGGCCCTCCTGCACAGGGCCTTCCTTTCCCCAGGTCCCTGCTTTTACTTAGTTTTTGTTCTCTAAGGTTCTGAACTTTCTTGCCAACCCACTGATAGATTTTTAAAGTTTTTAAAAATATATCTTACCTGGTAGTAGTGCTCGTTTGTTCATTAAAAGGCTGGTCAAAGCTTTTTACTCTGACAGAATGTAAGTGTCCACTCTGAATACATTGGCCCCTGTCGCTGCTGTGGGCTGGGCTCGTGCCTGAGGCTGGCGTGTCTCTCCCACCAGGACTGGGCCTCCTCTCCGGGAGAGCGACTCCGGGCACAGCCGTTCTGGCCCTCGGGTCATGGTGGCAGAGTCCGGAGTGTCTGGGAGGTGCCGTGCCTTCTGCTGCTTGTTGTGGGTGAGCCTTGGACTTGGCTAGAGGCTTCACAGAAGGAAGCCCGTGGCAGCTGGGGCCGCTGACATGGCCATGGGGGGTGAGGACATTTCCGAAGCTTTTCTGGAACCTGCGTTGAGAAGCTAGAAGTGATTCCGCGCACAGACAGCTCACCTCAGCCTTGGCCACTCAGCCTCCATTCCTCGGGTGCCCCAAGGCCCACGCTTTGCCTGGGACCCCGGCACCTTGGGCCTGTGCAGACCCCAGCAAGGCGGAGGCGGCCTGCCTGTGTCCCACTGATGGCACGAGGCCGTGGGGGGCTCAGTCTTGTGTGTGTTTTCTGTGTCTGTGCCTTTCCTCTTTTTCTTTCCTGCTTTCTGTGGGGTAAGTGAAAGTTTCTCCTCCTTTATATTTTGATATCTTTCCAGTGGATTTGATTATTTTCTTGATCACCCTTAACACTGTGTCTTCATGCACTGAGTCTTCCTACCTAAGTCGCAGTCACTCAGCTCTTCTGCGGAGAACCTGAGCGTGTGCGGCCCGCACTGAGCCGACCACATCTTGTTTGCCTGAAGCTGTAGTCTTATCCCTTTGGAGAACATGAACGTGAGCTTTTATTTTAGTTTAGTTTTGAGACAGGGCCTCACTCCTCTCGCCCGAGCTGCAGAGTGCAGTGGCGAGATCTTGGCTCACTGCAGCCTCTACCTCAGGGCCTCAAGCCATCCTCCCACCTCAGCCTCCTGAGTAGCTGGGACTATGGGTGCACACCACCACGCCCTGCTAATCTTTGTATTTTTGAGGGTTTCACTATGTTTCGCAGGCTGGTCTTGAACTTCTAGGCTGAAGCAATCTGCCTGCCTCAGCCTCCCAAGAACATGAGCTTTTAACCAGTGGTCAGTTAGTTATACTCACCACTGTCTTCCTCCCACCTGCCAGGCCCTGCCCCCCGGCCCTTCCCGCCTCTTGCCTCAGAACCTCTTCTCTGGGTGGCGCCTTGACTCCAGACCCTGCCACATTGATATGAAGCCACAGGACTGCCTCTTCCTGGGGTTTGTGGTTTTCCCGCCCCTGGGAACTGGCAAGCTGCGTTTGAGGGCCTCTGCTGGCCTGGAAGCCCTGTGGGCTGTGGAAAACTTGGGAAGTGGGTAGTTTCTGTTCTAGAGCCCAGAGCCCTCATCAGGGAGACCTGGCAGGATGCAGCTTGTGCTGTCCTGGCCTGCTGACCCTTTGCACAACTTCTGAGAGGCCACTGGTTGGCCTGCAGGGTCCAGGCTGAAGGCAGGGACTGATCAGAGTTTATGTAATGTCACACCAACAGGGCAGGCAGCTGCAGGCTGGGGCTTGGGCCACCCTCTAAGGGGGGCTAGGACAGCACCAGGACGGCCGCCAACTGGGGCTCTGGGTGGGGAATCTGGCCCCTTCCAACCATGTACTTCCTGCGAAGCAGGCCTCACAGGCTGGTGACAGCGGAGCTTCCGAGGGACAGGCCTGTGCTGGGCGTTTTCCAGTTGCTGTTCAGTTTCCCAGTTCCTTCCCATCACCTTCACCTCGAGGGCACAGTGGCCACTTCAGTAGCTCAGGGATTCCTGCCGGTCCTCACGGCGCTCTCCTGTACTCACAGTCCCTGCCTGACCCAGCATCTTCTGCTCAGACGCAGGTGTCTGTCCTGGAGGGGCAGGTGGATGGGCACAGGCGGTGTTCAGGGCAGCCCAGCAGGTCGGGTCAGAGAGGGCCGTCTGGACCTGAATTGGGTTTGGAGCCATCGCTCTTGTGAGGGATGCAAGCTCGGCAGATGGCAGGGCTGCTTGGGCAGTGGGCATATACTCACACACACGTACTCACACGCACGTGGGCACACATGCTCTCATGGACACATAAGCTCACAAGCGCATGGGCATATGCTGTCTCAGGGACACAGGCTCACATGCACATGGGCACACGCTCTCTCAGGCACTCAGGCTCACGCACACAGGCAGACAGACACACGGGCTCACGCACACGGGCACATACAGGGACACAGGCTCACACACACACGGGCACACGCTCGCTCAGGCACTCAGGCTCACGCACACAGGCAGACAGACACACGGGCTCACGCACACGGGCACATACAGGGACACAGGCTCACACGCACACGGGCACACACTCAGGGACACACAAGCTCACATGCACACGACCACACACGCTCAGGCACTCAGGCTCACGCACACAGGCACACACGCTCTCTCAGGTACACACAGGTTCACACACAGGCACACACTCAGGGACACACAGGTTCACACAGACGGGCACACACACTCGGACACAGGCTCACACACATGGGCACACAGGCTCCCATGTGCACACACAGGGACACACAGGCTCATGCACACGGGCACACATAGTCGGACACAGGCTCAAAGACACGGGCACACACACAGGGACACAGGCTCACACGCACACACATTCTCTCAGGGACATAGGCTCACACGCACATGGGCACACGTGCTCAGGGACACACAGGCTCACACACGGGCCCACACACACGGACACAGGCCCACATGCACATGGGCACACACAGGCTCACACACACGGGCACACACGCTCTCTCAGTGACACAGGCTCACACGGGCATCCACACTCAGGGACACACAGGCTCACGCACACGGGCACACACGCACGCGAGCACGCACCCTCTCTCTGGGACACAGGCCCACACACATGCTGCGTGCGGACCCTGGAGTGGGGATGGGAGACCCGGGCTTCTTGGAGTGAGAGGCCTCTGGCACCCTGGTCTATGGCGAACGTCGCCAGCCCAGGCAGATGCTGTTTCTGCGCTTGCTCTCCCAGCAGACCCCGTCTGGAGCTGGCACAGAGCATCCTCTGTTCCAGATTCGGCGTGGGACGTTGGAAGCAAGCGCCTGTCGCCCACTCATGACCGGAACTTTCCGGCAGTGCGAGGCGGGGGCGGGAAGCCCTTGTGACGTGTCTGGGGCCTGGGCCTGTCCTCCTCCCTGTGTCCACTGTGGACCAGGCTGGGCTGTGGCCTTCACTGCTACGGAGACCACCACAAGAGACCCTGGGGGCCCCACGTCTGCAGAACGAGGATGAGGACGGAGCACACCTGCCTCGTAGGGTTGTGGGAAGAACCAGGTGAGGCCGCTGTCACCAGTGTGCACCTGTGCCCGCCACGGTGGCTGTGCGCCCGCGGTCCTGCTCACGCTGCGCCACAGGGCCTCGGGAGGAGGTAGCCAGTGCCGGGGGCTGGAGAGACCCCAGCAGGACTTGCTCCTAGGAAGCCCAGCACTGCGCCTCCCACGCAGGAACCAGGCTCCGCGTTGCGGGGAGCCCGGCCTCTTCAGGGACCTCCCTCCCAGCTGAGCAGGCGGCAGCCCCAGCAGAGGGGGGAGGTGGCTGAAGCTGGCCCTGGGCCTGGGGACGGAGGGCACACAGCTGAGGCGCGTCCTGGGGGCTCTGCCTGCCTGCTCTGTGCCCTGTCCGCGCCCACCATGACCAATGCAGGCAGCATGCCCCACCTCAGGTGGGGCTCTGAGTACTGCATTCTGGTGGACAGCCTCAGGATAGAGTCCACGGGGACCTCCAGAAGCTTCCTCTCCCACCTATGAGCACAGGCTCATAAACTACCTATGAGCACAGGCAAAGGCAAAAATTCCACATCAGTAAATTGTGAAGTGGATTCTTTTGAAAAAGCTCATGCGAGATTATTGAGCAGAAAAGAAGAGGCAGGACGTGATCATGACAGCGCCAGCTCTGCCCTCTCAGGACCCCGTGTGGCCCCAGCCCTACACCAGGACCCCAGTCTGGGAGAGGGTGGGGACAGGAGGCGCTGAGCTCGGGTGGGCTTTGCCATGTAGGCAGGCGAGGGGTTCTTGAAAGGGTGGAACTCAGGATTTTTTGAGAAATGTTACAGTAACCACCTAATAAAAATTAAAATACTCTATTCCATTGAAATAGAATTTTAGGCCAGGCATAGTGGCTCACAGCTGGAATCCCAGCACTTTGGGAGGCCGAGGCAGGCAGATCCCTTGAGCCAAGAAGTTCAAGGCCAGCCTGGGTAGCATAGAGAGACCCCATCTCTAGAAAAAATACAAAAATTGGCCGGGCGCGGTGGCTCAAGCCTGTAATCCCAGCACTTTGGGAGGCCGAGACGGGCGGATCACGAGTTCAGGAGATCGAGACCATCCTGGCTAACACGGTGAAACCCCGTCTCTACTAAAAATACAAAAAACTAGCTGGGCGAGGTGGCGGGCGCCTGTAGTCCCAGCTGCTCGGGAGGCTGAGGCAGGAGAATGGCGTGAACCCGGGAGGCGGAGCTTGCAGTGAGCTGAGATCCGGCCACTGCACTCCAGTCCGGGCGACAGAGCGAGACACCGCCTCAAAAAAAAAAAAAAAAGAAAAGAAAAAATACAAAAATTAGCTGGGTGTGGTGGCTCGCATCTGTGGTCCCGGCTTCTCAGGAGACTGAGGCTGGAGCATCATTTGAACCCAGGAGGTTGAGGCTACAGTGAGCCCTGATTGCACCACTGCAGTTCAGCTTGGGCGACAGAGCAAGAAAGACCCTGTCTCAAAAAAAGGAGAGGAAAGGCCGGACTATGGTGGCTCACGCCTGTAATCCCAGCACTTTGGGAGACCGAGGCGGGTGGATCACAAGGTCAGGAGACCGAGACCATCCTGGCTAGCATGGTGAAACCCTGTCTCTACTAAAAATACAAAAAAATTAGCTGGGCGTGGTGGTGGGCGACTGTAGTCCCAGCTACTTGGGAGGCTGAGGCAGGAGAATGGAGTGAACCCGGGAGGCAGAGCTTGCAGTGAGCAGAGATGACGCCACTGCACTCCAGCCTGGGTGACAGAGTCAGACTCCATCTCAAAAAGAAAAAAAAAAAGAACAAGAAAAGGAGAGGAAAAACAAATAGAATTTTAAAAAATCAATGCAGAAGATAAAAGCAAAACATGGAACTGTACAGAAAAGCAACCAAAAAAGTCAGGTGAGAGGCCAGCTTGTGTGTGAGAAAATGTCTCAGATTCCATGATTAAAAGAACAAAAACCTCACTTTAGATCACAAAACCAGACCAGAGCGGGTGCGGCTCGCAGAGTTCACCTGCTCCTGCCTTTTTTTTTTTTTTTTTTGTCTTTTTTTTTGTCTTAAAAGTTTCTTATCTCCTGGGGCCAAGGCTGGGCTCTCAGCCTGAAGTCTGTGTTCCCAGGAAGCCCAGCTGAGCTGGGGGGGTCTCCTGGTTTGTGGCACTGGGTGCTCCAGTCTCCTGTCTCTTGCTGGTGCTGCGTCGCTTGTCCCGCCTGCCAAAGCCAGTGACAGGTGAGAAGCCCTTTGAGACATGAGGTGCCAGGCCCTTGTACCATCACCTTTATTCAGAAAGACTTCTGTTCTGAAATCACCCAGTTTTTTTTTTTTTAGACAGAGTCTCACTCTGTCGTCACCCAGACTGGAGTGCAATGGTGCAACCTCTGCTCACTGCAACATCTGCCTCCCTAGTTCAAGTGATTCTCCCGAGTAACTGGGACTACAGGCCATGCGCCATCATGCCCAGCTAATTTTTGTATTTTTGGTAGAGACTAAAAATGTTGGTCAGGCTGGTCTCGAACTCCCAACCTCAAGTTATTCTCCTGCCTCAGCCTCCCAAAGTGCTGCGACTCCAGGCGTGAGCCACCCCGCCCAGCGTTATTTTGTATTAAAATAGTGTTTGTTGATTCATTGGGCAAAATTGATTCACTGGGCTTTGGGCATATATGGTAGTGAGCAGAAGACATTTTTATTTACTGGATTTTAAACAATCATTTTGTAAAGAGGTTTGAGTAATGAGAAAAATACCCTCCACCACAGGATGCCATTGGCACTCGCCCTCCTTCCTGGGACCCAGGTCGCCCTGCACCTGTCCTGCTGCCTGAGGCCACTGTGCCGCCCCTGGATGCTGCCCCTGTGGCCCTTGGGCTCCCCCTGCCCTCCCCACCTCCTAGCTGCTGCCTAGGGCAGCCTTGGGTGAGGCAGTGCAGTGGCACAGAGTCAGCAACAAGGGCACAGCCTCATCTCCTACCCTGGAGGTTGGCTTGGGCTCAGCTTGAAGGGGGTCAAAGGAGTAGCTGAGCACCCTTTGACCAGGCGGCCTCCTAGGACACAAGCAGGCTCCGAGGAGGAGTCTGACCCTCGCAGTGCCCGAGCCTCTGTTTCCTGCACTGACAAAGCTCTTCCATGGCTTTTCTCATTTCTCTCTTAAAGCCCAAGGCAGCCCATAGCCACACCCATTCAGAATTTATGAACAAGCCCAGGACCCTTTTGTGGGGGGCCTTTCCCGGGTCACAGACCAGGTCTCTCTTTTGACCATGGACACAGGGCAGCCAGGAAGGGGCTGTGCTGCCAGGCAGGTCCATGCATCCTGAAGGCACAGAGGCCCCTCCAGACTGCCCATTTCAGGACCTTGTCATGCAGCTGGAGTCATGGGTGACACCAGCCCCGGGGCCAGGTAGCGGCTTGGCAAGCGTTGCAGCAGCCACACCACAGTAAGAAATTCTTTTTTTTTTTTTTTTTTTTTGAGACGGAGTCTCGCTCTGTCGCCCAGGCTGGAGTGCTGTGGCCGGATCTCGGCTCACTGCAAGCTCCGCCTCCCGGGTTCACGCCATTCTCCTGCCTCAGCCTCCCGAGCAGCTGGGACTACAGGCGCCCACCACCTCGCCCGGCTAGTTTTTTGTATTTTTTAGTAGAGACGGGGTTTCACCGTGTTAGCCAGGATGGTCTCGATCTCCTGACCTTGTGATCCACCCGACTCGGCCTCCCAAAGTGCTGGGATTACAGGCTTGAGCCACCGCGCCCGGCCAAGAAATTCTTTTTCTGTGCATCCAGGTGGCTCCAGCCAGCACCGTCCTTTCCATGTGGGGTGTGCCTGACACCCTCCTTTCCCACTCCCAGAAAGGTGAAGAACCTGACCTCCCAAGTCCATTCCGTGGCTGGCTGATGGGCTTGGTCACAGATCTAAACCCCTCAGCCTGGCCTGGCCTGGAGCGGGCGGCCTTGGTCAGCACAGCTGCTGAAGGGGCAGCAAATGCCAGTCGTGCCTGTCCTGGTCACTGGGGTCGCGTCTTTGCCCAGCCTGGCCCAGGCACTGGGCGGGGAGAATGGGGCCTTGTGTCTCCAGCTCACAGCCGAGCTTTCAGAGCATCAGACTGGGTTCATTGTTCAGAACCGGGAACACTAAAAACAGCATTGAGAATGGAACTTGGGCCTTCTGGAAATGACAGCTGAGTAAAGACTCATTTATTCTGCTTCCCTTCTTGAAACTCACTGCAGTGAACAAAGAGAATGAAAAATAGGGAGCAAGATTTAATTCACAATGGGCCTAAGGAATAGCCATGGCAAAGGAGGGTGTCGGCCAGACGGGAAGCAGTGACAGCCACATCAGGTCCAGCAGGCTGGGTTTTTGTTTAACAAGAATGGATTTTTGGAGATAGTGCTGATGAGTATTTTAAAAGAATGGGGTTGTGGCTCGGGGGAGCTGAGTAGAGGCGTGCTTCACTTTTCTTTCTTTCTTTTTTTTTTTTTTTTTGAGACGGAGTCTCGCTCTGTCGCCCAGGCTGGAGTGCAGTGGCCGGCTCTCAGCTCACTGCAAGCTCCGCCTCCCAGGTTCACGCCATTCTCCTGCCTCCGCCTCCCAAGTAGCTGGGACTACAGGCGCCCTCCTCGTCGCCCGGCTAGTTTTTTGTATTCTTTAGTAGAGACGGGGTTTCACCGTATTAGCCAGAATGGTCTCGATCTCCTGACCTTGTGATCCGCCCGTCTCGGCCTCCCAAAGTGCTGGGATTACAGGCTTGAGCCACCGCGCCCAGCCTATAAGATCCAGATTCTCATTTTTTTCTAATTTTTAGAAAAGGGGTCTCACTTTGTCGCCCAGGTTAGAGCGCAGTACCACAGTCATAACTCACTGCAGCGTCAGCCTTCTGGGGTCAGCGATCCTCTCACCTTAGCATTCTTAGTAGCTGGGACCACAGGCGTGCGTCACCATGCCCAGCTAATTATTGTATTTTTTGGTAGAGATGAGGTTTTCCCATCTTGCCCAGCTGGTCTCGAACTCTTGAACTCAAGCAATCCTCCTACCTTAGTCTCCCAAAGTGCTGAGATGATAGGCGTGAGCCTCTGCCCCCATGATCCAGACTCGTAAGGGGTGAAATGGGCAACGAAAGGATGGGCTGAGGATTCTCTTAGTTTTCAGCGTCATACTGATCATTACGTTCATATGAGGAAACTACCAGAGACCAGGGAAAAAGTCACCTGGAAGGATTAGAGAGAACAGTAAGTACTCAGAGCTCTCAGAACACTCAGAAGAGTGACTGTTGCCAGCAGGCGGACTGAGAAACCCCGTCACTCACAGGGCATGTGGTAGAGGACCCAGTGGAGAACAGGTAGCCCTAGAATAAATGCTGCTCTGCTGCTGTGCGACAAATCTCAGAAGGAAGAATCAACATTTTCAGTTTCCAAGTATCTGGATCCAAAGCAAAGCTCAAGAACAGTAACGGGCCAGGCGCGGTGGCTCACGCCTATAATCCCAGCACTTGGGGAGGCCAGGGTGGGCAGATCACGAGGTCAGGAGTTCAAGACCAGCCTGGCCAACATGGTTAAACCCCATCTCTACTAAAAATACAAAAGTTAGCTGGATGTGGTGGTGCGCACCTGTAATGCCAGCCACTTGGGAGGCTGAGGCAGGAGAATCACTTGAACCTGGGAGGCGGGTGTTGCCGTGAGCTGAGAGCACACCACTGCACTCCAGCCTGGGTGACAAGAGCAAAACTCTGTCTCAGAAAAAAAAGAATAGTAACAGGAACACAAAAAATATGCAGCTTTCCAAGAGGTAAAATTGATAATGTCTGGCATCCAACCAAAGAAGATCAGGTATGGAAAGAAACAGGAAAGTAGAACCCATGCTGGAGTGAAGACTCCATCCACACTGGCGTAGATGTTAGGGTCAGCAGACGGGCACTGACGTAATTGTTATAACTGTATTCACTGGCGTAGATGTTAGGGTCGGCAGACGGGCACTGACGTAATTGTTACAACTGTATTCACTGGCGTAGATGTTAGGGTGGGCAGACGGGCACTGACGTAATTGT
This sequence comes from Trachypithecus francoisi, assembly GCF_009764315.1. NCBI lineage: Eukaryota > Metazoa > Chordata > Mammalia > Primates > Cercopithecidae > Trachypithecus > Trachypithecus francoisi. The sequence goes on along the minus strand of NW_022681472.1, from coordinate 99,808,358 downwards.
TACAACTGTATTCACTGGCGTAGATATTAGGGTCAGCAGACAGGCACTGACGTAATTGTTACAACTGTATTCACTGACGTAGATGTTAGGGTCGGCAGACGGGCACTGACATACTTGTTACAACTGTATTCACTGGCGTAGATGTTAGGGTTGGCAGACGGGCACTGACGTAATTGTTATAACTGTATTCACTGGCGTAGATGTTAGGGTTGGCAGACGGACACTGACGTAATTGTTACAACTGTATTCACTGGCGTAGATGTTAGGGTCGGCAGACGGGCACTGACGTACTTGTTACAACTGTATTCACTGGCGTAGATGTTAGGGTCGGCAGACAGGCACTGACGTAATCGTTATAACTGTATTCACTGGCGTAGATGTTAGGGTCGGCAGACGGGCACTGACGTAATCGTTATAACTGTATTCACTGGCGTAGATGTTAGGGTCGGCAGACGGGCACTGACGTAATCGTTATAACTGTATTCACTGGCGTAGATGTTAGGGTCGGCAGACGGGCACTGACGTAATCGTTATAACTGTATTCACTGGTGTAGATGGTAGGGTCGACAGACGGGCACTGACGTAATCGTTATAACTGTATTCACTGGCGTAGATGTTAGGGTCGGCAGACGGGCACTGACGTAATCGTTATAACTGTATTCACTGGCGTAGATGTTAGGGTCGGCAGGCAGGCACTAAAGTAATTATTATAACTGTATTCACTGATGTAGATGTTAGAGTCAGCAGACGGGCACTAAAGTAATTATTATAACTGTATTCACTGACGTAGATGTTAGGATCGGCAGACAGGCACTAAAGTAATTATTATAACTGTATTCCATGTGTTCAGAGAGCAACAGGAAATGAACACATTAAGTGGAGACATGGAAGTATTTTAAAAGATCCAAATTAGAGTTGAAATGAAAACGTCCAAGTACCAAATACACTGGATGGGATTAATGGTAGATCAGAGATTGCAGAAGATTAGTGAACCAAAAGACGAAGCAGTAGACACTCTCCAAACTGAAACAAGGAAAAGAACAATATTTTAAAACAAACAGGAGCATCATGGAGCTGGAGGACAACTTTCAGAGATCTAACAATTGTGTGATTGGAGTCCCTACGTGGGAAGGGAGGGACGGAAGAATTGTTGGAGGACATGATAGCTGAAAAGCTTCCCAGTTTGATGGAAACTATAAGCCTAGATCTGACCATCTTTTCTTTCTTTTCTCTTTGTTGACCAATGGATTCATGTCACATGATCGGACCATCTTAATGACCCTAGAAATGAAGAAAATGACGCAAGGCACATCATCATCAAGTTACTCAAAACCAGTTACAAAGAGATAAATCTTAAAAGCAGCCAGAAAAGGAAAGCTTCCATTCCTTTGCTTATGGAAGAAACAAAGACAAAGATGCAGATGACAGCAGATTTCTCATGAGAAACAATGCAAGTGGGAAGACAGTGGTGTAGTGTGTTTAAGATGCTGAAAGGAAAAAAAAAAAAAAACACCCGTCCACCAAGAATTCTATGCCTAACTATCTTTTAAGTGACAGTGACATAAAAATGTTTTCAAACACACAATAGTCGAACTAGTTTATTACCAGCAGACCTTCACTGAAAGAAATGTTACAGATGCTTTAGGCTGAAGGAAAACAAAACCATGTGGAAATCTGGATCTATACAGAAAATTGAAGAGTACTGGAAATGGTAACTACATGTTTAAATACATGATACTCAACTCTCTTTAAAATATAATTGTTTAAGAATAGTAATTATGTAGCAGAGAAAGGAATTTATAACATATACAGAAATAAAATATTTGACAAAAATGGCAAAAATAAAAGTCCAGGAGAGAAGAAAATGGTAAATGCATACATTTGAAGTGGTAGAACAGCACTTGAAGGCAGAGTATGACAAATTAAATATGCATGTTATAAACTCAGAAGCATTTACTAAAATAGCAAAGCAACAAATTACAGCTGATAAGTGAACAGTGGAGATAAAGTGACCCACATAAAATACTTAATCCAAAGATGGCAGAAAGGAGGAAAAGAGGTAAAAAGAACAGATAGAACAGGTAACACAGCAAGATGGTCAGATTGCAGAAAAAAGCAATGCCCACGTATATACTGGCTAAAATAAACTGCTTTTTTCTTTTCTTTTCTTTTCTTTTCTTTTTTTTTTTTTTTTGAGACAGGATCTCACTCTGTTGCCCTGGCTGGAGTGCAGTGGCGCAGTCATGGCTCACTGCAACTTTGACCTCTTGGGTTCAAGGAATCCTCTGGCCTCATCCTCCTTTTTTTTTTTTTTTTAGGTGGAGTTTTGCTCTTGTTGCCCAGGGTGGAGTACAATGATGCAATCTCGGCCTACTGCAACCTCTGCCTCCCAGGTTCAGATGATTCTCCTGCCTCATCTTCCTGAGTAGCTGGGACTACAGGTGCACCCCATCATGCCTGGCTAATTTTTTTGTAGAGACAGGGTCTCACTATGTTGCCCAGGCTGGTCTTGAACTCCTAGCCTCAAGGGATCCTCCTGCTTCAGCCTCCCAAAGTGCTGGGATTGTAGGCATGAGCTACTGTGCCTTGCCACCCTCTTTAAATTTAAAGAAATAAATAGGCCATAAGTAAAAGAAGGATAAACGTTACACAATTCTAACTCTGATGTAAAGCAATCTGGAGTTGCTATAATATGAAATGTACTGATTTCAGAGCAAAGGAAACTACCAGGATAAAGATACTTCATGATAAAGGAGTTCATTCATCAAGAAGACACCATAAGTGTGTGCACCTAATAACAGAGCCATAAAATACATGAAGCAGAAACTGATAGTGCAGAGAGAAATAGACACATCCACAGTTGTCGTTGGGACTCTCAGTGATGGATAGAACAAATAGACCAGAAATTAGTGTCAGCACCATCAAGCAGCCTGATCGGTTGGCTTTATACAGCACTTCACCCAGCAGTACGTTGTTTACCAGTGCACATGGGACATTTTCCAGGATAGACCATTTTAGGGGGCCATAAAAAGTGTCAATAAACTTTAACAAATTCAAATCATATAAATTATGTTCTCTGAGAAAAATATAATTAGAAACCAGTAGACTGGGCACGGTGGCTCACACGTGTAATCCCAGCACTTTGGGAGGCCGAGGCGGGCGGATCACGAGGTCAGGAGATCGAGACCGTCCTGGCTAACACGGTGAAACCCTGTCTCTACTAAAAATACAAAAAATTAGTGGGGACATGGTGGCGGGTGCCTGTAGTCCCAGCTACTCGGGAGGCTGAGGCAGGAGAATGGCAGGAACCCGGGAGGCGGAGATTGTGGTGAGCCAAGATCGCGCCACCGCGCTCCAGCCTGGGCGACAGAACGAGACTCCGTCTCAAAAACAAACAAAAAAAAGAAACCAATAAAAAATATCTGGAAGATGATTAGTTACTGAGTATATGTTCTATTAGTCGAAAAAGGAAAACAAAAGAGAGGTTAGAAAAGCTTTCTGAGGCTGGGTGCGGTGGCTCATGCCTGTAATCCCAGGATGTACAAATCATGAACTCTGCTTCTGCCTTAGGAAATTAGAGAAAGGAAAGCAAATTACGTCTAAAGGATGCACAAGAAAGGAAACAAAGATCAAACTGGAAATTAATGAAAACAAAAATAGAAAAACACCTATTAAGCTGTCTTTTTGAGGCAATGAGTAAAATCAATAAGCTTCTAGCCAGGAAAGAGTGAAAAAAAAAAAACATTTTTTATATCAATATCAAAAATGAAAGACGTGGCATCACTACAGGGTATGTTGCTCTTAAGAGCATGTGAAGGAATAGTATGGTATGATAACTTACGCCAGCAAATGTGATTAATTTTATATGAAATGGGCAAGTTCCTTGAAAGACAAACCATTCATACTCACGTAAGCGGTTTTTAGAACCTGCTGAGCTCTGTATCTATTAAATAGATTCGATGTGTAATTGAAAACCTTCCCACAAAGAAACTACATGCCCATCTGGCTTCACTGGAGTCTCTGCCACACATTGAAGGAAGAAATAATAGCAATTCTATATAAACTCTCCCAGGAATTTGAGAGGAAGGAATACTTCTGATTTTGTTATGCTGGTATTACTCTGATAGCAAAACCAAAGATGTTACAAGAAGAAAATAGATGCAAAAATGAATATGAATATAGATGTAAAAATTCTTAACAAAATTTTAGCAAATCTCATTTGAGAATATATAAAAAGGACAATATGGCTGGGCGCGGTGGCTCACGCCTGTAATCCCAGCACTTTGGGAGGCCGAGGCAGCAGATCACGAGTCCAGGAATTCAAGACCAGCCTGGCCAACATAATGAAACCCCATCTCTACTAAAAAGACAAAAAAGTTAGCTGGGTGTGGTGGCAGGCATCTGTAATCCCACCTAATTGGGAGGCTGAGGCAGGAGAATTCGCTTGAACCTGGGAGGTGAAGGTTGCAGTCAGCCGAGATCACACCACTGCCCTCCAGCTTGGACAACAGAGTGAGACTCCATCTCAAAAAAAAAAAAAAAGGACAATCCATCATGACCAATTGGCAGTTATACAAGGAATATGTAATTGGTTTAAGAATAGAAAATTGGGCCGGGCGCGGTGGCTCAAGCCTGTAATCCCAGCACTTTGGGAGGCCGAGACGGGCGGATCACAAGGTCAGGAGATCGAGACCATCCTGGCGAACACAGTGAAACCCCGTCTCTACTAAAAATACAAAAAACTAGCCGGGCGAGGTGGCGGCGCCTGTAGTCCCAGCTACTTGGGAGGCTGAGGCAGGAGAATGGCGGGAACCGGGAGGCGGAGCTTGCAGTGAGCTGAGATCCAGCCACTGCACTCCAGCCTGGGCGACAGAGCAAGACTCCGCCTCAAAAAAAAAAAAAAAGGCCGGGCGCGGTGGCTCAAGCCTGTAATCCCAGCACTTTGGGAGGCCGAGACGGGTGGATCACGAGGTCAGGAGATCGAGACCATCCTGGTCTACACGGTGAAACCCCGTCTCTACTAAAAATACAAAAAACTAGCCGGGCGAGATGGCGGGCGCCTGTAGTCCCAGCTACTCGGGAGGCTGAGGCAGGAGAATGGCGTAAACCCGGGAGGCGGAGCTTGCAGTGAGCCGAGATCGCGCCACTGCACTCCAGCCTGGGTGACAGAGCAAGACTCCGTCTCAAAAAAAAAAAAAAAAAAAAAAAGAATAGAAAATTGATGGAATCCAGCTATTATCAAACTAAAGAGAAACCATGTGATCATTTCAATAGATACAGTAAAAGTATTTTACAAAATCCAACATCCATTCCTGATTTAAAAAATAACTTGGCAAACTAAGAGTACAAAGGAACTTCCCTGATCTTACAAAAGACATCATGAAAAAGTTACAGTCAACATCATACTTAATGGTAAAAGACTGGATGCTTTCCCTAAGATTAGGAGGAGGGCACATATGTTCACTCTTACTAATTGTGTTCCGTAATAATACTGCAGGTTCTTCCCAATGTAATTATGCAAGAAAAATAAATAAAAGGATCTAGTTTGGAAAGGAAGAAGTAAAACTTTTTGTTCACTGTTGACATGATTACCTCTGCAGAAAACCTAATAAATCTGTGAAAAAAGCAATTATAATGAATAAGTGAGTTTATCAAGGTTGCAAGATCAAATTGTAAAAACAACACTTTTTTTCTGTATTAGCAACAAACATTTGGAAATTATGTTTTGTTAGTATTATAAATATGCAATGCTTAGGGTGACACTTAACTAATATGTGCAAGATTTGTACACTAAAAACTACAAAACATTGCTGAAAGAAAGTAGACCCAACTAGATGGATATATTTTGCTCACAGATCAGAAGATGTAATGTAGTTAGGATGTTAGTTTTCCTCATATTCATCTAGAGATTCAACACAACTGCAGTCAAAATCCGAGCAGGCTATTTTGTAGAAATTGAGAAGCTGATTCTGAAATTCATATCGAAATGCGAAGGACCTGGAATAATTAATTCATTTCAAAAATAAAAAGTAGTTTGGGGACTCACAGCACCTGATTGCAGACCTGGTGCATTTGGGGTCACTGTGGCGTGGGGTTCCAGATGGGAGGAAGCTTCCTGAGAGGTAGTGCCTAGTTGAGTCTAAGAGGACGAGGAGGTCGGTGAGCTTGTTGGAACCCGTGGTGGAAGGATGGGCTGAGGATGGAGAGCAGGTGCACAGGGGAAGGCGTTGGTCAGGGTTGCTCTCAGGCTGTCGTGGATGCTTTTTAGCCTTTCAGAACTTCACTGATGCTGCTGTTTTACTTTTCAAAAAGATTGAAGCTGTACAAGTAAGTCACCTGTTTCCTCTTAAACAAGAAATTAAAAATACTTTTGTTTCTTTTTATTTTTCTTTTTTCTTTTTTTTTTTTTTTCTTTTTTGAAACAGAGTCTTGCTCTGTCACCCAGGCTCTAGTGCAGTGGCGTGATCCCGGCTCACTGCAACCTCAGCCTCCTGGGTTCAAGTGATTCTCCTGCCTCAGCCTCTCAAGTAGCTGGGATTACAGGCGCATGCTGCCACACCTGGCTAATTTTTGTACTTTTAGTAGAGATGGGGTTTCACTGTGTTGGCCAGGCTGGTCTCGAACCCCTGACCTCGAATGATCCGCCTGCCTTGGCCTCCCAAAGTGCTGGAATTATAGGCGTGAGCCGGTGCGCTGGCCAGAGTTTCATTTTTAAAAATAGCATTCCTAGCAGTCCCAAGCATTAAAATTAAAATGTGTGGAGATTTAAGTGGCGGAAAGAGCGTTTCCTCTAAGGAGGTGGTTCCCCCGCTTGTGAGTGGAGTGAGTGTGGGTTAGATTTGTGGCCCCACAGTCTGTCTGGGACTTGAAGAAAGTTTCCGATTGGCCTGCAGTGTCTCTTCCTGCTGGGCCCCGTCACCGGCTGTGCTCTCTTCTGGTGCCTGAGTCTTTTTTATTTCCCCTTGAATTAGCACAGTTAGTATCTATGGAAGGGCCTCTCCTCGGGGAAGGTGGGCGACCCTGTACTGATGCCAGCTGGGGCATCAGGGAGCAAGGAGACAGGTGCCCACCACAGCCGTGCCCACCGTGGTTCTGCAGACCGTCGGAGAGTGGCGGTGTATGTGTGAGGCCCTGTGGCTTCTATGAGCCAGTGCTGCAGGCAAAGTGGCACCAAGGCTAGGAATAGCCGTGTAGCCGTGGGTCCCTCCCCATCACCACCCAGGCCAGAGGCCATTGGTTCTGATTTCTAACAGCAGAGGCTGCTTTTGCCTAACCTTGAACCTCATGAAAGGAAACTGTACTCTGTGCATTCAGTTGTGTCTGGCTTTTTTTTTTTTTTTTTTTTTTGAGACAGGGTCTCACTCTGTTGCCCAGGCCGGAGTGCAGTGGCGCAATCCTCCTCCTCCTCTGCCCGTGTGGCTGGGACCATAGACACGCTCCACTACACTCGGCTGATTTCCTTCCTTACTGATAGGGTATGGCTCTTTGTCAGATTACACACACATTACACATGTTCTGTGTATTAAATATGTCCCACTTAGGATGTGCTTTTTTTTTACTTAATAGTTTCTTGATAAACAGAGGTTCTTAATTTTACTATAGTCCAATTTGTTAATTTTTCTTTTGTGCCTTATTTTTTGTGTGTGTCCAATTAAGATATCTGTGCCTACGATAAGGCCACAAAGATTTTCTCCTACATTTCTTTCCAAAAGCTTTATTATTTTACTTTTTTTTTTTTTTTTTTTTTTTGAGACGGAGTCTCGCTCTGTTGCCCAGGCTGGAGTGCAGTGGCCGGATCTCAGCTCACTGCAAGCTCCGCCTCCCGGGTTCACGCCATTCTCCTGCCTCATCCTCCTGAGTAGCTGGGACTACAGGCGCCCGCCACCATGCCCGGCTAGTTTTTTGTATTTATTAGTAGAGACGGGTTTTCACCGTGTTAGTCAGGATGGTCTCGATCTCCTGACCTCATGATCCGCCCGTCTCAGCCTCCCAAAGTGCTGGGATTACAGGCTTGAGCCACCGCGCCCAGCCTATTATTTTACTTTTAATATTTAGGCCTACAGTGCATCTAGAATTAAGTTTTACGTACAGGATTGGATGAGGTAAAGGTCCAAGGTTCATTTTTTTCACACTTGACCCTTGAATAACTCAGGGTTTGGGGCACTGACCCCACCAGGTGATCAAAACCCACATCTTACTTGCTGCTGCTGCTGCCAGCGCCCCCCCACCCCCACCCCGTTAACTACAGACAGCCTGCTGTTGGTGAGAAGCCTTCGGATAACAAGTCAATTCGTATGCATTTTGTATGCTATTGTAACATCTGTACTCTTCCTATAAAGTCAGAAAAGAAAATGGTAGTAAGAAAATAATAAAGGAGAGAAAATATATGTACTTCATTACGTGGAAGTGGATCATCCTAAAGATCATCGTCGTCGCCTTCACGTTGAGTAGGGTGAGGAGGAGGAGGAAGGGGGTTGGTTGTGCTATCTCAGGGGAGGCAGAGGAGGAAGAAAATCCACGTACAGGTGACCCTCTTAGCTCAGACCTGTGGTTTTCAAGAATGGACTGTGTACCTGATGAATACAGCACTGTTCTCAGAATTCAGGTGATCCGTGTGAACATGGATTGCTCCTGAGCGCCCTTGTGCTATGGCTGTGCACGCTGTATGTGTGTGGTCCTGCGTCCTTCCCCAGTGACTGCCGGCAAGTGTCGCCTGTGTGGACAGCTGGGGACACTGAGTCTCAGACGTGGGGCTGAGAGTGAGGGCGGAGCAGGTGCTTGTCCTCCTGTTCACCCTCCTGCTAGTCCTCAAGTCCTGTGGTCCCACAGTCCTGCCATGCTTGGCTTGTGCTTGCCCCGGCCCAGCATGGAGTGGGGGTGGTGTCTCCGGCTGACATGGGCTGGATCCTGGCTTGTGGGCACAGTCTCCCTGCTGTGTGGGAGACTGGCCAGGCTTTGCTGCAATGCAGGGCCAGACATCAGGAGCACTGAGGAGTGGGGTTGGCTGCCCGGGGACGGCTCACGGGTGCCGTGGAGTCCATCTTCATTCTGTCCAGCCACTCTGTGGTGACGGGCTCGGCTGGGTGGTTGGTGTGGTGAGGCATTTTCCAAATCAGCACTGTTCCTTCTCCCCTCTTGCAGTGCAGCACCTTCCCGTCTGATGCTGGGGTTGTCCCGATGATGCCCTGACGTCTGTCCACTTCGGCGAGGAAGCAGACAGCGATGTCCCAGACACAGGACTACGAGTGCAGGAGCCATAATGTCGACCTGCCGGAGTCAAGGCTTCCAGGGTCGAGCACTCGGTAAGGAGCCGACCGACCTGCGGAGCTACCCAGGCCTCGGGAGTGGGTGGAACTGCTTTCTTCCTTTAGAGAAAGCAGCGTGCGCACAAGATTCTCTGTGGGGTCGCTGGCTCTTCCCAAGGCCAGGGTGGCTGACGCCACCTGTGCACAGCACTGCCCTCAGGGCTCTGGCCTGCGATCCTGCAGATGCGGGTCGCCATGACTCGTTTTTATCTTTCTAATTTTTGACTTTCTTATTTATTTATTTATTTAGGAGACAGGGTTGTCTGGGTTGGAGTGCTGTGGCGCGATCATAGCTCACTGCGGCCTTGAATTCCTGGGCTAAAGCAGTCCTCCTACCTCAGCCTTCCAAGTAGCTGGGACTGCAGGCACGCACTGCCACGTCTAGCTGATTTTCAATTTTTTGTAAAGATGAGGTCTGTTGCTCAGGCTTATCTCAAACTCCTGGGCTCAAGTGATCCTTTTGGGAGGTCGAGGCCTCCCAAATTGCTAGGATCACAGACGTGAGCCACTGTTCAGCCCTGATTTCTAGGCTTTTATTTGGAAATAATTTCATGCTTCCGGAAAAGTCACGAGAAGAAGAACAGCCCCATGAGCACTCGAGGCGCAGAGACCTGTGGCTGTCATCGCTCCTGTCGCCTCTGAATGTTTCTGGGGATCGCAGTGTGAGAGCATGCGCTCCCTCAGGACGTCTTCCAGGTAGCCCAGGACACTTGTTACCACAAGTAAATCTGACTCTGTCCCATCTCAGCCAGCGTCCCGTGCCTCCAGGTCGGCTCTGCCTCTGACTGCCTCTCTCTCCTTAGCCTTTTTTAATCTGGAAGAATTTCACCGCTTTTCTCTGCCTTTGTCACATTGATTTTTTTTTTTTTTTTGAGATGGAGTTGTCCAGGCTGGAGTGCAGTGGCGCGATCTCGGCTCACTGCAAGCTCCGCCTCCCGGGTTCACGCCATTCTCCTGCCTCAGCCTCCCGAGTAGCTGGGACTGCAGGCGCCCGCCACCGTGCCTGGCTAATTTTTTTTGCATTTTTAGGAGAGACGAGGTTTCACCGTGTTTGCCAGGATGGTCTCGATCTCCTGACCTCGTGATCCGCCCGCTTCGGCCTCCCAAAGTGCTGGGATTACAGGCGTGAGCCACCGCGCCTGGCCCACATTGATATTTTTAAGGTAATAGTCACCCTATTTAAAACAGATGATCCCAGCCTGGGCAACCTAATGAGACCCCATCTCTCCAAAAAATACAAAAATTAGGCAGGCATGCTGGCAGATGCCTATGGTCTCAGCTACTCGGGAGGCTGAGGTGAGGAGATCCCTTGAGCCCAAGAGATTGAGGCTTCAGTGAGCTGAGATCGCATCACCACACTCTGGCCTGAGCAACAGAGTGAGACCCCTGTGTCACAGTAAAGTAAAATAGAGTTCCTTGGTTTGGGTTTGTCTGACAGTTTTTCAGGAGGATGCCGCACAGGTGGTGTTGGGGCCTCCCGGGCCCCGCATCTGCAGACACTGATGTCCACCTGCCCCTCACCTGGCAACATGACCTCTGACCCCGACAGAGGCCTCGCCCACACCCCCCGAGTTGCAGCTGCTGCCTCCCGGCCACCTGAGGGCGCTCTGAGCCCGGCTCCGTGTCTGGTGCTTTGTGACTCCCCGTGTGGTTGGTCTTTCCGGGACTCTGTGCACCTTCCACACTCGATCCGCACTCGGCCTTGACCTGAGCAGGAGTCCTGCTGTCTCCTTGTTCGTTCGTTCACTGGTTTGTTCGCTGATGTGGACTGAGCCCCGTTGGGTTTTTTCGGGGCTTTTGTTGCTCTTGCTCTTCACTGGGTTGGTGCCCAGATAGGCCTCCAAGCGTCTCGCCAGCTCCTGCGTCCCTGACGGCCTCATTCCTCCCAGTGCTTCCTCCTGGCACAGCTGCCCTGCTCAGCCCTGGAATCAGCTATTTGTCTAGGGAGTTCTGATTCCTTTCGGGGAATACTGGTCTTAGAGAACAAGGTCTGGGTTCTTAGAACATCCAGAGCTACTGCAGTGTGTTTGGTTTTTGGCCTCTTTTTTTTTTTTTTTTTTTTTTTGATGGAGTCTTGCTCTGTTGCCCAGGCTGGAGTGCAGTGCCCTGATCTCAGCTCACTGGAAGCTCTGCTTCAGGGTTGAAGCATTTCTCCTGCCTCATCCTCCTGAGTAGTTGGGATTACAGGCTCCCACCACCACACCCGGCTAATTTTTTGTATTTTTAGTAGAGATGGGGTTTCACCATGTTGGTAAGGCTGATCTTGAACTCCTGACCTTGTGATCTGCCCGCCTCAGCCTCCCAAAGTGCTGGGATTACAGGCGTGAGCTTTTTGGCCTCTTAAGCACATAGAACTAGAAAATTACACAGGAGTATGCACATGTACACACAGGTACCCAAACACACCTCCACGCGCACACATACATACACAGGTTCACGAGCGTGTACGCACGCCTCCACACATGCAGGTACACGAGCATGCATGCACGCCTCCACGCACACACACACAGCTACATGAGCACGCACACATGCCTCTATGCACACGCAGGTAGGTACACTAGTGCACACACATGCCTCCACACACACGCACACGCAGATAGGTACATGAGCTCACACGCACGCCTCCACACACATGCACTTAGGTACAAGAGCGCACACACGCCTCGTGCACATGCACATATGTACACGAGCACACATGCATGCCTCTACATACCTGCAGGTAGGTACATGAGTGCGCACACACGCCTATGCAGGTAGGTACATGAGCTCACACACACGCCTCCATGCACACGCAGGTAGGTACAGGAGCTCACACGCACGCCTCCATGCACACGCACATAAGTACACGAGCACGCACACATGCCTCCACGCACATGCACATAGGTAGACAATCACGCACACATGCCTCCACACACGCACGTGCAGGTAGGTACACGAGCACACACGCACACCTCCATGCACACCCACGCAGGTAAGTACATGAGCTCGCACAGACACCTCCACACACACACAGGTAGGTACACGAGCATGCATGCATGCTTCCACGCACACAGGTACAGGAGCACGCATACACACCACGCACACGCAGATAGGTACATGAGCTTGCATGCATGCCTCCACACACGCATCCACGCACACACAGGTCGGTGCATGAGCTTGCATGCACACCTCCACGCGCACACACACAGGTAGGTACATGAGCGTGCATGCATGCCTCCACGCACACGCACACAGGTACAGGAGCACACATGCACCTCCATGCACACGCAGGTAGGTACATGAGCTTGCACACCTCCACGCACACACACGCAGGTAGGTACATGAGTATGCATGCATGCCTCCACGCACATGCACACAGGTATAGGAGCACGCACGCCTCCACGCACATGCAGGTAGGTACATGAGCTCACATACACGCCTCCATGCACAGGCACACTCAGGTACACGAGCGTGCATGCATGCCTCCACGCACACAGGTACAGGAGCGCGCACACACACCATGCACACGCACATGCAGGTAAGTACACAAGCTCGCACACACGCCTCCATGCACACAGGTACACGAGCGTGCATGCACGCCTCCACTCACACACGCAGGTAGGTACATGAGCTTGCATGCACACCTCCACGCACACGCGCAGGTACACGAGCATGCACACACACCTGCATGCACACGCACACAGGTACAGGAATGCACACGCACCTCCATGCACACGCAGGTAGGTACATGAGCTTGCACACACGCCTCCACGCACATGCACATAGGTACACGAGCTCACACGCACGCCTCCATGCACACGCAGGTAGGTACATGAGCTCGCATCCACACCTCCATGCACAGGCACACTCAGGTAGGTACACGAGTGTGCATGCATGCCTCCACGCACACATATACAGGAGTGTGCTCACACCACGCACACGCAGGTAGGTACACGAACTCGCACACATGCCTCCACGCACACGGGTACACGAGCATGCATGCACGCCTCCACTCACGCAGGTAGGTACATAGCTTCCATGCACACCTCCACGCACACACGCAGGTAGGTACACGAGCATGCACTCACGCCTCCACGCACATGCACACAGGTACAGGAGCATACACGCACCTCCACGCACACACAGGTAGGTACGTGAGCTTGCACACACGCCTCCATGCACACGCGCATATGTACACGAGCACACACGCAGGCCTCCACACACACACGCAGGTAGGTACATGAGCTCGCATGCACACCTCCATGCAGAGGCACACTCAGGTACACGAGCGTGCATGCATGCCTCCACGCACACAGGTACAGGAGCGCACGCACACACACACCTCCGCGCATACACACACAGGTACAGGAGTGCACACCCACCTCCACGCACATGCAGGTAAGTACATGAGCTTGCACGCATGCCTCCACGCACATGCACATAGGTACGCGAGCGCACACGCACGCCTCCACGCACAAGCAGGTAGGTACATGAGTTTGCATCCATGCGTCCATGCACAGGCACACTCAGGTAGGTACACGAGCGTGCATGCATGCCTCCACGCACACAGGTACAGGAGCGCGCACACACACACACCTCCGCACACACGCACATGCAGGTAGGTACACGAGCACACACGCACGCCTCCATGCACACACAGTAGGTACTTGAGCTCACATCCATGCCTCCATGCACAGGCACACTCAGGTACACGAGCGTGCATGCACACCTCCACTCACACACGCAGGTAGGTACTTGAGCTCGCACACACACCTCCACGCACACGCATACATTTACACGAGCATGCATGCACGCCTCCACGCACACACATGCAGGTAGTTACATGAGTTTGCACACACACCTCCACGCACACGCACACAGGTATACGAGTGTGCATGCATGCCTCCACACACATGCACGCCTCCATGCACACGCGTCCTAGAATTGCTGAGCACACACGGCGCCCCAGTCCCGTCCCTCCCACAGAGTTGCTCTGTGGTCTCCTCTTCCGTCACATCTCTTCTTCCCTGGCTCCCAAGAACACCAGTGCGTTTACTCACTTGCTCATCTGATAATTCGTCTAAAATTGGTTCAGAATTGCTTCATCCATTCCACTACAAAAATACTTGCACTAAAAAAAGTCAGGGTTCATTTGCATTCCCTCACGTGCGCATGTCTCCCAGGAATGCGACCAGCTCATCCTGTGTTCCTAAGTTGTTTGGATTAGCTCTTTCTCTTTTCTTCATTGTGGTTCTGGCATCCGTTGGTTCATTACTTTCAGTTAGAGATTTTTTTGTCTCCCTTTTCATTCTTCCTGATACACTTTTGTATTCTAAATATATAGACCATTCGCACCCTCCCAAAGCCCCAGCCGTTCGCAGGCACATTCAGCCAGGCCTCTTCCCCACGTCCTTTCTGCACCCGCCTACCTGCTGCAGGCAGAAACTTGTCTAGTTTTCTGTTTTTCTCCTGGGTTTCTGTTGTGAAGAATAAACAGATGTTGGTATGTTTTCTTATTTCCCCTTCATCCTTACACAAATGGTATCATGATTTATGCGTTCTTTGCACAATTTGCTTTTTCCACTTAAAACATCCCCTAGACATCACTGCCTCCCAGACCATCCAGATTGTCCTCCTCCTTTTTCGAAGCTTCCTGGGCCTCTGTTGTGTGCCCCAGTCTTGTGTTGGCCATGTGGGTAATTTCGAATATTCTGCACTTATAAGGAATACTGCTGTCTGCTTGTGTCATTCTGAGTTTTGGGAGGTGCATCTGCAGGTGAATTTCTGACAAGGGACTGTTGGGTCCACGAATACCTTTGGATTGCTGTCCTTGGGGCGTCTGTGAGCAGCACCGGCCCCTGGCCATGGGGCGTCAACTGCTGCCTGTGGTCAGGTGCGTGGGCGGGTGCCTGAGGTCAGATGCAGGGGCTGGTGCCTGTGGTCAGGTGCGTGGGTGGGTGCCTGGGGTCAGATGCAGGGGCTGGTGCCTGTGGTCAGGTGCGTGGGTGGGTGCCTGGGGTCTCCGTGCAGCCTGGGCTTTGGGGCTCTGATGATCGCCGAAGTGGATGCTCTCCAAATGTCTGTGTTCACCTTGTGAACTGCGCGCTCTTACCTTTTGCTTTTTATAGTATTTTTATCTTTTCATGCTCAAATTTGTATATTAAAGACATGAGTTCTTTGTCTGTAATTTGTATTGTAAATGTACCACTAAATGTGTCTAAAAAGCCAAAATCAGTTGTATTTGTAGTGGCTTTTGCACGTAAAAGGTTTTGAAGTTTTGTGCAGTCAGGTTGGCCGTCCTTTCTTCAGTGCCTGTGTATTTTTAGTGTCAGTCCATCCAGGCGACTGACAAAAGAGCGTGTTGCATTTGCTCAGGGACTGGCACACTTTTGTTTTTGCTTTTGGGTCTCAGCTCCACTTAGAGTTGGTTCTTGTGTGTGGTGTGAGGTGTGGTCTGACCTGTTTGTTTTCCACGTGCATCCGGCTGTCCCCACACCATTTGTTTGAGGCTGAGGCTGCCTGTGCTCTGTGAGGGGCACCATGCCTTCTCTCATGCCCCAGGCTCTGTAAGGAGCTGGGGCTGCTTCTGTCCGTCTGTCTGGTCCTGCTGGCCTCTGGTCCTGTGCCCAGCCACACCTTCCTCATCCCTGTGCCCAGCCACACCTACCTCACCGAGGGTCTCTTCTGCTCCTTCGCAGTCTCTGTGGGGCTCACGTGTCCTCATGTGGCGCCTTGGTAACCCTCCACTGACACCCACGGCTGGGTTCCGAGTTCCCCTGTACGCACAACGCGGAGAGGGCCCCCCAGGTGTCCAGGCTTTAAGGCCATGCAAGGCGCCCTCTGGACTTCCCTGGGCTGCTCCTTCCCCACCACGGAGCTCCTGCTCTGTCCAGACTCTCCTTCCCTGCTGGCGAGTGGGTCTCCGTGGCTTCCGTGGTGGGTTTGAGCATCTCTGTGTGTTCTTAGCCCTCAGGTTTCTGCCTCTGGGAATCTCCTCCGGCCTTTTCCTCCGTTTAATAGTCTTTCTTAACCTTTGTGGTGTGGATGCATCCCTGTCTGTTCCAGGTACAGCTGCATGTTGACTGCGAGCCTGGATTATGGTCTCCGTCTGTGCTCACCCCTTCATGTCAGTGCTGGTGGCCTTTGATGAGCCAATGTTTTGAACTCCAGCGTTCTCTGTCCACCTGCCTTTTCCTTGTGGTTTTGTGTCTTACTCAGGAAGCCCTTTCCTAACTGAGCTCCTGAAATTCTTCATGTATTTTCTTCTAAAAGTCTTAGGTTTTGCCTTTCCCATTTGATCAGACTGCTTTTCATATCAACCCAAGTCAGCAATCCCAGCTCCATGGTTACAGTCTTGCCTCCCTGATCCTCTGTTCCCCCCGCCCCCTGCCCCCGTCCTCAAGGGCATCGTGTAGATCTGCGAGGGGCTGTGAGGGGCTCTGTGTCCATGCCTCAGTGTGCTGGGGTTCCAGCCTGGGCACGTGGCTTCCTTGGCTTCCTGGCAGCTCACGTCTGTGTCCTGAGTTCCCTCCCCAGCTGCAGTCCTTTAATTCAAAGATGCCTCCACCCTCCCTCCATGTGCTCTTCTAGATGGAGACAGGACCAGTCGGCCCCACCCAGAGAAGACGTTATGCTGGGCTTTGGACTGGAGGCGTAGGGCCGTGTGGCTGCTGGTGGGGAGTGTCCTGGCATTTGATGAGGTGGTTGCTGCGTCGGGCGGAGCTGCCTCCCCTCGTCCTCACGGAGCAAATGCGTCTCCTGCTGGATTCACCTTGCTGTTGTGAGCCTTTATTACAGCCCTAAGGCCGTTAGGGCGGAGCCTGGGAGGCACTCAGCCAGGGCCCTCCGCATCTCCTTGGGCACGAGTGAACCAGGGAGATCAAGGCCCAGAGGGAGTTCCCGCGGCTCTTCCCTCACCACGTCTGGTGTGAGAAGCCATGGCCTCTGCTGCTGGGACTCTGTCTCATGGTGGTAGACTTGCCTTGCACTCCTGGTGGCCTCAGGACAGCACGATGTGCCTGGACACGCGCCCTGGGCCTGGAGGGAGAGTTGGGAAGGTGGGGCTGGCAGGCAGAGCCTGTGCCCCCCCGTGTTAGGGGTGTGGTGCCTGTGCGGGTCTGGAGGACGGTCTAACATGGTGGCCACTCCTGCAGCATGTGCCAGGTCCTGCAGCACTAGTGGGTCCTATCTGTGTGCCGTTTCTCGTCTTCACCGAGGACCGTCTCTCAGCAGTGTGCGCCACCCGGGGCCTGCAGCACTGGATGTTTGCCTGGTAAAGAGCAGCGCCTGGCTGTGTGCAGGAGGCCCAAGAGGCCACACCTCCCCCATGTGCTCACGTTTGCAGGGCTTCCCCTGTACCTCACAGGACCCTCTCCATGCGACCCTCATAGCCAGTCTGGATTCAGCCCGCGAGTGAATGCCCTTCAGTGCTAGGCCTTGATTTAGGAGACCAGGAGGGAGTGGAAGGGCTTAACCTTTGAGTCACTTGTCAGGAACAAAGTCTTGAGGCCAGACAGGAGCAGTGGTGGAGCACTGAGGGGTGGTGGACGGGGCTGGGGTGGCGAGGACTCAGCCGTCCTCCTCTGCCGCCAGGGCCCTTTGGGTTCTGGTCACGTGGGTTTGCTGCTGGGCCACTGTCTCCTTTGTCTGTCGTGTACAGTTGTGAGCAGCCTATTGGGTGAGGAGGGGATTTGGTGTCTACTGCTTGGTCTGGGTGTCCTCTGTGGGGTGTCTGTGGTGATGGGTCTGGGGCTGGCCACACCTGCTGCCTGGCAGAGCGATAAGGATCGAGAGAGGAGCAGCGTGGCAAAGAGGACGCCATCTGGGAACAAAGAGCAGATCGGGGGGGGGTGATGGGAAGACAGCGGTGAGGTGGGAGGGACACCAGGTGCCCCTGGCAGAGGCTGCACAGCCAGGAGCTGTGCTGGGGGCTGCATGCCTTAGGGAGCGGTCCCACTGGGCCCACCAAGAGGGTCTGCCTGGGGCCAGCTGTGGCGGCTGGAGGCTCAGCATCGCCGTGGCCATCGTGGGCCCTGTTCAGCCTCTGCACCTTCCACATGTTCCCAGACACCTGCCTGCTTCTCGGGACCTCTTGGCTGAGGGCAGCCTGACAGGGCCTTCCCAGCGAGAGCCCAGCCCAGCTGCCGCTCACCTGCCAGACTCCCTTTTTTTTCAGGATTGAAATATAGTTCATATGCCACAAAGCTCACTCTCTAAGGTGCGCAATCCAGTGGCTCTTAGAGCAGTCAGAGTTGTGCACCTGCTGCCACCATCCGCCTCCCACAGAGAAGCCCCACTCCCAGCAGCAGCCCTCCCCAGCCCCAGGCACTGTGGGCCAGCTTTGTGTCCTGTGGGATTCACCTACTCCAGACAATTTAAATACATGGAATCATGCAAGTGGTCCTTCGCTCACGATGACACGCTCCAGGTTCATCCACGCCGTTGCTTGGGTCAGGGCTGCATTCCTGTTATTGCCGAACGATATTCCCGTGTAGGGATGGGCCACATTTTGCTGATTCATGCGTCCGTTGAAGGACATTTGCTCTGTTGCCACTTTTTGGCTATTATGAATCATGCTGCCATGAACATTTGTGTGCAGATTTCTGTGTGAAGACGTTTTCGTTTCTCTTGGGTATATACCTAGTTGTGGAATTGCTGGGTCAGGTGGTAACTCTGTGTTTTTTTTTGTTTGTTTGTTTGTTTGTTTGAGAAAGGTTGGTGCTTGTCAGGCTGGAATGCAGAGGTGCAATCACAGCTCACTGCAGCCTTCAACTCCCAGGCTGAGGCGATCCTCCCACCCCAGCCTCCCAACGTGCCGACATTACAGCCACCACACAGAGCCTGTCTGACTTTTTTTTCAGACAGATCCTCACTCTGTTGCATAGACTGGAGTGCAGTGGCACAATCTGGCCTCACTGCAACCTCTGCTTCCCAGATCCAAGTGATTCCCATGCCTTAGCCTCCCAAGTATCAGGGACTACACGTGTGTGCCACCATACCCGGCTAATTTTTGTATGTTTAACCTTTTTTTTTCTTTTTTGAGATGGAGTTTCGCTTTTGTTGCCCAGGCTGGAGTGTAGTGGCACGATCTCGGCTCACCGCAACCTCCGTCTCCCGGGTTCAAGCAATTCTCCTGCCTCAGCCTCCTGAATAGCTGGAATTACAGGCGCCTGCCACCATGCCCGGCTAATTTTGTATTTTTAGTAGACGGGGTTTCACCATGTTGGTGAGGCTGGTCTCAAACTCCTGATCTCAGGTGATCCGCCTGTCTTGGCCTCCCAAAGTGCTGGGATGACAGGCGTGAGCCGCGTACCCGGCCGGTGTGTTTGACTTTTTGAGGAACCACCACACTCTTCCATGGTGGCCACACCATTTAACGTCCCCACTTCCTACCAGCAACGTATAAAGGTTCCGGTTCTCCGCAGCCTTCACAACGCGTGTTGTTATGGTTTTGCGTTCCAGTGGGTCTGAGGTGGTGTCTCTTGTGGTTTTGATTTGCATTTCTCCTATGGGTAATGAACATGGGCATATTTTAATGTAGATTGGCCATTTGCATATCTTCTTTGGAGGTGTGTCTGTTCAGATATTTTGCCCATTTTTAAACTGGGGTATTTATCTTTTTTTTTTTTTTTTTTTTTTTTTGTGAGACGGGGTCTCACTCTGTTGCCCAGGCTGGAGTGCAATGGTGCAATCTCGGCTCACTGCAACCTCTGCCTCCCGGGTTCAAGCAATTCTCCTGCCTCAGCCTCCCGAGTAGCTGGGATTACAGGCGCCCACCACCTCACCTGACTAGTTTTTTGTATTTTTAGTAGAGACGGGGTTTCACCGTGTTAGCCAGGATGGTCTCGATCTTCTGACCTCGTGATCCACCCGCCTTGGCCTCCCAAAATGCTGGGACTACAGGCGCCCACCACCACGCCAGGCTAATTTTTGTATTTTTAGTAGAGACAGGGTTTCACCATGTTGGCCAGGCGGGTCTTGAACTCCTGACTTAGGTGATCCACCCGCCTCGGCCTCCCAAAGTGCTGGGATTCCAGACGTGAGCCACTGCACTGATGTGCGGACCAGCCCCACAGGGTCGGTGGGTTTTTCTTCCCGCGTGCGGAAACAAGAGATTGTAGAAATAAAGACACGCGACAAAGAGATAAAAAACAGCTGGGCCCGGGGGACCACTACCACCAAGACGTGGAGACCAGTAGTGGCCCCGAATGCCAGGCTGCACTGATACTTATTGGATACAAGACAAAGGGACAGGGTAAGGAGTGTGAGTCATCTCCAATGATAGGTAAGGTCACGTGGGTCACGTGTCCACCGGACAGGGGGCCCGTCCCTGCCTGCAGCCGAGGCAGAGAGAAAGAGAGAGAGAGAGAGAGAGAGAGGAGAGAGAGAGAGAGAGAGAGAGAGGGCTTACGCCGTTATTTCTGCATATCACAGACTTTTAGTACTTTCACCAACTTTGCTACTATTATCTAAAAGGTAGAGCCGAGTGTGCAGGATGGAACGTGAAGGCGGACTAGGAGCGTGACCGCTGAAGCACAGCATCTCAGGGAGACGGTTGGGCCTCCGGAGAACTGTGGGCGGGTCTGACTGATGTCAAGCCCTCCACAAGAGGTGGAGGAGCAGAGTCTTCTCTGAACTCCCCCAGGGAAAGGGAGACTGCCTTTCCTAGTCTGCTAAGTAGAGGGTGTTTTTCCTGGACACTGATGCTACCGCTAGACCACGGTCCACTTGGCAACAGGCCTCTTCCCAGACACTGGTGTTACCGCTAGACCAAGGAGCCCTCCGGTGGCCCTGCCCGGGCATCACAGAAGGCTCACACTCTGGTCTTCTGGTCACTTCTCACTATGTCCCCTCAGCTCCTATCTCTTTATGGCCTGGTTTTTCCTAGGTTATGATTGTAGAGCGAGGAGTATTGTAATATTGGAATAAAGAGTAATTGCTACCAACTAATGATTAATGATATTCATGTATAACCATATCTATGATCTATATCTAGTATAACTCTTGTTATTTTATATATTTTATTAGACTGGAACAGCTCGTGCCCTCACTCTCTTGCCTCGGCACCTGGGTGGCTTGCCGCCCACACACCCGGCCTATCTTTTTTTTTCCCTTTGAGACAGGATCTCACTCTATTGCCCAGACTGGAGTGCAGTAGATCAAGGCTCACTGCAGTCTCCACCTCCCAGGCTCCTACCCTGTTATTACTGAATTAGGAGAGTCCTTTGTGAACCTCATCAGACGGATGATTTGTGGGTGTTTTCTCCCATCCCATGGCTGTGTTTTCACTCTCTCGGTGGTGGCCACAAAAGTTTTAGTTGTGATGAAGTCTGTTTTTCCATTGTTTGTCTTATTGCATGTGCTTTTGGTGTCATAGGTCAGAATCCATTGCCAAATTCGAGGTCATGCAGAGTTGCCCTGTCTATTCTGAGAGTTTTATCAGTTTAGCTCTTACATTGAGACCTTTCATCTACTTTGGAGTAATTAGTGTGTGTGTGGCGTGAGGCAGGGACTGACTACATTTGTTTGCAGATGGATGTCCACCTGCACGTTTGTTCAAGAGACTCTCCTTTCCCCACTGAGTGGTCTCGACACCCTTGTCTAACTCTGCAGGGCAGGGCACGTTCTTGTTCACTCTTGTCTCCCTAGCACCTGGCAAACTGTCTGGCGTGCACGTGGCACTCATTACATTCATCAGAAAAGGCTTATGTGGGCAAATCACTGTCTGCAAAGAGACATCTCCGAGAAACAAGGGCTGCAGGAAGGTTGCTTCCACCTTGACATCAACTTCTGGGAGCTTCTGGGAAGAGGCCCATCCCCAGGGACCCTGAGTCCCCTGGGGTCACAGACATGTTGCCTCCTTCCACCTCTGTCACCAGTGGCTTCTTTCTCTTCCCATTTCATTTTAAATACTGTTGGCAAATGAATCTTTCTCAAACACACCTCAGATTGCGTCTGTGGGTGGATGATGACCCGCTGTGGTGGAGGGTTGAGGTGTGAGTTCCCCAGCCCACACAATGTCCTCCCCACCTTGCCCTGTGCAGAGCCAGCCTGTGGCGCCACTCGCTGCACCCTTTCATCCTTGCGGTCCAGCTCCAGCCAGTCCGTGGGGCCCCTGAGGCCGGGTCGCCCTCTGCATTCTGAAACCCTTGCCTTTCTCTGGGCAGCGGCTCCCCAAGGCCCAGCATCCTCCATGCTGTTGTCTGCCCTCAGGTTTCCCAAAGGTCTGGGCTCAATGCTGTCCCCTAAGAGGTGCCCACGGTGTTCTTAGGAGGGTGGTGTTCTGCCCACACGCACGCAGGAGTGCACTAAAAAGGGAACAATGTGCTATTCTTTGTTGAGAGAGAATTATACCATTACATTCATTTGAAAGTGCATTTTAAACAAAAATAACAATTGGTATTACTTCTTCTAGGACATAGAATGTTCGATTCTCTGCTTTTTGAGCTTCTCTGTGCTCAGAAAAACTATTTTGGGAGTATCTCAACTTTGTTCTGCTAAAATCTAACAGAAGCGAGGCGAGAACAGGAGAGCAGGCAGCACTCCCCGGAGGCACGCAGTGACGCCACCGTCCAGGGGAAGCCGCCCTGGCACACGGGGCCTGTTCCTTCCGGGCAGGGAGGCTGTGCTGATGCCAAGGGCACCTCACTGCTCATCGCATTTGACCTGGGTCCACATGGTCCTGTGCTCAGTGCACGTCCTGAGTTCTGACCCCAGACCTGACACAGCCCTGCCCTTCCAGGTGATCAGGCGGAAAACCTTGTCCTTCCTCGCCTCTGCTCTCCCACCCCTTGCCTCTCCTCCCCCACCCCTTGCCTCTCTTCTGGCATGCACCCTGTCCACCAGCACCCCTGGCCTCCCAGAGCCTTCATCCTGCTCCCTGTGGACCGGCCAGGAGGTTCCGCATGGCTGGGGATGCCCAGGAAACAATCGTGGTGGAAGGGGATGCAAACAAGTCCTTCTTCAGGGTCCGTTCACCTGAATTGACTCAGGTCAGCCCAGGCCTCAGGCTCTTCATGGTGGCCCTGCTGCCTCCGGTCCCCCCAGGCCCCAAGATGAGCTTCCTGCAGGTGTCTGCTTGCAGGTGCCTTCTTGGGGTTTCCTCGGGTGCCCTGAGGCCGCTGCATTTGCCATTGTCCTTTTCAACGTCCCAGCAGGTGCTCCTCACACTCGCCGCCCTCCCCTGCCCGGTCTGTGCTCACAGGAACACAGAGCAGGTGTGCATCGGGGTCCAGGCTCCGGCTGGGGAGAGGAGGTGTGTGGACAGCGAAGCCGCCTGCTGGGGGACTGTGAGCCTCTGGCCGGGTACCCCAGGCTTATGCAGCCGCCTGCTGGGGGATCGTGAGCCTCTGGCCTTGCACCCCAGGCCTGTGCAACTGCCTGACTCCAGGAGGTCACAGAAGCAAAGGTGACAGAGGCCGGCCAGGCTGAGGAGTGGACCGGGGGATGGGGGCTTTGCCGGGAATTGCCCCACTCCAGGGTCAGTGCCAGCTGTGGAAGGTGTCAAGGGTATAATGACCAGGTCCAGTTTGGGGAGTTTCTTCCATCTTCAGCATAGAGAATGGCCTGGACGGGGCAGGGGTGAGGGCTGGGGGTCAGGGCGACCTCCCCCTCTGGCTGGGCCCCAGGACGGTTGACAAGGCTCACGACCGGGGACTAGGAGGAGACAAGGCCCTGGCTGGGGTCTCCATGCTGGCTCTGTTCCCAGGCAGGGCTGGGGTAGCAGGTTGGGCTGTGGGGTGGGTAAGGATGTCTCTGGAGCTGACAAAGACCCTCAGCACACACTGAGATGTCACATGGTGCAGACTAGCCTTGCGGTCAGTCACTTGTGTTAGGCCGTTGTTGCATTGCTGTAAACACCTGATACTGGGTATTTTATAAAGAAAAGACATTTAATTGGCTGGTAGTTCTGCACGCTGTGGAGGAAGCATGGTGCTGGCATCTGCTTGGCTTCTGGGGAGGCCTCAGGAAGCTTCTAGTCATGGCAAAGCAGGAGCACGGGGCAGGGGAGGCACCACACACTTTAAACAACCTGCTCTTACAAGAACTCACTCACACTTGAGAAGATGGCACCGAGCCATGAGGGGTCCACCCCTGACCCGAGCACCTCCCACCAGGCCCCACCTCCAGCACTGGGGATCACATCTCAACATGAGGTTTGGGGACAAGCATCCAAACCGTCATCACCAGTAGTGAGGAAACACGAGTGACCTGTAAGGGCCGCTATACAAGGTCACCAGAGATGGGCCTGCCCCGACCACAGTGTCGATGGCATCTTCTGTCAGGCCTTGTTGGGAAGCCTTCTCTGGCCTCTGACCCATGTGCCACGTGATGTCCCTGGTGAACCCACCAAGCTGGCCCTGTGTTCTGCAGGATGACAGGCGAGAGACCCTTGGTGGCCTCAGGTCAGCTGGGAGCATGGAAGGCTGACAGCTGGCACCAGGGTCAGGGCGTCGTGGGCCCTGAGGCAGCAGTGATGTGGTGTTCCCCCTCGTGGCCGGGGCTCCCATGCATCTCAGCCTCTGTAGGCTCCTCACACCCCTCTGTGCCCCGCAGCCCACACGCAGCCCTTGTCCCTTCCCTTGTCCTAAGTCTTCTGGAGGCGCTGGGGCCTGGCCTGAGCCCCCATCTTTTTTTTTTTTTTTTGAGACGGAGTCTCACTCAGTCGCCCAGGTTGGAGTGCAGTGGCACGATCCCGGCTCACTGCAAGCTCCGCCTCCCGGGTTCGTGCCATTCTCCTGCCTCAGCCTCCCAAGTAGTTGGGACTACAAGCGCTCGCCGCCACGCCCGGCTAATTTTTTTTTGCATTTTTAGTAGAGACGGGGTTTCACCGTGTTAGCCAGGATGGTCTCGATCTCCTGACCTCGTGATCCGCCCGTCTCGGCCTCCCAAAGTGCTGGGATTACAGGCTTGAGCCACCGCACCCGGCCCTGAGCCCCCATCTCACAGGCACCTGGGCTGTGCCCGGGGCTGCTGATTCACAGCAGAGGCAGAGCCGTGTGGAGGCCTCCGAGCTCCTCCTGGGTGTCTCTGCCACAGGCCACAGGGACAGACCTAGCTTCAGGTCCCTGAGTGGGATGGCGGCGTTTGCCAGGACATGTGGGGGCCACCCTCTGCCCTGTGCACAGCCCCTCCCAGAACCTGGTTGTCCCTGGATCATGGGGTCACGGGAGTGCCTAGGGCCAGAGGGCCTCATTGGGGAGCTGGTGAGGTCTCCTGTGTTTTGGTAAAGCTGCCTCATGGTCACCAAGTTGGTGTCCTCAGGAAGAGGAATTGGGGGCTTCGTTCCATCCTGTTAGCGTCAGAGGAGTTCATCCTCCCAGGAGGGGCTTCCTGCTGCCCTGCTCTGGGCGCTTCTGTCCCCTGAGCCCTTCTGGGCCACGACTCCCTGCCCCAGGGTAGGCCCTGCCCTGACAGGCCTGCATGAAGGAGCAGCTGCTGGCTGCAAAATGAGGCCGACTGTGCTACTTATATAATTTATAGAGTAAAATTAACATTTTAAAATATGGAGACTACTTACGTTTTTTAAGTAAACTTTTAATTTTAGAACAGTCTTAGATTTACGTGGAAATGGCACAGGCAGCCCAGAGCCTCTGTGTCCACTGCATCAGGGTCCTTCGGCCGCTGACACCCTCACCTTCGTGCTGCCGGTGCCTTTCTACAGTTGACGAGCCCCTGTCGGGAACTGTTAGTAATGGAATCCACACCTTATTCAGATGCCTGGGCTTGCACCTCGTTTCCCTTTTCTGTCCACGGGTTCCACATGACACTGATCCTGACGTCCCCGGGCTCCTCTGGACTTACCCTCTCCTGGCATTTGGTGACCTACACAGCCTGGAGGAGGGCTGGCCCGGTGTTGCGTGACGCACCCCTCACTTGGACGTGCCTGATCTTTACCACAATTCACTGGGAGGAGGACCACAGAGGCGATGTGCTGCTCTCATCTCATGGTGCGGTGAGCACGCACGAGAGTCCTGCCCACGCTGGCCGCGGTCGCCCAGCTGAGGCTGCTGAGGCTTTGCTTTGTCCCCCCGCGCCACCATGCTGCCTCCGGCTGCGAGTCTGACCCTTGCTGGGTTTGACGGAGACAGGCCATGGGCATCAGGCGGCCAGCTGGGTCCCCAGCCCTGCTGGGTCTTACCTTCCACTTTGTCAGGGTCGGGCCCTGGACGGAGTTTCTCCAGATACTTGGCGAGAGCCCCGCCTCCTGCACTCAGTCTGCCTCTCCCTGTGGTCCCCACAGTTCTGTCCCTGCCGCCTATGGCTGCTCCTCCCGACTGCTGAGGGAGGCTTAGGGCCGCCTCCCCATAGGGTGAGGCACATTTCTCTTCCTCTACAAACATGTTAGCTGACACACTGTGTGCAGAGAAGTGTTCAAGGAGGCGCAGGCTCATGATGCGCCCCACCGGGCGGGCAGCCTCTGGCCTCACCGTTGGTTTGGTGCCTCTGTGAGCCTCAATGCAGTGCACAGCCTGCAGGCCCTGACTTGTTCCCTCATGCGGCATGCGTGCTCAGGACCCTTGGGGCGGCTCTGCTGTCTTGTTAGGTCTGTGGCTCTGCTCTGTCTTGCTGGGTCTGTACACCCTTGCTCCTGCCAGGTCGTAAACTGTAGGCCCAGGGCAGCAAGTCCCCCCAGTGTTGTCAACCGGCACCTGGCACACATGGCCCACCCGTGTTCCTGCCAGCAGCGTTGCTGGCTCCTTCTACCCCAGCTGTTCCCATGGGGCTGGGACCACCCTTGCTGGTTTTCCTCAGTGTCTCGAGCTCTGCATTTCCCTGATATTGATGGGCACTCTCTTCCACCTGCAGAGACTGGAGGCTGATCTGTCTAAAAATGTTTCTTCTGGCCAGGCGCGCTGGCTCACGCCTGTAATCCCAACACTTTGAGAGGCCAAAGCGGGCAGATCAGGAGTTTGAGACCAGCCTGGCCAACATGGTGAAACCCCATCTCTACTAAAAACAAAAATTAGCCAGGCGTGGTGGCACGTGCCTGAAATCCCAGCTACTTGGGAGGCTAAGGCAGGAAAATTGCTTGAACCCAGGAGGCGGAGCTTGCAGTGAGCCGAGATCGCACCACCGCACTCCAGACAGGATGACAGAGCAAGACTCTGTCTCAAAAAAAAAAAAAAAGATGTCTCTCTGCCCCTCATTCTTCCTCACGTGGACCCAGCAGGCCTTTCTCTGCCCTCTTCCGCGTCCTCCCTCTCCAGGCCCCGTCCCTGCTGCTGGGCTTTGTCCTCTGACCATCCTGTGCTCTGTCCCTTCATCCTTCGGCATTAGTTTCTTCTTAAACCTGTATAACACGTTACTTTCAGGGATCTATTTTGACATTTTAGATTTTCCACTTAATTCTTTATACACCCTCTACATTTTCCTTCCTCTGTAGAAACTCATCTTGTCATGAATGCCAGTCACAGCAGTGTGCATTCCACGTGTGCTGGCTCCAAACCGGGACCCTGAGGAGCTGCTGTGGCCTCTCTCCTTCTCTCTTGGTTTTCGGTTGGTTCTTCCTTGCGCTTTCCTGGCTGTCATTTCTTATTTGATGGCTGTATTAGCCCGTTCTCATGCTGCAACTAAAGGCATGCTCGAGACTGGACAATTTATAGAGAAAAGAGGTTTGTGTAATTGACTTATGGTTCTGCATGGCTGGGGACACCCAGGGAACAATCATGGTGGAAGGGATGCAAATAAGTCCTTCTTCACATGGCGGCAGGAGAGAGAACGAGAGCCCAATGAAGGGGAAGCCCCTTGTGAAACCATCAGATCTCATGAGAACTCACTGTCACGAGAACAGGATGGGGGAAGCTGCCCCGTGATTCAGTTATCTCCACTTGTTCCTTCCACGACATGTGAGCGTTGTGGGAACTACGACTCAGGAGGAGATGTGGGTGGGGACACAGCCAAACCACGTCATTGCCCATCCTGGTGTGTGTGATGGGCCTGCAGCCACGTGGGGGTGCTGATGGCTGCTGTCCCACAGAGCAGACTGACAGCAGCCCAGGCCAGCCGGTGCCAGTGGGAACCGTCCTGGGGACGCTCCTGCTTCCCTGGGCAGGGCCTGAGCCCTGTGTCAGCATGGGACCCACCACCTGGAAATGGCCAGAGTTTTCTGGCCGCTGCCCCAAGTTGAAGCCAAGTGTCTATGAAGGAGTCACACTCCAAGGCCACTCCTGAGGCTGTCACTAAGGGCTCAGGGGAGCCTGGGACTGCCACATGGGGTCTGGCCTCCTGGGGAGAGAACTGTCCTCCACACTGCAGCCATGGGAGGGATAAGACTGGAAGACACTGGGGGTGTCCCGGGCACACCCTGTGGGGCAGAGGAGAGTGGAGCCCGTCCCCAGGGTGTGGCCCAGAGCCGGGAGTGATTCTGGGCTGAGTGCTGAGCTGGTTGCACTTCCAGCAGTATGAGAAACATTGTGAAAGGAATTCCTGTTGTGTCCACTGCTGGCTGAGAATCAGCCCTGAGGCTGGGTGTGGTGGCTCACTCCTGTAATCCCAACACTTTGGGAAGCCAAGACGGATGGATCACTTGCGATCAGGAGTTCGAGACCAGCCTGGGCAGCATGGTGAAACCCCATCCCTACTAAAAATACAAAATAGCCAGCTGTGGTGGCACACACCTGTAATCCCAGCTACTTGGGGGGCTGAGGCAGGAGAATTGCTTAAACCTGGGAGGTGGAGGTTGCAGTGAGCTGAGATTGCACCACTGCACTCCAGCCTGGGCCACAGAGCAAGACTCTGTCTCCAAAAAAAAAAAAAAAAAAAAAACCTGCCCTGAGTCACGGGGGTCAGGTAACAAGAGTGAAGAGCCCGGCTGAGCCATGGGGGTGTAGCTCTGCCCCTTGGGGAGAGCTGGGCTCCAGGGGAAGGCAGGGTACCTGTCCACCTCCTTTCAGCAGTTGCCATTTTTACTTATGTGAGCCTTGGATTCTCTTTCCCATTTAAACTGTGAGTCCTGCAGGGGCCCACGAGGGTTGAGATTTAAAGGCATGGTGTGCAGCGGACTGTCACAACCAGCAACATCCTCAGGAGGCCCAGGCTGCAGCACGTGGCACCATGGGCAGGAGGAGGTCCTGGCCCTGCCAAGCCTCAGCCCTCTCTCCCTAGAGTGCTGAGCTCTGGGGGTTCGAGGTGCACCATGTCGGTGTCCCTGTGTTTCTGACAATGGGAGACATTGACACTTCGTATCCTGGGCTGAGGTCAAGGGTCTCCCGGGAGAGTTGCCCTGGAGCTAAGGACCAGAGAGTCCACGAGGGGAAGCCGGTGCTGGGAACCCCTGGCTGGCCCCTCCAGATTCTCTGTGAGCCGGTGCTGGGAACCCCTGGCGGGTCCCTCCAGGTTCCGTGTGAGCCGGTGCTGGGGACCCCTGGCTGGCCCCTCCAGGTTCCGTGTGAGCCGGTGCTGGGGACCCCTGGCTGGCCCCTCCAGGTTCTCTGTGGTGTGGTGATTTGGGATGTCCATGGAGAGAAGGAAGGGAGACAGGGGTGAGGCCCTCGAGAGGAAGAGTGAGTCTGCCATAGCATCTGGGACTGGGACCTGCAGAGGCTTCTGGGTGGTCTCAGCCCTCCCTGCGGCGGGATTTCCCTTAGTGGTGCTGTGGAAGCAGAGAGGGACGCAGGGCCAATCGGAAGAAGGCGTCCAAGCCCTTCAGAGACCTGGACGAGCAGAGGGAGACACCTTGGCTCTGGGTGGAGACCAAAGTTCCACCGAGACGCCTGGTTCTCCTTAAATGCATCCACAGGCTCTGTGCGGAGCCAACAAAGAGGTGATTCTCAGTTTCACAGGGAAGAACCAAGGGTCAAGAATGGCTTCAACACATGCCTGAGGGAGAGGAGTGTGTGGCTTTGGAAGCAACTTTACAAAGTTACGTAACTAAGACACTGCTCCAGCAGAGACAGAGATGGATGGATCAGCAAAGCCAGCTGATCTGAGCTAGGGGCTCAGACACACTTACAGAAACTCGATTTTTTTTTTTTTTTTTTTTTTTTTGAGACCTCGCTGTCACCTAGGCCTAAGTGCAGTGGCGTGATCTCCGCTCCCTGCAACCTCTGCCTCCCGGGTTCAAGGGATTCTCCTGCCTCGGCCTCCTGAGTAGCTGGGATTACAGGCATGCACCACCACGCCCAGCTAATTTTTGTATTTTTAGTAGAGACGGGGTTTCACCATGTTGACCAGGCTGATCTTGAACTCCTGACCTCAGGTGATCTGCCTGCCTCGGCCTCCCAAAGTGCTGGGATTACAGGCGTGAGCCACCGCTCCTGGCCAGAAACTAGATTTAAGATAGAGCTGCCATTGTCTATCACTGAGGAAACAAAGCTATTTAACAAGCTGTCCTAAGATCCATCTGGGAAATGATCCATCTGTCTATCCATCTGGGAAAATGAAATTTCACACAGTAAACAAAAATCAATGCAGGCAGATTAATGACTTCAGTGTGAAAATCAACTTAGAATATCTGCTGGGCACGGTGGCTCCTGCCTGTAATCCCAGCACTTTGGGAGGCTGAGGCGGAAGGATCACGAGGTCAGGAGTTCGAGACCAGCCTGACCAACATGATGAAACCCCGTCTCTACTACAAATACAAAAATTAGCCGGGCATGGTGGTGCACGCCTGTAATCCCAGCTACTCAGGAAGCTAAGGCAGGAGAATCGCTTGAATCCGGGAAGCAGAGGTTACAGTGAGCTGAGATCGCGCCACTGCACTCCAGCCAGGGCAATAGAGCAAGACTCCATCTC
The DNA here is from genome assembly GCF_009764315.1 of Trachypithecus francoisi. Classification (NCBI taxonomy): domain Eukaryota; kingdom Metazoa; phylum Chordata; class Mammalia; order Primates; family Cercopithecidae; genus Trachypithecus; species Trachypithecus francoisi. The sequence goes on along the minus strand of NW_022681472.1, from coordinate 99,777,339 downwards.
AAAAAAAAAAAAGAAAGAAAGAAAAAAGGAAATATCTGTGACCTAGAAGTAGGGAAGTTTTCTTTAAAAAGGTCGAAAGGGGCCGGGCGCGGTGGCTCAAGCCTGTAATCCCAGCACTTTGGGAGGCCGAGACGGGTGGATCACGAGGTCAGGAGATCGAGACCATCCTGGCTAACACGGTGAAACCCCGTCTCTACTAAAAAATACAAAAAAATTAGCCGGGCGAGGTGGCAGGTGCCTGTAGTCCCAGCTACTCGGGAGGCTGAGGCAGGAGAATGGCGTGAACCCGGGAGGCGGAGCTTGCAGTGAGCTGAGATCTGGCCACAGCACTCCAGCCTGGGCGGCAGAGCGAGACTCCGTCTCAAAAAAAAAAAAAAAAAAAAAAAAAAGGTCGAAAGGGCCAGGCATGGTGGCTCACGTCTGTAATCCCAGCACTTTGGGAGGCCGAGACGGGTGGATCACGAGGTCAGGAGATCGAGACCATCCTGGCTAACACGGTGAAACCCCGTCTCTACTAAAAATACAAAAAATTAGCCGGGCATGGTGGCGGGCGCCCATAATCCCAGCTACTTGGGAGACTGAGGCATGAGAATTGCTTGAACCCAGGAGGCGGAGGTTGCAGTGAGCCAAGATCAGACCACTGCACTGTAGCCAGGCGACAAAGCAAGACTCCATCTCAAAAAAAAAAAAAAACAAGAAAATGAAAACAGGAGAAATCATGAAGGAAAGATTTATGAATTCAACCAATTCAACCATATTAAAATTAAAAACTTATTTTCAGCAAAAGGCACCATGAAAAGTGAAAAGACAAGCCGCACAGCCAGAGATCTTTAGAGCATAGACGGGAGGTGTCACCTAGGACGTGCGTTTCTAAATACACAGCGCCGGCAGATCAGTAAGAAAATTGTAATGGGAAAGCCGTGTGTGTCTGGCGAGTGAGGAAGGTCAGTGGCTTAGGAACATGAGGAAATGCTTGTCCACATTAATAATTAGAAACATTAAAACCACATACATGGGGTTCATTGTACTAATCTCTCTATTTTTGTGCATGTTTGAAATTTTCCATCATACATTTTGAAAGCAAAAATGGGGGTGAGGTAAAATTGCACCAAATTCCACAACTCCACCAAATTCCACAACTCCACCAAATTCCACAACTCCACCAAATTCCACAACTCCTAGTAACCCTTCTGTGCGTGCGTGTGTGTGTGGACAGCATCTTTCTCCGTCACCCAGGCTGGAGTGTAGTGGTGCGATCTCAGCTCACTGCAACCTCTGTTTCCCAGGCTCAAGCCATCCTCCCACCTCAGCTCCCTGAGTAGCTAGGACCAGAGGTGCACCCACCATGCCTGGCTAATTTTTGTATTTTTTGTAGAGATGAGGTTTCACCATGTTGCCCAGGCTGGTCTCAAACTCCTAAGTTCAAGTGATCCGCCCACCTTGGCTTCCCAAAGTGCTGAGATTACAGGCATGAGCCACTGTGCCCAGCCAGGTAACCTCTTTTAATATTTGGCTTTAGACTTCCAGTAACTTTCTACACAACTATATACATATGAACACATATGCCACTTCTAAAAATAAAGCTATATCACTTTATCTCATTATAAACTGTGACTGTCCTTCCTTGTCATTAACTTCGCATTTGAATTAAAACACCCCTGCAGGGAGATACCTTTTATTCCCTTGAGTGATGTGCTGCACAGGCCAGTATCAGAGTGCAGATACTTCATGGAAACATTGCCCACTAAATCCTTAAAACTTGAAAACTGGACACTTGGAAAGATTCATTGCATGTCATACTTGGAACACGCACTATTTTATAGGAAGATAATGTGTGGTTTTTTTTTTCTCAAATGACAGTAGCAATCTTGTGAATATTGTGGAACACTTGGAAAATACAGAAAAATAGAAACCTCCGTAACCTACCGCCCCCACAACAGCACTGCCAGCATGACAAATTCTTTATCGTGCGACTCTTAGAATTCCAGCCAGCAAGGGCAGACTGTGTGCTGGCCAGCTCCGTGGAGCATGCAGGCAAGAAGCGTCCACGATGCTGAAAGTCGTGGGTGAAAGTGGAAGAGAAACAGGATGTCATGGGCCTTAAGGAATCCCCACGAGATCCTCATAGCCGGAGAGACGATACAGGATGCTGCAGTGGGGAACCCTGATGGGCACCCAGTCCCGCCTAGGCCTGTGCCTCCACGGTTGTCTCCTGAGCTGCTCAGCCCACAGTGCGGGCGCCTCGCCTCATTCTCCTCCTGTGGCCAGACCCCTGAGCCAGCTCCTTCCTCACATAAGGCCCTGAGCACACCCACCTCATGGCCCCACATGGAGTGTCCCTCGGTGTCTCCTGCCTGCGGCACCCAAACACGGAGGGGCAAACCGCGCCCAGTGGCCAGGGCCTGAAGGAGGGCTTGGGTGGCGGGGCGTGTTTCTCAGCTGCTCATCTGCTTCAGCAAGAAACAGATCCAGAACCCGAAGGGCTGCTGCTGGGGCTGCCGCCAATGGGTGAGGGCCCGGCTTCCCCAGCTGGCCTCTGGGGGGTGGCACGGACAGACTCCGCCTGGATCCTTGGTGCCACACGATCTGGTGCGCTGCGCGTCACAGCCCGTTTTCAGAGCCGCCGTGCCCCTGGCCTGGTTTCAAGGGGTGGGATGTGGGATGAAGGTCATCCCCGCAGCCAGTCTGTGCTGGCCGCCTGGGGCGGGGGCTCTTTCTGTCCTTGACCTGGGGGAGCCGCAGGCGGCCCCCACTAGCCTGTCTGGGCCTGTTGTCCGCTGGCCCTTCTGCCCTCACCACTCGCCTCTCCTTCTGCTGAGCCCCTGGGATTAGTGCCTTTTCCCTGGAAACAAGACCCCTTACCAACCCGGTGATGGTGAGGACCAGGCCTGTCACAGGGTTGCGAGACGGATGCACAGGCCCATGGTGACGCCTCCTGGCAGTGGCTTTGCTGAGATGTGCTCTGTGCCTCTAAGAGTTTTTATTTCTGTGTAGAAACGTGGAAGAGGCCTGAGAAACATTACTGAGCTGGAGGCTGTGCCTTCCAGCGGGGTTCTGAGGGCCGGGTGGTAGCTGTGCCGCTCAGCGGGGGTCTGAGGGCTGGGTGGAGCTGTGCCCCCCAGCGGGGTTCTCAGGGTTGGGTGGAGACTGTGCTGCCCAGCGGGGGTCTGAGGGCCGGGTGGAGACTGTGCTGCCCAGCGGGGGTCTGAGGGTGGGGTAGAGACTGTGCCCTCCAGCAGGGTCTGAGGGCCAGCTGGGCTCTTGGCCTTGCTGCTCTGGGAGCCCTTGGGAGAACAAATCTTGGGAGCCCAGCAGCACTTAGCTGGACCTGAGGCCCCTCCAGACCCGACCCAGAGTGGAGGTGGTGGTCCAGTTGCATCAGAGGGGCTACTGAGCAGGTGTGCAGTTGAGCAAGTGTGCAGTGGTGACTCACAGGCCCTTGCCACGATCCTGCAGGACGAGCGGTGGGCAGTGGGGTTGTGGCCTGGGTGCCTGTGAGGACAGGAACCTGCAACCACAACCAGTATGTCCCCACCTGGCGTGGGGCCCAGGACCCCTAGAGGGCTGCACCAGCCTGGGGTGCTGGAGGCTCCAGGGGCCTCCCTGGGTGCGGGTGCTCAGGAGCGCGGCAGTCAGGGGCGGACTGGGCTTGAGTTTGCTGTCCTCTGTGACAGGATTTCTGGGTTTTGCAGCCGGGGCTGGAGCCGGCGTCTGCAGGGGTGGGAGGCGCGGGTCCCGGACGCCGTGGATCCAGCCGCCCTAACGCTGTCTCTCCCCAGGTTGGAGTGGGTGGAGATCATCGAACCGCGCACCCGCGAGCGCATGTACGCCAACCTGGTCACCGGTGAGTGCGTGTGGGACCCGCCGGCCGGCGTCCGCATCAAGCGCACCAGCGAGAACCAGTGGTGGGAGCTGTTCGACCCCAACACGTCCCGCTTCTACTACTACAACGCCAGCACGCAGCGCACGGTGTGGCACCGGCCGCAGGGCTGCGACATCATCCCGCTGGCCAAGCTGCAGACGCTGAAGCAGAACACGGAATCCCCGCGCGCCTCAGCCGAGAGCAGCCCCGGGCGCGGCAGCAGCGTCAGCCGCGAGGGCAGCACCAGCTCCTCCCTGGAGCCCGAGCCCGACACCGAGAAGGCGCAGGAGTTGCCAGCGAGGACCGGGCGGCCCGCGGCATATGGGGCCGTGAAGGAGGACAGCGGCAGGTGAGGGCGGGGGCAGGTGCTGTGGGCGGGGCCAAGTGAGAGCAGGACTGGTGAGGGTGGTGGGCGGGGCCGGGTGAGGGCTGTGGGCAGGGACCCAGGGGACTCAGTGTCCCTGCGAGTGGCCAGAGCCTCGAACTTGGCTGTGGCAGTCACCACTGCTGTCCCAGTGAGCACTTTCTTGTCTCTCTGGGCAGCAGAGCCTGGTGCTCAGCCTCAGGTTTCTGGGTCCTCCAACCCTCCCCCTCGCTGGCCCAGCCCTGGCAGGTGGTGGTTCCTGAGGGCAGTGTCTGAGGGGCTCACCCAGCTCTCTCTGCTGATGGTAGATGCAGATGTGGGGATTTGGGTGCAGGTGTGGGGTGTGTGGACCTGGGGGACCCAGGTGGGGGGTGCAGATCAGTGTGGACACAGCTGAGGGGTCTGAGCAGGCTTGGAGGTGGCCCTCCCAAGTCACAGTGGCTCTGAAGGAGCACAGCCTATGTTGGTGGGAGCCAAGGAGACCCCTGCCCTCAGAAGCAGGAAGAGGTTAGGGTAGAGCGCAAGGGCCCCCAGGTGAGTGCACCTTAGGAAGCGAGTCCAGAGAGGACAGTGGGGAAGGGCTGAGGCAGGTGGCAGACGGGCAGGACAGTGGGGAAGAGCTAAGGCAGGTGCCTCATGGCGGGTACAGGGTGTGCTCTGGGGTCCCATGGGGTCATGGATGGTGAAGGTAAGACTCTGGCCCGGGGACAGGAGGCCGGGCCTTCCCAGAGCCCAGGCTGTGGTCCAGGGCAGACAGAAGCCTGGCCGCTGCAGGGGCGGATAGAGGCTCCTCGGAGAGGATGGAGGAGAGGCTGGACCCCAGGGAGAGAAAGGCAGGGGATTGGTCTCCCCCAGTACCAGAGTTTCGGTGCTTGGCTGAGGTTGCCAGGGGAGCTGAGGCCCAGGGGATTTCTGCAGAGGTGGGAAGGAGCCTGTTGGACTGTTGGGCTCATCTGAGGCCTCAGAAGAGGGACTCAGAGCATACCACAGAGTTTAGAGGACAGCAGGCTTCCATCCCACCCTGCCGAGGTGCAGGCACAGAGGGAGGCGGGCAGCAGGTTTACCCTGTGGACCCAGCCTGGCAGGATGAAAGGGAGGCCAGGGATGGAGCCTGCTGCAGACTGGGCAGGAGGCAAATCAGGTGTGGAGGAGCCACTGGAGCACACACACCAGGAAGATGGTATTGACGTCGGCATTCAGGGCAGAGTGAGCAGTGGAGGCTCGGGTGTGGCGTGGGTGCAGTGCAGAAGGTGGGCACAGGGAGGACTAGGGCCTGTATTTCACATCCCATCAGCAAATATGAGGGTTCAAAGTTATCCACAGCCTTACCAACACTACTTACTTTCCTTTTTAGATTTCTTTTAGCTATTGTAGCCGCTGTGAAATGTCTCATTGTAGTTTTGGTTTGCATTTCCTTAATGACTAATGACATTGAGCTTTTTTTCGCTTTCTTCTTTTCTCTTTTTTTTTTTTTTTGAGACAGAGTCTCACTCTGTCGCCCGGGCCGGAGTGCAATGGCGCCATCTTGGCTCGCTGCAGGCTCCGCCTCCCAGATTTACACCACTCTTCTGCCTCAGCCTCCCTGGTAGCTGGAACTACAGGTAGCCACCACCATGCCCGGCTAATTTTTTGTATTTCTAGTAGAGACGGGGTTTCACCATGTTAGTCAGGATGGTCTCGATCTCCTGACCTCGTGATCCACCCACCTCAGCCTCCAAAGTGTTGGGATTACAGGCCCCTTTTTTCACTTTCTTGATGGTATCATTTGAAAAACAAAGGTTTTTGTTGTTTTTGTTTTGTTTGTTTTTGAGACAGTGTCTCTGTCTCTGGGGCTGGAGTGCAGTGGTGCAATCTTAGCTTACTACAGCCCCCACCTCCTGGGCCCAAGTGACCCTCCCACCTCAGCCCCCCAAATAGCTGGGACTACAGGCACATGCCACCACACGTGACTAATTTTTGTATTTTTTTTGTAGAGATGGGGGTTTCACTGTGTTCCCCAGGCTGGTCTCCAACTCCTGAGCCCAGGCAGTCGGCCCCCTATGCCTCCCAAAGCTCTGGGATTACAGACATGAGCCAGCGTGCATGGCCACAGTACAAAGTTTTTACTTTTGGCCAAGAAAGGTGGTACACACCTGTAATCCCAGCACTTTTCGAGGCCAAGGAGGGCAGAACACTTGAGGACAGGAGTTTGAGACTAGCCTGGCCAATGTGGCAGAACCCTGTCTCTACTAAAAGTACCAAAATTAGCTGGGAGTGGTTGTCCACACCTGTAATCCCAGCTACTCGGGTGGTTGAGGCAGGAGAATCACTTGAAGCCAGGAGGTGGAGATTGCAGTTAGCCGAGATCGCACCACTGTTCCCCAGCCTAGGTGACAGAGCGAGACTCTGTCTCAAAAAAATATATATATATTGACTAGTCGTAGATTTGGGTTTATTTCTTGGCCTCCCAATTGATTTGCATTGATCCATATGCCAGTACCACATTGTTTTGATCACTGTAGCTCTGTAATACGTTTTGAAACTGGAAAGTGTGAGTCTTCGAACTTTATTCTCATTTTTCAAGGTTGTTTTGGCTATTTGGAGCCCCTTGCAGTTCCATATGAATTTGGGGATTGGCTTTTCACTTCTTTTAACAACAACAACAACAAAAAGAAAGCTTTTGGAATTTTGGATCTGTGTGGGGGATTGTGTTGGATCTGTAAGGTGGTATTTCATCCAAGCAATATAATTTTTTTTTTTTTTGAGATGGAGTCTCACTCTGTCGCCCAGGCTGGAGTGCAGTGGCGCGATCTAGGCTCACCACAAGCCCTGCCTCCTGGGTTTACGCCATTCTCCTACCTCAGCCTCCCAAGTAGCTGGGACTACAGGCGCCTGCCACCATGCCTGGCTAATTTTTTGTCTTTTAGTAGAGACGGGGTTTCACCATGTTAGACAGAACGATCTCGATCTTCTGATCTCGTGATCCACCCGCCTCGGCCTCGCAAAGTGCTGGGACTACAGGCGTGAGCCACCACACCAGGCCTAATTTTCTAATCCATGAACAGAGGATGTCTTCATTTGTTTATGTCTGATTTTTCTTAGCAGTGTTTTATATTTTCTAGTGTACAGTCCTTTCACCTCCTTGGTAATGTTTATTCCTAGATATGTTCTTCTTTTCGATGCTATTGTAAGTGGAATTTTTTTGTTTGTTTCTGGATTGACCATTATGGTGTATGGAAACATAACTGATTGTGTGTTGTTCTTGTATTGTGCAACTTTGCTGAATTTCTGTGTTAGCTGTAGTAACCTTCTTTTATATTCTCTGGGATTTTCTATATATAGGACTGTGTCATCTGTGGTTAGTGATTGCCTTACATCTTCCTTTCCAATTTGGATGCCTTTTTCTTCTCAACTGATTGCTCTGCGTAGGATTTCCAGTGTAATGTTGAATGGCAGTGGTGAAAGGGGCTTCCTTGTTCTGCCCTGATCTCAGGGGGAAAGCTTCCAGTCTTTTCTGTTGAGCAGGTTCCTTGATACTCCTTGTGTTCTCAGTGGTTTTATCATGTGGATTTTGTCAAATGCCTTTTCTGCATCAGTTGAGATGATCATGTGGTCCTCCCCTCAGTCTGTCAGTGTGGTTCATTACACTGGCTGGTCCCGTGTTGAACTGTCCTCGAGTGTGTATTCCGGTCGTCACAGCAGCATCTGTGTGCATTTGAAAACCAGAGGAACCGCCGGGCGTGGTGGCTCACGCCTGTAATCCCAGCACTTTGAGCAGCCAAGACAGGTGGATCACGAGGTCAGGAGATCGAGACCATCCTGGCTAACATGGTGAAACCCCGTCTCTACTAAAAATACAAAATTTAGCTGGGCGTGGTGGCGGGCGCCTGTAGTCCCAGCTACACGGGAGGCTGAGGCAGGAGAATGACGTGAACCCGGGAGGTGGAGCTTGCAGTGAGTGGAGATGGCACCATTGCACTCCAGCCTGGGCGACAGAGCGGGGAACCTCCGTGTGGACTTTCATGTGATCCATGAGACCCATGTGAGCAGTCTCATGCCTGTAGTTAAGCACACACCAAAGCAGGCCAGGAGTTCTTGCCCTCCAGCAGCATTTCCCAAAGGAGATGATACGGAAAGGTACAGAATTTAGACTGTTGTGGAGGTTAAGGAATAAAGGACGTTTGTGACGTGTACAGGTGGAGCTCCTGTGGAAAGGTGACTGCAGCATCTGGTTTATGGTTTAAATGAAATAAGCGAAAAACAAATCTATTGGTTTGCTGCAAATACTGATGGCAGTTAAATCCTATGGTCCCTCTGGAGAACAGCTTCTCCCAACCAGAAACAGGCAGAAGCTCATCTTGCACAAATCGAAGCCAGATTTATAACTCTCCCTCAAGAGCCTGTGCTGTGCTGCAGCACTAGAATCTCCTGTTTCCTCTCACTGAGCAGAACGGACAGCTTCGGGCCTGCACGGAACTTCTCAGAGAATTGCTTTCGGAGAAGCCGTGGGTCTGGCCTTAGCCCTGCCCTGTCACCCATGGCTCAGGGCCCACTCTCTGGGGACTGGAGTGTCCATCTCTTTTCAAAAATGTCTCAGGAATTCTGGGGTGATGTGGGGCTATTGGGGCCAGGACTTCCATGAGAAGCTCTGTTGGAGTTTTTTTTTTCTTTCTTTCTTTCTGTTTTTTTTTTTTTTTGAGACGGAGTCTCGCTCTGTCACTCAGGCTGGAGTGCAGTGGCGCGATCTCAGTTCACTGCAACCTCTGCTTCCCGGGTTCAAGCGATTCTCCTGCCTCAGCCTCCCGAGTAGCTGGGACTACAGGTGCCCGCCACCACACCCAGCTAATTTTTGTATTTTTAGTAGTGACGAGGTTTCACCATGTTGGCCAGGATGGTCTCAATCTCTTAACCTCGTGATCTGCCCACCTCGGCCTCCCAAAGTGCTGGGATTACAGGCATGAGCCGCCACTCCCGGCCACTCTGTTGGGATTTTGACTAGAATTGTGTTGAATTATGGATTAGTTTGGGTAGATAGGTGTCTTTATAATACAGTCATGTGCCACAGAACATTTCAGTCAGCAGCACGCTGCATATATGAGTAGTCTCATAGATTATAATGGAGCTGAAAATTTTATATGACCTAGTATGGTTGTGTACAACACTGTAGTCACAAGTCTGTGGTGATGCCGGTGTAAACAGACCCGCCGCGCTGCGGTTCGTGTGGAGGACAGCACGTGTGGCTGTGAAGGGTGCACGGTGTAAACAGACGCGCTGCGCTGCGGTTCGTGTGCAGGACAGCACGTGTGGCCGTGAAGGGTGCACGGTGTAAACAGACGTGCTGCGCTGCGGTTCGTGTGCAGGACAGCACGTGTGACCGTGAAGGGTGCACGGTGTAAACAGACGCGCTGCGCTGCGGTTCGTGTGCAGGACAGCACGTGTGACCGTGAAGGGTGCACGGTGTAAACAGACGCGCTGCGCTGCGGTTCGTGTGCAGGACAGCACGTGACGCTGGTGTAAACAGACCTGCCGCGCTGCAGTTCTTATGGAGAACAGCACATGTGGTTGTAAAGGGTGCACGGCACTTGATCATGATGATGGTACACGACTATTTCAGTGGTTTATTATTCACTCTACTATAGTTTTTATCGTTTAGCGTGCACTTAGTTAAAAAAAAATGCCTTGAAGTCAACTTTTAGAGTTTGTGGTGCCGTTGTTTCTCTTTGGTTAGAATTTGCCTCCTTCATCCATCCAGTCTATTTCTTGTAAATGATGTATAGCCGTTTGGCTTATATTTTAAATCTAGTCCAAACACCCGTCTTTTGTTTAGCAGGATTGTTACAGTCATTGATGAGATTGCCGATGCAATAAGAGGGTTTAGTTCATCATCTCATGTTCTGCTCGTCTTATAACCTTTTTTTTTTGGAGACGGAGTTTCACTCTTATCACCCAGGCTGGAGTGCAATGGCACGATCTCAGCTCACGGCAGCCTCCACCTCCCAGGATCAAGCAATTTTCCTGCCTTGGCCTCCTGAGGAGCTGGGATTACAGGCATGAGCCACCACGCCCGGTTAATTGTTGTATTTTTAGTAGAGATGTGGTTTCACCATGTTGGCCAGGCTGGTCTTGAACTCTTGACCTCTCATGATCTGCCCGCCCCAACTTCCCAAAGTGCTGGGATTACAGGCCTGAGCCACTGCGCCAGCCTCGGCATGTAAGCTTTTCTGTTGTCCTCTCTGTCTTCATGTTCCCCACACCTACTACTCTGTGTGTTTTTGTTAACATTTGGATGGATATCTTCCTGCCCTTGCCCTGATGTTTCTGTCTCTCCAAGTGTGTCAACTTTATGGAAGGAAAATGGAAAGGCAATAAACCACACACTTTTAAAGCATATGTTTTCATAAGTCTTGTATGTACACACCCATGACCATCACAATTACGGTAGTGCACTTTCCACTGGTACCAGAAGTCTCCTTGCCCTCCTGTTCCCCTCCCACCTGTCTCTGCACAATCCGCCACATTCCTAAGGAACCATACATCTACCTCTTTCACTGTAGATTAGTTTGTGTTTTGTAAAATTTGACATAAAAGGGCTCAAGCAGTATGCTCTCTTCTTTGTCATCTTCCACCGCATGTAACTGCTTTGACATGTTGTTGAATGTATCAGTATTTATTCCTTTTTCACTGCCTAGTAGTTATCATTATATGGATGTACTACCTTTTGATGGGCATTGGGGTTGTTTGCAGGTTTGAGCTATTACAGATAAAACTGCTGTGAACATTCATGTACGAGTCTTTGTTTGGACATACATTTTTTATTTCTCTCAAAATACCTAAGAGTATTTTGAGGCTCTGTAGTTAGGAACATAAACATTTAGGATTATGTCCTCTTGACGAGTCAATCCCATCATCGTTGACCCTCTTTGTTCCTAGAAATATTCTTTGCTCCAAAATCTACTTACATTAATATTGGCACTCCAAGGCCAGGCGCGGTGGCTCAAGCCTGTAATCCCAGCACTTTGGGAGGCCGAGACGGGTGGATCACAAGGTCAGGAGATCGAGACTATCCTGGCTAACACGGTGAAACCCCGTCTGTACTAAAAAATGCAAAAAACTAGCCGGGCGAGGTGGCGGGCACCTGTAGTCCCAGCTACCCTGGAGGCTGAGGCAGGAGAATGGCGTGAACCCGGGAGGCAGAGCTTGCAGTGAGCTGAGATCCGGCCACTGCACTCCAGCCTGGGCGACAGAGCGAGACTCTGTCTCAAAAAAAAAAAAAATATATTGGCACTCCAGCTTTCTTTTGATTCATGTTAGCATGGTACTTCTTTTTTCAACCTTTTACTTTTTACCTATTCTTTTGTCTTTATTGTGATTTTTCTTGTAGGCATCATATTATTAGGTCACATGTTTTTATTCAATCTGAACATCCCTGCCTGTTTATTGGGGGATTTAGACCATTAACACAATACGATGATGTGTATGGTTAGGCTTAAATCTGTCATCTTGCTGTTTGGTTTGTTGTCTCTTTTGTTCTCAATCCCTTTTTCTTCTCTCTTTTTTTTTTCCTTCTGCATTAATCGAGCATTTTTAAATTCACCTTTATCTCCTTTTGTTGGATTCTTAATTATGGTTTTTACTATTTGTTAGTGATTGTTTTAGGGTTTATGTATTATCTTAACTTACCATCGTCAACTTTCAAATGATATTATCCCACTTCATAAATGATGTAAGAACCTAACAGCATTTATTAGGCTCCATTTCTCTCCAATTTTGTCCTGTTGCTGTCAAGTATATTACTTTTCTACATGTTATCAATGTCTCAATACATTGTTATCATTTTTACTTTAAACAGTCAGTTATCATTTAGAGAGATTTTAATACTAAGCAAACATTTCTACATCAGCCCACACAGTTCCTGTTTCCCGTGCTCTTGATTGCTTATGTGGATCCAGATTCATGTCCATCTGGTGGCATTTCTTTCTGTTTCAAGGACTTCATGTAACATTTACTGAAGTGCAAGTCTGCTGCTGGTAATGACTTTTAGCTTTTGTATTTTTGAAAAAGTCTTCCATCTTTTTTTTTTTTTTTGAGATGGCATCTCACTCTGTTGCCCAGGCTGTAGTGCAGTGGTATGATCTCGGCTCACTGCAACCACTGCCCGCCAGGTTCATGTGATTCTCCTGCCTTAGCCTCCCGAGTAGCTAGGACTACAGGTGTGCACCACCACACCCGGCTAATTTTTGTATTTTTTTAGTAAAGACAGGATTTTGCCATGTTGGCAAGGCTGATCTCGAACTCCTAACCTCAGTTAATCTGCCCACCTCAGCCTTCCAAGATGCTGGGATTACAGGCATCAGCCACTACACCTGGCCTCATCTTCATTTTTGAAGGCTACTTTTGCTGGGTGTAGGTTAAGATTTATTCCTTTTTGCCACTTCATTGTCTTCTGGCTTGCACTATTTCTAACAAGAAATCAGCTGTCATTCTTATCTTTGTATTTCTTTACATAATGTGTCCTTTAACTCTAGCTCCTTTTTTTTTTTTTTTTTTAATGAGATGGAGTCTCACTCTGTCACCTAGGCTGGATGCAGTAGCATGATCTCAGTTCACTGCAGCCTCTGCCTCCTGGTTTCCAGCAAATCTCCTGCCCCAGTCTCCCAAGTATCTGGGATTACAGGCATGCACCACCATGCCCAGCTAATTTTCTATTTTTAGTAGAGCCAGGGTTTCACCATGTTGGCCAGGCTGGTCTTGAACTCCTGACCTCGTGATCCGCCCACCTTGGCCTCCCAAAGTGCTGGGATTACAGGCATGAGCCACCATACCCAGCCAATTTCATTCTATTTTTTGAGACAGGGTCTGGCTCTGTCACCCAGGCTGGAGTGGAATGGCATGATCTCTGCTCATTGCACCCCTTTGCCTCCCAGTCTCAAACCATCCCCCCACCTCAGCACCTGAGACCACAGGTGCACACCACCACACCCAGCTTGCTTTTGTATTTTTGGTAGAGATGGGGTTTTACCATGTTGCCCAGGGTGGTCTGAAACTCTTGGACTTAAGCGATCCACCTGCCTTGGCCCCCAAAGTGCTGGATTTACAGGAGTGAACCACCACACCTGGCTCTAGCTCTTTTATTTTCTCTATTTTGCTCATTTTAAGCAATTTGCTTAAAATAGGCGTTTATGTCATTTTCTTCATGTTTCTTATGCTTGGGGTTCATGTAGCTTCTTGGACCTATCAGTTTATAGTCTTCATCACGTTTGAGAAATTTTCAGTCATTTTTTCTTCCAAAACAAAACTTTTTTTTTTTTTTTTTTTTGAGGCAGGGTCTCGCTCTGTAGCCCAGGCTGAAGTGCAGTGGCACAATCACAGATGACGGCAGCCTCAACCTCCTGGGCTCAAGCGATCCTCCCAATCCTCCCACCTCTGCTTCCTGAGTAGCTGGGACCACAAGCTTATGCACCTCCATACCCTGCCAATTTTTTTTTTTTTTTTTTTTTTTTTCTGTAGAGATGGTGTCTCTCTCTGTTTCCCAGGCTGGTCTCAAACTCCTGGGCTCAAGCGATCCTCCCACCTCAGCCTCTCATAGTGCGACAAGTGTGAGCCACTGTGCCTGGCCTTTTCCTTCGATTGTGTGTGTGCCCAAACCCCCACCCAGCACTCCAGTTATGTTTCAGGTCACTTGAAGTCATCCTGCAGCTCTCTGACTCCATGGGATGATTTCCACTTCTCTTTTCTTTTCTTTTCTTTTTTTTTCTGAGACGGAGTTTTGCTCTGTCGCCCGGGCTGGAGTGCAATGGCTGGATCTCAGCTCACTGCAAGCTCCGCCTCCCAGGTTTACGCCATTCTCCTGCCTCAGCCTCCCGAGTAGCTGGGACTGCAGTCGCCTGCCACCTCGCCTGGCTAGTTTTCTTTTGTATTTTTTAGTAGAGATAGGGTTTCACCGTGTTAGCCAGGATGGTCTCATCTCCTGACCTCGTGATCCACCCGTCTCGGCCTCCCAAAGTGCTGGGATTACAGGCTTGAGCCACCACGCCCAGCCTCTTTTCTTTTTTTTTTAAGATGGAGTCTCACTCTACTGCCCAGGCTGGAGTGCAGTGGCACAGTCTCGGCTCACTGCAACCTCCACCTCCTGGGTTCAAGCGATTCTCCTGCCTCAGCCTCCTGAGTGATTACAGGCACACACCACCACACCTGTCTAATTTTTGTATTTTTAGTAGAGACATGGTTTCACCACATTGCCCAGGCTGGCCTTGAACTCCTGACCTCAAGTGATCCACCCGCCTTGGCCTCCCTGAGTGCTGGGATTATAGGCATGAACCACTGCGCTCAGTCCCACTTTCTCTTTTTTCTTTGTTTTTCCTCTTTGTTTTTTGTAGGTTTAATTTTGGATCATTTCTATTGTGCTTTCAAATTCACTAAACTTTTTTTTCTTTCTAGTGATGGATTTGATTTTGTTTTGTTTTGAGGCAAGGCCTTGCTGTTGCCCAGGCTGGAATGCAGTGATGCAGTCTCGGCTCACTGCAGCCTCAACGTCCTGGGCCCAGACAATCCTCTCAGCCTCCCAAGTAGCTGAGACAACAGGCACATATTACCACACTGGGCTAATTTATATATATAATTTTTTTTTTTTTTGAGATGGAATTTCGCTCTTTTTTCCCAGGCTGGAGTGCAATGGTGCAATCTCGGCTCACAGCAACGTCTGCCTCCCAGGTTCAAGCGATTCTCCTGTCTCAGCCTCCCAAGTAGCTAGGATTACATGTACATGCTTCCGTGCCTGGCTAATTTTTGTGTTTTTTAGGAGAGAGGGCTTCATCATATTGGTCAGGTTGGTCTTGAACTCCTGACCTCAGATGATCTGCCCGTCTTGGCCTCCCAAAGTGCTGGGATTACAGGCTGAGTCACTGTGCCTAGCCAATTTTTTACTTTTTTTTTTTTTTTTTTAAAGATCTCACTATGTTGCCCAGGCTGGTCTCAGACTCCTGGCCTCGAGTGGTCCTCCCGCCTCAGCCTCTCAAAGTGCTGGTATTATAGGTGTGAGCCTCCATGCCCAGCCCCAGTGTATTTTTCATTTCAGACATCATAATGCTTATCTCTAAAACTTTGATTGGGTTCTTTTTTGTGTATTTTATGTCTCTACTTAACATGTTCAGTCATTTCTCTAGCTTTTTGAACATGTGAACTTTGGTTGGGTTCTTTTTTGTCTATTTTACATCTCTACTTAACATATTCAGTCATTTCTCTAGCCTTTTGAACATATGGACTTTAGTAACTTTTAATGTCTTTCTCAATGGCTATCATTTGTGTCAATTTGGGGTTAGGTTCAGCTGATTGAGTTTTCTTATAATCATTCCCCCTTTTTTCCCCTTCTCCAAGTTATTGGTAGAGATTCAGTGCATTTTGAGCAAGAACTTAAATCTTGTGAGCAAAAGTTGTTTGATATATGAGGGGAAGCCATCCCAGCAGAGGAAGCACCAGTGCCACGTCCCAAGAAGGAAGAGCATTTGGTGTGCTCAGGGAACAACGGGGGGCTGGTGCTGTTGCTCCAAGAAACCAAAAGGAGTTGGCATTCCTATCAGAACCAACTGCAGATGTTCATCTGTTGTTATTTGTGATGACATTTTACATGCTTCATCTGCAAAAATGTCTTTTTACACAGATAGATACTGCCAAATACTGGTGTCAGTCCATGAGCATATGATTTGGAAGGCATTTATCAAATTCTGCTGATCTATATTTTGAGCTCAGAAAATATATCTACTGCAAATTTGTGTGGGAATGGAAATCTCACTTTCTGTTTTAATTTTAGACACCATGGGAAGTAGATAAAGCAGCTTGACATTACTTTTTTTTTTTTCTTTTTTTTTGAGACGGAGTCTCGCTCTGTTGCCCAGGCTGGAGTGCAGTGGTGCCATCTTGGCTCACTGCAAGCTCCACTTCCCAGGTTCACACCACTCTCCTGCTTCAGTCTCCCGAGTAGCTGGGACTACAGGCTCCTGCCACCACGCCTGGCTAATTTTTTGTGTTTTTAGTAGAGACCGGGTTTCACCGTGTTAGCCAGGATAGTCTAGATCTCCTGACCTCGTGATCCGCCTGCCTCGGCCTCCCAAAATGCTGGGATTACAGGCGTGAGCCACCGCACCCAGTCAGCATTACTTGTGATTCAGACGTTAGTTGTCACCAAAATAACTTTACTGCAATATAAGTTTTGCATGTAAGCACCGTTTGCTTTGTAATGTTGGGTTGAATTCGTTAAGAAATGTTGTCAAGTCAGCAACAAAAATCAATTTCCAAAGTCATTAATTGTGCATTTATTTATTTTAATTAATTAATTTTTTTTTAGAGACAAGGTCTTGCTGTTACCCGTGCTAGAATGAAGTGGTGTGATCATAGCTCACTGCAGCCTTGAACTCCTGGACTCCAGTGATCCTCCTCCAGAGCAGCTAGGACTATAGGCATATGCCACTGTGCCCAGCTAATTTTCTTTTCTTTTCTTTTCTTTTTTTTTTTTGTAGAGATAGGGTCTCACTATCTTGCCAGGCTGGTCTTGAACTCCTCGCCTCAAGTGATCCTCCTAACTCAGCCCCCTAAAGCATTGGGATTTTAGGGCTGAGCCATGATGCCCAGCCCTTTTCAGTGTTTAATAGTGGTTGAGGGAGGTTTTTCTCATGCAGAAAATTTTAGTCTTGGCCCAGAGTTTTCTAAAAAATGACAGTAAAACTTTGCCACTGCTAAGCTGTTGAACTTTGTGTGGTCAGGAATGTGAGAATATGTATCATCGATTTCTGACAAAAATTCATGGAACTAATGATGGCTAAGTCATGAGAGTGCATGAAGTTCATGTTGACGCCACTGTTTCAGTAACTCCTAATAGATGCAAATATTTTTTACAAAGTATCTGCTAATGAATAACACAATCAACATAGGCTTATATTTTCACATGATCTTCAGTTTTCATATGCTTTGTAAGTTTGTCTAAGTAAGCCTTTTCTGATCCATGTATATTCTTAGCATGATCAGTTGTAGTTCATCTTAGTAGATTCCACTTCAGGTCATACAAAATTAGCATTTTCACAACTTATTTGAAAATACTGTGTGTTCCAGTTGTTCCACATAGAAAAAGTGATAGAGGCTAATTTTTCAGTCACTTCAAGCTCAACATTGACTCCTTCAAACACAGCAGTACCAGTAACATCTGTCAGCTCATCAAGAGCCAAGGAAACCACTGGGGTCCTACGGAAACCACTGGAGTGAGTCCAGTGGAAACCACTGAAGTCCAGTGGAAACCACTAGGGTCTGATGGAAACCACTGGGGTCTGATGGAAACCACTAGAGTGTGATGGAAACCTCTGGAGTCTGATGGAAACCACTGGAGGGTGATGGAAAACACTGGAGGGCGATGGAAAACACTGGAGTGTGATAGAAACAACGGGAGTCTGATGGAAACCACTGGAGTCTGATGGAAACCACTGGAGTGTGATGGAAACCACTGGGGTCTGATGGAAACCACTGGAGTGTGGTGGAAACCACTGGGGTCCTATGGAAAACACAGGAGGGTGATGGAAACCACTGGAGTGTGACAGAAACCACGGGGGTCTGACGGAAACCACTGGAGTATGACGGAAACCACTGGGGTCCGACGGAAACCACTGGGGTCTGATGGAAACCACTGAGGTCTGATGGAAACCACTGGAGTGTGATGGAAACCACTGGAGTGTGATGGAAACCACTGGGGTCCAACGGAAACTACTGGAGTGTGGTGGAAACCACTAGGGTCCAACGAAAACCACTGGGGTCTGACGGGAACCACTGGAGTGTGGTGGAAACCACGGGGGTCTGATGGAAACCACTGGGGTCTGATGGAAACCACTGGAGTGTGATGGAAACCACTGGGGCCTGACACAAACCTCTGGGGTCCGACGCAAACCACTGAGGTCCAATGCAAACCACTGGGGTCCAACACAAACCACGGGGGTCTGACAGAAACCACTGGAATGTGACGGAAACCACTGGGGTCCGACGGAAACCACTGGGGTCCGACGGAAACCACTGGAGTGTGACGGAAACCACTGTGGTCTGACGGAAACCACTGGAGTGTGACGGAAACCACTGGGGTCCGACGGAAACCACTGGGGTCCTAGGGCTGTTGTGTTGCTCTCACTGTCCTCAATTCCTCAAGCAACTTTTCTTGCCAAAAGGCTAATAGTCTTAAGCAAGTTTATCATCTCTTGACACAGTTTTAGATGCTGTAATCAACACAAGGTCATTAACTTCCCATCAGTGAACAACGAGTGAGTCATGTGAGAACATACATTAGTGTAAGGGTCATTTTTGTGTTTGTAAAGTAATTCTGCCGTGATGAAATGCTCCATTTCAGAGTTTCTGACAGCTGTGTAAGTTGAGTCTATTGTGATGAGTACTTGCTGGAGTAGTGTTGACAGAGTGCTCTGCTAGCATAGCCAGAGCATTACTGCCTCAGGAACATGATACGCATCTAGTTCAATAACAGAAGAGCCCACACTCCACTGGTCTTCAAGAGCATGATATTGAACTCACTTGCAGGGCCTCAGTCAGGTGACCAGTCAGAAACAGCAGGAGGGATGCACTGATACAGATACAGCAGTAGTAGAGATGTCTTTGCCTGTGTGGTTTTCCATATAGACATATTCCATGTTTCTGGCTTTTTGTTCTGTACCATAATTATGTGTTTGAAGATATTGACCACCAGCCAACTTCAACATTTACCACTTGTTTTTTTATTTTGTTTCGTTTTTGAGATGGAGTCTCGTTCTGTTGCCCAGGCTGGAGTGCAGTGGCAAGATCTCAGCTCACTACAACCTCCGCCTCCTGAGTTCAAGCAATTCTCCTGACTCAGCCACCCGAGTAGCTGGGATTACAGGCACCCGCCACCACACCTGGCTACTTATTGTATTTTTAGTAGAGACGGGGTTTCACCATATTGGTCAGGCTGGTCTTGAACTCTTGACGTCAAGTGATCTCCCCACCTTGGCCTCCCAAAGTGCTGGGATTACAGGCGTGAGTCACTGTGCCCGGCCACTTTGCCATTTGCTTATACAACTGATTTTGAAACATTTTTTAAACGACCTTTTTATTTGAGAAGCAGTGTACTTTCATCATAGAAGATATATATAATTACATAAAAGAAAATAAACACTTGTAATAGATATTAGTGCTGTCTACCACAGGCCAAGCACACAAAATTCAAAATGCTCCGTAATCTGGAACTTTTTGAGTGTCAACATGATGCCACAAGTAGAAAATGCCACACCAGACCTGCAGTTAAAACAGTCAGAACTTTGTTTCATGCACAGAATTATTAAACATATTATATAAAATTGCCTTCAGGTTGTGTGGATAAGGTATATATGAAACATAAATGAATTTTGTACTTCGACTTGGGTCCTATTCCAAGATACCTCATTTTGTATATGTATATGTAGATATTCCAAAATCCTAAAAAATCCAAAATCCAAAACACTTCAATCCCAAGCATTTTAGATAAGGGATCATCAGCCTGCATTCATTTTCTGGCATATATCCTTGAGGTTTTTAAAATATTTTACCACAACCGTATTGCAGCAGCCACGTCCTATTTCTCAGTAGGAGCAATGTGCTTACCTAGTCCCTGTCGCCAGACACATGACTGGTCTCCAGCCTACTTGCTGTGTACAAAAATGTTAATCCCTGTCTCCTGAATTCTTGTATATATTTGGGTCAATACTTGGGCTTTCTGTTGCATTCCAGAATCCATCCGTCTACTAGTACCACACTGCTTTAATTATGTAGCTTTTTTTTTTTGAGACAGAGTCGCTCTGTCGCCCAGGCTGCAGTACAGTTGCATGATCTCGGCTCGCTGCAAACCTCCTTCTCCCGGGTTCAAACGATTCTCTTGATACGGTGACCACAGGCATGTGTCACCGTACCGGCTAGTGTTGGGGTTTGTTTGTTTGAGACAGAGTCTCACTTTGTCGCCCAGGCTGCAGTACAGTTGCATGATCTCGGCTCGCTGCAAACCTCCGCCTCCCGGGTTCAAACAGTTCTCCTGATACGGTGACCACAGGCATGTGTCACCATACCTGGCTAGTTTTGGGGGGTTTTTTTTGTTTGTTTTTTGTTTTGTTTTGTTTTTGAGACAGAGTCTCACTCTGTCACCCAGGCTGGAGTGCAGTTGAGTGATCTTGGCTCACTGCAAGCTCTGCCTCCCAGGTTCAAGCAGTTCTCCTGCCTGAGCCTCCCGAGTAGCTGGCACTACCGGTGTGCACCACCACACCTGGCTAATTTTTTTTTTTTTTTTTTTTTTTTTTTTTTTGAGACGGAATCTTGCTTTGTTGCCCAGACTGGAGTGCAGTGGCCCGATCTCAGCTCACTGCAAGCTCCGCCTCCTGAGTTTACGCCATTCTCCTGCCTCAGCCTCCCAAGTAGCTGGGACTACAGGCACCCGCCACCTTGCCTGGCTAGTTTTTTGTATTTTTTAGTAGAGACAGAGTTTCACCATGTTAGCCAGTATGGTCTCGATCTCCTGACCTCGTGATCCGCCCGTCTCGGCCTGCCAAAGTGCTGGGATTACAGGCTTGAGCCACCGTGCCTGGCCTACACCTGGCTAATTTTTTATATTTTTAGTAGAGACAGGGTTTCACCATATTGCCAGGCTGGTCTCGAACTCTTGACCTTGTGATCCGCCTACCTCGGCCTCCCAAAGTGCTGGGATTACGGTGTGAGCTACCGTGCCCGGCCCTAGTTTTTGTATTTTTCATAGAGATGAGGTTTTCCCATGTTGGCCAGGCTGGTCTCGAACTCCTGACTTCAAGTGATCCGCCCACCTCAGCCTCCCAAAGTGCTGGGATTACAGGCATGAGCCACCATGCCCAGCCTAATTACGTAGCTTTATATTACTGTTTATATAATCCTTTCTGGATTACTTCTCAGCTATTTTTACATGGGGCTTTTTGCAGGGAGCAGAGTAGGGGATGAACATACCAAACATTCTTAAGTTCTGAAAGCACTCCTGCTGGAAATTTTTCTTCAGCTGCCTACTGTTGCCACTTAATGAAATTATTATTAGAATTATATGGCTCAGCGTGGTGGCTCATGCCAGTAATCCCAGCACTTTGGGAGGCCAAGGCAGGTGGATCACCTGATGTCAGGAGTTCGAGACTAGCCTGATCAACATGGCAAAACCCTGTCTCTAATAAAAATACAAAAATTAGCCAGGCGTGGTGGCGGGCGCCTATAGTCCCAGCTACTTGGGAGGCCAAAGCAGGAGAATTGCTTGAACCTGGGAGATGGAGGTTGCAGTGAGCCGAAGTCAAGATCACACCACTGCACTCAAGCCAGGGTGAGAAAGTGACACTCCATCCTCCCGTCAAAAAAAAAAAAAAAAAAGACATTAAACGTATTAACTAATTTAGAAAGAAGTCATCTCTTTATGTTTATTGAATTTTCCCATTCAGGAGTGTGTTTCTCTGTTATGTATTCAAGTCTTGCTTTGTGTGTCTCAACAAGACTTGACAATTTTAATCACACTGATACAGCACATTCCTCACTGACCTGTGCCTAGTACTTTTGTTGTTACTGTTGTTTTAATAAAGGTGAGCTTGGTTTCCAGCCAGTCACCACCACACAGCACAGCCTCTGATGGCAGGTGGCACGTGAACGAAGTCTCTCCACACTGCTGCTCGTTTCTCATTCGATTGCTTTAATTTCTCTAGGCTGACAACTGATGATCAGTTGTATGTCTTCCTTTCAAATATTTGAATCTTTTGTGTTTTTTTTTTTTCTTGTCCAAATGCATTGCCTAGCACTTCCAATATTGTATTAAACAGTGGTGGTAAGGATAAATAAGTCTTGCGTTGACTTTCGTGGGTTTGCTCTCAGCCTTTTGCCGCTGAATGCGTTGAAGGCCTTGAGTTTAATTTGGATATTCTTAATCAGATTAAGTAAATTTTCTTCTACTTCTGGACCACTGAGAGTTGTTTTAAATCATAAATACTTACCGGTTTGATCACATACCTGTGAATATCTGTCGGGATAATCGCCTACTCAGCCATTCATTTCACAGATATTTGTTATGTTCCAGACCCTGACCGTCAGCAGTCACAGTCTCCAAGGGTATTTCTAACCAAGCTTCCTTCCCAGGTCATCTTTCTATGTCTGGCTGAAGCTGTGATTCTCACTAACCCCATCTCTGTGCCCTTAGAACAGTAGCCCCAGCTCCAGTGGTTCAAGCTTCTGAAATCCAGATGTCCCAGCCACCCCCTGGCCTCTGGATGGGCCACAGTGGTGTGTCCCTGCTGGAAGGAGGTGGACTCAGGGCAGAAGATGAAGAATCCAGCCTGTGGGCAGGAACCAGGTTATTTCCAGGAAATTGAGGTGGCAGTGCCACATTCTTAAGTCATGGAGAGGCTGGTTATGGTATTTTTAAATGATTGCGCTTACATTCATGTCTCTTTCATTTTACTGTATTTCAGTTCTTCACCACCGGGAGTGTTTCTTGAGAAGGACTATGAGATTTACCGGGATTACAGTGTGGACGGCCAGCTTCTTCACTACAGGTAGAACCCGTGTCTCAGGCGTGGCCCTGTTTGCTGATGGGAGGGTGGGCTCCTCAGCGAGCCAGGTTCACTGCGAGCGGGAGGTGTGTGGCGCGTAGCAGCAACACCACAGGGCCAGAGCTGGAAAGGCCGTGGAGGCCACAGTGCCAGGGGCCTGGGCAGAAGCCCCTTAGAGCTGCCCCAGGTCTATGCCCCAGAAGCCCCATTGGCAGCCCCTGTCTAGGAACTTTGTCTCTGCCTAGCTTAAGCAGCCTGGAGCCTGAGGGGCTTCCCTCCTGCTGATGGAGCGGCAAAGTGCTGGAGGGTCCTCAGTTAGGTCCACCCCTGGCAGCTCAGGCCACATGTGCCAAAGCACTTGCCAGGCCCGCCTGGAAGGTTGGCGCTAGTCACAGTGGAGAGGTGAGCTTTGGCTTCCAGTAGTCCTGGGTCAGCCTCACAGACTGCTGGAAGGTTCTGGAGACCCCCCTCAAGACCTACTGCCTTCACACTGGGGGGGCAGGGCACTCCCTCCACCTCCCAGGAGGTCCGGGCAGGGGCAGGCACCTGGATTTCTCCTCCTTGGCCGGGTGGTGACCAGTTGGCTGCAGGAGATGCAGGGCCAGGGCCAGCTGCTGTTTCTGTAGGGGGTGGGTGTCCGCAGCATGGACCACCCAGGAGCACTGTGGTGCTGGGAAGGAACTGGAGGACCCGAAGGGACTCTGGCATTTTGCACGGACGATTGAACAGCTGGAGCTTGGAAGTGGTGACGGTTTGTTTCTTACGTTTGTGTTTGTTGAACATTAGGGTTGCGACAGGGATTTAGAGGCTGCCCTGGTCCCAGCAGTGTGGCTGTTGGATGGAGGACAGGTTTTATAGCCTTCCCGAGCTTCCGTTTCCTCATCAGTGAGATGGATCTGGGCAGCTGACTCCGTGGTCAGTGCAAAGTGACAGAGCTCGTAGTGGAAGGACCACCCCACTGTGGCAGGTCAGGTCCTGGCTCTGGTCACCGTCCTTGGGGCTTCTCGCAGACCCACCATGTGCTTAGTGGACCAGCACGACTGCATCCTTCATGGCGGACGGGCCCACCTGGTCTTTGCCAGGCACCGCCTCAGCTCTGCCATCACCAGGGTACCATTCTCCCCAGAATCAAGAGTCTGACTCGCTGGCAGTATCCCTGAGCTCATCTGCAGCTCCCACAGAGCTTTCAGGGAAGCACGTGTGCCAGGTGAGGTGAGGAGGACCTTCTGGCCTCTCTGGGGATGTCAGGAGTGGGGATGGGCTGCTGAGCTAACCCTGCCCCAGCGTCCTGCCCCTCGCACCTGCCAGGCCATTCTGGTGGCTCAGCCTCCTTCAGTCCCATGGAGCCAATTCTGGCCCCACAAGCTGACGTACCAGGTCTTGGTCTCCACGAAGGTCCAGGGATCCTCCCGGAGGTCCACAGCCCCCGCAACCCTCCAGTGGCTGCGCTTCCTGTGGCCTCTGCCTCTGCTGTGCCTTTGGCCCCTCTCAGAGGCTGGCACCTTTCACCTGGCTGGTGATTCAGCCTGATGAAGATCTCTGTTCAGACCACGAGTGTGTCCATATGCTGGCCAGGCCCCCCGACACAGGGCCAGCAGCTGCACCTCTGGGCCATAAACTAGTGGCTGGGAGGAGACAGCCCACATCAAGCTGTGTGTGGAGTCATCAGGCTTCCTCTGCACCTGGCTGGGAGGAGACAGCCCACATCGAGCTCTGTGTGGGGCATTGGGCTCCCTCTGGACCTGGCAGGGAGCAGAGGCCTTGCCACTGCATTGGGCGGCCCAGCCCAGCGTTTTCTGTGAGTAGTGCTATGCATCCCTGAGGGCGATCCCGGGCCCTTGGCCAGTGTGGTGGTGGCAGCCTGGCCTCCTCCAGTGACCTGGTTGGGGGCTGCTCCACACCAGGCAGCTTGGCCACCTCCTCATGCCCCTCCCCTGTCACTGTCGTCCTGTCACTGAGACCTTGGGACAGAGGTTCAGTGGTGTCTGGAAGAAGAAGACACTGGGTCCACAGGGGGATGAGGGAGGCCTGCCAGTGTGCAGCAGCAGGGCACTGCCTCGGGGGGATTTCCGCGCCCTGGGGTGATGCATGCATGTCTGGGGCGGCAGTGCCCTGGGGTGATGCACGCATGTTTAGCTGGGAAGGTGGAGCAGGGCCGGGAAGTGGATAGCCAGACCTGTCCTGAGACGTTCTCAGTCCTTTTTGCCGAAACCTGCGTGCTCTGTGTGTTCTCATGATACGTGGGTGTGGGACTCACCCTCGCCAGATTGGCACTTGTAGATTGGTTGAGAGCAGGCACCCGGTGGAATCTGCCAAGCCAGTTCTCCCTATGATCTAGGGCTTCTGGAAGGAGGGAACTTATCTTCCTTGGGGAGTTAGTGAGAGGGCCTGCCATGCAGCAAGCTGGGCACAATTACAGACGGTGCCAACATCTCCTGGGGTGGAATGTTGAGTGTGCCAGGGTCCCATTGTGGCCGCTCGTAGGCGATACCGCCCTCAGCCAACCTGGACTCCCATCAGGAGTGAAGCTTCCCTCTGGACATGCTGGAGGCCTAGGTGTGAGCTGCCACAGCCATGCGGGTGCTTCTGGGAAGTGGGAGGAGAGCTGGTGTCCAGCCCCACGCCAGCCCCTCAGGGGCTGAGAGCAGAACAGATGAGAGCCAGCCGGGCCTGCTGGGCTCGGGAGGCCTTGGAAGCCCCACTCTGCCCCCAGACCATGCCTGGTGCTTCCTTCCACAAGCTGCCATCAGCATAATGGGCCAGTGTGATGCCATGTGAGATGGCAAGAAATAAAGTCCCTGTGAAATAAATTATATGGACGCAGGTCACTCAGGAAAAAGAAATTATAAACAAAAGCCAGGGAGCTGACCCAGCCCTGAGTTGCAGCGAAGGCATCCTACTACCTCAGCCTGGTAAAAGTACATTGCTTCTGGTGTTCTCTGCATATTGAGATAGGAAAAAAAAAAATGTCACCAGCTGGATACCAGCACTCAGGGTATCAAGAGACCACACCTAGAACAGCAGGGATAGCAGTGGGGTCGCCCTGGCAGGCAGCCTGGCAGGGTCACACCCAGAGGGAACACATATGAGTGTGAGGTCACAGGGGGACCCAGGGCCTGGAGGATTGAAGTTGTTTTTCAAGCATCATTTCAGACGAATGGTTTCTTGTTCTGTGTGAGTATAACTGTGTCTGTACTTCGGAGCTCTGGCGGAGTGTTTTCCTCGGAAACCTGCGGCATTGGCTTGGGAGCCTGTCAGCTGCTGCCGCCGCCCACTTCTCCCGGCTCCATCCAGGCTTTGCATGCACAGCAGCCGTTTCTTAGAAGCGAAAGCAGCAGAGAAGCGCTTCTGGCTGTGGTTTTGTTTCTGCTTTGGTTTATGTGCAGCGCTCCCAATTCTTCCTCCAAAAATAGGCTCTGGGAGAAACAGCCCTCAAGGCCCTGAGTGTCATCCTGTCCTCTGTCACTGAGTCTGCCCTGCCCGCCTGACTTCAGCATTTTCAGAGGCCACGACCGCTCTTAAGATTTTCCAGCTTCCCTTGCAGTTTGGAAGTGTCCACTGAACAACCTGTGTTGTGATGTTTGATTTCTGTTTTATTGAGAGATGGGGGAGATGGTCTTTCTGCACTGGTGCCCCTGTCCTACAGAGGTATGGCAGGGAGGGTGAGGAGGAGAAGGACAGGTTAGAGAAGGGGGAGGAGAGAGAGGCCTGGGGTTCCACTTGCCCCAGAGACATGGGAATGAGCTGGGCTCAGGAAGAGGGGCTGTGAAGGCCCGTCGGGGAGGCCAGACCAGCTGAAAGGGCAGACATTGCCCAGGAGGAAGCCCAGCAGGGGCAGCTGAGCCACGGGTGCTGTTTAGTGCTCCCCAGGGGCCCGGGACAAGCTCAGCCAACTAGGGGTGAGAATTACAGTCGGCGGGGCCTGGAGACTGGATGTGATTTGGGGGAGCTGAGGAGAAGGGCCAGGCGATGGGGTTGGGGAAACGCAGGCTCAGGAGCTGCCCCAGGGAGAGAGCGGAGCTGCCTAGATGGCAGAAGGGTGGGTGGGGCAGAGCGAGAGACCTCTTAAGAGACACTCTGGGCACCATAGGGCATGGTCCTCACCTAGCGTGGTCCTCACCTAGCTACCACGGGGTCTGTGCTGCATGGCCTGGGGAGAGTGTCTGGGCCTCTCGGGGCTTCCCCATCTGTGACTCAGGTGCTCGGCATGGGGGCAGGTCCTCTGGCCTTCTTACCTTTCTTCATCTCTGCCCCAACTGGGCAGAACCCCTCTCCGTTCCTGGGATAGAGTGTGGCATCTGACCAGCAAGCCTTTCCCGTGCCCTCACCTCCCGTCACACTTACCCCACCCTCCCGGCCACCTGCCAGCCCCCATCCTCCCTCAGCAACCCTAGACGGACAGCAGAAAGGCGCCTCCCTGGGGACACAGCAGGGCACCCTGTGCTGGGACCGTGTGCCAGCCCTTCCCTAGGCCTGGCCCAGGCCTAAGGCAGTATCTGTTAAGTGGTAAAAAGAGTCACAGATATGTGAAACTGGTGGTTCACATTTACCAAGGGTTTTCTGTGTCAGTGCTGAGCTCAGGGCCTTACTACATGCACATTGTTTTGTTGAATCTTCATCATAACTGAGGAGGAAACTGAGGCAGAAAGATATTAAGTGAAATCTGAGCCTTTGCAGCCACAGAGCAACAGACTGGAGTTCAACCCCAGATCTCCTGAACTCTGGAGCCCTTTACCCCTCAGTGTCCCCAGGCCATGGAGGGGTTGACACCACAGCTGGCCCTCAGGGTTTGGTGGCCCCTGCCATGCTGGCTGCCACCATCCACTCTGCCTGGCTAGCCCCTGGTGTCAGATTGGGAGCAGCCTCCAGCAGCCACGAGCAGAAATCCCGGGAACAGGCACCTGCACTCTGCCCCTGGCTGCTGCCCTGACTTCTCGCCTGGGTGGTGTGGCCATGCTGAGCGGGCCCACAGCCCAGTGTTCTGGAGCAGATTGCCGCCCGGCCAGCAGGTCAGGGGGTGCCATGTCTTCCTGGTCTTGCCTCAACAACCCCCCAGGCAATGGAGAATGTGGCCTTGTCCAGAAAGACCCCACATCAATCAGAGGGACACAACTGGCTTGTAAAATGTGTGGGGTTTCTACTTTTTTTGTTGTTTGTTTTAGAGATGGGGTCTCACTGTGTTGCCCAGGCTGGTCTCAAACTCCTGGCTTCAAGTGATCCTCCCACCTCAGCCTCCCCGAGTGCTGGGATTACAGATGTGAGCCACTATGCCTGGCCAAATTCCTGGGGCTCTTTGTATTTATTTATTTATTTATTTATTTTTATTTTTTATTTATTTATTTTTTTTTTTTGAGATGGAGTCTCGCTCTGTGGCCCAGGCTGGAGTGCAGTGGCCGGATCTCAGCTCACTACAAGCTCTGCCTCCCAGGTTCACGCCATTCTCCTGGCTCAGCCTCCCGAGTAGCTGGGACTACAGGTGCCGCCACCATGCCCCGTTAGTTTTTTGTATGTTTTAGTAGAGATGGGGTTTCACCAGGTTAGCCAGGATGGTCTCGATCTCCTGACCTCGTGATCCACCCATCTCGGCCTCCCAAAGTGCTGGGATTACAGGCTTGAGACACCGCATCCGGCCTTTATTTTTATTTATTTACTTTTTTTAAACAGGGTCTCACTCTGTCACCCAGGCTGGAGAGCAGTGATGCGATCATGGCTCACTGCAGCTCTGGCCTCCCTGAGCTTAAGCCATCCTCCCGCCCCAGCTTCCTGAGTAGCTGGGACTACAGGAGCACACTACCATATTTGGCTAATTGTTTTTTGTTTTTATTTTTTATTTTTTTTATTTATTTATTTTTTTTTTTGAGGCGGAGTCTTGCTCTGTCGCCCAGACTGGAGTGCAGTGGCCAGATCTCAGCTCACTGCAAGCTCCGCCTCCCGGGTTTCCGCCATTCTCCTGCCTCAGCCTCCCGAGTAGCTGGGACTACAGGCGCCCGCCACCTCGCCCGGCTAGTTTTTGTATTTTTAGTAGAGACGGGGTTTCACCGTGTTAGCCAGGATGGTCTCGATCTCCTGACCTCGTGATCCGCCCGTCTCGGCCTCCCAAAGTGCTGGGATTACAGGCTTGAGCCACCGCGCCCGGCCTGTTTTTTGTTTTTATAGAAATGGGGACTTGCTCTGTTGCCTGGGCTGGTCTTGAATCCCTGGACTCAAGTGATCCTCCTGCCTCAGCCTCCCAAAGTCTTTGGATTACAGACGTGAGCCACTGTTCCCAGCCATTCCCTATTTTTAAGCTACCTCGTTTGTAGTATTTTGTTATAGAAGCCTGAATGGACTAAGACAGTGCGTTTAAGAGCAGATTAAACATAGCTGAATAGAAAAGTAGTAAACTGGAAGGCAGCCGAGAAGAAAATATTCTGAAGTGTGGAGTTGCCAAGCGATGGAAACTGCTGCAGAACACAGCATGAAAACCACGTGGGGCTGGGCGAGGTGGCTCACACCTGTAATCCCAGCACTTTGGGAGGCCAAGGTGGGCGGATCACAAGGTCAGGAGTTCGAGACCAGCCTGGCCAACATGATGAAACCCCATCTCTCTACTAAAAATACAAAAATTAACTGGGCGTGGTGGCACATGCCTGTAATCCCAGCTACTCAGGAGGCTGAGGCAGGAAAATCACTTGAACTTGGGAGGCGGAGGTTGCAGTGAGGCAAGACTGTGCCACTACACTCCAGCCTGGCAACAGAGCGACAGAGCGAGACTCTGTCTCAGAAAAACAGAGTGGTGTACAGTAAGAAAGAGTGCAGTTGGATTCCCAGAAGAGAGAGGAAACAGGGTAAAAGTAACATTTGGAAATTGTAGAAGATGTCAGGCCCCAGATGTACAAAGTGCTATGCGTCCCAAATAGAGAAGCACACCCAAGTGGCCTCCAGGAGATGGAAGGTTGCAGAGGGGCCTCTCATCTCTCCCTGGCAGCATCCTGGGTCCAGCACCCTGCGTGGCAGGCACGACTGTGGACACAGGACCAGTGCTGACCTTGGGCCTCCAGGGGTGGAGCACGTGTGGGCATAGCTTCCGCAGTGCTGCCCAGGGCAGGGTCTCTCCCTTGTTGCGGATGAGGGAGTGGGGCTCATGCACTGGGTTGGCAAGACTGGTGAGGACGCAGACAGCGTGACTCAGGGAACTGTGGTGCCCTTAGCCAGGTGCGGGTGTTAGATGTTGGGGTGAGCGTGGTGACTGGGGCAGGGTCAGAGGAGGACAGTTAGTCTGTTTGGAGCTCACAGGAGTTCCCAGTTGGAAAATGGGGCCGTGGGATGCTGGTGGTGCGCCCTGCTCCTGCTGGGCTCACCTAGACCGCTGGGACGGGTCCAACGCCACCGCTCAGCAGGAACACAGGGCCCAGGAGCCTGCCTGGCAGCTCAGGCAGCTCGGGCGACACCTGCACAGCATCCACAGTAAGGGCCGCGGTAAGGCCGCCCCCGGTTCTAGTTATAGAAGCAGCTCTGTGCGAGGTCAGGGGCGGGGATGAGAGCAGACAGATGCCTGGTCGTGGGCGGCAGCTCCAGGAGAGCCCCAGAGGGAGGGCTGCGAGGGCTGGGGCAGGGCAGGTGTGAGGGGCTCCAGGGCACAGGGCCCCAGTGAGGAGGATGTACAACAGAGGGTTCGTGGGAGCCGCAGGCAGGCAGTCACCTGTGCCCGTCCATCCCCCACGCAGGACCTCCTCGCTGCGGTGGAACTTGGGCGCCAAAGAGCGCATGCTCATCAAGGTCGCTGACCGCGAGCCCAGCTTTCTCGCCGCCCAGGGCAATGGCTACGCCCCGGACGGCCCGCCTGGGGTCCGCTCGCGCAGACCCTCCGGCAGCCAGCACTCGCCCAGCCTGCAGACCTTCGCCCCGGAGGCTGACGGCACCATCTTCTTCCCAGAGAGGAGGCCATCACCCTTCCTGAAGAGGGCCGAGCTCCCCGGGAGCAGCTCCCCGCTGCTGGCCCAGCCCCGAAAGCCCTCCGGGGACTCGCAGCCCTCCTCCCCGCGCTACGGCTATGAGCCCCCGCTCTACGAGGAGCCCCCAGTGGAGTACCAGGCCCCCATCTACGATGAGCCCCCCATGGACGTGCAGTTCGAGGCTGGCGGGGGCTACCAGGCCGGCTCTCCCCAGCGGTCCCCGGGCCGCAAGCCCCGGCCGTTCCTCCAGCCCAACAAGCAGGGTCCCCCCTCGCCCTGCCAGCAGCTGGTGCTCACCAAGCAGAAGTGCCCCGAGCGCTTCCTGAGCCTGGAGTACAGTCCGGCCGGCAAGGAGTACGTGCGGCAGCTGGTCTATGTGGAGCAGGCGGGCTCCAGCCCCAAGCTGCGCGCCGGCCCACGGCACAAGTACGCGCCCAACCCCGGCGGGGGTTCCTACTCCCTGCAGCCCAGCCCCTGCCTGCTGAGGGACCAGCGCCTGGGCGTCAAGTCCGGAGACTACAGCACCATGGAGGGACCTGAGCTGCGGCACAGCCAGCCGCCCACGCCGCTGCCACAGGCCCAGGAGGACGCCATGTCCTGGTCCAGCCAGCAGGACACCCTGTCCTCCACAGGCTACTCCCCGGGCACGCGCAAGCGAAAGAGCAGAAAGCCCTCTCTGTGCCAAGCCACCAGCGCTACCCCCAACGAGGGCCCCGGGGACCTGCTTGTGGAGCAGCCCCTGGCCGAGGAACAGCCCCCGTGCGGGACCAGCCTCGCTCCTGTGAAGCGAGCGGAAGGTGAGGCCGACGGGGCGCGGGGCGCGGCCGAGCCCTTCCTGGCACAGGCTCGGCTCGCCTGGGAGGCGCAGCAGGCCCATTTCCACATGAAGCAGAGGAGCAGCTGGGACTCCCAGCAGGACGGCTCTGGCTACGAGAGCGACGGCGCCCTGCCACTGCCCATGCCCGGGCCGGTGGTGCGGGCCTTCAGCGAGGACGAGGCGCTGGCCCAGCAGGAGAACAAGCACTGGAGGAGGGGCACCTTTGAGAAGCTCGGCTTCCCCCAGATCCTACTGGAGAAGAGCGTCTCCGTGCAGACCAACCTGGCCTCGCCAGAGCCCTACCTCCACCCCTCACAGGTGAGGGCCCAGCGGGCGGGGCTGAGCCTGAGAGCCTGGGGCCAGCGCAGTCAGAGTGGGCCCCGTGGGCTGGGCACAGGAGACCTGGCGTCCAGCGCGTGCACACAGCACACAGAGTTCTGAATCCCTGTGCCTCCGGGGCCCTGGGCACTCCAGCGGGCTGTCAGGGCTCAGCCGGGAGTCCACGAGGAGGCCCCTGTGGGGTGTGGGCTGCTGGGGGTTCCCTGGCAGTGCCTTCCTCATCCTGGGGGCACCTGGGAGCTGGAGGCCACACCCTGACTCCAGCAACAGAACAGAGGTAGCCTCAGCAGACTGGGAGGGTGGTGGCCACCAGAGCCGTGGACTGGGCTCCTGAGGAGCGGGCAGCCAGGGTGTCGGGGGCTCCCTGGTGTTTCTCAAAGCCAGTCTCCGAGGCTCCCTCAGGTAGGAAGAACTGCTGAGGGGTCAGAGGCCCCAGGAATTCAGGGATGTTGTACCCAGCCGGGGGCCTCTGGCACGTTCCCCACCTGGCTCCTGGAGCTGATGGAGACCAGATCCCGTGGAGGCCACGTGCACCTCTGTCCAGCATCTCCGTCCTTGTTCTCACCTCCTGACCCTGGCCTTTCACACTGGTCGGCTGCAGACACAGGAAGCCTCTGCCTCACAGGGTGAGGCCTAGTGTCTGAGGACCCAGGAGGGTGGAGGAAGAACCCAGGGAGCTTCCTGGGGTGGGGAGGCCTCGAGGGCCTGGGTGGCCTTCATAGTCTCCAGGATGGAGACCTCAGAACAGCTTCCAGGCTGTGCGTCCACTGCTCAAGATGCAGGAGGACAAGAGGACAGAGAGGCCCAGGGTGCGTGGACCAGGGTCCTCTCAGAGCAGCAGGCAGGGAGAGGCCTCCTGGAGGTCGGCCTGGGGTGAAGGCTGGAGGAAGGGCCTGGGGTCCCAGCAGTGAAGGGATTGGGAACCAGGCAGCACTTTTACCTGGTGTGAACTGCAGCCTTTCGTGCCTGAACAAGGGCACTGACACTTCTCAGGGGGTGGCAGAGTAAGGTCAGCCCCCTGGGGATGCCAGCGGATACTCCCCTTCCTCCTGCTTCACCCTCAGCCAGGTCACCTGGGTCACCCATCAGCAGGCTGCCCTGCCACACCCTGGGAGTACAGGGCTCCAGAGCCCCAGCCGCATCTGTGGACAGGCTGGGCTCCCCTGGGCCTCCCCCTCAGGCAGCCTTGTGGTGAGCAGGGCAGGCCTCTCACCTGACTGGCTCTGGTGGGGCCCCAGCTCACACTTCTGGGGACTGTGGCCCAGTGAGCCCAACTGCCTGGCCCTCCTCCACCCCCTAACAGCCCAGTCCCATTTGTCCTTCTCAGTCTGAGGACCTCGGTGCCTGTGCCCAGTTCGAGAGCAGCCGGCAGAGCCGCAGCGGCATTCCCAGCTCCAGCTGTGTCTTCCCCACCTTCACGCTGCGCAAGCCCTCCTCGGAGACGGACATCGAGAACTGGGCCTCCAAGCACTTCAACAAGCACACTCAGGGCCTCTTCCGGCGGAAGGTGTCCATCGCCAACATGCTGGCCTGGAGCAGCGAGTCCATCAAGAAGCCCATGATCGTGACGAGCGACCGGCACGTGAAGAAGGAGGCCTGCGAGCTCTTCAAGCTGATTCAAATGTACATGGGTGACCGGCGGGCCAAGGCCGACCCGCTGCACGTGGCCCTGGAGGTCGCCACCAAGGGCTGGAGCGTGCAGGGCCTGCGGGATGAGCTCTACATCCAGCTGTGCCGGCAGACCACTGAGAACTTCCGCCTGGAGAGCCTGGCCCGCGGCTGGGAGCTCATGGCCATCTGCCTAGCCTTTTTCCCGCCCACTCCTAAGTTCCACTCCTACCTGGAAGGCTACATCTACCGACACATGGACCCCGTCAACGACACCAAAGGTAAGGCCATGCACGGGCTCTGCCTCCAGCTCAGGTAAGGGCAGTGGAGCGGGCTCCTACTGTGCTGGGTGGCAGCTGGTGAAGTCTGGCGGCCCTCCACACAGGGCCGTGGCTTGACACACACCTCCCGAAACACCCCACATCCTGTGTGGCCTCTTTCTGGAGCCCCACCTAGCACTGAGGCGAGGAGCTCCGGAGCCCTGGCAGACACGAGGGCGTGGGACCTCGATGGCCGCATCCACTCTGCTCCAAGCCCACTACAGGCAGTCCCGCTCCCTGACAAGGGCAGGCACGAAGAGGCTGAGGGCAGAGCAGCCGTGGTCAGGGCCCTGCATGCCTGCTGCACTCGCCTTCTGCTGTCCGTGGCCTAGAGGGATTACCACCCTGGCAAGACCCAGGTTGTCTGTTCTGGGCATGATCCTGGCAGAAGGCTCCTGTGAGCAGGCAGCAGCTCAGTGACCATGGCTCACATGCAGGTCATGCAGCACCTGAGCTGCCCCGAAGCTGCCCCATGGGGTCGTAAGTTGGAGCTGTCAACCCATCCTGATGGCTGCCTGGAGCAATGTGGGAGGCCAGAGTCTGCCCAGGGCTCTCCAAGACGATGCTTCAGGTGTGCTGGGCCCAGGCCATGGTGCCGTCAGCCGGACAGCCCTGTGTCTGCAGCAAGCCGCCCTCTGCCTCACATTGTGGGTATCTGCAGGGCACAGCCACAGAACTGATGTCCAGAAATGCATGCACGCACACACACATGCACGCATGCACACACACATCCTCCAGGTCAGACATGTCATAGACTGTTCTGTGGTAGTGAGAGCCCACCCTGGTCTCGCCTTTGCCTCTACAGAGATTGAGCCCCTGGTCAGGGCCTTGCTGGGCTTTACCCCTATTACCCCCAGCCCAGGTGTGGGGAAGGTGGCTTGCAAGCTGCTGTGGGCACAGAGGCAGGGTGGAGGCCACAGGGCAAAGGGAGGTTCCTGGGGACAGTGTTGGGTATAGGCACCACCCAGCCCGTCAGCTGTTTGTGGGGAGATTTTGGAAGCCATGCAGTTTCACCCGACTTCTCAACACAAAATCACAGCAGAGGCAGAGCTTGGCAGGTGGCTGGGGGCTCTGCATGTGCAGAGGGGGACCAGAGCAGGGTGCCAGGCAGGCTGGGCTGGCCCGTGAAGCCCAGTCCCTGGTCTTGGGCCCTTCAAGAAGCAGGTGAAGTCCTAGGGGCTGTGCTCCTGTTGGCGTTGTAGTTCACCTCCTCGCCCTCTTCCAAAAGGGCCTGGGAATGTCGTGCCTGAGCTGGAGGCTGTGGAGCTGAGCCCCTGCTGCTCAGCACAGCATGCAGCCCACAGTGGGTACCCAAGAGTAGGCAAGTGAAGGGCCAGGAGACAGCCAGACAAAGGCCTGAGGTTCCTTGGGCCCATCTTGGGCCAGCTGCCTAGCCAGTGTGTGGCTGGACCGTTTCTGCTGTGTGTAAGTAGAGGCTGTGGCCTCCTAGGGGAGTGTGTGCTCCAGGCCACTGCCCTTCACACGTAGGCTCGTGTGCCTTTGTCCTCGTGTCTTATAGCTGTGGGGTCCTGGCCTGCATGGAAAAAGGAATCAGGCTTCAACCTGGGTGGCCATGGCTTCAGAGCTCTGCCAAGGAAGGCCCATGAAGGCCAAGAGCACTGTCTGGGTTGGAGCGACAGCAGGACTGGGGCTCTGTGCAGTCCCACTGGCAGGCAGCCTGCATCTTGGCTGTGGTACTGTGGCCACCCGCACAGCCAGAACCCCATCTCCAGCCCCAGGGTCCACTCCTAGGTTCATCTGTCAGGGTCCCTGATTGACCCTGAGCCCAGAGGAGAGGCCTCTACATACACGGTGGCCATCCCTTCCCAAATGAGCCTCACCCTTCCAGCCAGCCTCCTGCTGCTCAGAAAGACAGGCCCAGCCAGGCACAGCAGCTCACACCTGGAGTCCCAGCACTTTGGGCCGAGGCAAGAGGATCCCTTGAGCCTGGGAGTTTGAGACCAGCCTGGGCAACAAAGTGAGACCCTGTCTTTATGAAAAATGTTATAAAGGAAATTAGCCAGGCGTGGTGGTGCATGCTTGTAGTCCCAAGTACTTGGGAGGCTGAGGTGGGAGGATTGCTTGAGCCCAGGAGGTTAAGTCTGCAGTGAGTCATGAATGCACCACTGCACTCCACCACTCCAGCCTGGGCAACAGAGCAAGACCCCCTCTTTTTTTTGTTTGTTTGTTTGTTTTTGAGATAGAGTCTCACTCTGTTGCCCAGGCTGGAGTGCAGGAGTGCAGTGGTGCGATCTCAGCTCACTGCAACCTCTGCCTCCCGGGTTCAAGCAATTGTCCTGCCTCAGCCTCCCACGTAGCAGGGACCACAGGTGTGCACCACCACACCCGGCTAGTTTTTGTATTTTTAGTAGACATAGGGTTTCACCATGTTGGCCAGGCTGGTCTCAAACTGCTGACCTCAGTTGATCCACTTGCCTCAGTTTCCCAAAGTGCTGGGATTACAAGCATGAGCCATTGTGTCCAGCTAAGACCCCATGGGGGGGGAGGGGAAAAGGGAAAGGAGGAGAGGAGAGGAGGGGAGGGGCGGGAAGAAAGACAGGCCCTATCAGCCAAGGAGGATGTAGGATGTAGCCTGTGCTCTGGAGGGCCAGCTAGGCTACAGCAGAGTTCTTAGAAAAAGGAAACTGTAGCCTGGGGACCCTTGGTGAGGGGCAAAGCTGAGCCTGGTGCATTGCCCTGAGCACCCTGCCTGCCTCAGCCTCAGGAGCCTTTGATTGTCTTATCTCCCAGCACCTACATGACCTGCACTGTGTGGTCCCCACCCTCGGGGACTGAGGCCCCACAAGGTGATGCCCCCAGCTTAGCCTTGTCTCATGGGTGGCCACACCTTCTGGTCTCCTGGCTGGTCCCCAGGACCTCCCTCAACAGGTTCTCGACACAGACATCGAGCGCACCTGGCAGTGGGTATGGTCGCTTCAGCTCTCCCACCTGCTCCACGTCTGTGTATTTTGGAAGGCTGGAGACCCCTAAAGATTTCACTCACTGCTCTTCTTCATGCATCCAGCAAGGTCTCCTGGCTTCCAGCTCATGACAGCAGATAGAACATGGGCATTTGCCTCACCTCCACCTTGAACTCACTAAAATGACAGTGAAGCCTTTTTTTGTTTTTGAGACGGAGTCTCACTCTATCGCCCAGGCTAGAGTGCAGTGATGCGAACTCGGCTCACTGCAAGCTCCGCCTCCCAGGTTGACACCATTCTGCCTCAGCCTCCTGAGTAACTGGGACTACGGGCGCCCACCACCACGCCCGGCTAATTTTTGTATTTTTAGTAGAGACGGGGTTTCACCGTGTTAGCCAGTATGATCTTGATCTCCTGACCTCGTGATCCGCCTGCCTCGGCCTCCCAAAGTGCTGGGATTACAGGCGTGAGCCACTGTGCCCAGCCAGTGAAACCATTTTTTAAAGGCAAAAAAAACAGAAAGGAATGTAAAATGGTATAGCCACTGTGGAAAGTAGTAGGCAGTTCCTCAAATAATTACAAATAGAATTCCCATATCATCTAGCATTTCCACTTCTGGAATGACCCAGAAGAGCTGGGAGCCAAGACTCTTAACGGTGATTTGTACACCCCGTTCCCAGCAGCTTTTATAACTTAAAAGGTGGGAACATGCCAAGGATCCATCAGCAACTGAGTGGAGAAACAGAACGTATCCAGCCACGAAATAGAAAATTATTTCCAGTCTTAAAAAGGAAGGAAGTGTTGACAGGTGCACGTGCATGAACCTTGAGGGCATCATGCTAAAGACAAGAAGCCAGTCGCAGGACAGAGATTGCAGGATTCCACCTCCGTGAGGCCCGAGAGCAGTCAGATTCCCAGAGACGGAGATTGCAGGATTCCACCTCCGTGAGGCCCGAGAGCAGTCAGATTCCCAGAGACGGAGATTGTAGGATTTTACCTCTGTGAGGCCCTAGAGGAGTAAGATTTCCACAGGACAGAGATTGTAGGATTTTACCTCCGTGAGGCCCGAGAGCAGTCAGATTCCCAGAGATGGAGATTGTAGGATTCCACCTCTATGAGGTCCTAGAAGAGTCAGATTCCCAGAGACAGAAACTAGAATGGTGGGTGCCACGACTGGGGGAGGGAGAAGCAGGAAGTGAGGGTTTAATGCGGATAGCGGTCTACTTCGGGAAGAGGAAAAAGTTCTGGAGATGGACAGTGGTGATGGTTGTACAATAGTGTAAATGTACTTAATGTCACAGTACTGTCTATTTTAAAATGGTTAAAGTGGTAAGTTTTATGTTATATGTATTTTACCACAATTTTAAAAACTCACAAAGAAAAAGAAAATGGAAAAGGAAGAACAACTGTTTTAGAAGCTGGAGCATGTGGACCAAAAACGGTGAATCCTGGGCAGATGGTGGGAAAACGGAAAAGCTAAAGCAGGCAGCAAACCCTTAAAAGCTCCAAAGTGGGTAGAGCCAGATTCCTCTAGCAAAGGGGGAAGAGGGTGACCCTGATGCTGAAAACAAAGGATTGGTCAAAACTCTGCTTGATAAGGAAAGCAGTCTCGGCGCAGTGGCTCCCGCCTGTAATCCAAGCACTTTGGGGAGCTGAGGCAGGCGGATCACTTGAGGCCAAGAGTTCGAGACCAGCCTGGCCAACATGGTGAAACCCTGTCTCTACTAAATACAAAAATTAGAGGGGTGTGGTGGTGTGTGCCTGTAATCCCAGGTACTCTGGAGGCTGAGGCAGGAGAATCACTTGAACCCAGGAGGCAGAGGTTGCAGTGAGCCGAGATCGTGGCATTGCACTCCAGCCTGGGTAACAAGAGCAAGACTCTCTTTCAAATTAATTAATTAATTATTTCTTTTTTTTTAATCCCCAGACAGGGACTTCATTTCAAATAAATAAATATTTATTTTTTTTCCAGACAGGGTCCCACTGTATTGCCCAGGGGAGTGCAGTAGTGCTGTCACGGCTCACTGCGGCCTCCACCTCCCA
Source organism: Trachypithecus francoisi (assembly GCF_009764315.1). Taxonomy (NCBI): domain Eukaryota; kingdom Metazoa; phylum Chordata; class Mammalia; order Primates; family Cercopithecidae; genus Trachypithecus; species Trachypithecus francoisi. The sequence goes on along the minus strand of NW_022681472.1, from coordinate 99,738,586 downwards.
GGCTCATGGGATCCTCCCACCTCAGCCTCCTGAGTAGCTGGGACCACAGGCACTACCAAGCCCAGCTAATTTTTTTCTTAAGTTTTGTAGAGACAAGGTTTCACCATGTTGGCCAGGCTGATCTCGAACTCCTAGGCTCAAGTGATTCTCCAACCTTAGCCTCCCAAAGTGCTGGGATCACAGATGTAAGCCACCAAGCCTGGCCTCACATTTCTATATACTAGCAACAGATTATTAGAAGCTGGTATTTTAAAATACCATTTGCAGTTGAATGTATTTATTTATTTAGAGACAGGGTCTCCAGGGTGGAGTACAATCGCATGTATCTATTTCTTCTGAGACTCTGTGGCCCAGGGTGGCATGCAGCAGTATGATAGCTTACTGGAGCCTCCAACTCTTGGGCTCAAGCTATGATCCCCCAGCCTCAACATCTCAAGTAGCTAGGACAACAGGCCTGAGTCACCACACCCGGCCAATTCAAGTTTTTTGTAGAGATGAAGTTTTGCAGTGTTGCCCCGTCTGATCTTTAACTCCTTGCCTCAAGCGATCCTTCTGCCTCAGCTTCTCTGTGCCTGCCTGCAGTAGCATTTTAAAATACGACATACTGAGAGATAGATCTGACAAAGGACATGTGATACCTGCACAGTAAAAACTGCAAACCATTGCTGAAAGTAACGCAGTAAAGCAGACGACGAGGTCTACTGTGCTTATGAGTCCGAAGACTCAGTGCTGTTAGGCCCTCACTTCTACCACACTGATGCACAGATTAAATCTGAATGCAAATTGTACACATTTTTTTATTTTAGAAATTGGCAGGCTGATTCTAAAATGCATAGGAGCTACAAAGGACCTAGAATAGCCAAAACCCCTTTGAAAAAATACAGAGTTGGAGGATTTACAGCACCTCACTTGTTATAAAGCTAGACTAACGAGAGTGTGGCACTGGCCTTGAGGTAGACGGGGTCAGTGCCACAGAGAGCAAGGTTAGAACAGACCCATGTACGCATGAGCCAGCTTTCCACAGTGCTGCAAAGGCAACTTAGTGAAGAAAGGACAGTCTTTTCCTTCGAGGGTGCTGGGAAAACTGGGTGTCCAAATGCAAACAACAGATGAATTTCAATGTATATTTTGGAGTGTACACAAAAAAATAACTGCAAATGGATCACTCGGATACCAAGATATAAAACCTAAAACTATAAAACTTCTGGAACAAAACAGGAGAAAATGCTTGCTTTCCTGAGGGAGGCAAAGATTTTTATATATAATTCCAAAAGTACTATCTATAAAAGAAAAACATGGATAAATTGGATTTGATCAAAATTAAGTCTCCTACAAAAGACTGTTAAAAGAATGAGAAGATACACCAGTTACAGACATGCAAAGGAAGGAAGCCAGAGCGACTAACAGCGGTAGTGGAATCAAGTTAGAGGCCATGTTTAGCTGATACGGAGACAGACGGTGACATCCAGAAATATTTACAGATGAGCGTGCGAACAGGCGTTAGCGTGCACGCAGGTGTTTCCTCATTCTGTCCGTTGACAGGGCCTGCAGCAGTGATTTCCTGATAGCAGTAAGCATGTCACACACCCAGATCTTGGTTTCTAAATAACTGTTTTCCATTAAAAGGATCCAGAGTTCCTTGGAGAAACGGGTGATTCCAGGGCTGGTGCAGGGCATATATACAATACGAGATGGAGTCAAAAGTGAGAAAGTGCTAGAGGTGGGGGTGACGCCTGCCACAGGGACACAGGAGCCAGTGGAAGGAGTTCCCAGTGGCCAAGCCTGGAGCAAGTTGAGCAACAAGATAAAGACCCATTGGATTGTAACCCAAGTATAAAATAAAATCCATAAGTAGGCCAGGCGTGGTGGCTCATACCTGTAATTCCAGCACTTTGGGAGGCCGAGGCGGGTGGATCATTTGAGGTCAAGAGTTCAAGACCGGCTGGGCGCGGTGGCTCAAGCCTGTAATCCCAGCACTTTGGGAGGCCGAGACGGGCAGATGACGAGGTCAGGAGATCGAGACCATCCTGGCTAACACAGTGAAACCCCGTCTCTACTAAAAAATACAAAGAATTAGCCAGGGGTGGTGGCGGGTGCCTGTAGTCCCAGCTACTTGGGAGGCTGAGGCAGGAGAATGGCGTGAACCTGGGAGGCGGAGCTTGCAGTGAGCAGAGATCTGGCCACTGCACTCCAGCCTGGGCAACAGAGTGAGACTCCATCTCAAAAAAAAAAAGAGTTCAAGACCAGCCTGGCCAACATGGTAAAACCCCATCTCTACCAAAAATACAAAAATCAGTCAGAGGTGGTGACGCGTGCCTGTGATTCTAACCACTCGGGAGACTGAGGTGGGGGGTGGGGTCTCTTGAACCCGGGAGGTGGAGGTTGCGGTGGGTGGAAGTTGCCAGGAGGTGGAGGTTGCAGTGAGCTGAGATCGCACCACTCACTCCAGCCTGGGTGACACAGGGACACCCTATCTCACACACACAAAAAATCCGTAAGTCCATACTGATATAAATGAATAATCCAATAGATAGGAATAGACAAATCTGTGCAGAATAATGACAGACAATTTACATGCATGTCCACCCTCCAGGAGCTGGGGCCTAACCCCACCCCTCAGGTGTGGGCCGGGCACAGTGACTCCTACAGAGTGTGGCACGGAGTGGGGGGAGGAGACGGCACCTCACAGAAGCCTGGCAGCCGTGACCTCAGCTAGGTCATCAAGGCCAGTGGCCGCAGTGCGGAGTTACGCTGTGCAGAGCGGGAGGCCAGGATCAGCCTGAGGGGAGCCCCTCCTCTGACTGCGGTGGCTGGCTTGGGGCCAGCTGCCTTCGCCCCCTTGTTTCTGTTGGTTTTCTGACCGGCAGGCAGAGAGTCCAGGCCGTGGCCACCCCAGCCTTGCTGCCATCCAGAGGGCAGAAGCTGCCTGCTCTCCTCCTACTCCCCAGACGCCTTCCCTGCACCTCTACTCAGGCCAGTACGGGCACAGCAGCTTCCCAGCCCACAGTGCTCAGAAGGGCCCCTGGCACCTCTTTGCCATTCACACACACAGCCACGTCCCCCCAGACACGCTCAGCCCCCAGCCAAACAGCGTGAGCCCCCAACAGGCCCAGGGGCCTGCTCACCGGCCAAGTGTGGGAGCTGAGTGGGCGCTGGGTCCTGGCGTTGTGTTCTGTGGTCCTCATGGTTCTCTTTGCTCCCCAGTGACACAGCACATAAAAGAGCTCCTGGAAAGAAACACTAAGAAGAAGTCCAAATTGAGAAAGAAACCCAAGCCTTATGTTGAAGAGCCGGATGGTAGGGCCTCTCCCCGCAGCCCCTGGGCGCTGCGTCTGCACAGCTCTGCTCTCCAGCCTCGGCCGCCTGGCCTTCTCTTCTCTAACCGCTTCTGGGCGGGGGGGATGGGGCCACTAACCTCAGGCCTGTGGCCTCCTGAGCGAGCTGGAGGGCCCAGGTGACTGACTGGACCCCTGGAGAGGTCAAGCCTGTCCACACCTGTCTTGGTGGTGCCCAGAGTCATTTCCAACTTGCTTGCTGGGTTCTTGATGGGGTGGGGGCATGAGGACTTGCTGGCCGAGGGCTACTGGAGGTGCCCCCAGGTGAGCGAGTGGGCCTGACCCCCACAGGGAAGTTTGCAGGTGGAGAGGTGTGTGGTGCCCTGCAGACAAGTACCCCTCAGCCCTGTCTTCCAGCCCAGGGCTGCCCCTGGGCCACAAGAGCCAAGCCTGCATTCAGAATCAGCAAGGAGTCGTCCCCTGCTTTGATGGTGGCCCCCAGAAGCTGGGAGAGGGCTTCCCCACCCTCCCCGCCAGCACCCTTCCCACCACCCACACTCACAGCTTCCACCTCTCCACCTTCCCCCAGGCCCTGGCTCAGGAAAGCCCTGTAAACCCAGGGCTGTGCCCTATTGAGAGCTGTGCTGTCAGACCATGTCAGCTGTGCACACACACACACACAGGCTCCCAGGGCCACCCTCCCCGCTCTGCAGTGTGGTCCTGCCACACTTGGTGCCTCATGCCCACTCGTCTGTCTAGAGCTCCGTCACCACCTCTCTGCTCCACTTCACTTCCTTTGAGACCACTTGACTTAGGCACCCCTTCCTCGAGGAAGCCATCCCTGACTGCGTGCTGCCTATGCAGGCCCAGAACAGGCCAGCAAGCTTTCTGTGGATGAGGTTTGCTTAGGGCCAACTTCGGGGCCAGCAGGAGGCTACAGGAGCATGAAGGGCCCTCGTGGGGAATGCCAGGATGGCATCTGCCGGGCTAGGGACTTGTCCTCACCCTGGCGCCTCCAAGGCTGCCACCAACAGGTCTGTGCCAGGGTACAGTGACCCAGTCCCGAGTCACCCAGCCTGGTCTCACCCAGGACCCTGGGAGAAGAGGGCTAGCTGCAATGTAGGGGTGAGATTCCTGGTCACAGACATCCTCAGACCACTCCATCTGGGGCAGCGTAGAAGGAGCTCTGCACTCCTGCCTGAGCTGGTGTCTGGTGGCCTGAGAGCTGGACCAACACCACTGGCCGTAAAAGTCTCCTGGCTGCAGCCAGGCGGAGCAGGGAGCAGACTTCCCTGTGCCTGGAGTGGAGCCCAGTGGAACACTGCAGCCCAGAGTGTGTCAGCACCAGGAGGCCCTGGTCACACCTGGCGACCTGGGAGACCTGTGACCTGATCCTGTAGCTCTAAGGTCCCCGGGGCAGGCCTGGCCACCGAGCAGAGCAGCACAGACCTTAGGAGAGCTGCTGCTGTGGGTCCCTCCATGGGCAGCCATCCCACCTGGGCTTGCCTGCAGCTGGAGGGGGATGGAGATGAGGGCTGAGGTCAGGCAAGGTCAGATCAGGGCAGTGGGCTCAGAGCAGAGCACCTCACACAGGGGAGGGTCTCCCTGGGCTGGCCATGAGCACTGCCCACTCTCACACCACAGGTCAGCAGACACCTTGGTGCCTGGCCCTGTGCATGATGCAGCGTGAGCTGCAGTCATCCCCAGCTTTCTAGACCTTAGGGCACAGGCAGCCTGACCCCCAGAGTGAAGCTGCAGGTAGGATAGTGTGGCCTCGGTCCCTGGCCTACCGAGTACACTCGTGACGCCGGCAGCTGCCTGCTGAGCACTGCATGAGACAGGCGTTGTCACGGTCCCCATCCTACAGAGGAGTAAACTGAGGCACAGAGAGATTGCATCATGCTCCCCATCAGCTGAGAAGCGGTGGTCTCGGTGTGTCCCAGTCACAGACTGTTGGAGGGTGTCCTGGTCCCAAGCAGGCTGGGGCTGGGTGTTTGTCCCACCAGGGGCCTGGGGACAGGAGATCAGGGCCTGTCTTCCCGCAGGGACAGCAAACAGGAGGCCCGGCCCTGCCATCTGCCCCAGGCCCCCCGGCCTAGTGACTCCACGTCCCAACTGCTGAGCTGAGGCCCTGGGTTTCTGCCACCTTCTTGGGGCTCTGAAGCCTGGGTCCAGTGTGTGTGGGCACCATCCATTCTAGAAAAACGAGGGTACCTCACAGCCTGCCTGGAAGGCCCAGACCCTTGGTCCCACGCTGGAGGCTGGGGCCAGATCCTCTGCCAGGACCTGCGGCCCCAAGGACCATGACAGATTTCCTAGGACCTAAACATCTATGAAAAAAAAAAATTCATTTTGGTTACTTTAGAGTAACCAAAGAGTCTTGTTAGCAGTCACATGTCAACTCCTCTGTGGCAATTAGAGATGGACTCAAGACATGTGTGTATTTTCTGAACGTGGTCCAAGGACCCCTTGTCCTCAGCTGTCCACCAGAAACTGCTCCTTCAAAGAAGACAAAGACGTTCCGATTGGGGGTCAGGATCCAGAGGCCCCCCCTCACCCTGCCAGGCGGTAGGCTCTGGGTACTGGGGCAGGTCTCATGTCCAGAAGCACAGGGTCCTGTCCAACTGTCCAAGGTCCATGGCTCCCCTGGTCCCAGACAGCTTCACTTGGCATGTTCTCTCATCTGCTTCTTCCCGACCTGGAGCAGGAAGGTGCTGCGCCTTCCAGACCCAGCCTGGGAATCCTCTCCCCTCTGGCACTTTCCCCTGGGCCCTGTGTTTGCAGACTCCCCAGGCTGAGGTCCCTGAGTCCCTCCCCAGGTGCTGACTCAGGCACACTGCCCCTCCCCTCAGGGACGGTGCTGTCAGGGGCTGAGTTTTAGAAAGCCCCTCCCTTGAGAAAGGAGACTGGGCCCTCTCATTGCCACCTTAGTCCTTCAGAAGAGCCCAAAGGTGGTACTGCAGGCCCAGGGCTGCAGCAGAGTTGGGCTTGCTGTCCAGATGGCTCAGTGTCTGCCTCCCCCAGCACTGGCTGTGGGTGCTGAGTAGGTGGAAATGACTCCTCCAGGGCTCCTGCCCAGAGCCCAAAAGCCAGGGAGGGGCCTGAAGCAGAGAGGAGTCAAATACCTGGACAGCTGCCTGGTCAGGCCCCAGCGAGGGAGCAGTGGGGACTAGAGGCCCTCAGACCCAGGTCCTTCTCTTCCTGTTCCTGTGTGGCCGTGGGAGGGTGGGTGGAGCTGCCAGAAGGGTTCCTCCCCAGCCTGTCCCTCCGCAGGCGGGCACGTGCTCCTTGGGTCTGTGCTCTAAAGGACACTGCCTGAGAGAGTGTGAGGACCTGCTGCGCTGGGCAGGGGGTGGCTGGGGCCCAGCCCCCCAGGGCCCTTGAAGGAGCTGCGTCTGCTCACCTCTCTTCTGGCCCCACACCCACACATCCACAACAGGTTGATCGGGTCCCATTTCTTTCCAGGGGTGGCGATAAGCACATATGCCAAGTACTGTTACCACAAGCTGCAGAAGGCAGCCTTGACTGGGGCCAAGAAGGTACGGGTGCGCCTGGGGGGCTGGGGAGGGCAGGCGGGGACACAGAGACCCTTGGTGGACAGCCCCAGGAGCCCCGCCTGCAGTTTGGTGTGGGGCAGAAGTGCAGAGGGTGCCACACAGAGCCCACCTAGGTGAGTGGTGGGGTGTGCCAGGCCAACCCCGTGTTCCGACCTGTACCCTCCCCCAGGGGCCCTTCCCAGGCCCAGACTTCCAGCTCAGGAGCAAGGCAGGTAAAGGGCTTCAGTCAGACTGCACCACAGGACCTCATTCCCTGGACCTGTCCCAAGAGCCTGGCCCCTTCCCCACGTCGTCTTCTCTCTGATGCACTGCTCCCATCACACCCCTCCCCAGGGCTCTCAGCCCTGCCACAGACTTCTGGAAGTTTCACCCCAGCTCAGCCAGCTTGGCCTGTGCTATGCTCCCCAACAGCCCTGGCCAGCCCAGGGGACACTCCCACCTTTCCAAGGGACCCTGTGAGCTGGTGCTGTAGACAGTGACTCTGGCCAGGGAGCTGGGCTTGTCCGTAGCTCTAGTTGGAGCCAGGAGTTCACAGGGATGAGAGGCGGGGAGGCAGAGCCAGGGGCAGCCCAGGAGGAGTTAGGGTTTGGGGACGAGGAGGGCTGGAAGCAGGACGGCCAGGCCAGACCAGGACGGAGCCTCTGTCTTCACAGGGGCTGAAGAAGCCCAACGTGGAGGAGATCCGGCACGCCAAGAATGCCGTGTTCAGCCCATCCATGTTTGGCAGCGCACTGCAAGAGGTCATGGGCATGCAGAGGGAGCGCTACCCTGAGCGCCAGCTGCCCTGGGTGCAGACACGGCTCTCTGAGGAGGTGCTGGCGCTCAACGGTGACCAGACAGAGGGCATCTTCAGGTGCCACGGCAACCCTGGGTGCCGGGTGTGGGGGCCACAGCCGTGTGTCCACCATGCATCTCTGGCATGCAGGGGGGCCATTAAGCCTCCGACCTGCTGGGCTGCTTCCGCACCCCCTACCAGAGAGCAGATGGAAGGCTGGGGCCACAGTGTGGAAGCTGACCCCGAGGGTGTGCAGGCCAGGAAAGAGGACAGGACTCATTCTGAAGAGACAGCACAGCCAGCCAGGGAGGGCGCCCCTGCAGATGGCCACCAAGGGTCCAGAGCATGCTTGGACACCAGCCATGGGCAGCCCAGGGTGTGAGCCTCAGATGACAGGCAGCCCTCGTCTGAGAACAGGGATGGCACAGGGTGCCACCCACTCCCGTGACTCACCTGTCAGGGCAAGGGGTACCTAGGCCCCAGGAGGGCAGCTGGGGAAACTGAGGCTTGCAGGTTGAGCCCCAGTGATGCTTTGGTGAGGGCATCCACACAGGGAGCCGGCAGGGGTCCAGGGAGGGACGGTGGCCTGGGGAAGCACCACACTCGGACCCAGGTGTGTGGGGCAGGAATCCTGAAGAGTGCCATCCACCCAGGTTCATGGGAAAGAGGCCAACCAGGGTGGCAGGGGGTCCTGAGGTTTCACTCCCTCCAGGGGTCAGCAGGGGCCGACCGGAGGGAGTGTCCAGGTGGAATCATGAAACCGCAGCGCAGGCTCCTGTTGCCTGAGACCTGCCCTGTGCCCTGCAGGGTCCCTGGGGACATTGATGAGGTGAATGCTCTGAAGCTGCAGGTGGACCAGTGGAAGGTGCCCACAGGCCTGGAAGACCCCCACGTCCCTGGTGAGTCCTCCACACTGCAGCAGAGCAGGCCTAGCTCAGGTTGTGGCTAAGGGGTCCGTGTCTCCGCCTCTGGAGTCCACCCTGATCCTGCCTCCTGCCCAGTGATATGATGGCTTCCCAGTCACTTCCAGCACATCCTCCCTCCTGCCCACTGCACAGTCTCCCCAGGTGTCTGCGGGGCACCCCGAGGCCTGCCTGTGCAGCACAGCCCACTCCCAACCTGCTGCTCTCTGCCCTGTGCCCTTCCGCCATGCCTGCTGTGCAGACACCCCCTCACAGCAGCTGCACAGACTCCTGAGAAAAACCCTATTTGGCACGTCTCTGCTGGCGTGACCCCCATGCCTCCAGGATCAAGTTCGGGCCCCTAGGAGCTGAAAGGCCCTCTGGGGTCCGGGCCCAGCCGGGTCAGATGGGCCCGTCCAGAATGGGCCGGCCCTCCCAGCCTGTCACCCACAGCACCCCTCGTGTCGGCCACAGAACCCCACTTGGCCCGGGGTGCCCGCCGAGCAGGCCCGCTAAGCCCCGTGCTGTGTCCCCAGCATCCCTGCTGAAGCTGTGGTACCGGGAGCTGGAGGAGCCCCTGATCCCGCACGAGTTCTATGAGCAGTGCATCGCGCACTACGACAGCCCCGAGGCGGCGGTGGCCGTGGTGCACGCGCTGCCCCGCATCAACCGCATGGTGCTCTGCTACCTCATCCGCTTCCTGCAGGTACTTCCCTCCCCGGGGGTCCCCGCCGCTTCCCCCTCCCCGCCGCCGCCCCTCCGCGCCCACCCTCGCTCCTCCTCCAGGTCTTCGTGCAGCCGGCCAACGTCGCGGTCACCAAGATGGATGTAAGCAACCTGGCCATGGTGATGGCGCCCAACTGCCTGCGCTGCCAGTCCGACGACCCGCGCGTTATCTTCGAGAACACCCGCAAGGAGATGTCCTTCCTGCGCGTGCTCATCCAGCACCTGGACACCAGCTTCATGGAGGGTGTGCTGTAGTGGGGGCGCCCGGGGACAGGAGGGACGTCCTGCCGCCCCGAGCCAGGCCGAACCCCGCACTCGCTCTCCCGGCAGAGGGGCCAGAATCGCCCGGCCCAGCCCTGGAACCCCCTCCCCGGCCCCAGGCCCCTGGCCCCGGCGCTCCCCACGTCTTCTGCCTGGTCTGAGGGTGCAGTCAGGGCAGAGCAGCGGCGGGGAGGGCGCCTCTGGCCCCCCACCTCACGGCCAGTTCCCGCGGGCACCGCCTCGCCCTCCGCTGGCCCCAGGTCAGCTCCGAGAAAGTGCCTTCAGTGCCTTCAGTGTCCTGGAGCCGAGCGACACTGCCCTCCGTGGGGCCGGGCTGCCTCCCCGTGGCTCCTGCGCGTCCTGGCCTGGGCCTTGCCCAGCCGCCCCCGTCTCCTTCCCTTCCTCCGGTCCTTGTCCTGACCTGCAGCTCTTCCCAGCCCCGGGGGAGCTTCCCGACCTGTCCCGCCTCCTCTCCCTTCCTCGGCCCGTGGTCCCCAGCTGGTGACTGCTCAGGAGTTTGGGGGCTCCAGGGCAGTGGGCCCGGGGTCTGGCAGGCTCTCGGTGGGTGGGGTGGGGGCCCCCAAACCAAAGTCCTCTGGGGTAGGGGGCAGGGCTGGGCAGACATTCTGGGGGCAGGGTGGGGGAGGGGCGAGAGTATTTTTTCTTCGTGTAACTATAAATCCAGAATCCTGCATCGCAGCCCACCTGTGTATAGAGATATAAATAGAGGGAAAGATATAAGAACTAAATTTGCTAATGACATAGTTTTAACCTAAATGCTATTTATCTCTGAGCCGTCCCCGTCCTCCGTGCAGAGGAAGTTGAGGTCATTCCTTCTTTTTCTTCTCCGATCTTTTTTCTTGGCTTCTGACCAAAAACCAAGCTCTACCCCATCCCGGTCCCCGACCTGCAGCTGACGAGCGGGAAGACGCCGGGCCCGGGACTGCCTGTTCTCGAGGCCAGAGCTGCTGGGGGACCGAGTTTGTACATTTTCCATTTTGGAATTTTGAGTTCCAATTGTTGTAAAACTTAATTTCTCCCCATTTTTTATATATATATTTTTTAGAGTTCCGTTTTTATTTATTAAAAACAAAAGGCCCAGCCCTGCCGAGGCCCGGGCGGCGTCCTCAGTCGGGTGGCCCCGGGGCCTTTGCGGTCCCGCCCGGCTCAGACGCTCGCCCCGACGCATGGACCCGAGAGGCGACGACGCGAGTGAATAAAGTGCACATGGACCCTGCGCCGTCTCCTGTTCCTTGTGGGCGCGGCCGGGGGCGGGAAGAGACGCGGGGCCGACCGGAAGGGGCGGTGCCGGGTACGCCACTCGGAAGGCCAGGGCGGGCGAGCCCCCGAGGCCAGAGGGAAAGGGAAGAACGCCAGGCCGGGGTCGCGAAGGCGGGCGCCGCCGGAACGCGAGGCGCGGGACTGCTGCGGGCGGGCGCGCGTTCGCGCGGCACCGCCTTCGGCGTGACCTGCTGGCTGCTTCCGGCGCGGGAGGAGAATGTGGTCGCAGTGCGGGGCGCTCCGGAGCCTGGCCTTGGCGCTGTCGCGGGGAGCCCGGCCCTGCAGCGGGGATGGGGGCGTTTCCTACACGCAGGGGCAGAAGCCTGAACCCCAGACCCGCGAGTATTTCTACTACGTGGACCACCAGGGCCAGGTGGGAGGGGGCAAGGCCGTTGCTCGAGGGGCGGGGCCGGGGGAGGTGCCTGTGGGCGGGGCCGGAGGCGAGGGTTTCTGTGGGCGCGGCAGTTGCCCGAGGGGCGGGGCCGAAGGGAAGTCCCACGTGGGTGGGCGGGGCCGGGGCGGTGGGCGACCTGGTCTCCGCAGAGCTGGAGGAGCGCGCGCTGGGAAAGACGGGGAGCTGGGTCGGTCCGGCTGAGGCTCCTCCACGGGCCGCGTCCCTGCTGCGTCGTGCAGCTCCGGACTCTGTCCTGCAAGCCCCCAGCCCTGGCGCTGACTTCTCGCCGCTACCAGGGAGACACCCGGGCCGCCCCGCATTTTTTTGGAAGCCCTGTCAAAGGCAGCGGCTTGTCCGGGAGGAAGCAAGCCAGGTAGTCTCCGCGGAGGAGATGACACAACTGATTACAAACTTGAAAAGAGGGAAAAGGTGCGGGAAAGACTTGACTGACCAGGGAGCAGAAGTGCACATAGATGCAAAGAAGTCGGCAGGGCCCCCAGGTTTACCTTCCACGAGCCTCCCTGCATTCGGCGTGCACAGACAAGCAGGAAAAGTGGGCTTGGGCCGGTTCAGGACCTCCCGAGCTTCGCAGCCTCCCCCTACACACTGGGACTCATCATGGCCCGGCCCTCTGTTTGCAGCTTTTCCTGGATGATTCCAAAATGAAGAATTTCATCACCTGCTTCAAAGGTAATGTTGTGCCTTCCTCCCCAGCCCCTTCTTTCTCCCTTCGGGCAGCCCCGGATGGGCTCCCCGACTCTGCCGGTGGGCCCAGCGCACCAAGGAGTGGGCGTCCTGCGCTCAGGAGCCCCGCTGAGTGAGACCAGGCGAACCTCTTGCCGCCGGCGCCTGCCTTCGGTGTGGTCCTGGGCCCGGCAGCCTTGGGAGCCCAGCGCACTGAGCATCCGCGCCCTTCATCCCCCAGACCCGCAGTTCCTGGTCACTTTCTTCTCCCGCCTGAGACCCAACCGCAGCGGGCGCTACGAGGCCGCCTTCCCCTTCCTCTCGCCCTGCGGCAGAGAGCGCAACTTCCTGCGCTGCGAGGACCGGCCGGTGGTCTTCACGCACCTGCTGACCGCGGACCACAGGCCTCCGCGCCTCTCCTACTGCGGCGGTGGTGAGGACCTGGCCGTGCCCTTCGAGCCGGCGCGTCTGCTGCCCCTGGCCGCCAACGGGCGCCTGTACCACCCGGCGCCGGAGCGTGCGGGCGGCGTGGGCCTGGTGCGCTCCGCCCTGGCCTTCGAGCTCAGCGCCTGCTTCGAGTACGGGCCCGGCGCGCCCGCGCTGCCCTCGCATGTGCGCTGGCAGGGCCGCCGCCTCGCCCTCACCATGGACCTGGCCCCGCTGCTGCTCGCGGCTCGGCCGCCCTGAGCGGGGCCAGGGAAAAGGAGGGAGGCCGCGGGCGCCCCTCACCCCGCTCCCGCGGGACCCCACGCCCCGGAAAGCCCGGACCACCCGCACTCGCCACAGCCTAGTGCGCCTGCGCACCCCGCCCCCCCAACCCATCCGGCGCTGTCCTTGGTGCTGCCGCGGCCCGGCCCTCCCGGACCCTCCGCTCCCCACGGCGCGCGCCCCCCGCGCACCCGACTCCAGCGCCCTCCGGATTGGCCCGCGCTGGAGACGTCAGGCCCAGGCGGCGGGCGCGGGACTCTGGTGCGCGTGCGCGAGCGTCCCCCGCCCCCTCCCAGTCCGGCCGCTGCTCGGACCGGGGCCGCCACCTGCACGGCGGGGGAGCCGCTCGCCGCGGGAGCGTCAGGTGAGGGGACGCCCGGCCCAAGGTCACCAGGCGTGGGGGGACTGGGGGGTCGGGGACCACCCCGGCTCTGACCCTGGTGCGCTCCGAGAAGGGCGTGAGTCTTGGAGGGGGATGGGGAACGCGGAGGCCACGCCCTCCCTGAGCCTGGCCGAAAACCGACCTGCGCTCGTGGGTAGCAGAGGAGACCGTGGGGGATACAGGCACCGGGTCGCGGTGCTGCAGAGGTGCGCAAGGGCCGCCCAGAGAACAGCTTGGGCCTCGCACTGTGCCCTAGGCAGCACAGGGCGTTCCATCCTCTTCCCTCCCCGCCTCCCACACAGAGGGGCGCCCAGGAGGCGGTTACAGTCGTCGCGGAACCCTTCGTGTGACACCCGGCCCCTGCCCAGCGGATTAGGGGGTGTCCTCTGGTAAAAGGATTTCTGGGCTTCTTCCAGCCTGGGGCCCTCATCCTGCTCTGGCAGGCCTTTCTACACCAATCTGCATCTGGGGGGGGGTCAGCGTGAGCAGCAGCGCCCTGAGACCTGAGGCCAAGAACCTTCTCCACTTGAGAAGCCTTTCTGCTGGAGGCTGACTGGGCCAGGCCTGGAGCCACGTACCAACCCTTTTTACCCAGGGGATGGATCCCAGGGGCCCAGATAACGCCCCCAACTTCTTGGGGTTCACACGCATCTTGAGACATCTGGGAACTGCCTCTGCCTGGGCCAGAGCTATTCCATTAAAACTTTATTGCTGTGCTTATTTATCTCTAGTGACTTTAAATAATCATATGAGTTACAATTTAGGGCACGATTTAAACACCAAGGCCACTTGGTCCCATCCCTTTCCACATGACAGCTCGGCAAAGAGGAAGAGCTGGTGGACAGACAAATGTTTGGGGAGGCCTGCCAGATGAGGCTGGGAGACAGGACACCTGCAGCCCTGTCTTCCCTGGCTTCGGGTAGGCTGGCTGGCTTAGTCCAGATCCCTGCTTTTAAAATTGGGCTCCTTGTTCCTGAAACCAGACCCCAGCCTTCCCATTTCTTTAGGGTAAGTACATGTATATGGTCCCCCAGCAAACTCCCTGCTCCTTGCTGACCTCAGAGGTCACACTGCTCCCAGAGCCCACTTGGGAGGCCACACCAGAAACCCAATTGGTGGCCCAAGGCCCCCCCTACCCCAGCTTTCCCAGGGCCCCATCTGTCCCCAAAGACAGGATCCCTTTCTGGGGGCCAGCATGGGAAGCACAGACCCATGGCTCCTGAGCCGACTTTTCGATTGTTTTTCTCATCCCCCAATTCTCTGACAGGTTGTCTGAGAAAAAGACCCAATTCTAGTTAAGCTGGTCCCACCCCTAGGCCAGGAGCAGGTGCTGGACAAAGCTGTGCCTTGAATTCCCTGGGGCTCGTAGCTCCTCTGAAGCCAGCTCTGCCTGGGCCCCCACAGGATAACAAAGAGGCGTGTCTGCCCAGGGCCTGTTCTCCCCTTCCTAGCCATGCTTGGGTAATGGGGCCCCAGGCTTTGTCACCTAAGCAAAGTTCCCAAGCCCATACCCTGTACTTCCAGCTTCTTGCACCCTAGAACCAAACAGCAACCACTTGCCTGGGGGTAGAGTCGGGGGCAGCAAGTGACACACATCCATGTCCTGAGCAGGAAGCTCCTGACCTGCCGGGCACGGGTGGAGGAGGAAGAGAAGGTGACAGGGTTGGGTGGCTCTCCCTACATGGTCACATCCTGTGAAGAGGACACCAGGAATTCTAAATTCGAACCTGATGCCCCAGAGCTTTAAGAAAATGGTTTTGTCAAAGGAGAAAACCGAACGTTTTATTAGTTTCTTGAACCGATTTGTAGCGTCAAAAGTTAGACGCAGGTGCAGGCCTCCATTCCATCTATGGGCTGGCTCTCGACTGCCGAGACTGGCCTGCCAACCTATGTTTCAGGAGGGCACGCGTCCGCGGCTGAACCGCGTGAGGGCCGGTGAGGAGCTGGGCCTTGGGAGATGGCCCCGGGGGCCCCCGCGCTGCTGCTGCTGCTGCTGCTGCTACTACTACTACTACTGCCGCCCCGCACCGCCGGCTGCCCAGCAGCCTGCCGCTGCTACAGCGCCACAGTGGAGTGCGGCGCCCTGCGGTTGCGTGTCGTCCCGCTGGGAATCCCGCCAGGGACGCAGGTGGGCACCGTGTGGAGCTGCGGGAGGACAGGGTGCCCCCAGGGAGAAGACCCCCGCAGCGGGGTAAGCGCCTCCCCTTTCCCCGGCCTGCAGACACTGTTCCTGCAGGACAACAACATCGCGCGCCTGGAGCCAGGAGCCCTGGCGCCGCTGGCCGCTCTGCGGCGGCTCTACCTGCACAACAACAGCCTGCGCGCCCTGGAGGCCGGCGCCTTCCGAGCGCAGCCGCGCCTGCTGGAGCTGGCGCTCACCAGCAACCGGCTGCGCGCCTTGCGCAGCAGCGCCTTCGCAGGCCTGGCCCAGCTGCGCGTGCTCTACCTGGCGGGCAACCAGCTGGCGCGGCTGCTGGATTTCACCTTCTTGCACCTGCCGGTGAGCGCCTGGGGTCTGAAGGGGCGGGATACTCCATTATGGTCGCTCGCCCTGTAGGGCTGGAGTCGTTAGAAAAGGCAACGTAGTGTAGCTTGGTAAGAAGGGGGGCATGCCCCCAACCTCGGCGCCCTTTTTCCTCACGATCTGCTGTCCCTACTTCAGCGACTGCAGGAGCTTCACCTGCAAGAAAACAGCATTGAGCTGCTGGAGGACCAGGCTCTAGCGGGGCTGTCCTCCCTAGCACTGCTGGACCTCAGCAGGAACCAGCTGGGTACCATCAGCCGAGAGGCGCTGCAGCCCCTGGCCAGTCTGCAAGTCCTGCGCCTCACAGGTACTTCTTCCTCGGAAAGTGTCTCTGTCTTGGCCAGGTAGTGACAGTAGGGAACAGGCTCATGTGTGGAGGGGCTTTGACAGCAACTGGGCAGCAGTCTGGAGGGCCGCACCACCGCCTGCAGCCACAGTGGAGGGCTGCGGGAATGGGCGTGCTGGGGGATACAGCTCAGGCACCCTGCCTGAGGAAGAAAAGACAGGAACCACACAGGGTGACTTAAGAGTTGAGGATTCTGCACACTTTTAGGCCCTCAGAGGGGAGGCAAAAATTGCAAAGGAGAGAAACAGCTGATCAGGACTGGGGACATTCCCGAGAGAGCATCCAAAGACAAGGCTGAGAGGACTTGTAAGGTTTCAGTGCTAGTGAGATGCCTATGTGGACGCCCAGGTTCCTAAAAACAGTGGCACTTGTTGCAGGAAGATTTGAGGAGCAGGTGCTTTCTCAGAGACTGACGCAGAAGTGATCTCTAACAGGCAGGCATCACAGAGCTATAGCGGAGGGGGGCGGGGCGGGGGTGAAGGGCTGCCGCCGCCCCAAGGAGCTTGGGGTGAAGGAAGGGGTGGCAGGGGCCTTGGACTCCGTGTGAAAAGGCTGTGGTAGGTGGGAAAGAGGCCCCTGCCCTGGCCCGCAGAACCCCAACTGCACAGGCTGTGTTGTAGCACCATCCTCAAACCACCTGCCTGATGCTGCTCTCCCACAGAGAACCCATGGCGCTGTGACTGCGCCCTGCACTGGCTGGGTGCCTGGATCAAGGAGGGCGGCCAGCGGCTGCTCACCTCCAGGGACAGGAAGATCATGTGTGCAGAGCCCCCCCGCCTTGCGCTCCAGAGTCTCCTGGATATATCCCACAGCAGCCTCATCTGCATTCCGCCCTCTGTCCACGTGCAGCCGCTGGAGCTCACAGCCAACCTGGGTGAGGACCTTCGGGTTGCCTGCCAAGCCTCCGGCTACCCGCAGCCATTGGTGACCTGGAGAAAGGTGCTCCAGCCTCGCGAGGGCCGGCCGCGAGCCCAGGCCCAGCTAGAAGGCGGGGCGCCGGGCCTGGGCGGACACTCGGCATCCGACACGGGCAGCGGCATGCTCTTCCTCACCAACATCACGCTGGCCCATGCCGGCAAGTACGAGTGCGAGGCCTCCAACGCTGGTGGCGCTGCCCGCGTGCCCTTCCGGCTCCTGGTCAACGCGTCCCGGCAGCAGCCGCAGCAGCCCGCGCAACCGCCGCCTCCGGCCGCCCGCCCCGCTGGTCGCGAGCCCCGGCCCGAGGCGGGAAGCATGGCCTTCCGCGCCCTGGGCCTGGCCACGCAGACGGCCATTGCGGCGGCCATCGCGCTGCTGGCGCTCACGGCGCTGCTCCTGGTCGCCATGATCTGTCGCCGGCGCCGCAGGCGAAAAAAGGCGCGGGGGCCGCCGGGGGAGGGCGCGCTGTTCGTCAACGACTACTCGGACGGCCCCTGCACGTTCGCACAGCTAGAGGAGCTCCGCGATGAGTGCGGACACGAGATGTTTGTCATCAACCGCTCCAAGCCGCTCTTCGCCGAGGGTCCGGCGGAGGCGCCCGCGGACTGCGGGCCAACAGAGGGGGCGGGGCCGGGACTCCGCGTGCCCCCGCCGGTCGCCTACGAGATCCACTGCTAGGGCCGCGGGCGCGGGCAGATGACGTGGGCGCCGGGGATTGGCCGGCGCGGCCTCGCACATGCTCCGTCAGTAAAGGTGGAAGCCGCGCAGTGTGCGGTGAGTCGTGTGTGGAACGCGCCGGGAGCGTTGCCCTCGGGAATCCTGGGGTAGCAATGGAAGGTGGCCAGGGAGGCCCCAACACCTCCCTTGAAGTTCTTCCGAAAAGACATCACCCCAACCTCCAGCTCTGCAGGGGGGTCCCTCGCTGGCCCTGGCCGGCCACAGTAGGATCTTGGGCCTCCGAAAGGTGGAAAGAGCAAGGACTGGCCGGCAGTGCAGACGGGGCCGCCCTGCGGGCAGGCTGGATGGCAGTTGTTGCCCAGTGGCCATGTTGGGGGTGGTGACAGCAGAGATAAGGATAAGGCCGACCAATGTGGACAGAAAAAAAACCAGCCATAAATTCAATTTCCAGGCACATTTGTACCTTGATGACCCCCTCCAGCCCGAGCCCAGCCCAGTGGGGTGGCTGGGTAGCAGGGCAGGGAACACATAAGAGGCACGAGTGCCTGGGGACCCCAGCCTCCCTGAAGCAGCCTCTGTCCAACTTCAACCCCAGAGCACTGAGCTCTCAGTAACGGGATGGGAAAGGCTCAGAGAGGCCATCATCTCTCTCAACTCCCAAGTGGGATCCCAAAGCATTTGCACAAAGGACCAGGACCCCAGAGGGCAGCCAAATGCAGCCAAACTGAGCAGGGCAATGGAGGCTTGACATCCAGCCCTGGGGCCCACAGACGGTCAGCCAATCATGGAGCAAGTGCAGGGAAAACCGCGTGGGGCACTGCAGAAAGCAGGGGAGGCTGGAGGTGTGCCCAGAAGCAAGGCAGACCCCGCCGGAAACCAGAAACCAGTGCTTTTGTGACAGGTCTCCACCAGGGTCCAGCAAAGGCCCTGCCTACCTAGAGAGACTGCAGGGCGGCCTGTGTCCCACCCAGAGCTACTTCATCATAGGCTGAAGTAGTCTGCAGCCAGTCGCCCGTAGATGTCCGTGGTCCAGAGCACATGGGCACGGCCTGAGGCTAGAAGCAGCTGATGCAACTCTGCTTCTACGCGGGCAAACTTCTCCTCATTGATGGAGGCCTCCAGCAGGACAGAGGCAGGCGGTGGCCAGGGCAAGCCCTCATAGCAGTCCACAGGGAAGGGGTGCACCACAGTGCGCAGCTCAGCCTGCACCGCTGAGTCCCGCAACAGCTCCTTGAGGCCCGCCATGGACAGTGGGTTGCCATAAAGGCCAAGGTACCGGAGACTGGCACACCGAGTCAGGATGGGTAGTGTGGCCAACAGCTGGGTGTCTGCAAGCTGGCACTCAGTCAGCTCCAGATGCAGCAGTGTGGCTGCTGATGCCTGCAGCAGACCCTGGAAGGGTGCCAGCTGGCTGCCAGACAGGTCGTTACCACTCAGGTCCAACTTCTTGAGGTGGGCAGCATGGGGGCTCCGTGCCAGGAAGCGCAGGTCCTCAGGCAAGAGAGCACAGAAGGCCAACTCCAGGCTCTCCAGGGGGCTCTGCAGGGTGCTACAGGGGACACAGGGGTCACAGACAGGCAGAGCCAGGGAGGGTCCCTACAGAAGGGAGGGGCAGGGCAGTGGTGGGGCCGGCTCACCTGAGCAGCTGGTCCAGCCTCCCTGAAAGGAGAGAGGAGCCCATGCTGAGCTCGCGCAGACAGGTGAAGCGGCCCATCTGGGCAAGGAAGTAGCGGAAGTTGTCCTCGCCATCCACGGAAGGCTGCCTCGAATCCCCATGCACATAGTGGAGCCGCAGGCTGGCCAGGTGCTGGAAGCGAGCCACGTGTGGGATGATTACAGACAGACCACGCAGGCCCAGGTTGTTGAAGCGCAGGTCCACCCGGCGCAAGCAGCCTGCATCCAGAAGCTGCAGCAGGGCCACGGTGTTGCGCATGGGCAGGTCCTCAGCTCGCAGGTCCCGGCAGCAGAGCCGCAGTGGGCTGCCCACGCTGCTTCGGAGTGCCTCCCGCAGGAACGCATAGGAGGCCCGGTTCACCCGCAGGTCCACACGCACCTCCACAGGGACAGGGGCTGGTCCAGGCTCTGTGGCACCCCCCTGCTGCTGGGCGATGCATGTGCGAGCTACGGCAGCAGTACAGTCCCACATGCTCATGGTGCCAGGATCCTGTTCCACACCATCATCCAAGAGGCCTGTCATGTCCAGCACCCGCAGCGCATGCTTCCTGGGAGTAGGAATGGTCTGAGGAAGGGGTCCAGGGGCAGGGCCCATACCCCCTCCCAGCCAGCTTGGGACAGGAGCAACGCGCCTGCTCCTGTATGAGCTCTTGCTAACTTTACGACCCAAGCCTAGAACCTTCTCAGGGGACCCACTTACACACCCCTGGCCTGACAACCCTTCAGATAAGTCCATACCTGCAGAGGGGCTGTGTGCTGGCCCCAGGCTCTGGGGTGTGGAGCCGGGCAGTCAGCCCCAGGATAACGGCCTGCATGCTCTCAGTGCTAGGCCGCTCCTGCAGGAGGGCACGGCTGCAGTGGGCACACTCCTGTAGCAGCTGCTGGAAACTGAGCAGCGGGAAGGGCCATGTGTGTACCAACTCGCGCAATACCACTGTCTTCTTGTCCATGAAGGCCACCTTGAACAGCAGGGGGAAGAGTTCGCGTGGCAGCAGGGGCAGGGCCTGGCAGGCAGCTGGCTGGCACTGCAGCACCTGCCGCGTGCTCAAGAACACAAGCGTGTGCATGGCGCTGGGCCGGGCAGACGGCCACCTGCAGGAGAGGGACTTCAGCAGGGAGGAGAGACCCTAGGCCACTACCAAGCCACACACAGGTGGTAGGAAGGCCTAGCATAGTGCCTGAAACAAAGTCAGAAGTTAGCAGAGGCCACGGCACACACAAGCACCTATTAGATGCCTAGCGCTGGGCTAGGTGCAGTGAACTGGCAGACAAGGTCACAACTCAGCCCCAGCCCTCCAGAGGCACAGGACTCTTTAGGGAAACCAAGCGTCAGGCAGTGTGATGTCGTCGACAACTCACTTGCTCGGGTGTGCTTTTGACAGATGCCTGTTGCCTTGCAGGGCCCCCCATGGGTACTTCAGGCCTCCCAAAGTACGAAGCTGCTTCACAAAACCTTCTTCAAAACCTGAGTAAAGTCCAGGCCTCTCCCCACCAACCTTCATCAGCATTAACGTTGATGGGGCACTCCAAGGGGTCAAGCCACCAAATCACGTTTCCCTCCCCTCTCCTCAGAGGCTCTCCAGGGCTACCCTGGGACTCCACAAAACAACAAAGAGCTGGAAGCACAGATGCAGCTTCATAAGCAGCAGGGCAGGTTGAAAAGACCGAGACCCAGGGAACACTGAGTCCAGATGATATGGCCTATGAAATCCAAGCCTTCAATATAAGCCCCCACGCAAAAAAAAAAAACTATTCTCCAGAGTGTCACCAAACACGGAGACCCCTGAAAGAAAGCAACCCTCACCTTTGGTGGCTCTTACCAGTGGCCTAAAACCTCTCCCTCCTTCCTGGAGAACCACTGTGGAAAGAATAAGTCTTATGTGGGATTCCGAAGGCGCAAGGCTACAGATTGCTCAGACAAGGCAAAGAAAGCTGCCTAAGCAGCACCCAAGCTGCAGAGATGCGCGCGAACACACCCGAGGCCACAAGGTACCTGTGACACAGGGTGCCAGCCCTGCTGCTGACTGCAGCATCCTCAAAACTAAATCGCAGCCATCTCTCTGTGACAGATTAGAAAATGAAGGCCTAGGCCTGGCCCAAGGTCACAGCCTGAGTGACAAGTCAGGGAAGGGGTCTGGGGAGGCCACTCTGGCCCAGGGCCCTTGTTTTTGCCGACTTTTCCACATACAAATAAGTCCTTAACCGCTTCCTGAAAAGTCCCAGACACCAACCCTCGGTCTCATTCTCAGATCTCAACGGTCATACCTCGCTCTGACAGGACAGACCAACTGAGCACCTGTCACGGGAGGACACGAAAGCAGACGGCCTAGCCACCAAGGGAGGCAGGCACCTCCGTGCGACACCCCCGCCCCTCCCGCCGGCCACGGGGAACGCGTCGGTCCTCGGCTGCCTGCGTTTCGAAAAGATGCCCCCGCCCAGCTCCTCTGGGCCTCGAGTGGCGGGAGACGCTGGTCCCTCCGCTCCTTCGCCTCCCAGGCGGGGCCTGCTCCTCCAGGCCAGGTGCGTCTCCCACCAGGGCCTGACGCCGCTCCGACCGGCCGGGGGACTCCCAATCCTTCCCGGCCCGCTATGGCACCGCCCGGGCTCCTGGCTTCGGCCCCGGGCTCCCAAATGCAGCTACTGCCTCCCTCAGCCGCGCTCCCTGAGCGACCGCCGCCCTGCCCCTTGCGGCCAGGCAGGGCCAGGGACGTGCGTCGCCCCACTCCGACCCCCGCCTAGCAACCCGCGCTCACCGGTCCCGCAGCTGCAGCCACCGCCTCCGGCCCCGCCTAGACCGTCTGCCGCGCCTCGCCCGGCGCCGCGGCGCCCCGCGATGACGTCGACGCCTCCCATTGGTTGGTTGTCCAGGGCCCGGCGGACTGGCTGCCTAGTCGCGGTGGCCCCGCCCCCGGCCCGCCGCGCGCCTGCATTGGCTGTTGGCCCCAGCGTCGGCGGCGCGGGAGATTCGCTGGACGGCCGCTGGACGCAGCGGAGACCTGGCCGGCCCGCCATGGAGCGGCTGCGGGATGTGCGCGAGCGGCTGCAGGCGTGGGAACGCGCGTTCCGGCGGCAGCGCGGGCGGCGGCCGAGCCAGGTACGGGATGCCCAGGGGCCGAGGGGCTGAGGGCGCGGCCCGCGGCTCACGCGTTCCCTTTATAGGACGACGTGGAGGCGGCGCCGGAGAAGACCCGCGGTGAGCGCGCGGCGGGGCGGCGGGGGCCCGGGTCGACGGAGGCGGGAGGACGCCGGGTTGGCGGGGGCCCAGGCTCCACCCTGACCCCGCCTCCCGCCCGCCCACGCAGCGCTCTACCGGGAGTATCGTACTCTCAAGCGGACCGTGGGCCAGGCAGGCGGCGGGCCTCGCAGCTCCGAGTTGCTCCCCGCGGCCGTCGAAGAGGTATCCAGGCCCCGCCACCCCAGCCTCCTCCCACTTTCCTGTTTGGCGGAGTGGCAGGAGCCACGGAGTCGCGGCCAGGCCTCCGTAGGGCACAGAACTTGGGAGGGGGACTGAGCAAAGTGAAGACGGGCCGGACCTCGCTCCAGGTGTGGGAGGGGTGGCTGGGAGCGCTTCTGCTTCCACACCAGCCTTTTTCTGGCCTGCGCCCCTACTGTCTCCTGCAGGCACCAGAGTCCCACTGCTGGGGGCCCCACCTGAATCGGGCTGCAACCCAGAGTAAACAACCTACGCCAGGGCAGAGCTGCCAGGGGTCGGTGCCAGACTACGGGCAGCGGCTCAAGGCCAATCTGAAAGGCACCCTGCAGGTGAGGAGTTAGCAAGCAGTGAGTCCACACTAGGTCCAGAGGTGCTTCTGGCCCGGGGCACTTTCTTGTCACTCTTTGCACACAGATAGGTACAAGCTCCTATGCCAACCAGGGCACGAGTCTCCACGGAGCTTCTCGGGGCCTTCGCCCTTGACTTCCTTTCTAGTCCAGCCTTGTGATAATTAGCGTGCCCTACGATTGAGGGTGGGGACTCAGGCAAGTTTCAGAGTCTACAGAAGTCCAGGGGCCTGAGTTTCTGCTGCCATTCTGTTCCCTTCCCAGGCCGGACCAGCCCTAGGCTGCAGACCCTGGCTTCTAGGAAGATCCTCATCCAGGACGCCCACCCCAAATCCCCCAGGCACAGGGCCTGTCCCTACCTTTGCAGAAAAAGTCAGCGATGAGCCTCCACAGCCCCCTGGGCCCCCGCCAAGGCCAGGCCAGCTGCAGCATCTGCAGGCATCCGTGAGCCAGCAGCTGGCCTCCCTAGATCTTGACTGGTTACAGCGATGTCACAGTGAGATCCCAGACTTCCTGGGGGCCCCCAAAGCCTGCAGGCCTGGCCTAGGCTCAGAGGAATCACAGCTTCTGACCCCGGGTGAGTCAGCTGTCCTTGGTCCTGGTGCTGGCTCCCAGGACCCAGAGGCTTCAGCCCTCCAAGAAGTCAGCATCGGTGCAGGGAGCCCCCAGCCCAGCAGCAGTCGAGGCAAGAAGCAGAGATGGAACAAGGAGCTCTGGGGGAGCCCTGCACAGGTCCAGCAGCAGAGCAGCCAGGCTGGACCCCCATCGGAAGGGGCTGGGGCTGTAGCACTTGAGGAAGACCCTCCAGGGGAACCTGTACAGGCACAGCCACCTCAGCCCTGCAGCAGCTCGTCGATCCCCAGGTACCACAGACTCAGCACCTACAGTCAAGCTAGGGTGGGGAAGGCTGAGAGCACAGCCCACCTGCACATCTCTAGGCTGGCCCGCCATGATAGGGGCAATTATGTACGGCTCAACATGAAGCAGAAACGCTATGTGCGGGGCCGGGCACTCCGTGGCAGGCTCCTCCGCAAGCAGGTAAGACAGCGACGGACTGGGACAGGCCCTCCCTTTCCCTCCCCTCAGCACCCCCACATGTCCCATCCAGTGACCCTCCTATGTGGGCACCCTTCAGGCATGGAAGCAGAAGTGGTGGAAGAAAGGGGAGTGTTTTGGGGGCGGTGGTGCCACAGTCACAATCAAGGAGTCTTGTTTCCTGAATGAACAGTTTGATCACTGGGCACCCCAGTGTCCTCAGCCAGGTGAGACATCTGCCCTGGAGGGTGGGTTTGGCCAACACTGTGGAGAGAGCACGGTACTCTTTTGGGGGATACTTCTGTTCCAAGCAAAAGACCTTCCAGGTGCCCCTGGTCCAGGCCCTACCCTGGCTTCCCCAAAGGAGGGTGGCAAGGACGAGGATGGGTGTCAGCCTTTTATGCTTTGGAAGAAGTAGTGCAGAAGAGGGGCACTGCCTGCTGCCAACCTCTTTGGAGGAAGAGAAGGTTGTGCCCAGTGGTTGTTTTGCTTGGAGCTCCCATTCCACCTTCTCTTGCCTGCTCCAGTAAGTGAGGAAGACACAGACCCTGCTGGCCCTGAGCCGCTGGTTCCTGCACCACAATCTGTGCCTGGGGTGCCCAGCCTGGCCTCCACCATGCTGCCACTCTACTCCCTGGGGCCCTCAGGGCAGCTGGCAGGTAAGCAGTCAGCTTCTGGCCCAGAGCCTTTACTGATAGGTTGGTGTGCCTTAAGTCATGGTGGTCAACACCTGTGTCTGCAGAGACGCCGGCTGAGGTGTTCCAGGCCCTGGAGCAGCTGGGACACCAAGCCTTCCGTCCTGGGCAGGAGCGTGCAGTCATGCGGATCCTGTCTGGTGAGCGTGGCTGCTGGGGCTGAGGCCGGGCTGAGGCCAGGCTGCAGAACCCCGCTGCTGACTCGCACCCCACACAGGCATCTCCACGCTGCTGGTGCTGCCTACAGGTGCCGGCAAGTCCCTGTGCTACCAGCTCCCGGCGCTGCTCTATGCCCGGCGCAGCCCCTGCCTCACGATGGTCATCTCTCCCCTGCTGTCACTCATGGACGACCAGGTGTGCACACAGGGCCCTGGGCACATGTACACACCCAAGAACCAGCACTTGTGACTCCTAAGGGCAACTGCTACCTCTCCCCTAACCGCTCCTCCCTTGGGAGCTTCAAGGTATCTGTGGCCTCAGTCCCAGTCCTGGCAGCAGGTCGAAGGCAGCCCAGCTCCACAGGCACCACCACCACCCCTACAGGAGCTGTGCTGGGAAGGGAGCCCTCCCCACTGAGTCTGTCTGCTGTGGGGCTCCTGGGCCAAGGCCCACAGGTGGCTCTAAACCCTTGGCCCTAGGACCCAGGACCTGGTTCTCCACTCCCCTGAGGGCCTAGGATGGACATGGCAGCAGCTCTGGGATGACCTGGGGGAGGGCCAGGGCTGGGCTGGCCTATGACGGCCATTGCTCCTGCATTTGCAGGTGTCTGGCCTGCCACCGTGTCTCAAGGCAGCCTGCATACACTCAGGCATGACCAGGAAGCAACGGGAGTCTGTCCTGCAGAAGGTGGGTGCCTCATGGGCCTAGGGGTGAGGGAGGCAGTGCCTGGGCTGTGCCTCTGATCTTGTTGCCTTCAGGTTCGGGCAGCCCAGGTACACGTGCTGATGCTGACACCCGAGGCACTGGTGGGGGCAGGAGGCCTCCCTCCAACCACGCAGCTGCCTCCAGTTGCTTTTGCCTGCATTGATGAGGTCCACTGCCTCTCCCAGTGGTCCCACAACTTCCGGCCCTGCTACCTGCGCGTCTGCAGGGTGAGCCATATGTGAACTGGGGTGGGCGGCTAGGGCCAGGATGGACTGGATGGCCTCACACCACCACCGCCTCTGGTGCAGGTGCTTCGGGAGCGCATGGGCGTGCACTGCTTCCTGGGTCTCACAGCCACAGCCACACGCCGCACTGCCGGTGACGTGGCACAGCACCTGGCTGTGGATGAAGAGCCTGGTCTCCATGGGCCAGCCCCAGTTCCCGCCAACCTGCACCTTTCCGTGTCCATGGACAGGGACACAGACCAGGTGGGTGTGTGAGCCCTGGGGACCCTGCAGGGCCCTGGCTCCCGACTGCCCACGCTAACGGCTCCTCACCCCCCACGGCCCACACCGACCTCTCCTCACCGCCCACGGCCCATGCTCAACCCCCACTGCCCATGCCGACTGCTCCTCACTCCCCACGGCCCACGCCGACCACTCCTCGCCAGGCACTGTTGACACTGCTGCAAGGCGAACGTTTTCGAAACCTGGATTCCATTATCATTTACTGCAACCGGCGCGAAGACACAGAGCGGATCGCTGCGCTTCTCCGAACCTGCCTGCATGCAGCCCAGGGCCCAGGGCCTGGAGGTGAGGCACAGACAGGGCTGGTGTCCCCGTGGACCCACCTTGGGCACACATGGCCCCTCCCACTGACCATCTGCCTGTCTTCC
The DNA here is from genome assembly GCF_009764315.1 of Trachypithecus francoisi. NCBI lineage: Eukaryota > Metazoa > Chordata > Mammalia > Primates > Cercopithecidae > Trachypithecus > Trachypithecus francoisi. The sequence goes on along the minus strand of NW_022681472.1, from coordinate 99,712,232 downwards.
CCAAAGGTCGTGCCCCCAAAACCATGGCCGAGGCCTACCACGCGGGCATGTGCGGCCGGGAACGGCAGCGGGTACAGCAGGCCTTCATGCAGGGCCAGTTGCGGGTAGTGGTGGCCACGGTGGCCTTCGGGATGGGGCTGGACCGGCCAGATGTGCGGGCTGTGCTGCATCTGGGGCTGCCCCCAAGCTTCGAGAGCTACGTGCAGGCCGTGGGCCGGGCCGGGCGTGATGGGCAGCCTGCCCACTGCCACCTCTTCCTGCAGCCCCAGGTTGGCACCCCCCCAACTGCCAGTGCTCAAGTCCCCAGTGCCCCACCCCACCCTCATGATAGTTGTCCCGCAGGGCGAAGACCTGCGAGAGCTCCGCAGACATGTGCATGCCAATGGCACAGACTTCCTGGCCGTGAAGAGGCTGGTGCAGCGCGTGTTCCCAGCCTGCACCTGCACCAGGCCGTCCCCAGAGCAGGAAGGGGCCATGGGTGGAGAGAGACCTGTGCCCAAGTATCCCCCTCAAAAGGCTGAGCAGCTTGGTGTCCACCAGGCAGCCCCAGGACCCAGAAGGACCTGCGTGGGCCATGAGCGGGCACTCCCAGTACAGCTTACCGTGCAGGCTCTGGACATGCCGGAGGAGGGTGAGGAACCTGGGGTAAGGCACGGGTGTGGATGGGCTGTGCCCACATCCCCTGAGCCCTGCTCTGCCCACAGCCATCGAGACTTTGTTGTGCTACCTGGAGCTGCACCCATGCCACTGGCTGGAGCTGCTGGCGACCACCTATATCCACTGCCGTCTGAGCTGCCCTGGGGGCCCTGCCCAGCTCCAGGCCCTGGCCCACAGGTGAGCACGCCCTGCCCTGAGTTGGAGGCAAGGTTGGAGAATCAGGGCTGCTGGCCACATGTTTCCTTTTCCCTGGGCACAGGTGTCCCCCTTTGGCTGCGTGCTTGGCCCAGCGGCTGCCTGAGGACCCAGGGCAAGGCAGCAGCTCCGTGGAGTTTGACATGGTCAAGCTGGTGGACTCCATGGGCTGGGAGCTGGCCTCTGTGCGGCGGGCTCTCTGCCAGCTGCAGTGGGACCGTGAGCCCAGGACAGGTGCGCCCCGCCCCACCCCACCCAGCCCTGGATGCTGCCTGCCTGCATCTGACATGCTTTCCGGCAGGTGTGCGGCGCAGGACGGGGGTGCTGGTGGCGTTCACGGAGCTGGCCTTCCACCTTCGCAGCCCAGGAGACCTGACCGCTGAGGAGAAGGACCAGATCTGTGACTTCCTCTATGGCCGTGTGCAGGCCCGGGAGCGCCAGGCCCTGGCCCGTCTGCGCAGAACCTTTCAGGCCTTTCACAGGTTGGGAGGAGGCGGGAAGGGCCTGGGACCATCCACCCTCCCGCAGTCATCAGCTCTGATGGGCTCCTCCCCACAGCGTTGCCTTCCCCAGCTGTGGGCCCTGCCTGGAGCAGCAGGATGAGGAGCGCAGCACCAGGCTCAAGGCCCTGCTCGGCCGCTACTTTGAGGAAGTGGAAGAGGAAGCACAGGAGCCGGGAGGCATGGAGGACACACAGGGCCCTGAGCCAGGGCAGGCCAGAGTGAGTACAGTAAGGTCAGGAAGCACATCGGGGTTGCATGTTCCTTGGACTCCATGGGGCTTGCTGTGTGGATGTAGTGCCACAGTAGCTCAGAGGAAGCCTGATGTGCCTGTCCACACAGCTCCAGGATTGGGAGGACCAGGTCCGCTGTGACATCCGCCAGTTTCTGTCTCTGAGGCCAGAGGAGAAGTTCTCGGGCAGGGCTGTGGCCCGCATCTTCCACGGCATCGGTGAGGCCTGGGAGGCTCCACCCAACGCAAGCTGGAGCTGGGGCTGGGGCAGGTGAGGCCTGGGACGCTCCACCCCATGCAGGCTGGGGCTGGGGCTCATGGCTGTGTCTTTACTCCACGGTAGGAAGCCCCTGCTACCCAGCCCAGGTGTACGGGCAGGACCGGCGCTTCTGGAGAAAATACCTGAACCTGAGCTTCCACGCCCTGGTGCGCCTGGCCACAGAAGAGCTCCTGCGGGTGGCCCGCTGATTGCACTGCGTTGGGGGATGTCGGGTAGAGCTGGGGTTGTCTGCGGCTAGGGCAGTCACTGAAGCCCTGGGCAAAACCTGTTACAGGGTGTGAGGACGAGGAGACTCCAAAATGCAGATATAAAGTGCTCACATTGTTTTTATGGGCCCTCCTGGCCAATGAGGCAGCCCCCAACCTGGGGACAAGCACATCACATACTCTAGGCACACGTGGCTTTACTGACCAGTCCAGCCACCCAGCTCAGAGAAAGGTGCTGGGTGCCAGGCCCAGGTACATAATGGGCAAGGCAGAGAGGATGAGCAGGAGGAAGAAGCAGGGATGTGGCCCCAGCCCGTCGGCCAGGCCTCCGGCCAGAGCGCCCAGCAGCAGCTTCCCCAGTAGCTCCAGAGTGGCCAGAAGGCTGTAGTGTGTGGCCTGAGGGGGTAGGGGTCAAGGTCAGAGTAAGGCCCACACAGCCCCAGCCCTGCAGTCCCTCTGTGTCCCTGCAATGTCTCCTCACCTGCAGGGCCCTGGGGGCCAGCTGGCTGCAACGCATCATCCCAGTGAAGGTGACTGTGGTGACCAGGCCTCCCAAGAAGTGCTGCAGACATAGGCTCAGCAAGGCTGACCCTGGGAGGGCAGAGGTCAGCAGTGCCCCAGGCTCCTGGCCCCTCTTTTCCTCCCTCCTCAAGGCCAGCCCCTCACCTCTCAAGATTGTGCCAGGGCCCATGCTGGCCCCCAGGGTGTCCAGGTGGAAGACCAAGGCAGTCTGGCAGGCTAGGCCCCCAAAGCGGATCCGCAGCACTGACTTCAACAGAGGCAGCAGTTCCCTGGGGTGGGGGTGGGAAATTGGGCAGTATAGGGATTGGGGACAGCTTGGGTACAAGTGGGTGGGCAGGGTACACTGGGGAGGGCTCACCAGTGCTTGGCCAGCAAGGTCCCACCCAGGGAGGAGCCAGCGATGGAGCAGACCACAGCACCCACACCATTCCACAGTCCCAGCTCAGGGGCAGAAACACCATGGTCCAGCAGAAGAAGAGGAAACAGGCTGCTGGCACCCTGCTCACCTTGGGTTGTGGAGAGGGGGTATGAGCACAGGAGGTTCCATATCTGCCCCACCTCCTTTCTCCCCACCTGGGGCCTCAGTCCTGCCCTGCTCTCCTCAGTGTTCCAGAGCTGCAGGTGCTGGGGGGAGAAATGGGGCAGCCCGAGAGAGCGCAGGGATGTGGTTAGAGCTGGGAGAGGACCAGACAGCAAGGTGCAGGTGCAGAGCCCCGGATGTCAGGGCCAAGTCCTGCAGGTCATACCCAAGAGAGTGGCCGTGTAATGGGTTGCAAGCACTGGGGACACACCTGGAGCTGTCCCAGAAGCCACACCTCTGCTGTTGCCTGCCTCGAGGCCTCCTCACTCACCTAGCTTGTAGGTGAGCACAAAGCCTGCCGTCCACAGGGTCCCCGGCACAGCCAGCACGTCCCGCAGAAGGTGCGCGGTGTGGCGACGTTGCTTGGACGGGGCCGGCTGTGGGAGCCGCCGCAGGGCTGGTGCAGCCCAGGCCAGCGCCGCGGCCAGCCAGTAGGTGGCAGCCAGGAGCAGAAAGAGTTGCGGCCACGAGAGAGTGGGCTGCAGCGCCAGCAGCGCGCCTCCGGCTAGCGCGGCCCCCAGCTTGTAGGCGACTACCTGCACGGTGTTGCCCGGCCCCAGCTCGGCCGGCTCCAGCAGCTGCACAGCCAGCGCGTCCAGGGCCACATCCTGCACAGCGGCACCCAGGTTCAGCAACAGCAGCAACCCCGCCACTGCGGCGGGCAGCCCGGCCTGGCCAGCTCCAGGCGGGGGCAGCCCGGCAAGCAGCCCACACACCAGGCCCAAGCCTGCCGTGCTGCGCGTCAGCCAGGCCCTCACCGAGCCCTGCGCGTCCACCAGCGGGGCCCACGCCAGCTTGAGCAGCCACGGAGTGTAGAGAACCTTGGCCAGCCCCACGCGCGTCAGGGAGAGGCCGCCGGCGCGCAGCAGCACGGGCAGGAGGCCGGACTGGAGCCCGTAGGGCACCCCCTGCACCAGGTAGAGGCCGGCCAGCGGCAGCAACTTCCCACGCATGACGGCTCCGGCCGACTGCGAGGCCGGAAGGTCGGGTTCCAGGTGGGGTCCCGCAAAGTGAGGTCCCCTCGCGTTGGGTCAGAGGCCACACCCCAGCATGGTTTTGGTTCTGGGACCGGACGGAGTCAGCGTCGTACAGGCTGGGGTCTGGACACGTGCGATCGGGCTTTAGGAGCATTAACACCCCAGAAGGACCGAAGTCGGGTCCAAACACACGCGAGCGGTGCGGACACCGGCTCCCGGCATGCTCTGCGCGGCCTCAGAAAGGGGCGGGGTCACTGCCTCCCGGGGCTCCCAGCATGCTCTGCGAGACCGCAGGTAAGGGGGCGGGGTCACTGCCTCCCGGGGCTCCCATCATGCTCTGCGCGGTCGCAGGTAAACGGGGCTGGGTTGCTGCCTCCCGGGGTCCTCACCGTCGGCCGAGCCGGACTCTCAGCAGTTTCTCGGCCGCCTAGAGCCACACAGTGGAGCACGGGCCACACGGTGTCGCTGGAGCCCCGCGGCCACCGACTCCAGGGCCGGACGGTCGCGCGAGCCACAGAGACCGGAGCGGGCCAGAGCGTCAGCTCGCTGGCGCCCCCGGTGACCAGTCCGGGCTAGTGCCCGCGGCCGCCCCGCCACGTGCGTGCTCCCAGCGAAGTCCTGCGCTGGTGAGAGGCCCAGAAAGGGAAGCTACAGAGCAGGGCCGGCCTCGAATGTAAGGATCGGCCTGCGCCCACCGCCAGCCCTAGTCTCTCCCAGGAGTCTCGGATCCGCGCCACGCCTGCTTCCTTCCTGGTGTCTGACCTGCAGCCTGGTTGCTGCAGTGCCCGGCCCCGCTTCTCCAGCCGCCCCCGTGAAGGCGTCGGTTTCTTAAGGGTTCTGCCGTCTACCGCCGGATACTTCCGGCGTCGGATCCCAACCTTGCTGTGTCTGTGGCTTCAGCCCCTCCCTAAGGCAGTGACAGAGACATGGAAGTTAGGAGGGTAGTGTGAAAGGTCAGAACCCAGCTTAGCTCAGAAGGACACGGCCTGCCACTGCCCTTGATGCCTTCAGTGTCCGGTGACAAGGCTAGGAGCGCCCTGCCTGATTCGAGCCCGCCCTGCCAAGGGAGGGGTCCATCTGCTGTGTCGCCTGTCCAGAGCTGTGCCCTCAGGGGCTCCCGAGGCCAAGATGAGGCTGTGAAGTGTGGCTTGTGGTTAAGAACCATCCCCAGAGCAAACAAAACCAGGTGCCCTTGGCCAGTCGTATTTCCAAGTCTGCGAGTCTCTAAAGCCAGTCCCATCCTTGGCGGACTTGGCACTGGACCCTGTTTTGACGAACGGAGGCAAGATGGTGCATTTCCGGGTTTTTCATCACCAACTTTTCCCCGTGTGCGCGAGGATGCAGCTGGCGCCCGGGAGAGTGCAGACCAACCAGGCATGCGCCAGGTGATGTCAATCCGAAGAGATCAAGATTTACCTGGTGGCACCTGCGGCGCCTTCCCCCCCCTCCCCTGACGCGTCTGTGCCCCTCCTATTGCCCTTCCACTCCTAGAAAAGCCACTCCGGGCAGATGCACGGGGCGGGCTTCCTCAGCCCCTACCTTTGTCGGGACTGCATTAGAAACTCTGCCCGAGAGCTCTACTGGGTGACTCTCTCGGCCTCCTTTGCCGGAGGCCAACAGACTTCACCCCCATACCTTTTTCTCTAGAGCTAGATGACCAAAGAATAAATGTGCAGTTTTGCTTTTAGCCTTGCCTACTCGCTGGTTCTTTTGTGCTCGCTCTGGTGGTCTTAGAAAAACAAATCAGTTGGTGCCGAAGACCCGGGAGGAGACCCCTCCTCAGGCCTCTAAGGGTTGAGGAACCTCCTCCTGCTCCCACGCGGCAGACGGACCAGGACCTGAGACCCGCTTCCCTCACTCTCACGGCCTTTCTGGGGTAAGTGCCCTTGTCTCCTCTTTACCTCCCTCGGCCAGAAATCCTGTGCAGGTCCGAGGTCCATTTTGAGCCACCAAGTGGCTCGGGAGACCCGTTCAGGACGGAGACGTCCGCCTGAAGGTAATCTCCATTTTGGCTTCAAGAGCCTCCAGTTTGTCTCTGCTGGTTCCGAAGGACGCTTTGAAGCCAGGCAGGGATCCATTTCCATTTCCATTGTGTCCATTGTGTAAGTAAAGAGGAAACAAACGGGAAACCCCCAGTCCAAATTTCCAAAGAGCACCCCCTTAGGGTGCCTCCTAGCCAATTTAAAAAAACCTTACAGCTTGAACAAGACCTTAGGAGGAAGCAGTTAATTTTCCTTTCCACTGTGGCGTGATCGACCTCAGCAATTTCTGCCAGCGGCTAGGCAAGTGGTCCGAAATTAATTACGTACAAGGCCTTGGGCCTTATGCTCTCGTCCTGACCTGCCCTATATTCCTCCTTCTCTCCCCTCTCTCTCCAACCCCTCCCTTCCTGCCCAGACTCCTCCTTCCTCCTCCTTATCTACTAGTAATCCACTCGGTCCCGTGCCTCCTTCGGGGCCCCCAACTGGCTGTCTTGAGTCCCCTATCTCTGCCCACACCCTCCTACAGTGTTAGCACCTTTGCGAGAGGTGGCTGGGGCGGAGGGGGTAGTCAGAGTACATGTCCCTTTTTCATTGGCCGATCTTTCCAAAATTGAGAAGCGTTTAGGTGATTTTTCAGCTAATCCTACCATATACATAAAGGAATTTAGATACCTTTGTCAGGCCTATGACTTAACTTGGCATGACCTCCAGGTTATCCTAACCTCTACCCTAAACTGACTGAGGTTCTAACCCAGTATACCCGGTTAGATCCGGCCTCCCCCACAGGGGCCACCATTTTGGCGTCTTATTTCATTTCTCAATCAGCTCCTGACATTCGTAAGAAACTTCAAAAGGTAGAGGATGGTCCTCAGGCACCAATACAAGACCTGGTTAAATTAGCCTTTAAGGTCTATAACTCCAGAGAGGAGACGGCAAGCTCGCCTTGAACAGAAGTTACAGCTCCTAGCAGCGGCTTTACAGCCCAGTTGTAACCCCAGGCCAGAGAGTACACACTCCGCAGACTCCAAGGCTACAAAAGGAGCCTGCTATACGTGCGGCAAAGCAGGACACTATGCCAACAGGTGTCCGCAAGGTCCCCGAGCCCCAACGCAGCCTTGCTATAAGTGCAAGGCATCAGGACATTGGGCCAGTGAATGTCCTAACCCTCGTCCACCAGCAGCCCCCGCCCTGCTTGCCAGCAGGGAGGACACTAGAAGTTTGATTGCCCCACCCTGAGAACAGGTGCTGCGTCTCCACGTGACCCCCTTTCCCAGGATCCTGGGAGCTCATTCCAGCTCCTACATCTGGACGACGACAACTGAAGGTGCCGAGACTCGGGGACCCCCATCACCCTCGCCGAGCCGCGGGTAACTCTCCTGGTAGCGGGTAAGACAGTCAATGTTTTAATCAACAGCGAGGCTACCTATTCCGTTTTGCCGTCCTTCTCTGGACCTAGCCTTCCATCCAATATCTCTGTAGTAGGAGTAAGCGGAAAGCCATCCACTCCACAAAAGAAAAACCCCACTCCTTAATTGCTGCCTGGCCAACAACTACTCTGCGCGCTCGTTCCTCATTCCCAGCTAAAAAGGGCCCCTACCGAAAGCAATCAGTGGAAATCAGTTTGGCTTTCCCCCACTCGCCTCAAACTTACTAAATTTTCTTAACTATCTCATACTCCTCAACCTTGCTGGGACCTTCCTTCTGGGTTTTGCCCCTATTCCAACAAATGCTTCCATTCCTCATTCCTGTACTAATACTGTGCCTTATTTTATTCTTCATCCGTATGTCCAAATGCCAACCATGGGCCCCGACCTTGACGATGCCCCTTAACAGCAGGAAGTAGCCAGACAGACCACGGCGCCCCTTATCACTATTACCAATAAAAGGTTGGAATGTTTTGACGAACGGAGGCAAGATGGTGCATTTCCGGGTTTTTCATCACCAACTTTTCCCCGTGTGCACGAGGATGCAGCTGGCGCCCGGGAGGGTGCAGACCAACCAGGCATGCGCCAGGTGATGTCAATCCGAAGAGATCAAGATTTACCTGGTGGCACCTGCGGCGCCTTCCCCCACCCCCTCCCCTGACGCGTCCGTGCCCCTCCTATTGCCCTTCCACTCCTAGAAAAGCCACTCCGGGCAGATGCACGGGGCGGGCTTCCTCAGCCCCTACCTTTGTCGGGACTGCATTAGGAACTCTGCCCGAGAGCTCTACTGGGTGACTCTCTCAGCCTCCTTTGCCGGAGGCCAACAGACTTCACCCCCATACCTTTTTCTCTGGAGCTAGATGACCAAAGAATAAATGTGCAATTTTGCTTTTAGCCTTGCCTACTCGCTGGTTCTTTTGTGCTCGCTCTGGTGGTCTTAGAAAAACAAATCAGACCCAGTGCATTTTTCTGGCTGCTGTGGCCTCTGAGGGGGTTTTTTGTCAGCTCAGCAGGTTTTTGTTTCCAGGTTTCCTTGTCTATTAAATGGGGGCTATCATGCTTACTTCAGAAGACCATCTGTGCAGATCGAGTGACCCCCAGCAGTGTCTGCATGTAGTAAGTGCTCAGCCATGCTCTCCAGGCCAGGACACATCACTGCCCACCCCCCTCAGCCCAGCCCCTGCCTCCTCCAGCCCCAGCCCTCCCTTGGGACACTGCCTCATCCTCTCCCTCTGCCTCCCACTCCACCCAGCTGAAGGACTGCACCACACACTGACACCAAAGGTGGTCTCTCTGGCCCCCCAGACAGCGGCCCCACCCCTACTACCTCGCATAAGAGAACTAAGACTTCCTTCCTGAGCTGTCAGTCACCCCGACCAGCCAGCACCATGCTGGTTTAGTATTTCTCCCTGCCCCAGGGAAGACGTGGACCTCACAGGAAAGGGAGCCAGGAAGGAGACAGCTTTCTGCGCCTTCTTCAGGAAAGGCTGTTGCTTTGGGTGGCCACCTGGGCCCCTGGTTCCCTAGATTCTTTGCCAAGCCCCATCCCCACCCCAACAGCTCTGGGGGCTTCCACAAAGGGGTGCGGGTCCTGTGCTTTCCTCACACTCCGGACTCTCGGCCCATTTCTGTGTGATCGTGATGGGCTCTGCCCCACATCGAGAGACCACAGGGAAGACCCAGCTCATGGTGGGTGCCGGGTCTTCAGGAGGAACAAGTGGGTGTTGGCCATGGAAGGCCCTTTCTCTGAAGGGACTCAGGTTTGCAAGAAGGGTAGGCAAGTGGGAGCGGACCATCCCTGGAGTCAGACTGCCACACAGCTTTATTAGGGACCTGCAGAGAGGCAGGGGCCCAGCCCCCCCACTCTGCCTGCCAGGCAGCAAGAGCAAGTACAGTGGGCTCCAGAGCCCCCACGGCCCCTGAGCACACAGTCCGGGGCACCCAGCCTGGCCCCGGCTGGGCTCAGGAGTACTCGAGGGTGAATTTGGCATGAAATCTGCTCAGCTTCTCCAGCAGCAGCCGCAGTTTCTCCAAGGGGGGCAGAATGGTCATCCTGAAAGGAGTTGACAGTGAGTGAAGGGCCAGGGTGGCGGGACAGGCAGTGAGGGCTGGGCCTCACCGGAAGTGGTAGGTGCCTTCCCGCTGCCCAAAGCCGCTCCCGGGCACCACGCAGATGCCGGTCTCCTCCAGGAGGCGCAGGCAGAAGAACATGTCGGGGGCCAGGCCCAGTTCCTGTGGACAGGCAGTCATCAGAGAGAGATGCCTGGCCACCACTGCCCACCCCACAGGCCCCGCCCCCGCCTGACCTGAGCGCGTTCCACTGCCCGCGGGGGCAGCTGCACGCGGGGGAAGGAGTACATGGCGCCCTGCACTGGGTTGCAGCTGATGCCGGGAGCCTCGTTGAAGACCTGCTCGGTGAGCTTGGCTTTGGCCGCCAGCTCGGCCAGCACTGCCTGCCTCTCCTGCGGCCGCGGAGGGAGGGAGGGCCCATGAGGGCACGGCACTCAGCATCCCCCACCCCTGATTGGGTCACCTGGACCCCCTCCTGCCCCCAACTCACAGCCTGGAACTGCGCGAAGGAGGGGTCAGTGGGCGCGGGCGGGCTGACCACCAGGTCCAGCAGGGCCTGGCCTGGCACCGGCGGGCACAGCCGCACACTCATGAGCTTCAGCATCTGCTGCTGCACTGCGGCGTCCATGTTCACCACCTCCACATAGCCACCGCGGAACCCGCACCTGCCAGGTGAGGGGCATGTCCAGGCCAGGTGCGGAGGAGTTGGCCCACTGGCCGAAGAGGGCCAGGCCACAGCCCGCAAGCCCCCACCCGCCTCGCCTGCACGCACTCGCCCATGTAGCCCTTGGAGGTGGAGTGGAAGGAGGCGAGCTCCTGCTGCCCGGCGTAGGGTGGCCCCATCTCCATGAGCACCTTCTTGAATGAGTGGAACTGGGAGCCCGCGGCGTACACGTTGTCCTGGTACACCTGGAAGGGCGCAAGGCGTCAAGGGGGCTGGCTGTTGCCCAGCTTCCCGCTCCCCTGCGCCGCGCACCTCGTCCGCCAGCAGAAAGAGCTGCTCTTCGAAGGCGAAGCGGATCACAGCCTCGATGCACTCGCGGGTCTGCACCTGCCCTGGGGTGTGGGGGAGGCAGCAGGGCTGGGTGAGCCAAGGGGGTGCACTGCCCTCCACTGGGCAGCCGGGGGACGGCGGACCCGGCACTGCCTGGGCCAGGGCGGACAAGGGTGCGGGAGGAGTGGGGCGGGGCGGGGCGGGGCAGGGCAGGGCGGCGGGAATGCACCGGTGGGGTTGCCGGGGTTGATGACACACAGCGCACGAGGGTGGCAGTGGCCACGCGCCTGGCACAGCGCACGGTGAAGCTCGGACACGTCCAACGCCCAGGCGCGTTCCTCGTCCAGGTAGTAATCCACCTGCACTGCGCCCAGCTCTGCCAGTGTGGCCGAGTAGAGTGGGTACTGGGGGATGGGGATGAGCACACCCGTGCGTGTGTGGCCCTCGCCAGCCACCAGCAGCTTCAGCACCGTCTGCAAGAAGGAAGGGGAAGGCAGGATCGGTGGGGGCTGGGGCTGCACCTGTCCCCCACCCTGGGCATCCCCTCTGCAGTGTCAGGAATGTCTTCCTGCCCATGCCCAGCCTACCACGATGGCATCGCTGGCCCCTGTGGACAGGAAGACATTGTTGGGGTCTGCAGGGATGCCTCCGTCGCGCCTCTCAATGTACTGCGCCACGTCCTCCCGGATCAGCTGGATGCCAGAGCTGACACTGTAGGCCCCTGGACTCGGGCAGGACAGGATGGGAGGTACAGGTGAAGTTCTCAGCCCGCCCAGGGGACCTCCCTCCTCCAGCAGCAGGGCTGCCGTCTGCTTCCTCCTGGCCCTGGCTCTCACCCAGGCTGTGGCCCCCACACGCCTGCAGGATGCGCTCCGCCCTCTTCTTGGCATCGTCAGGGAAGCTGGGGCTGGTCAGAAGATCGGGGTTGACACAGAGAGCCAGGACCTGGGAAGACGGAGTGCTAAGGTCAGGGCACATGGGCGGGGGGTGGGGGGGTGCAGTGGGCATGAGCCTCACCTGGCGCAGGAAGGTGATGGGCCTCTGCCCCATAGCCTGTGCGTCCCCGATGTTGGCACGGATGACCTCGGTGAAAGGCTTCTTCACACCCTGGGAGGGGAGGGGAGCAGGCAGGGAGACCGTGCCCTACCTAACCCCTCAGCCCTTGTGCCATGAGCCGGTGGGACTGGGGCCAACTCAGCCACCCCAGTGTGACCTGGAGGGCAGCGAGGGGCCTGGGTCATACCTGGCGCAGCTCCTGCTCCAGCTCCAAGGCTCGCTGCACTATGGGGCCACGCACTGCGTACTCCACGCGCCGCACACATGGATTCATGCTGTGCAGCGTCAGCACCTTCGCCCTCAGTCCGTTCCTCACCGCCTGGCTCTGGTCACCTGTGCTCGAGGCCATGACTCTACCCAGACCAGGTGGGAAGGCAGCTCAGGAGGTAGCAGGACCAAAAGTGGGAGTGGGGACAGCTGGGTCTGGCTCAGTGGGCCACGGCTGGGAGGAGGCAGCCGTAGCAGAGGGGACGCCAAGCAAGAGGGCACCCTTTTCACCGAAGCTGGCCCCACTGGGAGAGACAGAAAAGGCTGAAGGAGCTGGGGACAGTTGGGCCCCGCCCCACCCATCTGGGAACAGCTCTGCTCCAGGGAGGGAGAGGCAGTGGGTGAGGCGGCAGGCGGGGCTTGGGGCAAGGCCCAGTGCCTGCCCAGTGTCCCCATGAAGGGAGAGCAGGAGACCCACATGGGGGGTAGGTACAGACGTCAGTCCCAGTCCGGACAGCTCTGAGGGACTAGATGTGGGGCGGGGGCTGAGCGCCTAGGGTATTCAGGAGGTGAAGGGAGTGCCTAGCAGCCCTGAGGGTCTGGAAGAGCTGGAAAGGAGGGAGCCCCGGGGAGAGACTAGAGCCTGGGCTGCTGGGATTTACCCCAGCAGGGCTTGGCCAAGGCCTAGCCCTCGTGGCACCCGCATCTTTGCTTGGGCCAGCGGACCTGTCTCCTTAGTAACTGAGCCAGGCCTCAGGAATCCAGGGGGTGCTGGGGGGAGGGGAGGGGTGTTCAGGCTCTGGGTTCTATCTGGCTTCTCCAGGGCTGACACCTATGGCCCAGAGGCTGCAAGAGCTCTGTAGCTGGACCTTGGTCCCTGATGAGCACGGCGAGGGGCTGGGGGAGGGGGCTGGAGCCAGGCAGTCCAGCCCTGGGCCCTGGGACAGCTCACACCGGGCTGCCCTTTCACCAGGCACCAGCTGGGGGTTGCCCTTGGGACACACCCCAGGCTAGGGGTGACCTGAGTTCTCTGGCCCTCTTGTTCCCGATTGGAGGAGAGAGTAGGAAATGAGCCGGGATAGGTCGTCAGAGATCCCCCTCCACAGGCCTGCCGAGCTGAAAGGCCAGGCTCAATGCTGGCCCACCCCAGCAGCCACAACGAAACCTGACCCACAGGGGTCAGGACAGCTGGCCCCCAGGCTTCTCACCTTGCACTTCTCTGCTCCGCTGCCACAACGGCCTCCTAGTGCGCAGGCCTGCCCCTCTGGCCCCCAGACAGGGGCACAGGTTAATATGGGCCTGGCCCCAGGCAGAGCCAGCCCCTGCCCGCCCCCTGGCAGCGGAGCCCAAGTGGCAGCCCTGGTGGCAGGTGGACCTTGGGCAGCTGCCCCACCCCCCACACTAAATTTAACCAGCAGCCAGTCCCCGCCTGTCCGTAGCCCTGCAAGAACACCCTTCCAACCAGGGATGCTAGGGGAAGGGCAGGCCCAAAGGACACTGGGCTGACAGGCCCGTGCTGAGCCAGGAGGGAGAACATCCCAAACCCACACCACCCAGCACTGGTGGCCACACAAAGCTGCCCACCATGAACAGACAAACTGGTGGTGCCCTCAGCCCTCCTGCTTGAGGCCCCTAAGGGATCCCCTCACCCTGACACGCTGTGCCCAGCCAGCTCAGAGCCAGAGTGGCCAACTGCGTGTCCCCTATGCCAGCCCAGGCAGAAGCTGGCAGCCAGGCCCCAGGATTGGGGCTGCATGCCAGGAACTGGGGACCCACAACCCCCCCCAGGGAGGTTCTGACACAGTCTTGTGCTTGTTTTGCCCCTCTGGCTCTGGCACAAGAGTCTTGTGGAAAACACTACTTCCCTTTCCAGGCCATGGTCCCTGGGACCTCCACTCTCCACTCCCTCAGCACAGACACCGTAGACCCTGGCCCCCATTGGAGGTTCCTTCAAAGCACCTGGCTCCTCTCTGGAAAGCAAAGGGTTATGGAGGAGGCTCCAGGAGGCTGAGCACGGGAGGGAGTGGGTGAGGCCCAGGCTTCCAGCCCAGTGGCCGCGGGCCTCACTCCCACATGGCCAGGGCTGCCACATGCCCCTGCATGCACCTACAGGCTTTCGTGCTCACAGGCACGGGTGGCACCCCAACCAAACGGCACAACCCACTCCCCACCATGGGGCAGCAACCCAGCTGAGACAACACACAAGCAGACTCCATGGCAAACAGCCCTTTATCAAGAGTTGCAAGATAAAAATAGTCTTTGCAGTCAGATGTCCCTCCAGGCATGGCTTCTACTCTGAGAGGGGCCAGTGTCCTGCACAGTCAAAGCCGGGGTTTCTGTGCTGCCCACCCGCAGCACCAGGGCACGCACCGTGCGGAGGCAGCCTTGGGCTGTGCCCGGGGACAGGAGCCCTGCCCGCCGAGGAACCCCCTCACATGAGCAGGCAGCACGGCCTCCTCTCCACAGGGGCCTCCACCGCTGGGGCTGTGAGCTTGAGCAAGGGTGGGTCCCCGCCTGCCCTGAAGCCACCGTCAGGCTGGGGGGTCTCCGTGTGACCAGGCAGGCCAGGCCCCGCCGTCTCAGGGCTGTGGGGCCCCTCAGGGGGGGGTCGCTGCAGCTTGGCAGCAGCTCGCTGCCGCTTCAGGTCAGCCAGGGTGTGGTGGGCCTTGTCATGGACCAGCGTGTGGGGGGCGGTGCTGTCCAGGGAGCTCAGCTGGTAGGAGACGCTCCGGTCCAGTCGCTTGGAGTACAGATGCCGCGCTGGGGAGCCCCCTACTCGGCCATTGTGCGGCCTGACCACGTCGGGGTTGTCCTCCTGCGGGCAGTGAAGGTCCCAGAGGCCATCAGGAGGCTCCTCCCCCCTCCCCAGCCTTGGATTCAGGCTGTATGGTCATTAAGGGACAGACAGAGATGGGGCAGCAGCTGGCCTCTGCAGGGCACCATTCCTAACAGGCAGGAGGGGTCCAAGCGGAGAAAGAACCAGGGCAAAGCCAGGCCCACCCCTGCGCTGGGCGGAGCAGGGACGGGACGCTCACCTCCAGGGGCGGTGGCCTGAGCTCTGTGTCTGTCTGGCACTCATCGTTGTCCTCGGGCGGCTCCGGGCTGGGGGGCGGCGGCTGTTGCCACACGATGGCCTCCTGGGCGTGCTGCTTGCGGTACAGGTCGGTGCGCTGGGTTAGGCTCGCCCGCCTCACCACCTTCCTGGGGAGGAGAGAGGAGAAGGTGAGTGAGGGGAAGGGGAGTGCCGGGAGGACCCCGCCCGCCCCCTCGTACTCTGCCCCCAGTTCGGCTGGCACTCCGCCAGGGCTGACATCCGCGGGGCCAAGCCGGGGGCGGAGCCTGCTGGGGGCGGCGCTCACCCGCGGCTCCCGGCGCTGGAGGTGCGGCGTCGCAGCAGCGAGCGCTGGCGGCCCTGGGCGCGCAGGAGAGCGTCGTGCTTGTGCTTCAGCTCCAGCAGCTTGGCCCGCACCTCCTCGTCCCCGCACACATCTGAGAAGTGGGTGCAGGCGTCAGGGGCGCCTTCCTCGCCTGTCCTCTCCCCCAGGTGGAGGTGGGCCCCGCAAGCTCACCAAGGGGCGTCTCGTCCATCAGGGACTTTGCGTTCAGATCGGCCCCGTGCGCCACGAGCAGCTCCACCAGGGGCACCTGTGGGCGGCAGGCAGGCGCTGCAGACGGCTGCGCTGGAAGCCCCCTCCCACCTGCTCCTGCCCGCACTCACCTGGCCCCAGTAGGCTGCGGCGTGCAGCGGCTCCCAGCCGTCTTGGTCCTTAGCGCTCAGGCTGGCTCGGTGTTCCAGCAGCAGGGCAGCCGCCTCGCTGAACCCGTTGGCGGCTGCGATGTGCAGCTGCAGGCAAGCGCCCGGCCTGAATTCGGCCCCATCCCCCACCTCCAAGTAGCAAGGCCCCCAGACCCGCATGCCACTCACCCCCAGCCCTCACCAGCGTGGCCCCGTGGTCCAGCGGGGCATGGAGGTCTGCCCCGGCCTGCAGCCGGCTCCGGATGTCGTCCAGCATGCGCAGTTCTGGCACGGCCCGGGCGGCCTCGATGCTGTCCTGGGTGATGCCTGCGAGGCGGCAGGCTCAGAGGGAGCGTCACCGGCAGCCCTCCCACAGCCGCACCGCGGCACCTACCACGGTCGGCCATGGCAGTCTCCAGGCAGTCCAACGTCTGCTCATCGTCACACAAGTCATAGGGCATGTTCCCGTCGGTGTTGACCGCCAGGAGATCGGCGCCACTGCAGGGAAGACGGACGCGGTGCTGGACACAGGACCCTTCCCCACTTGCCAAGCTTCTCACTTGGAGAGGTCCCCCTAGGGCCCCTCAGCCCAGGGCTGCCCCTCAGGAGGCACCCTGTCCACCTGCTGCTGGGAGAGGCGGCCCTGGGGCCCATCGGCTGCCCCTCAGTCCTAGATCCTGTCGTTCAGCCAGACAGGCCTCCTGCAGTCTCTACCCATCCGGGCTCCAGGTTCCTGGCACCTCCAGGGGCAGCGGTGCCCCCATAAACGTGCACTAGATGGGTCTGCCTGCTGGCGGAGCAGGGACACTGGGGACCCCAGGGAGCACAGGGCGGTGGGGGCGCAGGACCAGGCAGCCACGCTGAGGGGCCGCAGAGCTGTGGGGAGCATGGCCCCCGGGAAGGTCGGCAAAGGGGAGCCCAGGACACAGAGGGGGGTGTGCCTGTGTGCAGTGGAGGAACAGGCCTACCTGTGGGCACCCCACATCCCCGCCCACCCTGCAGCGCCTGAGTGTGATGGGACCGCCATCCACACCCCATCCAGCCTCATGGGGACACTCGAGAAGGGCCGCAGCCCTGACCTCTCTGCCACTACAGATGCCTGGAGCGAAGGGGAAGGAAGGGAGGAGGCTCGTGGACGCTGGTGAGGCCACCACCCTCCCTGCTCAGAGCTCCTCCTGCTCTACGTCCCTCTATGTTAAAGGTAAAAGCCCTACCTGTGCTCAGGTACCCTCTCCTCCCAAGCCACCTGGCCTCCTCACTCCCCTTCTCTCCTTACCAGTTCTGTGCTCACTGACCAAGACATTTCTCTGTGCACACCCTGGGGGAGCCCGAGGCCTGCCCTCTTGGCAGGAGGATGCATGCTGGGGAGGCAGAGACCAAGCTGCCCTGGGCACATGCCCATCCCGCTGGGGCCCCAGGCTCTGCTCTCCATGCCAGGACACAGGCAGGGTCAGCAAAGGTGAAGGTGGGAACACAAGAGGCCGAGAGCCGGGCCTACTGCCCAAGAGGGGCCTCCTGAGCAGCCATCTGAGAGGAAGCCCCTCCCTGCCACAGACGCCCAGCAGGCCCTACCTGGCGATGAGCAGCTCCACCAGGTGCAGGTGGCCACAGGTGGCCGCAGCATGCAGAGGTGTCCAGCACTCACTGTCGCAGGCATTGATGTTGGCCCCAGCCTCCAGGAGCTGCTGCACCATCTCTCGGAAATCATCAATGCAGCACTGCAAACCGTGCCACGTGAGCGGCCAGAGCATGGGGGCCAGCCCCCACCCCACCCACGCCCAGTGCAGGCTGACCTGGTGCAGGGCTGTCAGGCCGTCCTCGTTGGCCAAGTCAGGGCTGACCCCACTCCCAAGGAACTGGCAGACTGGAAAAAGGTGGCAAGGTGAGGACAGGGTCCTGTCCCTGGTCAGGTCCTGTCAACTGTGCTTCGGCCCAGGACTCGGGGAAGGACAAGGAAGACAGTGGTGCCAACGGCAGAAGGCACACCAGAGCAGGGGGGTGGGGGCAGGAGCACCAGGCATCTGTCTGGCCCAGGCCAGTCACACTCCCAGAAGCCCTCTGCCTCTACCCACCTGCAGGCCCTTCATGGTGGTGCTCAACCACCTTCCAACCCCCAGAACAGGCCGTGCTTCTGTGTGAGAGCAGCACTCCAACAATCCCGCACCTCCCTTCAGCCAGGAAGGGCTCCCTGCCCCGAGGCTACCGCAGCTAGGCTATGCCATAACGCTGCAGCTCCTTCGGCTCTCCCCTGACAACTAGGCAGCCCTGTGTTCATGATCTCTCCTGGGTCCTCTGGGACCTGACCTGAGGCTCCCCACCACCAGAGTACATCCCTGCTCTCGCTCCCCTCCCCTTCAAAGATCCCAACTCAGGCCCAGCTCTCGCCCAGGTCACCAGGGTCCTCCCTGATGACGCCTGGGGTGCAGCAGAAGGGCTCCTGCCTTCCCACAGCTCCCTGTGGACCATGGTACCCTCTGCCTCTTCCCTCTGCCTCCAGGCCTCCTGGGAGGGCTCCTGTCCACATGGGAAGATGCAGGCCAGACACTGCCAGCTCCTCCTTACTCTGCCCTGGAGGGAGGCAGGGAGGGGTCAAGGGCCACTACAGTGCCTCTTCTCCCCAGACCCCAGAGCACCACAAGTGGAACCCACACAGCTGAGGCTGCAAGCGTGGGGCACAGGTGAGGAGAACAGAGTCAAAAGCAGAGCCTGGGGCAGGCATCGAGAGGGGGGCCACCAGCATGGGCTCTGTGCCTACCCGGGGCCTGGCTCTCTAACCTGCAGAGGTGGGCGGTCCCACCCTACTTTACAGAGGTGGAGACCAGGGCTCTCCTGAGCAGCTTGGAAAGAGGCAGCAGTGACTACCGGCCACCCTGCCCCCACGGGGCCCGCACTAGGTGTCTGAAGGCTCCTGGGGGTCCACCCCTGGCCTCGCTCACCTCACAGCAGGACCCCTGTGCATGCAGCCCTGCCTGAAGGAAGGCTGTCCCGCACGGGCTCACCTCAGGGCTGCCCACTGCCTGGGCTTTGCCTGATGGGGGGACGCTGGGCCACCCAGCCTGAAGAGACCAAGCAAGATCTGGGGGCTGGAGCCCAGGAGCTGTGGACAGGCCCAGCCCCCAGGCTTCGCATGAGACGGCACCCAGGTGGCAGGGAGTGGGCCGCTTGCTGGGAGCTGCTCTGGGCTCAGCCACACTCACCTTCTTCCAGGTCATTTCGAGCAGCAGCCTCCAGAAGGACAACACTGGGAGGGAAGAGGACCTGCTTCGGGGGCCCTCGGCCGGCTGCCTCCTTCCGGGGACGCTCCCCAGGACCTTTCTTGCCCTGGGCCTCCTTCTCAGCCTGGGCCCACATCTTCACCTGCTGGGCACGCCGCTTCTGGGCATGCTTCAGCCGCTCCTGCGTGCTCATCCTGCCCACCATGGGCATCTCTGCCAGCAGCTCCAGGTGCTCGGCCATGGTGGCGGCTGCTTGCCCACAGGGCTGCTCGGGGCACCAGAGTGGGGAGCTTGGGGGCCAGGCTGGGCCTGAGGGGTGGGGCAGCTGGCTGGACTGGCACCCTCGGGGGCATCCCCTTCCCAAAGCTCTGTGTCCTTGGCTGGGTCAGGAGGCCCCACACGATATCCAAGCCCAGGTAGCCCTGGGGGGCACGGGCCAGGGCAGGGAGGGCAGTGTGGAAGGGCACCCCGAACCTGCTCCCCAGGCCAGCCTCTAGCTGTCGACCCGCAGTGCCTCGCCTCCCTCTCGGGGTCAGGGTGCACAACCTATGAGACGCAGTCCCGAGACCTGGCTGGCCTCAGTCCAGGGTCTGAAACTAATGACCCAGATAACAAGGTTCCAGCTTCCTGGCACCTTGCTGAGGGGGAAGGGAGGGCAGGGCCAATCAGCAGTGAGAGCCCCTGTGAGCCCCTGAGAGCCTCTTTTCACTTTCCAGGCTCAGGAGCCTGGGTGGGGCCTGGGAGCAGGCATGGCCCAGCCCCCCAACCCCTCCCAGCTGTGTGCCGAGGTCAGCGCATCAGTACTAATGAGGAGGTGCAGCCACTGAGGCTGGGGCAGGGCAGGTGGTCAGAGTCCTGGAGTCCTGGCCCCAGGGCGCAGGGGTGAGGCTCTCTAGGCAGCCAGGGCACCAAGGGCACAGGCGGGCCAGCCACAGTGTCTTCAGGATCACCTCCCCTTCCGGCAGCTGCTCACACCTGGGAAGTGGGGAACAAGGAAGCACATTGAGGCTGGCTTGAGACAGAGTGGCCCCAGGGAGCCCCTGCCCTGGGCCTCGGGTGAGACCAGGCTTCCAGCCGTCTCGGGTCCTGCCCTGTGTGAGGCCCACCCTCTGGTCCACAGAGAGCACTGCAGAGCAACAATCCTGAGGGTATGGGGAGCTCCTCTGCCCCCATTCTGCCCCAGGTCCAGAGAGGGGCAGGGGAAAGGCATGTCAGGCTCCTCCCACCCACCCTTTCCAGAAACGGCTGCGCACCCCCGCGAGGCATTCCCCGCTAGGCTGCTCCTCCAGGGCCAGGCGCTGCCCTCAGGCTGGGTAGGGTGAGGTCTCCTGGAACCGTCATGAGGGCTTTGCAGGCTACGGCCTTCCAAGGGCAGGCCCTGCCTCCTGCGCCTCCGCCTGTCCTGACTGACACCCCAGCCTCTCACTGCCCAGTCTCTAGACCTCTTCCTTGCTGGGTTCCCACAATGCCTCTGCCATCCTGGGCTGTAACAAAAGCCCCCACCTTCGGGCGCGGTGGCTCAAGCCTGTAATCCCAGCACTTTGGGAGGCCGAGACGGGTGGATCACGAGGTCAGGAGATCGAGACCATCCTGGCTAACACGCTGAAACCCCGTCTCTACTAAAAAATACAAAAAATTAGCCGGGCGAGGTGGCGGGCGCCTGTAGTCCCAGCTACTTGGGAGGCTGAGGCAGGAGAATGGCGTGAACCCGGGAGGTGGAGCTTGCAGTGAGCCAAGATCGCGTCACTGCACTCCAGCCTGGGCAACACAGCGAGACTCCATCTCAATACATACATACATACATACATAAGGCACCCCGTGCTCTGCAGAAGATGCCTACCAGGAGTCCCATTCTCCACCCAGCCAGGCCTCATGGCCATCTACACACTGACCCAACTCTTCACTACTGGACTTACACCCAGAATAAGTCATACAATGCCCCCTTCTTTCAGGAAGGGGACTGTCCTGAGCCAGGTCAAATTAAGCCAGTCAGGTCCTTCTTGTTCAGGGGCCCCCAATTTATCTGGGAGCCCACTTTACAGGTTTAGCCTACTCTAGACATAGTTCCCCTCTGCAGGCCTAGCCTCAGAGGCTTCCTGAGGACATGGCCAATAAGGTCAGTAGCCCTGGCCTGGCTTTCTGTCTGCCAGGTGAAGAGCTTTTCCAGGCAGTAGCTCTCCCTCTGAGCAGCCTGCTCCCAAGCCTCGCCGGCTCTGCAGACCGCAGAGGCCAGGGCAAGCACACACTGGCCAGACGCCCTGCCCAGGCTCCCAAGTCCTCCCCTTGCCCTCTAGAGACATAACATGGGTACCAGAGAGGCGGGAGAGCCACTCCTGCAGGCATGCTGCCAGCTCCCCATCTGCGAGGACAGAGGAGGCACACCACACCTGGTATGGCAGAGCCCTCCCTCCCTGCCAGCCAGTCACAGCCCACACCCTCTTCCTGACAGGGCTGGCGAGATGAGATCCTCACCTCTCTGTCATTGGCATCTCTGGACCTGCCAGAGAACCCACCTGGGCAGTAGACACTTACTCCCACCCCAACCCAAAGAGATCATAAGCCAAGAGCAAGGGAAGGAGAGCAAGGCAGGCTGCCCTCGCCCAGCCCCAGGAAGGAGAGATTAAGAAGATTTAGCCGTCAGGGAACAGTGGCTCATGCCCACACTTTGGGAGCCAAGGTAGTAAGGTCACTTGAACCCAAGAGTTCAAGGCCAGCTTGAGCAACAGAGTAAGACCCCATCTCTACAAAATAATTTTAAAATTAGCTGGTGGCACACGCCTGTGGTCCCAGCTCCTCCGGAGGCTGAGGTGGGAGGATCCCTTGAGCCCGGGAGGTAGAGGCTGCAGTGAGCTGAGATCACACCACTGCACTCCAGCCTGGACTCCAGAGGGAGATCCTGTCTCAAAAAAAAAAAAAAAGAAAGAAAAATTTAACAGATACCACCTACCGTCCCCAGCATTTTATAAAGAAAAGATGGGCGGGGCACGGTGGTGGCTCATACCTGTAATCCCAGCACTTTGGGAGGCTTAAGCAGGCAGGTCTCTTGAGCCCAGGAGTTCGAGACCAGCCTGGGCAACACAGTGAGACCCCGTCTCAATTTATATTACTAAAAAATAATTAATGTAAGAGAAAAAAATTAAAACAAATTTTTAAAAAGGAAGAAAAGATGTTCTGTTGCCCGTGTCCTACAGAAGAGAAAGCCTGAGCACAGCAGCCGCACTCCTGACGGAACGCCTGTCTCGTTTCTCATTCCGAGGCTCATCCGTGAAAATTAATCAGAGAACAGCATCTGGACAGTGGAAACCGCCCCCCAACACCCCCGGCTGCAGAGGGAGGCCCACGGCTGGGGAGGCTCTACCTCCCCCACCCCACCAAGCACGGCTCACAGGGCACTCGGCCCCCACCCTGGCAGGCCCACCTTCCTAGCTGGAAGCTGCCCGATGTCTCCATGGGACTCTGGGCAGGTTCCTGTCCTGCTCGAGGGCCCAACTGCCTTCTCTAAGAGAAAATGAGGTGTCCAAAGTGAGCCCAGAGCCCTCCAAGAGTGGGTGCCAGGGGGTGTCCCAGTGCCCACTTCCCCCCAGGCTGAGCCCTAAGCATCCCCCTCTGGCCTCCCTGCCCAGGAACCAGCCTCAGAAGGAAGGGGCTGGCTGAAGGCCCATGGCAGTGGGCTGAGGGCTCCAGGAGGAGAGGCGGCCTCCCACCTACCTGAACCCTGGCTGCCCTAGCTGAACTTCACCAAGATTTGTCTGCTCCTCCCAGCCACAAGATGGATCAGGAACAGCCCAGCAGAGCCGAGAAGACTTGCCCCTTGGCTGAGCCACGAAGGCCTGGTGGCCGGCTCGCAGTCCTACCAGACGGACACACCCAGGCTGAGGGGCTGGGCAGGCGGCTCCGTCTCCTCCACAACCTTCCCCCAAACCTCCCTGGAATGTCAAACAGATTCCCGGGTCAGTTCATTCCAGTTCTAAACAGATAACCTGGTTGGTTCATTCCAGCTCTCAGTCAAAGCCCAGGCCAGCTGCACTTGAGTGTGGGCCTCGGCGGGAGGAGCCCCGTGGAGGATATGGGGCACTGTTCCTGACCCTCACCCACCGCCCCTCACAGCCTGCACACCCCGGGCCATGTGGCTTCCGAAAGGGAGGCCCAGCAGAGCACGGAGGCCCAGCCCACGCTCCCAGGAGCCCCCGCGAGGACAGCTCCAGGCCCAAGAGCCTCAGCGCCCTCTCTACTGCCATCACCCCGTCTTCCACATGAGGAGACCAAGGCCACGCCTAAATCCAGAGCTGCCCAGGTCACTACTTCACCACAGTGCCCACCTCCCAGTGTCCGTGGTGCAACAAGAGCCCAGAGCCTGAGGGGCGGTGTCCCTCTATTCACCCAGAGATAGGGACAAGGGATAGATGGTGGCCGCATGCTATTCAGAGAAAGAAAAGAGAGGAAAGGGGTAGGGGAAAGAAGAGTCTCAGAGAAACGCTGAGGAGGGTGCAGAAAGAGGATGGGAACTTGCTTCTACAGGCGGGGCAGAGGGCCGGGGACCTGCTGTAGGCTCCCACGTTCACAGGGATGCATGAACAGTGCACCTCAGTAAGGTGCACCTCCAAACTTAAAATGTGCACCTAGGCACAGTGGCTCACGCCTGTAATCCCAGCACTTTGGGAGGCCGAGGCAGGCCGATCACCAGGTCAGGAGATCAAGACCATCCTGGCTAACACGGTGAAACCCCATCTCTACTAAAAATACAAAAAATTAGCTGGGTGTGGTGGCAGGCGCCTGTAGTTCCAGCTACTTGGGAGGCTGAGGCAGGAGAATCACTTGAACCCAGGAGGCGGAGCTTGCAGTAAGCCAGAATTGCATCACTGCACTCCAGCCTGGGTGACAGAGAGAGACTCCGTCTCAAAAATTAAACAAAGTACGCCTTTTGATAGCCTGATTTCCAGGACCCCACCCTACTAAAACCCCAGAGCAGGTCGGCAAGAGGGACTGACGGTGCTGCGGAGCCTGCCTGCCTTCTGGCCGCACTTCACAGGGTGAAAGCCCACGGTGCAGTGGTCAGCACCTGGACGGTCCCACAGGAGCCCCACCAGGGACGGGCCGGCCCAGCGCTCCCACACTGCCTGCCCTAGGCTGGTTCTGGGGGCTTTTATAGCCCAGTTATGCTTAGGCTTGGTGGAGTTGGTTCCTGTAACTTATAACTAAAAGACTTGGTTGTTTTGTTGTTGATTTTTTATTATGTTTTTTAAGAGACAGGGTCTCACTCTTGCCCAGGCTGGGGTGCAGTGGTGCAATCACGGCTCACTGCAGCCTCGACCTCCCAAGGTCAAGCAGTCCTCCCACCTTGGCCTCCCAAGTAGCTGGGACCACAGGTGGGATCACCACAACTGGAAAATATTTTTCTTTTTTTTTTTTTTTTTTTTTTTGAGATGGAGTCTCACTCTTGCCCAGGCTGGAGTGCAGTGGCGTGATCTCGACCGCTGCTCACTGCAAGCTCCGCCTCTGGGTTCACGCCATTCTCCTGCCTCAGCCTCCTGAGTAGCTGGGACTACAGGCTCCCGCCACCACGCCCGGCTAATTTTTTGTATTTTTAGTAGAGACGGGGTTTCACCGTGTCAGCCAGGATGGTCTCGATCTGACCTGGTGATCCACCCGCCTCGGCCTCCCAAAGTGCTGGGATTACAGGCGTGAGCCACCACGCCCGGCCCACACTCGGCTAATTTTTAAATTTGTTTTGTAGAGACAGTGTTTTCCTGTGTTGCCCAGGCTGGTGTCTCGACGCCTGGACTTAAGCAATCCTTATGCCTCGGCCTCCCAAAGTGCTGGTATTATAGGTATGAGCCACCACACCCAACCAGATTTGATTTTATTTGTAGCAATATCTACGAGATACAGAGCAAAAAATGGGAAACTACCTAGATGCCCATCATTGTGGGAAAGTAACTGTGTAGCCACTCTGTAGAATAACGTCTATACATACACATCTGTTAACAAGATGAGGTGGGTCTCAGTGTCCTTGGGAGAATGGCTATGGTATCTTGCCAGTGGGTACAGAGGCTGCCAGAGCCTGGCTAAAAGTGTTACATACACACAGACTGGTTTGTTTGTTTCTGAGACAGGGTCTTGCTCTGTCACCCAGGCTGGAGTGCAGTGGTGCGACCTCGGCTCACAGCAACCTCCGCCTCCCAGGTTCAAGCGATTTTCCTGCCTGAGTCTCCCAATTAGCCGAGATGACAGGCGCCTGCCACCACACGGGCTAATTTTTGTATTTTTAGTAGATACGGCGTTTTGCCATGTTGGCCAGGCTGGTCTGGAACTCCTGACCTCAGGTGATCTGCCCGCGTTGGCCTCCCAAAGTGCTGGGATTACAGGCGTGAGCCATCGCACCCAGCCCCAGCAGCTCACCTTTGAGGACTCCTGATGGCACCTTCCTGACCCCTGCCACCAACCCACAGCAGCGTCCACACGTGGGTTCTGCGTCCCGGCCAGTCTCTTCCACTAGGCGACAAGCTTGCTGAGAGCACAATCTGCAGGCCCCTCTTCTATGACTCTTCACCCATGTGCCAGCACCTGGAAGAAGGGCCTGCATCAGCCACTGTGAAGGACCGAGGGAGCCAGGCAGAAGCTGGCAAGGCAGGCACAGCTCAGTGCGGCCAAGGAGTGGACAAGCTCAGGCCAAGGCTCCCTATGGCCCGTGGCCCATGGCCCACATGGTCCACTCTGAAAAGAAACCAAATGTCCAGAGACCTCCCAAAACGTGACAAGGACAGCACCAGCCATAAAGCGGGCTGGTGGCTGCTGGAGAGGTTCCATTTGCACTTGTCTGCCTGTGCCCTGGGGAGGGACAGCGGGGGCAGGCCCTGCCTTTAAGCAGCTACATCTGGGGACTGGAGCCGAGCTGCAGGATGCGCACCAGCACGTCACACCACGTCTACTGCGGTCAGCACAGAAAGCATGGGGTGTCCAGGGCAGAAGAAGACGCTCTGGAGGGGCCTCTGCAGCTGCATGAAGCTCTGGGAGGGAGGCCCCAGCAATAAGTTTCCTACACAAAGGGCACGCCCGGGGCCTGCAGACTGCTCCAAGGAAGCAGCAGTTTAGGGGAAGTGGTGGCTAGATGAGTGAGTGGTGATGGGGGCAGGAAGGAGGGTCTGAGTGTCCTCCAGGGCCCAATGTGCAGCTCACCCCCTCCCAGTCCAACCCCCCTCCCAGTCCAACCCTTAGAAGTTCATCCCAAAGCACCTGCATCGGCATGAAATACTGCAACCTCTGGCTCCTGGGTTCAAATGATTCTCCTGCCTCAGCCTCCTGAGTAGCTGCGATTATAGGTGTGTGCCACAACACTCAGCTAATATTTGCATTTTTAGTAGAGAGAGGGTTTCTCCATGTTGGCAAGGCTGGTCTTGAACTCCTGACCTCAAGTGATCTGCCTGCCTCGGCCTCCCGAAGTGCTGGGATTACAGGGGTGAACCACCGCGCCCGGCCAGGAGGGGGCTTCTGATCCAGGCTTTCTCAAGCCTCCATCCTGAAACCCTGCCCTGGGGCTCTGTCCCCAGTGACACCGTGTCTTCCCTACTGAGGGCCCTCCTTCCCCAACCCCTGTGCTCCTGGCTGAGGCCTGGAGTCCCCTGCCCTCCTCTCCCTGAGCATTCCAGCTGGAACACACATCATCAGGCACCAAGCACCCAGCACCAGCCCTCACTGTGGCTTCACCCCCACCCATCGCTGCCCGAATTCCTGCTGTTCTCGTGGAGAAACTTCCACAGACTGCCTGTCCCCTCCGAGCCTTGACCTCTTCTCTACACCAGTGTCCTCATCTGACCAACTGTGCTCCATCACCACCAGTAACTACAGCCCACGTCACCTCCATTCAATACCCCACTCTCTGCCCATCGCCTCCTCTCTGCCGGCTCACTCCTGCAAGCCCTGACTCCAACACTCCAGTGTCTCCCTCACTGCCATGCCCTCACCTTGCCCCACGCCTCCTGCTCCCACAGCCCCAGTGACTGAACATAGCAGAGCCACTCCCTCAAGTGCTCTGACGCTTGCAGAAATCTGCTTCCCTTGCCTTTTCTCTTCTGCCCTCCCAGACAAAGTATATTCCCTGGAAAGAGCTTCCCTTGCCTTTTCTCTCCTGCCCTCCCAGACAAAGCATATTTCCTAGAAAGACAGAGGCTGACGGGGGAGGATGTACACTCCTACTTCCAACTGAACAATAGAATAGTACCCAAAAGCCTCAATGCCTCAGAATAAGCCTAACAAAAGATGTACACAGAAAACCACAACCATATCTTTATAGGAAGATACGGGAGGAGACATCACATTATATGTCACAAGACCCAGAACCGAAAAGATGTCATTTCTTCCCAAATTCATACAAAATTTGACGTAGTCCCAATCAAAACCCCAACAGTGTGAAACTCACGAGCTAATTCTCCACTTATATGGAAACACAAAAGGCCAAGAACAGTAGGGATAAGCCTGAAAGAGAACAAATTTGAAGTACTTACACTATTAGATGTCAAGACTTATTGTATAGTTTGGTAAGTGAGACCTAAGTTATTGGCTTAGGCATAGAGACATAAACCAATGGAATACAGTCGAGTCCAGAAAATTACCAGATGAGGCAGCTCACACTTGCAGTCCCAGCACTTGGGGAGGCCGTGGCAGAAGGATCACTTGAACCCAGGGGTTCAAGGCCAGCCTAGGCAAAATAGGGAGACCCCCATCTCTACAAAAAATTAAAAATTAGCCAGGCACGGTGGTGCGCCCCTGCAGTTCCAGCTACTCGGGAGGCTGAGGTGGGACGATTACTTGAGCCTGGGAGGCGGAGGTTGCAATGAGCTGAAAGCAACACTGCACTCCAGCCTGGGCGACAGAGCAAGACTCTGTCTCAAAAAAAAGACCAAAAACAAAACAGAAATAACCCTACACATGTGTAGACATGCAATTTACGACACTGCTGGGAGTGAAAAAGTCTTCAGTAAATGGTGCTGGGGCCAGGCACAGTGACTCATGCCTGTAATCCCAGCACTTTGGGAGGCTGAGGGGCAAGGATTGCTTAAGATCAGGAATTCCGGTGGCTCAAGCCTGTAATCCCAGCACTTTGGGAGGCCGAGACGGGCGGATCAAGAGGTCAGGAGATTGAGACCATCCTGGCTAACACCGTGAAACCCCGTCTCTACTAAAAAAAAAATACAAAAAATTAGCCGGGCGAGATGGCGGGCGCCTGTAGTCCCAGCTACTCGGGAGGCTGAGGCGAGAGAATGGCGTAAACCCGGGAGGCGGAGCTTGCAGTGAGCTGAGATCCGGCCACTGCACTCCAGCCTGGGCGACAGAGCGAGACTCCGTCTCAACAACAACAACAAAAAAAAAAAAGATCAGGAATTCGAGACCATCATGCTGAAACTCCGTCTCTACTAGAAATACAAAAAATTAGCCAGTAGTGGTGCCACACATCTGTAGCCCCAGCTACTCTGAAGGCTGAGGTGGGAGAATCGCTTGAACCTGGGAGGCGGCGGTTGCAGTGAGCCGAGATCGCGCCACTGCACTCCAGACTGGGTAACAGAAAATAATCCAAAAAAAAAAAAAAGAATCTTGACCCCCCACCCTGGGTGAAATGCAAACCAAATGTAAAGGTGAAATAACAGCAGTTCTACAGAGTGGTGACACCAAAAGCAAAAGCACAGTCTATAAAATGAAAAACTGAAAAACTGGACCTTGACAAGATTAAAAACTTTTGCCTTGTTATAAAAATCCAGTGAAGAGGGTGAAAAGACAGCTACTGAGTGAGTAAATATCCACAGACCACACACAGAACGATGGACTTCTGTCACGAACACACGAGTCTCAAAAAATCAGCAGTCAAAATGAAACCATCCAATTAGAAAAGGGGCAGAGGACGTGAAGACACACTTCACTGAAGAGGATCCAGAGACGGCAAATGCGTCCATGACAAGATGCTCAAATCAACATCGCCGCCATTCAGAAAATGCAAATTAGAGCCACAGCGAGATACCGCTGCCCACAAATCCAAATGGCAAGGATGTGAGGAAAAAGGAGTCTCACAGGGAGCTGATGAAAACCCGTGACATAAAACAGCCACCACTCTGGAAAGCAGTGTGCAAGTTTCTTAAACCAAAACAGCTCAACATGCAACTCCCATACCAACCAGCAGCTGCGCTCATGGGCCTTTATCCCAGAGAAATGAAAATTTAAGGCGGGCGCGGTGGCCCATGCCTGTAATCCCAGCACTTTCGGAGGCTGGGGCAGGCGGGATCACGCGAGGTCAGGAGTCCAAGACCAGCCTGGCCAACATGCCAAAACCCCATCTGTACTAAAAATACAAAAATTAGCCGGGTGTGGTGGCATGAGATCACACCACTGCACTCCAACCTGGTGACAGAGTGAGGCTCCGTCTCATTAAAAAAAAAAAAAAATTAAGTCACTCAAAAAACTACATAAAAGTTCATGGCAACTTTATTCACAATAGCAAAAAACTGGAGGAAAAAACCAAATGTCTTGTAACAGGTGAATGGTTACAAGAATTTAACCCACATGGTTAAAAACATGGTGGTCCCTCCATACCATGGAAGGTTCCTCCAGTCACAGAAACACACTCGCAGTGCACACAACTGCTTGGACCTCAGGACGTCATGCCGACCTCCACGCCACACCCTACAGCACTCCACGGATGGCCGACCTCCACGCCACACCCTACAGCACCTCACTGATGGCCGACCTCCACGCCACACCCTACAGCACCTCACTGATGGCCGGCCTCCACGCCACACCCTACAGCACTCCACGGATGGCCGGCCTCCACGCCACACCCTACAGCACCTCACTGATGGCCGGCCTCCACGCCACACCCTACAGCACTCCACGGATGGCCGACCTCCACGCCACACCCTACAGCACTCCACGGATGCAACATTCTCGTAATGGCAAAACCGTACAGATGGAGAACATACCAGTGGCTCCCAGGGGTTACGGCTGGGAAAAGAAGGTGGCTGTGGCTGTAAGAGGGCAGCTCAAGAGGTCCCTATGGTGGCTGTGCTGCGTCTTGACCATGGCTCACACAAACCCTACAGTGACAGAGGCGCAGAACTAAACCACACACACACAGGTGGACACATGGAAAGCTGTGAAATCTGAATAAGGTCAATGCAGCACAATGATTCAACATCCCCTTGAGCTAATGTACTCCACTGACAGGTGCAGTTACCACGGGGGTCCTTGCCAAGTCTACAAAGGATCTCTGAGCCATTTATTTTATTTTTTATGTATTTTTCTTTATTTATTGTTTTTTTCTCCGAGACGGAGTCTCACTCTGTCTCCCGGGATGGAGTGCAGTGGCACGATCTCGGCTCACTGCAAGCTCCGCCTCCCGGGTTCACGCCATTCTCCTGCCTCAGCCTCCCGAGTAGCTGGGACTACAGGCGCCCGCCACCTCACCTGGCTAATTTTGTATTTTTCGTAGAGACGGGGTTTCAACACATTGGCCAGGCTGGTCTCAAACTCCTGACCTCAGGTGATCCACCCGCCTCAGCCTCCCAAAGTGCTGGGATTACAGGTGTGAGCCAGTGTGCCTGGCCTGAATCATTTCTTATGGCTGTATGTGAATCTTCAATTATCTCAACATAAAAAAATTAAAAATAAAAATAATGAACAAGCAAGCCATAGAATGGGGAATAATATGTGCAACACACAACCAACAATGGATACAAAAAGGGCCACCAGGCCGGGCGCGGCGGCTCACGCTTGTCATCCCAGCACTTTGGGAGGCTGAGGTGGGTGGATCACAAGGTCAAGACATCGAGACCATCCTGGCCAACATGGTGAAATCCTGTCCCTACTAAAAACACAAAAATTAGCTGGGTGTGGTGGTGCATGCCTGTAATCCCAGCTACTCAGGAGGCTGAGGCAGAAGAATCGCTTGAACCAGGGAGTCGGAGGTTGCAGTGATCGGAGATCGTGCCACTGCACTCCAGCCCGGGCAACAGTGCGAGACAGCAAGTCTCCATCTCAAAAAAAAAAAAAACAGCCACCAAAAAGCAAAAAGAAAATCATAATTAACAGGAAAATGGGCCAAAGACTTAAACACCCACCCAATAAGATGACAATCAATGCACACAAGAAGGTGCATGAGGCCGGGCGCGGTGGCTCAAGCCTGTAATCCCACCACTTTGGGAGGCCGAGACGGGCAGATCAGGAGGTCAGGAGATCGAGACCATCCTGGCGAACACGGTGTAAACCCCGTCTCTACTAAAAAAAATACAAAAAACTAGCCGGGCGAGGTGGCGGGCGCCTGTAGTCCCAGCTACTCGGGAGGCTGAGGCAGGAGAATGGTGTGAACCCGGGAGGCGGAGCTTGCAGTGAACTGAGATCCAGCCACTGCACTCCAGCCTGGGCAACAGAGCCAGACTACATCTCAAAAAAAAAGAAAAAAAAAAAAAAGGCCGGGCGCGGTGGCTCAAGCCTGTAATCCCAGCACTTTGGGAGGCCGAGATGGGCGGATCACGAGGTCATGAGATCGAGACCATCCGGCTAACACGGTGAAACTCCGTCTCTACTAAAAATACAAAAAAAAAAAAACTAGCCGGGCGAGGTGGCGGGCGCCTGTAGTCCCAGCTACTCGGGAGGCTGAGGCGGGAGAATGGCGTGAACCCGGGAGGCGGAGCTTGCAGTGAGCCGAGATTGCGCCACTGCACTCCAGCCTGGGCGACAGAGCGAGACTCCGCCTCAAAAAAAAAAAAAAAAAAAAAAAGATGGTGCATGAGCCATCAGAGTGCACGCCAGGGCCCCAGCACACAGCCCAGCACACAGCCCAGCTCACACCCACCAGAGCAGACAGAATGAAAAAGACCCAGGGTGGAGTCAGTGGCACGAGGATGGCTCACTGCAGCCTTGAACTCTTGAGCTCAAGCAATTCTCCAGCCTCATCCTCCTGAGTGGTTGGACTAAAGGTGCACACCACTGTGCCCAGCTCTTACACTCATATACACAATCCTCTCTATGTGTACGTGTGCATAGAGGGTGGGGCAGGAGGCAAGAACGTGTTCCTTTGCTAACCTCAAACACGGGTAGTGGTGTCTCCCTACAGTTTCGATTTGCATTTCTCTGAGCATTAATGAGGTGAGGCATCTTTCCAAAGATAATTTATATTATCTTCTAAAAGCATGATAGTTTGTGTCATATTTAAGTCTGTAAGTCACCTGGAGCTGATGTCTGTGTATGGTGTGAGGTAGAGGTCTGTGGTAGTTTAAAAACATACCCACAAACTCTTTGATACACCTACCTTCAGAAGGTGGAGCCTAATTCCCCTTCCCTTCAAGGTGTGGGCTACACTTAGTAATTCACTCATAACGAATCAAGTGTGGCAGAAGTGAAGACGTGGGATGCCCAAGATTAGGATATGAAGGCACTGCAGATTCCTTCCCACTATCTCTTATCACTCACCCTGCAGGAAGCCAGCCGCCGTGTTGTGAGGACACTCAAGCAGCCCTATGGGGAGATCCATGTGGTGAGGAACAGCCAGCAGCCATGTGAGTGAACAGCCTTGAAAGTAGATCCTCCAGCCCTAGTCAAGCCTTCAGATGGCACAGCCCAGGCCGACAGCATCAACAGCTACAACCTAACGAGCCAGAGTCACCCTCTGAGCTGCTCGCACCTTCCGGACCTATCATGACTGTGAGATAACAGATGTTGCTGATGATGGACGACGATGATGATGATGATGACTAGAGAGAGACGGAGGGTCTCACCCTGTCACCCAGGCTGGAGCATAGTGGCGCATTCACTGCTCACTGCAGCCTCCACCTCCCAAGCTCCAGCGATTCTCCTGCCTCAGCCTCCCGAGTGGCTGGACTACAAGCATGAACCACCACGCCCAGCTAATTATTATCTTTTGTTTTTCAGAAATGGGGTCTCCCTATGTTGCCCAGGTTGGTCTCAAAGTCCTGGGCTGAAGTGACCCTCCTGCCTCAGCCTCCCAGAGTGCTGGGATTACAAGCGCGAGTGTTTTGAATCACTACATTTGGGAATAATGTGTTACACAGCAATGCTTAACTAATACAGGCTCTGATTTCATATTTTTTCCAAACTGATATCCAATTGTCTCAGTACCTTTTTTTTTTTTTTTTTTTTTCCTGAGACAGAATCCTGCTTTGTCACCCAAGCTGAAGTGCAGGGGCACGATCTCAGCTCACTGGAACCTCCACCTCCCAGGGTCACGCAATTTTCATGCCTCAGCCTCCTGAGTAGCTGGGACTCCAGGCATGAGCCCCTGTACCTGGCCTTCAGTGCCACTCATTTCAAAGCTGCTTCTCTCCAGAGTGTTTGCAGGACCACCTTGGTGATGAATTAGGTTCCCATACATACGTGGGCCTGTTTAAGACTCTACTCTTTTTGTCCTTTTTGTTTGACATGGAGTCTTTCTCTGTCACCCAGGCTGGGGTGCAGTGGCGCGATCTCAGCTCACTGCAACCTCCACCTCCCAGGTTCCCGTGATTCTCCTGCCTCAGCCTCCCGAGTAGCTGAGATTACAGGTGCGCACCACCACATCTGGCTAATTTTTTGTATTTTTAGTAGAGACACAGTTTTACTATGTTGGCCAGGCTGTTCTTGACCTCCTGACCTCAAGTGATCCACCTGCCTTGGCCTCCCAAAGTGCTAGAATTACAGGCATGAACCACTGCGCCTTGCCTTTTTTTTTTTTTTTTTTTGGATTCTATTATTTTTTACTGGTTCCTTTGTCAATCCTTGAGCCTGTCCCACATGTCCTCCTCACTATGGCTTCCTAAGGAGCCTCCTCTCTGGTCCCACCTCTCAGGGGGCTGACTCCTACTCACACTCTGGTCTCAGCCTCCTTTCTGGCCCCGGGCATGAGGTTCTTCGTTCCGCCTCGGCCTCCCAAAGTGCTGGGATTACAGGCATGAGCCACCGCACCTGTCTTCTTTCTCAGTGATCTCAGTGCTCCTCAGACTCCCCCTGCATAACACTTAGCAGCAGAACCATACGAACTTGAAACCATTCCATTATTTTTGATCTACAAACACAAAACATTATTTACCTCAGTAACAGCTGCTTGGCTAAAGCTGTGAGGGTGGGAGGACCCCATGATCTGGACGTTTGCACACATCATGCTTCCAGCCCGGGACTGAAGATACGTGTGGACCACACCAGGCACCGGCCTGCTAACGATGAGCTCTCACGCAACGTCTGTCAGGGGCTGGAGAATCGGGGAGGCCTCCCCCCAGAAATCAGGGGAAGCTACGTCTCCCTCTTCAATTTCCTTTCCCCTTGCCACCTGGCTCCAAAATAAATCTAATAAACTAACTCACAGCAAGGTGTCAAAGCCCCAGATGCCTAAATGAAAGAAGCTGGCAGTCTGAGGCATCTGCATTTGAAAAGAGACTCAATGAGAACTGAAGATAACAGCCAGCCCTAGACCAAAAGAAAGGGAAGAGAGGGCAGGGAGGGCTCCCAGCAGCCCCTGCAAATCACACCTTTCTAGAAGCCAGGACCACAAGCACCCTTCCCTCTGAACTGCCTCATTTAGCTTCATAGCTCTAATGGGCCATAATCCCACGGAGTAGATGTGGCAACTAAGGCCTGTCAAGTACAACGGTGAAGAAACGAAAATAACAAAAGTGAGCTTTGGAGGGTCAGCGCTGCAACCCAGGATTTGCTCTGACTCGGCATTCACTCCCTCACAGAGACACAGACCTTCGTTCCAGGTGGGGCTGCGGGAAGGGGACCTGCAGACAGGTGTGCCAGTGGCACAGGGCCTGGGAGTGTGGAAGGAGGCAGCACTGGGACCGCGAGGGCCCCCAGCCTTAGGACAAGAGAGGTGTGGGGTCTAGACAACCAACCTAGGGCGCAGGTGCCACAGTGAGCCACTGAGATGCCTCAAAACTTGGGACAGGAGCTAGGAGGGTATTCCCAAGAAAGAGAGCTCACAGTCAGCCAGCACATTCCTAGGAGGTGGAAGGAAGGATGGTGGGAGCTGTCAGAGCAGAGAGATGAGCAGGGAAAGGAGGTCAAGGAAAAAGAAAACAGGGAAGGGCTGGGCATGGTAGCTCACGCCTGTAATCCCAACATTTGGGAGGCCAAAGCAGGAGGATTGCTTGAACCCAGGAGTTTGAGGCTGCAGTGAGCTCTGATCGCACCACTGCTCTCCAGCCTGGGCAACAGAGCAAGACTCTGTCTCTAAAAAAAAAAAAAAAAAAAAAAAAAAAAAGGAGGATGGGCACAGTGGCTCAGCACTTTGGTAGGCCGAGGCGGGCGGATCACAAGGTCAGGAGATCGAGACCATCCTGGCTAACACGGTGAAACCCCGTCTCTACTAAAAATACAAAACATTAGCCGGGCATAGTGGTGGACGCCTGTAGTCCCAGCTACTCGGGAGGCTGAGGCAGGAGAATAGCGTGAACCCGGGAGGCGGAGCTTGCAGTGAGCCGAGATCGCGCCACTGCACTCCAGCCTGGGTGACAGAGCGAGACTCCCGTCTCAAAAAAAAAAAAAAAGGCCGGGCGCGGTGGCTCAAGCCTGTAATCCCAGCACTTTGGGGGGCTGAGACGGGCGGATCACGAGGTCAGGAGATCGAGACCATCCTGGCTAACCCGGTGAAACCCCATCTCTACTAAAAAATACAAAAAACTAGCAGGGCAAGGTGGCAGGCGCCTGTAGTCCCAGCTACTCGGGATGCTGAGGCAGGAGAATGGCGTAAACCCGGGAGGCGGAGCTTGCAGTGAGCTGAGATCCGGCCACTGCACTCCAGCCTGGGCGACAGAGCAAGACTCCGTCTCAAAAAAAAAAAAGAGTTCGAGACCAGCCTGACCAATAGGGTGAAACCCCGTTTCTACTAAAAATATAAAAGTTAGCCGGTCATGGCGGCGTGCACTTGTAATCTCAGCTACTCGGGAAGCTGAGGCACGAGAATCACTTGAATCCAGGAGACAGAGGGTGCAGTGAGCCAAGACGCTGCCACTGCACTCCAGCCTGGGCAACAGCAAGACTTTGTTCCAAAAATAAATGAAAAAATTAAAAAAAATAAAGAAAACAGAAGGACACAACACATAGGATGACAAAGTTCAAAAAATTCGTGTGATAAAGGAGACTAATGATTCATGAAACAGGAGGAAAGCGTTTGAACTTGAAGCCAGTCAAGAGTATCATTTGTAGGGGGCAGGAATTGGTACACTGGACCTACAGATGAGGAAACCTAATTTACACACACTGCCTGGCTCTGTAGATAGAAATACTGACATGTGAACTATGGTTACAGAACAGAACGTAATTCCGTCAGCCACACAATGTAAAAATGAAGGCATATCCTACTTCTGGGTACATACACAAAAGAAACGAAAACTGAGCCGGGCGCAGTGGCTCACACCTGTAATCCCAGCACTTTGGGAGTTGAGGAGGGCGGATCACCTGAGGTCTGGAGTTCAAGACCAGCCTGGCCAAAATGGCAAAACCTTGCCTCTACTAAAAATACAAAAAAATAGGCCGGGCGCGGTGGCTCACACCTGTAATCCCAGCACTTTGTGGGGGCCGAGGCAGGCGGATCACGAGGTCAGGAGCTCAAGACCATCCTGGCCAGCATGGTGAAACCCGTCTCTACTAAAATTACAAAAATTAGCGAGGCGTGGTGGCAGGCGCCTGTAGTCCCAGCTACTCGGGAGGCTGAGGCAGGAGAATCACTTGAACCCAGGAAGCGGAGGTTGCAGTGAGCCGAGATCACTGCACTCTAGCCTGGTGATAGAGTGAGACTCTGTCTCAAAAACAAACCAACAAACAAAAAATACAAAAAATTAGCCGGGTGTGCTGGCATGTGCCTGTAGTCCCAGTTACCTGGGAGGCTGAGGCAGGGAGAACTGCTTGAACCCAGGAGGTGGAGCTTGCAGTGAGCCAAGCTTGTGCCACTGCACTCCAGCCGGTGTGACAGAGCAAGACTCCGTCTCAAAAATAAATAAATAAAAATAAAATAAAAATAAGAAAACTATAAACTGGCCAGGAGCAGTGGCTCATGCCTATAATCCCAGCACTTTGGGGGGCTGAGACGGGCGGATCACGAGGTCAGGAGATCGAGACCATCCTGGCTAACCCGGTGAAACCCCATCTCTACTAAAAATACAAAAAACTAGCAGGGCAAGGTGGCAGGCGCCTGTAGTCCCAGCTACTCGGGATGCTGAGGCAGGAGAATGGCGTAAACCCGGGAGGCGGAGCTTGCAGTGAGCTGAGATCCGGCCACTGCACTCCAGCCTGGCGACAGAGCAAGACTCCGTCTCAAAAAAAAAAAAGAGTTCGAGACCAGCCTGACCAATAGGGTGAAACCCCGTTTCTACTAAAAATATAAAAGTTAGCCGGTCATGGCGGCGTGCACTTGTAATCTCAGCTACTCGGGAAGCTGAGGCACGAGAATCACTTGAATCCAGGAGACAGAGGGTGCAGTGAGCCAAGACGCTGCCACTGCACTCCAGCCTGGGCAACAGCAAGACTTTGTTCCAAAAATAAATGAAAAAATTAAAAAAAATAAAGAAAACAGAAGGACACAACACATAGGATGACAAAGTTCAAAAAATTCGTGTGATAAAGGAGACTAATGATTCATGAAACAGGAGGAAAGCGTTTGAACTTGAAGCCAGTCAAGAGTATCATTTGTAGGGGGCAGGAATTGGTACACTGGACCTACAGATGAGGAAACCTAATTTACACACACTGCCTGGCTCTGTAGATAGAAATACTGACATGTGAACTATGGTTACAGAACAGAACGTAATTCCGTCAGCCACACAATGTAAAAATGAAGGCATATCCTACTTCTGGGTACATACACAAAAGAAACGAAAACTGAGCCGGGCGCAGTGGCTCACACCTGTAATCCCAGCACTTTGGGAGTTGAGGAGGGCGGATCACCTGAGGTCTGGAGTTCAAGACCAGCCTGGCCAAAATGGCAAAACCTTGCCTCTACTAAAAATACAAAAAAATAGGCCGGGCGCGGTGGCTCACACCTGTAATCCCAGCACTTTGTGGGGGCCGAGGCAGGCGGATCACGAGGTCAGGAGCTCAAGACCATCCTGGCCAGCATGGTGAAACCCGTCTCTACTAAAATTACAAAAATTAGCGAGGCGTGGTGGCAGGCGCCTGTAGTCCCAGCTACTCGGGAGGCTGAGGCAGGAGAATCACTTGAACCCAGGAAGCGGAGGTTGCAGTGAGCCGAGATCACTGCACTCTAGCCTGGTGATAGAGTGAGACTCTGTCTCAAAAACAAACCAACAAACAAAAAATACAAAAAATTAGCCGGGTGTGCTGGCATGTGCCTGTAGTCCCAGTTACCTGGGAGGCTGAGGCAGGGAGAACTGCTTGAACCCAGGAGGTGGAGCTTGCAGTGAGCCAAGCTTGTGCCACTGCACTCCAGCCGGTGTGACAGAGCAAGACTCCGTCTCAAAAATAAATAAATAAAAATAAAATAAAAAATAAGAAAACTATAAACTGGCCAGGAGCAGTGGCTCATGCCTATAATCCCAGCACTTTGGGAGGCCGAGGCAGGCGGATAACTTCAGGTCAGGAGTTTGAGACCAGCCTGGCCAACATGGCGAAACCCTGTCTCTACTAAAAATACAAAAAGTGATGGGTGTGGTGCATGCCTATAGTCCCAGCTACTTGGGAGGCTGAGGCAGGAGAATCTCTTGAACCCTGGAGGTCGAGGCTGCAATGAGCTGAGATGCAGTCACTGTACTTGGTGAGACTCCATCTCAAAAAAAAAAAAAAAAAAGAAGGAGAAGAAGAAAAGGCCGGGCCACAGTGGCTCACACCGGTAATCCCAGCACTTTGGGAGGCCAAGGCGGACGAATCATGAGGTCAGGAGTTTGAGACCAGCCTGGCCAGCATGGTGAAACCCTGTCTCTACTAAAAATAAAAAGAATTAGCAGGGCATGGTGGTGGGCGCCTGTAGTCCCAGCTACTCAGAAGGCTGAAGCAGGAGAACTGCTTGAATCCAGCAGGCAGAGGTTACAGTGAGCTGAGATCACACCACTGCACTCCAGCCTGGGCGACAGAGCAAGACTCTGTCTCAAAGAAACAAAAAAAAAAAGAAAAAGGGAATCTACTGCGGATACACATAACCACTTGAATCTCCAAAACACTGTCGTCTCGCAAAATTAATTAGACACAAAAGTATTCATTCCATGTGATTCCACTGATGTGAAATTATTTTTTTTTTTTTTGTGAGACGGAGTCTCGCTCTGTCACCCAGGCTGGAGTGCAGTGGCCGGATCTCGGCTCACTACAAGCTCCGCCTCCCGGGTTTATGGCATTCTCCTGCCTCAGCCTCCGGAGTAGCTGGGACTACAGGTGCCCGCCACCTCACCCAGCTAGCTTTTTGTATTTTTTTAGTAGAGACGGGGTTTCACTGTGTTAGCCAGGATGGTCTCGATTTCCTGACCTCATGATCCGCCTGTCTCGGCCTCCCAAAGTGCTGGGATTACTGGCTTGAGCCACCGCGCCCGGCCTGAAATTATTTTATTTTTTGAGATGGAGTTTCGCTCTTTTTGCCCAGGCTGGAGTGCAATGGTGCGATCTCGGCTCACCACAACCTCTGCCTCCTACGTTCAAGGGATTCTCCTACCTCAGCCTCCGGAGTAGCTGGAATTACAGGCATACGCCACCACGCCTAGTTAATTTTTTGTATTTTTAGTAGAGACGGGGTTTCTCCATGGTGGTCAGGCTGGTCTCCAACTCCCAACCTCTGGTGATCAGCCCGCCTCAGCCTCCCAAAGTGCTGAGATTATAGGCGTGAGCCCCCACGCTGGGCCAATGTGAAATTCTTAAAAAGGAACACCAAACCTACAGTAATCGAAAGCAAATCACTATTGCCTGGGCTGGGTGTGAGGAAGGGCCCACCACAGAGGAGCACGAGAACTTTTAGGGGCAATGGAAATGTTTTATATTTGGATTATGACGGTGTTTACAAAACCCATCAAACAGGCCGGGCGCAGTGGCTCACACCTGTAATCCCACCACTTTGCGAGGCCGAGGCAGGAGGATAATGAGGTCAGGAGTTCAAGACCATTCTGGCCAACATGGTGAAACCCCATCTCTACTAAAAGTACAAAAATTAGCTGGCCATGGTGGCATGCACCTGAGGTCCCAGCTACTTGGGAGACTGAGGCAGGAGAATCGCATGAATCCGGGAGACGGAGGTTGCGGTGAACTGAGATCACACCACTGCACTGCAGCCTGGCGACAGAGCAAGATTGTCTCACAAAAAAAAAAAAAAGATACAAAAATTAGCTGGCATGGTGGCATGTACCTGCAATCCCAGCTACTGGGGAGGCTGAGGCAGGAGAATCATTTGAACCCGGGAGGCAGAGGTTGCAGTGAGCGGAGATCATGCCACCGTACTCCAGTCTGGACGACAGAGTAAGACTCCATCTCAAACAAACAAAAAACCAGAAAGCCACATGGTCAGCAAAGCCTAAAATGTTTACTACCTAGCCCTTCACAGTAAAAGCTGGCCAACTCCTGGTCATCATCACCCCTACCTTCATCAGCTGCTCCTTCTGTCTGGAAAGTTCTTCCACCAGATCTTAGGACAGCATGCACCTTCTTGGGACTCGGATCACATCTTAAGTGCGACCTCCTCAGAGATCTTCTGTGGTTACCTTGTCATTCTCTTATCTCATCACCGTTTTAATTCTTGACATGCCACTTACTGTTTGTTTCCTTGCTGCATCCTCAGGACTTGGCGGGTTCCTGACTCATAGGAAGCACTCAGTAAGTGCGGTGCGCTGAGCAGGTGAACAGCTACTGAGCCTGCGGCACAGGGCTCCCAGCAAAGGATGTGACATGGGAGGCTCCGAGCTCCTGGCTGAGCAAGTTTGATGAAAAGGCCTCACTTAGGTGTGCGTGCAACAGTGCCGGGAGAACCTCGGCATGAAAGAAGGGCCTGGAACTGCCACCTAGTTTTCATTTGGCCAATGGGTAGATGTGGCACAAGTGCTAGGGTAGGACATGCTCGGGGCAGAGCAGGGTGGAGCTGGTGGTGCTGGTACGGTCTGTGGGGTCACCTGAGACTGAGGTTCCTAAGCCACAGGCAGTGGAGAGCTGTATCAGTCGGCTGTTCATTCAGACCAGAGGTTCAAGAATCTCTAGAACACAGACCCCAAAGTGGAGTCATACAGGAGGAGCCCCCTTGCTAGGTGCCAGCCCAGGCAATCCTGGGGCAAAGCGGAGTCCAGGTGCATCCCAAGCAGGTGAGGGATGAGGCCAGGACAGGCCAATCAAGAGACAGGAGGGATGGCCCCAGCCAACAGGGAGGAAATCCAGCTCGAGCACCAGGAGGGGGAAGGACGCCCTAAAGCCTCCCCCATTCCAACCCGAGCCTGGAGGACTTGGGGCAGGGACAGGCAGCTGGCCCTGCAGAGCTCTGAGCGTCCACCACAGTGACAAGCATGGAGTCAGTATGTGTATAAGTCCGCGACGCAGCCCCCAGCCCCTCAGGCAACCCAGCTGCACGCCGCCAGAGCTCCTCTCGGCGAGTCGTGGCTCTGGGTCCCTGAATCAGGCAGCGCAGCCAGAGGCCTCTTCAGGAGGCCCAGGGTACTGCAGGCAAGACCCTTCTCCCAGAGAAATCCCAACACGTCCAGGAAGCAACAGGGGCGCCAAGACGCCCAGGAGGGCTCACTGCTGTATCAGACACGCTTTGAAAAAGGCAGCGGTACCCCGGCCTCCACCTCCACCCCCAAGTAGGAATCCAGGAAGAAAAGGAAGGCACAGAGGTTTGGGGAGGGCTCACTTTGCTCTGGCTCCCCTAAGCCTAGAATGACTCCGTACACCCCTCCCCTCTCTGCACCCATGGAAATTAATCCCACCGTGCCCGGGGCCTCTGCTCTGGTACAGACGGGCCCACACCAGTCCCGGACACTCCCTCCTGGGCGGGGTGCTTGCTTAGTAATTGTTGCCCTGACCCCAATTCCTGAGGGGTGGTCCAGGCGCCCCGCGCTACGAGTGAGGTCATGTGAATCCCTGAAAGTTGAAGGAACTTGCCCCAGAGAGAGACTCCACTTTTTCCTTCAGCCTAGCTCCAAAGCCCACACAAAACTTGGGTAATTCCCTTCTCTGCGGCCTTGATTTCCTCATCTGAAAATGAGGATAATTCCGGAGCTGTCTACCTGACCGACGGACTGCGGAGAATCCACACACCTTCGCCTTGGAACAAAATGCGAAGCGCCCACCGGCAGCCTTCGGCTCCCTGCCTTTCCTGACCCTTGGCACCTGCTGCCCTGGGCCCCAGCCAGCAACGCCCAAGGCGGCCCGGCGGGACCTGTGCCCTGGGCGCCCGCGTGCCGGCAGCCGCGTCTCCCGAGGGCCCCTCCCCGGCCTCCTCCCTCGCCAGCCTTCTCCCTCGCCAGCCTCCTCTCCCACCTCGGTCTCTTCCTCCTCCCGCCCACCCCGGCCTCCTCCCTCCCCTCGGCCTCATCTTTCCACGGCCCGGCCTCCTCTCCCGGTGTCGACCCAATGCCCCTCCTTCCCAGGCCCGCCACGGCTGTCCCTGGCCGGGGCCCCTCTCCTTCGCTCTGCTCCTGCTGCAGGACCCGGGAGTCCGCGCCTCACCTCGCGTCCCGCGCCGGCCGCCGCGCAAGTGGGTCCGCTGGCTTCCGCGGGTCAGTGGGCCCCGCGCTCCCCGAAGCGCTGCGGGGGCGGGCCCCGCGCCCGGCCCTCGCCATGGCAACGCTACACTTCCGCCCCGCGCTACCCACAGCCGGAAGCCGCGGTGCCCCGTGGGAGCCAGGGGCGGAGCCTGGGGAGGGAGGGTCGGGGGCGGGGCCTGGGAGGGACAGTCGGGGGCGGGGGCCAACTGGGACAGCTGAGGGTGGCCGGGCGAGTCCTCCGCGGCTGGGACTCCCTCGGGGCCGGGTGGGACGGGAAGGGCTCAAAGTACTCCAGGGCTCCCGGGACGGTGGTCATTGATTTATGCTGGACAAAACCGAGTCATTGTAGACAATGGGACGGGCGCCAGCGGAATGAGTGGCAGCTTTGGGGGTGGTGTCGGGCCCGGGACGTCGGAGATGAGCGGTCAGAACTTGGGGAGTCTCCAGCGCCCCACCAAGGAGGTGCCAGTGGAAATGGGGTGCCTTAAAACTTATGGGAGGCCGAGCGCGGTGGCTCACGCCTGTAATCCCAGTCCCTTGGGAGGCCCAGGCGGGCGGATCACGAGGTCAGGAGATCGAGACCATCCTGGCTAACACGGTGAAACCCCGTCTCTACTAAAAAATACAAAAAACTAGCTGGGCGAGGTGGCGGGCGCCTGTAGTCCCAGCTACTCGGGAGGCTGAGGTAGGAGAATGGCGTGAACCCGGGAGGCGGAGCTTGCAGTGAGCCGAGATCGCGCCACTGCACTCCAGCCTGGGCAACAGAGCGAAACTCCGTCTCAAGAAACAAACAAACAAAAAGTTTATGGGAAAGGCCTGACGCGGTGGCTCACGTCTATGATCCCAGCACTTTGGGGGGAGCTCGAGGCCAGTGGGTCGCTCGAACCCAGTAAACCAACCTGAGCAACATAGGGAGGCCCTGTCCCTACATAAGAAATTAGCCGGGCGCTATGGCGTACGCCTGTAGTTCTGGGAGGCTGAGGCGGGAGGATTGCCCTAACAGGGGAGGTGGAGGCCGCACAGAGCCCAGATCGCACCACTGTACTCCAGCCTGGGCAACAGAGTGAGACCTTGTCTCAAAACAACAAGAAACACTTGGAGGAAAGAACGGCGCCTTGCTGACCGAGTCGGGTAAGAGGCCACAAGTGTTAGCCTCATGAGGCACAGGACTGTGCAGCCATAGCCTAGGGAACACAACAGAGAGGGCCCCAGCAGCATCGATGTGGTGACAGGGGTCCTAAGGGAAACTACGTGGTGTCTGAGGGGAGAGTCAGAGACAGAAGGAAAAGGGGCACCACCCAACCAGGGGTGTGGCGGGCAGGAGCAGTGTGGCACCCCACATACAAGGCCCCTTGCAGCCCAGGCCTCCTCCTCTTGGAGACTCGCTGCCTGTCCCTCCCTTCCGCACCTCAGGGTGTGCTGGACCCCACCATATGCTGTAGATTTTCAGCCCTTTGAGGTTATCATGGTGGGGGCTGCGCAAGAAAAGCTGAATTCTCAGAGTGAAGGGCACAAGCATATCCCTGGCCCCCATCTGTCTGGGGCCCCTTGGCCTGGTGCCAGCACCAACCACCCCGGCTAGTTCCCAGAGCTGCTATCCTCTTGGGCAAACTTGCGCC
This sequence comes from Trachypithecus francoisi, assembly GCF_009764315.1. NCBI lineage: Eukaryota > Metazoa > Chordata > Mammalia > Primates > Cercopithecidae > Trachypithecus > Trachypithecus francoisi. The sequence continues at coordinate 99,668,129 of NW_022681472.1, read as the reverse complement.
TTGTGAGGGAGGAGAACCTGGGCTTTGAGGCGGGGTACGTAACACCAGCCTTGCTTGGCTGGAGGAGGAGAGATGGCTAGGGAGGAGGAGGTGAGGGGTCCACCTGGGCTCCTGAAGCAACTCCCAAGAAATCAGTTGAGTCAATGTGTCCCCCTTTTGTTCCTAGGGTGGGGACTTCATGGCCTTCTCCTCCAGGAAGGCCCACCTGATCATGTCCGGAGTGGGTATCCAGCCCCCATAGTTCAGGGCCTACTAGCTGCTAGGTGTAGAACTCCAGGGACGCCCCACTCCTTGGGAGCTTGGCATGGGCGAATTACTCCCCCATCTGTTAAATGGGGTCCTGAAACCTGGCCAGGGAAGACGGGATAAAGTAGCCATTGGTCATCGCAGCCCCTTTGAAGCAGGGCCTGGCCACCCAAAGGTAGCGCAGGGGTGGAGACTGAGGCCTCAGGAGAAGCCCCCACTAGAATCCTCTCTGCCTCTCCCTTCCAGATTAACCAAAACCTGCTAATTGTGGTAGCCCTCGGCATGCTCCCCTCCCCCACAGCCTCTTCCTCCCTTCCCTCCCCTCCCCCTTCCATCCGAATGATAAAGGCCCCAGCCCGCCTGCCCCAGCCCGGCCTCAGGCCCCGGCCCTGCCTCCTACACTGTCCCACTGCCCTGCACCCTCCACCCGGCCAGGCCCCTGCCCACGCTGTCTACCGTCCCGCATGGGGCCCTGCAGCGGCTCCCGCCTGGGGCCCCCAGAGGCAGAGTCGCCCTCCCAGCCCCCCAAGAGGAGGAAGAAGAGGTACCTGCGACATGACAAGCCCCCCTACACCTACTTGGCCATGATCGCCTTGGTGATTCAGGCCGCACCCTCCCGCAGACTGAAGCTGGCCCAGGTGAGAGGGCCCCAGGCCCCACTCTCTCTTTCCCTAGACTCGTTCCCCACCCACTTCCAGGCTCAAGCCCTAACCCCCACACCTTCCTAGCCCACCCAGGTATGCCAGTGGGACCAGTCCTGAGAGCTGAGGGCCTCAAGGCACGACCCTTCTCCGGGAGCCCCTTGCCCCCACTGTTGCCCTTCCGCGCAGAAATGTTCTTCTTCGGGGCGAGCAGGGGCCGGCACCGCGCGCCCCTGAGCCCGGTAGTGGGGGAGGGGTGGGGCGCTACACTCTCCCCGTCTGGGCTCACGGCGCCGGCCGGCCGCCTGGCGGTTTCAGATCATCCGTCAGGTCCAGGCCGTGTTCCCCTTCTTCAGGGAAGACTACGAGGGCTGGAAAGACTCCATTCGCCACAACCTTTCCTCCAACCGATGCTTCCGCAAGGTGGGGCAGGCCAGGGTCGGAGTCCGGGGGCGGGGCGCGCGCGGAAGTCCTGAGCATCCGAGGTTGGGCAGCCCCACCCATGTCTGACCCCCACACCCAGGTGCCCAAGGACCCTGCAAAGCCCCAGGCCAAGGGCAACTTCTGGGCGGTCGACGTGAGCCTGATCCCAGCAGAGGCGCTAAGGCTGCAGAACACAGCCCTGTGCAGACGCTGGCAGAAAGGAGGTGCGCGCGGAGCCTTCGCCAAGGACCTGGGCCCCTACGTGCTGCACGGCCGGCCCTACCGGCCGCCCAGTCCCCCGCCACCACCCAGTGAGGGCTTCAGCATCAAGTCCCTGTTAGGGGGGTCCGGGGAGGGGGCACCCTGGCAGGGGCTAGCTCCACAGAGCAGCCCAGTTCCTGCAGGCACAGGGAACAGTGGGGAGGAGGCAGTGCCCACCCCACCCCTGCCCTCTTCTGAGAGGTCTCTGTGGTCCCTCTGCCCTCTTCCTGGCCCCACGAGAGTGGAGGGGGAGACTTTGCAGGGGGGAGACATCGGGCCCTCGACCCTCTCCCCAGAGCCTAGGGCCTGGCCTCTCCACTTACTGCAGGGTGCCTCAGTTCCTGGGGGGCTGTCCAGCGGGGGACACAGGGCCTCCCTCTGGGGGCAGCTGCCCACCTCCTACTTGCCTATCTACACTCCCAATGTGGTAATGCCCTTGGCACCACCACCCACCTCCTGTCCCCAGTGTCCACCATCAAACAGCCCTGCCTACTGGGGGGTGGCCCCCGAAACCCGAGGGCCCCCAGGGCTGCTCTGGGATCTAGACGCCCTCTTCCAGGGGGTGCCACCGAACAAAAGTATCTACGATGTTTGGGTCAGCCACCCTCGGGACCTGGCGGCCCCTGGCCCAGGCTGGCTGCTCTCCTGGTGCAGCCTGTGAGGCAAGACAGGGGCACCTCCTCCCTCCCGCTCCCACCCCCAGTTTGTTGACAGGGAGCCAAGGCCAGGGGGGTGTCTGCGACCCCAGCAGCCTTGAAACACCAGGCAGTAACCTTGCTGGGAGTCCACGGTGTTTATTGGACTACCCCACGCATGGCCATGGCCCAGCTGGGCACAACCCTCACCCTGGTCAGTCATGCCTCTGTTTCTCCTACACTCAGAGGCAAGGCTGGAGGGGCAGGGCTGAGCCTGGAATAGCCCTTCCTAGTCCCCTCTTCTCAGCCCACTACCCACCCATCACCTCCCTTCCCGTGCTCCAGGCTGGGGGAGGGAGAGCCCTATGGTGGGTCCAGCCTGAAGTCCTGCTCTCTCTCATTTGTCTGGGAAGGAGGTAGCACCTTTTTCGGGAAAGGAGTTAGGGAGTAAAGACTGCACCCTACATGGTCCGGTGGTGGGGAGGATAACAGTAAAGGAATTTGCAACGTTTTAATACCATGCCTGATTTTTGGGTCAGGAGTGGTGACTTGGGTAACCACTTGGCGGGGGGCGCCTGGGATTCCCTGCTGTGTGCGGTGATAACAGCAAATGGTGATAAGGAGGAAGCCGAGACCTGTGGCCTGATGCAGGACTGGGGGCGGGGGGATGATCACTTCACCAGGCACAACACACTTCACTGGCTGCCGAGGTGGAGGGGTGACTCTGGGAGTTCAGGAGCAATGGATCCAAAGAGGCTAAGGAGCTTGTGCCCTGGGAGACGGGGTACAAGGACTTGACTACCGCCTCTGCCAGCAGAGACCTGGCCCGAGACCCCATGGGCAGAGACGCCACTCAGGACTACAGGGGCAGGCCCTCTCCGGGCGCGAGGGCCGAGCCCGAGCCGTTGTCAGGGCTGGGGCATGGAGGGCTGCCAGGGGACGGCGTAGGGGTGCAGGGGGTCCCGGTGAGCGGAGTGTCGGTACTGAGGGAGGAGGGCGTCCCGGAGGAGCGCGGGACCCTGCGGCGCCGGGCTGGCCCCAGCTCCACTTGACCCACTCGCTCGGCGAACTTGAGTGAGCAGACTGTCTCCCCGAGATCCTCTGGCCGCGTGGAGATCTGCGGGCGAGAGGCGCGGGTGGGCGGGCCCGGGTGGGCGGCGACCGGCAGGCACACACCCGCCCCGCGCCTGCGTCGCCCCGCGCCCACCTGCAGCAGCAGCACCGCGGTGGTGCCGGGGCCCAGGGCCGGCTGCAGCAGGCGTGTGAGCTGCGAGTCGCGGAAGGGCACGTGCGGCCGGTGGGCCCGCAGTGCGGCCATCACACCTCCCAACGCCAGCAGCGAGCGGTTTATGGTCTGGGCCTCCCGCAGGCGCCGGGCACCGTCTGGGTCTCCCCGCGGCGGGCCGGCCGCCCCTGCCTTCCGTGCGCGCTCGGATCCCGCCAGGTCCACCAGGTGCAGCGTGCCTAGAGGGGCGAGCGAGCCCGACATGGGGGAAGGCCGGGCCTCGGGTGCGCTGGTGACTCCGCAGGGCTCAGGCACCGGCTGTGGTACCTGCGGTGCCTGGAGCGCGCGGTTGAGTCGCCGCGCGCAGCGTCAGCGTGACCAGGGCGTGCGAGCGGGAGCTGCGCTGGTTCATGGCGGTGGCGGCGGTGGCCCGGTTGCTCCTCCCCAGTTTCAGCATCTGGAAGGCGGAGCAACAGGGCTGGTCAGGTGCGGGGTCCCCGCCCCCAACTGGAAGGAAAGGATGGGGTCTCCGGAGGCGGGGCAGCCCTACCTGGTGCAGTGTCTCCAGGTTGGGCACGTCCCAGTGGGTGAGGCCAGCCACCTGGATCCCGCCCTGGCCTTCAGGGCCCTGCCTCACGGCCAGACGCTCGGGAGGCCCTGGGGCAAGGAGGTCCCTGGTGAGAAAGGGGAAGGTCTTGGTTCCAGAGTTCTCTGGAAACCCGGAAGGGCCCTGGGCCAGGGGTGGGGAGAAGGCCTCCCTGCTGGAGTAGCCCACCTGACGGCCTCATTGTAGATCTCCACCATACTGAGTGTCACCCGGTGCTGCCTGCCGGCCCCCATTTCCCGGAACAGCGACTGCAGTGCCCTAGGAACTATGCCAGGGTCCTCAGGAGGGCCCTGAGGATGGGGTGGGGTACACACCGGGCTCACATCCAAGTCATGCAGGGCCCCTGGGGCCTCTCCCACCGGGCGTGGGCTGTGTCCCACCTCCATGCTGTAGGTCTTCCCGGTTCCTGTCTGGCCATAGGTGAAGATGCAGACGCTATAGCCTTGGAGGCAGGACAGCACCGCAGGTTCCAGCTCTCTGAAGACCTGGGGGGAGGTGGGAGAATGTGTTTTGAGTCCTCCCCACATTGCCTGTTTATGACCTATTTGGTGGGGTGGGGAGTGCCAGGAAGGCAGGTGTAAGCAGAGCCTAGTCCCCTGGGAGGATGGCTCTAAGAGACCATGAGGGAGGGTGTGTCCTACAGAGACCCTCTGTCTCCCTAGAGAAGGTGGTGCTTGCAAGAATTTGCCAGGCAAAGAAGGGAAAAGACGGATGAGAAGAGGGAACAGCCTATGCAGAGGCTCTGGAGTCCTGAAGACCGTGTAGGAGGCCTAGGGACAGCAGTTAAGAGCGTAGGTGCGGTGTCCCTAATGTGGAAGCCAACGTGGAAAAAAGAAAAATAAATCCCAGCATTTTGGGAGGCCGAGGTGGGTGGATCACTTGAGCTCCGGAGTTTTGAGATCAGCCTAGGCAACATGGTAAAACCCCGTCTCTACAAAAACTACAAAAAAAATCAGCCAGGCATGGTGTTGCACATCTGTGGTCCCAGCTACTCAGGAGGCTGAGGTGGGAGGATCTCTTGAGCCTGGGAAGCAGAGGTTGTAGCAAGCTGAGATTGCGCCACTGCACTCTAGCCTGATGACAAAGTGTGACTCTGTCAAAAATATATATATATATATGTATATATAGCATAAATTTTAAAAAATATTTAAAAGAGCGCAGATGGGCTGGGCGAGGTGGCTCACACCTATAAGCCCAGCACTTTGGGAGGCCAAGGCAGGCAGATCACAAGGTCAGGAGTTTGAGACCAACCTGGCAAACATGGTGAAACCCTGTCTCTCCTAAAAATACAAAAATTAGTTGGGTGTGGTGGCACGCACCTGTAATCCCAGCTACTTGGGAGGCTAAAACAGGAGAATTGCTTGAACCCAGGAAGTGGAGGTTGCAGTGAGCTGAGATCACACCACTGTACTCTAGCCTGGGTGACAGAGTGAGACTCCATCTCAGAAAAAAAAATAAAAAAAGCCCAGATGTTGGGGCATGACTGCTTGGTTCAAACCCGGGTATGATTGGAGTTTACTCATTAGCCTTCCTGTGCCTGTTTCCCCTGAGAGGTAAGGGCTGCAGTGGCACCTGCTGTGAACGCTCGTGGCAGTGCACCTAGAGGGCCACAGCAGTACCTGGCTCATGAAGTGTGACCCCAGGAAGGGCCTCTGCAGATACGGGGGATGGTAGCCAGCCAGGCCTGCTGGAGCCCAGGCACAGACAGGTGCTGAGAGAGACACAGGGTTGGGACATTCACCCCATTGGCACTAGACACCAACAGTCTTTTGAGCAACAACATGGCTGGCTTTTATGCCCAGAAGGTCACTGATAACAGGGTGGGCTGTCAGCTCTGTTTGAAGACAGCCACGAGGCTAGAATCTAGAATTCTGTGTTCTGTGTGGTTACTGAGATTCCATGATTGGATGGAGGTGACACTGTGGATGACATTCAGGAGCACATCATGGCACCACTGCAGAAACGGGAGCACAGGTGAGGGCTTGTCCACAGATGCCTTAGGTTCAGACACATTGCATTAGAGGGCCTTGTCCAGGACGGCTGTCCAGAGGACAGTGCACAAGGCATGCCCTGCGCAGGGCTGCAGTTTGGGGTGGGGCTAAGGCCAGAGGGATATGTGGGATGAAGAGATAAGTGGCTGGAAAAGAGGGAATCAGGGTCACCCTGTCCCTGTGAGGCTGGCAGGCAGCCTGGGTGTGAGTCGCTGCCATTCTGCCCCTTACCTAGTCTCCCCTGGCTCTGAGCTGCCATCTCCTCAGCTATGGGAGCTCTAGCAGCAAAGGGCACGTGCAGATAAAGATGTGTGTGAACGTGGAGTGGGCTGGGGCTGGAGCCCGAGCCCCTGCTTTTCCACAGGTGTCTGGCAGGAAAAGGGTAGGGAAGAAGAGTGGGATCCAGGCAGGGCAGAGTAAGACTAGAAGCTTGTCTGCTCACCCACGGCCCCCACCACCCACCGCCGGCCTTAGGGCCACAAAGCAATGAGGGGCCCTCATAGCTGGGAAGACCCTGGACCCCAGCAAAGGGGAGTGGACAGGTAGTGAAGCCTGGGAGGAGGAGGCACCAAGCTGGGCTGCCTGCCCTGCTTCCCAGCCCCCTCAGTTCCCTTTCCCTCCTGGCTAGAGCCCAGCCACCATCCCTCCTCCAGGTGGACAGCCAGACTGGGAAGGGGAAACTGGAGCCTCTCCTGCTCTTCAGGGGACTCTGAGACAGGGTCAGAATGATTGCAAAAGCAGGCTGTCACCTCCTCCTGGCTGGCGTCTGGAGGGAAGACCCAGTCTAGGCGGAATCGACGATGGCGCCCCCGGTAGCAGGTGGTGACGGTGCCCCCTGGGCCAGGCTCCACGCTCACGAGGCTGGAGGATGTCCCTGGCCTCAGTCGACACAGCACACGGATATTTCCTGCAGTGGGGATCAGGTCAGCAGGGTGCCTCGCAGACCCTAAAGTGCAGAGAGGCTGCACTTCCTCCAGCCACCCTCCCTGCTCCCCTGGGCTCCCAAGCCTGCCATACCCTTGAGTTCTGGCAGCCGCCCTGGGCATCCGGCTGGAGGCCCTTGCTGCCCCTCAGGGAGCTGAGTGCCAGGCCCTCCAGATGACAGTGCCCCCAAGGCCCAGGACACCTGAGGGAACAGGGATGTACAGAAGGCAAGGGGTCAGCCAAGGAGCTGCAGAGGTGGGGGGTGGGAGGGTCCTGAGAGCAGCAAGGAGCCCGCACAGAGCCACCCAACTGTGCTGAGCCACAACTTTCAGTGGCTCTGGGCCCCTGGGGACATCAATTCACTAACCCCAGGATAAAGCCCAGAAATGACAAGCGGAGACACCACATCATCCGTCTCCTCTGTGCTTCTAGGCAATGCTTTAAAAGTTTACTGTTAGGCCGGGTGCGGTGGCTCAAGCCTGTAATCCCAGCACTTTGGGAGGCCGAGGCGGGCGAATCACGAGGTCAGGAGATCGAGACCATCCTGGCTAATACAGTGAAACCCCGTCTCTACTAAAAATACAAAAATTAGCCGGGCGTGGTGGCGGGTGCCTGTAGTCCCAGCTACTTGGAGGCTGAGGCGGGAGAATGGTGTGAACCCAGGAGGCAGAGCTTGCAGCGAGCCGAGATCGCACCACTGCACTCCAGCCTGGGCGACACAGCGAGACTCCATCTCAAAAAAAAAAAAAAGAGGCCAGGCGCGGTGGCTCAAGCCTGTAATCCCAGCACTTTGGGAGGCCGAGGCGGGCGGATCACAAGGTCAGGAGATCGAGACCATCCTGGCTAACACAGTGAAACCCCGTCTCTACTAAAAAGTACAAAAAACTAGCCGGGCAAGGTGGCGGGTGCCTGTAGTCCCAGCTACTCTGGAGGCTGAGGCACGAGAATGGTGTGAACCCGGGAGGCGGAGCTTGCAGTGAGCTGAGATCCGGCCACTGCACTCCAGCTTGGGCGACAGAGCGAGACTCCGTCTCAAAAAAAAAAAAAGAGATCTATTGGAATAAATAAAATTTATTATTAAAATTAAAAAAAAAAAAAAGAGTTTACCGTCAACCAAGTATGCACACAATGAAAACCAGGCCCAGAAGCGAAGTCCCAGCCTGGGTCACACAGAAGCTGTTTGGGTTCCAGAGCCCCACTTATTAGTACAGCCAACTCCCCAGGAGCACCCCCGTCAAAAGAACAGTGAATAGGCTGCCCAGAGAGGAGGGGCTAGGCGGTGAGGGGTCCTGACCTGGCCCCGGGCCTCACTCAGCGAACCCTGACAGCTCTGGGTAAAGGTGCTGACCAATCCTCGGAGATCGCCACAGCCCTGACGCAGGCTGGCCATCCGTGCCCGAAGTCCTGGAGAGGGAAGTCTGTTGGAAGGGAAGGCCCAGTCTCCAGGGCCTCCCGTGAGCCCGAGCCCCAGCCCTTACCTGCCAGCTGCCCATGCATCTGAAGTAACTCGCGCCTGCAGTTCTGCTCCGTCTCCTGCTGGAGCTGCTGGAGGGCCCCTTGAAGGCCCTGCAGCTGCACCTCCTGCACCCCCAGCTGCCCCGCCCAACCCCACCCCTGTCACTGAGGAAACAGGCACTTACCAGGCCCTGCCTCAGATAAGCTCCTCCCAGTACCCCAGCCCTCCTCACCCCCGAGCCACGGATCCCTGGGCCCCATGCCCACCTGGGCTCGGAGGGCTTCTGTGGTGTCCTGGGCCTCCTGAAGCCGGCCCTGAAGCTCCACCAATGCCTCCGCCTCCTCCTGCGGGAGGGTGGGGGCCAGGAGGGACTCAGAGAGGGACGGTCTGCGGTACCATTTCACAGATGGGAAAGTCAAGTCAAGAGGTGGGCAGAGCTGGCTGTGAATCCATGCCTCCCAACTCCACGCAGAGCTCCTTCCCATGGTTCCTCTGCTCTCCTGGGATCAGCTACTCATAGGGGCCACGGAGAGAGGGGGTCCTCCCACAGGCATCAGCCTCCCTAATGGGGCTGCCCTGCACAGACCATCCCAGGAGGTCCCGAGGAGGCTCGGACACTGTGGCTGCATGCCAGGTGTGCAGGAGCCCCAGGCTGCAGGAACGGCTGCAGCCTAGGAGCAGGGTACCTGCGGAGCCCTGGTAGGGGGGCCGGGACCCCAGTGCAGCAGAAGGTCCCGCATGAGGCTCAGGCTCTGCTTCAGGGCCTCGTTCTCCAGGGTGAGATGCTGAACCCTTTTCTCTGAGTCTGTCGCCCCCTGGCGGAGAGGAAGCCTCGGCACTCACCTGAAGCACCCCTTCCATGCCCAGCCCTGCCAGGTCCTCCCCCGACCCTCCCCGCAGCCTCACCACGCCCAGGCGCAGTCGACCCAGCTCCTCCTCCTGCTGTTCCAGCTGCTGCTTCAGCTCCTCCAGCTGGGGAGAAGTACAAGAGACAGGGTGGACCTCGTTTTTCTGGCGCCCCAGCCCCCGATCCCTTCTGGCTCCTGAGGCCTCACCTGTCCCAGGATGAGCTGCTCCAGCCGCTGCCACTCCCTCTGGTCGTCCTCCAACTGGAGGGGCTGCTGTCCCTGGGCCTCATCCCCCAGTGGCTCCCCTGGGACTGCGGCGAGGTGGGAAGTGCTTTCTTCTTGGGATGTGGATCCTGGAGTAGGGTGGGCCCAGTTAGCACTGAAGAAAGAGGTCTCTGGTCCAAATCCTCCGGAACAGGACCCCGAACTCCAGGCCGCCCAGGTTCTACTGGGATTTGCTCCCTCCAGAGTCCGTCTTCAACTTACTGCCCTTTACTCACCATCTGGAGTGGGGGGCCGGACCCGAGGGGCTGGCTGAGTTCCCTGGAGCAGGGCCTGCCTCCCCCTGGGGCTCCGAAGCCATGCCAGAAGGGCCAAGAGCTGACTGGTCACTGTCAACAGTGGGGGGACCTCGCCAGACTGTGAAGAAGATAAGAATCGGAGCAGGGCTGTGAGAGCCAGGAAGGCCTGGCAGGTGGCAAGCTGCCAGCAGCCCCTCCGCCGAGCTCACCTGGCCCAGGTCGGCCGGGCTCCCGCAGCTCTCTTCCGCCCCCAGCTGGACGGAGAGGAACTCGGCGAGGCGCAGGAGGGCCTCCTCCAGGGACACCGCTGCTGCGCGGCCTTCGGCTCCGCTGTCCGACCCATTTTCAGGCTCGGAGCTGCCTGCCGGTCATGGAGGGGAGCGGGAGGCATTTCGGGTCACGTGCTGGAGCCAGGCCTCCGCCCCTCCCAGGGAGGTCCCGGCACCGCCCTCGCACAGCAGGGCTCCCAGCCCGCACCTACCGATCAGGCCGGTCAGCTCGGTCCACAGCTCTGGCGCGGGCAGGTCTGGACGCCGGCGACCCCGGGGCTTGCGGGCTCTCTAGGGAAGGAGCAGGGGCGCCCCTGACGAGGGGGCAAGCAGCCTGCTGGCTCCTTCCCTCCGCGAACCGGGCCAGAGGATTGGGGCCGAAGTCTACGCTTCCAGCACCGGAGCCGAGCAGACGGTCCTCGGCACGACCCCGTCGCCCCGCGCCCAGTGCCCGCCCTCGCCACGGGAACCTCGGCGTGGGGGTGGGGCAGGCGGCGGGGGACGACGGGCTGCACGGCCAGCCCCGCTCACCTGGGCGGGGTCCCCGGGCTCCGCGGCCGCCGCGGCGCCACCATCCCTGCGAAAGAGGCTGTAGAAGATGTAGATGAGCAACGAGTAAAAGGCGTACATGGGAGCGCGGGGCGGCAGAGGGCCCCGCTTCGCGCCGCCCCGCGTCCCCGCGCCCAGACTCGGCGCCCGCCCGCCGCAGTGCCGGTGCGCATGCTCGCGACGGCCGCCCCCACGGCCAGGCTCCCACGGCTGGAGGGCGAGCGCGGAGAAAGGGGTCCCAGAAACAGGGGCCCGCGGCCGCACCTGGAGACCCGCCGCTTCTCACGGCGCCGCGCCGCGCGCCCCAACCCCTACAACGCGGACACCGGGCTGAGAGTGCCCACGGCTCCCGCGACCCTCCCCTCGGAATCTCTCCCGCCCTCCGCATAGTCCCCCACCGCTCCGGTTTCGCGGAGCCTTCAACACGCGGGTGTTCACCTTCCCCTCCCCGGAGCCCCGCCCATCTCAGCCCGGCCCAATCCCCCCCTCTCAGCCCCGCCCAAACCCCGCCCCTTGCAGTCTCGTCCAGGCCCCTCCTTTCTCGGCCCCTCTCAGTCTCACCCAGACCCCTCATCTCGCAGCCCCGCCCAGACCCCGCCCCCTCACAGCCCCTCCCAGACCCCATCAAATAGGGGCCCAGGCCCCGCCCCACCCAGGCCTCCTCTCAGACCCGCTGCGCTCAGCCTCGCCTACATCTTGTTCCCCTCAGCCCGCCTAGACACCCTCCCCTCGCAGCCCCGCCCAGACCCCGCCCCTCGCAGCCCCGCCCCGGCCCTTCTCCCCTCATCAAGCTCCTTCCAAACCACTAAGCCCACGCACCCACCCAAACAGCGTTTTCTGGTCCCCAAGCTCCTCCCGACCCCACCCGCTCCTATGGCCTCCAAGGCCCACCAGGCCCCGCCCCCCCCAGCCGCTCTAGCCCCCGCCCGGCCGCTCTAGCCTCCGCTCCGCTCGCTGGTGGAGGTTCCCGACCGCGCTCGCTCCCGCACCCGGAAGCCTGGCAGAAGAACCAAGGCCCACGGCGGTGGGCGGTGCGTTGGTCAGGCTCGGGCCTCTGGCTCGCCGCTGCGTTGGGACTGCGCAGGCCGGTAACTGCGCACGGCCGGCCGCCCGGAGGCCTGCGCCGTCGCTCCTCCTGGACCCGGGCTCCCAGGACGGCGCCTCCCGGAGTGCAGGGAGCAGGCCGAGGCCGCCGCGTGGGCCTGCGGCGCCCCGCCGCTCTCTCTTCCCCAAGCCCGGGACTCCCACTTGGGCTCCAGGGCCCCACGGCTCACGTGCCCCCAGCCTAGACCGAGTCGTTTTTCCCCCGTTTCCCGGCTGAATTAGGTTCTTATTCTCCACAGGTGTGTGCAGTGGCCTCAGGGATTCAGAAAATCTAAGACGGAACCCTCTTCTAACATCCAGTAATGGGGCCCTGGAGCCTGGGCGTACTAGAGTGCCGCGCTTAGGGCTCAAGGTCGCTGGCTTCGCACTTTTTTCTCCAAAGGTGAATATCTCGTATCTGCGTTCTCATACTACCGCCTGAGGTGCCATGGCCCCCAAGCCGGGGGCCGAGTGGAGCACAGCCCTGTCCCATCTGGTGCTGGGAGTGGTGTCTCTGCACGCAGCCGTGAGCACAGCCCAGGTGAGTGCACTGGGGCTGAGCAGGGGCGCATCCCCATACCTCCCAAACCCGAAGGACCTAGTTTCCTGAATTAGGGAGAGGTTGGTGGGAAGTGCATCTAAGACCAGGTCTCCATGGAAGCTATAAACCCTTTCCTGTTTAAAAGGGTGGCCCCGGCCTCTTTTTCCCACATGTTCTCCCTTCCCTGTGTTGACAGGCAAGTCGAGGGGCTGCTGCTGGCTTCCTGCTCCAGGTCTTGGCTGCCACCATCATGCTGGCCCCAGGGCTGAGCACACATGAAGACTGTCTTGCTGGAGCCTGGGTGGCCACCGTCATTGGCCTGCCCCTTCTGGCCTTCGATTTCCACTGGGTGAATGGGGACCGCTCCTCTGCCAACCTGCTCCTGGGAGGAGGCATGGTGCTGGCAGTGGCTGGCGGCCACCTCAGCCCTGAGGGCCGCTCTGTGGCTGGTCAGGCAATGCTGTTGGTGGTCGCAGTGACCATCCTCATTGTAGCTGTCTTCACGGCCAACACTTATGGGATGTGGGGGGGTACGATGCTGGGTGTGGCAGGCCTCCTGAGCCGGCTGGAGGAGGACAGGCTGCTGCTGCTACCGAAAGAGGATATCTGTCGCTGGGCCCTGGCTGCAGGCAGCTGGGCTTACTGCCGGGCCCTGCATACACAGCGCCTGCAGTGGGAATGACAGTTGGATACAGCAAGGCAGGGTTTCTGCCCTGCTGAACACTTTCCCTCCCACCTGCCTGCTCCTGGCGCCTTCTCCCCTAGAGGTAGACTCTCCTGAAGTGGGCTTGCTGCACATTCACTGGTCAGGAGCAGAGTCTGGGTGCTGTCCTTTGGCCACGTGTGGGGACTTGCCTAGACCAGAATGAAAGGGACAGGGTCCCAGACACGTTTGGGGGACCTGATTCTGGGCTGGACATGGTTGTGGATCCAGAGAAGAGGCCTAGTCTCCAATAAATCTTAGGAATTTTGCAGGAATATGGAATCTGCTCATTTTTGAGAGGGATTGAGGGATCCTTCAGTGAGCTTCTTAAGGCCCCTCAGGGCAGCAGCCGGTTACCCTGATAGGGTATGTACTGGAACTAGGATGGGGCCTCATGCAGCCCGGCCTCCTTTCGACCATTGTCAGGAAGACCTCTGGGCTGAGAAGACATAGTCCTGGGCCCTTACTCTCCTGGGACATGGTGGAGTTCCAGATATCCTGGCCTGGCCTGCAGGTGGTCCTCTGGGGCAGTGACCTTCAATAACTGACGGGTAGGGTGGAGGCAGGGCAGGGCTGTACCACAGCCGTTTGAAGAAACGCACATCCTTCCCAGAGTTGATTCGCCCTCCTGTGTACCTCCGGCCTGTGGAAGCCAGCCCTACTCCCTAAGACCTTCGTTTTCCTCGGTGGACCCCTTCAGCCTCTAACCCTAGGTTCAGGAGAGGGGGTTCGGACGAGCAGAGGATTAGATTCCGGTGGATTAGGGGTCTGGAGTCCCCTCTCCCGGAAGTCTCTCCGCTTGCTCCTGTGGAGACCTAAGGGGTCCCGCACCCGACAGAGATGGGTAGCCCGCGGGATTTTTCATTTGTCCCCTTCCCCTGCGGGGAGCCGGGCGAGATCCCGTAACACACGAGCCTGAGTCTTGGGGGGACAAAGACGCAGGCACACCCCGCCGTAGGGGTCGGCAGCTGCCGCTGGCTCGTGGAGCGTGGGTGCTGCGCCGGCGCCGCAGCTCGCGTGGGCCTCCCTGCCCCCAGGTGAGCGTGCCTCCGCGACTCTCGTGGGCCCCGCCCCCTCCCCGCGACTCTCGCGGGCCCCGCCCCCTCCCCGCCTACCTTCTGCAGGGGCGGGCCCTCGGAGGCCCTCGCGCTCTCATTGGCTCTGACCCCTGCGCTTTCTCGCCCCAAGCGGCGCTGCCATTGGCCCCGCGCGGGGCTCACGTGACGGGGAAGACGAGGGGGTGGTGGCGGCGGGGCGGGGGGAAGCGCACAGCGAAAACAAAGATGGCGGCCGTGCCGGGGTCGGTGGCCGCGGCTCCAGCGGGGCGACGCGCGGGCCGGGCCCACTGAGGCGGCGGCGCAGGGAGCGGGGCTGCGGGGTCGCGGCGGCCGCGGCGGCGGCGGGAGAGCGGCGGGAGCGCGCGGCACCCCTAACTTCTAGTCGCGGGAGCGCGCCGGCATCCGCCCGCCGGGCCGGCCGGTCGCTATGTCCGGCGCCGAGGAGGCCGGCGGGGGCGGCCCGGCCGCGGGGCCCGCGGGCTCCGTGCCGGCCGGGGTCGGGGTCGGGGTCGGAGCCGGGCCCGGGGCGGCCGCCGGGCAGGCGGCGGCGGCGGCGCTGGGCGAGGCGGCGGGGCCTGGGCTCCCGGACGAGGCGGGTTTGGCGGGCGCCCGGCAGCTACAGCTGCAAGAGGCGGCCGGCGACCCCGACGCGCCGCCCAAGAAGCGGCTGCGGGCGGCCGAGGCGGCCGAGGCGGCGGCGGCGGCGGCGGCGGCCGGCAGCGGGAAACTGGAGGAGCGGCTCTACTCGGTGCTGTGCTGCACCGTGTGCCTGGACCTGCCCAAGGCCTCCGTGTACCAGGTAGGGCCGCCGGCCGACCCCGACCCGGCCCAGCCCGGGGCTGCAGCCCCCGCTGCTGGGCCCCAGGATCCGCGTCTCCTCGGAGGCCAGGCCCGCTGGGCCGGGCGGCCGGGAGCCCTCTCCGGCCCTTACAGCCACTTCCTCGCCCAGCGGAGCTCCAGCGCCTGCTCTGAAGCTCCTCGTTGTCTTCCTCTCGGGGCTTTATTTTCAGCTCGGGACCCCCCTTTTCTGTTTTCTGATCCACGTTAATTCCCAATCTCCGTCGCTTGTCTTCCGATTACCTCTCCCTTTTCTTTTCTAGATTTCCCCACGGTCCTCTCAACACTCTTCCAACCCACACCTTCAAACTGACCCTTACCTCACAACTGCTCCCCCCAACCCACCCGGTCCCAAGCTCCCTGGGCTCAGAGTCCTGTGCTCGAGAGCTTCTTCCCCATTCTTCTGGCAGCCACACCCCCGAGCTTGTCCCTCCACTCCTGAACATCCTATGGACGTCTCCTTTTCTACCTTCCTGGGTGCAAAAATCCTTTCACTTTGTCCATTTCCACTTCATCTTGAAGAACAGTAGAGAGAGGGGATTGCTGCTTGTCGGGATGAACTATTTGCAACAAGCCCCACAGTCTAGGTACCTTCTCCAGTCCCAGGCAAACCCTGGATCCACCTGGACCTGCCATGCCCCACGCTAGGCTCCTGCCCACTTCACCCAGGCCAGGCCAGGCTTCCTAGGCAGCCAGTGCTCCAGGAGGCCGGCCCACCCCTCCTTCCCCATCTTCACATCCACATGGCAGTTGGACTCAGCCCTTAAGCAATCTAGGGCTGTTACAGAGGATACCTGGTCCAGGTGTGTTTGACATGACCCTTCCCAGGTAGCAGCAGGGACAAACTCTGGTTGACACCCAGAGGCAGAGTACAGTGTCCCCACCTTCCCTGTGTCTTTCCCTCCTTTCAACTCCCCAGTCCTTGTGAGAAATGAAGCAAGTTCCCTGTCAGCTTTCTTTACACTTAGAGGAGCTGGAAGTAGCTAATGGGGCCTTGTTTGCCTGCTTATGTTTAAACTAGGGACCTGGATGAGGAGCTGCTTTTGTAACAGGTGGTGTAGGGCTAGTCTGGGTTGCCATTTCCCCAAACTCTGGATCTCCAAGTCCTCCTTGCTCTGGCATGACCTTGTTGGGAGGATCCCAGTGTGCCTGGATGGGGAGAGATCGCTGGCTCTCACCCACCCTCCTGGGTGTCAGCCACCAGGACCAGCTAGGGGAGCACTTTTCAGAGCCACTGGCTCCCAGAGTTAACAGTTACTTCTTGGCTTTGGCAGTACCTTGGCTTCCAAGACATGCCTACTCTCCAGCTCCCTTTTCCTGGCTCACAACCTTCGATCGTCCCAGGTGGAAGAACTCTCCTTTTTTTGAGACGGAGTCTCACTCTGTCATCCAGGCTGGAGTGAAGTGGCACAATCTCAGCTCACTGTAACCTCCGTCTCCCGGGTTAAAGCAGTTCTCCCTACCTCCGCCTCCCGAGTAGCTGGGATCACAGGCACCTGCCACCATGCCCGGCTATTTTTGTATTTTTAGTAGAGACAGGGTTTCGCCATGTTGGCCAGGCTGGTCTTGAACTCCTGACCTTGGGTGATCCGCCCGCCTCGGCCTCCCAAAGTGCTGGGATTACAGGCGTGAACCACTGTACGCGGCCAGAACTCTTTTTTTCTTGGATCTCGAGGGAGACTCCAACAAGCTAAGCCAACAGTGCGAGGTCACGGGAACAGGGAAGTCTCCTTGTCTCCCCACTGGTGGGTGGGCTGGAGCTGCAGCTGGACCTGGTGATGATGGGCCACATGGTACTGGTCCCTGATGCACTCTGTCCCCCAGCTAGGCTGGCCCAACACAGAGTGATGGCTCTGCTTCTGACCGGAGCTCCTGGTGACCAGGCCTCTTAGCCTGGCTGGTTCAAACCGGCCTGCACTGTGCGGAGCGGAGTTCTGCCTTGGGTGGCCAGAGGCAGGGAGCTGAGCAGGTGTAATGGAGACCGAAGGCACTGGGGCTGCCCTGGCTGGTGGCCCTCCCTGGCCTGAGGGCTCTGCTTAGTGACTTCCCTGGGAACAGAGCAGCTGAGCGAGGAGTGCTGTGGGCACTGGCCTCCCCAAATGCTGCTGAGAACACCTCCAGGGGGTGGCCCTCTGCTGTGAGTGGCGCCCCCGGAAGGTCAACACAGCCCTGGAGACATGGACTCTTGCCTGCTCTGCTCCCTGGAGAATCTGGGCGCAGGTGGTGTGGGTCTCTACATGCTGCCTTCTGCATGTCCCTGGTTGGGCCCATGCTGGCCATCACCCCAGCTTGGGCTCGGTCTACCATATTCTACTAGCCTTCCTTGGTGACCGTGTTGATTGGCTGTCTCGAGCCAGCCAGTGTCAGGAATGCAGTAGGTTCCACCCTCTGTTCCTGCTAGAATGCTTTTCCTGACCCCAGCAGAACACATGGCTCAGGGTGGGCACCAGCCAAGCTGGGGGCTGACTCAGACAGTCCCCGACTCTGGTGAGACGAAGATGGGAGTATCCATGCTGAACCTTGTGTGTTGTGCCTGGCACTGGGGCTGTGGGGGACAATCCCATGGGCCTCTGGAGTTGGCTGGGTCCTCAGTAACTCGAGAGCTTGTCATCCAGATACCAGATGCCACCAGTGCTGGCAGGGAAGCCTCCGGTGGTGCCCCAGGTCTGAGCCCTTGGGCCTGCAGGGCCAACTGACCCACAGGCCTGTGCCTGCACAATGATGCCTCGCAGGCTGGGAAACCTGCTTGGGTATCAGACTGAGGCCCTCATGCAAACGGTTTCTGCTACCGCCGAGTCCTGCGTCACGTCAGGCTGGGGCCGCAGCTGGTACAGCAAGACCCAGCTTTGATGTTCTCTGTGTGGGTGTTAGATGTGTCCTGGGTGACTGGCCTGACAAGGTGTACGGCCACCTTCTGGAGTCTCAAGTGGGTGGCAAGAGGGCTGGCAGAGCCAGCAGGGACACCCGTGCAGGAGTTTCTGGCCTGTTCAGGCCGAGCAGGTGGTCGGGTTGCTCCTGCTGGCTCCCTGCTCTGTGGCCCGAGGGCAGTGTGGCCTGTTGGCACCTCTGCCCATGGGGCACCTCCTCTGGGAAGACACAGCCTTACTAGTGCCCAGGACGTTGCAGCCGCAACCTCATCCCTGACTTCTCTCCCTCTGATTTGGCCCTTTAGATGAGTCCCAGTGTGGTCCTGCATAAGACCTGGCCCTGACCCTTACTGCTGATGTCAGCTGAGACCCTGGGCCTTGGTGCTGGCACCTGGAGGAAGGGACTGCACATTGTTCCCACCCTTCATGGGGCATTCTTTTTTTTTTTTTTTTTTTTTTTTTTTTGAGACAGAGTCTCGCTCTGTGGCCCAGGCTGGAGTGCAGTGGCCGGATCTCAGCTCACTGCAAGCTCCGCCTCCTGGGTTTACGCCATTCTCCTGCCTCAGCCTCCCGAGTAGCTGGGACTACAGGCGCCCGCCACGTCGCCCGGCTAGTTTTTTGTATTTTTTAGTAGAGACGGGGTTTCACTGTGTTCGCCAAGATGGTCTCGATCTCCTGACCTCGTGATCCGCCCATCTCGGCCTCCCAAAGTGCTGGGATTACAGGCTTGAGCCACCGCACCCGGCCTCATGGGGCATTCTTAAGGCGAAAACAAGCTCTCTCAGGTGTAAGGACCGGGCCGAGGCCTCTCAGATGTGTTCCAGCCGCTCCCTCTAACTCCGCCTTGCACAGTGCCCCGCCACTCCCGTGCCCTCCTGCCTGAGGTGTCCTCTCCCTGCCCCTGCCCACCTCTTGGGCCCGACAGAGGCAGTGCTTCCACTTTGAGATTTTGTTCTCTCCTTGCTACAAGGATCCCCTTCTGCCCCATCTGACCAGGGTGTGTCCACTCTGTCCTGTGGGTGGGTTGGTGTGTGCACCTGCCCTCCCGCCTGTAGCGCCCATGTCTCTGCCACATCTTGACGGTCCCATTGATAACAGCCCAGGAAGCAGAGATGACTCCTCTCTGCCTGAGCCCCACACCCCCAGCCAGCCCAACAGTGCGCAGTCCTATGGGGATGGAGTCACCATCCACATGTCCAAGGAGCTTCGGGCCCCTGTTCCCCGGTCTCCTGGGCAGCAGTACAGGACTGCAGCTGACTTGCTCTTTGTGGTGATGAAAGTGGCAGAAAAGAAAGATCCTTGTAAATATGTCTGCTTAGGTATTTAAAACTCACAGGAGCAAGGAAGAGTTTCTGGAATCTGGCTGATTGAGAATTTTTATTTTCTGTGGTGGTTATCATTTGAGTTACTTTTAGATCTAAGCAGCCTTGTTCTGAATGTGAGCCTGACTGGGTATTGACTGGCCCCCGTTTGAGGTCTGACAGCAGTAGCAGGTGAGGGACTTCAAATCCAGCCTGGGCAGAGGGTTCGAGTCCTGGCTTCACACTTAACCAGCTGTGTGGCCTTGGACAATGTGCCAGTCCCTCTCAGACCCATGTTTGATCCAGGAGGTCAGGGGCCGAGCATGCGGGGTGTGTCCTGAAGCACCACTGGCCCTGGTGGGGCCTGCATGCGGATGGCAGAGGAAGGGGGACCTCCATCTGGCTGAGCAGCGCTTTTGTGGTTTGTGCCACAGGGAAGCCCTTTGGCTGCATTTTGGCTCTGACGACCTCTGTCAAGGGCCGGTGGGTCCCTGAGCCCTAGGTGAGTGAGGGCACTGCTCCCATGGGCCTGGGCACTGTGCCATCCTCCAGTGGGAAACAGGAGGTCCCCAGGGTCTGAGGGAACCATGCAGTCCAGGCTCAAAAAGGTTCCTACGAGGCCAGCTGACCATAGGGACCTTGGGACCACCAGAAAGTCGTGGGGGCCCTCGGCTGGGGGACGGGGTCAGGGCTCCTTCTTGAGCCTGTTTAGCCTGTCCAGCTCCCCTTTAACCCCAGGGAAGAAGTAGCTCAAGTGGAGACCCTGGGTCTGCATGAGCTGCCTGTAGCCGGCAGCGGGGAGGGCTGGGTGCTGTCCTGAGGATGCAGGTGCAAATGGCCGTTTCTGGACCACCTGTGTGTATCAGCATCTGCAGAGGGGCCTGGGGTCTGGCTCCTGGGGTTGGCAGCCCCAGCGGCTCTGCCATGGCTGCCCGAGGTGGTGATACTTCCTCTGTGCCTCCTGGGTGTGGGGCAGTGCCACCCTGTCCCATCCCACCTCATCAGCACAGAATGAAGCTGGTCCTATACTTATCACCTGTGCATGGGAGGAAACTGAGGCCCCAAGAGGAGAGCCCAGGGTCATACTACTGGTGACCTGTGGGCTGGGGTCTGAGCCCAGCACTGTGGCTTCAAGCCCACATCTGCCCTAGGAGGGGCCAGGAGGCCCTGTGATGTTATTATCCTGTGGTGACAGTCCACTGTGATGTCATTCCCTCGTGGTAGCATTGCCTGCAATGTCACCCCGTGACATCATTTCCCCCATGTGATGTCATTCCCGTGATGTCACCATATGTTACTGTCCCCTGTGATATCACCCCTATGATGTTATCCCCCATGTCAGTCCCCCATCATGTCAGTTCCCCACAATGTCATCCCCTGTGATTCCAATACTCCCTCTGATGTCAACCTCCTGATGTCAGTGTGATGTCAGTCTGCCATGATGTCATCCCCCTTTGATATCATCTGTGTGATATCATTCTGTGATGTCACCCCCATGATGCCATTCTCCTGTGATGTCATGCTCCTGTGATGTCAGTCTCCCACGATGTCACCCCGTGATGCCATCCCCATGTGACATCACCCCAGTGATGTCTTCCCCCATGATGTCATCCTTGGTTGTGGGGGAGTGTGGGATCCCCTCCTCTCCCCTCCCGTGGGGTCTTCTTGGCTGGTGGTGAGAGGTGGCCTGGCCTGGGTGCTGCAGCAGCTGCTCTTGAAGGTACCTGGGCTCTTGGGGGCCTTGGCCCATGCCATCCCCTGGACTGTGCGGAGCCCTCCAGGGCCCAGCTTCTGTCGGGTGGTGGGCACAAGTCAGAATCAAGTGCATCTGACCAGATACTGCCAGGGCCAAGGATGCAGCTGCCTGTGGCCTGGCCTTGGTGTGGAGCCAGAGTCTTGCGCAGGGGCTGAGGGGACCCACATGGTGGGGAAGGCTCTGGAGCTTGTGACGAGTGACTGTCCTGCTGTGGACAGACCTCCTGGGCTGAGTGTTGGTAGGGCCCGGGCCGTGCACCTGGAGGGTGTCCCTTGACCAGTGAGGAGGGTCTGGGGGTGGGTGTGGCTGTGTCCCTTGGCTGCTGGGCCAGTGTGGTCCAGGGCACCTTAGGGACTCCCTGTGTTCTGACTTGAGTGGCAGGCACCATTGCGGCTGAAGGGGCAGTGGCCCTGTGTCTCCTCAGAGCTTGCAGTTCCTCTCGGAGGCCCAGAGGGAGCCAGAGGAGGGCAGGGTCACTGCTGCCTCCCCATGGTATGGAATTGACTGAGCCCATGCTGGGGTTTGGAGGCCCCAAAGGAATGAGGCCTATGGCCAGGGACTGGCCCAGGAGCTGGGGTAGCTTTCGGGGGAGAGGCTGGCAGTGCTGGGAGGTAAGTGGTGATGTGCTCGGTAGCTTCAGTACTCCCTTGGGAGGGTCCAGGACTCCACCTCGAATCTTCCTGGGCTATCCAGAGCCAGGAAGAGAGGCCAGATGGCCTTAGTGGGTGGGATCAGGTGCTCCAGCCCTGCCTGGAACTCCCTTGGGGGCTGGGCCACAGCCAAGAGGAGTACCGTTGTGCCTGTGCTCAGGCCACACTGCACGTGCAGAGCTGGACCCAGAACCTCACCCAGGGGACCCGGGCAGTCTCATCAGGAGGTGTCTAGAGCTGGCCACATGGAGTGGCACACCTCCAGGGTTGGGGGCCTGTGAGAAGGCAGTGGTGTGGGCCCTTGGTCTGTGCCTCCCGTGGGACAGCTGCTTCAACAGCGTCTGTGTCCACTTCTGCCCAGAGTCCATCCACCACTGACCCCTGGACTTAGCTGGTAGATTTTCACACGTTCTCCTGGGGCAGGCCTCAGCTTGTCCCCACCCCAATCAGAGCCAGACTCAGGCAGCTGTGTATGTTTTAATTTTTTATTTATTTATTTATGAGACAGAGTCTCACTCTGTCTCCCAGGCTGGAGTGCAGTGGCGCCATCTTGGCTCACTGCAGCCTCCGCCCCCCGGGTTCACGCCATTCTCCTGCCTCAGCCTCCCGAGAAGCTGAGATTATAGGCATGCACCACCATGCCTGGTTAATTTTTGTATTTTTAGTAGAGACGGGGTTTCACCATGTTGGCCAGGCTGGTCTTGAACTCCTGACCTCAGGTGACCTGCCTGCCTCGGCCTTCCAAAGAGCTGGGATTACAGGTATGAGCCACTGCCTGTCATTTTAATTTTTAACCAAACTGAGAACTTGAGGATTGAATGCAGGTAATGGGTGGTGGTCATGTGGAGGTGGATTCCATGAAAAAGGGCTTTGTGCCCACTGTCGGTTCTCCACATGGAGGTCCTTTGACTCAGCACACCTTAGGCCTGGTTCACAGGTGCTGAGCAAACAGCCCCAGCATCTGGCCACTCCTTAGCTTGGGGTGCACAGGCCGCTGAAGTAATAGGATGGCAGCTCAGGCTTACCAGGGCCCCACATGTGCAGGGGTGGCCTCCCAGCACCACCAGGCAGGGCCCTGTGAGTGTCCCCTCCCTGACACACTCCTTGTAGAGAGGCTGGGCCTGGGCAGGCCCCTCTGCTGCACTACATCCCATTCTCAAGAGGGTCCCAGGTCCCAAAGGAAGCCTGTGGCCCAGTGGCTTTCTGGAGGTTTTCATGGCTGGCAAGCCTGGGCCCGCTGCTGGAGAGGCATCAGGACAGGAGCAACTCTGCTGACTGCTCCACTCAGTGAGCTGTGAGTCTTTAGGTGGGAGGCACATCACACCCCCGTCACTCCTGTCTGGCCCTGGAAGGCCTCAGCCTGCACATCCCACTCCAGCCAGGGCGGTGGGAGCTGTGTCTGCTCAGGTACAAAAGGCTTTGTTTGCTCTTGACCTCTTGGTTCTGGTCTGGGCTTCCCGCCTCCCATGCTGGGAGCCCCCACGGGCTGGGACCACAGCTTGCTGAGTGTCTCTCAGTGGCACCAAGTGGACGCTCGAGGCTTATGTTGAGGGAGAGCCAGGATGGGCCACTGGCTGTCCTGGGAGCCCCCACGGGCTAGGACCGCAGCTTGCTGAATGTCTCTCGGTGGCACCAAGTGGACGCTCGAGGCTTATGCTGAGGGAGTGAGAGCCAGGATGGGCCACTGGCCGTGCTGGGAGCCCACACAGACGGAGCCCAGCGGGAGGTGCCCTGCTCCTGCCAGCCCTGGTTACCCCAGCAGGCTGGGCACCCACTCAGAGCCCCCCCTCCCACTCGCACTCCCCAGGCACTCCCTGTGTGCTCACCTGCCCTTGTCCTGGGCCAGCTTGGCTCCTGCCTTCCAGCTCTGAGGAGGCCTCTGCAGGTAGCCGACCTCCCTGGATGGGGGGGGACAGCTGCCTCCTCTCACCTGGGCTCCCTGGGGAGGGCTGGAATAGAAGGGCCAGGCTAGGCTGGTCCTCTCAGGACCTCTCTGAGCCAGGTCCTCTCAACCCAGGATGAATGGCCTTTGTGAAGACCCAGAGAACATCCCTGCCCCAGTGTGGGAGCCGTGTCTGCTCCCCACCTGATAGTGTTAGCCAAGAGCCCAGCGTTTCTGGAGGGCTCCGAAACTCTGGACCTGTAGGGGAGTCAGGGCAGTCGCTGGTCCCTAAGAGAAAAGCCTGGCTCTAAGCCTCAGGTGGCTGCACCCATCACTGCCAGGGCCAGCTGTCGCCTCTGTGAGCTGACGAGTCCTTGCTCTTAGGACCTCTAATCTCTGCAAGAACCCAAGCTGACTCTGTCTGTCTCTCCTGAGCAGCTCTCAGTATTCACCACACTCCAGCACGACTCGGGACAGGCATGTGCGCCCCTCTGCACTAGCTGGAGTCCCTCAGGACACCTGGTCGGAGCTGACGGGCATGGGCGGGTGTGTGCGAGCATGAGCCCGCAGGTCTGTGAGCTTCGTCTCCCTTTCCTTCTTCGCAGTGTACTAATGGTCACTTGATGTGCGCTGGCTGTTTTATCCACCTACTAGCAGATGCCCGGCTGAAGGAGGAGCAGGCCACGTGCCCCAATTGTCGTTGTGAGATCAGTAAGAGCCTCTGCTGCCGGAACCTGGCCGTGGAGAAAGCCGTGAGCGAGCTGCCTTCAGAGTGTGGCTTCTGCCTGCGCCAGTTTCCCCGCTCCCTGTTGGAGAGGCACCAGAAAGAGGAATGCCAGGACAGGTAACTGAGGGTCAGGGGCTCAGCCTCACAGGCAGGGCCCAGGACTACTGGAAGCCCACCCTGGTGCAGCAGGGCCCTGTGCAGGGTGGTCTGGCCATCCCTGCTGCCTGGGCCTCGGGGGCCACCCATGTAGCCCAGCGATGGCCCTGGGGGAGGGTGCCTGCACAGGATGGGGCAGGCGGGTTCTGCGTCCAGTTGTTATCCAGATACGAACCTAGCCTTCCAGCGCTCTTTGTGACTGTGGGGGAGCCCCTTGAAGGGCCCACGACAGCGTGTCCAACACAGGACCTCAGGGAGCTTGGTGTGAGGCTACACTGCCCATGGCTACCCATCCAGTGGAGGCAGCCACCAAGTCTCCTGCAGTGAGGCTGTGCAGGACCGCCGCTGCCAAGGAGAGGAGAGAACCACGCCTCGGTGCGGGGCATGCGGGCTCAAGCTTGCACTGTTCCTTCCCCTCTCTCTCCCTGTTATTGCCTATCTCCTTTCTCTCCACACACTGCCACTCTGACTTCATCCTGGGGGCTGGGCTCACAGTTACGTGTGTCCTGCAGGAAGGGGTTCTTAGCTGGATGGAAGCCATGTGGGAGGACAGCTTGTTGCAGCCGCCTGTTCGGGGCTCAGGCTGTGAGTCATGTGCTTGTCTCCCCCAGGGTAACCCAGTGCAAGTACAAACGCATCGGCTGCCCGTGGCACGGCCCCTTCCATGAGTTGACAGTGCACGAAGCTGCATGTGCCCACCCGACCAAGACAGGCAGTGAGCTGATGGAGATTCTGGATGGGATGGACCAGAGCCACCGCAAGGAGATGCAGCTGTACAACAGCATCTTCAGCCTGCTCAGCTTCGAGAAGATCGGCTACACAGGTGAGGCGCCCCGCCGCCTGCTGCATGCCACACAGGTGTGGGCGTGGGGGGCTGGCAGCCAGGAGCCTGGGGGCACTGGGCACTGACGGCACCAGACGGCTGGGCTCTGGACAAGCTCCCGGTGGACAGGAGGACACCTCAGGCAAGAAGACAGGCCGGAGACTGAGCAGAAGGAGAGGCCGAGGCAGACCCCAGGTGCACACCTGTGTGGCTCTCATGGCAGCCCCGCCCACCTGTCCTCCCCACCCTGGCTTCACCACCCCCGCAAGGTGGCATCTCACTGTGGGGCTCCAGAGCCTCAAAACAGTCAGGGTCTAACCAGAAAGCGAGCAGGTCTCAGGGGGCCTGGGAGCTAGGGGCCTGCCCCTCGGACCCTGGAGCGAGAAGAGCATCTGCCGAGTGAGGTCCTGCCTACAGGCAGTCACTGCCCCGGCCGTGGGCCTCTCAAGGCTGGCACGAAGCCGTGCAGGGACAGGGCTCCAGAACAAGCTGAGGGTGCCCGACTTAAACTGTAGAACCAGGAGTGGACACCCACAGACGCACAGGCTGGATGCGTGCGCAGGCACACTGGATCTCTGGGCCACTGCCACCGCCTTTGAACATGTCGGGGAGCAGGAGCCAGGCCAGAGTCTGGCCCAGAGGACAGCAAGAAGCACCTGTTGATACTGGGGCCACTGGAGGAAGCTCCGTCCCTCTACTCTCAGCCCACACCAGGCGGCCAGCTCAGAGCACCAGGCATGGCGCAAGCAGGGCGGTCGTGGGCAGCCAGTCTCGCCCTGCTGCCTGGACTGTGCCCAGCGGGATGTGGGCCCAAGCAGGCCAGAGAGGCTGAGGGCCTGGGGTCTCTGCGGCAGCCACAGCCTGTGGTGAGTAGCAGCCTTAGCTGTCCTGGAGATACCAGGGCCTCGTGGAGTCTAGGCAGGCTGGGGCACTGTGGCTGCGGCCGTGGCCAGGTGGGAAGCCCCATTCATGCAGGAAAGACTGGCCACCTGGGAACCCACGCCTCCGCGGAGGGACTTGCCGGCCACAGGCTGTGGGCTGCCCAAGAGGACTATGCAGGCAGGGCTGCCTGCTGACTGGCAGCTCCGGATCAGGCCTGGCGCCCTTGGACCTGGTGCTCCCCTCGGGCAGGGCTGGGTGCCGCAGCCGCCTGCTGGCTTTTCTGGCAGCTCCTCTGTATCAGAACCAATAAAGTGCACTTGTTCTCGGAACCGCATCCTGTCTGTGTGTCTGCTTACCCCGCCCTGGGGGACACCCGGGACTCGGGGCGACGAGGGAGGCCAACGTGGGTCGGGCACGCCTGGGGTGTGGCCTGACACGTGTAGCCTCTGGACTCTCTCCAGCTAATCCATGTTGATTCTGTTTGTAGTCGTTCCCCTCAAAGCTTGTGTGCGCCTCCATTTGCCATAGTTACGTTTGGCTTGCTTGTGACAAGCAGAGCTCGGTGCCCGGGTAAGTTGCCTTCCTCCCCGGCTGAGCCTGCCCTCGGCCTGGTCAGGGAAGGCGTTGCTGCCCAGCCCTGCCCACACTAACAGCCGGCTCTTTCCGGCCTTGTCTGTCTCCACAGAGGTCCAGTTCCGGCCGTACCGCACAGATGACTTCATCACGCGCCTGTACTACGAGACACCCAGGTTCACAGTGCTGAACCAGACGTGGGTCCTGAAGGCTCGCGTCAATGACTCGGAGCGCAACCCCAACCTGTCATGCAAGCGTACACTCTCCTTCCAGCTCCTCCTCAAGAGCAAGGTCACGGCGCCACTGGAGTGCTCCTTCCTGCTGCTCCAGGGCCCCTACGACGACGTGAGGATCAGCCCTGTCATCTACCACTTCGTCTTCACCAACGAGAGCAACGAGACGGACTATGTGCCACTGCCCATCATTGACTCCGTGGAGTGCAACAAGCTGCTGGCCGCCAAGAACATCAACCTGCGGCTCTTCCTGTTCCAGATACAGAAGTAGGGCGGGGCCTCAGGACGCCCAAGGAGCTGACGGGCAGCATCCCAGCACCGCTGCCCTGTCCACCTGGCTGGCAGCTGCTTCACGGGACTATCGGATCATTTTAGCAGAGGAGGAGAACGAACGAAGCCAACACAGGGCGAGTCTGCATGTGTGCGTGACAGGACCCCCGCCTCCGGCTCACCCCCGACCCCGCCTCCCCTCCTTCCGAGGGCCGCCAGAGGCTGGGCTGACCCGAAGAGGAGATGGTACACCAGGCGCCCCGAGGCTCAGAGACGGTGGCAGCAAGGAGGCCGAGAGGCACAGCGACCCTGCCCCAGCCCTTCGGTGCAGTCAGGCGGCAGTGCTGCTCCGTCCCTGAGGGTTCCGGCCGGGCGCGGGGGCCTTGCTGACGTCAGACGGGATATCCGAATATCTGATAGCAATTAAAAGGCAGCCTTGTTTCGTACTTTCTGTTTTGTTCAAGGGGAAGGCATGGCTGTGAATGGACAGCTTGGGAGCTTTGGTTTGGCCTGGGGGTCAGAGCCTGCCCCGTCCCCATCTCTGGGCCCGCACACGCCCCCCGAGGAAGACTCAGAGACACTGCCTCCCCCTACACTCTGTCATGGGGTCCTGAGACTGAGGCTTGGGCAGGGAGATCCAGGTAGAGTCGGGGCTGCCCTGGCCAGCTGGCCACTCCCAGGGAGACAGGACTCAGCCACAGGACTCAGCAGACATTTTCGGAAAGCAGGGTGAAATTGTCTCTTCCCAGGAAAAAGATTAAACTCCTTGCAGGCTCTTCGATAAGTTACACAATTTTAGTGAGAAAGAGTCTATTTACTGTAGATTCAGCCTTGAGGGCCCAGCGTCCCCAGGCTGTGCGGAAAGCTTGGGTCAGTGCTTGGGTGCCTGGCTGGGTGAGAGTCTGAGGGGTGTCCCCCATGCTGCTCTCGGGGTCCTGATGCTGGCCCTGCATTCAGGGCTCGCTTCAGAGGTCAGAGGTTGGAAAGCTTCTCACCTTGAGGAGGTGGGCCCTTCCCATCACCCTGGCTGCCCCCTGATACGCCCTGTGGTGGCTGAGCAGGGTTAGCTTAACAGGGTGGGAAGGAACCCTGTCTGGAGGAGTGAGCCCTCATCCTTTCTTCCCCTGGGACTCTCAGGGCTACTGGGAAGGGTACAGTTTGCTTCCCCCACGTTTGCTTAGGAGATGTGGCTCTTCCCTGACAGCTTTTTGTTGCTTCGGTACCAAAGAACTGGTTTTCTCTGCTCCAGTCAAGGGCATTCACATGCCCCACAGCAGCCCCACCCGCTCCACCTGGCTGCCGGGGCCTGGCCCGCATTGTCCTGTGCTTTCCTCCTCACGGGTCGAGGGCTGAGAAATGGAGAGGAGCAGCTGGGGGGCAGAATGCAAGTGCCATCATCCGGGCGGCTGACCATGGCACAGCCCAGCATGACCCTCCCAGCCAGCTCTTCCCTCCTGGGCTGCCGCACTGCCTCTCACAGGCTGCAAGTTTCTGGGCTTTTTCTGAGAATCCTGTGGGTTTCTACTCCCAGGCCAGGGTGTGTGGCCTGCTGGGAGTGCCTCGCTGCCGGAGCCTTATATCCTACAAAGCTGATGTGGCCTGGCCACCAAGGGCATGGGAAGGCCCCATGGTTGGTTTTCTGTTGTCCACAAAGAAAGACCCCACCCAGCCCCCAGCACATCCTTGGGAGCAGCTGCCTCTGACTCAGGCACCCCCAGGGCTGCGATTTGGGGCTGCCCTCCGCCATGCTGCACCCACAGGCACAGAGGGATGGGCTATGGCTCCGCATCTCCGTGTCTTTGGAAGCCCGACGCCCTCTTGGGTAGTGTTTCTGGGTCCAAGGTGATGGTGTGGGGGGCATGGGTGGGGCAGGCTTGCCCTGTCACCTGTTTGGGTGCATGTGTGAGAGACTGACTCAATGGAGGGACAGGCTCCAGCGTGTCTCTCGGGTGGGGAAGGTGGGAGGCTTGTTCTTTATGGGTTGATCCAGGCTGGGATGCCAGGGGCCTGGAGGCAGCACATCTCTGCAGGTTGGGGGGCCACATGGAGAAAGGAGACCTGGGGCTGGTTGAGGTCCTGCAGCCCCACATGCACAGTCCTGGTGCAACCAGTCCTGTGGGAGTTCAGGACGGGAGGGCCGGCCTGAGGGTAAGGGCAGTGTCCACACACGGCCCTTCAAGATGTGGGTGCCTCAAGTCTGCAAACGCGGCCCAGTGTCCTCAGCAGGGCATCTGCCCCGTGACCATGACGTGCAGCAGCTGAGCCTTACGACCTGGGGGAGCCAAGCACCTGGGAGGACCACAGTGTGTCCTCAGGCACCGGGCACTGGCGCACAGGCTTCCCATGGCATTGTCAATGTGGGCCACACATGATGGGGCCGCCACACACACGGCTTGTGTTCAAGACCCTGAGACATCTTGGCATCCCGGCCTGCTCCTTTGCCATCTCGGAGGATGGGGGCGTGGGGGTCCAGACTCCGCAGAAGTGGGGCGGCATAGCCTAACCTGGGGCCCACGTTTCTCCCTCCCTTGTCTCACCCCCACCCCCTGGTGAGCACCACATCCCTCAATTTGCCCAGAGTGAGACATTTACCAACATAATAAAAATAGGCCAGGCACGGTGGGTCACGCCTATAATCCCAGCATTTTGGGAGGCCAAGGCAGGCGGATGACCTGAGGTCAGGAGTTTGAGACCAGCCTGACCAACATGGTGAAACCCCATCTCTACTAAAAATACAAAAATTAGCTGGGCGTGGTGAGGGGTGTCTGTAATCCCAGCTATTCAGGAGGCTGAAGCAAGGAGAATCACTTGAACCCAGGGGGCAGAGGTTGCAGTGAGCTGAGGTCCTGCCATTGCACTCCAGCCTGGGTGACAGAGTGAGACTCCATCTCAAAAAACAAAAACAAAAACAAAAAATAGCTGGGCATAGTGGTGGCATCTGTAATCCCAGCTACTCAAAAGGCTGAGGCAAGAGAATCACTTGAACCTGAGAGAAGGAGGTTGCAGTGAGCCCGGATCACGCCATTGTACCCCAGCCTAGGCGACAAGAGAAACTGGATTGTCTCTGAAGGGGAATTGGGCTTCCACGAGCTGAGCTGTCCTGTGGACCCTGGGGCTGGAGGGGATACTTAATCGTTGTCCAGGTAGCTCAGGGAGCCCCTCTGGTATCCAAGTCACCCTGTCTTCAGCTGTTCACCTAAGTCCTCTGCTTCTGAATCTCACTCTCCACTCCCTCCCTCAAGCCTCACTGTGCCCTTTGCACACCTCACCAGCTTGCCCGCCAAGTAGTTGCCTTGGCTCAGAGCCATGCTTTGGATGGGCAAGGGGTTGGCAGTGCAGGCCTCCACAACCTGTCCTCACACCCAGGCCTGCCTGGATTTCCCGCCTCCTGCACCTTGGCCTGCACAGGTGTGCAGGCTTGGCCTAGTCCCATCCCTGCAGCCTTGGAGGCACTGAGGCCCAAATCTGCCCAGTCCTGGGGCCACGCCAGGAGGCCCCGGTGGCAGCCTTTACTGGACCCAAGGACCTGTCAGTGCGTCATGCCACTCTCTCCCCAACAGACCTCTCTGGCTGTTTTGCCCAATGACTTGCTGTAATTACGATGGAAATTAACCCATCTATCTTCCACTCCTTCTGAGGCTCCTCAGTTGAACTCTGTGCACCCAGCCCCTCTGGGGCCTCTGGAAAACCAGTCACCGCACCGGAGTGCAGTGCTGGGTGTGCTGTGTAGCTGGGAGTCAGAGACTCAAGCAAGGCATGGCAGGCATTTAGTCCTCAAGGTCATGGGGGACAGCAAGGGTATTTTAGAGGCCTGGGTGCCCCATATCATAGAACTCTAGACATAATTTTGCAGTCGTTTTCTCTCTTCCTTTTTTTTTCTGAGACGGAGTCTCGCTCTGCCGCCCAGGCTGGAGTGCAGTGGCATGATCTCGGCTCACTGCAAGCTCCGCCTCCCAGGTTCACACCATCCTCCTGCCTCAGCCTCCCGAGTAGCTGGGACTACAGGCACCCGCCACACGGCCGACTAATTTTTTGTATTTTTAGTAGAGACGGGGTTTCACCGTGTTAGTCACGATGGTCTCGATCTTCTGACCTCGTGATCTGCCCGCCTTGGCCTCCCAAAGTGTTAGAATTACAGGCGTGAGCCACTGCGCCTAGCCCTCTCTTCCTTTCTTTCTTTTCCTCCTTCCCTCCGTTTCTTTTTTTTAAATAAAAATGGGGTATCGGGCTGGACGTGCTGGCTTAGGCCTGTAATACCAGCACTTTGGGAGGCCGAGGTAGGCAGATTACGAGGTCAGGAATTTGAAACCAGCCTGGCCAGCATGGTGAAACCCCGTTTCTACTAAAAATGCAAAAATTAGCCGGGCATGCTGGCACGTGCCTGTAGTCCCAGCTACTTGGAAGGCTGAGGCAGGAGAATCGCTTGAACTCAGGAGGCGGAGGTTGTGGTGAGCCGATATCGCACCATTGCACGCCAGCCTGGGCGACACAGCGAGACTCACACACACACACACACGCACACACACAAAAAGATGGGGGTCTCACTATGTTGCCCAGGCTGGTCTCGAACTGCTAGGCTCAAGCGATCCTCCTGACTGCACCTCCCGAGGCGGGCCACTGCGCCCGGGATACTTCTGCAGCTTAAGCACAGGTTCACTGACTCTTCTGAGAATGCAGCTGACATACACGTTGCTGAAACAGTACTTGTTCACTACGGAAAGCACATTCCCCTACCAGAACATTCCTTGGGGCCGAGTCCCCAAAAAAAGTGACCCACTGCGTTCTGTGGAGGAGGAGCGCACCTTATTCCGTCCCCAGAGCCAAATGCTCGTGAACTTGTCAGTCTTCTATCTGGACCCTACGTGCGTTTTTCACAGTTGAGCGTGTGAGCAGGCTGTGTGTGTGAATTTCAGGAGGAATTGGGGCGGCGGCACAGCTCGTCCACCTTGAGAGGCGCGGGCGGCACGCGGGCTGCAGTCCAGAAGACCCCACCCAGGGCGCGCTGCGACCCCGGCCTCCTGGGTCCCCGCCTCCTGCGAGGAGGAACGGGGTCCCCATCAGGCACTCCCCGGGCCGTGCAGAGGACTCCACGCGCGGGCCAACCCCGGAGTCCGGGAAGATAACTCCTCGGGTCCGACGCCCTAGTTGTCGCCGCGTCCCCGCCAGCTCCTCCCACACTAGAACTTCGAGGACGTCGCGGGCGGGCGGACCGTACTTCCCAGCATGCCCCGCGCCCACCGCCGCCGTCGAGGGGCGGGGCCTGCGTGTCGGCGGCGAGGGGCGGGGCCGCGGCGCAGCGCGGGAAGTCCAGATCCCGCGGCGACCGGAGCATGAGCCTAGAGCGCGAGCTTCGCCGTGAGTCCCTCGGGGGTCCCTTGCGCCGGGGGCGCGGAGGCTAGGGAGGGTTTGGGACTCGGCCCCGGCCCCGAACCCCGCCGCGGAGGCTCAGCCCTCCTCTTCCTCCCACAGAGCTGAGCAAGGCGAAGGCCAAGGCGCAGAGGGCCGGGCAGCGGCGCGAGGAGGCAGCGCTGTGCCACCAGCTGGGGGAGCTCCTGGCCGGCCATGGTGAGCGCCGGGACCAGGAAGCGGGAGGCAGGGCCGGGGGCTGGGGGCTGGGGCCCTGGCCGGGGTCGGGGGCCGGGGGTCGACGGGCTCTTCCCGCAGACGCCGCCCCAGGTCCGCCCTCGCACCCGCGACGCCTGCCAGGCCGTGCTGTGTCCCCGCCTAGGCCGCTACGCCGAAGCCCTGGAGCAGCACTGGCAGGAGCTGCGGCTCCGGGAGAGCGCTGACGACCCCCTGGGCTGTGCCGTGGCCCACCGCAAGATCGGAGAGCGCCTGGCCGAGATGGAGGACTACCCGACTGCCTTGCAGGTGCAGGCGCCCTCACTGGCCTCGCCCAGCCCGGTCGGCCTCTGTTTGGAGCCCTTTTCTGAGGAGGGAGGCCCGGTCTTCGCCTTCAGGAGCCTCGGGCTGGAAGGGACACCTGGCCTGACGCAGCCTTAACTTCACCGCGCCGGGCCAGCCCTCCAGTAGGGACCCCACAGCCTTTCCTGGGACTGGGGCAGGAGTAGGTTTCCTGGCACTAGAAACCATTAATGAATGTTATTTTAGCTATGTTTGTGTTGGGGGTGGTCAGGCCCCAGCCCGAAAGCTCTCCCTGACCCTGGCTGCTGGAGGCAGGACTGCAAACCCCCACCCCACCAACCCCCAGCCGCCCCTCCCCACGTGACAGCGTTGGCTGCACACAGCGTGAAGCCACTGTCGCCACAGAGCCCTTGGCATGCAGAGGAGGGGCATGTGGCTGACCTTGGCCTGCTCTCTGGGGGTTAGGGGGAGCAGGAGTCTTTCCTTAGCAAGAACAGGGTCTCTGGGTATCTGGCAGTGCCGGTTTGCTTGAGGCAGGGTCAGCTCACAGCAGTGACTTCCTTCCACACTCAGCACCAGCACCACTACCTGGAGCTAGCACATTCCCTGCGCAACCACACGGAGCTGCAGAGGGCCTGGGCCACCATCGGCCGCACCCACCTGGACATCTATGACCACTGCCAGTCGAGGGATGCTTTGTTGCAGGCACAGGCTGCCTTTGAGAAGAGCTTGGCTATTGTGGATGAGCTGGAGGGTGGGCAGGCCCCTCCTCGTTTTCTGCCTCCTGAACTGCAGGCCGAAGGCCCAACACCCCTGCAGCCTCCTTGGGCGATCCCGTCTTCTGGGGCCCTCCCTTTGCAGGGCTCTTGTGTGAGGGGTACATGCCCTCCGCAACCTTTCCCCTGGAGATCCTCAGCTCTTTATCCACTCTGTGCTCTGTCTGTAGCAGGACCCTTGCCCCAACATAGGGAGGAGGGAGAGGGTAGGAGAGGCACTGCACAGGCCCCAAATGGGGCCCAAAGCTGGAAACCGCATGTGGGGAGGAAGTGGCTGAGTGGGGGGCATCTTCCAGGGACACTGGCTCAGGGAGAGCTGAATGAGATGAGGACCCGCCTCTACCTCAACCTGGGTCTTACCTTTGAGAGCCTGCAGCAGACAGCCCTGTGCAACGACTACTTCAGGAAGAGCATCTTCCTTGCGGAGTAAGGCCCTGCCCCACCCCAGGAGAGAGTGGAGTCCCTTGTTCCTGGAGGAAGTAGTTAGGGGAGTATTTCTCCCAGGGTCCTCCTGAGAGAGCAGCTTGGTTGGACCTCATCCTCCATCTCTCACACCTGTGCCTCACACTGGGCGAAGGCCAGGCATGGTTAGGGCCCTGAGACCATAGCATGGCAGGGCTGGGGCCTGTGTGGCATCAGCAGCTATCACCGGTGGGAAGCTCCTGGGTGCTCAGTGGCCATCACCCCTCTGCAGGCAGAACCACCTTTACGAGGACCTATTCCGCGCCCGCTACAACCTGGGCACCGTCCACTGGCGCGCGGGCCAGCACTCCCAGGCTATGCGCTGCTTGGAGGGTGCCCGGGAGTGTGCGCACACCATGAGGAAGCGGTTCATGGAGAGCGAGTGCTGCGTAGCCATCGCACAGGTACCCGCTGTGTGTGGCTCTGAGCTCAGGCTCCTGGCGACTTGGGCCTTGGGTATTTTGCAAAAACCTTGCTGTCCTTTGCTCTCCAGGTCCTCCAAGATCTGGGAGACTTTTTGGCTGCCAAGCGAGCCCTGAAGAAGGCCTACAGGCTGGGCTCCCAGAAGCCTGTGCAGAGAGCAGCCGTCTGTCAGAACCTCCAGCACGGTGAGCCTGGGGGCCACAGTGGGGCCCCGGGAGGTGTGTGCAGGGGTGAGCCTGGGGGGGCGTGGAGTCCTGCCAGGTGTGTACAGAGCTCCCTCCCTCACAGAGGAGGCATGAGCACCTGTCCTTGGAGGCAGCAGCTTCAGCAAGAGGGACAGGTACCCTAGTTCCTGACAGGAGAAGACCCTCGTTTTTCTCTGAGCTCAACACAGTGTATCAGGGGCACTGAAAGGGCGGCCAGGAGACCAGCTGGGCTTTTATTTTGCGGCCACCATCTTCACTGGCAAACTGGAGACAGTAGTTGCTCCCCAAGCCTCCTGGATGGAACAGCAGGTGGCACGCATATGGTCCAGGAGTGCTGATGGCCGAGACCACCACTGGAGGTTGGTAGCAGTCAGCCCTTGCTATGAGCCAGGCACCATCCGAATTTTTTTTTTTTTTTTTTATGAGATGGAGTCTCGCTCTGTCGCCCAGGTTGGAGTGCAGTGGCGCCATCTCGGCTCACTGCAAGCTCCACCTTCCGGTTCACGCCATTCTCCTGCCTCAGCCTCCTGAGTAGCTGGGACTACAGGCGCCCGCCACCTCGCCCGGCTAATTTTTTTGTATTTTTAGTAGAGACGGGGTTTCACTGTGTTAGCCAGGATGGTCTTGCTCTCCTGACCTCATGATCTGCCTGCCTCAGCCTCCCAAAGTCCTAGGATTACAGGCGTGAGCCACTGTGCCTGGCCCCGAGTTTTTAAGTGTGTTAGTTCTTGTGACCCTTGAGACCACTCCCCAAGATAGACCCTCCTGTTAACCCCCACATAAACAGGCAGGCAGAGGGAGAGGGTAGGGAGGCCACCACAGGGCTCAGCAGCAACAGCTGGAAGAGGCCGAGGAGCCTGTCCGTGAGGCCTGTTGGGGGATGTTCCAGGGAAGGCTGTGACTTCAGCTCTGAACTCAAAGGGGTCGTTAGAACCCCGAGTGGCCAGGTGGTAGAGCTGGGGTCAGAGCCTCCTGTGTTGCCCCCCGCATGAACCTCTTCCTGGCAGTGCTGGCAGTGGTCCGACTGCAGCAACAGCTGGAAGAGGCCGAGGGAAGTGACCCTCAGGGCGCCATGGCCATCTGTGAGCAGCTAGGGGACCTCTTCTCCAAGGCAGGAGACTTTCCCAGGGCAGCTGAGGCTTACCAGAAGCAGGTATGTGGCCCCAGCTGGGTGGGAGGGCCAGTGAGGTTGGTGAGGCCTGGCCAGGGTGGCAGCCCCCAGCCTCACTGGCACTGCCCCCAGCTACGTTTCGCTGAGCTGCTGGACAGACCGGGTGCCGAGCGGGCCATCATCCATGTGTCCCTGGCCACCACACTGGGAGACATGAAGGACCACCGCGGGGCTGTGCGCCACTATGAGGAGGAGCTGAGGCTGCGCAGCGGCAACGTGCTGGAGGTGAAACCCTGGCTCCCCGCCCGAACGCAGGTTCACCCATGTCTCTGCTTCAGGACTGCCGTTCTCAGGGTGGTCATGGACAGACGTCCTTACTGGACAGGCAGCTCCTTCCTAGGACCGTCCACCCTCGGCAGCTGGGAGGCCGGGCTCCCATTCCGTGTGGGCAGCCGGGGACGCTTGACTGGGGCCTGTTGGACATGGAGAGCGGCAGCCCCCGACCCCGTCCTTCCTCCTGCT
Organism: Trachypithecus francoisi; assembly: GCF_009764315.1. Classification (NCBI taxonomy): domain Eukaryota; kingdom Metazoa; phylum Chordata; class Mammalia; order Primates; family Cercopithecidae; genus Trachypithecus; species Trachypithecus francoisi. Next base: position 99,631,826 of record NW_022681472.1, on the reverse strand, counting down.
CCAGGAGGCCAAGACCTGGCTGAACATCGCACTGTCCCGTGAGGAGGCTGGCGATGCCTACGAACTGCTGACCCCATGCTTCCAGAAGGCGCTCAGCTGTGCCCAGCAGGCCCAGCGGCCCCAGCTGCAGGTACAAGAGCCCGTCCCACCCACACTGGCTCCCCAAGAAGCCCAGCGTCGTTGCAGCCTGCCTGCTCCTTGTCCCACATCCCAGCTTTCTCGGCATCCACAGCCCCCAGCTCTGCTTGCCACACCCCAAGTCCTGAGCCAAGCATCCCTCTGCTCCTCAGAGGCAGGTCTTGCAGCACCTCCATACCGTGCAGCTGAGGCTGCAGCCCCAGGAGGCCCCTGGCACCGAAACCAGACTACAGGAACTCAGTGTAGATGAAGATGAAGAGGAGGAGGAGGAGGAGGAGGAGGAGGCGGCAGCAGCCACAGCGGAGTGCAAAGCCCTGGAGGCCAGCGAGGTGGAGCTCTCAGAGAGCGGTGAGGGCCGGCAGCACCTGGCATTTTCCCTGGGCCTGCTCTGGGCCGGGCTGGAGAGGGGTGTGCTGTGCTGCCATGGAGCCTGCTCAGGGCTTGTGGCGGGAACAAGGCAGGACGGCCGGTGCTTTCCCGGAACTGGACAGAGGAGGTGGTGACCTGCAGGGAGCCTGGGGCAGGCCTTCGCCTCCTAGAGGAGACAGTGGTTGGGAGCCGTGTGAGCGTCAGCTGGGGACATGGTCCCATTAGAGACTCACGTGCCATCTGGGGCCAGGGGTGAGACTGTGCACTTTGAAGAACCCCGGGTGACTCTGAGGGCTGAGCACCTTCCTGAAACCCTCCAGAGCAGGCTTGGGTTTCCTTCAGAGGCCGGCGACATCAGCTGCATGGAGGGTAGGCCTGAGGGACTGGCTGGAGCAGGGCTTGGACTGAAGCCACCTTGGCCATGGTGCAGGGCGAGAAGGCTGAGAGCGGGCTCAGCGGGTAGCTGGGGGGCTAATTTCTGACTGAGTGGTGGGTGGCAGGAGCCTGTCCGTGAGGCCTGTTGGGGGATGTTCCAGGGAAGGCCGTGACTTCAGCTCTGAACTCAAGGGGGTGGTTAGAACCCCAAGTGGCCAGGCAGCTGTGGGAAGTTGGGGCCTCACCAGATTGGTTGCTGTGGGGAGGTGGATCAGGATCTAGAACTGTGGGGAATGCCACTCAGCTGGTGGGCACAGTGAGGAGCTGGGGAAAGACCCGGGGGAAGCTGGCAGAGTGTGAAGGGCATGGTGACGAGGGGTCACCCAGAGCAGGGACAGAGGCAGGTGTGTCTGCCACCTAGGCAGGGTGGAGGCTGCAAGGTGCAGGACACCCAGGCTCCAGGGCTGACCTGGCCTGACGACACAGCTTAGGAGACGGGGGTGGAGAAGGCCTGGGGTGGAGGAAGACCGGCCCACAAGCCAGTCTGGGTGTGGGGATGAGCGGCTGGCACACAGATGGATGGGCCTCGGGCAGGCCTTCTTCTGAGGGAGGGCCAGGTGTGGGTTGGGGCAGAAAGCTCAGGGGTGTGTCTCGAGTGGGAAGAGGGATGGCGGGCAGGAGCAGGATCCCAGCAGGGTCAGGTAGATGTGGAGGCAGCGCTGGGACCATTGCTGAGGAGCCCCCAGAGCCCAGCAGCCTCAGAGCTCAGCCCTCCCATCTCTGGCTCCTTTGTACCTGGGAGTTTGGGGAGCTTGCAGCGGGGTGAGGGCTTCTCACCTGGGGTGGACTTGGCTCTGTTCCAGAGGATGACGCCGATGGCCTGACCCCACAGCTGGAGGAGGACGAGGAGCTGCAGGGCCGCCTGGGCCGGCGGAAGGGGAGCAAGGTGAGGACGGCACCCTACCCCCACCCGCCCTGCCCAGCAGCCCTGCCAGCTCCTCACACCCCTGCCCTGTGCTGGCTTGGCTGTGCCCACAGTGGAACCGGCGGAACGACATGGGGGAGACCCTGCTGCACCGAGCCTGCATCGAGGGCCAGCTGCGCCGCGTCCAGGACCTCGTGAGGCAGGTGGGCCCTGCTCTGGGACACAGGACAGGCTGCCCAGCATGGAGGAGCTGTGGGTTTGTGCCAGATCCCCTAAATCTCTCTGACTCTCAACTTCCTCATCTTCAAAATGGGGCTCCTTAGCATGGTGGCACTTGCCTGTGGTCCTAGAGGCAGGAAGATCACTTGATCCTGGCAGGTTGAGGCTGCAGTGAGTCGTGATTATGCCACTGCACTCCAGCCTGGGCAACACGGTGAGACCCTGTTTCAAAAAAATTTAAAAAGCAGAGCCTGAGCAGAGTGGCTTATGCCTGTAATCCCAGCACTTTGGGATGCAAGGCAGGCAGATCACATGAGCCCAGGAGTTCGAGACCAGCCTGGGCAACCTGACAAGACCTTGTCTCTACAAGAAATTTTAAAATTAGCTGGATGTGGTGGCGTGTGCCTATAGTCCCAGCTACTTGGGAGGCTGAGGCAGGAGAATCGCTCGAACCTAGGAGGTAGAGGTTGCAGTGAGATGAGATTGTGCCAGTGCACTCCAGCCTGGGTGACAGAATGAGACTCCCTCTCAAAAAAAAAAAATGGAGTGCCCGCTGTGTGGTACGCATCTGTGTTGCAGCTAAGTTGGTCAGCCTGGCCAGGATGGGGGCTAGCCCATGGGCTGAAACCTGGGTACCTTCCCACCCCACCTGCCTCATGCCCCTGCGATTTGGGTGCACTGTCTGCCTACAAGGGGACCGGGCAGGCACAGAGGCTGGAGGATATGCTATGGCTGGTCCACCTGTCTCAGGGGGAAGCATGTCCTTCACTGGTGACACCTGAGCCAGAGGAGGAGAGGGCAGGGCCACAGGACTTGCTCTGGGCTCTAAGACTGAGGCCCTGGGCCCAGCTCAGGCTGCAGAGCTCATGGGACTGGGGCCAAGCTGTGAGGTACACAGGGCCAGGCTCCTTCCTGTCCTTGGTCACAGGGCCACCCCCTGAACCCTCGGGACTACTGTGGCTGGACACCTCTGCACGAGGCCTGCAACTACGGGCATCTAGGTGAGCAAGGGACAGAAGGAGCCTGGCGCACCTCGGTGGACATGTGGGGCAAAGAGTCAGTCCTCGGGGGGCATCGGGAACTGGGCTCACGTCTCCCGCTCTGCAGAAATTGTCCGCTTCCTGCTGGATCACGGGGCCGCAGTGGACGACCCCGGTGGCCAGGGCTGCGAAGGCATCACCCCCCTGCATGATGCCCTCAACTGTGGCCACTTTGAGGTGGCTGAGCTGCTGCTTGAACGGGGGGCGTCCGTCACCCTCCGCACTCGAAAGGTGAGCCTGGTGGGGCGGAGGGCAAAGGCGTGGGTATGGGGGCTGCTGTGCCCCTGTTCAACTGATGCCACACAGGGCCTCAGCCCGCTGGAGACGCTGCAGCAGTGGGTGAAGCTGTACCGCAGGGACCTGGACCTGGAGACGAGGCAGAAGGCCAGGGCCATGGAAATGCTGCTCCAGGCAGCCACCTCGGGCCAAGGCAAGCAGGGCCTCCCATGTCCCTGGGGTTGCTGTGCCTACCCTGAGAGTCCCTGGGCCCTGATTTCGGGAGATGCTCCTTCACAGGTGGAATGGGAGGTGCCGGGCCCCTGCCTCAACACGGATTCTCTCTTCCACAGATCCCCACAGCTCCCAGGCCTCCCTCACCCTCCCAAGTAGCCTTCTGTTTGACCCTGAGACCTCTCCTCCTTTGAGCCCCTGCCCAGAACCCCCCTCTAATAGCACTAGACCCCCAGAGGCCTCTCAGGCCCATGCCAGGGTCTCCCCAGGGCAGGCAGCACCAGCCGTGGCCAGGCCTCGGAGGAGCAGGCATGGGCCAGCCAGCAGCAGCAGCTCGGAAGGTGAGGACAGCGCAGGCCCCCCGCGGCTGTCCCAGAAGAGGCCTCGGTGCTTGGCCACAGCACAGCAGGTGGCAGCCCGGACGCCTGGCCCTGCCAGCAACAATGAAGCAGCCGCAGCCAGCACCAGCCGGGCAGCCTACCAAGCAGCCATCTGGGGTGTGGGCAGTGCTCAGAGCCGGCTGGGGCCTCGCCCACCGCGGGGCCAGAGCAAAGCCCTTGCCCCCCAGGCAGCCCTCATCCCGGAGGAGGAGTGCCAGGCTGGACACTGGCTGGAGCTGGACACGCCCCTGACCCGCAGCCGCCGGCCCCGCCCCCAGGGCACTGGGGACAGCCGCAGGCCTAGTAGTACGTCTGGGTCGGACAGTGAGGAGAGCAGGCCCCGTGCCCGAGCCAAGCAGGTCCGCCTGACCTGCGTGCAGAGTTGCAGTGCACCAGTCAAAGCAGGGCCCAGCAGCCTGGCTTCAGAAGCCCCAGGAAGCCCCAGCACCGCCAGGATCTCAGAGCCCAGTGGGGACAGCTCTGCGGCAGGCCAGCCCTTGGTGGGTGTGCAGACCTGGAGCAGAGCCCTCTCCCTACTTGGGGCAGGCAGGTGTTGGGTGGAGCCCACTGTGGCTCCTGACTCAGCCCTGCTGCCTTCACCTGCCAGGGTCTGGCCATGCCACCTCCCATCCGGGTTCGAGTTCAAGTTCAGGATCATCTTTTCCTTATCCCTGTCCCACACAGGTGAGATATCGCCTGCCCTACCCTGCAGCCCACCTGTGCAGCTCCATGCCAGGGTGGTCATATTTGCCCGTCAGGGTGGGGAGTCTGACGAGGACTCCCTGGTGTGTTCCTGGAGGACCCTGTGGCTCCCAGGAATGGCAGAGGGGTGGGTGGTGAGCTGGGCTGCAGGGAGAGGAGGGGCCGGCTACCTGGGAGTGGGAGAAGCAGCTGAGGGGGCTTTTGGCCCTGGGCAGGGATGGCGGGTTCCTGGGGCTTCACCCCAGCTGTGTGCAAGCGGCAGCAGCAGCAGCGCCTCTGTCCCTGCAGCAGTGAGACCCACTCTGTGGCCTGGCTGGCCGAGCAGGCAGCCCAGCGCTACTACCAGACCTGTGGGCTGCTGCCCAGGCTCACCCTACGGAAAGAGGGGGCCCTGCTGGCCCCACAGGACCCCATCCCCGATGTGCTGCAGAGCAATGATGAGGTGAGCCGCGGAAGCCAGGGCCGTAGGGACCGGGAGCCCCCAGGCGGCTCATGACGGTGCCTTCCAGGTGTTGGCTGAGGTGACTTCATGGGACCTGCCCCCGTTGACTGACCGTTACCGCAGGGCCTGCCAGAGCCTGGGGCAAGGTGAGAGCCAGGAGAGCTGCAGTTTCTGGGGGAGGCCGTGCAAGGGGATCGGGCACGCAGGCTCCACCAGCCCAGTTCGTTCCTGGACCTCGGGTGTTTTGGGGTGCACCTCCCCCAGCCTGGTGGGTGCTGTGTCCTGTGCTTGGAAGTATGGATGGCAGGGGAGAGGGCAGCCCTCAGCCCCATGAGCTGCTGATGGTAAGATGGCAAAAAGCAGCCAAAAGCCTGGAAAGTCAAGCCCAAGGAGGAGAGCCTTGCGTGGGCTGGGAGCTGCTGGGGAAGCTTCCCAGAAAGCTTGTCCCAGGGGGCGTGGAATCTGGCGGTGACTGGTGGAACTTAGGGTGCTGCAGACCCACGTTGGCCCCCATGGCCTCACAGTGCTAGACCCACAGGCATGTGCGAGTAGGCGCTGCAGCATGTCCAGCGGGTGACCCCTGGGGCTATTGAAAAGGGGCTGCCTGGTTTTTCTGGGATTCAGAGGGCAGAAAGGGCCGGCTTTGCCCTGGTGACACCACATCCCTCCCCACAGGGGAGCACCAACAGGTGCTGCAAGCCGTGGAGCTCCAGGGCTTGGGCCTCTCCTTCAGCGCCTGCTCCCTGGCCCTGCACCAGGCCCAGCTTACACCCCTGCTGCGGGCCCTCAAGCTGCACACAGCACTCCGGGAGCTGCGCCTGGCAGGGAACCGGCTGGGGGACAAATGTGTGGCTGAGCTGGTGGCTGCCCTGGGCACCATGCCCAGCCTGGCCCTCCTCGACCTCTCCTCCAATCACCTGGGTCCCGAAGGCCTGCGCCAGCTTGCCATGGGGCTCCCAGGCCAAGCCACCTTGCAGGTAGAGGCACAGGGAGCAGTAGACCCTCAACAGTGGGGTATCAGGGTTCCCATTCTGCAGGTCCCTGGTTGGTCTGGGGTAGTTAGGAGAGCCAACCAGTGCCCAGTTGTGATAGGTTGGCCAGGCAAGGTGGGGAAGAGACAGCCAAGCCAAGCTCCTGGGGGCTCACTGCCAGCCTGTGTCTTCCGCAGAGTTTGGAGGAGCTGGACTTAAGCATGAACCCCCTAGGGGACGGCTGTGGCCAGGCCCTGGCCTCCCTCCTGCGCACCTGCCCCTTACTCAGCACCCTGCGTCTACAGGCCTGTGGCTTCGGCCCCAGCTTCTTCCCGAGCCACCAGACAGCACTGGGTAGTGCTTTCCAAGGTGAGCTTGACCAGGCACTCCCTGTCCACTCCCTAGCCCCGGGGCGTTGAGGGTTTCGAGGACCTTCAGAGGGGACCTGGGCTGGGCACAGGGGCAACACCTGTGGTCCCAGCTACATGGGAGGCTGAGGCGGGAGTATCGCTGGAGCCACGAGTTCCAGGACAGCCTGGCCAACATAGACCCCATCCCTTAAGAAAAAAAGTCTAGGCTGGGCGCGGTGGCTCACGCCTGTAATCCCAGCACTTTGGAAGGCCAAGGCAGGCAAATCACCTGAGGTTGGGATTTCAAGACCAGCCTGACCAACATGGAGTGCAGAGGTCATGCCACCGCACTCCAGCCTAGGCGTGGAATCTTACAAAGTAAGATTCCGTCTCAAAAAAACCAAACCATGTCTAGGGGCCTAGGATGCCAGACCTGGCTCTCCAGGAGGGCCTGGCACCTGGGAGCAATAGATGGATGTGTGGGTACAGGGTCTGCCTCCAAGGGGCATCTGGTGCCCACCCAGCCAGGCTGACCCTCCCAGGGAACACTGTGAGCAGAGTCCAGGCAGCTCAATGTCCGGTGGTCCCCAACCCGTGCTCACCAGCTGAGTGCTGTTCGCCTGAGGCAGTTCCACTGTGAGCCCACCCAGGCGGCAGAGACGGGTCCCGGTGCCAAGAGGCTGGGAATTGGGTATCATCCAGGGGTGGGGGAGTGTAAGGGGGGCAGCAGTGGTCCGTGCACTCCCCTGACACCCCACTGTGCAGAGTCATGTGGCCCAGGACCATGTGGTTGTAGGGTGGGAGAGGGCAAGGTGTCCAGAACTGGGGGGCAGCCGAGCTTGGACGTCTGACCCCACCCTCCCAGCTGGGAGAACGTGGGCGAGAGCCTTTGCCTCTGCACTTACCACCCCACCCCACGAGCACTGTGTCGTGGTTTCCCCAAAGGGGTCCTGAGGGTTCTGGGCCCAGAACTTGGGGTGGGTACAGGGCTGTGGCCACGTGGAGCTGACAGATTCTGGCCCTGGTGCAGACGCTGAGCACCTGAAGACCCTGTCCCTGTCCTACAATGCCCTGGGAGCCCCTTCCCTGGCCAGGACCCTGCAGAGCCTGCCCGCCCGCACCCTCCTGCACCTAGAGCTCAGCTCCGTGGCAGCCGGCAAGGGTGACTCAGGCCTCATGGAGCCCGTAGTCCAATACCTGGCCAAGGTACGAGGTGGGGAAGGACCCAGAAAATACTGAGCCTCAGAGGTCAGAGGTCCCAGGGGAGCTGGGAGGCGCTCACCTCTCCCCAGAGTCCAGCTGAACTCACTGAAGGGCTCTACAGAGAGGGTTAGAGGTTGGGAGGTTTAGAAAAAACAGCTGGGGGGGCCAGTCGCGATGGCTCACGCCTGTAATCCCAGCACTTTAGGAGGCTGAGGCGGGTGGATCACAAGGTCAGGAGTTCAAAAGCAGCCTGGCCAACATGGTGGAACCTCATCTCTACTAAAAATAAAAAATTAGCCGGGCATGATGGTGGGTGCTTGTAATCCCAGCTTCTCGGGAGGCTGAGGCAGAGAATTGCTTGAACTTGGGAGGCAGAGATTGCAGTGAGCTGAGATCGCACCATTGCACTCTAGCCTGGGCTACAGAGCGAGACTCCGTCTCAAAAAAAAAAAAAAGTAGGCCGGGCACACTGACTCATGCCTGTAATCCCAGCACTTTGGAAGGCCAAGGCAGGTGGATCACAAGGTCAGGAGATTGAGACCATCCTGGCTAACAGGGTGAAGCCCCATCTCTAGTAAGAAATACAAAAAATTAGCCGAGCATGGTGGCAGGCGCCTGTAGTCCCAGCTACTCGGGAGACAGGCGGGAGAATGGTGTGAACCCGGGAGGCGGAGCTTGCAGCGAGCAGAGATCGTGCCACAGCACTCCAGCCTGGGCAACAGAGTGAGACTCCGTCTCAAAAAAACAAACAAGGCTGGGCACAGTGGCTCAAGCCTGTAATCCCAGCACTTTGGGAGGCCGAGACCATCCGGCTAACACGGTGAAACCCCGTCTCTACTAAAAAATACAAAAATGGCCGGGCGAGGTGGCGGGCGCCTGTAGTCCCAGCTACTCGGGAGGCTGAGGCAGGAGAATGGCGTGAACCCAGGAGGTGGAGCTTGTAGTGAGCTGAGGTCTGGCCACTGCACTCCAGCCTGGGCGACAGCAAGACTGTCTCAAAAAAAAAAAAAAAAAAAAAAAACAGCTGGGGGAATGCTTTTGTGCAGCTGCTTGTCTCAGGCTATGAATTCCTGCCCACCAGATAGGACCTGGGACCCAGAGTGGCCTTGCCCACCCACAGGCAGGTCCCAAGGGGCACACTAGGGGCCTCTGATGCTCTCTCCTGGGGGGTCTTCCAGGCACAACTGGGACCCTATTTTCACACCACCACGTGCAGACTGTGACCCACATCAGGAGAGGTGTTTCCTTCCGATCTCCAAATTGATGGGGGATTCTGCTCCCTTCTGGGCCCCTGGGTGTGGGTGCATCTGCTGGAAGCAGGGAGGGCAGGTGTGCCACTCGGTTTGGCCCCCTCGGGGCTCTGCTCATGTCTAGGAAGGCTGTGCTCTAGCCCACCTGACCCTGTCTGCAAACCACCTGGGGGACAAGGCTGTTAGAGACCTGTGCAGGTAACGTCCTTGCCCTGCTGCCTGCTGGCCTGGGGGTCTGATCACATGGCTCTGGACCCCAGGGAGCTGGGCTACAGGAGAAGGGCCACAGAAATGGTACCAGCTCCTCCTCCCCAGCGCATCCGGAGACATGGCTCCTTCGGTTTCCACCAGCCTCTCAGGCTGTCCTGGAAGGCAGACTACCCTAGGGCTTCTTTCTTAGCATGGGCCTGTGGCTCTTGAGAGCACCCCTCTGGGCGTGTCCTTGTCACTGCTGTGCATCGGCCCACATGAGGGCCACTGCTCTTACTACCTGGAGCCTCAGTCAGCTCTCTGAGGAGTGTTGAGAGGAGCCAAGCTGGGCCAGGCACACCCAGAGCTGGCCACTGTGGCCCTGACCCCTGGGAAGGACCCCCAGCCCTAGAGGGGCACCTGCCCCTGGGCCTGGCCCGAGGCTCCCTGAGCTGGGCATTTGTCAGGGCAGCTTTCCTAGTGTTGGGGCACTGGCCTCTGGAAGCCAACCTTTGCACTTCTTCCCACGCTATCTCAGATGTCTCTCGCTGTGCCCCTCACTCATCTCGCTGGATCTGTCTGCAAACCCTGAGATCAGCTGTGTCAGCCTGGAAGAGCTCCTGTCTACCCTCCAAAAGCGGCCCCAAGGCCTTAGCTTCCTTGGCTTGTCAGGTGAGGGCTGGTATGGTGGCCATGCCTGCCATGTTTGGCCTTTTCGGGGACCTGCCTGAGACCCGGGGGCCTCCTCCTAAGGGGCTGTCACTGCTACCAGCCAGGCAGCAAGGCTGGGCTCCATGAGGCTGGGGCAGCAGGGGGCAGAGAGACAGTGACAGAAAGGGGGCATGATCCCAGCTCCTAAAACCATAGGGTGGGGAGCGAGGTGGGTCTCTGCCTCTGGTCTCTCCCACCCAACCTTCAGAGTAGACTATGGCAGGCAAGACCCCCTTCCACGGGGACTTTCCCATTGTCTCTGGCAGGAAGAGGGAGCCCAAGGTCAGGGTGTTGAAAGCTGCCAAGGGACCCTCCCACTTCCTGGCAGCGGCTCCTCTGACACAACCCTGCCCAGGCTGTGGTCTCATGTAGCTTGTTTTCTCTTGAGCCACATCAGGGCAGTCCCCAACCTGAGCTGTCTGGAAGACAATCCCAGGAGAGGCTTTGATGACCTGGCTTCCCAGCTGGGGCCAGGGCAGGCTGTGCCCTCCAGGGGATGAGGGCTGTAAGTGAATGTAAGAGCACAAGGGGGAGCTCTGCTGTCTTCCTGCGCCCTGTCTTTACCCCCCAGGGCCAGACCGCCTTTTCCAGGAAGGCACCTGAGTGCTGGTGGGAGATCCCCTCCCCCCACTTTTGGCATCTGTACCTTTCCACCCAGCTCCCTGAATGCGTGAGCTAAGTGTCCTCGAGCCACTCAGGCCCACCATGTACAGATTTGCAAGCAGCCCCATTATGTCCTTACGGGTGGAGACTGACGTGTAGGCATGGACTTTGAGATCGGGCACCGGCAGAGGTATAGAAGGGAGCCCCCCTTCCTCCTGCCTGAACGCTGGCTGTGCAGAGGAGCCCACTCCTTTCTGGCGTGTCATGGGGCCTCTCCTGGGCTCTGCCCTCTGCCCCTCACTACAGCCCTGGGTCCCTCAGGGAAAGCGAGTTTGTTCCCTCGAGCCTGCCGCGGGCACCGGGACGCCGCCGGCCCCCACAAGCGCTGAGGCCTGCCCTGTTCCCTCCGCAGGCTGCGCCATCCAGGGTCCCCTGGGCCTGGACTTGTGGGACAAGATCGCCGCGCAGCTCCGGGAACTGCAGCTGTGCAGCAGACGCCTCTGCGCCGAGGACCGGGACGCCCTGCGCCAGCTGCGGCCCAGTCGGCCGTGCCCCGGAGAGTGCACGCTGGACCACGGCTCCAAGCTCTTCTTCCGGCGCCTCTGACCCCGGCGCCGCCTTTCCCCACCCTCACCGAAGCCCCTAATAAATGAAGCTGCTGGCCGGACGCGATGGTTCACGCCTGTAATCCCAGCTACTTTGGGAGGCCGAGGCGGGCGGATCACGAGGTCAGGAAATCGAGACCATCGTGGCTAACACGGTGAAACCCGGTTTCTACTAAAAATACAAAAAATTAGCCGGGCGAGGTGGCGGGCGCCTGTAGTCCCAGCTACTCGGGAGGCTGAGGCAGGAGAATGGCGTGAACCCGGGAGGCGGGGCTTGCAGTGAGTGGAGACTGCGCCACTGCACTCCAGCCTGGGCCACAGAGCGAGACCGTCTAAATTAATTAATTAATTAAAAAAGTGAAGCTGCTGCCTCCCTCCCTGTGGCTGCCTGGCAGGCGGGTGGGCGGGGTAAGACCCGGCTTCGCGTCTGCTGCGCCGCTGGGGGGCATGGCCGGAAGTCAGTGCGGGCGCAGGCGTGAGGGCTGAGCGCCGAGCTGCCGATGGGGAGGGTCGCCCCCGACGCGCGCAGGCGCAGACGTGAGGGGTGAGCGCCGAGTCGCTGATCGAGCCCCGCCCCCGGCGCCATCTCTCGCACTGCGAGCAGTCCAGGTACCCGGGGCCAGTGGGTGGGGAAGGGGCCGAGTGGGGGGAGGCGATCCCGGGCCTGGCACCCTCGGGGTGCGCCTGGGCCCCGGCACAGTCTCGGCTGAGCGCCGCAAACGTCATGTTATTGGCGTGTTTTAGAAACTGGCTTTTCTTGCTCATTGTCCACTCTGCGAGGTTGCTTTGCACATTCGCTTGTGGCCGCAGAACGTCCGCTTTCGCTGTTGGGCAGAAGTCCCTGCGTGGTTGGGGCGGTTGGCTCCTTGGCCCTCTCCTACCTGGCGATTCCGTGACGGCTGCCGAGCAGCCTCGGTCCCCACCCCGCGGCTCGCAATGGCCTCGACCCTCGGAGAGCTTGACCCAGACGTTCCCTTCCCACATGAGCGGCGCTGCTCTTTCCCGGCCCTTCGGCGCGGGCCGCCTTCCCTCCCTTGTGCTCTTCCCCCATCCCTGGTAGCACTGTCCACTCCCGCAGTTAGCCGGCTCAGCGCTGCCCTCCCGGGCCTCTCCGCCAGAGCTGCCTGCGCCTGCCCGCCAGGCCCGCTCCCCTCCCTTCTCCCTTCTCCGTCCGAGTTGACCTTACTGTCCCGCCCACTGGGCCAAAAACAGGGCTGTCGTTCGTAACTCCTTTATTTTAATCCTACCTCAAATCCCTCGGCGGATCTGACGGTTCCACTTACGAAGAGAGAACGTCTGGAGCTGGCCCAGCTTCCGCACTAGGCAGGACCCTCCCACGGGCTCCGCTTCCATTCTTTTTCCCCAGCTCGCTGCCCACCTAGAGGCACCTCTCCATCTTCATGCCCTAGGACCCCCTCGCTCCAGAAGCTCTACCCTCAGCTTGTTTGTTCCTCCAAGTTCATACCTACTTAAAGGCGAGCTGTTGCGTGTGTCGTTCCTGTGCCCGAACTCTCTTCCCGGGCCATCAAATAGCTGCCTGCCTCCCTCATCACCTCCCTCAACCTCCAGCTTGGACCGTACCCCAAGGCAGCCCTCACCCCGCTGTCCTTAGTGTCCACAGTACCTCAGTTTTTCCTGGCAGCCCCCATAGCACCCTGTGTGTTCACCACTATTGAGCTCGGGAGAGCTCTTCATGGCGCCCTGGGTCTCCAGGACCAGGCGCTTAGGGGCTGTCTTTTTTGTTTTTTGTTTGTTTGTTTGTTTGTTTTGAGACAGGGTCTTGCCCTGTCTCCCAGGCTGGAGTGCAGTGGCTCAGTCTTGGCTCATTGAAACCTTCACTTCCTGGGTTCAAGCGATTCTCCTGCCTCAGCCTCCTGAGTAGCTGGGATTACAGGCGTGTGACACCACGCCCAGCAAATTTTGTATTTTTAGTACAGGTGGGGTTTCACTATGTTGGCCAGGCTGGTCTCGAACTCCTGACCTCAGGTAATCGCTTGCCTTGGCCTCCCAAAGTGCTGGGATTACAGGTGTGAGCCACCACGCCTGGCTTAGGGGCCATCTTTGAGTCAGCCCTGGCTCTGCTCCCCAGGTCTCAGTGCTGTGGCCCCCACAGAGCCTAGAGGATGTTTCATGGGATCCCAGCCACTCCAGGCATAGGAGGTAAGTGTGGCCGGAATGGCACAGGCTTTCAGCCCCTGCTGCAGGGGCTGACGGGCAGTATTGGGTATTGGGGGTCAGGGGTGGGGAGGCATCTGACCCTGCTCTCATACAGCCTTGGGAGTGGCCAGGGGCTGATGCAGTTTATCACAGGAGCACTGAGGGCCCAGAAACCTCCAGGCAGAACTAGCTTGGTCCTGCTGGGCAGACATGATGAGCTTCAGTGTGGCCAGAACCGTGGGGGTCCTGGGCACCCAGTGTCACCAAGCCGAGGGGAGAGACCGTGTGTGATGAGCCTTGTTGGCCCTGCATCATGAGTCACGAGCAGGACGTGGCCACTTGTGCAGGTGACTCGGCCAGGGAGCCGCAGTGGAGCTGGGGAGCTGGGCCTGTCATGCCGCCCCCGGCTTCTTAGAGGCGTTATCCTCAGGTGCCCCCACACACTGATAGGGGTGAGGTTGGAACCCCTGTGCTCCAGCTCCCTCCGGGTTCTTTGGGACCCAGCCTGGGAGGCCTCAGGGAGGAACTGAAATAGAGGCTGGGACTGGAGCCTGCCCTTGGGTTCCCTTTGGGGCCAGCCTGCCAGCTCTCTGCCTTCTCTTGCAGCCCCTGGGAACAAGCCAGAGCTGTATGAGGTGAGTGGTGGGTGCATACCCGGCCAGCATTGGCCAACAGCAAACACCTGTGTGGCCTTGCCAGGGCCCTGCAGCCCCTGCTGGCACCAGCCCACAGAGCCTGCTCTCTCCGGCAGGAAGTGAAGTTGTACAAGAATGCCCGGGAGCGGGAGAAGTAAGTCTAGGCGCCCAGGCTGCCCCAACACACCTGTGCGCATCTGGCTGTCCTGGGGCAGCCTCCCCCAGACCCACCCCACACTGAGAGGTGGGAGGATACAGGGTCAGGCTGGGGAACCGTTCCTGAGGCACTCCAGGATGGAGCGAGAGGTGGGCAGAGCTCCCACAGTGGCACCTCCGGGCAGGGGATAGTGCTCTGGGCTCTGGGCTTGGCACCCCAGGGCCCGATAGACAGGTGTGTCCTCAGGTATGACAACATGGCAGAGCTGTTCGCAGTGGTGAAAACAATGCAAGCCCTGGAGAAAGCCTACATCAAGGACTGCGTCTCCCCCAGCGAGTAAGAGCCCATGTCCTTGGAGGCCTACTCCTGCCCTGCCCGGCCTGGGTGCTCCGTAGACAGCAAGAACAGGCGTCTGTCAGGCTGTGAGGTGCCCACTCATGTGGGGCCCACCCAGTGTGAGGAGGGTGCGCCTGGCTCTCAGCCAGGGAAGTCCTGGGGGGTGGGGAAGGAGGCGGGCAGAGGGGCAGCCCCTGGAGTGTCATCGGGCCCACTCCCCCACCCTTATCCCTCAGCACAGACAACCTTAAAAGACGGTTGGGAGGCTTGGGGATGTCCCAGGATGTTTTGGGGGGCTTTGTTCAATAAAGTGACAAGACCCTCACAGGCCTCACAGGCCTCACAGGACCAGGACAGGCCGCCACACAGGACCAGGAGCTGTGGGCTGGGCCATCGTAGCAGAGGGCTGGTTGCTGTTGCTCGGGGTGGGCCGGGGTTGGGAGCTGGGGCTTCCACCTAGAGCTGAGCTACAAGCCCCACTATGTGCTCAGGGTCCCGCCCCCCCAAAGCTGCTGGCAGTCCCTCCTCCTTGCTCGGCCTGCCTTTGCCTGTTGCCCTGCCCTCTCTGGGAGCTGCTCTGCCTCTGGACCAGCTGAGGGGGCAGGATGAGCTGGGCAACGCTGGTCCCATGCTTGGGCCGCAGCTCACCTCTCCCTAGGTACACGGCAGCCTGCTCCCGGCTCCTGGTCCAGTACAAAGCTGCCTTCAGGCAGGTTCAGGGCTCAGAAATCAACACTATTGACGAGTTCTGCCGCAAGTTCCGCGTGAGTGCCTGGTCCTTCCACCCCCATGGGATGGGGACCGTCGGGCATGGGTATGGGGTGCCGGAGGGCTCTGGCCACCTGGGGCTTGCTGTCCTGAGAGCCCCAGCACCCATGTCAGCTCCCCACAGCTGGATTGCCCACTGGCCATGGAGCGGATCAAGGAGGACCGGCCCATCACCATCAAGGACGACAAGGGCAACCTCAACCGCTGCATTGCCGACGTGGTCTCGGTGTGCCCCAGCCCCCAGGGCTCACAGGGTTAGGAGGGCCGAGGCCGCCCCCTGCATTGCCGACGTGGTCTCGGTGCACCCTGGCCCCCAGGGCTCACAGGGTTAGGAGGGCCGAGGCCGCCCACTGCATTGCTGACGTGGTCTCGGTGCGCCCCGGCCTCCAGGGCTCACAGGGTTAGGAGGGCCGAGGCCGCCCGCTGCAGCTGGGCACAAGGGTAGGGTCCTGGACCTCCAGAGCTGGGCAGCACTCTGACTTGTTGGGCGGAAGGGGACCCTTTTAACTAGGGATGAGGGATTGGCAGCCTACGGGGAGGCCCCCCAGGCCACCTGGACTCCTTTTCGGGGGATGAGCACAGTGCGTTCTGGTGGGGTCCTGGCCCCGGGAGAAAGTATGTGGGCCTACCCTCCAGTTCCCATGCAGCTGCCTGGGCAGCCAGGACCTCGTTCACTCAGGAGGCCCGCAGGGTTTGGGAGCAGAGTGCAGTGAGGAGGCCTAGTGACAGCTGTGGCTGGGAAGGGGTTGGGGCCTGTGAGCTGCGGGGCCACCCCCACCCCTGAACACGCAAGCCTCACGTGCACACCTGCCCCCAGCTCTTCATCACGGTCATGGACAAGCTGCGCCTGGAGATTCGCGCTATGGATGAGGTGCGGGCATTGGGCTGGCAGGGGGCCTAGGCAGGAGGGGATGGAGCCGGTGTTGGGGTCCCAGCCACTGTGTGTCCCAGATCCAGCCCGACCTGCGAGAGCTGATGGAGACCATGCACCGAATGAGCCACCTCCCGCCCGACTTCGAGGGTCGCCAGACGGTCAGCCAGTGGTGGGTGTCCCTCCCCGCCAGGCGGAGTCCCCGCGGTGCCCCTGAGGCCCACCCCGCCAGGCGGAGCCCCCGCGGTGCCCCTGAGGCCCTCCCCGCCAGGCGGAGTCCCCGCGGTGCTCCTGAAGCCCTCCCTGCCAGGCGGATCCCCCGCGGTGCTCCTGAGGCCCTCCCCGCCAGGCGGAGCCCCCACAGTGCCCCTGAGGCCCTCCCCGCCATGCGGAGTCCCCGCGGTGCCCCTGAGGCCCTCCCCGCCAGGCGGAGTCCCCGCGGTGCCCCTGAGGCCCTGCCCACCCCACATGCCCTGTGCTGCACTCCCAGGCTGCAGACCCTGAGCGGCATGTCCGCCTCGGACGAGCTGGATGACTCACAGGTGCGTCAGATGCTGTTCGATCTAGAGTCAGCCTACAACGCCTTCAACCGCTTCCTGCATGCCTGAGCCCGTGGCGCCAGCCCCTGCACGGAAGGGCAGAGTCTGAGGCGATGACTCCTGTTGCCCTATCCGCCACACAGGCCCTGGTCACCCACAGAACTCACTGTCTGCAGCTGCCCATCTTGTGTCTGTCTTTGGTGTCAGGACTTTGGGGGCCGGGCCCCTCCCCACAATAAAGATAACTCTCCGACCCTCCTGCCTAGGTGGCTCCCCCAAGCCTGCCCTGTGTGGTCTCTCCACCCTCCTGGGACTCTGAGCATACATCCCCTCTCGCCTGCCCTCCCCCGACCTGTGTGGTGGCCTGGCCCTGGCTCTGTCCCTGCCACTGTGTCCCTCATGGCCTGTGTCACTCGGTGACAGCTGCTTCCCTGGTGGGCTCTGCCTGGGCATGCAGTGGGAGGCAGGGCTGCTTCCACAGCCCCAAGGCCTGGGAAACAGATCCACCACCTGGCCAGGCATGGCTCAACTCTGGCCACAGGGGAGGCTGAGGCTGCCTGCCACCCCTCCCCACTCCTCACTGAAGCCCAGGGCAGCACCAGGTCTTCTGAGTGCAGTCAGGTCCCAGCGCACCCGGCCAGGCTGGTCTCAGGGGCGGTGTGCTTCATGCTGTCAGCTGCTCCACACCCACCTCTCCACTCTGGTGACTGCACCCTGGCCCAGGACTCCTGACTTACTGCAGCTCCAGCCAGTGACTCATCGGGTGGGAGTTTGTCAAGCCCACCACCAGGGCCTCTCCCCAAGCGCCTCAGCAGAGCCCAAGAGTCAAGGCCGGGCCTGGTGGGGAGGCAGTGGGTGGTAGACACCGTCCGTTCAAAGCATGTGCTGTACACCAGCAGCTGCCCCCAGGGAAAGCAGCAGACCACACACAACACTTCTGGGTTCCAAGAGCCACGCTTCACATCTTAGCAACTCTGTTGTCAGGACAAGGGACGTGCCAGGGTGTCACTATAGCATTTTTCTTTCTCAGCGGCTGAGAACACAGCACCTCTTACTATCTGTGGCATTTAGAGCCAATGGAATGAGGTGTGTAGAGAAAGAAAGATGGTGAAAATCAAATCGCATGGTATTCCGCGGGGTCTTGGGACGTCGAGCAGGAGGGCATGGGGGAGGCAGGTGGGCTCTGCACGGCTGTGTGGGGGCTGCCTCTCAGACGGCCAAGGGGGGCCATGAAGCAGGATGACAACTTCAGTGGCTGGAGAGGGAGGCTGAATCCCACCAAGAAGCCGGAGGACTGGCCAGGGGCACTGCTCTGGGAAGTGGGAAGAGACTGACCAAGGAGCCAGGGAAGAGCCCCCAGGACAGCAGGATCCAGGGCACCCGGAGGGAGCTGAGGAAGGGTACTGTCGAGTCGGGCCATGGAGCCCCAGTGTCCTTGACAGGCACACGTGGGTGCAGGGTGCTTTGAGGGAGGATCAGCACCCAGAAACGTGTGTGTCAAGCCGAGCAGATGGCCTGGGTCATTTTGATCTTTTTTTTTTGAGGAGTCACTTTCTGTTGCCCAGGCTGGAGTGTAGTGGCACTCGGCTCACTGCGACCTCCACCTCCCGGGTTCAAGCAATTCTCCTGCCTCAGCCTCCTGAGTAGCTGGGATTACAGGGGTGTGCCACCATGCCCAGCTATTTGTGTACTTTCAGTAAAGACAGTTTCTCCATGTTGGTCAGACTGGTCTCCAACTCCTGGCCTCAGGTGATCGCCCGCCTGAGCCTCCCAAAGTACTAGGATTACAGGCACAAGCCACCACACCTGGCCTGCAATTTTTTTTATTTTACTTTTTAGTTTTCTTTATTTTTATTTTTTTTGAGACAGAATCTTACTCTGTCACCCAGGCTAGAGTGCAATGGCATGATCTCGGCTCACTGCAACCTCCACCTCCCAGGTTAAAGAAATTCTCTTGTCTCAGCCTCCCGAGTACTACAGGCACGAGCCACTATGCCTGGCTAGTTTTTGTATTTTTAGTAGAGATGGGGTTTCACCGTGTTGGCCAGGCTGGTCTCCAACTCCTGACCTCAGCTGTTCTGCCCGCCTCGGCCTCCCAAAGTGCTGGGATTATAGGCATGAGCCACCGTGCCCGGCCTATTTTATTTATTTTTTACTATGATAAAATATAACAAACTTTGCCTTTTTATCTAATTTTAAGTACACAGGTCAGTGGCATTAAGTGTATTTACATTATTGTGCAACCTCATCGTCCACCTCCAGAACTTTTCCATCCAAACAAAGTGAAGCTCCATCCCTGTAAAACACTCAGCGCGCATCTCCCTTTCCCCAGCCCTGGCAGCCAGGGGGGGCTTCTCCCTTCTTGCTTTTTGTTCTTTTTTTTTTTTTGAGGCAGTTTGACTCTGTCGTCCAGGATGGAGTACAGTTGCGCAATCTCGGCTCACTGCAGCCTCCACTTCCCAGGTTCAAGCGATTCTCCTGCCTCAGCCTCCCGAGTAGCTGGGATTACAGGCGCCCGCCACCACGCCCGGCTAATTTTTTGGATTTTTAGTAGAGACGGGGTTTCATTGTGTTAGCCAGGATGGTCTCGATCTCCTGACCTTGTGATCCACCCACCTCAGCCTCCCAAAGTGCTGGGATTACAGGCAGGAGAATCTTTTTTTTTTTTTTTTTTTTTTTTTTTTTGAGACGGAGTCTTGCTCTGCCGCCCAGGCTGGAGTGCAGTGGCCGGATCTCAGCTCACTGCAAGCTCCGCCTCCCGGGTTCACGCCATTCTCCTGTCTCAGCCTCCCGAGTAGCTGGGACTACAGGCGCCCGCCTCGTCGCCCGCTAGTTTTTTGTATTTTTTTTTTAGTAGAGACGGGGTTTCACCATATTAGCCAGGATGGTCTCGATCTCCTGACCTCGTGATCCGCCCGTCTCGGCCTCCCAAAGTGCTGGGATTACAGGCTTGAGCCACCGCGCCCGGCCAGGAGAATCTTTTGAACCTGGGAGGTGGAAGTTGCAGTGAGCCAAGATCGCACCATTGCACTCTAGCAGTGGCGTGATCTCGGCTCACTGCAACCTCCACCATGCCCAGCTAATTGTGGACTTTTAGTAAAAATGGGGTTTCGGCCGGGCGCGGTGGCTCTAACTGCTGACCTCAGGTGATCCACCTGCCTCAGCCTCCCAAACTACTGGGATTACAGGCGTGAGCCACCGCACCCAGCCTGTTTTGTTTTGTTTTTTTAATTTTAATTTTAATTTTTTTATTTGAGACGGAGTCTCGCTCTGTTGCCCAGGCTAGAGTGCAATGGTGCGATCTCAGCTTACTGCAACCTCCGCCTCTCGGGTTCAAGCAATTCTCTTGCCTCAGCCTCCCGAGTAGCTGGGACTACAGGCATGAGACACCACGTCCAGCTAATTTTCGTATTTTTTAGTAGAGACGGGGTTCCACCATGTTAGCCATGCTGGTCTCGAACTCCTGACCTCAGGTGAGTTGCCAGCCTCAGCCTCCCAAAGTGCTGGGATTACAGGCGTGAACCACTGCACCCGGCCAACAAACTTTGCCATTTTAACTGATTTTAAGTGCACAGTTCAGGGGCATTAAGTGTATTTACATTATTGTGCAACCTCACCACCGTCCACCTCCAGAACTTTCCTATCCAAACAAAGTAAAGCTCCATCCCCATAAAACACTCACGCGCATTCTCCCCTCCCCAGCCCTGGCAGTCACCTTTCTTTCTTTTCTTTTTTTTTTTGAGACAGAGTCTCGCTCTGTCGCCCAGGCTGGAGTGCAGTGGCCAGATCTTGGCTCACTGCAAGCTCCCGGGTTTACGCCATTCTCCTGCCTCAGCCTCCCAAGTAGCTGGGACTACAGGCGCCCGCCACCTCGCCCAGGTAGTTTTTTTTTTTGTATTTTTTAGTAGAGACGGGGTTTCACCGTGTTAACTAGGATGGTCTCGATCTCCCGACCTCGTGATCTGCCCGCCTCCCAAAGTGCTGGGATTATAGGCTTGAGCCACTGCGCCCGGCCTCTTTCCTTTCCTTTCTTTATTTTTTTTTGAGAAAGAATTTGGCTCTGTCGCCCAGGCTGGAGTGCAGTGGTGTGATCTCAGCTCACTGCAGCCTCCACCTCCCGGATTTAAGTGATTCTCCTGCCTCTGCCTCCTGAGTAGCTGGGACTAGACGGGCGTGCCACAACACCCGGCTAATTTTGCACTTTT
This sequence comes from Trachypithecus francoisi, assembly GCF_009764315.1. Classification (NCBI taxonomy): domain Eukaryota; kingdom Metazoa; phylum Chordata; class Mammalia; order Primates; family Cercopithecidae; genus Trachypithecus; species Trachypithecus francoisi. The sequence continues at coordinate 99,611,236 of NW_022681472.1, read as the reverse complement.
AGTAAGGATGGGGTTTATCCATGTTGGTCAGGCTGGTCTTGAATTCCCAACCTCAGATGATCCACCTGACTTGGTCTCACAAAGTACTGGGATTACAGGTGTGAGCCACTGCGACCAGCCTGTATTTATTTTATTTATTTTTAAATTATTTTTTCTTTCTTTCTTTTTTTTTTTTTTTTTGAGATGGAGTCTTGCTCTGTCGCCCAGGCTGGAGTGCAATTGTGCGATCTCGGCTCACTGCAACCTCTGCCTTCCGGGTTCAAGCAATTCTTCTGCCTTAGCTTCCTGAATAGCTGGGATTACAGACACCTGCCACTGTGCTCAGCTAAGTTTTGTATTTTTAGTAGAGACGGAGTTTCACCATGTTGGCCAGGGTGGTCTTAAACTCCCAACCTCAGGTGACCTGCCCGCCTTGGCCTCCCAAAGTACTGGGATTACAGACATGAGCCACTGTGCCCGGCCTGTAGTTTTTTATTAATTTTTAAAATTTGTTACTATTATTTTTGAGTTGGAGTCTCACTTTTTCGCCCAGGCTAGAGTGCAATGGTGTGATCTTGGCTCTCTGCACCCTCTTCCTCGGGGTTCAAGCAGTTCTTATGCCTCAGCATCCTGAGCAGCTGGGACTACAGGCGCCCGCCACCACGCCTGGCTAATTTTTGTACTTTTTAGTAGAGATGGGGTTTCGCTGTGTCGGCTAGGCTGGTCTCGAAGTCCTGCACTCAGGTGATCTGCCCGCCTCAGCCTCCCAAAACCCTTCTACTTTCTCTGTAGGGTCCAGCCCACAGGGTCGGTGGGTTTTTTTCCCCATGTGGGGACGAGAGATTGTAGAAATAAAGATACAAGACAAAGAGATAAAAGAAAAAGCAAGCTGGGCCAGGGGACCACTACCACCAAGACGTGGAGACCAGTAGTGGCCCCGAATGCCAGGCTGCACTGATACTTATTGGATACAAGACAAAGGGACAGGGTAAGGAGTGTGAGTCATCTCCAATGATAGGTAAGGTCACGTGGGTCACGTGTCCACCGGACAGGGGGCCCGTCCCTGCCTGCAGCCGAGGCAGAGAGAAAGAGAGAGAGAGAGAGAGAGAGAAAGAGAGAGAGAGAGAGAGAGAGAAAGAGAGAGAGACAGCTTACGCCGTTATTTCTGCATATCAGAGACTTTTAGTACTTTCACCAACTTTGCTACCATTTTTTTTTTCTTTTTTTTTTTTTTGAGGTGGAGTCTCGCTCTGTCGCCCGGGCTGGAGTGCAGTGGCCCGATCTCAGCTCACTACAAGCTCCGCCTCCTGGGTTTATGCCATTCTCCTGCCTCAGCCTCCGAAGTAGCTGGGACTACAGGCGCCCGCCACCTCGCCCGGCTAGATTTTTGTATTTTTTTAGTAGAGACGGGGTTTCACCGTGTTAGCCAGGATGGTCTCGATCTCCTGACCTCGTGATCTGCCCATCTCAGCCTCCCAAAGTGCTGGGATTACAGGCTTGAGCCACCGCGCCCGGCCTTTGCTACTATTATCTAAAAGGTAGAGCCGGGTGTACAGGATGGAACGTGAAGGCGGACTAGGAGCGTGACCGCTGAAGCACAGCATCTCAGGGAGACGGTTGGGCCTCCGGAGAACTGTGGGCACGTCTGACTGATGTCAAGCCCTCCACAACAGGTGGAGGAGCAGAGTCTTCTCTGAACTCCCCCAGGGAAAGGGAGACTCCCTTTCCCAGTCTGCTAAGTAGAGGGTGTTTTTCCTGGACACTGACGCTACCGCTAGACCACGGTCCACTTGGCAACGGGCCTCTTCCCAGACACTGGTGTTACCGCTAGACCAAGGAGCCCTCCGGTGGCCCTGCCCGGGCATCACAGAAGGCTCACACTCTGGTCTTCTGGTCACTTCTCACTATGTCCCCTCAGCTCCTATCTCTTTATGGCCTGGTTTTTCCTAGGTCATGATTGTAGAGCTAGGAGTATTATAATATTGGAATAAAGAGTAATTGCTACAAACTAATGATTAATGATATTCATGTATAATCATATCTATAATCTATATCTAATATAACTTTTTTTTTTTTTTTTTTTTTTTTGAGACGGAGTCTCGCTCTGTCGCCCAGGCTGGAGTGCAGTGGCGCGATCTCGGCTCACTGCAAGCTCCGCCTCCCGGGTTCCCGCCATTCTCTCGCCTCAGCCTCCGAGTAGCTGGGACTACAGGCGCCCGCCACCGCGCCCGGCTAGTTTTTTGTATTTTTAGTAGAGACGGGGTTTCACCGTGTTAGCCAGGAGGGTCTCGATCTCCTGACCTCGTGATCCACCCGCCTCGGCCTCCCAAAGTGCTGGGATTACAGGCTTGAGCCACCGCGCCCGGCCCTATATCTAATATAACTCTTGTTATTTTATATATTTTATTAGACTGGCACAGCTCGTGCCCTCTGTCTCTGCCTCGCACCTGGGTGGCTTGCCACCCACGTTTCTGTCTCCATGCATTTGACTGACTGGGGTCCTCACGTGAGTTAGATCACACCGTCCTTGCCCTTTTGTGTCTGGCTGCTTTCGCTCATCACAGCGTCCTCAAGGTGCATCCAAGTCACAGCGCAGGCCGGTTCCCTCCTTTTTCAGGCTGGATCACGCTCCACTGTGGATGAGCCACAGTGTGTTCACTCACGCGTGTCTGGATATTTGAGTTGCTTCCACCTTTTGAATAATGCTGTTAGTGAACATGGGCTTATTTTTTTTGTTTTTTCCTCTTTAGAGTCAGGGTCTTGCCCAGTTGCCCAGGCTGGAGTGCATGAGTGCATGATGCGATCATGGTTCACTGCAGCCTCCACCTCCTGGGCTCAAGCAATTCTGCCTCAGCCTCCAGAGTCACTGGGACTATAGGCACCCACCACCACTCAGGGTGCCTTTTTTTTTTTTTTTTTTTGAGACGGAGTCTTGCTCTGTCGCCCAGGCTGGAGGGCAGTGGTGCAATCTCAGCTCACTGCAAGCTCTACCTCCCAGGTTCACGCCATTCTCCTGCCTCAGCCTCCCGAGGAGCTGGGAATACAGGCACCCACCACCACACCCAGCTAATGTTTTCGTATTTTTAGTAGAGATGGGGTTTCACTGTGTTAGCCAGGATGGTCTCCATCTCCTGACCTCGTGATCTGCCCGCCTCAGCCTCCCAAAGTGCTGGGATTACAGGCGTGAGACGCTGTGCCTGGCCGGGGTGCCCTAATTTGTTTTTGTATTTTTAGTAGAGCTGGGGTTTCATCGTGTTGCCCAGGCTGGTCTTAAACTCCTGACTTCAAGTGATCCACCTGCCTCAGCCTCCCAAAGTGCTGGGATTACAGGCATGAGCCAAGGTGCCCGACCAATGTTGTTTTTAAGATGGGCCAATTGCAATGAGCTTGTTGGATGACAGAGTGGGCCTGAGGGGCAGGAGAGTGCAACCCCTCTGCTCTGGGGAAGCCGGCCTCAGGCTGGGGCATGGGTAGCTGAAACCCTCAGCTGCTCCTGGGCTGTGGAAGAGAGTTTCTGCAGGGAGGGATGGGGTCACATGAATGGAGGGAATGGAGGAGGCCTGTAGCCCAGCACTGAGGCCTACTGGGGAGGCAGCTCAGGAAGGCCACAGAGTCAGGCCCAGCCCAAGACCTTTGCCCTGAAGCTAAAATAGGCCCTTGAGCCTGGTTTAGAATGGGTGGCCTCCAGCCATAATAGGTCCTGGGGTGGTGTGGGAGGGAAAGGGCCAGTTTGGGACCGCAACATCTTCGGGCTGTGTGTAGAGCTGCCCCCATCATGGTCTCGGGGCCCAGAAATCATCTGCACCCCCAGCGGGCTCCCTTAAGGGCCCCCAGAAGGACACCACGGTGGGTGGCCCAGCCAGAGGGGCACCATGAGATCTGCCGCTTGGCGGGGTGAGGCTGCCAGGGGAAGCACCCTGACCCCAGGACACTGGGCCCAATGCCCGCCCTGCCCCATCCCGCCCTGCACATGGCAGGACAGAGTCCTTGGGCCTCAGGCATCCAGCTCCCCACCCCAGCCCCACCCACAACACTCAGGGTCAGGCTGGCTGGACTGGGCAAGAGGTGGCATCTGGACTCCCCCTTCAGAAGGCAAAGCTGCCCTGAGATCTGCCTTCCCCTTCCCCCAGACTTCCTGCCATCACCACCACAGTAGAGATAAGGCCTCTAGGCTCAAAGGCCAGAGAAGGAGCCCACAGGGAGGGCAGGGCTGGGAGCCACAGCCTCCCTGCCCCCAGGGCTAGAGCTGGGGTCTTACCCCAGTCTTATCCTGACCCAAGCCCGGCCAGGTGGCTGCCAGGGCCCAGGTCCGCCTTCCTGGTTGTCTGTGTTGGAGCTTCCTGGGGCTTTCTCTGGCCTAAGGGAGCATGACTCAGCAGGCACCTTTTCAGTTCCTTTGATTCCATCGCAGTCCCCAACAGGGACCATAACCCAGGACCCAGGAGGAGGTCCATGTCCCCACCCCCAACTGGGGCCACCAAGGGTGTCGGGGCAGCCTCTGTTGGGAGGGGTAGAGGCATGGACCTGGGAGCTCTCAGGCTCTGGGGGCATCTGTGCACCACTGCCCTCCGTCCCCCAGCTTGGAGGCAGCCTCCAGATGGAGAGCCAGAAGGGGACACTCCGGCCCTGCCCCATAGCTTGAGGGGCAGCTGGAAGAGGACAGAAGCCCACCCAGACTGGCCTGGCGTGGTGGCTCAATCCTGTAATCCCAGCACTTTGGGAGGTCCAGGCAGGCGGATCACCCGAGGTTGGGAGTTCAAGACCAGCCTGACCAACATGGAGAAACCCTGCCTCTACTAAAAATACAAAATTAACCGGGTGTGGTGGCGCCGCCTGTAATCCCAGCTACTCGGGAGGCTGAGGCAGAAGAATCACTTGAACCCGGGAGGCGGAGGTTGCAGTGAGCCAAGATCACGCCATTGCACTCCAGCCTGGGCAGCAAGAGCAAAACTCTATCTAAAAAAAAGCCCACCCAGGCTGCCTGTCCAGGGGAAGGGGCCCAGCCCTCGCCCCCCACCAGCACTGGCTTCAGGCTATTGGGGAGGATCTGCCGCTGGAATGGTTAACCCAGGCATCTCCAGCAGCCAATCACAGAGCTCTGCAGGAATACCTGGGAGAGGTCCTCATGCAGGCCGAGCCGGGCGGGTCCTAGCCCAGCCCCAGTCTGGCCCTGGACAACCCCAGCAAAGCCGCCCTCAGCCAGCCCAGAAGCACTGGGCCTTGGCCACAGCAACACCCACTGAGCACGCTGGGAGCTGAGTATGGCGTCCCTGGTCTCGCTGGAGCTTGGGCTGCTGCTGGCTGTGCTGGTGGTGACGGCGACAGCGACGGCGCCCCCGCCTGCTGGTCTGCTGAGCCTACTCACCTCCGGCCAGGGCGCTGTGGATCAAGAGGCGCTGGGCGGCCTGTTAAATACGCTGGCGGACCGTGTGCACTGCACCAACGGGCCGTGTGGAAAGGTAACAGCCCCACCCGACGGGTCCCCCAGCCCTGGCCTCTTCCCGCCCGCTCCGCCCTGCCAACTGGCAGCAAAGGGCCCTGGGCAAACTCCAGGAGGCGGAGGAGGCTGGCGGCAGTACCTGGGCACCCTGGCCCTCCCCGCAGGCCAGAGCCCACCCTCATGCTCTTGAGGGCAGACAGGCACACCTCTCCAGGGACACACAGTCCCTCTTCTCCCCAGGACCCCAGGGCCACCTCCTCCTGCCGGCCCCCAGCCATCAAATTGGCAGTGGCTCCAGGGGAGTCCCCTGGGGATGGGGGACCACTGTTGGGGACCCCTCTCTGTGCACCCCTGTAGTTGGGGAAGGAGAACAGGGTCCTGGGGAGACGGAAGGGCACAAGGGGTTGAGAGAGGATGGTGGGCGTTGCTGGACCTGAGAGGGAGAGGAAACAGGCCTGTGGGGAAGCCCCTTGGCTAGGCCTGCCTCTCCCCTCCCTGGTGGGCCCAGAGCCCCTGCTCACCTGTCTCTGCCCACAGTGCCTGTCTGTGGAGGACGCCCTGGGCCTGGGCGAGCCTGAGGGGCCAGGGCTGCCCCCAGGCCCAGTCCTGGAGGCCAGGTACATTGCCCGTCTCAGTGCCGCCGCCGTCCTCTACCTCAGCAACCCCGAGGGCACATGTGAGGACGCTCGGGCTGGCCGCTGGGCCTCTCGTGCAGACCATCTCCTGGCCCTGCTCGAAAGCCCCAAGGCCCTGACCCCGGGCCTAAGCTGGCTGCTGCAGAGGATGCAGGCCCAGGCTGCCGGCCAGACCCCCAAGACGGTGAGGGACAGTCCAGGCAGACCAGGGGAGTGGGTGAGGAGGGCCCCACAGCCTAGGGGGCCAGGCCTGGCTGCAGAGCCTTCAGGGAGCCTGGGGGCCTGGGGAGACACCCGGGAGTCGGCCTCCGGCTAGGGATTCACAATGTGGAGCTCACTACCGGGCACCTGGGGGCCTGCAGGAGCCCCAGGAGGGGTCTCAGGAGGGAGGAACCCAGAGGGCTGAGTGCCTGAAGCAGCTGGACCCGGCAGGGAGGGCTGTGGCTCCAGGGAAGGGCGGGGCTGGTGGGGGTAGATCCTGTAGTTGGCGTGGGAGATGCATCCAGGGGCAGCTGGGTGGATGGCAGAACTGGATGCAAGGTCACACCAAAGGCTGAGACGGAGGCCCCCTCTTCCCCAGGCCTGCGTAGACATTCCTCAGCTGCTGGAGGAGGCGGTGGGGGCGGGGGCTCCAGGCAGTGCCGGTGGCGTCCTGGCTGCCCTGCTGGACCACGTCAGGAGTGGGTCTTGCTTCCATGCCTTGCCGAGCCCTCAGTACTTCGTGGACTTTGTGTTCCAGCAGCACGGCAGCGAGGCTCCTATGACACTGGCCGGTGAGGCCTGGGCTGGGCTGTGGAGGGGGACACCCCTGAGTCCCCAGCCTCCATGTCCCTGGGGGGCAGGGCTGGAGCCCACACAGACTTGCCGTGCTGACTCTTCTCCCTGCTAGAGCTGTCGGCCTTGATGCAGCGCCTGGGGGTAGGCAGTGAGGCCCACAGCGACCACAGTCATCAGCACAGGGGAGCCAGCGGCCAGGACCCTCTGCCGCTCGTCACCTCCAACGACAGCTCCAGTGTGTGGGACACGGTGAGCTGTGCCCTGGGGTAAGATGGGGCCCCACTGGGGTCTGCTCAGGCCCCTGAGCCTGTCCTGCCACTCCCCAGGTATGCCTGAGTGCCAGGGACGTGATGGCTGTGTATGGACTGTCGGAGCAGGCTGGGGTGACCTCGGAGGCCTGGGTCCAACTGAGCCCTGCCCTGCTGCAACAGCAGCTGAGTGGAGCCTGCACCTCCCAGCCCAGGCTCCCCGTCCAGGACCAGCTCAGCCAGGCAGAGAGTGAGTGCCCGGCACTGTGCTGGCAGTGCAGAGGTGGGGCCACATAGGGAGGAAGGAGTGGCTGCCGAGGATGAGGGATGGAGAGAGGGAGCAGGGCCTGGAAGTAGAAACAGCAGACACAGGGGAATGTGGCGTCGCCAGGAGGGGAGTGGGGCTTTGAGGCAGGAGCGTCAGCCTGAGTGAGGGACTGGCCCACACTGACCACCTGCAGCTCTGGTGAGCGAGCCCAGGAAGCAGGGGCTGAGTCTGGAAGAAAAGCTCTGACAGCCACCTCACCCACCCCCAGGGTATCTGTACGGCTCCCTGGCCACGCTGCTCATCTGCCTCTGCGCGGTTTTTGGCCTCCTACTGCTGACCTGCACTGGCTGCAGGGGGGTCACCCACTACATCCTGCAGACCTTCCTGAGCCTGGCGGTGGGTGCACTAACTGGGGATGCTGTCCTGCACCTGACGCCCAAGGTCTGCCCCCACCATCCCCCGATCCTGGCCTTCCCTTCCCCACCATGGACTCCCAGGCCATGCCCTCCCAGGGCCCTTACCCACACCACCCCCTGACCCCTGACCCCTCTCCCTGGGTCTTGGAGGGAGGCGCCCTGTGCCCCCCCTTGCCCAGCGCCCCTACTCCCCAGGTGCTGGGGCTGCACACACACAGCGAAGAGGGCCTCAGCCCACAACCCACCTGGCGCCTCCTGGCTATGCTGGCCGGGCTCTACGCCTTCTTCCTGTTTGAGAACCTCTTCAACCTCCTGCTGCCCAGGGACCCAGAGGTCAGGCTTCTTGGGAAGGTACCCGGCGGGTGGGTGTGCTGGGGGCCTGGCGGACACTGAGCAGCTACCCTCACAGGACCTGGAGGATGGGCCCTGCGGCCACAGCAGCCACAGCCACGGCGGACACAGCCACGGTGTGTCCCTGCAGCTAGCACCCAGCGAGCTCCGGCAGCCCAAGCCGCCCCACGAGGGCTCCCGCGCGGACCTGGTGAGTGGGCGCCCGATGCCCCAACCCACGCGGAGCCCCTCCCACAGACCCCTTCCCACGCCCACACTCCCAGCCCCACCCCAGGCCTGCGGCCCCGCCTCGCCTCCCGCGGTGATCTGGGGCCCCGCCCCACCGCGTTCCTCCTCTACCTCTGGGCGGGACTTACTCAAGGCTCCTCGCAGGTGGCGGAGGACAGCCCGGAGCTGCTGAACCCGGAGCCCAGGAGACTGAGCCCAGGTGAGCCCAGGGGGCGACCCCGAAAGGGCTGGGGGATCTGGGGTTTGTGTGGAGCGTGAGCGGGGCCCGGGGCTTGGCGGTCGGGGACAGGCCACGCGAACCCACGGCCGCTGCATCCGCAGAGTTGAGGTTACTGCCTTATGTGATCACGCTGGGCGACGCCGTGCACAACTTCGCCGATGGGCTGGCCGTGGGCGCCGCCTTCGCGACCTCCTGGAAGACGGGGCTGGCCACCTCGCTGGCGGTGTTCTGCCACGAGTTGCCGCACGAGCTGGGTGAGCGGCGGGCGGGGCCTGGAAGGAGGCGGCCGGGGCCGCACGGGGCTGGGCGGGGAGACCGGGAACAGGTGGGCGGGGCTGGTGGTAAGAGCGCGGGACGGAAAGGTGGGCGGGGCATGTAAATAGGAGGGCGGAGCTGTTGATGTGGACCCGCCCCCAGGAGACTTCGCGGCCTTGTTGCACGCGGGGCTGTCCGTGCGCCAAGCGCTGCTGGTGAACCTGGCCTCTGCGCTCACGGCCTTCGCCGGTCTCTACGTGGCACTCGCGGTTGGAGTCGGCGAGGAGAGCGAGGTCTGGATCCTGGCAGTGGCCACCGGCCTGTTCCTCTACGTGGCACTCTGCGACATGGTCAGGATGGCGAGGGGAGGGGCTGCTCTGGGCCGGGAACTGAGCAGCGGAGCTGAGCACGGGCGCTGATCTGGTGCCCACTTGCTCCTCAGCTCCCGGCCATCTTGAAAGTACGGGACCCGCGGCCCTGGCTCCTCTTTCTGCTGCACAACGTGGGCCTGCTGGGCGGCTGGACCGTCCTGCTGCTGCTGTCCCTGTACGAGGATGATATCACCCTCTGATACCCTGCCCTAGTCTCCCACCTTTGACTCAAGATCCCACACCCCACAAACCTACAGCCCAGAAACCAGAAGCCCCTATAGAGGGCCCAGTCCTAACTCTACAATAAAGACACTCTTGTCCTTGGAGCATGGCTGTGCTCTCCTTGCTGGGTGGGAAAGGTCCTCAGCTGAGAAAGGACAATTGCAGCACTGCCTTCTCCCCATCGGGGTGCCTCGAAGTGAAGCAGGAAGAGCTGCACTCAGGGCCCCCCAGGCAGCCAGCCTCAGGCACCCCCTCTTTGATGTGGAGACCCTGCCTGCCTGAGGAGTGGGGTCAGGGAAATTCGCCAGGGTGTGTGGGCAGCAGGTGGGACCCTGTCCCCAAACAGTAATCAAACTTGCTTACCTATAACTGCTTACACAGATGAAGGCGTATTTCTCTGTCATGGAAAGCAAGCCTGGAGATAATCAGACCAGAGTGTGTGGCAGCCCATGGTTCCTGGGACCCTAGCCTCTTCTGACTCTGAGGCGTTAATCCTGAGTCCCTATGTGGTGGCCTCCTAGGGCTCCCATAACACAGCCTACCACAAACTGAGTGCCTTCAAACCAGAAACTTATTTTAGGAATCAAAGCATCAGGAGACTAATGCTCCCTCTGAAGTCCCTAGGAAACAGTCTGTTCCCCAAGCCTTTCCTGGCTACTGGTGGCCCCAGGTGTTCCTTGGTTTGTGGGCAGTATGACTCCAATCTCTGCCTCTGTCTTCACATGACCTCCCCTCCTCTCCCCCTTTTTTTTTTTTTCTTTTCTTTCTTCTTTTGAGACAGAGCTTCAGTCTGTTGCCCAGGCTGGAGTACAGTGGCACCATCTCGGCTCACTGCAACCTCTGCCTCCTGGGTTCAAGCGATTCTCCTGCCTCAGTCTCCTGAGTAGCTGGGATTACAGGTGTGTGCCACCATGCCCGGCTAATTTTTGAAGGGGGCCAGCCCCTCCACACCTGTGGGTATTTCTCGTCAGGTGGGATGAGAGACTGAGAAAAGAAATAAGACACAGAGACGAAGTATAGAGAAAGAACAGTGGGCCCCGAGGACCGGTGCTCAGCATACTGAGGACTCGCACCAGCACCAACCTCTGAGTTCCCTCAGTATTTATTGATCATTATTTTTCCTATCTTAGTGAGGGGAGTGTAGCAGGGCAACAAGTGGGGAGAAGGTCAGCGGGGAAACATGTGAGCAAAGGAATCTGTATCATGAATAAGTTCAAGGAAAGGTGCTGTGCCCAGATGTGCACGTAGGCTAGATTTATGTTTCTCTTTACCCAAACATCTCAGTGTAGCAAAGAGTAACAGAGCAGCAGCGCTAGATTTATGTTTCTCTTTACCCAAACATCTCAGTGTAGCAAAGAGTAACAGCAGTATTGCTGCCAGCATATCTCACTTCCAGCCACAGAGCGGTTTTCTCCTATCTCAGAAAAGAACGAAAGGGAATGGGCGGCTTTACACCAAGACATTCCAGTCCCAGGGAGGAGCAGGTGACAGACGTCTTCCTCTTAACTGCAAAGAGGCCTCCCTCTTTCACTACTCCTCCCTAGCACAGCACAGACCCTTTACGGGTGTTGGGCTGGGAGATGGTAAGGTCTTTCCTTTCCCATGAGGCCCTATCTCAGGCTGTCTCAGTAGGGGGAAACCTTGGACAATACCCAGGCTTTCTCGGGCAGAGGTCCCTGTGGCTTTCCGCAGTGCATTGTGTTCCTGGTTAATCGAGAATGAAGAATGGCGATTTTACCGAGCATACTGCCCGCAAACATATTGTTAACAAGGCACATCCTGCACAGCCCTAAATCCATTAAACATTGATTCAATACAGCACATGTTTCTGTGAGCACAGGGTTGGGGCTAAAGTTACAGGTTAACAGCATCTCAAAGCAGAAATAATTTTTCTTAGTACAGATCAGAATGGAGTTTCTTATGTCTTCCTTTTCTAAATAGACACGGTAACAATCTGATTTCTCTTTCTTTTCCCCACAATTTTTGTATTTTTAGTAGAGACTGGGTTTCACCATGTTGGCCAGGCTGGTCTGGAACTCTTGACCTCAAGTGATCCGCCCACCTCGGCCTTCCAAAGTGTTGGGATTACAGGCGTCAGCCATCGCCTCCTATTGACTTTTAAAAGGAGGTTGAGTGTGGCTCAGAGGTCACACGCCTGAGCATCCAAGTGGCCCTTCCCCCACTGCCCAACAAGCAAGTGAGTAGATTTAGATGCAACAAAAACATATTTCCACGCCATTTTCTTGGGCGTAACGATACTTTCTTGTTTTTTTTTCGCATGATTCCATTTCTAGGTCCTAGGCCCGTGCCTGGTCCAGGATCCAAGCTGGAAGCTGGCACTGGGCCCGCCCTGGGTAGGCATCAGTGAGCAAGGCGGGCGGACAGCGCTGGGCTCGCGGGCGTGTCGGCGGCGGGGGTCGCTCTGCGAGGGGACACTGGGCAGCCGGGGGCGTGCGGCCTCTCTAGGAAGTTTTCTCGGAGCCCCCGACACTGGCAAGGCGCCTGCCCCCTCTTCCGGACCCCGGCGCGGCTCCCTGCACCCGGGGGCTAGGAGCGGAGTCGCTTCTCCCTGCAGCCGTCCTGGGTCTGGTGGAGACGCACCCCCGGCCGACCCCGAGCAGCTGCAGCCGGCGCCCCTGCGGCTTCCCACCCGCGCTACTCCGCCCGCAGCGGAGGCCCCGCACTTCACGCGCTAGGGGTTTGGAGTCTGGACGCCCAGCCCGGAGCCGAGCCTCCGGGCCGCCCCGCACCCCGGGCCACCAGGGGCCGCTGTCGCCCCTGCAGCAGCTCTCACGCGGCGGCGCTGCGCAGGCGCCGAAGCCCGGAACCTTCGCGCCCAGCTTCTGGGCTCGGCTGGGCCCAATTCGCCGCCGTTCCGGTTCCCCTCCAGTCGGCTCCAACTGCCAGGTGGGCAGCCGGGAGGGCGGCCGAGGCGGCAGCGCAAGGCCGGCGAGGGACGCGGTACGGGGCCGGGGTCCTGCGCGGGCGACCCCGCTCACTTTTCCTCTCCCGGCTTTGCGCAGCCCGGGTTGGCGCCATGTACGCCGTGTACAAACAGGCGCATCCGCCCACCGGCCTGGAGTTCGCCATGTACTGCAACTTCTTCAACAACAGCGAGCGCAACCTCGTGGTGGCCGGGACCTCGCAGCTCTACGTGTACCGCCTCAATCGCGACGCCGAGGTAGGCCGGGCCCTGGGCGCCCTCCCCGCTCTCCGCGACGTGAGTGCTCTCACCGCCCCCAGTTGCAGATGGAAGAGCCCAGCCCCAGACAAGTTCAGTGATTTGCTTAAGGTTCCCCTGCCTGAGGAGCCAAGATATGACCCAGAATCTCTTGTGCTCAGGTCCTTTCTCGTAGCTGCTACCCTGTTCTGCCTCCCTTCCTGCCCCACCGGGAAGGGCGCGCTGCACTAGCCGTCTTGTTTGCTCTTCTGTTTTTTCAGCAAGTTGTTTGGAAGGAACGAACGCCCACTGTGTGCTGGGTGGCAGATACCAGGTGAACCTGCAGACACTTGGGGGAGGGGAACCTCTAAATAAACACACCTGCCCCTGAAGGAAGTGCTGCTGCGGGGATAAAGGAGCGAATGAAGGAGACTGGATTTCCAGTCGCTGGATCAGAAGAGCCTGTCTGAGGCAGAGTGGGAGTTTATCAGAGGAAGGACATTCCTAGCACCACGAACAAGGCCAGGTCTAGGATGGGGACAGACTGTTGACAGGAGTCTTGGTACAGTGGGGCACATGCCTCAAGGGTTTGGGAAATACAGTGGCGTTTTGGTTGCCAGAGGGCTGAAAGCTGGTCCAGGAAGGCTACTTGCAAGAGGCAGTTTCTCCATTGTTCTTGAAGGGAGGAGTAACTCTTACCCAGGCCCAGGGAGGGTGAGAGGAGGGTGTTCCAGGCAGAAGAAACAGCCTGTGCACAGGTCCAAAGCAGTTGAGGGTGGAGAGTCATGCACAATGTGGCCGTAGTGTAGAGTGGATGTGGTGGTGGGGATGGAGGGAGGTAGGCTGTGGTCAGGACTGTTCTCCACAAAGCAGGGAGGAGCCACAAGAGGGTTGTGAATAGGGGCTGACCCAGCAGGCAGATGGGTCAGAGGCGCAGGCCAAAGGAGGCCAACCCTCCTGGGCACCTACCCCAGCATACACATGTGTTTGCTGGCCAGGGCTCCCTCCTCTGAAGGCTTGAGGAGGGCTGGAGTTTCTGCTCCGAACACACTGTTGGCAGGAGGCTGCAGTTTCTCACCACATGGGCCCCTCCCTGGGGCAACTCACAACATGGCAGCCTCCCTCACAATGAGAGAGTCACCAAGACTGAAGCCACAGTGAGTCCTGTAACCTAATCTCAGGCTGGGTGCATTGGCTTACAACTATGGTCCCACACTTTGGGAGGTTGAGGTGGGATGACTGCTTGAGGCCAGAAGTTCAGGACTAGTCTGGGCAACATAGCAAGACCCCATCTCTACAATTTTTTTTTTTTTTTTCCTAGTGAGACAGAGCCTTGCTCTGTCACTCAGGCTGGAGTGAAGTAGTGTGATCTCACGCTAACTTTAACCTCCACCTCATAGGTTCAGACAATTCTGGTGCCTCAGCCCCCTAAGCCCTCCACCCAGTAGCTGGAATTACAGGTGTGTGACACCACGCCCAGCTAATTTTTTTTTTTTTTTTTCTATTTTTTGTAGAGACAGGGTTTTGCCACATTGGCTGGGCTAGTCTCAAACTCCTGAGCTCAGGCAGTCCAGTCACCTTGGCCTTTGAAAGTGCTGGAATTGGCTGGGCGCGGTGGCTCAAGCCTGTAATCCCAGCACTTTGGGAGGCCGAGACAGGCGGATCACGAGGTCAGGAGATCGAGACCATCCTGGCTAACACGGTGAAACCCCGTCTCTACTAAAAACTACAAAAAACTAGCCGGGCGAGGTGGCGGCGCCTGTAGTCCCAGCTACCCGGGAGGCTGAGGCAGGAGAATGGCATGAACCCAGGAGGTGGAGCTTGCAGTGAGCTGAGAGCCGGCCACAGCACTCCAGCCTGGGTGACAGAGCGAGACTCAGTCTCAAAAAAAAAAAAAAAAAGAAAGTGCTGGAATTACAGGAGTGCACCGCTGTGCTTAGCCCAAATATAAAATATAAAAGTTAGCTGGGTGTACTGGCCTGTGTGTAGTCCTAGCTCCATGGGAGGCCAGGGTGGGAGAATCGTTCAAGCCCAGGAGGTCAAGGCTGCAGTGAGCTATGATTGCACCACTACACTCCAGCCTGGACAACACAGTGAGACCCCATCTCAAAAAAAAAAAAAAAAAAAAGGCCAGGCGCGGTGGCTCATGTCTATCATCCTAGCACTCTGGGAGGCCAGGGCGGGTGGATCACCTGAGGTCATGGGTTCAAGACAAGTATGGCCAACATGGCAAAACCCTGTGTCTACTAAAAATAAAAAAATTAGCCGGGTATGGTGGCAGGCACCTGTAATCCCAGGTACTCCGGAGGCTGAGGCAGGAGAATTGCTTGAACCCGGAGGCAGAGGTTGCAGTGAGCCGAGATTGTACCACTGCACTCCAGCCTGGGCGACAGAGCAAAACTCCATCTAAAAAATGAAGTAGTAGTAATACACTGTTAAACTGTCATATTCTATTGGTCTTATCTACCAACCCTGGTAGGGGAGGCGGAGGCTGCAACACCTCCCAGCATTCACTGCAGAGGGCGTTGTGCCGCCGTGGACGCTGGCCACTGGGGGTCGGCCGAGGGCGTTGTGCCGCCGTGGACGCTGGCCACTGGGGGTCGGCCGAGGTGCTCATTCCACATCAGGCAGCAGTGCAGAGCAGGAGGGTGCGCAAGAGTCTGGAGTTGAGGAGTGAGGTCTGGTATGGAGGTAAAGCCAGAGTCTTCAGCCTGGGGGTGGTGTCTGCCCTTGGAAACTGGCACCCAGAATATAGCCCAGGACAGGGTCTTGGGGCACCCCAACATTGAGAGATTGGGGAGATGAGAGGCCATGAAAGAGGTGGAGGTCGCATGGCCTGGAAGGCAGGGGGAAAGCTGGACAGGGCCCTGGAGGCCCAGGAAGGGCAGCTGGGAGGGACTGGACACTGGGTCCCACGCTGCTGAGCCTCAGGTGATGTGACCCCGATGGGGCAGGCTGGGGCCATGAGGGGCTGTGGTCTGACTGGAGCAGGGGTAAGAGCCCAGCAGAGGAGGAGAGTCAGTAACAGTGAACAGAGACAACTCTGGAGGAGATGTGTGTAAACTGAAGCAAGAAATGGAGCCGTAAATGCAGGAAAAGAGGTTTTCTTCTTTTGTTTATTGTTTTTAAGAAATGAGGTCTTGCTATTTTGTCCACACTGGCCTCAAACTCCTGGGCTCAAGCCATCTTCCTGGGGTCAGTCTAGTCATGGCTCTGTAACCAACTGCCCTGGAACATACAAACGAAGTCTTTCATCATAATTGCATACACCTGGAAGTCTGGTTTTCAGGGATTCATCAGAGTGTGGGGATCCCTTGGCGCTCCTCCACCAGGGCTGAGCCTTGACAGGGATGACTTGAAGAGCTGGGGACAGACCAGATGTGTCTTCCCCGACCCCCACCCCATCCCTCCACTCTCCCCTGTCCCCCAGCGTGGCTAGCTGGGTTTTCCTGGCAGTTGGTGTAGTTGAGCTTCTTGCAGGAACTCAGAGCCCAAGGAGCCTAAGGCAGAAGCTGCCAGTCACTTTAAGGGCTAGACCAGGAGGGCACGTCCCTGCCACCACAGTCTGCCCTAAAGGCAGCCTTTAGCCCAGATTCACCTGGAGAGGGAGGGAGACAGCCACCTTTCGTGCAGCTGTCTTTTTTTTTTTTTTTTGAGGCGGAGTCTCACTCTGTCACCCAGGCTGGAGTGCAGTGGCCGGATCTCAGCTCACTGCAAGCTCCGCCTCCGGGTTTACGCCATTCTCCTGCCTCAGCCTCCCAAGTAGCTGGGACTACAGGCGCCCACCACCTCGCCGGCTAGTTTTTTGTATTTTTTTTAGTAGAGACGGGGTTTCACCGTGTTATCCAGGATGGTCTCGATCTCCTGACCTCGTGATCCGCCCGTCTCGGCCTCCCAAAGTGCTGGGATTACAGGCTTGAGCCACCGCGCCCGGCCCTTTTTTTTTTTTTCTTTTTTGAGACAGTGTCTCCCTCTGTCACCAGGCTGGAGTGCAATGGGGCCATCTCAGCTCACTGCAACCTCTGCCTCCCGGGTTCAAGTGATTCTCCTGCCTCAGCCTCTCGAGTAGCTGGGACCACAGGCGCTACCACCACGCCCAGCTAATTTTTAGTAGAGACGGAGTTTCACCATGTTGCTCAGGCTGGTCTCGAACTCTGACCTCAGGCGATCCACCCGCCTTGGCCTCCCAAAGCTCTGGGATTACAGGCTTGAGGCCCTGTGCCCGGCCTCGTGCAGCTGTGTTGAATCTGTCCCAGAGAATCGAGTGCAGGCTTGGCTTGGCTTGAGTGTGACCTGCGCACCCATGGCCATGGGAAGGCAGGCACAGAACATGGGCGCAGTGAAGAGGGTAGGGGTGTCTGCTGATAACTCAGTCTCTGGGGGAGGCAAGAAGCAAGGCCAGTTGCACCTCAGGTTGTTGAGGGGCTGTTGCTTTGCAGAGAGAGGGAGGAGAAGGCATGGATAGGAAATGGGCGAGCATGTGGCCTTGGGCAGCACAAAAGGCCCCTTTATGGGGAAGAAAATATACAAACAACACTGTTGAAATTAATAAAAGTCTGTTTTTGTTTTTGTTTTTTGTTTTTGAGACACAGTTTCGTTCTTGTTGCCCAGACTGGAGCGCAGTGGTGCGATCTTGGCTCATTGGAACCTCTGCCTCTCCGGTTCAAGCAATTCTTCTGTCTCAATCTCCTGAGTAGCTGGGATTACAGGCACGCGTCACCATGCCTGGCTAATTTTTTGTGTTTTTAGTAGAGACGGGGTTTCACCATGTTGGCCAGGCTGGTCTCGAACTCCTGACCTCAAGTGATCCACCTGCCTTGGCCTCCCAAAGTACTGGGATTACAGGTGTGAGCCACCGTGCCCAGCCAAGAAATTCCCAGGTGTTTAGATGAGACATTTGTGTTTTTGACAGGAACACCACAGAAGAGGCACACAGCACCCCCATCAGTTCTCAGGAGGTGGCTGGAGGCCCTTGCCTCATGACTGGGTGCTGATGCTTCGATGCTTGGTTGGGTAGTGTTGGCCTGGATTCCCCCACTGTAAGGTTATTTCTTTCTTTTGTAACGAAAAGGATCTTGTAGGGACTTATTTTCAAACCCTGTAAACATCCTCCTATTCAAATTTTTGGGTTTTTTTTTTTCTTTTTTTTTTTTGAGACGGAGTCTCACTCAGTTGCCCAGGCTGGAGTGCAGTGGCGCGATCTCGGCTGACTGCCAGCTTCACCTCCCGGGTTCATGCCATTCTCCTGCCTCAGCCTCCCAAGTAGCTTGGACTACAGGCGCCGCCACCACCCCTGGCTAATTCTTTGTATTTTTAGTAGAGACGGGGTTTCACCATGTTAGCCAGGATGGTCTTGATCGCCTGACCTCGTGATCCACCCGTCTCGGCCTCCCAAAGTGCTGGGATTACAGGCATGAGCCACTGCGCCTGGCATTTGGTCACTATTTAGCTATTTATTCTGTCCCCGTTCCCCCAAGATGCCAGTTAGACATTAGACCATTTGACTATGTACACATTTTTCTTTTTTTTTTTTTTTTTTTTGAGGCGGAGTCTCGCTCTGTCTCCCGGACTGGAGTGCAGTGGCCGGATCTCAGCTCACTGCAAGCTCCGCCTCCGGGTTTACGCCATTCTCCTGCCTCAGCCTCCCGAGTAGCTGGGACTACAGGCGCCCGCCACCTCGCCCAGCTAGTTTTTGTATTTTTAGTAGAGACGGGGTTTCACCGTGTTAGCCAGGATGGTCTCGATCTCCTGACCTCGTGATCCACCCGTCTCGGCCTCCAAAGTGCTGGGATTACAGGCATGAGCCACTGCGCCTGGCATTTGGTCACTATTTAGCTATTTATTCTGTCCCCGTTCCCCCAAGATGCCAGTTAGACATTAGACCATTTGACTATGTACACATTTTTCTTTTTTTTTTTTTTTTTTTTTGAGGCGGAGTCTCGCTCTGTCTCCCGGACTGGAGTGCAGTGGCCGGATCTCAGCTCACTGCAAGCTCCGCCTCCCGGGTTTACGCCATTCTCCTGCCTCAGCCTCCCGAGTAGCTGGGACTACAGGCGCCCGCCACCTCGCCCAGCTAGTTTTTGTATTTTTAGTAGAGACGGGGTTTCACCGTGTTAGCCAGGATGGTCTCGATCTCCTGACCTCGTGATCCACCCGTCTCGGCCTCCCAAGTGCTGGGATTACAGGCTTGAGCCACCGCGCCCGGCATTTGGTCACTATTTAGCTATTTATTCTGTCCCCGTTCCCCCAAGATGCCAGTTAGACATTAGACCATTGACTATGTACACATTTTTCTTTTTTTTTTTTTTTTTTTTTTTTGAGGCGGAGTCTCGCTCTGTCTCCCGGACTGGAGTGCAGTGGCCGGATCTCAGCTCACTGCAAGCTCCGCCTCCCGGGTTTACGCCATTCTCCTGCCTCAGCCTCCCGAGTAGCTGGGACTACAGGCGCCCGCCACCTCGCCCAGCTAGTTTTTGTATTTTTAGTAGAGACGGGGTTTCACCGTGTTAGCCAGGATGGTCTCGATCTCCTGACCTCGTGATCCACCCGTCTCGGCCTCCCAAAGTGCTGGGATTACAGGCTTGAGCCACCGCGCCCGGCCTATGTACACATTTTTCTTAAAATTCTTCAGAGGCCGGGCGCAGTGGCTCAAGCCTGTAATCCCAGCACTTTGGGAGGCCGAGACGGGCGGATCACGAGGTCAGGAGATCGAGACCATCCTGGCTAACACGGTGAAACCCCGTCTCTACTAAAAAATACAAAAAAATTAGCCGGGCGAGGCGGCGGGCACCTGTAGTCCCAGCTACTCGGGAGGCTGAGGCAGGAGAATGGCGCAAACCTGGGAGGCGGAGCTTGCAGTGAGCTGAGATCCTGCCACTGCACTCCAGCCTGGGCGACAGAGCGAGACTCCGTCTCAAAGAAAAAAAAAAAAAAAAAAAATTCTTCTGAGTGGTGGCCGGGCACAGTGGCTCACGCCTGTAATCCCAGCACTTTGGGAGGCCGATGCGGGTGGATCACCTGAGCTCAGGAATTCAAGACCAACCTGTACAACACAGTGAAACCCCGACTCTACTAAGATACAAAAAATATATGTATATTAGCCGGCGTGACAGCATACGCTTGTAGTCCCAGCTACTCGGGAGGCTGAGGCAGGAGAATTGCTTGAACCCGGGAGGCAGAGCTTGCAGCGAGCCAAGATCACGCCACTGCACTCTAGCCTGGCGACAGAGCCAGACTCCGTCTCAAAAAAAAAAAAAAAATTATTTTGAGTGGTTACCCGTGTTTCTTGCATGTACACTGAAGTGCAGTTGATCTCTGTGTGTTGACCTTATACTTGGCAGAGGGGATCAGGCGTCCTTGACTCGTCCTGACCAAGAGGGAAAATTTTTTTTTTTTTTTTTTTGAGACGAAGTCTCTAGTCCCCCAGGCTGGAGTGCAATGGTGTGATCTCGGCTCACTGCAGCCTCCACCTCCCGGATTCAAGCGATTGTATCACTTGAGGTCAGGAGTTGAAGACCAGCCTGGTAACTGGGCGCAGTGGCTCACGCCTGTAATCCCAGCACTTTGGGAGGCCAAGGCTGATGGGTCACGAGGTCAGGAGATCGAGACCATCCTGGCTAACACCTTGAAACCCCGTCTCTACTAAAAATACAAAAAATTAGCCGGGGGTGGTGGTGGGTGTATGTAGTACCAGCTACTTGGGAGGCTGAGGCAGGAGAATGGCATGAACCCAGGAGGTGGAGCTTGTAGTGATCCGAGATCGCGCCACTGCACTCCAGCCTGGGGGACAGAGCAAGACGCCATCTCAAAAAAAAGAAAAAAGACCAGCCTGGCCATGGTAAAACCCTGTCTGAATTAAAAATACAAGAATTAGCTGGACATGGTGGTGGATGCCTGTAATCCTAGCTACTGAAGAGGCTGAGACAGGAGAATCGCTTGAACCTGGAAGGCGGAGGTTGCAGTGAGCCGAGATTGCGCCACTGCACTGCAGCCTGGGCCATAGAGTGAGACTCTGTCTCAAAAAAAAAGAGGCCGGGCGCGGTGGCTCAAGCCTGTAATCCCAGCACTTTGGGAGGCTGAGACGGGCGGATCACGAGGTCAGGAGATCGAGACCATCCTGGCGAACACGGTGAAACCCCGTCTCTACTAAAAATACAAAAACTAGCCGGGCGAGGCGGCGGGCGCCTGTAGTCCCAGCTACTCGGGAGGCTGAGGCAGGAGAATGGCGTAAACCCGGGAGGCGGAGCTTGCAGTGAGCTGAGATCCGGCCACTGCACTCCAGTCCGGGTGACAGAGCGAGACTCCGCCTCAAAAAAAAAAAAGAAAAAAAGAAAAAAATTCCTCCTATTTTTGCTTTACTAAGAGTTTTTATCATGAATGCTTTTATCCGATGCTTTTTTGTATCCATTAAAATGACATGATTTTTCTCCTTAATTTTGACAGCATGGTAAGTTTAGTGATGGCTGTTCTTGTGGAAAGCGAGTTTTGTGTTCCTGGAATTTTTGTTGTAATACTGCTGCTTGTCACTGGGCTCATCTGCAGGTGTTTTGAGGAGGTTCATGTCACTTCCTGTCCCACCTGTCTGTGGGCTGTTGGGGTGGCCTGAGCCACCTGCGGTGCCATCAGTCCCACACCAGTGAATGAGTTTTTTTTTTTTTTTTTTTTTAAAGTTTGTCATTACTTCTGAAACCTTTGGTAGAATTTGCAGGTGAAGCCCTAGAGTTGCCCTTGTCAATGTGAGATGGGTATTGGTTTGTGGATGCCTCTTCTGTATCTGTTAACCAGCTTCCAGGATGCCCTCCCCGTAGCACAAGTCCATCGTGAAAAATGACCTCGAGGTGGCTCACACCTGTAATCCCAGCACTTTGGGAGACCGAGACAGGTGGATCACCTGAGGTCAGGAGTTCGAGACCAGCCTGGCCAACATGGTGAAACCCCGTTTCTACTAAAAATACAAAAATTAGCCGGATGTGGTGGCAGGCGCCTGTAATCCCAGCTACTCGGGAGGCTGAGGCAGGAGAATCACTTGAACCCAAGAGGAAGAGGTTGCAGTGAGCCGAGATTGTGCCATGCCATTGCACTCCAGCCCGGGTAACAGAGTGAGACTCCATCTCAAAAACAAACAAATAAAAAAACCCACTTTTCCCTTGCCTTGAGGCAATGGTATATAAGTATGCTAACTAAACTAGCTACTTAGCAAAGAAGACACAGCCTCTTATCATTCTGGGACAGCAGTGAAAAGGGAGGAGGTAGAGAGGCAGCCTGAGGGAGCCCGAGGCGTCAGGATAGCTCAGGGCTTCCTCCTCTCTAACAGGCGCAAGGATCAGTAGCTACAGGTACCCCTTGGCTCTGGCTTCCTATCCTGTGACATTCGGACCCGGGGCCGGTGCTGGGCTGCTGTGAGTGTGCAATCAGGCAGGTTTGGGGGTGTGCAGATGCAGAGACAGTGCACTCTGACCCTGAGGACTTGCCTCACAGGGCCTGGCTGCTAGGGAGCCGTGAGGTAGGGTTTCCTGGGGAGGGGCCTGTGCCAGGGCTGCGCCGTGGGTGTGAGAGCATGAACGGAGGTCGCTGTTGGGGGGTGTGCACAGCTGTCTCCAGAAGGCCCTGGTCTGCTCCGTCCCTCCCTCCCTGCTGCAGAGAGGGTTTGGGCAGAGCTCCCAGGAGGCAGGGGCCAGCCTTGCTGGTTTTTTCTCATTCCCTGGATGAGGTGAGCTGCCAGATGTGGCCCCTCACTGCCCTCTCTTTCTCCCCGCTCCAGGCTCTGACCAAGAATGACAGGAGCACAGGTGAGTGTGGGGGGGTGGCCTGGGGCTGTGCGGGTGCCAGTGCGGGTGCCAGGCATGGCTGGGCCCTGACCCTGAGCCCTGGCGTCTCCCCTAGAGGGGAAGGCCCACCGGGAGAAGCTCGAGCTCGCTGCCTCCTTCTCTTTCTTTGGCAACGTCATGTCCATGGCCAGCGTGCAGCTGGCAGGAGCCAAGCGGGATGCCCTGCTCCTAAGCTTCAAGGATGCCAAGGTGAGTGGTAGGCTTGGCGGGGTGGGCCTGGCCAAGTCATGGGAGTGGGTGCCAGGGCCTGGTGGGGTGGGCCTGGGCACAGCTGTTGGTTGCCGGGGGTGACACTGTCAGGACAGGCAGTCGGCAGCCACGGCTGTGCCCTCTGACCCCAGCTGTCTGTGGTGGAATATGACCCGGGTACCCATGACCTGAAGACCCTGTCGCTGCACTACTTTGAGGAGCCTGAGCTTCGGGTAGGGCCATGCTCACGCCCTGACCCAGGCCCCAGCCCAGCCACCCTCCCTCCCCCTGCAGCTGGGTTCTGTTGCCCCAAGTGCTTCCCTTGGGGTCTCCTACGCTGGGCCTGGCTGATGCCCCCTCTGCCCCCAGGATGGGTTTGTGCAGAATGTACACACGCCGCGAGTGCGGGTGGACCCCGATGGGCGCTGCGCAGCCATGCTTGTCTACGGCACGCGACTGGTAGTCCTGCCCTTCCGCAGGGAGAGCCTGGCCGAGGAGCACGAGGGGCTCATGGGTGAGGGGTGAGTGCCAGCTGAGGCAGGCTGTGGTGCTCGGGTGGGGGCCCCCAGAGCCCAGGCTCCCCTCCCCGCACCCCCTCCTCTCCTGCTGAAGCTCCTGGCCCCCCAGGCAGAGGTCCAGCTTCCTGCCCAGCTACATCATCGATGTCCGGGCCCTAGACGAGAAGCTGCTGAACATCATCGACCTGCAGTTCTTGCATGGCTACTACGAGCCCACCCTGCTCATCCTGTTCGAGCCCAACCAGACCTGGCCTGGGTGAGCCCCCTAAGGAGGCGCCTCTGCGCTGTGGGCCCCCCAGCTGCCTTTGCCTGGGGCGGGGCTCATGGGGCATGGGTGGGGTTTGTGGGGTTTGGAGCAGGGATGATGGGGTGTGGGTGGGGCTTGGGGGCGGGGCCTGGATCTCTGCAGGGAGGTAAGGCCCTTGGCTGACTCACTGGCATCCCCAGGCGCGTGGCCGTGCGGCAGGATACGTGCTCCATCGTGGCCATCTCACTGAACATCACGCAGAAGGTGCACCCCGTCATCTGGTCCCTCACCAGCCTGCCCTTTGACTGCACCCAGGCTCTGGCTGTGCCCAAGCCCATAGGTGAGTATCCTGGGAGTGGATGGGGGGTGTGTGGAGGGAGCACCGAGCCTGCCCACCAGCCTGTGTCCACCTCCAGGTGGGGTGGTGGTCTTTGCCGTCAACTCGCTGTTGTACCTGAACCAGAGTGTCCCTCCGTACGGTGTGGCTCTCAACAGCCTCACCACAGGCACCACAGCTTTCCCGCTGCGTGAGTGTGGGGTGGCTGGGGTGGGGCCAGGGATGGCTTGAGCCTGCCTACTCGGCCTGACCACCCACCCCACAGGCACCCAGGAGGGTGTGCGAATCACCCTGGACTGCGCCCAGGCCACCTTCATCTCCTACGACAAGATGGTCATCTCCCTCAAGGGTGGCGAGATGTGAGCCCCTCCCCTGCCCATGAACTCTGCCCTCACCATCCCCCCAAGTCCCCTAGGGTCTCCTGGCCCCCTTCACTCCCCCAGGTCCCCGTCCCCAACTCAGAATTCTCCCTGCCCCCAGCTACGTGCTGACCCTCATCACCGACGGCATGCGCAGTGTCCGAGCGTTCCACTTTGACAAGGCGGCCGCCAGCGTCCTCACCACCAGCGTGAGTTGGGACTGGGGGTTGGCTCTGGGTCCAGGCCTGGTCCCGCCCTCACCCACCTGCCCTCCCTCAGATGGTGACCATGGAGCCCGGATACCTGTTCCTGGGTTCTCGCCTGGGCAACTCCCTCCTCCTCAAGTACACAGAGAAGCTGCAGGAGCCCCCGGCCAGTGCTGTCCGTGAGGCTGCCGACAAGGTGGGTTTCCTAGGCCCATCGGGCCACCGCCCTTCATGTGGGCACCGCCGTGGCATGCCACTCAGTGCCCCTCCTGCCTCACAGGAAGAGCCTCCCTCAAAGAAGAAGCGAGTGGACGCGATGACCAGCTGGTCAGGTGAGGGCCGGGCCAGGGCTGGTCGGGAGCGGGGCCGGGTGACCCAGGGCTGTGCTCAGGTGAGCTCTCTGTGTGCAGCTGGGGGTAAATCGGTGCCACAGGACGAGGTGGATGAGATTGAAGTGTACGGCAGCGAGGCCCAGTCGGGCACACAGCTGGCCACCTATTCCTTTGAGGTGAGATTGAGGCAGCAGTGCCCCCATCCCAGCCAGTGCCCCCAGCGGCCCCTGACTTTTGCTGTGCTGCAGGTGTGTGACAGCATCCTTAATATCGGACCCTGCGCCAACGCTGCCATGGGCGAGCCTGCCTTCCTCTCTGAAGAGGTGCCCAGGGTTGTGGTCGGGGCTGTGGGCAGGAGCTGGAGTGTGAGTGGTGGTGGGGGGCATAGTCCTCACCCCTGAGTCCTATGCAGTTTCAGAACAGCCCTGAGCCGGACCTGGAGATCGTGGTTTGCTCTGGCCACGGGAAGAACGGGGCTTTGTCAGTGCTGCAGGTGTGTGGGCAGGTAGGGGCGGGTGCCTCCTGGTGGGACCTGGGTGGGCTCACACCCCCATCACACCCCCACCCCATCACCATTCTAGAAGAGCATCCGGCCCCAGGTGGTGACAACCTTTGAGCTTCCTGGCTGCTACGACATGTGGACAGTCATCGCCCCAGTGCGTAAGGAGGAGGTAGGTGCGAGCCCGCTGCAGGGATGCTCTGGGATGGGACCGGCACTGCCTTCTTGTGGACTGGGGGGGCCCAGGTCGCATCTGCATGCCTGCCCTCACTGGACTGTGGCTCCCAGCCTGTTCCCCTTTGGCCCTGACAGGAGGACAATCCCAAGGGGGAGGTCACAGAGCAGGAACCCAGAAGCCCTGAAGCAGACGATGACGGCCGTAGACATGGATTCCTGATTCTGAGCCGGGAAGACTCAACCATGGTGAGGGGCAGGGCCTGGGACCTGGGGCTGGGGCCCCCTTCGTGGGGTGCCTCCCTCACAGCTGTTGCCCGCAGATTCTGCAGACGGGGCAGGAGATCATGGAGCTGGACACCAGTGGCTTTGCCACGCAGGGCCCCACGGTCTTTGCTGGGAACATCGGGGACAACCGCTACATTGTCCAAGTGTCACCGCTGGGCATCCGCCTGCTAGAAGGAGGTAGGTGGGTGGGGATGGTGGGGGATGGGGCAGGGGGTGAGCCCTGGGGAGGCGCGTGCTGACTGCCCCATGTCCACAGTGAATCAGCTGCACTTCATCCCCGTGGACCTGGGCGCCCCCATCGTGCAGTGCGCCGTGGCCGACCCCTATGTGGTCATCATGAGTGCCGAGGGCCACGTCACCATGTTCCTGCTGAAAAGTGACTCCTACGGTGGCCGCCACCACCGCCTGGCGCTGCACAAGCCTCCGCTGCACCATGTAGGCCCCTCATTCCCGGCGTCCGCCCATCCCCGCCCCCTGTCCACCGCTGAGCCCACCCCTCTCTCCACAGCAGTCCAAGGTCATCACGCTGTGCCTGTACCGAGACCTCAGCGGCATGTTCACCACTGAGAGCCGCCTGGGCGGGGCCCGTGACGAGCTGGGAGGCCGCATCGGCTCGGAGGCCGAGGGCCTGGGCTCGGAGACTAGGTGCGTGGGGGCCGGGGGCACAGGTAGGGCTTGGGTCCCTGTGGCTGGCAGGCTGCCTGTGACCCTCTGCTGGCCCCCAGCCCCACCGTAGATGACGAGGAGGAGATGCTGTATGGGGATTCAGGCTCCCTCTTCAGCCCCAGCAAGGAGGAGGCCCGAAGAAGCAGCCAACCCCCTGCTGACCGGGACCCTGCACCCTTCCGGGCAGAGCCCACCCACTGGTGCCTGCTGGTGCGGGAGAATGGCACCATGGAGGTAGGTGGTGCCCTGCGCTGTGGCCCAGCCGGCTCCGCCCGCCTGCCTCCACTGACTGCTGCCCACCCCGCAGATCTACCAGCTCCCCGACTGGCGGCTGGTGTTCCTGGTGAAGAACTTCCCCGTGGGGCAGCGGGTCCTCGTGGACAGCTCCTTTGGACAGCCCACTACACAGGGCGAGGCCCGCAGGGAGGAGGCCACGCGCCAGGGGGAGCTGCCCCTCGTCAAGGAGGTGCTGCTGGTGGCACTGGGCAGCCGCCAGAGCAGGCCCTACCTGCTGGTGAGAACGCCTGACCTGGCCTCCCCTTCCCGTCTTCCCCACGGCCCCGCCCCTTCCCATGGCTCCGCCCCATCTCCCCCACGGCCCCGCCTCACCCTGCCAGGTGCATGTGGACCAGGAGCTGCTCATCTACGAGGCCTTTCCCCACGACTCTCAGCTCGGCCAGGGCAATCTCAAAGTCCGCTTTAAGAAGGTGCCAGTGGCTGGACTGCAGGGGCGTGGGGTGGGTGCAGCACAAGGGATGGGTTTCAGACCGGGAGCCCCTGGAGGACCTGCATGGTTCCCCCCCAGGTCCCTCACAATATCAACTTCCGTGAGAAGAAGCCAAAGCCATCCAAGAAGAAAGCAGAAGGTGGCGGCACGGAGGAGGGGGCTGGGGCCCGGGGCCGCGTGGCGCGTTTCCGCTACTTCGAGGATATTTATGGCTACTCAGGGGTAGGCCAGCACCTTTGCAGGGGACTATGGTAGAAGGGAGATGTGGCCTTATCCACAGCATCCTGATAGTGCCTGCCCCTAGGTGTTCATCTGCGGCCCCTCCCCTCACTGGCTGCTGGTGACTGGCCGAGGGGCTCTGCGGCTGCACCCCATGGCCATCGATGGCCCTGTCGACTCTTTCGCTCCATTCCACAATGTCAACTGTCCCCGCGGCTTCCTGTACTTCAACAGACAGGTGGGGCCTGGCCGGTTCCCAGCAGCACTGGCCGATGCTGCCCCAGCTGGTGGCTGAGGGGGAGGGAACAGAAGGGACCATTGGCTCCAACCTGAGGACCAGGAAGAGTGTCCAGAGGGCGATGGGGTTGAGGCTGAGGAGGTGGAACCTGGGGCTTGGTGCGCCAAAGGTCTGGAAAGGGGTAGTTCGAGTTGGGGCTGCAGCCCCTGGGGTCCCCGCCACTGCTCTGCTGGCTAGCTGGGCAAGCCTCACAGGGCCCGGCCTCTGCAGTTCTCAGGAGAGCTGACTTGAGCACTAGCTCTGCCCCTTGGCTCTTCTGTGACTTTGGGAGGGTGCACATGCCTTCTGATCCTGGTTCCCCATTTAAGCCACCACAACACTCCAGGTCGCTTGAGGCCCTGACTGGGATGCGGTGAGTGCTTCCCGGGCACCTGAGGACTCAGGACTGTCCGTGAAAGAGGGCAGCCCTGGCTCCCTCTGCCTGCTTTTCAGTCCCCAGCATGGCAGTCTGTGGACTCTTTGTCTGCAGACTCCAGTGCCCTCCTGGCCTAGCTTTCCCCTCCCCTGTGGCCAACATCCCTAGCCCTAGCTGAGCCTGGGAAAATGGACAGGAGCCCCAGAGGCTGAGCGGCAGCCCATTCCAGGACCTTGCCTGGACACAGCTGCCCCTCACGCACCCCTGCTCCCGAAGAGCTGAAGGCAACATCCCAGGGCTCTTGGCGGCCTGGGCCTGCCTGCCCCTGCCCTTGGCTAGCCCTGGATCCCCTGACCCTGTGCCTCCACCCCAGGGCGAGCTGAGGATCAGTGTCCTGCCTGCCTATCTGTCCTATGATGCCCCATGGCCTGTCAGGAAGATCCCGCTGCGCTGCACGGCCCACTATGTGGCTTACCATGTGGAGTCCAAGGTCTGCCCCCCACCCCCACCCCCACCCCCACCCCACCAGGGACCTTCTGGGCCTGACCACTGGTGTGTGACCCCCCCCCCACTAACCCACAGGTGTATGCGGTAGCCACCAGCACCAACACACCGTGTGCCCGCATCCCACGCATGACTGGCGAGGAGAAGGAGTTTGAGACCATCGAGAGAGGTGGTGACGCCCACACCATGCTCCCCAATCCTCAGCCCCATCTTGGGGAAGCCCCACCCTGATTGTCACCCTTGGTGCTCACAGATGAGCGGTACATCCACCCCCAGCAGGAGGCTTTCTCCATCCAGCTCATCTCCCCAGTCAGCTGGGAGGCTATTCCCAATGCCAGGTGAGGCTGGGCTGGGGTGGGGGCTGCCCAAGGACCCCGGGGCAGCATCCTGAGGCCCCCGGCCCCTACAGGATCGAGCTGCAGGAGTGGGAGCATGTGACCTGCATGAAGACAGTGTCGCTGCGCAGCGAGGAGACTGTGTCGGGCCTCAAAGGCTACGTGGCCGCGGGGACCTGCCTCATGCAGGGGGAGGAGGTCACGTGCCGAGGGCGGGTAAGGGGCCAGTGGGTGGGGGCGGGAGCAGGCAGCCCCTGGCAGGCCCTATGCAATCCTTACAGCCATCCCCATGCCCTCCAGATCTTGATCATGGATGTGATTGAGGTGGTGCCTGAGCCTGGCCAGCCCTTGACCAAGAACAAGTTCAAAGTCCTTTACGAGAAGGAGCAGAAGGGGCCTGTGACTGCCCTTTGCCACTGCAACGGCCACCTGGTGTCGGCCATCGGCCAGAAGGTGTGCCAGTCCCACCTGGCATGTGCCCCCCCGCCTCATGCCCACCTGGCTCAGCATCTGCCCCCGCTCAGCCTTCCCTCCACCCCCAGATTTTCCTGTGGAGCCTGCGGGCCAGTGAGCTGACAGGCATGGCCTTCATCGACACGCAGCTGTACATCCACCAGATGATCAGTGTCAAGAACTTCATCCTGGCAGCCGACGTCATGAAGAGCATTTCGCTGCTGCGCTACCAGGAGGAGAGCAAGACACTGAGCCTGGTGTCGCGGGTACGCCTGTGGCTGCGGTGCCCGTGTCTGGGTGGGTACCCACCCAAGGCACCTCTGACACCCCTTCCCGCCCCCAGGATGCCAAGCCCCTGGAGGTGTACAGCGTGGACTTCATGGTGGATAATGCCCAGCTGGGTTTTCTGGGTATGTGGGCAGGGCCCTGGGGAGCTGAGGCTCTGGGGGTGGCCGGGGCTGACCCTGGGCCTCTGCTCCCCAGTGTCTGACCGCGACCGCAACCTCATGGTGTACATGTACCTGCCCGAAGGTGAGTGCGTCCTCCACCCCCTCTGCCTGGGCTGGGTCTGGCCTGATAGTGACCCAAGGCCTTTCTGGTCCAGCCAAGGAGAGTTTTGGGGGCATGCGCCTGCTGCGCAGGGCGGACTTCCACGTGGGTGCCCACGTGAACACGTTCTGGAGGACGCCCTGCCGGGGGGCCACCGAAGGGCTCAGCAAAAAGTCGGTCGTGTGGGAGAATAAGCACATCACGTGGTTTGGTGAGTGTGGGGGGCAGGTGTGTCTGGGTGGGGGGCCCTAGGGTTGGCCTGGCTCACACCGAAACCCTCCCCACCGCCAGCCACCCTGGACGGTGGCATCGGGCTGCTGCTGCCCATGCAGGAGAAGACCTACCGGCGGCTGCTGATGCTGCAGAATGCGCTGACCACCATGCTTCCGCACCACGCCGGCCTCAACCCCCGTGCCTTCCGGTGAGCCCCGGCCCCGCCCCTGTGCAGCGCCCCCTCCACCCCAGCCTGCCCTGACACCCCTGCCTGCACGCCCCAGGATGCTGCACGTGGACCGCCGCACCCTCCAGAATGCTGTGCGCAACGTGCTGGATGGCGAGCTGCTCAACCGCTATCTGTACCTGAGCACCATGGAGCGCAGCGAGCTGGCGAAGAAGATCGGCACCACGCCCGACATAGTGAGTGCACGCCCCAGGTCTGCGCCCGCCCCTCCGTGCGGGTCCCCACCCACCCATCCACCCGTCTGTCCCCTGCAGATCCTGGACGACTTGCTGGAGACGGACCGCGTCACCGCCCACTTCTAGCCCCGTGGATGCCGTTGCCACCAGCACCACCGCACTACCTCCCACCCCCACTTTTGTACAAAACACAAGGAAAAACATTTTTGTTTGAGAGGAGTGTGTGGTCATTACACGGCCTCCTGGCCCAGCTGCGGTCACAGCCCCCAACGCGAGTGCCCGCGAGGCTCGAGGCGTCCACACCTCCAGCCCCGCCACCTCTGTCGGCTCAAGGCGTAAAGGGCCCCGCAGGCCCCAGGCGGCTGCCGTGGTCGTCGGGCCATGCACCCTAGGTCTCCAGGTACTGGTAAAGCTCTTCCGCTGGGGGCACGAGGCTGAGGTGCACCAGAGCACGAGCCAGGAGGGCAGTCAGCCGCATGGCCAAGGTCTCCAGCCTGTGCGGGTCAGGTCACAGGTCAGTGGGGAGGTGGATCACAGGTGGGTGGGAAGCAGGCCCCTGCCATCCACCTGCCCCACAGCAGCTCACCTGAGCGCCACTTCAAACTTGAGCATCTCCCAGACAACCTTGGCATGGCGCAGGAGGCTGGTGCCGTAGACACCCCGGTACGTGGCGCCCACCAGGCGGCTCCAGCCGCGGACGGCCCTGCACACACCCGCATTAGCGCCGCGTCAGCCCCAACCAGCCCCACCACGGGCGCCTGCTCGGGCCACCGACCTCTTAGCCATAAGGAAGTAGCGGTCCACGGGGGCGCCGAGGGCCACGTTGATAGCGCGCACGGTGTTGATGTTGCGCAGTACTAGCAGCATGGGTCGCGGCAGCGCCCTGAGCACCGCCATGATGGCCTCGAAGTGCTCGCGAGCCATGTCCACCATGTAGGCTGCCTCCTCGCGGCTCAGGAGGTGTGAGCCCCACAGCTGCCCCAGGCGCACGGGGCGCTGCATAAGCATCTCGGAGAACAGGAGGTAGTCTGGGGAGGGAGGAGGCTCTGAGCTGGGCTCCGCGCCGCCCGCCTCCCTTCTGTGGTGCCCCGGCCACCCCCGCACGCCCTCACCTTGCACCCCCAGTGCGGCTGCGTGCGCCCTCATGGCGGCGTCGTCCCGCAGGATGATGGCCCGCCACAGCTGGCACAGGGCTGCGCGGTCCCTGGGTGTGGATGGGCCCGCAGCCATGAGCCCCCTGTGGCAGGAGAGGCTTGCCCTGCCCCACGCCCACCCACCCGCGCTCACTTCTCCTCCAGGAACTGGTAGAGCCCATGGTCCAGCAGCACCAGCTCCGCTGTCCCGTCCGGGCCTTTCCGCACCAGAACTAGGGATACAGCCTCTTAGGTCGCGCCGCGCCCACCCCAAGACCCCCCAGCCCCAGGAAAACTTCCTACCGTTGCCAGGGTGTGGGTCCGAGTGGATGAAGCCCGTGTAAAATATCTGCTCAGCAAAGGCCTTGATGAGCTTTTCTGCTATCTGGGGAGAGGAAAGACCTTGCAGTGGACGTAGCACCCGCCCGCCCTGACCCGCCCCGCCCCCGCACTCACGTCCTTCACTGGCAGTCCCTGGCTCTTGATGGCCTCCACATCGTTGACCTTGCAGCCGGCGCAGAAGTCGGCGGTGAGCACGCGCTGGGGAGAGCAAGAGGCTGGGCTCAGCAGGCCCGGCGCTGTGCCCACCCCAAGGGCCTGGCCCAGCCCACCTTGCTGGACTTGTCCCAGTGCACGCGGGGCACCACGATGTAGGGGAAGTGCGCCAGCTCCTGCGCACAGCGCTCCGCGTTGCGGCCCTCATTCTCGAAGTCCAGCTCCTGGGCCAGGGTCCCCTTCAGGTCCTGGGGGCCAGATGGTGGTTGAGGACCAGCTCTGCCTACGTGCTTGCTCCTGCTGGTCGGGGAAGGGGTGGGGCGGTACCTGGAGGACCCAGCTGAAGCCAAAGCTGGGGTGCATGACCTCAATGAGCCGCAGCAGGAGCTCCAGGGTGTGGATGTCCCCGTCAAAGCGGTCCCGCAGGTCGATGTACTGCACCTGCACCAGGCGAGGGCATGGTGAGGACATGGGGTCCCCTGTGCACTCCGAGTCCACTGCTGAACAAGGTGGCCCCCGCATACCTTCACAGCCACGCTGGTGCCATCGTGCAGCTTGGCTCTGTGCACCTGTGCCAGGCTGGCGGCAGCAATTGGCTGGTAGTCAAACTCCTGGAAGAGCTCATGGGGCAGGGCCTGGAAGTCCTCGAGAAACAACTCATCCACCTGGAAGGACAGGTGCTCAGAGCAGCCGGGGCCACTGCCGGAGCCCACCTCCCTCTGCCTGAGCGTAGCACTCACCTCCTGGAAGCCCCGTTTGAGGGCCCTGTCCTCCAGCACACGCAGGGTCTGGGTGTACTCGGGGGGAAGCAGGTGGTTGAAGGAGCACAGCCCCTGGCCCAGCTTCACGTAGAGGCCCCCGTTGCTGATGGCCCCTGCCACCAGGGCGTCAGCCGCCCTCTGGTGACACGCAGACATCACCTCCAAGTAGCCCGGGCTGTTCTGACCACAGGCATGGGGAGAACACATGGGGACAGGTGGCTGCCTCCTCAGTCCCACCCAGCCCACCACCTCATGCCCACCACCATGTGCCCAGGGCACCGGGACAAACCTCTTCCACTCCTCGAAGGACAACATTGGTGCACCACCAGTAGTCCAGGGAGATCTGCAGGCCGACCTTCAGAGACCTGCGGGTAGAGGTGGCCTCAGTCTCCAGGGGGACAGGCTCAGGGCCCCAGTGCTTGGTCCTCTTGTCAGAGTCCTCATGGTCTAGCCTCACTCCGGCCAGCCCTTCATGTCCCCAGGGTGAGGCCAAGCCAGGGTCCAGCCTATAGCCCCACAGGCCCGTGTGAGCACAGTGGGGACTGCTGAGCTCATGGAGTGTCCTGTGGCCCTGCAGGTCAGTCTCAGCTCAAGATCAGTAGAACAGGGCCAGGTGCGGTGGCTCATGTCTAGTATCCCATCACACTGGGAGGCTGTGGTGGGAGAACTGAGCTCAGGAGTTTGAGACCAGCCTGGGCAACATGTTGAAACCCCGTCTCTACCAAAAATACAAAAAATTAGGCAGGCGTGGTGGTGCACACCTGTGGTCCCAGCTCCTCAGGAGGCTGAGGCAGGAGGATTGTTTGAGCCCATGAGGCGGAGGTTGCAGTAAGCTGAAATTGCACCACTACACCCCAGCCTGGGCGACAGAGCAAGACTCCGTCCAAAAAAGATCTGCAGTCAGGCGCAGTGGCTCACGCCTGTAATCCCAGCACTTTGGGAGGCCGAGGTGAGCGGATCACCAGAGGCCAGGAGTTCAAGACCAGCCTGGCTAACATGGTGAAACCCCGTTTCTACTAAAAATACTAAAAATTAGCCGGGTGTAGTGGCGCACACCTGTAATCCCAGCTACTCGGGAGGCCAAGGCAGGAGTCACTTGAACCTGGGAGGTGGAGGTTGCAGTGAGCCCAGGTCGCACCACTGCACTCCAGCTTGGGCAACAAGAGCGAAACTCGGTCTCAAAAAAAAAAAAAAAAAAAGAGGCTGGGCGTGGTGGCTCACACCTGTAATTCTAGCACTTTGGGAGGCCAAGGCGGGCAGATCACAAAGTCAAGAGATTGAGACCATCCTGACCAACATGGTGAAACCCCGTCTCTACTAAAAATACAAAAACTAACTGGGCATGGTGGTGCGTGCCTGTAGTGCCAGCTACTCGGGAGGCTGAGGCAGGAGAATCACTTGCAGCCAGGAGGTGGAGGTTGCGGTGAGCTGAAATCGCACCACCACACTCCAGCCTGGCAACAGAGCGAGACTCAAAAACCAAAAAAAGATGTGCAGAATGGGCAGCCTGTGTCCATGCCACCCTCACTCCCTGCCACCCTCAAGGGTGAGATGGGGTAGGGGACAGTGTGGATGGTGGTGTCCCCTGGAGAGATGGGGTTCTAAGGCCGTCTGTGAACGGAAAGGATGGCGGCAAGGGGGCAGGGCTGAGGCAGCAGAGGTCACAGGAGGGTCAAGGTCACCTGCAGACTGAGGTCCGCTAAGAGAGGAGGACACCAGGAAGGTGGGTCTCCAAGGCCTGGGGAGGCAAGGTCTGCAGGGAAGAGAGCCCAGTTAAGGCAGGAAGTGGGGGACATGCTGGGTGTCTGTTGAGCAGGTACTGGGCTCCTGGGGGAGATTTAGGCAAGAGGATGGGATGCTGGGGTGGAGGGGTGTCCCCAGGCCTAGCCCCAGTTAGGAGGACATCAGGGTGGGGGCCCTGGGGGAACTCTGGGGACCAGCTGGGCAGCCCTGGAATGAGGCGCCAGGCAGCGAGCAGACCACACCCAGGTGCACAGGGAGAGGCTGAGGTCAGAGTGGCTTCTCGAAGGCTGGCCATGGCCAGAGGCCCGTCCCTGCGTTCTGCGAAGCTCGCGTCCCTGCCTGGGGACAGGGCCCACCGTCATTCCTGATGCGCAGCGCTGGCTGCCCAGGTGGGCTCTGTGTCGCCCATCACTCCAGGGAGACCCCCCACTCAGGCCCCATTCTGGGCCCCCGTAAAGAGCAGAGCGCCTGGAGTGTGCTGGGCGGGTCGGGCCAGGGTTTCTTTCTCTTTTTTTTTTGAGACGGAGTCTCGCTCTGTGGCCCAGGCTAGAGTGAGTGGCCGGATCTCGGCTCACTGCAAGCTCCGCCTCCCAGGTTCCCGCCATTCTCCTGCCTCAGCCTCCAGAGCAGCTGGGACTACAGGCGCCGCCGCCACGCCCGGCTAATTTTTGTATTTTTAGTAGAGACGGGGTTTCACCGTGATAGTCAGGATGGTCTCGATCTCCTGCCCTTGTGATCCGCCTGTCTCGGCCTCCCAAAGTGCTGGCAGGCCAGAGTTTCTTTTGGAGATGGAGTTGCACTTGTTGCCTAGGCTGGAGTGCTATGGCATGATCTCAGCCGACCACAACCTCC
Source organism: Trachypithecus francoisi (assembly GCF_009764315.1). Classification (NCBI taxonomy): domain Eukaryota; kingdom Metazoa; phylum Chordata; class Mammalia; order Primates; family Cercopithecidae; genus Trachypithecus; species Trachypithecus francoisi. The sequence continues at coordinate 99,575,967 of NW_022681472.1, read as the reverse complement.
GCCTCCTGGGTTCAAGTGATTCTCCTGCCTCAGCCTCTCAACTAGCTGAGATTACAAGCATGTGTCTCCATGCCCAGCTAATTTTGTATTTTCAGTAGAGATGGGGTTCTCCATGTTGGTCAGGCTGGTCGCGAACTCCTGACTTCAAGTGATCCGCCTGCCTTGGCCTCCCAAAGTGTTGCGATTACAGGTGTGAGCCACCGCACCGGGCTGAATTGAGCCAGAGTTTCTAAATGTGCTCTGGGACTCAAAGGCTACTCGGTGGGCAGTGCTGGCTTTGGACCAGAGTGCATCAGCTTTAGACCCCAAGACCCTCGTCGAGACCCAGGTGTGTGAGAGAAACCTAACTGCCTGTGGCAGGCATAGGACTTGCTTGCAATGGTCAGTGACTGACGATGGGGAAGGCAGGGCCTAACAGCCACCTCGTTTCTGTGGCTGGCACTGAGCTGCCTCAGAAACACTGAAGAAATGAACAGGTGATGGAGCTACCAGCAGACGTTCCATGGCATTTGCCCGAGAAGGCACAGGGAGAGGCCGAGCCCAGCTGCCCTTTCTGCAAACCAGCCTGCCTGTCCTGACAAGCTGCCCCATCTACCCCTACCTGTATGCACGAGCACAAGACCCCAGCAGCACCCTGCGTTCCACAATCAATGCCTGTGTGCATGTGAGCCAATACAACGATTTCTATCACCTAGAGCTGAGTCTGTTGATACAGCAAGCAGTTTTGACACAGAGTCAAGAAAAGTTATATCAAAAATGGTTAGGCTGGGCACAGTGGCTGACACCGGTAATCCCAGCACTTTGGGGAGGCCAAGGTGGGTGGATCACCTGAGGTCAACATGGTGAAACCCCGTCTCTACTACAATTACAAATATTAGCTGGGTGTGGTGGTGCACACCTGTAGTCCCAACTACCTGGGAGGGGCTGAGGCACAAGAATCGCTTGAACTTGGAAGGCAGAGATTGCAGTTGCAGTAGCCAAACGCAGTGGCTCACTCCTGTAATCCCAGCACTTTGGGAGGCCAAGGTGGGCAGATCAGCTGCAGTCAGGAATTTGAGACCAGCCTGGCCAGCATGACAAAACCCCGTCTCTACTAAAACTATAAAAATTAGCAGGATGTGGTGGCACATGCCTGTAATCCCAGCTACTCGGGAGGCTGAGGTGAGAGAATCACTTGAACCCAGGAGGTGGAAGTTGCAGTGAGCCAAGATTGTGCCACTGCACTCCAGCCTGCGCAACAGAGCGAGACTGTCTCAAAAATAATAATGATGATGATGATAATAATAATAATAATAAAAGGTTCAAATCCTTTTACCCTTGAGGTACTTAATAATAAAAGGTTCAAATCCTTTTACCCTTGAGGTACTTAAGAGGCCATGTGAAGCTGTGGACTGCAGAGGGAGACACCCCGAGGGCAGGGCAGGTGCGCCTCGTTTTAGGTCACATTTGTACACTGAAGGGAACGTGAGCTGACACAGAAGCCAATGTGTGTGGATAACATTCTTGGAGAGCTTCTACCTTGGTGCGGGTCTAAGGGGAGCTTTCTACCTTTCTAACTTTCCTACTATTAACATTTGTTATAGTAAACACAACACTTTTGTAACAAAAGTTAAAGATGTGGAAAAGTCCCATAGACTTGTGCTTGGGGGAGAAGGGATTTAATTTTTTTTTTTTCTTGAGATGGAGTCTCGCTCTGTCGCCCAGGCTGGAGTGCAGTGGTGCGATCTCGGCTCACTGCAAATTCTGCCCCGGGGCTAACACCATTCTCTGGCCTCAGCCTTCCAAGTAGCTGGGACTACAGGTGCCCACCACCACACCCGGCTAATTTTTTGTATTTTTAGTAGAGACGGGGTTTAACTGTGTTCATCAGGATTGTCTCGATCTCCTGACCTGGTGATCCACCCGCCTCATCCTCCCAAAGTGCTGGGATTACAGGCGTGAGCCACCCAGCATTGCCTCACAGAGCATTTTCTTTTTCTTTTTTTTTTGGAGAAGGAGTCTCACTCTGTCACCCAGGCTGGAGTGCAGTGGCCGGATCTCAGCTCACTGCAAGCTCTGCCTCCCGGGTTTACGCCATTCTCCTGCCTCAGCCTCCCAAATAGCTGGGACTACAGGTGCCGCCACCGCGCCCGGCTAGTTTTTTGGTATTTTTTTTTTAGTAGAGACGGGGTTTCACCGTGTTAGCCAGGATGGTCTCGATCTCCTGACCTCGTGATCCGCCCATCTCGGCCTCCCAAAGTGCTGGGATTACAGGCTTGAGCCCTGCGCCCGGCCAACACGGAGCATTTTCAACATTGCTGTATGTTTGAAGTTTTTCACAATAAAATGTTGGAGGCCGGGTGTGGTGGCTCACACCTATAATTCCAGCACTTTGGGAGGCTGAGGTGGGCGGATCACCTGAGGTCAGGAGTTCAAGACCAGCCTGACCAACATAGAGAAACCCACCTCTACTAAAAAATACAAAATTAGCCAGGCGTGGTAGAGCGTGCCTGTAATCCCCAGCTACTCAGGAGGCTGAGGCAGGAGAATTGCTTGAATCTGGGAGGCAGAGGTTGCAATGAGCCGAGATCGCGCCATTGCACTCCAGCCTGAGCAACAAGAGTGAAACTCCGTCTCAAAAAAAAAGTATCAGTGAGTGCTAAACTGCTGGAAGGAGGCCAGGTGCGGTGGCTCACGCCTATAATCCCAGCACTCTGGGAGGCTGAGACAGATGGATCACTTGAGGTCGGGAGTTCAAGACCAGCTTGGCCAACACGGAGAAACCCCGTCTCTACTAAAAATTTAAAAAAAATTAGCCGGGCGTGGTGGCAGATGTCTGTAATCCAAGATACTCGGGAGACTGGGGCTGGGAGAATTATTTGAACCCAGGAGGCAGAGGCTGCAGTGAGTCGAGATGTCGCCACTGTACTCCAGCCTGAGCAACAGAGCAAGACTCCGTCTCAATAAAGAAAGAAAGAAACAAACTGCTGGGTGGAGGAGCAGTGAGAACAGACATATCATCTCAACTGCCTCCATAGGGCTAATGACAAGGGAATCAAAAGGGGAAACTGAAATCGCGTGCCCCCGGCAGGACAGAAGCAGAGCAGTGTCACTCCTGTGTGACTCCTGCCCAAACGGGTGACTGAGTATGAACAGGAGCAAACATCAGACAAACTCACACTGAGAAACAGGAAGCAGTGAAATGTTTCTGAAAAAGATGAGATGGGGAGTATTGTAGGCATGGTGGCCATGCGTGAGCACATGGGCGTGGCTGTGTTCCCATAACGCTTTATGTACACATCAGACAGCTGCCACACGGGGCCCCTGCAGTTGACCCAGGGACTCTTGTTGTACAATAATTACAAGCCTGTAATCGTCAAAGGTGTCCAATCATGTAGGACGTACCTAAAGAGAGGTCTGACCTTTGTCCCTTCTTCAGTCCTTGGAATTTCCTGAGTGATAAGGAGTGCCTCTGTTTTCCATGGTGGCCCTGAGGGTTTATGCTAAGGAGGGACTCCAGGCGAAGACCCACCACTTTGGGGCCTATGGGGATGGGAGTGGGAGGGCTGGGGCTGGAAACTGAGTTCCTGGGATTTTCTGAGAAACTGGAGATTTTCAATCAATCCTGCCCAAGTATTAATACCCCAATGAAAACTCCAGGCATGGCCCATGTGGAGGCTCACGCCTGTCATCCCAGCACTTCGGGAGTCCGAGGCGGGTGGATCACTTGAGGTCAGCAGTTCAAGACTAGCCTGGCCAACATGGTGAGACCCTATCGCTACTGAAAATACAAAAATTACCCGGGCATGGTGGTGGGCACCTGTAATCCCAGCTACTCAGGAGACTGAGGCAGTAGAACTGCTTGAACCCGGGAAGTGGAGGTTGCAGTGAGCCGAGATTGCACCACTGCACTCCAGCCTGGGCAGCAAGAGCAAAACTCCGTCTCAAAAAATAAAAAAAAAAAAAAATAGTAAGTTAAATAAAAAATTAAAAATAGGCCGGGCGCGGTGGCTCAAGCCTGTAATCCCAGCACTTTGGGAGGCCGAGACGGGTGGATCACGAGGTCAGGAGATCGAGACCATCCTGGCTAACACGGTGAAACCCCGTCTCTACTAAAAAATACAAAAAACTAGCCAGGCGAGGTAGCGGGCGCCTGTAGTCCCAGCTACTCGGGAGGCTGAGGCAGGAGAATGGCGGGAACCCGGGAGGCGGAGCTTGCAGTGAGCTGAGATCCGGCCACTGCACTCCAGCCTGGGCGACAGAGCGAGACTCCGTCTCAAAAAAAAAAAAAAAAACAATTAAAAATAAAAAAAATAAGTTAAATTTAGGTCAGGTATGGTAGCTCACACCTGTAATCCCACCCCTTTGGGAGGCTGAGGCAAATAGATCACCGGAACTCAGGAGTTCGGGACCAGCCTGGGCATCATGGCAAAACCCCATCTCTACTAAAAATGCAAAAAATTAGCCGGGCGTGGTGGCACACACCTGTAGTCCCAGCTACTCGGGAGGCCAAGGCATGAGAACTGCTTGAACCTGGGATATGGAGGTTGCAGTGCCCAGCTATCCACAAGCTTCCACTCACTGCTGGAGGAAATTTCTGTGACGCTTCTGGTGAAGTCCCCGAAGGCACCAGAAGCCAAGGCACTTGCTGCGAAACTGACCTAGGCCTGGCAGATGCTCAGAGGCGGTCAGAACAGGACCATACCCTCCCTGCCTCCTTCCCACTCTGCCACTCCGTTCAAAGGGGCTTTGGGCTAACAGGTTTCTCTCAAAGCCGAGAGCTGGCTCCACGAGACTCAGGCTAGGCAGGGCTTTGTGGCTGCAGGAATTCTAGGATCTGACCAAAAGCAGGAATGCCCGCCCAAGGGTTCCAATAGAATGTGTCCCCACCCTCCCCCTGAGTTCTGCACTGTAAGGTAAAGGAGAAAGAAAGGGCCCTGACAGCAATAACCCAATTTTGCCCATCTTCAGGGGCAGAGACAGAGGCAGCCTCCTCTCCCAGGCCCAAACCTTGGAATAGGGCGAGAAGAGAAGGAAGGCCGGGCAGCTGCTTCTCTGCCAGCCTAGAAGCCTGAGGGAGAAGGCACCAGCCCAGGGCTGCAGCCCCTCCCCACTCACACCAAGGCTGATCTGGGGAAGGGCCTGTGGCAGCTGCATCCAGTGTGGAGGATCCTGGTCTACACCCCACCCCACAGGCCCAGCAAGGCTCACTGTCCCTTCAGCCAGTACCTTCCCATGTAGGAAAGGATGCCTGAAAGGCATCTGTAGAATCCTCAGCAAAGCCCTGCAGCCCTCCCAGCCCCACCCCCCATGCCTGTGAGGGTATCTGGAGCAGGCACTCCAGCACGGCGCACCCCCCGCCCACCACGCTGCACCACCCCCCGCCACACCACACCCCCCGCCAACCGCTGCTGGGCCCTCCTACCTGCCAAAGCGCCCCATGCCATCCACCACGAGCCGCATCCTCCTCTTCTCCCGTGCCTCTGCCATGGCATAGCGGGCTCCAAGGAGCAGGGGCACCCCAATGACTGCGGTAGACAGCACCTTCTTCCACAGGGGTGTGGGGCTCGAGAACCTGAGGGGAGACAACACAGCCTGGAGGCGCCACTCCCCACATTCAGCTGGCTCTGATCTCTGCCCTCCCGCCTCCCCGAGCACCACCTCTCACTCCTGTGTGCACAGCCATTCTGACGGTGTGGTCAGCAGAGAACACCACTGCATCAGTGTCCCCTTCCCTGAGCCCCTGCACCAGATACCCCTGCCCCAAAGCCTGGCACCAGATGGCCATAAGGGGCAGGTCTCATTTGGGTCTGTCCGGAGACCCAGCCAATGGGGCCGTGGGACGTGGAAATGCCTCCTCAGGTAAAGGGAACAACTCAATGGCAGGTCCGTGCTCCTCATGGACCGGGGCCACCTACACTGTGGAGATTCACCACCACTGTCCACCTTGCAGGGTTCAACCGGATGGTCATCAGCACAGCAGAGACAGAGAAGATGTGAGGTCAGCACGTGCAGAGTCACGTGACAGTACAGAGCAAGGAAAAGAGCTTCACCCATGCTGAACATAGTAGAATCCCCCACACGCTGTATACAGCAGGAGCCCAATACTTGCTGAATACAGCAGGAGCCCAGTACTTGCCAAATATAGCAGAAGCCTGATAGAGCAGGAGCTCTACGCATGCTGAACACAGTAGGAGCTCCATATATGCTAAAGGCAGCAGGAAACCCCTAATGCTGAGTGCGGCAGGCGCCTGAGCACCCATCTGTTTCTACACCCGGCCGCAGGCGCCTGAGCACCCATCTGTTTCTACACCCGGCCGCAGGCGCCGGAGCACCCATCTGTTTCTACACCCGGCCGCAGGCGCCTGAGCACCCATCTGTTTCTACACCCGGCCGCAGGCGCCTGAGCACCCATCTGTTTCTACACCCGGCCGCAGGCGCCTGAGCACCCATCTGTTTCTACACCCGGCCGCAGGCGCCTGAGCACCCATCTGTTTCTACACCCGGCCGCAGGCGCCTGAGCACTCATCTGTTTCTACACCCGCCGCAGGTGCCTGAGCACTCATCTGTTTCTACACCCGCCGCAGGTGCCTGAGCACTCATCTGTTTCTACACCCGGCCGCAGGTGCCTGAGCACCCATCTGTTTCTACACCCGGCCGCAGGTGCCTGAGCACTCATCTGTTTCTACACCCGGCCGCAGGCGCCTGAGCACCCATCTGTTTCTACACCCGGCCGCAGGCGCCTGAGCACCCATCTGTTTCTACACCCGGCCGCAGGCGCCTGAGCACCCATCTGTTTCTACACCGGCCGCAGGTGCCTGAGCACCCATCTGTTTCTACACCCGGCCGCAGGTGCCTGAGCACTCATCTGTTTCTACACCCGGCCGCAGGTGCCTGAGCACTCATCTGTTTCTACACCCGGCCGCAGGTGCCTGAGCACTCATCTGTTTCTACACCCGGCCGCAGGTGCCTGAGCACCCATCTGTTTCTACACCCGGCCGCAGGTGCCTGAGCACGCATCTGTTTCTACACCCGGCCACAGGTGCCTGAACACTCATCTGTTTCTACACCCGGCCGCAGGCGCCTGAACACTCATCTTTTTCTGCATCCAGCCACATCTGTCCTGGGGATACACGTTCTCCTACTGCAGAGCTCTCGGGAGAAAGAGACCCCTGCCAGGTTCACCGAGCCAGTGGCACTCAGGCAGCTCACCCTGCCTACCCTGCCTGGCCGCGTCTACCCTCCACAGCCTTCCTGCCTTGCTACCGCCCATCTGCCCACTGTGGTCCAGACTTGCTGGCCTCACCACCTTGTCTGGCCTTTCCTTCTGCTCAGAACCCTCCCTCCACATCTCTTCTTGCTGCTCTTGCTCTTGTGTGACCCCCACCTACAGTCACCCCACCCTCCTCCAGGCTCTGAATGACCCGGTTTGCTCGTCAGAGCAGGCGCTCCATGTGCACCTTCCTGATTCGCTAGCTGTCCGCTCTAAACGCTGTGGTCAGGGCGTGCCCACCCCTGGGCATAGTCCCATGGGTCAGGACCTGGGGGTCTCTAGTCCCCGCACACCGCACTGAGGAGCAAACATATCTTGTCTTGGTTGGGCGTACAGGAGAAGGTCCAGCCTCGGGCCCTCGACCGCCACCTCTGCACGCACACAGACACCATTCATGCCTGCCCGGGTGAGAGGCACGTGCCCGTGGAGGACTCATTACCTTGGAGGAAGGACCCTGACGTTTCTCCTGAAGAATGCAGCAGGGGACGGCCAGGGCTTCTGCCTGCTGTGCAGCAGAGCAGAGTGGAAATGGCAAAGCTGCAACTGCAAAGAGAGGAAATTGTGTGGGATCGAACGAGGCCAGGACACGCCCCTGCCCTCAGCCACTACCAGTGCTTACCCATGCTGGAGTCTGAGTCAGCCTAACCCTAAACCTAATGTATGAGTCCATTCTCACACTGCTCTAAAGAACTACCCAGGCCGGGCTTAGTGGCTCATGCCTTTAATCCCAGCACTTTCGGAGGTCGAGGCAGGTGGATCATCTGAGGCCAGGAGTTTGAGACCAGCCTGATCAACATGGTGAAAACCCATCTCTACTAAAAATACAAAATTAGCTGGGCATGATGGCGCATGTGTGTAATCCCAGCTACTCAGGAGGCTGAGGCAGGAGAATCGCTTGAACCTGGGAGGTGGAGGTTGCAGTGAGGCAAGATTGCGCCACTGCACTCCAGCCTGGGAAACAGAAACTCCACCTCAAAAAAAAGAGAACTATGGCCAGGCGCAGTGGCTCAAGCCTGTAATCCCAGCACTTTGGGAGGCCGAGACGGGCGGATCACGAGGTCAGGAAATCAAGACCAGCCTGGCTAACACGGTGAAACCCCATCTCTACTAAAAAATACAAAAAAAATAGCCGGGTGAGGTGGCGGGCGCCTGTAGTCCCAGCTACTCGGGAGGCTGAGGCAGGAGAATGGTGGGAACCCGGGAGGCAGAGCTTGCAGTGAGCCGAGATCGCGCCACTGCACTCCAGCCTGGGCGACAGACTGAGACTCAGTCTCAAAAAAAAAAAAAAAAGAGAACTACCCAAGACTGGGTAATTTATGAAAAAAACAGGTTTGTTTATTTATTTATTTATTTATTTTTTTGAGACGGAGTCTCACTCTGTCGCCCGGGCTGGAGTGCAGTGGCCGGATCTCAGCTCACTGCAAGCTCCGCCTCCCGGGTTCACGCCATTCTCCTGCCTCAGCCTCCCGAGTAGCTGGGACTACAGGCGCCCGCCACCTCGCCCGGCTAGTTTTTTGTATTTTTTTTTAGTAGAGACGGGGTTTCACAGTGTTAGCCAGGATGGTCTCGATCTCCTGACCTCGTGATCCGCCCATCTCGGCCTCCCAAAGTGCTGGGATTACAGGCTTGAGCCACCGCGCCCAGCCAGGTTTGTTTATTTTTTTAAGATGGAGTCTTGGCCGGGCGCGGTGGCTCAAGCCTGTAATCCCAGCACTTTGGGAGGCCGAGACGGGCGGATCACGAGGTCAGGAGATCGAGACCATCCTGGCTAATACGGTAAAACCCTGTCTCTACTTAAAAATACAAAAAACTAGCCGGGCGACGAGGCGGGCGCCTGTAGTCCCAGCTACTCGGGAGGCTGAGGAACCTTGGTCTCCCAATCACACTTGACCTATGATGAGGTCTTACAACTCCCTCAACCCCAAATTCTCCAACTGAGAGCTCTTCTAACAAGTCAGGGTTTGGGAGGAAAGGACAGTGCATAGCCGCCAGTCATGCCCCCCGGCGCAGACGCTAACATGGTCCTCAACACTGGACCTAGTAAGGAACTGACTTGCCAGCTGGTTTCTGGCCAGAGCTCAGAGCCCTGGAGAAAATTTCAAGGACTCCAAACAACACGAAAGCCAAAGGGAAAAGTCCATGACCTCCTGTCCCTAGAGGATGGGCTGACAGAAACCTCTGCAAGTGCTGATTCACAAGGAAAACCCGAGGCAGCCGGGCAGCGACTTGTAGGTGGGTCATCCACCTGCTGTCTACCCAACCTGCACCTCCTGACACTGGCCACCTCTGGTGCCAGCGCATGCACGGCCAGAGGCCCCACGATCAGGCAGCCGTTCCCAGGGACTGTGGAGAGACTCCGAACAGCAGCTCATAAGTGGCTGCAAGGGAGCTACCTCCAGGTGGTTATCCCAACCACCACCCACCACATCTGTTACCAACAACGCAAGCTGCTTGCATTTCAACGGGCTCCACTGAGTAGGTGAGGCCGGGAAAGTCATGGCTATCTTTTTTTTTTTTTTTTTTTTTTTGAGACGGAGTCTCGCACGGCTACCCAGGCTGGAGTCCTGTGGCTGGATCTCAGCTCACTGCAAGCTCCGCCTCCCGGGTTCCCGCCATTCTCCTGCCTCAGCCTCCCGAGTAGCTGGAACTACAGGCGCCCGCCACCTCGCCCGGCTAATTTTTTTGTACTTTTTAGTAGAGACGGGGTTTCACCGTGTTAGCCAGGATGGTCTCGATCTCCTGACCTCGTGATCCGCCCGTCTCAGCCTCCCAAAGTGCTGGGATTACAGGCTTGAGCCACCGCACCGGGCCAGTCATGGCTATCTGATCGTTATCTCCAACAACAGTTTTCTGCTCTCTCCTCAGGAACCAGCACTGCAGGTGCTCCAGCTGCGTCTCTCACCCCTATTCTCATCCAGGACAGAGATCCCTCCAGTAGACCCCAGGCCACCATCACCCTACCCTGGTCCACCAGCAGCCTCGCTCATGCCCACACCCGGCTCCACCTTGCTCACTGTGGTCCTATCCTGCCACTGCCCTCATCACATGCCAGCGTGACTATTAACTTACAGAATCTGTCTCCCCACTAGACTGTGAGCAGGGCCACCTCTCACCATCTCTGAACAAGCAGGCACTCGATGAATGCCTGCCGAATGAGACCAACAGCTGTGAAGCACAGGACTGAACAGAACCCCACATGGCCCTGCCAAGCAACAGGCAGCAGGTCACAGGCAAGAGATGGCAGCAGCCCCTGCCTCAGGCTGGTCCTGGACACAACCCAAGTGGACAAGTTCTTGTGCTGATAACCCACAGTGCCTGCCAGGGCCCATGAGGCTGTGCAACAGCCTGACTCCTTTGAATGTGGGGTGCCCAGCACACCCAGACTATCCTCTCTGAAATTCCATCACACAGGAGAGGTCCCCAAGGTCCAGAGAGGTTATGGGTGGGGGTGGCAAGCCTGCAGCCACACCTCCCAGAAAGACTTCCCAGAGCCCGATCTGGGGCAATTCTCACGTGACATACAGCCCCAACCTCACCCAGAACATGACCTCTAAGCTGCCAGAAGATAAGCAGTCTTTTAGACGGTGGATCCTCAGGGCCTTCCCCCCACACTCCTGAGCCGTCCCTGGTGACACTTATCCCGGCAGCTCCCCTCGCTTCCAAAGCCTTGCAGTTTGGACAAGATGAAACGGGTGCTCTCTGCCCCAACCTCTCATGCTTTCCTACAGTGAGAGTGCAGTCGGTCTGCACACACAGAACCCCCTTTCCAGAGTGGCTTTAGACCACAGCTGACTACCTGGGGAGCAGCAAGTGTCTGAGGTAACACTCACACAGGTATCACGAAGTTCACAACCAAAGGGCGTGCTTTGGCCGCAGAACCACGTGCGTGTTCCAGCGTGTCTGGTTTTCCAGCATCTGCAGATGAGGAAGATGCAGCGCCCACAGACCGGCGCCTCCGCAACAGTGAGAAGCAACTGCGGAGTCTCAGAAAAACGCCAGAAACTAAAAACCACGAACGGATGACCAGAGCCTGGGGAACCCAACAGCCCTGTGCCCCTCAACAGGAGGGAAAACTGAGGCACATAACTGTCCCCAAAGTTAGGAAGAGACAGATTGGGAGTCTGGGCGGGGTAAGTGGGTCTGGCGACCACACATGCCGTCCTTGTCCCAGGGTGTGCGACCCTCTCAGCCTCAGGCAACCCTCAAACGCGGACTGGACCCAGTCCTGCTCACTGGCCATGAGCAGCTCCTAACCAGGGGCTAAACCAACCTGTCCACTCGCTGGGGTTGGGGAGGGATTGAGTGACCAGCGCGTGGGAAGACTTTGTCACCTGAAAGGAGCTGCACTGAAGGCCACCTCCCAGTCCCATGAAGCACCCTGGGGTCACACAGCTGGGCTGGGGCACGAGTGGGCCATCCACCCGTGCTATTAATAGCCAGACCGTCAAGGCTAGCTTATCGCCAAACACAAGCTCTGCTGACATTCCAAGAAAAAAAAGGAACGGCGCCGGGAGCCCCTTCCATCTCTTCGGGAAGGGGGTGGGTAAGATGCGTGTCAAGGCCTCTGCCCCGACCCCTCGCAGTCCTAACCGCAGGGACAGTGGAACGGGACCCAGAGGCCACGTGGGAGCGGGGAGACGCCAAGGGCCTGAGAGAGGGGGCCTCGGAGCCGTGGGGAGCGCGCCCCTGAGCCGGGGCAGGGGCGCCCAGAGCAGAGCCCGCCGTGCAGCCGCCGCCCGCAGGCCCGCCGCCTCAGGGCAGGGCGGCCCCGGTGGGGAGGCGAGCGGAGGAGGTCCGGGGAGCAGGCTGGGCAGGGAGGCGTCCGTGACCCCGGGAGGCCGCCTCGCGAGGGGAGCGGCGCCAGAGGCTTCCCCGCGGAGCCCCTGCCCTCTGGAGACCGCGCTCTCCGGGGCGCCAGGCAGCCGCCTCCGGGCTGGGCGGAGAGGCCCCTGCGGCTCCCGGTGCAGGCGGCGTCAGGGCTGCGGGTGCGGCTCCCGCCTGAAATCCCAGCTCTCGGGGAGGCTGAGGCGGGCGGATCGCTAGAGCCCAGGAGTTCGAGACCAGCCTGAGCAACATGACGAGACCCCGACTCTGCTAAATACAGAGTTGACCGCGCGCGGTCACGCCTGCGGTGTCAGCTACTTGCAGGGCCGAGGCGGGAGGATCGCCTGAGTCCGGGAGGCGGAGGCTGCGGTGAGCGGACATCGCGCCACTGAGCTCCAGGGCGACAGAGCGAGACCCTGCCTCAAAAACACAAAGAGGGAAAAAGAGCCCCGAGGATCTCCGGGGCGGGGTCTGGGGACCTGCGGGTCTCGGGTCACTGGGGTTGGTGTGCAGGATCTCGGGCGCCCCGGGCCACGAGGGTCCTCACCGGTCGCCACATCTCCCACCACCGCTCCGCTCCGCTCGGCTCCGGCCCGGCGCCGCTTTGCGTCTCGCAGCCCAGCAGTCCCTGCGGGAGGGCGCGCAGTGCGCATGCGCGGAGCCGAGCGCTCCGCCCCGTGGGCGGTGGGCGGGGCTGCAGGCCACGCCCCGGTCCGTGCCGGCCTCCGCGGCAGGGCAGCGTCCCCTGGCGGTCCCCGGAGGCGTACCTTTTGGCGCCCGGACCGCGCCCGCCTGAGAGCGGAGGGTTCCGGTTCAGCACTGGGCGCACTGCGCATTCCCGGGCAGGCACCTGCAGGAAGGACTGCAGTGAGAAGCACGTGGCTAATCCTGGGAGGGCTGAGGGCTTCCTGAGGTATCGCCCCCTCCTCAGCACTTCCTGCTAGTGTGATTAGAATGAATCTCTTTAACCTGAGGACTCCAAGTCACCACCTGCCTGTGCGAGGCCCAAGGAGATGCCTCTGACTGGGAACTGGAAGACAACCAGGAGAGTGACCACAGGGGTCCTGGAGCAGCTCCTGTGCCCATGGGGAGACCTACCCAAGGCCAGGGCTTCAGATTCTGGGGTCCAGTTTGCAGCCCCCCTTGGTCCCTGTCACTTAGCTTCTTGTGGGAACGTCAGTGACGTCACAGCCTCCTGCAGTGCCCTAGGCTACTACTTCTCACTCTGTGACAGCCCTGGCTGGGTAGGGGCACAGGCCTGGGCACTCCATGCAGCCAGCAAGGCTGCTGATGGACTGACGTCACCGTCCCCGAACAGGCCAGGGATCATCGGGTGCCAACACGGGTCCTGGCACTTACTGCCTGGAAGCCCTCCTAGACCCCACTGGGAGCATGAAATAAAACACCGTCCTTGTGGAATCCACCAGGGCTCCTGAGCCAGCTTGGCCTAAGGGTGCCACAGCAGCTGGAAGTGGGAGGTTTTCAGGCCTCAAGGCCTTTTCGCAACTCTCACAAGTGGCTCCTCCTCCTCCCACAAGTGGCCCCTCATCCTCATCTTCCTACATTCCTCTTGCTCCTCCCACTGGGACTGAACCCAAAGGCATCTCTTCAGTGGGTGGTCCCAGCCTAGGGAAGCCGGTGCCTCCAGCCCTCTAGTGCTCCTTCTGTGACGGCATGTCTCCTGTGAAGTCCGTCATCCCCAAGGTCAAGTATACTGTGCTCAGTGATTCCGTGTGCCCTGCATCACTTTGCTAGCAGGACAGATTGGCCTCTAGTCTTCAGTCCCTCATCCCCAAAGCCCAGACTAGAACTTGACAGATGTACCTGGGGTCCCTCCCAGAGCCGGGCTTTGTGGTGTGTTCTCATTTGCTAATATCTGCCTTCCCCAGCAGCCTTTCCTGTACAATGGAGCAGGTCCAGAAGAGCCATGTGGGCTGACAGAGTAAGGCCTGCAGGCATCTGTGCTGTGACGTGAGCAACGTGTGAGCTGCAGGGCGGGATATGCCATGCCTTGCCTAGGGGCCCGGGCACTGCCATCACAGGGAGCCTTGGCCATCAAACCGACATGGTTGCCCCATGGTGGGAAGGGTTGGGTGGAGGACTCTGCCACCCACTCTTGGGAGACACCCCCAAAATGAATGAAGGAATGACCTCTGTCTTTCCTGTTTTGACATCATGGGAGCCATACTGTGGCCTAGGGTCCTGCCCCAACTGCAGGGCCCTGGATGGGGTGTGACATCCTGCCCCTGAGGGTGAGGTGGGGAGTCGACGTCACACAACTGAGCCACAGGGCCCGGGGACGTGGTGAAAGCCTTCCCCAGGACCCAAGTGCCCACAGCCCCTGCCCCTGCCCCATCCAAGCCCGAGAAATGCAGCTCACTCCAGCCTTTCAGTGCAGCCCCGCTCTGAAGCCCACCCGTCACCTCCCAGCACTCTCACGTTCCCAAAACCCTGTGTTCGTTCCCAGTCTCTTTGGTGTCCAAAACTGTCATTAAAGAAAGAAAGGGCTCTGCGTAGTGGCTCACGCCTGTAATCCCAGCACTTCGGGAGGTTGAGGCGGGCAGATCACCTGAGGTCAGTTCGAGACCAGTCCAGGCAACATGGTGAAACCCTGTCTCTACTAAAAATGCAAAAATTAGCCGGGCCTGGTGGTGTGTGCCTGTAATCCCAGCTACTGGAGAGGCTGAGGTGGGAGAATTGCTTGAACCTGGGAGGCGGAGGTTGCAGTGAACCGAGATCAAGCCATTGCACTCCAGCCTGGGTGACAGAGCGAGACTCTGTCTCAAAAAAAAAGAAAAGAAAAGAAAAAGAAAGAGAAGGTTAAATAGGTGTTAAGAAGCGTGGCTCTCGCTGGGCGCGGTGGCTCAAGCCTGTAATCTCAGCACTTTGGGAGGCCAACACAGGCGGATCACGAGGTCAGGAGATCGAGACCATCCTGGCTAACACAGTGAAACCCCGTCTCTATTAAAAAATGCAAAAAAACTAGCCGGGCGAGGTGGCAGGCGCCTGTAGTCCCAGCTACTCGGGAGGCTGGGGCAGGAGAATGGTGTAAACCCGGGAGGCGGAGCTTGCAGTGAGCTGAGATCCGGCCACTGCACTCCAGCCTGGGCGACAGAGCGAGACTCCCTCTCAAAAAAAAAAAAAAAAAAAAATTTCTCTAGAGACAGTGTTGATTGCTTGAGTCCTAGTCTCAAGCAATCCTTCCCACCTCAGCCTCCAAAAGTGCTGGGATTATAGGCAAGAGCCACTGAACTCAGCCCTGACATTTTGATAGCGACAGGAGGTAGCCAAATGCCTAGGCAGATAGAGGCAGGTCCCCAGTGAAACCCCACCTCCGGCCGGGCGCGGTGGCTCAAGCCTGTAATCCCAGCACTTTGGGAGGCCGAGACGGGCGGATCACGAGGTCAGGAGATCGAGACCATCCTGGCTAACATGGTGAACCCCGTCTCTACTAAAAATACAAAAAAAAAAAAAACTAGCCGGCGATGTGGCGGGCGCCTGTAGTCCCAGCTACTCGGGAGGCTGAGGCAGGAGAATGGCATAAACCCGGGAGGCGGAGCTTGCAGTGAGCTGAGATCCGGCCACTGCACTCCAGCCTGGGCGGCAGAGCGAGACTCCGTCTCAAAAAAAAAAAAAAAAAAAGAAACCCCACCTCCAAGCCAGAAAACCAGCCTGAAGTCTGAAAGACAGAACTGCTGGTCTGGGATGAAACCTGACACCCAGAGCGAGAATTTCTGTTCCTGTTTGCCTGCCCGTTCCTGATTGATTCTTTCTGAATAATGCTTTTATTATTATTATTATTTTGAGAGAGAGAGCCTTACTCTGTCACCCAGGCTGTTGGAGTACAGTAGCACGATCCTGACTCACTGCAACCTCTGCCTCCTGGTGCAAGCAATTCTCATGCCTCAGCCTCCCCAGTAGCTGGGAGTACAGGCGCACGCCACCACACCCGGCTATGTTTTGTATTTTAGTAGAGATAAGGTTTCACAGTGTTGGCCAGTGTGGTCCCAAACTCCTGACCTCAGGTGATGATCCGCCTGCCTCAGCCTCCCAAGGTGCTGGGATTACAGGAGCCACCACACCCGGCCTGAATAATGCTTTGTAACCAGTTGAATGCTGCCTTTTCTAATACTATCTATGGCCTGCCCCTCCCCAATACTGAGGCCATAAAAGCTCTGGACTCAGCCACATTGAGGGGACTTCCTGCCTTTAGGTAGGGGGACCTCCCATGTCGCCTCTCTGCTGAAAGCTCTTTTATCACTCAATAAACCCCCACCTCTTTTATCACTCAGTAAAATCTCCACCCTCACTCTTTGTTGGCCAGTGTATCCCCATTCTTCATAAGTGCAGGTCAAGAACTTGGGAACCAGTGCGCAAGCCAGATTCGGCCTAGGTGGGCTGAGTGGACCAGCTGTCACTGCAGCAGGTAGTAAGGTCCAGTGAGGCCCAGGTGGGGCATCGTTGGCTGGAGGTCCCTGGCTTGCAAAGTGACTAAGAATAAAATTGTTCATCAATTTTAAGTCACTAACTTTGTGGTAATTTGTTCTGGCAGCCCTAGGAAATGAGGACAGTGTGTCAAAGGTTCATTTAACTAACTTAGCTGGGTGTGGTGGCTCACGCCTGTAATGCCAACACTTTGGGAGGCCCAGGCAGGTGGGTCGCCTGAGGTCAGGAGTTCAAGACCAGCCTGGGCAACGTGGCGAAACCCCATCTCTACTAAAAATACAAAAATTAGCTGGACATGGTGCCCGGTGCCTGTAATCCCAGGTACCTGAGAGGCTGAGGCAGGAGAATCCCTTGAACCTGGGAGGCAGAGGCTGCAGTGAACTGGGATTGCCCCACTGCATTCCAGCCTGGGCGACAGAAGGATACTCCATCTCAAAACACAAACAAACAAACAAACTAACTAATGAGGAAACCAGGAAAATTGTTATGACCAGTTCAAAAGAGAAGCCTACCACAACTTTTATTTTTTGAGACGGAGTCTCGCCCTGTCGCCCAGGCTGGAGTGCAATGGCATGATCTTGGCTCACTACAACCTCCACCTCCTGAGAATCACAAATTTATATGGAGTAAAGGAATGATAAAAAGCTGAAACATAAAATGCTGAAATATAAAAATAGATGTGAGACAAACTTTTTCCAAAGGAAAAAACAGTGGCACCTCCTCTGGACCAAAATTACTTACATGTGTATAAATTACTTGCATTGCTATCAATTATTTGTAATTTACAGACCCGTAAAATCGTTCAGAGACAATGAAGAGCAGGAACATGAATCACAGTCAGAAAACCTGGGAACCTGAACTCTAAATCACATGCACTTTTCCACTGGAAATACCAGTGATAGGTTTTACTTATTCCAAAGTTCAAAGATTTCATCACTGACTCCCACTTCCTCTTTTGATTAAAAACAATTTTCTTTTTTTTTCTTTTCTTTTTTTTTTTTGAGACGGAGTCTCGCTCTGTCGCCCAGTCTGGAGTGCAGTGGCCGGATCTCAGCTCACTGCAAGCTCCGCCTCCCGGGTTCACGCCATTCTCCTGCCTCAGCCTCCCGAGTAGCTGGGACTACAGGCGCCCGCCACCGCGCCCGGCTAGTTTTTTGTATTTTTTTAGTAGAGACGGGGTTTCACTGTGTTAGCCAGGATGGTCTCGATCTCCTGACCTCGTGATCCGCCCGTCTCGGCCTCCCAAAGTGCTGGGATTACAGGCTTGAGCCACCGTGCTCGGCCTAAAAACAATTTTCAAAAAAAGATCACTCAGCCGGGTGCTATGGCTGGTACCTGTGATCCCAGCACTTTGGGAGGCTGAGGTGGGCAGATCACCTGGGGTCAGGAGTTCGAGACCAGCCTGACCAACATGGCTAAACCCCGTGTCTACTAAAAATACAAAAATTAACTGGGCATGGTGGTGCATGCTTGTAGTTCCAGCTACTTGGGAGGCTGAGGCAGGAGAATCTCTTGAACCCAGGAGGCAGAGGTTGCAGAGAACCGAGATCGTGCCAGTGCACTCCAGCCTGGGCGACAGAGCAAAACTCCATCTCAAAAAAAAAAAAAAAAGGCTGACTGCAGTGGCTCATGCTTGTAATCCCAGCACTTTGGGAGGCCGAGGCAGGCGGATCACCTGAATTTGGGAGTTCCAGACCAGCCTGACCAACATGGAAAAATCCTGTCTCTATTAAAAATACAAAATTAGCCAGGCGTGGTGGCCCATGCCTGTAATCCCAGCTACTCGGGAGGCTGAGGTGGGAGAATGGCTTGAACTCAGGAGGTGGAGGTTGCAGTGAGCCAAGACTGTGCCATTGCACTCCAGCCTGGGCAAAAAAGTGAGACCTTGTCTCAAAATAAAATAAAATAAAATAAAATAAAAAATAAATCACACTAGGCCATAAAATGAAGCTGATGTCAGCAAGTGTGGTCCAATTATTTACACAGGTGCAGAAAGAGTGTAAATGCACCATATAGGCCACCTTATGTTTGCTTTGCTGGAAGTTTTCATAAGAAATATCAAATTGGGACTGGGTGCAGTGGTTCACGACTATAATCCCAGCACTTTGGGAGGCCGAGGCAGGTGGATCTCTTGAGGTCGGGAGTTCACAATCAGCCTGATCAACATGGTGAAACTCTGTCTCTACTAAAAATACAAAAATTGTCGGGCACAGTGGCTCAGGCCTGTAATCCCAGCACTTTGGGAGGCCGAGGCAGGTGGATCACGAGGTCCGGAGATCGAGATCATCCTGGCTAACACGGTGAAACCTCATCTCTACTAAAAATACAAAAAAAAAAAAAAAAAAAAAATTAGCTGGGCGTGGTGGCACGCGCCTGTAGTCCCAAGTACTCACATGGCTGAGGCAGGAGAACCTGGAAGGTGGAGGTTGCATTGAGCCAAGATCGTGCCACTGCGCCAGCCTGAGTGACAGAGTGAGACTCCGTCCCCAAAAACAAAACAAAACAAAAATTAGCTGGGGGTGGGAGCAGACACCTGTAATTTCAGCTACTCGGGAGGCTGAGGCAGGAGAATCGCTTGAACCCAGGAGGCAGAGGTTGCAGTGAGCTAACACCACTGGACTCCAGCCTGGGTGGCAAGAGTGAAACTGTCTCAAAATAAATAAATACATAAATAAATAAGATAAGAAATATCAGAGTGGACCTGTATTGTTTGCTTGTTTGCAGAGGCAAAAAATGCAATACCTATCATGGGTCAATTTCTATGTTCCTGGGCCTGCCAGGAAATCACCTTCCTGGTCACCTGCAAGGCCTGGGTCCTGCACCCTCAGGAGAATTTGCAGGCACTCCTTCATAACAGCAACCCAAGGTCCGCAGCAGCAGCTGGTCATCCCCAGTGAAAGAGCAGAACTCTCCATATAACACTCTGGGCAAAGCCTTGGTGGCCTAACCAATTCATCCAATTGTATTCTGTAAAAGGAGAAGAGTCTCTTAACTGAATCTATGTGCTGTGGTTTGAATGTGTCCCCCCAAGTTCATGGATTACAAACTTGGTCCCCAATGTGGCAGTATTGGAGATGGGACCTTTTTTTTTTTTTTGGACAGAGTCTCGCTCTGTCGTCCCAGGCTGGAGTGCAGTGGTGCAATCTTGGCTCGTCGCAACCTCTGCCTCCCAGGTTCAAACGATTCTCCTGCCTCAGCCTCCCGAATAGTTGGGATTACATGCATGTGCCACCACGCCTGGCAAATTTTGTATATTTAGAGATGGGGTTTCTCCACGTTGGTCGGGCTGGTCTTGAACTCCTGAGCTTGTGATCTGCCCGCCTTGGCCTCCCAACGTGCTGGGATTAGTCGTGAGCCACCCTACCCTCTTAAAGGTAAGGCCTTTAAGAGGTGATTGTGTCTTGAGGGCTTCACCCTCATGAAGGGATTAATGCCATTAATTCGGGAATGGATTCCTTATAAAAGGATGAGTTTGGCAGCTTTCCGTCCAGCCACATGCCTCCCGGCATGTGAGGTGGCAGCAAGAAGGTCCTCATGAGATGTGGCCCCTCCCTCTTGGACTTCCAAATCTCTAGAACCAATAAATCCCAGTTTATTATCAATTACCCAGTCTGTGGCATTACAGCAGCACAAAACGAACTAAGACACTGTAGGGTCCAGCCCTACAGGCTTCGCGGGTGTTCTCCCCGTGTACAGAGACCAGAGATTGTCATAAATAAAGACACAAGGCAAAGAGATAAAGAGAAAACAGCTGGGCCTGGGGGACAACTACCATCAAGACGCGGAGACCCGTAGTGGCCCCCAGCGGCTGGGCTCGCTGATATTTATTGCATACAAGACAAGGGGGCAGGGTAAGGAGGGTGAATCTTCTCAGAGATTGAGAAAGCGAAGCAAGTCACATGATCATAGGACAGGGGGCCCTGCCCTCTTGGGTAGCCAAAGCAGAGAGAGAAGGCGGCATACGTCAGCGTTTTCTTCTATGCACTCATAACAAAGATCAAAAACTTTTAAGACTTCCACTACTTCTTCTACCGCTATCTACTACGAACTTCAAAGAGGAACCAGGAGTACGGGAGGAACATGAAAGTGGACGAGGAGAGTGACTACTGAAGCACAGCACCGCAGGGAGGGGTTTAGGCCTCCAGATGACTGCACGCAGGCCTGGGTAATATCCAGCCTCCCACAAGAAGCTGGTGGAGCAGAGCATTCCCTGACTCCTCCAAGGAAAGGAGACTCCCTTTCACGGTCTGCTAAGTAACGAGTGCCTTCCCAGACACTGGCGTTACCGCTTGACCAAGGAGCCCTCAAGTGGCCCTTATGCGGCATGACAGACGGTTCACCTCTTGCCTTCTAGGTCACTTCTCACAATATCTTTTCAGCACCTGACCCTATACCCGTCAGTTATTCCTAGGTTATATTAGTAATGCAACAAAGAGTCATACGAAAAGCTAATGATTAGGCCGCATGCGGTGGCTCAAGCCTGTAATCCCAGTACTTTGGGAGGCCGAGACGGGCGGATCACGAGGTCAGGAGATCGAGACCATCCTGGCTAATACGGTGAAACCCCGTCTCTACTAAAAAACACAAAAAACTAGCCGGGCGAGGTGGCGGGCGCCTGTAGTCCCAGCTACTTGGGAGGCTGAGGCAGGAGAATGGCGTGAACCCGGGAGGCGGAGCTTGCAGTGAGCTGAGATCCGGCCACTGCACTCCAGCCTGGGTGACAGAGCGAGACTCCATCTCAAAAAAAAAAAAAAAAAGCTAATGATTAATGTTTATAATAACGATTGATAATTGTCCATGCTCATCTCTATATCTAATTTGTATTATGACTGTTCTAAATCTATTTTCTGTATCATACTTAAACAGTTTGTGCCTTCAGTCTCTTGCCTCAGCACCTGGGTAATCCTCCGCCCACAAGACACCATGCAAATACCTGTGTTGCCATGAAAAGTGAGGCGGCTCCAGAAGAGCTCCTGAGAATCAAGGGCAGGAGATGAAAGGACCAACCTCTGGGGAATCTCCAAGATCATTTATTTATTTTATTTAGAGACAGGGTCTTGCTCTGCTACCCAGGCTGAAGTGCAGTGGTACAATCGAGGCTCACTGCAGCCTAGACCTCTTGGGCTCAAGTGATCCTCCTGCCTCAGCCTCCTAAGTGGGACTGCAGGCTCTCACCACCGTGCCCAGCCAATTTTTAATTTTTTGGTAGATATGGGATCTCACTATGTTGCCCAGTGCTGAGATGACAGATGTGAGCCACGGTGCCTGGCCCAAGATGGTTTTAGATATGAGAAAACATCCTGACAGAGACAAGCCCTCAGCCGGGCACGGTGGCTCAGCCTGTCATCCCAGCACTGTGGGAGGCCGAGGCCGGCGGATCACCTGAGGTCAGGAGTTCAAGACCAGCCTGGCCAACATGGTGAAACCCCATCTCTACTAAAAGTACAAAAATTAGCTGAGTGTAGTGGCGCACGCCAGTAATCCCGGCTACTCGCGAGGCTGAGACAGGAGAATCACTTGAAACCGGGAGGCAGAGGTTGCAGTGAGCCGAGATTGTGCCATTGCACTCCAGCCTGGTGACAGAGTGAGACTCAGTCTCAAAAAAAGAAAAAAAGAAAATTAGCCAGGGTGGTGGTGTATGCCTGCCGTCCCAGTTACTCAGGAGGCTGAGGTGAGAGGATCATTTGAGTCCTCGACCTCACTTGAGCCTCAGGCCTGGGCAACAGAGTGAAACCCGATCTCTAAAAAACGAACAAAAAATCAAGGGGTGCACTGTTCCTTCACCCCATAGTCACCTGTACCCGTCTAGGGACTAAGCTGGGCAGAGAACTACAGAACTGAAGGAGGGGAAGGCTCTTCGGTCAGCAGCTCAATCACAGCCGGCAAGGCTTGTGCCCACACGCACCGGAGCAGCATCAGATGGGATGGCCACACATCTGGGAGTGGCGGCTGCACGTGGTGGCCACGGCCTGGCTGGCCCTTTGCTGCTGGTTTTTTTTTTTCTTTTTTTGAGATGGAGTTTCGCTCTTGTTGCCCAGGCTGGAGTGCAATGGCACGACCTCGGCTCACTGCAACCTCCGCCTCCTGGGTTCAAGTGATTTTTGTGCCTCAGCCTCCTGGGTAGCTGGGATTACAGGCACCCGCCACCATGCCTGGTATATTTTTGTATTTTTAGTAGAGACGGGGTCTTGCCATGTTTGCCAGGTTGGTCTCGAATTCCCGACCTCAGGTGGTCCAGCCGCCTCGGCCTCCCACAGTGCTGGGACTATAGGCGTGGGCCACGGCACCGGCCTCTTCTCTGCTGCTGAGGAGCCCAGGAGACTTTTCCTTGTAGTGAGACAAGGAACAGTGAGTTGCAGGCTTTGCTCCTACTCGGGACCACCCTCTGGGGACAGTGGGGGGTACCGGGTCCGGCTCCACTCCTGCCTTCTGGTGGAGGATGGCGTCTCCTCCACATTCCTCTCGGGCAGGATTTCGCGCGTCAGAACCTCTGGTCACTTGCTGTGCAACTATCCTGCCTCCCAGGGGCCCAGCTCTGGCCCTGGACTCAGCCCTGGGAAACTGTAAGTGAGCAGTGCTCAAGGCCTCGGCCCCGAGGCACCTTCCTGCCATTATTATTCTGACCCCTGCCCCAGTTCCTACTGGGCATGGGCAGGAAGCTCACGGAGACTTCAAAAGGCAGGGGATTCCTTACTCAGGCCTGTGCACCTTGCTCCTCTGCAGCCCGGGGGAGTGCGGCTCACGTGTGGCACAGAGCAGAGGCTCCATGGATGCCTTTGATCGCTGCCCTATGGGAGGGAAAACAGGAAGAAGCTGGGAGGTGGCTCCACCGGCCTCCAGCCCAGGGTGGACAGGAGAGGCCAGGCCCCAAGCATCGGTGTTGATAGTGGTGGGGGCAGAGCGATGAGGGGAAGGGGGCGAGCATGAGACCTGGAGCCCTGCTGCCCACAGCCGTGCCACCAACACCACCCACCTCGTCCCATCCTTGTCCTCATCCTCCCTCAGAAGCTTTCTTCTCTTACCAGGTGACTTCTGAAACTCACTCAACCTGCAGCCTCCACCCCCTAGAGCCCTCAGCACCTGCAACCCCCAAAGGGAAGCAGCCGGGTCAGCTGGACAGGGGCCCAGCCTCAGGGGGCAGCATCCTAGAAGGCTGGAGCTGGCGGTGGCCTCTGCCCTCAGAGCTGGGGTTCCTGAGTCCCTGGGAGCTGGCCTGCCCCTGAGGTTTGATGGGGCCCCAGACCAGAGGCTTTCCCGGTCACGGGGGTTCTTTCCGCCTCCGATGGTCCTGCCAAGACAGGAGGGAGTAGAAGCAGGAAGGAAGACCAAGCCTTCGAAGGCCCACGTGCAGGCCAAGCCAAGGACACTCAGAAAGGGCCTCCAGAGAGCCAAACCGTCGCAGGCAGAGCTTGGGCAGCAGGAACAGACCCACCTTCCCCAGCGCCCGCACGCTCCCTGTGGCTGCAGGGGCTCCTCTGCAGAAGTGGGGCCTCTTGCCTGTGAGAATGGGCCTTACTGCCAGGCCCGTCATACTGCTCACAGTTCGGGGTCCTGCCTCCCTGGGGTGGCTGCCCACAAGGTGAAGAAAGCCAGGCTCCTACCTTGGCACGGCCTCCCCCAGCACTTTCTTCCAGATCCTTGCTGCCAGGCTCAGGGGCTCCTCTCAATTAGTTCTTTTGCGGCTCCAGCCCTTTTTGTGGGTGCCCGAGAACCACCCAGCCCAGGACAGGCCATGGTCAGTGCTGAGGTCCTGTTCCCTGCAGATGCCAACACTTACAGGCCCAGGCTGCTCAGGGCCGGGGCAGTGTGTCATCAGCCCAGGGAGAAGGCAGCTGTAGCCAAATCTGCCTGAAGAAAGGGTTTGGGGCCTTTGGGGGTCTGATTGCAGGAGGAGCTGGCACTGAGAGACTAGAGGCTCAGGGGAGGGGGCAATACTCAGGCCAAAGGGTCCCGACGGGCTAAAACCTTAAACTCTGTCTCTTCTGAGTCCCCCTCACTGAGTACCCCAGTGCCTGCACACCAACCCCCCTGGTATAAATCCCTAGCAGGATACTCCTGGGAAGCTAGCAGGCAAGCAGTCACTCCAGGGCTAAGGCTGGACAGGGGGCTCAGCACATTGCAGCCCCATCCAACTAACCCTAATGCCCTTGAGAGGTGCTTGTGGAGCAGTGGCCTTGCTGGGAAGAGGCTCCTCTACTCCTCTGACCACCGAAGCTGGTAGCTCCTGTGTGCCCAGAGAGTCCAGGGCAGTTCCAAGAAGGAATGTGGGGGAGTCTGGGCTCAGAGAGCATGACTGTACGATCTGTGAGACCAGCCTGCAGTGGGTAAGGACCTGCCCAGGGCCTGGGGAGAGGTGGCCCCTGTTAAATAGGCCCGGCCATGGCTCTAGTTCAGGGAAGCATCCACCCAGAGAGAGGTGCTCAAAGAATTAATGCCAACTCATTAAATAAAAATGTTTTATTACACAAACCACAGGTAGCTCCTAGACTCAGGGGCTTACCCTATAGCCCCCACTGCTCCCTGGCTCCAAGCCTGCTCCCTGCTCTTTCCCCCCGCCCCGGAGAGCCAAGGTCTCCTATGGAGTGTGTAGGTGTCCACGAGTGTAGCGGTGCGCAAGGCCTCCTGGGCTGCAGGCACTCAGGCATGGTGGCAGCATTGAGGGAGACAGGCGTCGGGGAGCGGGGTCCTCACCTGCCCAGGCTCAGGAGTCACAGGGGTCTGCACAGTCCTTTCTGCTGTGGAACACGTGATAGATGCTGGTCGGGGGGAACATAGCAACAGCGCCGAGCAGAGAGCCCACCTGGATGGCCATACCGGCTGCCAGCAATGCCGGCCGGCCCCCGCCATGCAGCAAGGAGCTGGCTGCCACTTTCACGTAGGAGAAAACGCCAAGACACAGCACCCACGACAGCACCTGAGGGGACACAGGAGCAGCTGAGCGTGAGATGTGCCTGATCCGCGGCAACGCCCCGCCCCACTTCTCGTCCCCTGTGCTCACCACGAGGACCACCCCTGCCGAGGTGCCCACCAGGGGCGGGCAGGGGCTCAGGACTGCCAGCGCCATCAGGTAGCCCCCAAAGAGCACGCCCAGCAGAGAGAGGCCGCCCAGCCCTGCCAAGGATCTGCAGTGAGTGAGCAGAGTGTCAGGGCTGACTGTGCCAGGACCTGGCTCCCAGCGCTGAGTTCCACCCGCACGGGGCTGAAGGGCCCTTGTGTACCTGCACAGCACACCCATGGCCAGGAAGCACGCCAGGGGATTGGCAGCACTGCCCAGCACCACAGCCAGGTGGTAGGCCAGACGCCCGTAGGGTAAGCAGGAAAAGCTCTGCACAGCAGGTAGCACGCCGTTGGTCAGTGCGTTGGTGGCGGCCAACAGGCCCAGCAGGCAGGCACTGTGGGCTGAGAGAAGCTGATAGGTCTTAGGGTCTGGACCAGGGGTGGTGCCTGCTGCCTGGCTTGGTGGCTCTTGCAATGGTGAGGCCTCTTCCACCTCTTCCTCTGCTCCTGGGGCTCCCACCTGGAGGCCTGATCCTAAGCCCCCTGTGGGTACAGATGGTGGTGGCAACAGCAGCAGGAGACCCTGAAAGGCAGCAGTTGAAGCAACCAGAAGGGCAGTCAGTGCCCAGAAGAAGGTGCTAGCGGAAAAACGCTCAGGGAAGTGGAGCGGGGGGCCAGGGGTGCCGTTGATGGGGGCTGGCGGGCACTCAAGGCGGCCCACACCCTGCACTAGGGCCAGCACACAGGGCAGCAGGGCACTCAGGCCTTGACCCAGGAAGAATGATCGTAAGAAGCGAGGTGGCAGGTGGCTCAGGAAGGGCAGGAAAGTGACATTAGAGGCACAGCATGCCAGCGCCAGCACAAAGGCCAGTGCTAGGAAGGCCACGGAATGCAACTGTCCTGCCACTGGGACCATGTGGTGCCACAGAAAGGCCAGGAGGGCTGTGCCCGCCATGCTCAGCACCTGCACCACCCGGATGGGGACCCGCTCGCCCTTTCCTGGGGCCAGTCGCCTCCAAAGGGTCACCACCAGCAGACCCAGGTTCCCCAGCGCCACAAGCACAGAGACGTAGGAGGGGAGGCTCCAACCTGCAGGGAAGGGAGGAGGCCATGTCAGGGGCATGATGCCCAAGGGAAGAAGAACTGACAGAGCCCACCTTCCTGGGCACACCTGCACCTCCTCCCACTCACCCTCCGGAAGCTCTTTGACCACCACAGGTAGCTCCACCCAGATCCCACTGACCGCAGCCCAGGAGTCCTGGGCACACCTGCACCTCCCTCCCACTCACCCTCCGGAAGCTCTTTGACCACCACAGGTAGCTCCACCCAGATCCCATTGACCGCAGCCCAGGAGCCCATGCCGAAGAGAGCCACCAGCAGGTGGGTCAGCACCGGACGGCCGGGCGTGGGTGCTGCCATTCAGCCCAAGGCTGCGCCCTTCCAGGTCAGGGCAAAGGTCACAGCCAGTTCTTTTCCCACCTAGGTCCAGAGACGCTTTGGCTCTTCTGGGAACTGAAGACCTCTTCTAGCTTGAAAGAAGCAGACAAATAGGTAGGATACAAAGCCGGAATCAGAACAGGGTGAGACCATGGGAATTGGGGAAGCCCCGGGCAGGAGTGGGGATGGGGAGGATTGGCTAAAACGTACCCAGCAGCACCGCCCGCCAGCCTCTGGACCCGCCGGCAGGTAGGGAACCAGGAAGCCGGCCTGAGTCGCTGCGGCCCCAGGGGAGGAGGCCGAAGGAGCGAGTGCAGACCTCCTCTCCAGGGAGAGGCGGGGTTGGAGTCACCGCAACCACCACCCCAAGCCGGACACCGGGACAGGGCGACTACCAGCAGGAGCCACGCACGCCCCAGGACTTCGCGGCGCCCGGGACCGCAGGAGCCAAGTCAGATCCCGGGGGAGTGGC
The DNA here is from genome assembly GCF_009764315.1 of Trachypithecus francoisi. NCBI lineage: Eukaryota > Metazoa > Chordata > Mammalia > Primates > Cercopithecidae > Trachypithecus > Trachypithecus francoisi. The sequence goes on along the minus strand of NW_022681472.1, from coordinate 99,548,539 downwards.
TGGGGCGGCTCTGCTCGGAGGGGCGCCGCCCTCACCAGCTTCAGGTGGGCGACCCGGGAGCCGTCCTGTCCCTGCGCCTCCCGGTCCCGCGCCCAGTGCGCTCCCGCTCTAGTACCGGCTTCCCGCCACGCCAGGACGCCGCCGTCCGACCCAGGGACGCCACCTCAGTCCAGGGAGCGCAGGACCGGACAGCAGCCACCACCGGACTCACCCGCCGCGACTCCAGGCCCGCCCCCAGCATGGCCCACGGCCGGAAGTCCCGCCCCGGAAGCGGGTCAGCGGGCGGGCGCTGAGAAGAGTCGGGGGGCTGTCGGTCTCTAAGCCCCGCCCGTTCCGCTCCCTGAAGCCGCCCCAAGGGCTGTCGAGAGGGCTGTCGGTGGTCATGGCTGCTCCGGCCTCCCGGCAGGTCCGGCGCAGAGCTCGGGCAGCGCCGCGGGCCCGCTCGGCCGAGGACTGGTGGTGGGACCGGTTGGCGCCGAGCGGCTCGGGGTACCACCTGCTTCCGTCCGACAGCATGCTGCTGGTGCTGTCCGAACCCGGACCCGCCCGGACCCGCGCACAGCGGCGCGCTGCCCGCCGCACTCCCCGGCAGCCGCCCCCGGGCCGCGCCGCGGTCAAGCCCAAGGCCACGCTCAGGTCCGACCCGGCGCCCTCGCCCGTACCCGCGCCCACGCCCGAGGAAGGGCCCGACGCGGGCTGGGGAGACCGCATTCCCTTGGAAATCCTGGTGCGGATTTTCGGGTTGTTGGTGGCGGCGGACGGGCCCATGCCCTTCCTCGGCAGGTAACTCTGCTGCCGTCGCCGAGCGCAGCGACTTGGGCCAGACGTGGTCCGAGCAGTGGCCCGGGCGGGGGCGGAGGGCGAAAGCATCGGAGCGCGCACCCCTCCGCCCGAGAGCGCAGCCCCTTAGGCGCCCAGTTGGAGTCCCAGGTTTTGAGCCGGGATGTCCACTGCTCTGCGAGAGGGGGTATCGCCTACGAAGGGGCCGGCATCCTCAGCACGCTGTCCTCCCAGGGCTGCGCGCGTGTGCCGCCGCTGGCAGGAGGCCGCTTCCCAACCCGCACTCTGGCACACCGTGACCCTGTCGTCCCCGCTGGCCGGCCGGCCTGCCAAGGGCAGGGTCAAGGCAGAGAAGAAGCTCCTTGCTTCCCTGGAGTGGCTTATGCCTAATCGGTGAGGGGTTCCCTCTTTTCCTTGTCCCCTGGCTCTAGGCTCCTGTCTCCCTGCACCAAGGTGTTGGGTGGGAAGGACTCGTGTGGGAACATTAGTGCAGCTCTGCCTCTGCTGTCGGCCCAGGTTTTCACAGCTCCAGAGGCTGACCCTCATCCACTGGAAGTCTCAGGTACACCCCGTGCTGAAGGTGAGAGCTCCAGGCTGCCCTGCACACCAGCTGTGACCCTCTGGGACTGTTGAGTACTCTAGGAAGTGGGTCAGGCACCTTGGGGGCCCAACGCTGCTCCATGGGGATGCCTGCCTGCCTGGTTCTCCTTTCCTGCTGTTTCCTCCAGCAGGGAGGTGTCAGAGGCGGGGACACCCAAGTAGGCCTGGCATGGGCAGAAAGGAGGTCACAGCTAAGGCGATAGAGTGGGGTTGGCACCAGCCACCTGTTTGTTTCCCTTGTGGATCTTAGCCTGCCCTCTCCCAACCCCAGCTGCCCCTCTGTCTCCCTGCAGCTGGTAGGCGAGTCCTGTCCTCGGCTCACTTTCCTAAAGCTCTCCGGCTGCCACGGTGTGACTGCTGATGCTCTGGTCATGCTAGCCAAAGCCTGCTGCCAGCTCCATAGCCTGGACCTACAGCACTCCATGGTGAGCCCTGTGTCCCAAGGGGCCCTGAGAAAGCCCAGACTGGGGTGACGAGTGCTCTTGTATTGGGACCCTAGGTGGAGTCCACAGCTGTGGTGAGCTTCTTGGAGGAGGCAGGGTCCCGAATGCGCAAGTTGTGGCTGACTTACAGCTCCCAGACGACAGCCATCCTGGGTGCACTGCTGGTAGGTTGGCACTGGTGGGAGCAGAGCCAGATGCTGAGCTGGGGACTGCCAGGCCACTGACCCTGTGACCCCCTTCCCCCCACCTCTGCAGGGCAGCTGCTGCCCCCAGCTCCAGGTCCTGGAGGTGAGCACCGGCATCAACCGTAACAGCATTCCCCTTCAGCTGCCTGTTGAGGCTCTGCAGAAAGGCTGCCCCCAGCTCCAGGTACCTGGCGCCCTGCCTCTCCCACCTTTTATATGCTCCCCTATCTACAGCCTGGGCCTTGCCCCCAGGTGCTGCGGCTGCTGAACCTGATGTGGCTGCCCAAGCCTCTGGGACGAGGGGTGGCTCCCGGACCAGGTTTCCCCAGCCTGGAGGAACTCTGCCTGGCAAGCTCAACCTGTAACTTTGTGAGCAACGAGGTCCTGGGCCGCCTACTCCACGGCTCTCCCAACTTGCGCTTACTGGATCTTCGTGGCTGTGCGCGCATTACGCCGGCTGGCCTTCAGGATCTGCCGTGTGGGGGTCAGTGGTTCTGGGTTGTGGCCAGGCGCATGAGGTGTGGGGGCCCTTGTGCCATGCTGGGGTCAGCGGTCCTGGGTGGTGGCCGGGCGGGTGAGTTGTGGGAGTCCTTGTCGCCCTGCAGCTTATGCTCACTCCTCTCACTGCAGAGCTGGAGCAGCTGCATCTGGGCCTGTATGGCACGTCAGACCGGCTGACTCTAGCCAAGGAGGGCAGCCCCTTGTTGACTCAGAAGTGGTGCCATACACTGCGAGAACTGGACTTGAGCGGCCAGGGTTTCAGTGAGAAGGACCTGGAGCAGGCCCTGGCTGCCTTCTTAAGCACCCCTGGGGGCTCACACCCAGCCCTGTGCTCTCTTAACCTCAGGGGCACCCGGGTCACACCCAGCACGGTCAGGTCAGCATTCCCTACCCCAGTCCCTGGAGCCAGAGTGGCTGTCACCGTATCTGCCTGGGGCCTGGAAGTGGTGTCCTGCCTGGCCTGAGAGCTGCAGGGGTCAGAGGGGCATGCATACTGTCCAAGCCCCAGTGTGGGGTGGGCTTAGGGACACCAGGGGGAACTGGGCTTGGCCTTGATGGCTATGGGTGGCAGAGCCAGGTGTGGAACACCAGCAGGCACAGCTCCCTAGTCTGGCCCAGCCCTTCTGGGGCAACAGCTCAACTTCCCGTGGCCTGCCCTCCCCACAGCTCTGTGATCAGCAGCTGCCCAGGCCTGCTCTACCTCAACCTGGAGTCCTGCCGCTGCCTTCCCCGGGGTCTGAAGCGGGCCTACCGGGGCCTGGAGGAAGTCCAGTGGTGTCTGGAGCAGCTGCTCACCAGCCCCTTGCCCAGCTAGGCAGCCACAGACCTGGGACACCTCAGCCCGCCTGCCCACCCCCTACCTTTGCCCAATTTCAGATATTTGAGCATTTTTTTTAAATAAAACGTTTTTGGGAGCTCTATGTGTGTGGTCCTCAGGGTTGGGTTGGGCAACGGGTTATATCTGATGGAGCCACTGGGGCTACAGCCGACCCAGAGCCTGTGTGTTGTGGGGTCAGGATTGCCCCATGGGCTCTTAGGCCTGCAGGTGGCCATGTCTTTGCCTGCCCACTGTTGTCTCCAGTGTGTGTGTTCTATCCTCAGGAACACTGGTGAGCTTGTCTGTGGTTGCGTGTGGGGGGAGAGGTGGGGCCCCGCCCAGCTGTGGGGCTCATTGAGGGGTCACTGCCTGCAAATTTCTCTCCAGCTCAGGCCTGGGGTGTCCATCCATCCACCCTTCAGATGAGGACTGTGAACAGGCCATACAGGGGGCCTCCAGTGGATGGACTGGCCAAGAAGTTAATGCCCACCACAGGACCTCACCCCGGACTCCCTAAGAGGTGGTTAGGGAGCGGCCCCTTCTAGAACCTGCCCAGAAGTTCTAGAACCCGTGCGCGGTCCACCCTGGGCCGCTCCCTGGCCTGGCTGCCCTGCCAGTCGCCTATGAGCTCCTGCTCCTTCCTGGGCCTGCAGCCCTGGAGAATTTGCTCACCCAGGTAGGAGCGTCGTTGTGGGCAGTGGGCGGCGGCAGCGGGCGAGCGGCCAGGCTGACCACCTCTGCCTGACGCAGATCCCTAAGGCCAGGCCCGGCAGCCTGCCCGCGACCTCCATCGGCTGGCGCTTCCAGCTCTGGTCCCTAGGACTCTCCTGTCCGGAGCGCCACCTGGCCAGGCGCCTCAAAAACAATAGCTTCTACCCATTCATGCAGCAGCAGCCAAACGGTGCGCGCAAGGCTGGGCGGGGTGGGGCGGGTCCGGGGACGGGCCTGAATAGGGCGGAGCCAGGTGGGCAGAGCCAGGGCCCTGGGCGGGGCCAGTCGGTGCTCCTGGGGGCCGAGACACCGCAGGCGAGACACCGCCTCCCCTAGCCCTGCGCGGACCCAGCCAGTCAGGGCCAAGCCCTGGCACCGCCACCCTCGGCTGCGGGCAGGGCCGGGGCGTCCTCATGCGCCGCGCCGCCCCCAGTGTTCGTGCTCGAGTACTACTTGGACACGCTGTGGAAGGGGATGCTGCTCTTTGTCGTCTGCGTGGTCCTGGTCAGCTTGGGCTCCCTGAGAGAGGTGTGAGCCCCTGGGCCCGACCCCCATCGCCCTCCTCCCCCAAGGGCCGGCCTCGCACAGCTCAGCACAGACGCTGCCTGCGGCGCCCGCAGGTACAGAAGCAGGAGACCTGGGTCTTCCTCGCGTACGGCGTGGGCGTGGGCCTGTGGCTCGTGATCTCGTCGCTGCCGCGGCGCCGCCTGGTGCTGAACCACACGCGCGGCGTGTACCACTTCTCCATCCAGGGCCGTACCGTGTGCCAGGGCCCCTTGCACCTGGTCTACGTGCGCCTGGCCCTCAACTCCGACGGTGACTGGCCGGGAGGGTGGGCCAGGGACGGGGAGGCCGCTTGGGAGGTCAGAGGGGCGGTCAGGCCGGCTGATCCACTCTCCCCGCAGCCTACGGAAGGTGCTTCTTCCAGCTGGTCCTCGGCGGCCACAGGTTGGAGCCGCTGGTGCTGGTGCAGCTGTCGGAGCGCTACGAGGTGGGTTCCGCCCAGACACGCGCCCTCTCTCGGAACAGGATGACACCGATCATTGTTTAAGGTCTTTGGGTGGGGCCGTTTCCTCACGCAGAGGGTAAATACAATGCAGTCCTCATTGCTGGGGGCCGGAGAGGGCGCCGGGGCTTCGGGCAGGGCTGGGGATGCGGCCTGGTAGGGGAAGGAGACGCCTGGACGGCGACTCGGGGTCTGTCCTGTCCCGGCCCCAGTTGAGTGCCACCTGCTCCCACAGCAAATGGAATACTTGGGCCGTTACATCGCCCGGAAACTCAACATCAACTACTTCGACTATCTGGCCACCTCCTACCGGCACGTGGTTCGCCACTGGCCACCCCCTAGCGCCGGCACCCTGATGCGTAAGAACCCCGCGGGTCACAAGCCCAGCTCCTCTCAGTCCAACCTGGAGGTGTGATTCTGAGGGCCTCCTCCACCCCAGGACTGCGTTCTCGGTAACCTCCCAGCCCCACTCTGGGGCAGATCAAATTGTGAGACCCACTCACTGACCTTCCTTTCAATAAAGCTGCCTCAGCTTCCACATGGGTCATTTCGGGGGCAGGGAGGCACTCTGATGCCTAGGTCTTCCACTATTGCACACTCCTAGGACCTCAGAGAGCCAGTGCCTTCCAGCTGACTGAAGCAAACCCCACAGCTTGGGTTTGAAGGCAGGAACAGCTGGGAGCAAGTGATGGTATATAGTCAGGTCTCTGAGGTTGGGCCCATCACTAGAGAGGCTGGGAACTCTGGCCCCTCAGCCAGCAGCACTTAATTTGTCCTACCTGACCTCAGAGGTGCTGACCAATGCGTGGAATCCAGAAGTCAGAATCTGGCCCATTCTGGATCTGGTGTCTGCTGCTGTTCTAACCAGCAATGAGGTGGGGTGCGGCCAGAGAACAAGCCCTGTGCCTGAGGTGCATGCTTGCCCCAATAGCCACAAAGCTGCTGTCACTTGCTCCAAGGGGGTGGGCGTGAGAGTCCCGGGCCAGGGTGCAGGGCCTCCTAGGAGGGAGGATGTGCAGTGCCCCGACACCTGCTCCCCATGCCCGCTGGAACCCCAGGCCTGCAACCCTGACACCCGCTCCCCATGCCCTCTGGAACCCCAGGCCCACCACCCTGACACCCGCTCCCCGTGCCCACTGGAACCCCAGGCCCACGTCCCTGACACCTGCTCGCCATGCCTGCTGGAACCCCAGGCCCACCACCCTGACACCCGCTCCCCGTGCCCACTGGAACCCCAGGCCCACGTCTCTGACACCTGCTCGCCATGCCTGCTGGAACCCCAGGCCCACGCTCCCCTCTCTAGTGGATCCCCAGCTCTCACTGCAGCACCTGAGGCCTCCTGAGTGCTGGGGGCTGTTGTGGAAGCAGAGAAGGCTGTGGGCCATAGGGTCCCAGGGAAAGCAGCATCTGGCTCTCCGGATCTTCAGGAATTATCAGCTGAACGTCCCTGCAACCAAGAGCAGCTATGTAATTTGCAGGGCTCCATGCCAAATGAAAATGTGGAGCCCATTGTTAGAAAGTTAAGTGGGGTGCAGTGGTGCATGCCTGTAGTCCCAGCTGCCCAGGAGGCTGAGGTGCGAGGAAAGCTTAAACCCAGGAATTCAAGGCTAGCCTGGACAACATAGTGAGACCCCAGTCTTTAATAAAATAAACAATACAAATAAAATAAAGTTATTAAGAATTTCAAGATAGGCTGGGCATGGTGGCTCACACCTGTCATCCCAGCACTTTGGGAGGCCGAGGCGGGCAGATCACCTGAAGTCAGGAATTCGAGAACAGCCTGACCAACATGGTGAAACCCCATCTCTACTAAAAATATAAAATTGGCCAGGCACAGTGGCTCATGCCTGTAATCCCAGCACTTTGAGAGGCCAAGGCGGGTGGATCACGAGGTCGGGAGATCGAGACCTTCCTGGCTAACATGGTAAAACCTCGTCTCTAGTCTCTACGAAAAATACAAAAAATTAGCCGGGCATGGTGGCGGGCGCCTGTAGTCCCAGCTACTTGGGAGGCTGAGGTAGGAGAATGGCGTGAACCTGGGAGGCAGAATTTACAGTGAGCCAAGATCGTGCCACTGCACTCCAGCCTGGGCAACAGAGCGAGACTCCATCTCAAATAATAAAATAAAATAAAATAAATAAATAAAATACAAAATAATAAAATAAATAAAATATAAAATAAAATAAAAATAAAATTAGCTGGGTGTGGTGGTGCATGCCTGTAACCTCAGCTACTCGGGAGGCTGAAGCAGTAGAATTGCTTGAACCTGGGAGGCGGAGGTTGTGGTGAGTTGAGATCACACCATTGCCGTCCAGCCTGGGCAGCACAGCGAGACTCCAAAATGACAACAACAACAAAAACCCAAGTGTGGGACCTTTCTGAGCCTGGGGCCCTGTGTGACTGCCCAGGTTGCAGGCTCATGAGGCCAGTTCTGCCTGGAACCATGACTTAGAGTCTCTGCTTGACCCCCAATCCCAAAGCTGCTCAAACTCTGGGCACACAGGCACCCTGACCCATCGCTGGGGCAGGATTTGGGGGCCACTGAAGTGGCTTTAGGTAGTCCCTGGGAGCAATTGTTATTAACAGCACAAGTGCAGGGACCCCCACTCCCCAGAAGATGGGGCTGAAGGTGTCCTAGAGTGGCAGTAACAAACAGGTTTGGGTTGAGGGCTCCATGTCACTCAGGCAGGCAAAGTCCCTCTTCCCTGGAGCTGGCGATCTAAGGGGCCCCAGAATGGAGAGTGTTTGGAGGGGCAGCGTCCCTCTGGCTGGAGAGCTTTGGGGGAAAGGGCATCCCTGGCAGAGAGCACACACTGCACAAGGGCGTGATACAGGACTGAGCTGGGTGTGCTGGAGAAGCTGCAAGGGGATTGGGCTGGTCGGAGTAGAGAGGATGAGGGAGAAGGAGGCCTGAGATGAGGTGGGAAGGGCGGGCAGTGTCCTTGGAGGCCATAGCTCAGAGCTTTAGTCCTGTGTGCCATGGGACTCTGCTGGAGAGCTGTAAGGAGAGATGCACTAAGACCCAGGGAGGGAGTGGTGGGGAAAGGCCAGGAGGCTACAGGAATTGTACAGGGAGGAAAGGGAGCGTGAGGGACAGAGGAGAACAGAGAGGAGCAAGGATCACAGGCAGTTCTGAGCTCCGGGCTCCCATTGATGGGATTTGCTGCTGGGCGGGAAGTGGGTTGGGAAGAAAAGGGACTCAGGGGAGTCCAGGGTTTCTGGCCTGGGCACTGGGGCTGGAGGCCATGGGGAGAGGGGTTGGCAGCCAGGAGTTCTGAGTTAGACAAGGCCTGAGGAGCTTATGGGACCTTATGGGGGAGATTTTGAAAAGACAGAAAAGCCCTGGGGAGAAAGGAAAGGGGGAAGCATAGACCTGAAACCATCACGCCCTGGGAGGTCCCTAAAACTAAAGCACTAGATGAGATGTCCCTGGCAACGCAGAAGATGGGGGAGAACAGGAGGAGGGCCAAGGATGGAGCCCCGGCATCAGACACACAGAAGCAGACAAGAGGCCACAGGGGAAGAGGACCCAAACACAGGGAGAAGGAATCCATGTTAAGTAAGATGGGGACTCATAAGAGGCACGAACACCTCTGCAGGAACAGCCTCAAGGAAGGGGCCTCAGCAGCACAGAACTGGGAAGGGGAAGAGGGGGAAAGAGACGGTGGAAAGAAGAGGACAGTAAAGATCACGCAGGAAGTTTTGCTGCCATCGGCAGAGAAACCAGGGGGCAGCTTGCAGGAGGAAGGTCTTGCTTGTTGGTGTGCAGGTGCACATGGCCCAACAGATATTTTATTTATTTATTTGTTTATTTATTTATGTATGTATTTATTTATTTATTGAGACAGAGTCTTGCTCTGTCACCCAGGCTGGAGTGCAGTGGTGTGATCTCGGCTCACTGCAACCTCTGCTTCCCGGCCTCAAGCAATTCTCCTGTCTCAGCCTCCCGAGTAGCTGGGATTACAGGCATGTGCCATCACACCTGGCTCATGTTTGTTTTTTTTTTTTTTTTTTTTTTTTTTTTGAGACGGAGTCTCGCTCTGCCCCGCCCAGGCTGGAGTGCAGTGGCCGGGTCTCAGCTCACTGCAAGCTCCGCCTCCTGGGTTTACGCCATTCTCCTGCCTCAGCCTCCCAAGCAGCTGGGACTACAGGCGCCCGCCACGTCGCCCGGCTAGTTTTTGTATTTTTAGTAGAGACGGGGTTTCACATGTTAGCCAGGATGGTCTCGATCTCCTGACCTCGTGATCCGCCCGTCTCGGCCTCCCAAAGTGCTGGGATTACAGGCTTGAGCCACGCGCCGGCCTGTATTTTTAGTAGAGACAAGGTTTCACCGTGTTAGCCAGGCTGGTCTTGAACTCCTCACCTCAGGTGATCCACCCGCCTCAGCCTCCCAAAGTGCTGCAATTACTCTGTCTCAAAACAAACAAACAAACAAACAAATAAACCCATAGAACTAAGGAGCTCTATGATTGTGGAGTTGCCCTGCTAGTACTGCATGGCTTCTACTGGACTCTATTTATGTGAAAGAGACAAATTTCCAGTTTAAGCTACTGTAATTTACATTTGTTGTTGTTGTTGTTGAGATGGAGTTTCGCTCTTTGGCCCAGGCTGGAGTGCAGTGGTGTGATCTCAGCTCACTGCAACCTCTGCCTTCCTGTTCCAAGTGATTCTCCTGCCTCAATGTCCGAGTAGCTGGGATTACAGGTGCCCGCCACCATGCCTGGCTAATTTTTATATTTTCAGTAGAGACAGAGTTTCACCATGCTGGCCAGGCTGGTCTCAAACTCCTGACCTCGTGATCCGCCTGCCTCAGCCTCCTAAAGTGTTAGGATTACAGGCGTGAGCCACCGCACCCAGCCTATTTGGAGTTTTCTAACAGTTGCTGGCAAAATGTGAGTCAAACGAATAAGATTATTAGGCCGAACGTTGTGGTTTGTGCCTGTGATGCTAGCACTTTGAGAGGCCAAGGCAGGTGGACTGCTTGAACCCAGGAGTTTGAGACCAGCCTGGACCTTGTGATCTGCCTGCCTCGGCCTCCCAAAGTGCTGAGATCACAGGCGTGAGCCACCGCGCCTGGCCGAGACCCCATCTCTCAAAAAAAAACTGGTTGGCCGGGCCCACCCAGCTGGACATGGTGGCAGGCACCTGTAATCATAGCTACTCAGGAGGCTGAGGCAGGAGAATCACTTGAACCCGAAAGGCAGAGGTTGCAGTGAGCCGAGACTACACCTTTGCGCTCCAGCCTGGGAGACACTAGGGGACAGAGCAAGACTCCATCTCGGAAAAGGGAACGGAAGGGGAAGGGAGGGGAGGGGAAGGGAGGGGAGGGGAGGGAAAATAGTAACTTGACAGTGGAAGAATCTGGCAGACACCATGTTAACCAGGTGACTGAGGTCAGCCTCATCAGTGATGTCACGTCAGCCCTGAGATGATGCAATGAGAAGACCACATCGCCTCTGTGGTCTCCTCCCCACATCCCAAATCCTCATCACGAGAGTGCATCCGACAAACCCCAACTGAGGGACCCTTTACCAAAGACTCATTCAATCTATAAAATTGAGCAGTGCTCCTCAAAACTCTCAAGGTCATGAAAAACAGGGAAAGACTGAGAAATTGTGACAGACCACAGGAGACTAAGGAGACACGATGGCTAAAGGCAAAGTTGTATCTTGAATAGATTTCTGTAACAGAGAGAGGACCTAGGTAGAAAAACTAGTGAAATCCAAATAAAGCCTGGAGTTAGCAGTAACATATCAAGGTTGGTTTCTTTCTTTCTTTCTTTTTTGAGACAGAGTCTCACTCTGTCACTGAGACCGGAGTGCAGTGGCACTGTGTCAGCTCACTGCAACCTCCGTCTCCTGAGTGCAAGCAATTCCCCTGCCTCAGCCTCCCGAGTAGCTGGGATTTCAGGCGCCCAACACCATGCTAGTTTTTTATATTTTTAGTAGAGATAGGGTTTCACCATGTTGGCCAGGCTGGTCTCAAACTCCTGACCTCAGGTGATCCACCCGCCTCGGCCTCCCAAAGTGCTGGGATTACAGGCATGAGCGGCCCAATGTTAGTGTCTTTTTTTTTTTTGAGACGGAGTCTTGCTCTGTCGCCCAGGCTGGAGTGCAGTGGCGCGATCTCGGCTCACTGCAAGCTCCGCCTCCTGGGTTCATGCCATTCTCCTGCCTCAGCCTCCCGAGTAGCTGGGACTACAGGCGCCCGCCACCTCGCCCGGCTAGTTTTTTGTATTTTTTAGTAGAGACGGGGTTTCACCATGTTAGCCAGGATGGTCTCGATCTCCTGACCTCATGATCCGCCCGTCTCGGCCTCCCAAAGTGCTGGGATTACAGGCTTGAGCCACAGCGACCGGCCAATGTTGGTGTCTTAATTGTGACAAAGGAACCATAGGTATGGAAGACAGGCTGGGCTCAGTGACTCACAATGGTAATCCCAGCACTTCGAGAGGCCAAGGCAAGAGGCTCCTTTGAGCCCAGGAGTTCAAGCCTGGGCAACATAGGGATAACTTGTCTATACAAAAAAAAAGCAACAAAATTTTTTTTTTGAGATGGAATCTAGATCTGTCGTCCAGGCTGGAGTGCACCGGGTGCGATCTCAGCTCACTGCAATCTCCGCCTCTTGGGCTCAAGTGATTCTCCTGCCTCAGCCTCCCCAGTAGCTGGGATTACAGGCATGTATTACCAGGCTAGGTTAATTTTTTTATTATTTTTATTTTTATTTTTTTAGTAGTGACAAGAGTTTCACCATGTTGGCCAGGCTGGTCTTGAACTCCTGACCTCAAGTGATCTGCCTGCCTTGGCCTCCCAAAGTGCTGGGATTACAGGCATGAGCCACCACGCCCAGCCAATTTTTAAAAAATTAGCTGGGTACAGTGAGATACACCTGTGGCTGAGGTGCAGGGCCACTTGAGCCCAGGAGGTCGAGGCTGCAGTGAGCTGTGATTGTACCACTGCACTCCAGCCTGGAGAACAGAATGAGACCCTGTGTTTTTGTGTGTGTGTGTGTGTGTGTGTGTTTGTTTGTTTGTTTTTGAGATGGAGTTTCTCTCTTGTTGCCCAGGCTGGAGTGCAATGGTGTGATCTTGGCTCACTGCAACCTCCACCTCCTGAGTTCATGTAATTCTCCTGCCTCAGCCTCCTGAGTAGCTGGGATTGTAGTACAGGCATGAGCCACCATGACTGGCTAATTTTATATTTTTAGTAGAAACAAGGTTTCACTATGTTGACCAGGCTGGTCTCGAACTCCTGACCTCAGGTGATCTGCCGACCTCGGCCTCCCAAAGTACTGGGATTACAGGCGTGACCCACCTCGCCCGGCCAACCCTGTCTTTAAAAAAAAAAAAAAGGCCACCCTACTCCACCATCACTTGAACTAATTAAATCTGTGTGCAATGGGCCTATTTCCCAATATTGTCATATTCTGAGACACTGTGGATTGGGGCTTCAACACATACTTACTTGGTGGTGGGGCATTTCATCCCATACCGGGCACCTCCACATTTTGCCTGCATCTCGTGGCCCAGAGCCCAGCGTCAGGTGCAGCTGCGTCTCCAGGTTGCTGTGGCAACGCCTCTCTGGGCGTCCTGCTGACACAGCTCATTTTCCTCCATCCTTCTCGTGGGCTCCTTCACTCCCCGTCTCTCTTGACAGTCTCCTCAGGCCTCTGCTTGCCATGCCACCCAGTCCTGGAGCCAATGCCACTGATTTTAGGTATTTGGTCCAGCAACTGCCAACTTCTGTTTTAGTCACCTATTTGCTGTGTAAAATGTAGATGCTAGTAGCAACTTTGTTTTTTTTCTTTTAGAGACAGAGTCTTGCTTTGTCACCCAGGCTCAGTGGTGCGATCTTGGCTCCCTGCAACCTCCGCCTTCCTGGTTCAAGTGATTCTCCTGCCTCAGCCTCCCAAGTAGCTGTGATTACAGGCATGTGCCACTATGCCCCACTAATTTTTGTTTTGTTTTGTTTTTGAGACAGAGTTTTGCTCTTGTTGCCCAGGCTACAATGCAATGGCACAATCTCCGTTCACTGCAACCTCTGCCTCCCAGGCTCAAGTGATTCTCCTGCCTCAGCCTCCTGAGTAGCTGGGACTACAGGTGCCCACCACCATGCCCAGCTAATTTTTTTGTATTTTGAGTAGAGATGGGGTTTTACTATGTTGGCTAGGCTGGTCTCGAACATCTGACCTCAGGTGATCCACCTTCTCAGCCTCCCAAAGTTCTGGGATTACAGGTGTGAGCCACCGTGCCCGGCTAATTTTTTTTTTTTTAGATGGAGTTTCGCTCTTATTGCCCAGGCTGGAGTGCAGTGGCCATCTTGGCTCGCTGCAACCTCCACCCCTCAGGTTCAAGTGATTTTTCTGCCTCTGCCTCCCGAGTAGCTGGGATTACAGGCATGCACCACCACGCCCAGCTAAATTTGCATTTTTATAGAGATGGGGTTTCTCCATGTTGGTCAGGCTGGTCTCAGACTCCTAACCTCAGGTGATCTGCCTGCCTCAGCCTCCCAAAGTGCTGGGATTACAGGTCTGAGCCACTTGCACCGGACCTAATTTTTGTATGTTTTAGTAGAGACAGGGTTTCACCATATTGGCCAGGCTGCTCTTGAATGTCTGACCTTAGGTGATCTGCCTGCCTTGGCCTCCCACAGTGCTGGGATTACAGGTGAGAGCCATTGCGCCCAGCCAGTAGCAAGTTATTATTTATCCTATCGTGCAGGCTGACTGGCTCCGTGAGGCAGTTCTATCCCAAGCATTGTACCTGGGGTTACTTGTGTGACTGCATTTGGCCAGGAGGTCTGCTGAGGCTGGACCATCTGCGGCACCTGTCCCAGAGGAACACTCTGCGTGGCCTGTCCTCAATAGCCCGGTCTGAGCTCCTCCCGGCTGTAGCTGCAGGCATCCCAAAGCGAACGAGAGCTCTGGAGTCACCCACAGTGTGCGTGGTCACAGCCTTGGCTTGCACCAATCTTGCTGACGCCCACGGCCAGACCCAGGTCAGTATCGGAGGGGGAACCGCAAGAGCTATGCCCAGAGGAACAATTCCTGAGGCCCCATGAGAGCAGCCGCCATAGGCAGAGACGTGTTGGGGCTGATGGCTCTGCTGAGTTTGAGATATTGGAGTGAGAGCAGCAGGGCAGAGGAGCTGACGGTGGGGAGGGCACGAAGACGATGAGATTCCTGGAAGGAGACTTGGGCCCCCCTGCAGGGTGAATAGGCATGAGAAGCAGCCCAGGAGGGCTGGGCCAGGGTGAGGAGCAGAAATGGTTGCTACAGAAGCTCGTCTATGTGCACTGTCCCCAGGGACTTTTCAGCCAACAGGAGAGAGTGGAGAGGACAGCCAGGCCCAAACGCTTTCAGGGAACCTGGGGTAAGGGAGCATGGGGGCTGGGGGTGGAATTGGGGACAGGAGTGTGAACATGGCTGGAAAGGTCACATTCCGTTGGAGGGAGCAGAATGAAGCTCCAGGAAGGAACTCTGAGCCTGAGTTTGGGGCTTTAGGATATTTACAGGACTGCCTTAGGGATGGACGTCTGTGGAGGGAGGGTGAGGAGGTCAGATGAGGCCGAGGGAGGAGTGATGGCCACCCAGGAACAACGGCCCCTGCTGGTCCCCAAAAGGCCTGAGCCAAGATGGCCCATCGAAGTTGTCCTGCCTCAGGCAGGAATACCGGGGCCTTTGCAGTCCTGTCTCCATCAGTCACCAGGTGTGGCCACCCCTAGGAGGGTGTGGCCCTGGGCAAGGGGCTCTGCAGCTGGGGCCATCCCTCAAGGCTGCTGGTGACAAGACTCCCAGCAGCTGGGACAGCAGGAAGCCACACCATGGGGAGGTCCAGGAAGGTGAAGGTGGGGAGGCTTATGCTGCATCAAGAATTAGGAGGTTGCCAGGCCGTCGACACTGGGCCTCCACTGTGCAGGCAGGTCAGTGCCCCCCAGCCACTTCCAGAGCCCTCCCCATATCACCCTGCTAGGAAAGAAGTGAGCCCAGCTGCTAGGAGTGCTTGCAGTGCCTAGGTGGGGCCGGGCTGCCCTCTGGTGGAAGCCCTCTCCTCCCCCTCCTCCAGAGTTGCCTCCTCCGCCTCTGCCTCTCCTCCCTTGCCTCTTCCCTCCCCACATCCCCCTTCTCTGCCTCCTCCCAGGCCTCACTCTCAGGTTCCCCCAGCTTCTCCTCAATGTCTCCTTTACAACTTTACACCTGCCCCAAAGGACCATCCTGTAGGGCATGGAAGTATCCTGCGTCTCTGTAGGTGATGGGTTACAAGAGAATATGTGTTTTAAAAACTGATGGAATTCTACATTTAAGGTATTTTACACCATGAAAATTATATCTCCAGTTTAGAGAAATTAAGCGACCCCTGCCTGAAGCTGAAGGTCTGAGCAGGTCAGGCAGTTGGACCCCTTGGAAGGGGGTGGGATTTGGACCATTTCAGAGCTGCTGGCCTCTCTGCTATGCAGCCAGCAGGACACAGGAGACTGAGGGGTTGCCCTGCTGAAAGCAAGAAGGAGGCAGGGTCCAATCCTGTCTCCAGGCACCCCCAGCTCAAGCTGGGCTGGGCCTGAGCAGGTCCCTGAGACCCAGCTCTGCACCTCCTTAGCTGCACCCCCACCCCTGCTCATGTGTTTATCAAGAGAAAAATGGGACGGGTGGGTTTTTGTTTTTTTTCTTGAGATGGAGTCCCGCTCTGTCGCCCAGGCTGGAGTGCAGTGGTGCAATCTCGGCTCACTGCAACCTCCGCCTCCTGATTTCAAGGAATTCTCTGCCTCAGCCTCCCAAGTAGCTAGGATTACAGGGACCTGCCACCACGCCCGGCTAATTTTCGTATTTTTAGTAGAGACAGGGTTTCACCGGGTTAGCCAGGCTGGTCTGGAACTCCTGACCTCGTGATCCACCCGCCTTGGCCTCCCAACGTGCTGGGATTGCAGGCGTGAGCCACCACACCCAGCTACACCTGGCTAATTTTTGTGTATATATATTTGCTGTTGTTGCTGAGGTGGAATCTCGCTCTGTTGCCCAGGTTGAAGTGCAGTGGTGCAGTCTCAGCTCACCACAACCTCCGCCACTCGGGTTCAAACGATTCTCCTGCCTCAGCCTTCCAAGTAGCTGGGATTACAGGCACGCGCCACCACACCTGGCTAATTTTTTTGTATTTTTAGTAGAGATGGGGTTTCTTCATGTTGGCCAGGCTGGTCTCGAACCCCTGACCTCAGGTGATCCGCCCGCCTCGGCCTCCCAAAGTGCTGAGATTACAGGTGTGAGCCACCATGCCCAGTCAATTTTTGTATTTTTAGTAGAGACAGAGTTTCATCACATTGGCCAGGCTGGTCTCAAACTCCTGACTTCAAGTGATCGCCCACCTTGCCCCTCAGAGTGTTGGGATTACAGGTGTGAGCCGCTGCGGCCCGCCAAAGATGGCGTTTGTGATGCGACGTCTGGGATTTGCTTGAAAATGATGAGGGAGTCGGGGAGGAAGCAGGATGCCCATAGGCTGGTCTTTTTTTTTTTTCAGACAGAGTCGTGCTCTGTTGCCCAGGCTGGAGTGCAGTGGCCGGATCTCAGCTCTCTGCAAGCTCCACCTCCCGGATTCACGCCATTCTCCTGCCTCAACCTCCCGAGTAGCTGGGACTACAGGCGCCCGCCACCTCGCCCGGCTAGTTTTTTGTATTTTTTAGTAGAGACGGGGTTTCACCGTGTTAGCCAGGATGGTCTCCATCTCCTGACCTCGTGATCCGCCCATCTCAGCCTCCCAAAGTGCTGGGATTACAGGCTTGAGCCATCGCGCCCGGCCTCTGCTTCTGTTTTTCAGACACACATTTATAGTTGTGTTGTGCAGCAACCTTGCTCTTGTGGCTCCTCCAAAGCTCCTGCCCCAGCAGGGACCAAGTCTGCCCTCGGGCTTTTCTGGGCCACTCCTCATGCCTTTGTCCCCATGCCTCCCCCACAACCCTACCAGAACCATTTTGGAATACAGACCCCCCTCATCCTAAAACCCTCCCCAGGGGCTCCGACCCCAGTGACCCTGCATCCTCCCTGCTGAGGGCCCTCCTTCCATGCTGTCCCTCCCCACAGCCCTCTCTGGGGACTGCTTTCTCTATCTCCCAAACACTCCTGTGCTCCTGGCTGAGGCCTGTAGACCCCAATTCCCTCCTCTCCTTGAGCGTCACAGCTGGAGCACATGTCATCGGCCACCAACCACCCAGCAGCAGCTCTCACTGTGGCTTCGACCCTGCCCATCGCCGCCCGAATTCCTGGTGGTCTAATGTTCTTGTGGATGAACCGCCGCAGACTGCCTGTCCCCTCCGAGCCTTGGCCTCTTCTCCAAGTCAGTGTCCTCATCTTCTGACCAACTGTGCTCCATCACCACCAGTAACTGCAGCCCATACCTCTCACTTCCATTCAACACCCTATTCTCTGCCCATCATTTCCGTCCAGCAGGGTGGACCCTCGGATCTGGGCTGTCCACTGATTTCCTGGGTTGGAACCTCAATAGGGCAGGGGTGGGTGAGAATGCAACTGCAGGATCTGAGGGTGGGCACACCAGGGGTTCTGGCTTTGCTGAGGGTGGGGTGCTGGAGACAAAAGAGTGGGGACACCTAACCCTTATGGTTGATGTTTCCACAACATGGGGCCTGGGAGGGGCAGGGAGAGGTGCGGCCAGCAGCAGAGGGCACAGAGGGTTCAGAGCCAACACTGCACCCACCTGAAGGGACAAGGGGCAGAGCTGGGGCTTGCATCAGGGCGGCAGGAAGAGACTCCCCAAGAGGGGCTCTGCAGAGAGTGGCTAGGGGTACCAGGACTTTAATTGGCTGGGGACCCTGACCCTCTCCTCTCCTGCAACAGAGCCTCCCAAGGCCGCAGCTCTCAGTAAGAGACTCGGGGAGGCCTCCCATGCAGGACGACTGACACTTTTCCAAAGCGTGAGAATCGTCCACTGTCCTCCTCCAGCCTCTCCTAGCTGGGACCCAGGACTGGGGCACCACAGCGACCTCCTGATGCTGGGGGAGAGGGGGAAGGGGGAGTCAGGATATTTGGGGGGGTGGGGTGAGGAAGCCCAAGTAATTGCGCCCGGGTCGCATGTGCGCTCCGCACCCGGGTCGGTTCAGACTGATGGCCAAGGCCTGGACCCAGCTGTCCCTCCCCGCCAGGGGTCCCGGGAGGCTGCGGGCTCCACCTGAGCGGGGGCAAGGGCCGCCCCAATGGTTCCCGCGGGAGCGCCTGGCCGCGGGACACATGTGTCCCGCTCTGATGCCTCTTCCGTCAAGGGGGCTGGGGGCCAAGGGGGCGAGGAGCTTGACAGAGAGAGGCAGGTATGTGCACAGAGGCAGGAGTGGAAGGGGCTGAGAGGGTGGATGGAGGGACAGGGAAAAGGGGTGAGAGCAGGACGACAGGAATGGCGCGGGGAGAAGGGATGAAGTGGGAGGGGCAGAGGAGAGAAACAGGGATGGGGGGACAGGGCAGACGAACGGAAGAATGGGGGAAGGGGACAGAGTTGGGGGTCGGAGGGCCCGGAGTGTGGGGACAGAGAGGCAAGAATACTAGGACGTGCGGAGGAGGCCAGGGATGGAGTCGAAGGACAGAGTTGAGGGCAGGGACAGGGTCCAGGAGAAGGCGGTGAGCGCTGGGTGATGAGGGGATCGCGCCTGACACTTCCCGCCGGCGCCCCGAGGGTGTGCCGGGTAATTAGGCCTGGGTCCAGATGGCCCCCCAGTCCAGCAATCAAAATGTTAATTGGCCCCGCGCCTCCGGCTGTGCCTTGGCCTGGCCCCCCCCTGGGAGGGAGCCAGGACCCGCGCGGCTCCGCGGAGGGGGATCCCGCCCCTGCCCCCACCGCGAGCCTAGCCGGCTGCCGCTCAGCGATAAGGGGGCGGCCGCTCCCCGCCCCCACCCCTCGGGAGGGCCTGCCACGCAAGATGAATGTCCCGCCGCTGCCGGGGCCGGGGCGGCTGGCACAAAGCGGGTCCGTGGTCTCCACCGCACCCCCCGCGCGGGCGGGCCGGGTCACACCCACCCGGGCTCAGCGCTGGGCCGGGCGGCCGGGGGCGGGGCGCTGAGCTCAGCAAGTGCAGCGCGCCCCCGCAGGCCGTCTTCCCCCGGGCCAGCCCGCCGCGCGCTCCCAGCCGCTGTCCGCGGGTCCGCCCCGCGCAAGGTCACTGCGCGCCGCAACGAGCGCGCTCCAGTATTGCACGCGCTCCCGGCACACCCGCGCCCGGACGCTCCCCAGGGCCGCCCCCGCGACCTTGGTCCCCAGCGGCAGCGGGGCGTGCGGGAGCGCGCTCGGAGCCCGTAGACCCGGACCACCGGGCGGGGCGGGTGAGGGGACAATGGCGGAGCCAGGCCCTAAACTGGGGACATAGGCACCCGCGCGCGGCCATTGTGCGGTCCGGAACCCCGGAGCCCCCGCTCCCGGCGCCCCGCCATTGGCCGCTGAGCCTGACGTCATGGGGGCTGCAAACACTGGGCGGGCGGCCGAGGGAAGGGTTATCCGCCTGGTTGCGGGGCTGCCGTGGGGAGCTGCAGTCGAGCGGAAGGGCGGAAAACCCCCAAAGCAGCAGAATTTCTGGAGCAGGGTCGTGGCAGCCCCTCTCCAGCTCCACTCCGGCTCGCAGCGACGCCGCTGCGCCGCACACCCGCCCGGGGGGAGAGAGGCGGGGGCGGGGAGGCCCCTCCAGCCGGCACGGGGTCAGCCGGGGTGACCGAGCGGCGGGAGCCACTGCGGCACAGGGCGCGCGCTGCGCTTTCGCTGCCTCAGCACTCGCTCCTTCGGCTCCCGCCTCCCCCGCCCGCCCCCGCAGATCCCGCGCCCCAGGCCCCGAGCGAGGCCGGCGGGACTGGGGTCCGCCCTGCGTTCCTCCTCAGAAGACCCCGAGTCAGGGGCGCTTGGGTCCCAGGCCTGGCTCCATTTCTCCCCACACGCACGACAATGCTGCTGGCCGCCGGGCTGCGGTTTCCTGAGCCGCGCGGGGGAATTCCCCACACGCGCAGGCTGAGGCATCCCCGGGACCCCTCCCAGGAGACCCAGGCCGGGGCTCGGCCCAGCGCAGCCATTTCCGCCGGCCTCTCCCCCACCTCTCTCCCCCTCCCCCAACTCCTGGGCTTTAAAAGCCAGAGGCTGGGCCGGGCCGCAGGCAGAGGCGGCTGCGGGCTCTGGAGGCCGGGCCCAGGAGCAGTCCGAGCGCCGAGCCCCGCCCCCGGAGCCCCTGTCCCTCCCTCCCTCCCTCCCTCGGCCCGCCCTCCCTGCGCACCCCTCCCCCCAGGACCCCCGCCCCCCGCCCGCCGCCGCCGCCGCCGCCGCCGCCACTGCCGCTCGCTCCGGCTGCAGAACAATAAAGCAAGCCTCCCAGAGACCCCCGCCGAGGACCCCTGCCCGGCGACCAAACCCCCGCGGACCGCCCCTCTCCGCCCGTGCCGGTTGAGCGCGCCCGGGCGCTGGCCGCGGTGCTGCCCAGGCCGGCGCTGGCCGCGGTGCTGAAGCTGCCGGCGCTGCCGCTGCCGCCGCGTTCTCCGGGCCCGGCGCCGCCGCCCCCGGGGGCATGGGGGGCCGCTGACTGAGGCTCCGCCGCGGCGGCGGGAGGGGGGGAGGGGAAGGGGCCACGGAGCCGGGCCAGCCCTGCACCCACTCGCAGCCTCCAGGCCCGGGACGGAGCCGCTCCCCCCCTCTCCGCCCCCCCAGCCTCCTCCCCCGCCTGTCCAGGGGCGGCACTGCGGGCTGGGAAGCCGGGACCAGAGGAGGGAAGGAAGGAAGAGGAGAGGAGAGGAGAGGAGAGAAGGAAGGAAGGAAGGATTGAAGGAAGGAAGGAAGGAAGGATTGAAGGAAGGAGGAAGAAGAGGGATCCGAAGGGGCAACGGCGGAGACGCAGGGCAGCAAGGAGAGAGGACACCACTCGCGCGGCAGCATCCAAAGGCCAGAGTGGGGACCCGCGCTGCCTCCGCCGCTCCTCGGATGGTGACGGGGCCCTGCCGCCGCAGCCCCCCCAAGCCCCGGCTCCGCAGGCCCACAGCGCCGGAGCCCCGCAGGAATCATGCCCAGGTCCTTCCTGGTCAAGAAGGTCAAACTTGACGCGTTCTCTTCGGCCGACCTGGAGAGCGCCTACGGACGCGCCCGCAGCGACCTCGGCGCGCCACTGCACGATAAAGGTGAGCGCTGGTCTGAGACCGGGGCGCGGGGCCTGGGGCTTTGCTGGAAGCGGTGAAGGACCAGAGTGTGGGGGCGGAGGCCAGGGCCCGGGGAAACAGACTGAAGGGAACCAGAAAGGGCAAGAGTCTGTGGCTGGAGCCTGGACAGTAGAGGGGAGGAAAGGGAAAGCAGAGGCCAAGGCTGGCAGGGAGAGTGTCGACGCTGGACAGAGGGTGGGGAAGAGGGGGAACTGAGGTACTCGAACGCACACATGGACCCACACCCTGACCCATGCTGGGACAGACAGAGCTGCATGGACACTGCCATGACGGGACCCAGCCATGCCGGCACACACAGACCTACACTCAGAGACCAGGGCCGCCTTGCCACCCTCTCCTCTTCCTTGGCTGCACCAGGACACCTACTAGGGTTAGCTGGGGAATGCAGGGAGCTCCAGGGAGTAGGCAGGGGGTCCAACTGGGCCGCCCACCTGTCAGAGCAGAAGGACCAGCAGAGGCAGCAGCAGTCTCTTCCCTGAAGCCTGGGTCAGGGAGAGGAAGCAGGGAGGAGGCTGTGAGCAAGGGAGCCCAAGGTGTGGGAGGCAGGGGGAGGCTCTTTGTGTAAGGGTGCCCAAGTTCAAGGACAACTGTCAGCATGCAAGAGAGGGGTCGGGAGTGCCAGCAGCGTGGGGTGGCAGAGCAAGTGTGACCTGCAGGAGTGTGAGCCTGTGTGGGTCCATGTGACTGTGTGTGGCCATGTGACCGTGTGCGCTTGTGTGTGACCCTGTGTGTGTGTGTGCTCGCCTGTGTGCCACTACATGGGACCATGTGACTCCGAGGCCGTTGTGCACCATGTGACTGAGAGTGTGTCCGGGGTGACTGCATGTGTGACCCTGCGTGAGTGAGGAGGTGGTGAGTTCGGCAGATCAGTGTGCAGCCCACCCTGTGATGGCACACGAGGGCTGATGATGCTGGGAGACTGGGTGTAGCCCTGAAGGAGCCAGAGCATCGCGAGGGGCGTGCATTTGTGACTTTGAGGTTATGAGATCCATCTTGTGCCTGGGGAGCAACTGCAGCTACCGGTATAAGTGAGCTGCCTCCTCCAGTTCGTCCCTGTGAAGGTGGGCGCCCTGGCCCTCTCTGCACCATTCAGGGGCTTCGGAAGGCCCTGAAAGGGGTTAGGGTGTGAGCGGGAGAGGGCAATGTTGAACAGTGGAGGACCCAAGGGTGCAGGATGGTGAGAGGGAGTTGGGGGGAGAAGCAGAGTGCATGGAGGAGCAGCAAGGGCAGGGTCAACTCCAGTGGGTAGCAGGAGAGCTGAGGGAGGTGCTGGTGAGGCCGGAGGAACTGGAGGAGGGAGACGTCTTCAGGTTCCTCCAAGAACTAGACGGCCAGAGAGGGTCAACATCAAAATGGAGCGCACGTTCTGCAGGCCAGGAGGAGAGCCGGCCAGGACCCCGGAGAGGCGGGACAGACGGGGTCCCTGGGCCGGCGGTCCTGGCTTTGTGCGCCGCGGGTCTGCAGTGTGTTGCATAATCAGGGAAAACTGCTGAAGTGGGGAGAACCCGAGGGGGAGGGGAGAGAGGGTGGGGGAGGAGAGAGAGGGAAGCGCCGCCCCTCCCCCCTGACCTTGAGGCTCCGTGGAAGGGGGGCAGCCGCGCCCGAAGACGCGCCTCTCTCCTCCTCTCCGCGAGGGTGGGGCGGCGGGGGCGGAGCCTGGCCCGGCCGTGTCTCATCCTCTCCTCCCCTCTCTTCCCCTCCCTGCTGTCTCCATCCTCCCTGCCCCGCGGTCCCTCGGCCCCCTCTCCTTTGTCCTCCTCCCTGTTCGCCTCTCTCCCGGACCTGGGTCTCCCGGTCCGCTTCTGCTGTCCCCGCGCCCCACCCCCTGTGTGTGTCCTGCCGCCGCACCATTCCCCTCCTGCTGTCCGTCCGCCTCGGCCCGCAGGGTACCTCAGCGACTACGTGGGGCCCTCGTCCGTCTACGATGGCGACGCCGAGGCTGCGCTGCTCAAAGGGCCGTCGCCGGAGCCCATGTACGCAGCAGCCGTGCGTGGAGAGCTGGGTCCAGCGGCTGCAGGGTCAGCGCCGCCACCCACCCCGCGCCCGGAGCTGGCCACCGCTGCGGGCGGCTACATCAACGGTGACGCGGCCGTCAGCGAGGGCTATGCGGCAGACGCCTTCTTCATCACCGACGGGCGCTCGCGGCGTAAGGCTTCCAATGCCGGCTCTGCCGCCGCTCCCTCCACAGCCTCGGCGGCGGCCCCCGACGGCGACGCCGGAGGCGGGGGCGGGGCGGGCGGGCGCAGCTTGGGATCCGGGTCGGGGGGCCGGGGCGGCACGCGCGCGGGGGCAGGCACCGAGGCGCGCGCGGGGCCAGGGGCCGCAGGTGCTGGCGGCCGGCACGCGTGCGGCGAGTGCGGCAAAACATACGCCACATCGTCGAACCTGAGCCGCCACAAGCAGACGCACCGCAGCCTGGACAGCCAGCTGGCGCGGCGCTGCCCGACGTGCGGCAAGGTGTACGTGTCCATGCCGGCCATGGCCATGCACCTGCTCACGCACGACCTGCGCCACAAGTGCGGCGTGTGCGGCAAAGCCTTCTCGCGGCCCTGGCTGCTTCAGGGCCACATGCGCTCGCACACCGGCGAGAAACCCTTCGGCTGCGCGCACTGCGGCAAGGCCTTCGCCGACCGCTCCAACCTGCGCGCGCACATGCAGACGCATTCGGCCTTCAAGCACTTCCAGTGCAAGCGCTGCAAGAAGAGCTTCGCGCTCAAGTCCTATCTCAACAAGCACTACGAGTCGGCCTGCTTCAAGGGCGGCGCCGGCGGCCCCGCGGCTCCTGCGCCGCCACAGCTCAGCCCTGTGCAGGCCTAGGGCGGCGGGGCCTCCCCCAGCCAGGTCGGCTCTCAGCAATACGGCCCCCCAGGGAAGTCTTCGCTGGCGTCCGGGTGGAGGGGCCGGAGGGCGGGCCCCTCCTCACAGCAATAGGGGGAGGGGGGCCCGGTCCAACCCCGCCCCGCCCGCCAGGGGCCTTGCCGGCCCTTTCAAGCAATAGGGTCCCGAGGGGAGACCCACCCCGAGCCCCCTCCCCTCCCCTCCAGGGTGCCCCCGGCTTTCTCCCAGCAATAGGGTCGACGAGACCTAGAACCGAACCTCATCTCCGAGTTGGGTCTCTGAAGACGGGGGTGAAGTGAGGTAGGGAGCGCCCTCCTTCTCCCGCCTCTGCGCCCCTGGATCGCGTCGCAGGGACTCAGGTCTTCCCCACCCCTTCCCAAGCCTTCTAGCGCCAGGCCTGCGGCCCAGACGTCCAGGGAGCCGGCCCCTCCCCGGCAGCAGGCCGGGGCGGAGCAGGAGCGGGCGGGCCTGTAGGGACGCCCCTGGCTCGCAGTCTTCGCGGAACTCCCGGGAGTGTTAGACGAGTTGGGGGTCGGGGAGAGGGGCGGACGGCGGCACCTCCTCCCTCGGGCTGCTTCTGGGGCCTCAGTCGGAGCCGCCCTCCTACCCTCGCCTCGCATCCTCTGCCAAATCCGAATTCTTCCAGCCCAGCTTCCCGGGCTCTGTCCTCCATATCGAATAATAATGACACATATCGAATCGCATGGACTTATCCGACCTCCTCAGACCCCGCTTCCGCCCTGCCCCGGGCCCCCACACCCCCGTACCCCGGGCATTCGTGTTGGAGGACGGATTCCCGGGGCCGGCAGGCAGGCCTGGGCGCTGCCCTCTACACACCTCTGTCTTCGCTTTGCGGGTAAAGCCCCCTGGGGGGGTTGCGGACGCGTCGGGTTTCTTTCTTTCTGTATTTGTACGTTTTACTTCTGAACGGATTGCACTCGGGTCAGGGAGGGAGCGCTGAACCCCCATCTTGCCCGCCGACGCCGGGGGCTTGGAATGTCCGGGATTACTTTCCACGCCCCGAGGCCCGCCCCTAGCTGGGAGCCTCTAGGGAGCCTCAGGCCCCGTCTCTCCGAGGCAGGCCCCTCCCCTGAGACCCAGGCCCCGCCCCCACTCGGTTGCCAACTTTCGCCCGTCTATGCCAAAGCCTCGGCGGCGACCCCGCCCCAAGGGCCCGCCCCATTGGCCGCCGCCTTTGTGACGTCACTGCATGCAGCCCCACCCCCTCCTCCCGACCCTACCCGGGGCTGCCCGCTCCCCCTCCCTCTTAGGTAGTCCGTTGCCGACTATAGAGCAATAATGCGCACTGCATGCGAAGCTGCCGCCGCCTCTAGAGTTACTGAGAATCAGGTATCCCCTCACCCTACCCACCCCATAGGCCCCTAGATCAGGGACGATGCGCGGAGCCGGCCGCGCAGACTTTCTCCCCACCCCTCCCCGACCCCCACGGCAGAGCCCGGCAGCTGTAATGGTTCATGGGCGGGGGTGGGGTGGCTGCACCCAAGACCCCTCCTTCAGTCATTAATCATTCACTGACCGTTCATTGAGCACCTACTATGTGCCAGGCCAATTGCTGAGTCCGCCAGGAACGCAGCCGCCTGCTGGGAGGTGTGTTTGCAGGACAGGGGTCCAACCGGCTTGGGTGGGCCAGGGAAGAATGACAGATGCAGAGAGACCAGTTCCCTAGGCTCAGATGCCCCCCACACTCCTCCCCACCTCAACCAGTCCCTGCTGGGCACAACTGGGCTCTACCTTTGACTTAGGCCTTTTGGCTCCAGCTGAGGGGAACAGATCCAGGGCTCCTGGGCCCCCACACAGGTGGCCACTTCTCTGATCCTCTGGCAAACACACATCTGCCATGTCCAGCCAGGGGCAGAGCCATGGCTGGAGAAGAAGGTGCCAACTGCAGCCTATGGTGTGGCCAGCCTCACCCCCAGCAGCAAGCGTGGCTGCCTCCACAGGGATGACCCGCCGCTCTGCATAGCAGTGCCCACATCCAAATACCCTACCCAACCAGGCGTGGTGCCTGCACAGCTCCCAAGCTGGGGCCTCCCCACCTGTGCCGCATGCACACGCACACACAGGCGCCCCCATCCCACCCCACCCCATACTCCTGTCTACCTACCTAAGGAGAAAGCTGGAGGGCTGTGGGCCCATCAGGGTCTCCTGCTTCCCCCTACACCCCACCGCCGTGGAAAGCCATGGGCCCCCTCCCGCCCCCATAACTAAGCAGCACAATAACCGACTTAGCGAATTCAGGTAGAAGGAACGTTTAGGTAGCACCTATTTTGTACTGATTCTACAAGTAGGGCCCGAGGTGCGGGGGCCCTCGGGTGGGGGCTGCGGCCGCCGGCCCGCCCGCCCCCACCCCCGCCTGCGCCCCGCCGCCTTGTACATATTCCCACCCGGAATAGGCCGGGATTTTTACTCGGGCCGTGCCCCTCTTCCGCCCCCATTTGGGGCCAGGCCGGCCGGACAGACGGACGGACGGACAGACCTCCTTCCTAAGCACAATAGCACCAGCTCCCCGGAGCGCCGCACCTCCACAAGGAGAATAAATGCCACTCTTGATAGAATCTGGAGTGTCGGGCTGATGTGTCCTGGGCTGGGCACGCTGTTGGGGTGCTTGGGAGGGTCTTCCGAGTCTGGCAGCACCTCAGAGGCTGGTACTGCAAGGGTCAGGCTGAGGCTGTTTGTAAGAGGGCCCTTTCTTCCACTGGGGAGGGCAGGCTTGGCAGGCCCAACCACGGGAGCATCAGGTCTGAAGGCAAAGTAGTTGGCATTTCCCCTGGGGTAAGTGGATCTGCTCTGCACCAGGAACAAGAGCACTATGGAGCTCCAGTCTAAAGTCAGGCCCAGCCCACGGCTGGACAGAGTAGGGAGAGTAGGTACAGTAGGAGCTGCCGTTCCCCGGCCTGGGTGCCTTCACTTTTCTCTCCCTGAAGGAGTTTTATGCTGTGATGGAAGGCCTGACAGCCACCTCAAGCCCTCTGAGATGCTGTTGCAGGAAATGGGGACAGTGGGGAGTTCCAGGTCTGCCCCTTTTCCTGTGGCCGGCTGCCCACATTCTGACCCCCAGGCTTCCTAGATGTGCTCCCCCAGTGTCTGAGGAGGCCTCCATGGATAGCTGGGTTGGACCAGTTCCAGGGAGGAGGTGCCCAGGGGAAGAGAGGCTTCTGCAACCATTGCCCAAGGGCTCTAGACAGAATGAGTAGTGGAGGAGATAAGGGACAGGTAATGGCCCCTGGTAACCAGGTAGGCAGGCATGAGCTGAGAGGCCCAAAGTCTTCGGGCACATACATTCAAACCAGGTCAGTCCTAGGTCCAAGGCCAGCAAAGCTGCCCACACCCTGGCAGGGACAGGGGACAGACCTGCCCAGACTCCCTTGGGATGGAGAGCAGGAGAACCAGGTCTGCAGCATGTCATGGCCTGTGTGCCTGCCACTTGGAGTGGCTGTGGTGCAGGTGGGTGCTCTCTTTGGGTGCTGCCTGCCATGACAATGGCAGGCAGCAATGGCCGGGAGGAAGGTTCATAGTCTCATTCCTTCTGAAGGACTCCAACAGTGAGTGACTGTTTCTACTTCTCCAGGATTCTGATGCGTAGAGCAGGTGGAAGGATGGAGGTGGCCTCCCTGAGGCCTGGGATGAGCTCTCCCTGGTACCTCCCAGCCACGGATACAACTTTCCCTTCTGAATGAGTGGCATGGGCCACAGACCACCACTGGCTGTGAACTCTCCTGGGACCTATGCTTCTCACAGGCCCGTAGGCCCTGGGTCAGCCCGAGGCCCCAACCCCCTTCCGGCCCCTTATTCCACTAGTCCTACAAGGCAACTCGCTTCAGGCTTGGGCCCCCTCATTTGTTGCTGCCCCCAGCAGGGTGATCTGCACCATGCTTTCCTCGATGACCTGGCCATACACACCCTTGTCCCCAACCAACCTCACCTACCCTGACCATTCCCCTCACCCTAGGTCCCAGGGTACAGGGCCTGTCTGGGCAGGGCTTCATCCGTCTCTGGAGCTGCTGCCCCGCCCCGCCCCCACCCCGGGTGGCAAAGCCCTTCCTTAATGGTGCGTCCACAGCCAGTGCTTTCCTGTTGGCTCCAAGCCTGGCTCTGCTCACCAGGCCCGACCCATCCTTCCTGGTGGTCCAGTCCACCCTCCTATTGTCTTTCTTCTGTGGCCACTTGCCAGCTTTGAGTTGGAATGCCAACACAGGTTGAGCCGTTGATCTCCTCTGCCTAGCATGAGGCACTCTGGCCAGGTCCAGACCTCTCTGAGCTTGGTGTCAGTCCATACTCAGACAGGTCTGGGCCTGCCTGGCCACAGAGTGTGTCTGCCAGTGACTGTGGTCAATAGATGAATGTTCTGGGAGACTGGGTAGGAGACGGGGCTGGTCCTGACTGACCAAGGCCAATGTGTGAGGGGCTCTCAGGCTCAGTGAGGGCGGCCCCACTCAGCAAGCTACACAAAGGGCATCTGCCAGGTAGCTCCAGCCTGCCTGATATCTGGCTGGCAGCAACCCACAGTGGCCTGTGGTGACAGAACATGTCACCAGGGGGGCAACCAAGGGGGCAGCCCTGTTGACCACTGTTGGTGGAGCTGGTGGAACAGGATGGAGCTCAGAGGGGAGACTGACCAGTCCACAGGAGAGGACCCCACCTCAGGAGAAGCACCTGTTTGCCCCTGCTCACCCCAGAGGAATAGAGGTGTTTCTAGAGTCGGAGTCCTCAGAGAACCCCGGCATCCTGAGATCCAGGATGTTCTCACTCCATGCCTGTGCAATATGCACACCAAGCCAAGGTGGGCCACACCTGTGGCTGTTGCAGTTGAGTAGTTGCTTAATTTAACATACAAGGTGGCTGGGCTGGTGGCTCATACCTGTAATCCCAGCACCTTCAGAGGCTGAGGTGGGAGGATTGCTTGAGGCCAGGAGTTCAAGACCAGCCTGGGCAGAATAGTGAGACCCTGGTCTTTAGAAAAAATAACAGCAGG
Organism: Trachypithecus francoisi; assembly: GCF_009764315.1. Classification (NCBI taxonomy): domain Eukaryota; kingdom Metazoa; phylum Chordata; class Mammalia; order Primates; family Cercopithecidae; genus Trachypithecus; species Trachypithecus francoisi. Next base: position 99,519,495 of record NW_022681472.1, on the reverse strand, counting down.
CGGGGCATGGTGGCTTGCACTTGTAATCCCAGCACTTTGGGAGGCCGAGGTGGGCGGATCACGAGGTCAGGAGATGGAGACCAGCCTGGCCAACATGGTGAAAGCTCGTCTCTACTAAAAACACAAAAATTAGCTGGGTGTGGTGGCACGCACCTGTAGTCCCAGCTAGTCGGGAGGCTGAGGCAGGAGAATCGCTTGAACCCGTGAGGCGGAGATTGCAGGGAGCTGAGATCACGTTACTGTACTCCAGCCTGGCGACACAGCGAGACTGTGTCTCAAAAAAAAAAAAAGAAAAAATAACAACAAACAACAACAGGGCGGTTGCACAGGCTGTGCAAATGCACAGAAGCCTCTTGAGTCCCGGCAATCCAGCGCCCCAGACTTCTGACATCCTGGAGAGGCTGGCCCAGGTTGGAAACTGGGAGGCCCTGAGAGTTGAGGGAAGTGGAGCTCCTTGTGGAGGGAGTGGGTGGGCCGAGGAGACACCACTAAGGGGCCTGCGCCCTCGCCCTCGCCCTCCTCTCGCCGGGCTCTGCAGGCGGGGAGGTGGAGAGCCTGGGAGTCGCGTGCAAGGCAGGCGTCCTGGTGACGCAGGGCCTGGTGCATTTCTCCAGCTTGGTCTTATGACCTGGCCCTTGTCTGACGTCCCCCAAGGTGAAGAAAAGCAGGTTCCTGCCGGGGTAACCAGAGGGCTCGCGGAGCACAAGCGCGCCAGGGACGTTACCGTAAGCTGCGCGCGCGGAAACCAACGCGCTGGGTGGCTGGCAACGCGAGCCGCCGCGGACACGGGCCTGGGCAGCTGGACCGTGGTGCACTAGGCGCTTCCTAAATGATTGCCCCGAGCGAGTCGCCGAGACCCCGTGTGTACACAAGTGGGACGAGGGGCGGGCGCACAGCGGCCAGGAAGCCGGGGCCTGGCGCACCCCGGACAGGACCCCGGGACCACGCGGCGGCGATGCGAAGTCCGTTCCTGCTGCACGCACTTGCAGCCCGCAGCCCCGGCCCAGGGAGCGACTACGGCTCCCAGGGTGCTCTGCGCCCGCGCGCCCGCGGCGACTACGGCTCCCAGAGTGCTCTGCGCCCGCGCGCCCGCGGCGACTACGGCTCCCAGGGTGCTCTGCTCCCCGTCAGCCTCTCCAGGCCCCGCCTCAGGTCGGCCTCGGACTACAAATGGACGTGAGAGGCGGCCGCCCGTTAGTTAGCGGCTCCGGAGCTCCGCGGCCGCGATCCTTGAGGCCTACGGGCACGACGCGGGCGGGTGGAACGCGCCGGTGGAGCGGGCACCCGGGCTACGGCGGCCGGCAGGGGGCGGCGGCGGCCGTTGCCGAAGGTCCGGAGGTGGGGCCGCGGGCCTCGGGCGCTGCGCAGCCGGCGGGCCTAAGCTTTGCCGCGGCCGGGCGCGGGCTGAGGCCATGGGCGACCGCGGCGGCGCGGGCGGCTCTCGGCGCCGGAGGACAGGGTCGCGGCCCTCGAGCCACGGCGGCGGCGGGCCTGCGGCGGCGGAGGAGGAGGTGCGGGACGCTGCTGCGAGCCCCGACATGGGAGCCGCGGGGGACGCGCCAGCCCCGGCCCCCAGCAAGGACGCAGACGCCGGCGTGGCCAGCGGCCACTGGGAGCTGAGGTAGCGAAGCGCCTGACCCCCTAACCTCTGACCCAGGGCCCCGCGACTTTCTGGGGTTGGCCGAAGCGCGAGCTCCGAGTCCGAGAACATGGGCCCTGGGCTAAGGGGGCACCGGTGTGCCCTATGGGCTCTGTGGGGAAACTGAGGTTAGAGGGGGGAGTCACCTGACAAGGTCACTGGGTAGGGGCTCCGGAGCTGGCCTTGGCCAGGCAGAGGGGAGCCAGCAGGGGTCCCGCGTTCAGATCCTCTTGGGTCTGTGCGTCCTCAGGGGCTCCTGAGGAGCTTTTCGAGGGGCGGGCTGGTGGGGTCCCCGCCCTGGACCGTGTCCCCTTATCTGGAAGGAGTCAGATGAGATCTGGGCAGTTTGTGGTGATGGGTCCTTGTTGGTGCTCTGAGCGGTGCCTTGCAGGTAGGAGACTCCCGGAGGAGGGCTGGCCTGCCGGGGAGGGGCCAGCCGGAGCCCAGGCCTGTCAGAGGACGGGGGCATCAGCAGCTGCCCCAGACAAGGGACAGTGTAAGAGGCATTCTTGTCCTTGCAGACCCTCCTGAGAGTGGCTCCGTGGCCCATGCATTTCTCCAGTGGTTAGGCTGGCCTGGAGCACTGCTGATGTTGCCAGAACCAGCGTCTGCTGTAGGGACAGCGAGTTGGGTTCTGTGTTGAGACTTCCACCCTCCAGGTGGGGGGTGGGGTATTGGGGTGGTGGACATACCCGTAGGCGGGTACCCGGCTCAGCTGGATGACGGACAGAGAGCGGTGGAGGGAGAGAACCATGGCCCATGGGAAGGACTTGGCCAGCCTGGGCATTGGCTTCCTCCTCTAAGCTGGCCTTGAGCAATCCCCTTGCCACCCTCCATCCCCCTTTATGGCCTTTACCCTGGCCCAGGGACCCTCAGGGGCTTTGATTTAGAGGGCAGCTGAGGGCCTAGAGGTTATCAAGGTAGAAGTGGGCTGATTTTGGACATTTAGTTGGCAATGATTTGCTCTCTCAGTGAACAAGAACAGAGCTTTCCTTCACTGGGCACCATGGGAGGGGACTGGGGGAGGGCAGGCACTGTCGTGGCCCTCAGGGTGCTCAGTTCATCTGGGAGATAAGATAACCTCAGAAAGAGGCAGGCATGGAGCAGTGTGGACAAAGGTCAGGCACGGAGGCCATGAAGGCGCCGTGGGGAGGAGGGTGGCCCTCCTGAGAGGGGTGCTTGCCTGCTGTGGGTCTGGGGTGCTGGTGAGGGAGGCTAGCCTAGACACCTCCTGCCTGAAAAGGAGGTGTGGCTCCTGGAGTTACCCTCTCTCTAGGAGGCAGGGGGGATGGCTACATGACCTGTGGAGGACGTAGGAATTGAGATCTCTTTCTTTTTCTTTTTTTTTTTTTTTTTTGAGACAAGTTTTGCTCTTGTTGCCCAGGCTGGAGTGCAGTGGCAGAGTCTTGGCTCACTTCAACCTCTGCCTCCCAGGTTCAAGAGATTCTCCTGCCTCAGCCTCCTGAGTAGCTGGGATTGCAGGCACGTGCCACCACACCCGGCTAATTTTGTATTTTTGGTAGAGGTGGGGTTTCTCCATGTTGGTCAGGCTGATCTAGAACTCCTGAACTCAGGTGATCCACCTGCCTTGGCCTCCCACAGTGCTGGGATTCTAGGTGTGAGCCACCGCGCCCAGCCGGGAATTGAGTTTTTTTAAGTGTGAGATGAGGGTAGTCCCAGCTTTGGGCCAAGCTGCCATCCGGGGGTAGACAGGGGAGAGTAGTCACCTTCCTGCTTTGCAAACCAGCGAGCCTTTCCTGTGCTTCTGCTGGTGTGGGATGGGTGCAGAGCTCGTGGGAGAGGCCTGGTGAGTCCCTGTCCCTGCCATTGAGGTAGTCTCTCCTTGGGAAGAGGGGCAGTAGATGGCAGAGGTGAGGCCTTCCTGGGACTGGAGGCTGAGACCAAAAGTCTATCTGCTTCTGGGTCTCCAGGACTTGCAGTCCATGTGTGCTTGTCCCTCAGACCTGAGGATCCAGCAGGGCTTGGGGCCCCACTGGCTGTGGCCACTGGACTCTTCTCCCTGCTCTCTGGGTCAGGCCTTGCTCTGCCTGCCCTCCTGGAACTTGGCCTCTAGCGCACCCCCTTGTCAGCCTCACAGCCTCCCTCCCTCCCACTTCCTGCAGCTCCTGGCCCAGCCCAGCCTTTCCTCTCTGCCGCTTCCTCATTACCCCTTGAGCTTGGGGCCTCTTCCCCTCACGGACACTTCCTGCTCACCTAGGGCTGGGCTCTGGGTGTGAGCTGCTTTCTTCCGGCCCCGCGGCAAGGTGAGGCTATGAGGCAGGCAGGAGAGAGCACCCCTTTCTGCTCTGCCTGCGGCTCACTCCCGCCAGGCTCTTTGCACACACCCAGCAGCCCTCTGCTCACAGGCACCCCAGTCGGGGCCTTCCGGTTTCTGGCTTCTCCCAGGGTGTTTTGTCCCTGAGGTGTCCTCTCTGACTCTCCCTTCCTCTCTCCAGCAGGGTCTGCGAGGTGCAGGGAGCCTGCCCCAACCATCTTGAACCCAGGCCCAGCCCAGAGGCCAGAGGGAAGCAGGCGGCAGCTGGGAGCAGAGCTGGGCTCTGCCCCCTCCTCATTATGTTTGGCCCTGGAGCTGCACTGTGTGGGCCCCATGTGTGGGACTCACTGGGACCTGTGCCTTTGGACACACTTTGAACCTGGAGACAGGGTGGCGGGTGGGCGTGTGCCAAGGTCTCAGTGTTGCTGTGAGACTGAGAGGATCCTGCTGGCTGGGTGGGCCTGGGGCTGCAGGAGGGAGGGCAGGCTGCTCCGAGTCTTCTTGGACTAGGGAGTGGGTGCAGGGACAGCTGGAAGGTGCAGAGGCTTGGGCAGGCCCTCCAGTAGGTAAGAGGGTAGACAAAGGTGCTGTGGGCACAGGGGCAGATCCCGCCTCCGCATACTGCTCCATGCAGCCTGCCCTCTAGCCCACTTGCCCCTGGCCACACTGGCTGCTTGGAGTTCTGTGGACACTGGTGAACGGGGGCTTCCTGCTCATGGGGGCCTGTGAGGGGTAGGGGTAGTGCAGTGGGGATGCTGCCTCCTGGTAGGGCTGGTTAGGCCTGTGAAGGGCCTGAGGTGAGGGCGTGGCTGGGTTAAGGAAGGCCTTGGAAGCCTGTCGAGGGGCCCCTGAGAAAGCTTGTATAGGATTGCAGTGAGTTTTGGGAAGCACCACCCTTTTCCGACTCCTGTTTTCATCTTAGAGAGGCGCACGGATAAAGCCAGCATGGTGTCCTTGGTGGCAGGGGTCACACTGTTGTGAAACAGCTGTGGTTGGTAGGTTGTGGTACAAGAAGGCCAACCCTGAGGCTTGGAATTGTTCTGCTGAAAACAAATGGGCTTGAACTTTGGGAAGAGTGGGCAGTGGAGAGGCCCAGTCCAGCAGGCAGCTCAGAGAGGCTGCTGGGCAGCTGGGTCTCGTGCCCCTGCTCCTGTCTTGGTGCTGGGGCTCTTGCGGTATCCACACCCAGCCTCCTGGTTGTGGGCAGGCAATGAGTGGAGTAGGCTGGGGAGATGAGCCAAGGGCCATGGTCAGTTGGGAAGGCAGCTGCCAACTTGGGGAGGGGGTAGGAGGGAGGCTCAGGTGGAGACTACAGCCTCACTGTATGGCCCAAGATGGACCTGGTGGGTGGACACAGGATGCTCAGGCTAGAGCTGGGAGAAGCAGGGGCTGGGGTGGAGCTGCCTGCCCCTGTGTTCCAGTCTAGATGGGCAGAGGGAAAGGTGTGACCATCCTCCCTGCATGGCGGTTTTGTGGGACAGTGTAGACTTGTCAGGAACTGTGCAGGTGTAGATGGGGCAGGTGTTGCACCAACCTTGGTCTTGGGGGGCAAAGGTTGGGCTTGTTGGCATTGCCTCTTGGCCTCCCTGGCCCTTTGCCTCCTGGGCAGGGCCGTCTGACTGTCAACCCCAATCCTAGCTAGCTTGCCTTGGGCACCCTGAGGGCATCTGCCTCACGGGGCTCCTGCCATCACTCTTAGGCCCACTCTTCCTGCCTAGGGGCTCTGAGGGACAGATGTGTGTGGGAGGGAAAGGGAAGTCTGGCCTCTCCTCTTACAAAATTGAGGACTTGGTCAATGCTCTGTGTGGTTTCCTGGTGGCACGGTAGCTGGGTGGTGAGGTGGGCCTGCGGCTAGTGTATGTGAGCCAGCACTGCTTCCTAGGACATGTGGGGCCTGGCCAAGCTCCTGCTATCCTTGTCCTAGCTATATGGCAGTCCCTCTTCCACCTGTGTGGTATGCTGTGTGGTACCCTCCACCTGTGTGCTACCCTCTTCCACCTGTGCGGTATGCTGAGGACCACAGGCAGGGTCTGCCTGTGCCTCTCCAGCACTGGTTGGGAGATCATGGGTGGGCGCCCGCCTCTGTTGGAAGCCTTTTGGCCAGCAGGCACCTAGCCCTGGGTGGGTTCCTTTCAGCCCCCTCAGCCTGGGCTGGAACACATCACAAACAAGTGGATGCTACACCGGCACATGAGGGCCGGATCCCTGCCTCTGGGAAGGTGCATGTCAGGCTGGTGTGTGGCTGGCACTTGGCCTGCCTTTGCCAGTTTGAGCCTGCATGTCCAAGTGTGGGGACCCCTTGGCTCCCGGGTGCTGGGATGGGCCCACTGAATAGGGTGGACTCAACCCTCATCACTTGCTCCCCGCAGTGCTGGGCGGTGCCCCCTGGTCCATCCCCAGGTGGGACCCTGCTTGTGGCCCCAGTGCTAGTCCACAGCCAGAGTGCATGGCAGTGGCCAGAGGCCTCTGGAGAGTGAGACCTGGAGTGTCCAAGCTCCATGTAGGTCCAGTCCAGGCAGGGCCAGCTGAGCTTGCTTCTCCTGACTCTGACGTGCTCTTCCCACTGCTTGGAGGTGCAGGCTCTAGGGGTCCTGAGAGCTTTGCCCTCTGTAGGTCTTGAGGCCACAGTGTGGCTCTGCCTGGTTTCTCCTCCTGGTTGTAAATAGGGAGTGGGGCCTGAGGGCAGACGAGGAGGCTGGGGTGGGGGCCTGCGGGGGCGGCCCTGCCCTGCTGGTGTCCACTCAGCGGGTGCTTGTGTTGTGCTCTGTCAGGTGCCATCGCCTGCAGGATTCTTTGTTCAGCTCTGACAGTGGCTTCAACAACTACCGTGGCATCCTGAACTGGTGTGTGGTGATGCTGGTGAGTGGGACATGGTGTTGGGAGCAGGTCTAGGTCTAGGTGGGGCTCTGCCCCAGGTAGGCCTTTGCCTGGGAACAGGCTCTGCCACCCAGGGTGTCGGGGCTGGAGCCCCTGTGGGCTGGGGTGTGTGGAGCAGGCTGCACCTCCATGTGGCCACCAGCACTGGACTGTTGGGGAGGGGAGTGGCAGTAGCTGCCCCTGCTGTGGTCACTTGGGCGCCCGTGCACCATATACTTGCTGCTCCCCAGTGGATCCCAGGAGAGCCTGCAGATGTGGTGTGGGCGTGGGGAGGCCGAGCAGTGCCTGGCTGGAGCCTGTGTGTTGTGAGCTGGGTCTGAGGGGTGCAGGGCCTCCATGGAGGGCAGGGTGGAGGGGTCTTGCCCTAGGCTGGTGGGAGAGTGGACTGCATGCTCTGTGGACACAAGGCCCCTCTGGCAGGGGATGTGAGAAGAACTTGCTGTGCTATGCCACATGGCCTGTGTGGGTAAGGAACCCTGCAGGCCTGGCCAGTACTCTGCAGTCCTCCTGGCCCCTTCCCTCAGCTGTGGGTCCTAGGAGCCCCCCAGGAAGGTGATGAGATGGAGCCCTGTGCCATGTCTGAGGCCTGATGCCTCTGGGTCTGCTTCCCACTGGCACTTCGTGGGGTGGGGCTGCCAGCCTCACCCCAGAAGTAGTTGGAATCTAGGCCTCTAAGGGGCACCTGCAGGGCAGGTCACGGGCAAGGGCTGTCTGGGTCCAGCCTCCCCCACTCAGGGCTGATGTGGCTCGAGGCCTTTGACCTTCACCCAGGCGTGTCTGTCTCTGGCCTTGGGTGCTGCTCCTGTGGCTAACCACATGGAAGGGGCTCCACACATCCACACCCCCCACTGCCCATAGTCCTGGGAGGTTCCCTGGGGGTGGCCAGCTGTGGAGGCCCACGAGGCCTGGTGGCTGAGAAGCTGGCCAGGCAGGAGGACAGTGGGCCCAGCGCCAGCCCAGCACTCAGGAGACGCAGCCCATTCCTGGCCCAGGCTGGGCCTTGTCCAGCCCAGGCAGCACTGTGTGTTCTCCCCAACCCCTTGGGCCCGCCTGGCCCTTTGGTCCAGCCCTGAAGCCTTTTCCCTGCTTTGGCTCCCCCATGACCCCCAGCCCCGGGCGTGTGTCCCGCTCTGGGCTGCCTGTTGCATTCCCTCTGTGGCCTGGGCTTGGAGATGGGTACCGCCCATTGGCAGCTTTGGCACCTGCCTACTGTCAGCCCTCAGGAGAGGCCAGTGACAGTGTGGGCCACATGTCCGTGCAGAAGGCCTGTGTGTCAGCCCTGCAACCGGGGGAGGCGGGGCAGTGGCCCTTGTCTCTCTGAAGCAGTCTCCTCTCTCATGAAGCCTTCCCTGACCACCCAGGCAAGAGACCCTCAGTGTTTCCTTGCCAGCGACCCTTTTCCCCAGCACCAGTTCACCACCGCGTGAGGCCTGAGCTCTGGGTAGTAAGCCAGGTCTGTGGCATTGGGGCCCAGCTCATGGAGGTGTTGGTAGTGCTTGTAGATGGAGGAGGAGGTTCCTGTCCTTGCAGAGGGAGACCAAGCACCCAGCTCCAGGCTAGTCCCAGGAGGCTTTTCCCATGGGGGCTCAGTCCTGGGAAGTAGCTTTAGAGCCAAGTGTCGAAGGCTTGGAGGGCTGCAGGAAGCAGAAGAGGTAGGAGGGGCACAAGCCCTGGGAAGCACTCTAGGCCCAGCCCCCCTTGCCACACAGCTGGGCACTGCTCCTGCAGAGAAAGGGTAGGCAACTCCCTCTTTTCAGCCTGGGCCACCAGTGGGGACTGGTTCCTTAGGGCTCCGCTGTTCTGGGGCTGTCTGTGGTTGGTTGGCTGTGGGAGCCTGGGGTCCCTCACTGGCTCGGCTCAGGAGGAATGTGAGCAGCTTGGCAGCTGGTCTTTCTGCTCCTGAAGACCCAGGCGTCTGGCAGGGCTGGTTGGTCTTGCTGGCTGTGCCCTCCATGCGGGCCCCTCTGGTGTGATGGGGACAGGGAGGGACTTCCCCTTGCCCAGCACTGGTGTTGGCTGAGGTGGGTGCTGAGTCTCAGAGCTTGGCATGGAGACCAGACAGGGCTGGGTCTGCAAGCCTGAGGCTGCCACCCTGAGCTCAGGCTGGGGATGTGCCCAGAGGTGTTGGGAGGATCTGGGGTGAGTGCCCTGTGGCCAGGACTAAAGGGGCTGCACCCTCCTGTCCGTCCCTCGCAGATCTTGAGCAATGCCCGGTTATTTCTGGAGAACCTCATCAAGTGAGTGCCTTTGCCAGGTCCCAGCCCTGCCCCACCCATGGCCTGTCCAGGCCCTGCCCCGTAGCCCCACCTGCCACCCACTCAGGCCTCCATCCCTCCATCCCCAGGTATGGCATCCTGGTGGACCCCATCCAGGTGGTTTCTCTGTTCCTGAAGGATCCCTATAGCTGGCCCGCCCCGTGCCTGGTTATTGGTGAGCTGGGCTCTGAGGAGGGCCTTGGGTGGGGATCAGGCTGACATGGCCTTGAACCTGTGCCTTGGTGATTCTGTCCACAGCGGCCAATGTCTTTGCTGTGGCTGCGTTCCAGGTTGAGAAGCGCCTGGCGGTGGTAAGCAGTGCCCCTCACCTGTGTGTGCTTACTCTGCTGTGTGCGCTCCTGGGAGGAGCTGCTCCCTGGGCCTGGCAGCCCCTCCCCCAGGCAATAGGAGCCCTGGTTGAGTGCTCTGCCCCCCACTCCAGGGTGCCCTGACGGAGCAGGCGGGACTGCTGTTGCATGTGGCCAACCTGGCCACCATTCTGTGTTTCCCAGCGGCTGTGGTCTTACTGGTTGAGTCTATCACTCCAGGTGCGCCCCCATCCCACCCTGCCCAGCTGTCTTGGGCCAGCCACGGGCGTGGCCTCTGGCTGTGGCCCTGTGGAGGCCTGAGCCCACCTCTCCCACAGTGGGCTCCCTGCTGGCGCTGATGGTGCACACCATCCTCTTCCTCAAGCTCTTCTCCTACCGTGATGTCAACTTGTGGTGCCGCAGGGCCAGGGCCAAGGCTGGTAAGGGGCTGCCGGGGGCTGGGGCTGCCTGCTGAGGGGCTGGTCAGCAGCAGGGCCCCACCCCCTGCCTCCCACTCTGCTGTGTTCGTAGCCTCTGCAGGGAAGAAAGCCAGCAGCGCCGCTGCCCCGCACACCGTGAGCTACCCGGACAACCTGACCTACCGCGGTGAGGACCTCTGTGGGGCTGAGGTGCGGGGCACAGGCCGGGTCTGTTCTGGAACCAACCCCCATGCCCATTCCAGATCTCTACTACTTCCTCTTCGCCCCCACCTTGTGCTACGAGCTCAACTTTCCCCGCTCTCCCCGCATCCGGAAGCGCTTTCTGCTGCGACGGATCCTTGAGATGGTGAGGTTGGGGGCTGGGGGCGACCACTGGAGACTGGGGTCCTCCAGGCTAGCCAAGGCCTCAGCTGGCTGCTCTCTGGTTTCCCCCTAGCTGTTCTTCACCCAGCTTCAGGTGGGGCTGATCCAGCAGGTAAGTGGGGTGGGGCAGAGTTGGGTGCAGCTGGGTGTGGCTGGGAGCTGACACGGTGCCCTCCTTTGCAGTGGATGGTCCCCACCATCCAGAACTCCATGAAGCCCTTCAAGGTGAGCGGCCCAGGTGCTCCTGTGGCTGGGGTGGCTGGGGAGTGACTGGGAGCATGGCTGGCTGAAGGGCTTGTTTCTGCAGGACATGGACTACTCACGCATCATCGAGCGCCTCCTGAAGCTGGCGGTGAGTGCGGACAGGTGGCGCGGGGGTGGGACAGGAGGAGATGGTGGCATGTGGGGGAAGGTTCTAGAACTTGGTGCCCACCCCCACCCCCCTGCCAGGTCCCTAACCACCTCATCTGGCTCATCTTCTTCTATTGGCTCTTCCACTCCTGCCTGAATGCCGTGGCTGAGCTCATGCAGTTTGGAGACCGGGAGTTCTACCGGGACTGGTGGTGAGTGTCCCTGGGGTGTCCCTGGGGGCTGGGATGAGCCATGGTGTGCTCTGATCCCCCTGTGGTCTCTTGGCCCCTAGGAACTCCGAGTCTGTCACCTACTTCTGGCAGAACTGGAACATCCCTGTGCACAAGTGGTGCATCAGGTAGGTGGGGTGTGTGTGTGTGAGATGTGGAACATGGCCGTGAACCTGAACCCCTTTCCACACTCCCCTCTGCAGACACTTCTACAAGCCCATGCTTCGACGGGGCAGCAGCAGGTGGATGGCCAGGGTAGGGGTGTTCCTGGCCTCGGCCTTCTTCCATGAGGTCAGTGCTCTGGGGGACACCCTGCCTCATCCCTGGGCAGGGGTATGCCCACGGCAGGGATGGCTGGTTCCCCACTCCCTGACATCTTCTCTCCCTCCCACCTCAGTACCTGGTGAGCGTCCCTCTGCGAATGTTCCGCCTCTGGGCGTTCACGGGCATGATGGCTCAGGTGAGCGACTCTTACGTGGCCTCCTCACCCACTTACCCCCTGCCTGAGCCCCTGGGCTGACCCCCCCCCCCCATGCCCAGGGACCCTGGAGCCCCCAGCCCTGTGGTCACCATGGCTGACTGACTTGGCCCCTCATTCCCCAGATCCCACTGGCCTGGTTCGTGGGCCGCTTTTTCCAGGGCAACTATGGCAACGCAGCTGTGTGGCTGACGCTCATCATCGGACAGCCAATAGCTGTCCTCATGTACGTCCATGACTACTACGTGCTCAACTATGAGGCCCCGGTGGCAGAGGCCTGAGCTGCACCCAAGGGCCTGGCTTCTCACTGCCACCTCACACCCGCTGCCAGAGCCCGCCTCTCCTCCTGGGCCTTGAGTGCTGGGGATGGGCCTGGCTGCACAGCACCCTCCTCCTGTCCCAGGGAGGCCTCTCTGCCCCTATGGGGCTCTGTCCTGCACCCCTCAGGGATGGCGACAGCAGGCCAGACACAGGCTGATGCCAGCTGGGAGTCTTGCTGACCTTGCCCCGGGTCCAAGGATGTCAATAAAGTGCTGTCCAGTGACCTCGTCAGCCTGCCAGGGGCCTGGGGACTGGTGGGAGGTATGGCCACACCCACAAGGGTGATTGCCAGAGCCATGTGGACAGCTGTTCCAGGGGCCAGGAGGCCCGACGGTCCCAGGACCTGCTGGGGAGAGGCAGCTCCACTGCAGCAGGGTGGGCATGGCCGGTAGGGGGAGTGCAAGGTCAGGCAGACACCCCCATTCCCCACACTCCCCTACCTAGAAAAGCTCAGCTCAGGCGTCCTCTCCTGGCACTACCCCTGCTGGGTGTGAGGGAATCAGCACCCTGGCCCTTGGTGCAGGATGAGCCTGCTTGGCCAACGTGCACCCACCGTGCTCAGCCTCGGCTCGGGAAGAGGTCGCCCTGTGTTTGTTAGAAGTGGGCTCCAGCCAGGGTGGCCCAGGGATGGGCAGTCCACAGGGCCTTTCTGCTGTGGGTCTGGTGAGCCGAGGGGCTACAGTACACAATGGCTATGTCCATGGCTACTCGCCTTGGGGCAGGGCTCAGTTTGGCAGCCTCTTTCCTTCACTTGGAACCTGGGCAGCCAGGTGTGCGGGTGGCTCTCAGCTGCCCTCCACGAGGTTGGGGCACCCCTGATCCCCAGGCCTGCCTTGCCCTCTGCTCTTCTAGCACCAGGCTGGGCAGTGCAGACAGTGCAGCCTTCAGGACACCTTGTTTCCAGGCCCTGCAATCCACCAAGCTGGACAGATGGGGCCCCCCCTTGGTCACAGTGGGAGGTCAGGGGTAACCCCAGGGCCCTGCTGCTGCCTTACCTTGCTGGGGTGACTGCTTGATTAAAGATCCCAAGACTGGACCAGGCCCTGGTGCCCCCCGACCTGCAGCTGTGGCCCAACAAGGCAGGTGTTTGAGAAGGCCCTGCACCGGGTCCCAGGACTGCACTAGGGGCCTCATTGGCAACCTGCTGGACTGTGGTGGTGTCGGGGGAGGGCGGGCTACCTTGGTATCCTTCCCCTACCCCAGTGGGGGCTGGTGGGCCCTGAGGTGGAGGCATTTCCTTGGCCCTGCTGAGGATGGTAGTAGTGGGTGAGCTCCTGGTAGGGGGACAGGTGTGGGTTCGACTCCTCCATCCCACATAGGCTCCTGTGCCTCTCCCCACCTGTTGGCCAATGGAGCTCGAGAACAAGCTGTTGCTGCCAGATAAAGCAGCAAAGCCTGCTGCACTGCCCACCCCCGGCCCCTTCCCTTCCTCCACCAGGCTGAGTGGAAAACCCTGAAGCTACGGGACAGGCTCCTGTTGCCTGTGCCTACATAGGAGGGTGCGGGCTGTGGTAGGAAGACAGTGTGCCTGCCCTGCATCCCCTGTCCCTGAGTGCAAACACCCTGGGAAGGGGGTTCCTAGTGGTCTTCTGACAGGAGACCGGCAGGGCCAGGGTGCCCACCCCGGTCCCTCAATAAAGAACTGGGAGCAAATGCTGGTCCTGCGGAGTTGGGCAGGCATGGGGCTACCTGCAAGCATCCGCCTTCCCCCAGGGGGTCACTGCAGCCCAGCCCTTCTGTGCCCTGGGCCCCTCCTCACTGCACCCCCACCCACCGTACCACCCTGGGACAGAGGAAACACGTGGGAGGCCACCGCATAGAGCCTGTCTGTTTATAGATCTCTGCCTGTCTTGTCCATCCGTCCGTCCATCCACCTGTGTGTATATATCTGTATATCTCTATGGAACAGGGAATGGGACAGTTGTGTAAAAATCCAAAATACAATTCTGATTATGAACAACCTGCAGGGTCAGTCCAGGTGTGGCTACGAGCCCCGACCAAACCACAGGACACGGGCTGGGGGAGGCAGACTGGCAGGCCGGGGTGACCCTCCTGACCAGAGGTGCTGCCCAGATCTGAGCCCGTTTGTCCTACTGGGGCTATGGTGGCCAACTCACCAGTGCCCAGGACCTCGAGGCTGCCTCGCCTCCCCAAGGCCAGCCCTGCACTGGGGGTGGGGGTGGGCAGGCCACGGCTGGCCCAGCTCCTCCGGGGCATCTAGGAGACAGTGGGGTCCTTGGCTTTGGGAGGCTCTGAGCCTGTCAGCAGGGAGATGGTGGGGTCCTCTGCGAAGCCATCCCCTTCAGAGAAGTAGGAGCCCTCTCCCAGCTCAAACAGCACCGGCAAGTCGCTGCTCCCGGTGTCCACGGAGCCGGGGTCCAGCAGGAACAGTGGCTGCGCTGTGTAGTGCACCAGCTGCTTCCCTGCGGGGGTGGGGGTGTCAAGGCGGTGGGGGGTCGGGGCAGAGAGGGGGCTGGTGGGACTTGGCTCACCTGAATCCGGGCTGCTGTTCTCTGCCTCGGGAGGCCTGGGGGGCTCCTGGGGAGACAGGAGCTCTTGGATCTGTGGGGTGGAGATGGTATCATGAGCGCTCCTGCTGGTCTTGTTCCCCCTCACCCCCCGCCCGCCTACGCACACTGGCCAGGCTGCTGTCAAGGTCAGGCAGGCTCATGTCGGGCACGGTCACCGAGGGGCTGAACAGCTGCGGAGGAGGGAGGGAAGTCAGAACAGCACCGGGGGCGGGGCGGGGCGGGGTGGGGCGGGACAGGACGCGACTCACGTCCAGCAGGGCACTGGTGTCCACGCTGAAGCCGTGGCTGCTCAGCATGGTCTGCAGATTGTCCAGGTTGGAGTCCATAGCATCCAAGTGATCACTGAGCTCATTCCTGGCCCGGGATGAGGGGGTAGCTGAACCAGTGCTCCACGCCCCACACCCTGATGCACTCCTGTGGGAGAAGGGCTCCCCTTGACTGTATCCCCCAGGCCGCACCCCCGTGTATGCCTGCACAGGCTGGAGGGGGCAGTGCATTCGAGGACCGCCTGGAAGGTGGTGGAGGCTCTGTGCCCTCTGGGGTGCGGCTGGGCCCATGCTGGGCATCCCTTCGCCATGAGGGCCTGGAGGCCTTGGTGGTGGAGGACCCAGGAGACAAGGGGTGTATTCAGCTCTAGTACGAGGATCAGGGATTTCAGTTTTCAGGGTTGGTGAGGCTTCCTGTAGCATTGGGAAAACGGCTGGGGCTGTGCTCAGTGTGTGGGGGGGCTCAGTCCCTGCCCTGGTGCTGCTGTGGGAGTGAGACTCACGGTCTGGTGGCTGTGACCAAGAAAGCACTAGGCCATGGGGCACACCTGGGCCATGGGACAGGCAGCCAGGCCGGGTACCAGAGGTGCCCTGGAGACCCCGCCTGGCAGGAAGTGCAGTCAGCACCGCAGTTTGGATCCTGCCAGCACCAGAGGCCGTGCCAGGCCAGGGAGACCTGTCCCTGTCACAGGCAATGACCACAGGCCCATGGCCAGGGGAGCCATGATGACATTGAGCCCCAGCCACAGAGGAGCTTAGAACGATGCCGCCCAGACCCGATGCTCATGCCCCGTCAGGCTGGGTCTGGTCCACGGTCGTGTGGGAGGGCCCGAGCTCTGGCAGGGCCCTCCTCCCACCCCAGTGGGGTCAGCGCTAACCCTGGCTGGACTCGGCCATGCGGAGAGGAAGAGGGGTAGGGGAAGAGGCGGGCGACCCCAGACATCTGTGGAGTGCGAGCCAAACTGCAAGATACAAAAACAAGAGCCCCCATTGCAGGCAGGGGCTGGGCAAGCCTGGGGGTGTGGAGGCCAGGCCCCGCTCACCATCTCCTGCCATCTGTCTGGGCAGCACGACCTGCCAGGACCTGTGGCCTGTGGCGAGAGGGTGGCAGCAGCAGGAGGGGTGGCTGAGAGCAAGGCCCAGCAGCCTGCCCGGACACGCCCTTGGCTTCTGTGGCGTTTGGGATTGTGGGGTGATCTGTTTGGCACCTGTCTCCCTCCCCAGCCCCGAGCTCCGAGGTTAGGGGTAGGGTCCTGCCTTGCCAGCTGCCCTGCTCAGCCCTCTGGGACAGTCTGAGCTGAAGCCCAGGGCTGTGCCTCCAGGGGCTGTGGGTGGGGCGGCACTCACTTGTCCAGGCAGGCTACGCTGAGGCACTTTTCAGGGGTGGAGGTGGGCGGGGGTGAGGGAGGCCGGCCCTCGGTGTCCGTGTGGCCCCTGGCGTCCATGAGGGCTGTGGCGGAGGCGGGGGTAGGTTCACTCTCCCGCAGGATGGAGTCAATGAGGGCGGTCGGGGACAAGAGGGTGTCCACGGAAGATGGGCGCCCGGGACTCGCCTCCTCTACCCGGGGGCTCTGAGGCGGGCTGGGGGGCTCCTCCTTGACACGCACCAGAGGGCTGCTGGACAGGGGCCTGGACACGAGGGGGCCACGTTAGCTGGTGTCTTGGCCAGCCCCACCTCATCCCCAACTCTGCCCTGGGCCCACAGGGGCTCGCCTCGTCGGGGGACAGGATGGCTGGGGTGATGCGGCCCCCACCTCTCGTCTATGCTCCCGCCGGGGGAGGCCACGGGGCTGGCAGGCGCCAGCTCGGTGATATCGGAGATGATGGGTCCGGAGTTGGCCACAGAATCGGGGGCGTAGAGGCTGGAGCTACTGTAGGCCGGGGAGGGGGCCTGCAATCAAAGGCAGGAGGCTCGTGCAGCGCCAGCTGGGGCAACACACCCCACTGCCGCCCGCACGCCTGGACGGGTGCCCTGCCTCCAGCACTCACCGAGTAGGGGCCCGAGCCGTGGACGTGCTCCAGGGAAAACTGCCGGCCATACTTGGGCATGGAATGTGCTGAGCCACTGTCGTTCAGCATCAGGGGGCTGTGGGGAAGGGTGCAGGTCAGCCGCCGCCCCCCACCTCGGGGCACAGCTGACAGAGGAGGACGGCCCTGGGCCCCGGGTGGTGGATGCAGGCGTCCCCAAAACCTCACATCTTTCTCTTCACCCCCAGGATCCGGTTTGACTGCACCAGTGAGATCAGGAACTGAATGAGCTGTGGGGAGAGAGGACACAGTCACCCTGGCCCTTGTGGGGCCCCCGCCGGCCCTCTGGCCCTGCCCCCACCTTGTTGACGACTTTCTGTTGCTGGGCATGCTTCTGCCGAAGGCTGGCCACCTCCCGCCACAGAGCCTCATTCTCACTGCAACAGACCAGGCTGGGTCAGTGGAGCCCAATCCCAGGAGCGCCAGGGCTGAGGGAGCCCCACAGACCCTCCCCGTCCACCAGGCAGGAGCAGGGGTAAGTGTGACCATGTCTGGCCTGGCCCACCCCAGGATGAGAACTGCTGTGTGGAGGGGCTGGGGGCCAGGGCCAGGGCTTGCTGGTCCCACTGCCCCTCTCCCTGCCGGGAACACCTGGTGTCAGGTAGGGTGTTGGGGACAGGAGCACCAGGATCCAGGTGCACCCGGATCCTGGCATCCATCCTGGCCAACACCTGGAGGGCTGCCTTGGACACAGGCCAGGAGCAGACCCTTGAGCCGCCCTTCCGCCTGAGAAGCCAGGTTGAGGGAGGACGGTTCTTCAGGCTGCGACACCGGCTGTCCCGTGTCCTGCAGGTGCTCAGGGCCAGGCCTGGAAGTGGCTCAGAGGTGGCCCCACGAGGTGGCCCCATGGGGTGGGGAAGAGCTGTCCCCAGCCAGTTGAGCAGGGCCGTGAGCGCGCTCCTGCTGCTCTGGGAGGCTGAGCCCCACCAAGCCTGTGAGTCTTCTTGGGGCCAACTAGGTTGGGGTTCCCGCAGGCCTGGAGCCCCAAAGTGGATGCGAGACCTGAGCCAGCCTTGCGAGGTGGGCTTGCCTCAGTTTCTCAGGTGCCACTGTGTGTCAGTCCCCTGCTAAGGTTTCCCCAGAGCCGCAGGGTCCTGGTGAGGAGGGGCTGGAGGGCTAGCTCCATAGGCCCAGGCAAGTGTGGGGCAGAGGTTCCAGGAAGGGCCTGAGATGCATCTGACCCCAGGCCCGAGGTGGGTGGGGTGGGTCTGCTGTGCAGGGCTTGTCCTCAAAATTAGGCTGGTAGGTCCCGCCAAGCTCGGAGGCCAGGATGGCCCAGAGGGCGCTGGGGCTGTGCAGAACAGGGGACCCTCCCAGCCCCTTCTGCATGTGGAGAACGGCAGCCATGGGCGGTGGGGCTGGGGCAGAGGCCCAGGGTAGATCTGGGTGGAGCAGGAGGTGGGGCTGAGCACCTGGAGCCCTGGACATGGCCCTGCCCCACAGCACCCGCTGTGGCCCACGGTGCTGGTGTGGGACTTACTGCTTCATGGCCAGGAGCTTGGAGTCCATGCACTCCTGCTTCCCCTTCATCAGCTGCACGTCCGTCAGCAGCTTGGTGACACTGTCCTGGCGGATCTTTATGTCTTCACTCTTCAGGGTGGACACCTGGATCCCCGAGAGGGACAGGGGTCACTGAAGCGGCCCGGGAGCTTGGCAGGCTCAGGCTCGTCCACTGCAGCCGGGTCCCTCAGGAAGCGGGCAGGCTGGGGTGGGAACTCTCAGGGAGGGCCGGGCGGGGAGAGCCATGGCAGGCGAGACTGGGCGAGGGTGCGGGGCCGGGACTCACACTGGTGACTTTCCTCTTGATGTTCTCAAGGAGCTGCTCCTGGCCGCGCAGGAAGCACGGGTGCTGGAACTCCGTGTCATCTCTCTCTGGCTTGACCAGGCCACCCTGCTCGATGTGGACCACTTTCCGGAAACCATCTGCACATAGCAGGGAAGGGGGCGGCTCTGCTTCAGGGCAGGACGAGACCCCTCGAAGAGCGGCCACTGCCCTGGGAGGCTGCTGCAGGGCTTGGCCACGGTCAGACCCCGCCCTGCCCCTCAGAGCCCACGCCTGGTGGCTGGGTGGTCTTGGTCTAAGTGAGACCCTGTGTCCCCACGGGGCTCCCCACGCCCGATACACGTGGAGTATAGCTCGGGCTTCACAGTTCTTCCCTGGAGACCCCAGGTTCATACCCACGAGGACCCTCCCCCTTGGAAGAGGCAGCTGCCCCCGGCCTCCAGGCTTGCTGGGTTCCATGGCATGCCCTTAGCCAGCACAGGGGGCTCCGTCCTTCATCCACAAGGTCCTCCTGCGTCTGCAGGTCTGCCTCCCGCACCTGGGAGTCAGCACTCACACATGTTGAGCTGCCGCACGAAGCTGGCCATGTTGTTGTGCTTGAAATACTTGGGCAGCACCTCCTTGGCAAACTGGCCCTGGTCGAACACATGGAAGCTGTTCCCACTCTGAAAGGGAGACACGGTGGGTCACGCGTGGTGGCAAGAGGCAGTGTGCCCAAGCCACCCTTCCCCAGGCCACCCCTTCTGGAGCGCAGGCAGTGCACATTCCACCTGATGGGGCTGGGGCCATGGGAGGCCCAGGGGGCTGGCGGGAGGCGAGTTCGTTCCTGGGACCACCTGCCACACGGGCCTCATCTGTGCAGCGTGACCTGCATCCTCACTGTGAGGCCCAGGACTGGGCGGTGGGCAGATGCGGGGCCTTCCTTAAAGCCGGGAAGCCCCTCCCCAGGGGTTCTAGAGAAGGCCACGTTTCCACTCACAAAGCACCTGCCGCACTCTGGCCATGCCCATGGGATGGGTGTTTAAGCAGGACATTTCCCTTAGGAACAGCAAAGGAAATTGAGTCCTGACTTCATTACTCCAGAGGAAAACACATTTGCGTTCAGAAATCCAAATTCATTCTTGTTTTGTGACGTCAGACAAGAAACAGAGACAGTCAAACACTGAATATATTCTTCCTCTTCCATTTCTCTCCCAAGCTCAGGCCCAGAGCTATCAGGAGGAGCTGGCGAGGGAGGCATCCCTGCTGGCCATGGCCACAGTGGCTCAGAGGGGGCACTGAAGGCTTAGGGGACAGCGAGAAGCCCACACGGCGGGGAATGGGGGCCTGAAGCAGGGCCAGAGAGAGGTGAGGGGTATCTGCAGAGGAAGGGGCGGCTGACCCAGTGAAGAAACTGGGGAAGGGCAGTGGGGCAGATTTCTCCCTGCCAGGGAAGGGAGCTGCAGATGCAAACAGGGAAAAAAGCCAGAAAAACCCCATGGTATGGCACTAGAAGTGGAGAACCACTTTCCAATATAGAGAGACGTGAAATCAACAGGGATGTGCGTGTGTTAGGGAGGGAAGTCATGGAAAGGACCTAAGGCAGCAGGACAGAGATGGTGAAAAACGCCAACTTTCCAGACTCTGAAAATTAACCAAAGAATTACAGTAGCACGGGGAGCATTTATTCCAGAAAAACAGCTGAATCTTAGTAAGAACAGTGGGCTGTGTGAACTTTTTTTTTTTTTTTTTTTTGAGACGGAGTCTCGCTCTGTCGCCCAGGCTGGAGAGCAGTGGCCGGATCTCAGCTCACTGCAAGCTCCGCCTCCTGGGTTTACGCCATTCTCCTGCCTCAGCCTCCCGAGTAGCTGGGACTACAGGCACCCGCCACCTCGCCCGGCTAGTTTTTTTTGTATTTTTTAGTAGAGACGGGGTTTCACCATGTTAGCCAGGATGGTCTCGATCTCCTGACCTCGCGATCCGCCCGTCTCGGCCTCCCAAAGTGCTGGGATTACAGGCTTGAGCCACCGCGCCCGGCCCTTTTTTTTTTTTCTGAGACCGGGTCTTGCTCTGTTGCCCAGGCTGGAGTGCATTGGCACGAACACGGCTCACTGCAGCCTCCGCCTCCCAAGTTCAAGTGATTCTCGTGCCTCAGCCTCCCAAGTAGTTGACTACAGGCGCCACCACGCCCGGCTAATTTCTGTATTTTTAGTAGAGATGGGGTTTCACCATGTTGCCCAGGCTGGTCTTGAATTCCTGACCTCAAGTGATCCGCCCACCTCGGCCTCCTGCAGTGCTGGGATTACAGACGTGAGCCACCGTGCCCGGCCAGGCTTGGCGGCATTTTAACATGCCCTATTCCCACTCCATCTGCAGCCCTGAAAACCAACAGCTGCAGTCCCCGTGGGAACCAGTGTCCTGGCAGCTGCTGCGGGGTGGGCCAGGGCTTGGGCTCCTCCAAGGCCCCATTCCCAGAGGCCTGGCAGCATCTGCCTAGGAGTCCACGCACAAGGCTGGCTCTGATTTGACTTGAAGCTCTCCGGAATAAAAAAGCTGTTTGCCTAGGCGTGCTTGTTGAAACATTTAGAGGCGATTTTTGAACGCTGTGGCTGCCTGAGGCAGTGCCCGGCCGCTGGGGAGAAGGAGGCACCACTAGGGGCTCTGAAAAGCTCTGAGATATTCCAGGACATCTCGCAGCCATACACGTGTGGGCCAGCCCTGAGCTCTCACTTCTGGCTGACCTTGAGCTCTGCGTAAGCAGGAAGGGAAGCATAGTCGGCTTGTCCACGGCCTGGCCAAGCGCTGAAGGCGTCCCCAGTACACACACAGCCCCCAAAGACGGGGACTCGCTGGCTCCAAGCCTCGAGAACATTTCCGCCCCGTCACGACCCACATCAGTGAACGGAACAGAGACTGCAGTGGCCATCAAGAAAGAACAGAACCTTTACAGAAGCAGTCCCGAAAAGCTACCTGGCCGATAACCACAACAAACAGCAGCAGTGACAAATCCTGGGGAGGCGGGGGAGTCCGAGCTCGAGCTGCCACTCTCAACCTGTGAGAGCTCCAGTTCTCCAGCCGGCTGTGCTGGCTCACGCCTGTGGTCCCAGCACTTTGGGAGGCCAAGGCGGGTGGGTTGGTTGAGCTCAGGAGTTGGAGACCGGCCTGGGCAACATGG
Source organism: Trachypithecus francoisi (assembly GCF_009764315.1). Lineage (NCBI taxonomy): Eukaryota > Metazoa > Chordata > Mammalia > Primates > Cercopithecidae > Trachypithecus > Trachypithecus francoisi. The sequence goes on along the minus strand of NW_022681472.1, from coordinate 99,498,196 downwards.
CAAAACCTCGTCTCTAGTAAAAATACAAAAATTAAATGGTGTGGTGGCGCACACCTGTCATCCCAGCTACTCAGGAGGCTGAGGTGGGAGGATCCCTTGAGCTCTGGAGGTGAAGGTTGCAGTGAGCTGTGATCGAGCTACTGCGCTCCAGCCTGGGTAACAGACTCAAAAACAAACAAACAAACAAAGACTCTAGTTAAAAAAAAAAACAAAAACGAGATATGCAAAGAAACAAGAAGCTAGGACCCACACACCATACACAGGGAAAAAAAAAGCAATCAATAGAAACTGTCCCCAAAGAAGCCACAACACTGGACACTGGACTTACCAGGCAAAGATTTTAAGTCAATTATTTCAAATATGTTCAAACAACTAAAGGAAACCACATCTGAAGAACCGAAGTATGAGAATGACATCTCATCAAACACAGGGTATCAATAAAGAGATAAAAATTGTAAAGAAGGACGAAATCAAAATTTTGGAACTGAAAAGTATAATAATTCAGATTAAAAGTTAACCAGAGGGGCCAGGCATGGTGGCTCACGCCTGTAATCCCAGCACTTTGAGAGTCCGAGGCAGGTGGATCACCTGAGGTCAGGAGTTGGAGACCAACCTGACCAACATCGAGAAACCCCGTCTCTACTAAAAATACAAAATTAGCCAGGCATGGTGGCTCATACCTGTAATCCCAGCTACTCAGGAGGCTGAGGCAGGAGAACTGTTTGAACCCGGGAGGCGGAGGTTGCAGTGAGCTGAGATCGCACCATTGCACTCCAGCTTGGGCGACAGAGAATATCTGACTAGGAGAAGGAGTCAGCATACATGAAGATAGGTCCATTGAGATGGTTCGGTATGAGAAAAAAAAGAAAAAAGAAGGAATAAGAAGGACAGGAGCCGGCTGGGCGCGGTGGCTCACACCTGCAGTCTCAGCACTTTGGGAGGCCAACGTGGGTGGATCACGAGGTCAAGACATTGAGACCATCCTGGTCAACATGGTGAAACCCCATCTCTACTAAAAATACAAAAAAAAATTAGTTGGGCGTGGTGGCCTGTGCCTGTAATCCCAGCTACTTGGGAGGCTGAGGCAAGAGAATTGCTTGAACCCTGGAGGCAGAGGTTGCAGGGAGCCGAGATTGAGATTGCGTCACTGCACTCCAGCCTGGTGACAGAAGGAGATTCTGTTTCAAAAAAACAAAAACAAAAACAAAAACAAAAACAAAAATGAGCAGAGCCTCAGAGACCTGTGAGACACCACAAAAAGTATAACACGGCCGGGCATGGTGGCTCACACCTGTAATCCCAGCATTTTGGGAGGCTGAGCCGGGCAGATCACCTGAGGTCAGGAATTCGAGACCAGCCTGGCCAACATGAGGAAACCCCATCTCTACTAAAAATATAAAAATTAGCTGGGCATGGTGGCCTGTGCCTGTGCTCCCAGCTACTTGGGAGGCTGAGGCAGAAGAATCGCTTGAACCCGGGAGGCAGAGGTTGCAGTGAGCCGAGATCACCCCACTGCACCCCAGCCTGGGGGACAGAGCGAGACTCTGTCTCGAAAAAAAAAAAAAAGTTTTAAAATGGCTGGTGTGGTGGCTCACGTCTGTAATCCCAACACTTTGGGAGGCTAAGGTGGGTGGATCATTTGAGGTCAGGAGTTTCAGACCAGCCTGGACAGCATGGTGAAACCCCGTCTCTACTAAAAATGGAAAAACTAGCTGGGTGTAGTGGCTCATGCCTGTAATCCCAGCTACTCAGGAGGTTGAGGCAGGAGTATTGCTTGAACCCGGGAGGTGGAGGCTGTAGTAAGCGGAGATCACGCCACCGCCCTCCAGCCTGGGCGACAGAGCGAGAATCCATCTCCAAACAAAAACAAAAACAAACCAAAACAAATAAAATAAAAGTATTAAAATAAAAGACCCTGCCACTCAATCTTTGTATACTGGCTGGGTGTGGGACTCAGGCCTGTAATCCGAGCACTTTGGGAGGCTAAGGCAGGAGGATCCCTTGAGCCCAGGAGTTGGAGACCAGTCTGGGCAACATTGCGAGACCCCATCTCTACAAAACATAAAAACTCAATATCCGGCAAAGCTATGCTTTGAAAATGGAGAGATTTCCACTTCTGGGACAGCAATGTGAGGACCTTCGTGGAAGTACTTCCTGTGAAACAAGCAAAGCTTACTTAAACCATTTAAAGTCTCAAAACTGTCCTAAAGGCATATTAACAGATAAACACTTATGGAGTAAAATCTACCGACACCTGGTACGAACAGTGAGCCTGGTGGCATCTGAACCTCAGCCACCTCTTTCCCTCTCACCCTAGCTCGCCATGATGGGCACTACACTCGGGGAGGGGAGCAGGAAGATGGGGACCCTTCTCCCCTTAGTTCCCGAACAAGGTTTCCTGGATCTCACGGGCTGGGCAGACCACCAGAGTTTCTCATCCTCACCGACTCCAAGTTGAAGAGACTAAGTTGCTGGAGCATGTGGCCTAGACGCCAGGGGCTCCCTTCCTCCACCTTGCCCATGCCTCAGAGAGGAGCTCGGCCACAGCCACAGCAGGCTGAGGACACCCAGGTCTCTGACCACCTCCCCGCAGCTCCCACCTGATTAAAGCAATTTCAAAACCACAGTGTTTTTTTTTTTTTGAGATGGAGTCTCTCTCTGTCACCTAGGCTAGAGTACAGCGGTGCCATCTTGGCTCACTGCAACCTCCACCTCCTGGGTTCAAGCGATTCTTCTGCCTCAGCCTCCTGAGTAGCTGGGATTACAGGCGTGTGCCACCACATCTGGCTAAGTTTTATATTTTTGGTAGAGACAGGCTTTCACCAGGTTGGCCAGGCTGGTCTTGAACTCCTGACTGTAAGTGATCCACCCACCTCGGCTTCCCAAAGTGCTGGGATGACAGGCATGAGCCACTGTGCCTGGCCTTAAAAACCACAGGTTTTAAATACAGTTCAGGCTTTCTGGGTTAAAACTGCAGGGTAGCGCACCCATGCTGGGAAAGCCAGGCCAAGAAGATCAGAGGCTGCTGTCCTGCCCGGTGCCCAGAGCGGTGGCACAGAGAATGAGGCTGGGGAGAGAGGCTGTCCATAAGGAAAGAGCTCTGAAGCTCCCCGAGGAGACTCATTTTATTTGAAAGTTCAGCCAAAGAGTGCTCTCAGAAACGACAGCTCCTCTAAAGTAAGAGAAACAAGTAAAACCACAGGCTTGTTCTCCTGCAAAGGGAAAGCTATGAAGAGCCCTGCTGGGGCCACAACAACCCTGACTGACCTCAGAAACTACCACTGCTCAAAACCCCACGGAACACCCCTGCAAACAATCATCCAAACAGCGAGACCCCATCTACACCAAAACAATGGTAAAAGAGACGAAATCATAAAGAACCCCCAGTGGAAATTCCGGAGCTGAACAAAACAATAACCAAAGCAGAGCTGCTGGCCGTGTGGAAAACGCTTAATTTCCCATGCAACGCCCAAGCTGCTTTTCAAAGAGTATGATATAGCATTTGTGTTCTCAGCAGCACGGCTAAGCTCCAGTGGCTCCGTGCCCTCCTCAGCACCTGGTGGCGTTGGCTGTTTTTTCTTTTTTTTTGAGACGGAGTCTCTTGCTCTGTCCCCCAGGCTGGAGTGCAGTGGCGCAATCTCGGCTCACTGCAACTTCTGCCTCTCGGGTTCACGCCATTCTCCCACCTCAGCCTCCCGAGTAGCTGGGACTACAGGCGCCCGTCACCATGCCCGGCTGATTTTTAAAAAAATTTTCAGTAGAGACGGGGTTTCACCGTGTTAGCCAGGATGGCCTCCATCTCTTGACCTCGTGATCCACCCGTCTCAGCCTCCCAAAGTGCTGGGATTACAGGTGTGAGCCACCGCGCCCGGCCTGTTGGCTGTTCTGGTAGCTGGCACTGAGGTTTTCGTGTGCATTTCTCCGACAAGTAATGATGCTGAGCATCTGTTCAAGTGCTTATTTGCTATTTGTCTTTTTTTGATGTATCTGTTCAAATCTTTTGCCTTTTTCAATATACGTTTTTATTTTTTGAGACAGAGTCGTGCTTTGTCACCCAGGCTGGAGTGCAGCGGCGCGATCTTGACTCACTGCAATCTCCACCTCCTGGGACCAAGAGATCCTCCCCCCGCAGCCTCCCAAGTAGCTGGGACCACAGGAGCAAACCACCACGCCGGGCTCATTTTTTTTTTTTTTTTGTAGAGATGGGTCTCCCTGTGTTGCCCAGGCTGGTCTCAAACTCCTGAGTGGAAGTGATCTACCCACGCTGGCCTCCCAAAGTGTTGGGATTACAGGTGTCAGCTACCATGCTCAGCCACTTGTCATTTATTTATTATTATTATCTGAGATGGAATCTCGCTCCATCGCCCAGGCTAGAGTGCAGTGGCGTGATCTTGGCTCACTGCAACCTCTGCCTCCCGGGTTCAAGCGATTCTCCCGCCTCAGCCTCCCAAGTAGCTGGGACTACAGGCACCTGCCACCACACCCAGCTAATTTTTGTATTTTTAGTAGAGACAAGGTTTCACCATGTTGGCCAAGCTGGTCTCAAACTCCTGACGTCAAGTGATTCACCTGCCTCAGCCTCCCCAAGTGTTGGGATTACAGGCGTGAGCCACCGTGCCTGGCCAAAAATTTTTTAAAAAATATATTCTTGGTACCAGATATATGCTTTGCAAATATAGTGTGTGGTTTGCTTCTTAATTCCCTAATAGTGTATTTCAAAGAGTGGATGTTTTTAACTTTGATGAAGTCGACTTTATCCATTTTTTCCTATTTGGTGATTTTGTCTCCTAACTCAAGATCAAAGGGTTTTTTTTTTCTCTAGAAGTTTTGTTGTCTTAGCTCATATTTTAGTCTCCAATCCATTCTGAGTTAGTTTCGTATATGGTGTGAGGTAAAGGACAAGGCTCACCTTTTTGTTTATGGACGTCCAGTTATCCCAGCACTGTTTGCTGAACAGACGATTATTTCTCCATTCAACTAGTGGCACCTTTGTCAAGATCAGTCAGCCTTAGATGGGTGAGTCTATTTCTGAAATCTATAGTCTGCTCCATTTGTTTACATGTTTACATTTATGCTAATATTGTTCAGTCTTGATTACTGGAGCTTTATAGTGTCTTGAAATCAGATAGTGTGAATCTTCTAATTTTGTTCTCCTTATAATAATACTAGGTCTTCTGTCCCATGACCATGGTATTTCTCTCCATTTATTTAGGTTTTCAATTTATTCTCTACCCGGCCTTTTTTTCTTTTGAGACAGAATCTCACTCTGTTGTGTGGGCTAGAGTACAGTAGTGCGATCTAGGCTCACTGCAACCTCCACCTCCCAGGTTCAAGCGATTCTTCTGCCTCAGCCTCCTGAGTAGCTGGGACTACAGGTGCCCACCACCATGCTCAGATACTTTTTGTATTTTTAGTAGAGATGAGGTTTCACCACATTGGCCAGGATGGTCTCGAACTCCTGACCTTGTGATCTGCCTGCCTCGGCCTCCCAAAGTGCTGGGATTACAGGAATGAGCCACTGCGCCCGGCTAATTTATCCCTATTAACTAGCCTGCCGATGGCCCCGTTGATCCCACTTCTGGTGTCCACACCCTGGAGCCATCTCCTCCCGCCAAGTACCACGGTTGTCCTGTGTGACCAAACACAGAGGTGATGCCCTTTTTTTTTTTTTTTTGAGACGGAGTCTCGCTCTGTCGCCCAGGTTGGAGTGCGGTGGCCGGATCTCGGCTCACTGCAAGCTCCGCCTCCCGGGTTCACGCCATTCTCCTGCCTCAGCCTCCTGAGTAGCTGGGACTACAGGCGCCCGCCACCTCGCCCGGCTAGTTTTTTTTTTTGTATTTTTTAGTAGAGACAGGGTTTCACCGTGTTAGCCAGGATGGTCTCGATCTCCTGACCTCGTGATCCGCCCGTCTCGGCCTCCCAAAGTGCTGGGATTATAGGCTTGAGCCACCGCGCCCGGCAGTGATGCCATTTGAGAACAAACTGTAAAAGCCGTCTGGGGCTCTGGCTCTCTTGGGTCACTTGCTTTTGGAGAGGCAAGCCACCATGTTACAAACAGCTCTACGGAGAGGCTCACTTGATAAGGAATTAAAGCCTCTTGCCAAAAGCCAGCGAGAAACTGTGGCCCGTCAACAAGCATTGAGGGAAGTTGGAGGCGTATTTCATCCTCAGTTGAGCCTTGAGATGACGTCAGCCTCAGAAACCTTGAGCTGGAATCAATTCACGAGTCTCAGAAACTGGGACAATAATTTTTTTCTTTGAGACAGGTCTCACTCGGTCACCCAGGCTAGAAGACAGTGGCACGATCTCGGCTCACTGCAACCTCCGACTCCTAGGTTCAAGCAATTCTCTTGTCTCAGCCTCTCGAGTAGCTGGGACTACAGGCGCCCGCCACCTCGCCCGGCTAATTTTTTGTATTTTTAGTAGAGACAGGGTTTCACCGTGTTAGTCAGGATGGTCTCAACCTCCTGACCTTGTGATCTGCCCACCTCGGCCTCCCAAGTGCTGGGATTACAGGCGTGAGCCACCGCGCCTGGCCTATTCTGTTTGCTTTTAAGATTTTCTCTTCACCAGCCTGTTCCAGCACTTTGATTATATAATGTGCCTTGATATGGTTTTGGTTTTATCCTGCTTGAGATTGATATTCTTGGACTTGTGAGCTTACAGCTTTTCAAAAATTTGGGAAAAATTTTGGCCATAATATTTCTTTTTTTTTTTTTTGTTTTTGTTTTTTGAGACGGAGTCTCACTGTTGCCCAGGCTGGAGTGCAATGGTGCGATCTCGGCTCACTGCAAGCTCCACCTCCTGGGTTCATGCCATTCTCCTGCCTCAGCCTCCCGAGTAGCTGGGACTACAGGCGCCCACCACCACACCCGGCTAGTTTTTTATATTTTTAGTAGAGACGGGATTTCACCATGTTAGCCAGGATGGTCTCAATCTCCTGACCTCATGATCTGCCCATCTTGGCCTCCCAAAGTGCTGGGATTACAGACGTGAGCCACTGCGCCCGGCCTAATATTTCTTTTTTTTTTTGAGACAGGGTCTCTGTTGCCCAGGCTGGAGTGCAGGAGACTCTGTTGCCCTGGCTGCAGTGCAGTGGTGTGATCATGGCTCACTGCAGCCTCCACCTCCTGAGCTCAGGTGAACCTCCCGCCTTAGCCTCCTGAGTAGTTGGGACCACAGGTAGGCACTACCATGCCCGGCTAATTTTGGATTATTTATAGAGACGGGGGTCTCGCTATATTGCCCAGGCTGGTCTTGAACTCCTGGGCTCAAGCGATCTGCCCACCTCAGCCTCCCAAAGTGCTGGGATCTCGGGCAGGAGCCACCGCGCCCGGCCTTTTGGTCGCATTTCTGTATTCTCTTCCCCACTGTTTTCTGGAGCCTCAAATACGTTAGACCACATGATAGTCTCTCCTTGAAGCTCGGCTAAGTTTTTGCAGTCCTTTTTCTCTCTGTACATCACTGTGGATAGTTTCCATTGCTTTTAGTTCGGGAATCTTTTCTTCTGAAGTTTCTAATGTTTTGTCAAACCACTGCGGTGAATCTGAAGAACCACCTTTTTACTTTAGAATACATGGCCTACACCAGTGTCCCCCATCATTAACATTGTGCCTTTGTGTGGTGCATTTGTCTCAAGAACATTAGACACATTGTTAACTAGGGCCCATATTCTATTTAGATTCCTTAGGTTTTCACCCAATCCTTCCTCTACTCCAGGATGTCATCCAAGATCCATCCAGTTGTCACATCTCCTTCAGTTCCACCGGCTCTGACACCTTCCAGACTTGCCTAGTTTTTGAGAACCCTGACAATTTTGAGGACTCGTCAAATAGTTTGCGGAATGTCTCTCAATTTGGATTTGTTTGATGTTTTTTCATGATTAGCTGCGGTTACGTATGCTTTTGAGAGGAAGATCAAAGAGGTAGAGTGCTGTTCTCATCATCCTATCAAGTATACAACAGGCCGGGCGCAGTGGCTCACGCCTGTAATCCCAGCACTTTGGGAGGCTGAGGCGGGCAGATCACGGGGTCAGGAGATCGAGACCATCCTGGCTAACACGGTGAAACCCTGTCTCTACCAAAAATACAAAAAAATTTGCTGGACATGGTGGCGGGCGCCTATAGTCCCAGCTGCTCGGGAGGCTGAGGTGGGAGAATTGCTTGGACCCGGAAAGCAGAGGTTGCAGTGAGCCAAGACCGCGCCACTGCACTCCAGCCTGGCGACAGAGCAAGACTCCGTCTCAAAAAAATAAATAAAATAAAGAGTACACAACGGGGATATGCATGTCACTGCTGATGGTGACCGTGACCCCGGTGAGGCTGTGCTGCTGGAGGTCTCCACTGGAAAGCTGCTCCTCCTGCTCTTGTGCTCTGCTCTTTGGAAGGGGTCACTAGGTGCAGCCCAGGCTTCTGGAGTGAGGAGGTAAGCATCACCTCCTTGAAGGGGAACTACTGCAGTAAACAACGTGGAATTCTTCTACGTGGGAGATTAGTTCCAGTGACATTTTGTCCAACTTGCTTCTTTTCTGTATCTTCCATTTCTCAGTCCTTTTTTTTTTTTGAGACGGAGTCTTGTTCTGTCGCCCAGGCTGGAGTGCGGTGGCGCGATCTTGGCTCACTGCAAGCTCCGCCTCCTGGGTTCACACCATTCTCCTGCCTCAGCCTCCCCAGTAGCTGGGACTACAGGCGCCCGCCACCACACCTGGCTAATTTTTTGTATTTTTAGTAGAGACGGGGTTTCACCGTGTTAGGCAGTATGGTCTCGAACTCCTGACCTTGTGATCCACCTGCCTCGGCCTCCCAAAGTGCTGGTATTACAGGTGTGAGCCACCGCGCCCGGCCCTCAGTCATGTTTTTGCGTTATTTCCTTGAGCACACAGAATGTTTTTATAATTGTTTACTCTTTGTTGGCTAATCCTATCAAAACCAGTCCTACTACTAGACTATCCCCCTCCAGTGACAAGTCCATTTTCCTGCCTTCGCTTGTCTGCCGGTTATTAATTAGATTCTGGACGTCAAATTTTTTTTTTTTGAGACGGAGTCTTGCTCTGTTGCCCAGGCTGGAGTGCAGTGATGCGATCTCGGCTCACTGCAGCCTCCGCCTCCCAGGCTCATGTGATTCTCTTGCCTCAGCCTCCCAAGTAGCTGGGACTACAGGCGCCCATCACCACACATGGCTAATTTTCTGTAGTAGAGACGGGGTTTCACCATGTTGGCCAGGCTGGTCTTGAACTCCTGAGCTCAGATGATCCCCCTGCTTCGGCCTCCCCAAGTGCTGGGATGACAGGTGTGAGCCACTTCGCCTGGCTTCTGTCTTCAAGAGTGCCATGTGCACTCCGTGCTAGCAGGCCATGGTGTTTCCAGGGCTTGCCTTGCACTTGTTTCCGTGGCATTGGGAGTGGCCTCTCCTTTCCAGCTTATTCTGCGCCACTTCCAGGCTGTGGTTCCTCTAAGGTCTCATGAATGCTCTGTGTATTTAAAGTGGCTTCTACACTGTAGCTGGTGGGAACTGAAATAACCACGACCCCGTGTGAGTCCCGTCCCCTTACACTTACTCTTCCTCTTCCAGTTGCTCTTGGTCCAGCTTCACGAGGTTTCACTTTGCACCAGCAAATCGGATCCAGCCCAAGATGCAAGCAGGCTCATGCGCAGATTGTCGGAGCTCTTTCTTTTGGGCATAACTCCTTCCTTTCTGGTACCATACCCCACAAATTCTGGCTGCCTCAGCTTCCCCAAAGTTTGGGTTTTGTTGGGTTCTCTGCACGTGAGTCTACAAATTGCCTCCACGCAGAAAGCCTGGACAATTTTTTGGTTTACCTCGGTCTTCACCGGTTTTCTTTTTCTTTTTTTTTTTTGAGACAGATTCTCGCTCTGTGGCCCAGGCTGGAGTGCAGTGGCACAATCTCAGCTCATTGCAACCTCCATATCCCGGGTTCAAGTGATTCTCCTGCCTCAGCCTCCCAAGTAGCTGGGATTACAGGCATGTGTCACCACACCCAACCTATTTTTGTATTTTTAGTAGAGATGGGGTTCACCACATTGGCCAGGCTGGTCTCAAACTCCTGACTCTAAGTGATCCGCCCGCCTCGGCCTCCCAAAATGCTGGGATGACAGGAGTGAGCCACCGCACCCAGCCCTAGTTTTCTAATGTCTGAATGTTGTTCAGTGGCTTCTTATGCCTTAAGGGTTAAATCCAAGTTGAACATGTCAGGCAATCCCTACCTTAGGGGCCATTATGAATTTCACAGGGTGTGCTGGTGAACCCATCAGAGAACCCAGTGTCTCATCTTCCTGCCTCAGTGGAATAAGGTTCCTCCTCTGCTGACCACAGGCGCCTCCTGGAGGAGTCACAGGTCATAACTGCGTATCACGAAGACCTGCCACCGGAAATGGGAGGCCCCTGGCTGGTGTGAGATGCCACACGCTGAGAAGTGTAGGCGTCAGCAAACCCCGAAGCTTGTAGTAAACTTGGAGCCTGTGGCCTCATTTTCTGCAGCACTGTGAAGGACCTGAAACGTGTGTGAGATCCTGCCTGTAGGGACACCTTACATAGGAAGTGTCTGTGTCTCTGAGTGTCTTCTCAAAGGGCTCCCTGGCCCAGAACGTGAACAGTGCCATATTCTACAAGGTGGCCGCACAGCCCAGGTCACAAGCCTCTTGTTCCAGCCTCCTGCCAAGTCTAAGCTCTATCTGCTGATGGGTGTTCTGGGCTCCTGGACTTGGCTGGCTTCTCCCTCTCTGGGTCCTGGGAGTGTGGGCTTTAGGAGTAGCGGGAACGCATGTGTGAGTAGCTGCAGCCCACGTGTGGGGAGCGGGGACCACCGGGGTCAGGGCATGGAAGCAGTGAGGCAGGTAGGAAGCGCGAGCAGGTGCAGAGAAAGTGGCTTACTTTGTGGCCCTGCTCCCCGGTGTAGTTCTGTCCGTATCTGAGCCGCCCGCACCTTTCTCGTTAACACTTTTCTTGTTTCTGCTCAGGAGGAGCTTCCAGCATGTTCTCACCACACAAGGACCAAGAGCAGCACAATCGCCCTCACCTCTCATCACATCTCTCATCACCAGCTGCCCTGCACCTGTGTGGTGGTTACTGCTGCTCACCGTGGCCCACAGGGTCACAGGGAGGAGGCTGTTGAGACATCTGGGACCACCTCCTCTCCTTAGACAGCCTCCCTCCCCCTGCCAGACCTGGAGGAGACCCTGGAGCCCACAGCCCTCGACAGACCCGACGGAAGCTGCTTGCTTCCTCCGGGAAGGCACTGTGAGCCCCACGACCCCTCTCCAGCTGTCCCTGCACACAGGCTGACTCCTCCAAAACCGAGAGACTTCCAGGGCCAGGCTGTCCATTCCTGGTCCCTCGATAAAGGACTGAGCAAACACTGGCCTGCGGAACTGGGTGGGCACAGGGCACTGGAGGCATCTGCCCTCCCCGCAGGAGGCTGCTGCAGCCCAGCCCTTCTGTGCCTGGGCCCTCCTCACCGCACCCCCCACCACACCATCGGGGTAGAGGAAACACGGGAGGCTACAGCTCAGAGCCTTTTTAATTTTTATTTATTTTTTGAGACAGGGTCTTGCTCTGTCACCCAGGCTGGAGTGCAGGGGCTCGATCTCGGCTCACTGCAGCCTCCACCTCTGGGGCTGAAGTGATTTTTGTGCTTCGGCCTCCCAAGCAGCTGGGGTTACAGGCCGTGCCACCACACCCAGCTAATTTTTGTATTTTTAGTAGAAATGAGGTTTCACCATATTGGCCAGGTTGGTCTTGAACCCCTGGCCTCATGTGATCTGCCCCTCCTCGGCCTCCCAAAGTGCTAGGATTACAGGTATGAGTCACCGCGCCTGGCCAGAGCCTGCCTTTTATAGCGTTTATAGATCTCTGCCTGTGTGTGTGTATCTGTCTATCTCTACAGAAGGGGAAGGAGAACACTTGTGGGAAAATCCAACCTACAATTCTGACTATGAACCAGAAATACCGCTCACTCCCCAGGGTCTAACTCAGGGGGCCGGTGGCGGCCACCGCCCAGCCCCAAGGGCGCGGGACCGGTGGCCTCTTGCTGCACGACTTGGGAAGGCAGGAGGCTTGGTGGGCAGTAAGTGGCAGCCGGACCCCTCTGGGAGGGAGCACGGACTCTGGAGTTGGTTTCCCCACATTTCAGCGCTTACTTAGTGAAGCTTCTTCGCATCCAGAGCCTCCGTTTTCTTATCTATGAAGTGGAAATGATGCCGTCTACCCGAATGGCTACAGATGGAACACGACGAAGAGCAAGGAGGCTTAACCTCGTGCGATGCACAGAAGCTTTACGAGGACAGATGTGCGCCTTTTTTTTTTTTTTCTGAGGCGGAGTCTCGCTCTGTCGCCCAGACTGGAGTGCAGTGGCCGGATCTCAGCTCACAAGCTCCGCCTCCCGGGTTCACACCATTCTCCTGCCTCAGCCTCCCGAGTAGCTGGGACTACAGGCACCCGCCTCATTGCCCGGCTAGTTTTTTGTATTTTTTAGTAGAGACGGGGTTTCACCGTGTTAGCCAGGATGGTCTCGATCTCCTGACCTCGTGATCCACCCGTCTCGGCCTCCCAAAGTGCTGGGATTACAGGCTTGAGCCACCGCGCCCGGCCTTCTTTTTTTTTTTTAAGAGATGGAGTCTCGCTCTGTTGCCCAGGCTGGAGTGCAGTGGCCGGATCTCAGCTCACTGCAAGCTCTGCCTCCCAGGTTCGCGCCATTCTCCTGCCTCAGCCTCCCAAGTAGCTGGGACTACAGGCACCTGCCACCACGCCCGGCTAGTTTTTTGTATTTTTTAGTAGAGACGGGGTTTCACCGTGTTAGCCAGGATGGTCTCAATCTCTTGACCTCGTGATCCACCCACCTTGGCCTCCCAAAGTGCTGGGATGACAGGCGTGAGCCACCGTGCCTGGCTCCAGCTGTGTGCCTTCTTATGGCCACACCAGGAGATGCTCTGATCCGGGCACACATCAGGCCCTACAGACCCTGCAGCACTCCTCACAGCTGCTGCTGTGGGGCCTCCAGCATCTTGGGCCAAATGCCAGATCATCCAGGGTGGGGCCAGTGGGCCTGCTAGTCTTGGCGGCTCTCAGAACCAGGGAAGCAGGGGTGGCCCTGCCTGCTGTGGGAGCTCCGGACACCATCTGTGGCCAGGGTCTGAGTTACTGGGTGTGGCTAGGTTGGCTCTGCTTCTGTAACTCCTCATGTGCTTATGAGTAGACGCCCTGCCCCCTGCCTCACTGCAGGGACCACTCTGCTCCTAGCTGTCCACCCAGAGACCCGCCACAGCGGCCATCTGACCACTGGCTTTCAGTGGACCTCTCCCCCGGGATAGGCCGAGGGCCTTGGTGACCTCCGGCTCACTCAGTCTCAGGGAGCCCCAGGGTCTCAGCACATCCTTCTAGAGTCCTTCCTGCTGCCAAAGAGAAGGGAGCTGCACCCATGAGGCTGGGGCCAAGTGAAGACAGTGAAGCATCCAGGAGCCCACATCTAAGGAGGCCCCCACTCTCAGTGCCATCCAAATGCAGGGTGGGTCTTAAAAAGGAATGCCTCAGGGCCAGGCGCGGTGGCTCAAGCCCGTAATCCCAGCACTTTGGGAGGCTGAGGTGGGAGGATGGCTTGAGCCCACAAGTTCCAGACTAGCTCGGGCAATACGGGGAGGCCCTGCGAGACCGTCTCTGCTACAACCTTAAAAAAGAAAAAAAAAGCCAGGTCTGGTGGTGTGAGCCTGTAGCCCCAGTGACTCAGCTGAGGCGACTGGATTACTTGAGCCTGGGAGGCAGAGGCTGCAGTGAGCTGCAATCATAGCCCTGCACTCTAGCCTGGGCAACAGAGCAAGATCATGGCTTAAGAAAAAAAAAAAAAAAAGTGCTTCCTTAAATTTTGCACCCAGGTGCCCCCCCGGTGCCCGCTCTGGTCTCACCCTGATCCTGAGGCCTCTATCTACCTGGGTTCATTCTAACCTGCATGACCATCATTCTAGCATTTGTCTGGCATAGGTCATGTGGCTGTGCCTTGTTCTCAGGCCTCAGCCTGGAGTCCACAGCTGCCCAGGGCAGCCACAGTTAGCCCTGCAGGGCAGGGGGAAGTAGGGCTGGGCCGGTCTCTTTTCAGAACATGATCAGGTTTGAAAACATTTTCTACTCTCGCTTATGAAATATATGTTCACTTTTTTAGCCGGGCGTGGTGGCTCACGCCTGTAATCCCAGCACTTTGGGAGGCTGAGGCGGGTGGATCACTAGGTCAGGAGTTCGAGACCAGACTGTCCAATATGGTGAAACCCTATCTCTACTAAAAAATACAAAAATTAGCCGGGTGTGGCCTGGGCAACAGAGTGAGATTCTGTCTCAAAAAAACAAAACAAAACAAAACAAAAACTCAACAACAACAACAAAATGAAGTATATGTTCATTTTTTTAAAAAAGTACTTTAGAAAAATATAACTATAAAAATTATCTGGGCTGGGTACAGTGGCTCACATCTGTAATCCCAGCACTTTGAGAGGCTGAGGCAGGCAGATCATGAGGTCAGGAGTTCTAGCCCAGCCTGATCAACACGGTAAAACCCTGTCTCCACTAAAAATACAAAAAAAATTAGTCGGGTGTCGTGGCGGGTGCTTGTAATTCCATACTCAGGAGGCTGAAGCAGGAGAATCACTTGAACCCCAGAGACAGAGGTTACAGTGAGCCGAGATCGTGTCATTGCACTCCAGCCTGGGCAACAGAGGCTCCATCTCAAAAAAAAAAAAAAAATCTGTAATCTCACCATCTCAGATGTGAAGATTACTTTTCATACTTCCTCATCTTGTTAATAAAGGTGGGACAAAATCATAGCTTGTAAAAAACTGAGATGCTGGTGAACCTAGTTCTGAGGCTTCACTTTCTGCTTTTGTTTGCGTCTCCATGCTGTCAAATTCTCTGAAGAGGCTGCTGCCCTCCTGAGTCAGCTGCAGCCCAGCAAGGCCCCAGAAGAGCCTCCGCTGGTGGACAGAGGAGCTGCTGCATGCAGAGGAGGAAGCTGGGCTGAGGGCTGGCACCAGGGCACGGGGCAGGGAGGCTGTGCGTCCCTGGTCTCACAGGTCTCAGTTCTATGACGCTGCCTGTCAGTCCAGGTATTCAGTCCCCCAACCCCATCTTTGGGTCTCAGTGGTACTGGATCCAGGTACACCTTTGGGAGAAGCTGTTAAGAAGTTGGCTGAGGGAGGACCACCCACGTCCATGCCCATGCTCCTATGTGGATCTCCCGGGATCATAACCTTGTGGCTGACATGTTTCCTCTCCAAGGCAGATGGGGCTGTGCTGTCCTCCATGACTTGCTGGGTCCCCTCAAGGCCTCTGCTTGTGTGGGTGGGGTGCTCATGGGAATGAGGGTCTGGGGGGTGGGAAATCAACCACCACAGGGATGGGGCCATAGTCCCCACCAATAGTCCCCACCACATGGGCTCTCCTTGACAGTGACCCAGCATTCTGCCTCCAGTGGCTGCAGTGGGAGTCCTGATCTCAGGCCAGGGAGGGGAAGTGCAATGGTTATCCAGACCTGGTCCCATTCCTGGCCAAGCTCAGTAAAGTCACTGGCCAGTTTCTGGGCCTCAGTCTCCCCCAAGTTATTCAGCCTTCAGAATGAGTCACCATGCCTGTGATTCCGCCTCATCTTCTTGTGTCAAACAGGGAAGGTTTTTCTTGGCAGAATGGTGGTAAGACTTTGGGCCAGGAGACTCTCCCAGAGAAGGCAGCAGAGAGCAAGAGCACCAGGGCCTTCGCAAGGCCTCTGAGAGCCAGCTGGGCCTGGGCAGTAGATTTGTGGGAGGGTCCCCTGTTGGGACTCTGCTGACATGGAGTCCTCAGGGCTTGTGTGAGTGCTCTCAAAGCCACAGGATGGGACGATCACCTCCTTTCTCCAGGCCACGCAGCCAGCGCCAGAAAGCTCTGCAGCTCCCTTCACAGTCTGGAGAAGGGCTTCCTTCCAGTTGGAAGTCAGTGTTTCTATCTCATTGCCATGCTCGTCCCCACTGCTGCATCCTGCACCAACCATTGCCACTTTATACTGAGCAGGTGGAACCAAACACTGACATTCCAGTTGGCTCCCCATCCCTCTCCAGGGAGAACAGGCCGCAGGTGGTGCACCTGTGAGTAGAGTGGAGGCTGGCCACAGGCCTCATAAAATCTGCCTCCCTTGCTCAAAAGCCCTGCCCAGAACATGCCTCGGTCTCAAAAAAGAGTACACTGGGACCTAACCCACATGCCTCATAATCTTTTAAGCAGAAACAGCAAGTAGATTATGGGACAGGACAGATCATGCTAGTACGATTAAGCTTAGAATATCCCAGATAATCTCAGATGCCCCTCCCACAATGGGGCAAGAGAGTACTTCTGAGGGTTAAGGGGAACAAGAAAAAGAAGGAAGGGCTGGGTGCAGTGGCTCACACCTGTAATCCCAGCACTTTTGGGAGGCCAAGACAGGTGGATAACTTGAGGTCAGGAGTTCCAGACCAGCCTGACCGATGTGGTGAAACCCCATCTCTACTAAAAATACAACAATCAGCCTGGTGTGGTGGCGTGCACCTGTAGTCCTGGCTACTCGGGAGGCTGAGGCAGGAGAATTGCTTGAACCTGGGAGGTGGAGGTCGTAGTGAGCTAAGATCGCACCACGGCACTCCAACCTGGGCGACAGAGCGAGAATCCGTTTCAAAAAAAAAAAGAAAAAGAAAAAGAAAGAGGGATAAAAGAAAACAGAAACATGGGAATATTTCCTTTGCACAAAAATGCCAAGGTCTAGAATGAAGAGATGGTGAAATGAAGTCAGCCTGCAGGAAGGCGCACTGTGCCGTAATGGGACTTGGGGATGGGAAGGCCGACACAGACAGAGGTGTCAGCAGGACAAATATAAAGTGTTTCTAACAAGAGCTAAGATTTCCAGTCCTCTCTTTATTCCCAAACACTCTGTAGGTA
Source organism: Trachypithecus francoisi (assembly GCF_009764315.1). Taxonomy (NCBI): domain Eukaryota; kingdom Metazoa; phylum Chordata; class Mammalia; order Primates; family Cercopithecidae; genus Trachypithecus; species Trachypithecus francoisi. The sequence goes on along the minus strand of NW_022681472.1, from coordinate 99,481,258 downwards.
AAGCAGAGCCTCAGTAAACCCAAGAAGCAGAAGACCTGGCCTCCTGCCTGGGGCAGCTTCAGTTCAGACTTTTCTTCATTCCTAACAGCAGAAAGAGGCTGTGCAAATGGGAGGCACTCAGCAGAGCCTGAGGAACTCTGGGGTCTTAGCTCCTGGGACGCCACACATGCTTGGTGGCACCCCACCTGTCTCGGTCCCTCCAAAAGCTCCCAATGATCAGTGGCCTTTCTTTTTTCTTTTTTTTCTTAGACCGGGTCTCATTCTTTGCCAGGCTGGAGTGCAGTGGCGGAATCTCGGTGCAGTGCAACCTCTGCCTCCCAGGTTTAGGGGGTCCTCCTATCTCAGCCTCCCAAGTAGCTAGGACCACAGGCAAGCACCACCACGCCCGGCTAATTTTTTGTATTTTTAGTAGAGTCGGGGTTTTGCCATAGTCTTGGCTAGTCTCGAACTCCTGGCCTCAAGTGATCTACCCGCCTCCACCTCCCCAAGTGCTAGTATCACAGCAAAGAGTGACCCCGCTCGGCCAGTGTGGCCTTTCTTCAGGCCATCACTTGCCAGCCACAGGCTGTGGCTCTGCCCCTCACCGGACACGACGTCACAGCGGGGATGTGAACAGCAGATTCTGATCTCCAACTCCAGACAATCACTGATTTACTTCTGCAAACCGGAGCTGTCCGGTCTTGCAGGGTCGGACCGTGTAAACAAGCCTGCTGCCAGGCAACTGAAGACAGAGACGCGAGTAAAGACGCCCCACAAGGAATGAAAAACAAAACTCCTCTTGGGAAACTCAGATTTGGGATTCGGAAACGGGCTTGAGCTCAACCTGAAGCTCCATGACGTCTTAGTTTCTGTTTTCACTGCCTTTCCTTTTCCACTACAGCGACGCCCTCCGCTTCACGCGCCAAGTCCTGACTTTCTCCGAATAGTTGCCGACCCAGCACCCCGTAGGCCGTCCCCCGGGGACGCCGATGTCCTCTGGAGCACAGCGTCCGCTGGCGAAGCCGGGTGCTTGCCCTAAGCGCGGACACTTCCGCAACCGCCCAACAGTTAGCAGAAGCCCGATGCAAGGGACGCCCCATTCTCCCATCCCAGGGAAACTTCGCTGGGGCAGCGGTTGAATCGGGTGTGGGTCTCGCAGCCGCTTTCCCAACTTAAGGCTCTGCGTCTGGGCAGGCTCGGGACCCGCCGCCCTTCTCCGGCGGGGGCAGGGCAGGCTCACCGCGCGTTAAGTCGAGGTGTGGCAGGGCCCCTCCCCGCAGCCCTCCCGCGCCGTCCACCGCGGCCCTGCTCCCTCCCGGTCCCCACGGGCCCCGCGCCCGCGCGCTGCCCTCACCGGGCTCCAGCAGATGAGCGCGTCGGTGTCCGGGTCGCTCACGAGGGTCCACAGCTTGGTCAGGAAGGCCGGGACGTTGCTGGGCCCCGCCGCGCCGGGGCCCACGGGCAGATCCATCTCGGGCAAGGCGGGAATAGGCGGAGGGAGCGGCCGCGAAGAGGGGCCGAGAACCGGGCTAACGCCGTTGCCGCGCCAGCCGTCCGGGCCGAGCCGCCGCCCGCTGCGCACACACAGCCCCAAGGCCCAGCATGGCCGCCGCCATCTTGCAACGGGCGCGCTGCCGCCGCCGCCGCCGCCGCCGCCGCCGCCGCCGCCGCCCTCTCGCGTCACCCCCGGCGCGAGCACGCAGGTCCCGACCCCGCCCCGGCCCCCGGCCCCGCCGCGCGCCTGCGCGTGTTGGTCCCGCCCTCCCAATCCCCGTCCGCCAATCGGGGCCGGGCTGGGCGGGGCGCGTCCTCCTGCGCACGCGGCCCTGTCGCTGCCGGAAGCGGCTTTTCGGGTCGCGGCCGGCGCGCGGCGGAACATGGCGGGTTCGCAGGGCGCGGGGCGCACAGTGGCGCCGAGCGTGCGGCCGGAGAAGCGGCGGTCGGAGCCGGAACTGGAGCCTGAGCCCGAGCCGGAGGTGACTGCGGCGATGCGGGGCGGCGAGGCGCGTCCCTAGAGGGCCCAGCGGGCACGTGGCCGCGCTGGGGCGGGTGGGCCCGGCTGCTGTCACCTGGGCACCCGTGCCCAGTGAATCGGCCTTGGGCGTGGGCGCAGCTCCTCTATGGGGGGGTCTTAGGCAGAGCAGACTGTAGAGTGAAGGGCGGCGTCCGGGAAGCAAAGAAACGGGGGTGCAGGGAGTGGGGATAAGCGCCCCTTGCAGCAGCCTCTCCGGCCGTTCCATTTGTGCGTCCTGCCAATAAAAGGGCTCGGCTTGCGCCCCCAGTAAATGCTTAACCTACTTATACGCTAGTTAATCGCGTTTTTATGCTCATGGGATAGACATGAGAATAAGAAAACCTGAATAGAACCCAGGTTTGCTGCGTTTGCTGTATCAGAACTCTGTTGCCCTCTGCCAGCTCAGCCCCGTCTTGGTTGTGGGGATCGTCAAGTTGGGTGGTGGAGGGAATGGACAACCAGCCCCTCACAGCCCCCTCGGCCGCGCTGGGTTGTTGAAACTGCCCCGTTGCTTTGTGAAGCGAACTCAACTCATCCTGGTTCCCATGGGCTGAATGGCCCGCAGGCCGCTCTAGGCGCCAGGTTCTGCTGCTTGCACCCTTCAGCTAAATGGTCCTCAGGAGCCAGTTGTTTGCGCCCAGGCCATGCATGCCATTTCCACTAGTTATTGTGATTGTGGAGCTGACTGAGTACCAAGACACATCATGACTGTGTGAGAGAGGCATTGTGTGAACACTCAGTATATAATAGCTAATACATCTGGGTCGTACCTTAAGTGAGACTTGTAAACTTTTAGGAAAGCAGTAAAATCTAGAATTCTACATGCAACTGCTTCCATTTTCTTTTCTTTTTCTTTCTTTCTTTTTTTTTTTTTGAGATAGAGCCTTGCTCTGTTGCTCAGACTGGAGTGCAGTGGCACAATGTCGGCTCACTGCAGCTTCTACCTCCCGGGTACCTCAGCCTCCTGAATAGCTGGGATTACAGATGCCTGCCACCACCGGCTAATTTTTGTATTTTTAGTAGAGATGGTTTCACCATGTTAGCCAGGCTGGTCTTGAACTCCTGACCTCAGGTGATCCACCCCCCTCGGCCTCCCAAAGTGTTGGGATTATAGGCATGAGCCACTGTGCCTGGCCTTCAGCTGCTTCCTAAGAGTCTAAGTTCTTGTTCCACTTTTTAAGGCCAGTGAAGGACCCAAACACTGTGTGTGCTGGTGTCACGCAGCCAGCAGGGCTCTGCTCAGAGAGAGGAGTGGGTGAGTTGGTGCGTGGTTGCAACTGGAGTCTGTCATTCCTGTGACTCGTCAGCCAATCCTTTCGTTTTGCTGATCAATGGTTGGTCCCAATCTGGTTAAATGAGGCTTCTGCTTCAGGTGGTAAAAGCCCTTCGGGGACCCTGGTTCTCTTCCAGCCCCCAGCCCCTTTTCTAGTGACCTCTGACTCTGGGGCCTTGGATGCCAGCGTGAGGTGTGGAGAGGGCTTAGGCAGGCTGTGTGAGGGAACCAGTGGAGTCCAGCCTGGCCTGACCCCACAGGGCCTCTGGAGCGGCAGTGGTGGTAGAGAGCAGTGTTAGTTCTGCGCTGAGAGCTCAGCTCCAAGAGGAGGAGGTTGTCCTTGAAAAGCCCCTTCCCCGTGAGGTGCTAGGAATTAAAATGTCGATGCCAAAGGCAAGAGTCTGTCTTGTCAGTGGAGGTAGAAGATGAGGAAGGCTCAGGTTGGGTGGATGGTTTTGGTGGAAGTTTGTGACTAGAGGGATGTGGTCCTGGAGGCTGCATGGAGCTGCTGGTGGGTGCCTGGAGGGGTGAGAGGCAGCTCTTCCTGCAGTGTTCAGTGCCCCGTGCCTGGAGGGGCAGTTGTCACCAACCCAGTGTTTCCTTGCAGCCTTCTCTCCTCTGCACCTCTCCTCTCAGCCACAGCACCGGCAGCGATTCTGGCGTCTCCGACAGTGAGGAGAGTGTGTTCTCAGGCCTGGAAGATTCCGGCAGTGACAGCAGTGAGGATGATGACAAAGGCGACGAGGAGGGAAAGGACGGAGCCCTCAGTGACGAGGGCCACAGTGGGATGGAGAAGACCACTGAGGAGCAGGTGCAGGTGGGTGAGCGAGGAGCCCCCTCGAGGGCTCACCCCCATGTGCAGGTGGCCTTGGGCTTTCTGAGGCTGCCACCACACTGCCTTCTCCACTGTCCCTCAGAACCCCGAGGCCCGCGTCCCTCCTTCGCTGCACCTGGGGCACACTTGGGCTCTAGGACGCTGGTTTTCATCCCCAGTTGTGTGCTGTTCCCAGGAACTCTGAAAATCCACATGCCTGCGCCCTCCGATGATGCTTGGGAAACCCTCCTGGCAACAGGCTGGGGTTTCCTTGAGGCGGGGATTTTGCTGCCTGGGATCCAGTGGCAGGACCCAGCCAACGAGGGAGCTGAGCAGTGTGGCAGGGCTCAAGCAGGCGGCATGGGGGCCCCAGTGGAACCCTCCTGGGCCTGACCCCACAGGGCTTCAGGGGCCTGAGCAGCCCGTGGGTAGAGAGTTTGACATTGTACCTGTTGCAGCTGTGGTGGGGAGGGTGCACCCTACTCTTATTGAGAACAATAGGAGAAAAGCATTATTTAACTAAAACACAGCATGTGTTAGTTTTTATCTACTCTTTTGAGACAGAGTCTCACTCTGTCACCCAGGCTGGAGTGCAGTGGGGTGATCTTGGCTCACGGCAACCTCCATCCCCTGGGTTCAAGCAATTCTCCTGCCTCAGCCTCTCTAGTAGCTGGGATTACAGGCATATGCCACCACACCCGGCTAATTTTTGTATTTTTAGTAGAGACAGGGTTTTGCCATGTTGGCCAGGCTGGTCTCGATCTCCTGACCTCAGGTGAGCCACCATGCCCTGCCTTTTTTTTTTTTTTTTTTTTTTTCCTAAACGGAGTCTCGCTCTTGTCGCCCAGGCTGGAGTGCAGTGGGGTGATCTTGGCTCACTGCATCTTCTACCTCCCGGGTTCAAACAAGTCTCCTGTCTCAGCCTCCCGAGTAGTTGGGATTACAGGCGCCTGCCACCATGCTCGGCTAATTTTTTTTTTTTTTTTTGAGACGGAGTCTCGCTCTGTCGCCCAGGCTGGAGTGCAGTGGCCGGATCTCAGCTCACTGCAAGCTCCGCCTCCCGGGTTTACGCCATTCTCCCGCCTCAGCCTCCCGAGTAGCTGGGACTACAGGCGCCCGCCACCTCGCCCGGCTAGTTTTTTGTATTTTTTAGTAGAGATGGGGTTTCACCATGTTAGCCAGGATGGTCTCGATCTCCTGACCTCATGATCCACCCGTCTCGGCCTCCCAAAGTGCTGGGATTACAGGCTTGAGCCACCGCGCCCGGCCTTTTTTGTATGTGTAGTAGAGATGGGGTTTTGCCATGTTGCCCAGGCTGGTCTCGAACTCCTGACCTCAAGTGATCTGCCAGCCTCGGCCTCCCAAAGTGCTGGGATTACAGGTGTGAGCCACTGCACCTGGCCCAGGATTTGTTATTCTAAACATTCTGGAAATTATTTGTAAGGATTTACTCTCCCAGTAGTTTTGGTGTTCTGGAAGCTGTGGCCTTGGCAGAGGCTCCCGTAGGAGAAACCGAAGAGCCATGGCTTATTCATTGTGTGCTGGCTGTGTTGGGCTGGCTTGTTTACTAGGAAGAAAAGATTCAAAATCAGACTTAATTCAGGGTTTAATTATAACACTAACATATACAGAGAGAAAATGATGTGCTCTGTTGACAGTGGTTTGTAAGATTATGGACAACTACGTTACCCCTTCTTGAGTTTTTAAAATGACACAGTATTGGGCCAGGCACAGTGGCTCATACCTGTAATCCCAGCAGCTGGAGAGGCCAAAGTGGGAGCATCGCCTGAGCCCAGGAATCCAGGTTGCAGTGAGCTATATGATAGAGTCACTGCACTCCAGCCTGGGTGACAAACAAGACCCTGTTTCAAAAAAAAATTATAAGATACGATGTCCTGGCCGGGCGCGGTGGCTCAAGCCTGTAATCCCAGCGCTTTGGAGGCCGAGACGGGCGGATCACGAGGTCAGGAGATCGAGACCATCCTGGCTGACGTGGTGAAACCCCGTCTCTACTAAAAAATGCCAAAAAAAAAGGAAAGAAAAAACTAGCCGGGTGAGGTGGTGGGCGCCTGTAGTCCCAGCTACTCGGGAGGCTGAGGCGGGAGAATGGCATAAACCCGGGAGATGGAGCTTGCAGTGAGCTGAGATCCGGCCACTGCACTCCAGCCTGGGCGACAGAGCAAGACTCCGTCTCAAAAAAAAAAAAAAAAGATATAATATCCTGGAAAATAATTTAGATATTACAGCAGCACCATTCAGTAGGGTGGAAGCTCCCACTCAAGGCCTTCACTCCGAACCAGTGACACAGTTAGTGCTCTGATGTACATCTTTCTGGGTCTTCTGTCCCTTTTTAAATTAGGGATTTACACATTTACATGTTAACGATTTTCTTAGTAAATTCTTTTAGCTGGGTGTGGTGGCTCACACCTGTAATCCCAGCACTTTGGGAGGCCGAGGTGGATGGATCACCCGAGGTCAGGAGTTCAAGACCAGCCTGGCCAACATGGTGAAACCCTGTCTCTACTAAAAATGCAAAAATTAGCTGGGTGTGGTGGCACATGCCTGTAATCCCAGCTACTCGGGAGGCTGAGGCATTAGAATCACTTGAACCCGGCCGGGCGCGGTGGCTCAAGCCTGTAATCCCAGCACTTTGGGAGGCCGAGACGGAGGGATCACGAGGTCAGGAGATCGAGACCATCCTGGCGAACACGGTGAAACCCCGTCTCTACTAAAAAATGCAAAAAACTAGCCGGGCGAGGTGGCGGGCGCCTGTAGTCCCAGCTACTCGGGAGGCTGAGGCAGGAGAATGGCGTGAACCCGGGAGGCGGAGCTTGCAGTGAGCTGAGATCCGGCCACTGCACTCCAGCCTGGGTGACAGAGCGTGACTCTGTCTCAAAAACCAAAAAAATTTTTTCACATAATAGCATACCCAAGTACGTCCTGCGGAGTCTGGGGAGGCGCCGTCTTCTCTTCTCGCTGCTTGTCTCCTGGCCCCTGGAGCTCCAGGTCCTCTGCACTGCCAAGTGCGTGCTTACCCTGCCCATTGCCCTGCTCAGGTTTCTGTGACCACGTAACTGGCTGCCCCACGCAGGGTGTTTTCCAAAGCAACGCTGTCTGTGCTCTGTGTGCTCCGTCATTCAGCAGGGCCTGAGACGGCAAGTCCGGCCAGGCCGGCGGGGCATTCTTCAGAGTTCCCCATGCCGCTGGCTGCTGGCTGGCCCGAGGCCCTGCCTGAGGCCCTGCCCTGTTGTGGTGCGCATGCCTCTGCCACGTGTCCTGTGCTTTAGCTGAGAGGCTGAGGCCCTGCCCTGCTGTGGCGCCCATGCATCTACCTTGTGTCCTGTGCTTTAGCTGAGCGGCCGAGGCCCTGCCCGGCCGTGGCGCCCATGCATCTACCTCGTGTTCTGTGCGTTAGCTGAGGGGCACATTGGGCCCTGTTGGGGTGCTTTCAGTTCTAAAGTGTGATCCTCATGACTGGGTTTAGATTATTCCAGGTCAGGAGAATGAGTTGAGGAGGTGGGGGTGCTTTCAGCTTCTTAGTGGGAACCCCTTCCTTTTCCCCCGTTTTCCCACCCATTCATCAGAAGCCACCCAGGCACCTCGGCCTGCTGAGCGACTGCTCCCTCCTGACTCCCGTCTGTGCCCCTCTTGAATGGTGGGAGTCCTTTCCCATCGTGCCCCCCTGCAGGTGGAAACGCAGCTGGCGGCCGGGTGCTGCTTCCTGCGTGTTCTCTTGGCCGTGAGCGTGGCCACGTGAGGCCTCTCAGGGTGCCACCAAGATGGCCCTGTCATGTCCAGTTGGTGGCCTCAGGTTAGGCCTGTTTCTCTGTCATCCTGAAGCAGTCCAGGGCTCCTTACGCCTGTAACCCCGCCACCTCCCACTCATGTCGTGGGTCCAAGGGGCCGGGCCACCAGGGGCTCTGCCAGCCACGCTTGCCTGCCACAGCCATCTGGAGGAGTCTGCCCCCGATGCACCTCCCCTGATGCCCCAGCCAGTGGTTGTGGGTCTTCAACCCAAGAACCCTTCCGTTGAGTGGCTTCTAGAGTCAGTGCCCCTTGGTCTTGGGAATATACACCACAGTGACATAGCAGCTTCTCCTACACTGCTGCTAAGTGTCCTTGCTCTGCTGTGGGTGCGCCCAGGATTCTGTGATCCTGGCCAGGGCCACTCATGTGGTCTTGCAGACAGTTCCTGTCTCCCTCCTGTTGCTGTTTCCTCCACAGTGGTTGGCAGGACATGGCCCCTGTGGCCTCTGCCTTGTGTGTCTGAAGGACACCCCAGCCACAGCGTCACGTCAGACTGGAGCAGTGGCGGGTGGGGCTGGGCCTCAGGCAACATGCATGTGTCACGTCACGGACACTCAGGCAGCGTCACGTCAGACTGGAGCAGTGGCGGGTGGGGCTGGGCCTCAGGCAACATGCGTGTGTCACGTCTCGGACACTCAGGCAGCGTCACGTCAGACTGGAGCAGTGGCGGATGGGGCTGGGCCTCAGGCAACATGCGTGTGTCACGTCACGGACACTCAGGCAGCGTCACGTCAGACTGGAGCAGTGGCGGATGGGGCTGGGCATCAGGCAACGTGTGTGTCACGTCACTGACAGGCAGCGTCACGTCAGACTGGAGCAGTGGCGGGATGGGGCTGGGCCTCAGGCAACATGCGTGTGTCACGTCTCGGACACTCAGGCAGCGTCACGTCAGACAAACAGTGGCGGATGGGGCTGGGCATCAGGCAACATGTGTGTCACGTCATGGACACCTCAGGGCCACATGAAGTCAGGCCGGGCGAGAGCCTCACTCCCCAGGCCGCCCAGCCCTCAGTGGATGTACCTGGCCTAGGTGGTGCTGTGAGGAAGGGGCTGTGTGACTGGCATGGGAGGGAGCTGGGGCTTTGTCTCTGCCATCCTGGCAGCAATGCGACTGATGGGTCACCTTCAGAGAGCCTCCTTCATAAATCTGATTCCAAGTGTGTGCCCCATGCCACCCCAGACAGGCCGGGGCGCCCTGCGGAGCACCCCACCGTGGGAGGCCCTTGTAGCAGGGAGCCCGGTGACTGCTGGGGTCAGCTGCTGGCAGCCCCTGTGGAGACCTGGTCTGGGGGGGCAAGGATGGGCGTGCGTCTGGCTTCAGTGCTGGGCCACAGGCTTCCCTCTGGCGTTCTGCCCTCAGGCCTTTGGCGTTGACACGCCCTTGAGCCTGCCTTCTTGTGAAGGGCTGTGGAATCACACAGCATTCATGGAGCAGGCGCACCTGGCATTGTAGGGCCCTTGAGGATGCTCAGGTGATCCTAAGGGCATGCCAGGGAATGAGTCTCCCACCTTTCCCTCCTGGCTCCTGTTGCCGCGTCCAGGCAACTACTGTTTCCAGTGCTGAAGTCTCTTTCCGGGACATTCTAGACACATCCAAGCTCGCACAGGTTTTGAATGGTTGTTTCCTAAGAGAAAGGGCAGCCGTGCGCTGTCTCGGGATGGTTCTGTCCGGGAGGCGGTGGCTCTGGTGTGGACGTGCTTGGTGCCTGCAGAGTGGCTGGCAGCTCGGCCTCACCAGCTCAGTGGGTGGGCAGTTGCAGGCTTCGGCTCTTACAGTTGGCCTGACAAGAACGTGTTGTTTCTCACATGTGCACCATTCTTGGGATAAATTCCAAGAGAATTTCTGGGTCAAAGGGTAAATGCTTTTTTTTTGAGACAGGGTCCCACTCTGTCACTCAGGCTGGAGGGCAGTGGTGCGATTTTGGCTTACCAAAACCTCAACTTCCTGGGCTCAAGGGATCCTCCTACCTCAGCCTCCCGCCACCATGCCTGGCTAGTTTTTTTTTTTTTTTGGAGACAGAGTCTTGCTCTGTTGCCCAGGCTGGAGTGCAGTGGTGCGATCCCGGCTCACTGCAAGCTCCGCTTCTCGGGTTCAAGTGATTCTTCTGCCTCAGCTTCTAGCGAGGCAGGGATTACAGGCACCTGTCACCACGCCCGGCTAATGTTTGTGGGGTTTTTTGTTTGTTTTTTGAGACGGAGTCTCGCTCTGTCACCCAGGCTGGAGTACAGTGGCGCAATCTCGGCTCACTGCAAGCTCCGCCTCCCGGGTTCATGCCATTCTCCTGTCTCAGCCTCCCGAGTAGCTGGGACTATAGGCACCTGCCACCACGTGTGGCTAATTTTTCTATTTTTAGTAGAGACAGAGTTTCACTGTGTTAGCCAGGATGGTCTCGATCTCCTGACCTCGTGATCTGCCCACTTCAGACTCCCAAAGTGCTGGGATTACAGGTGTGAGGTACCGCGCCCGGCCTAATATTTGTATTTTTAGGAGAGACGGGGTTTCACCATGTTGGCTGGGCTGGTCTCGAACTCCTGACCTCAAGTGATCCACCTGCTGTGGCCTCCCGAAGTGCTGGGATGACAGGGTGAGCCGCCGCGCCCGGCTGTCAGTGCATTCAATTTTGAACGTGCTTGGAGCGTCCCTCTGTGTGGTGGTGATGCCGTGCGCTCCTGCAGCCGCCCCCAGCTGCTTTCCCGCCACCAGCATCCCTCATGATGTTGCTGCTTCATCTTTTCCTCTTGTTTAGTGATGTTTTTCTTTGATTAAGAATGAGGCCCGTGGCCAGGCGTGGTGGCTCACGCCTGTAATCCCAGCACTTTGGGAGGCCGAGGCGGGCAGATCACAAGGTCAGGAGATCGAGATCATCCTGGCGAACACGGTGAAACCCTGACTCTACTAAAAATAGAAAAATTAGCCGGGCGAGGTGGCGGGCGCCTGTAGTCCCAGCTACTCGGAAGGCTGAGTCAGGAGAATGGCGGGAACCCGGGAGGCGGAGCTTGCAGTGAGCCGAGATCGCGCCACTGCACTCCAGCCTGGGCGACAGAACCAGACTCCGTCTCAAAAAAAAAAAAAAAGAAAAAAGAAAAAAGAATGAGGCTCGCACAGCTGGGCTTAACTGAAAAAATAAAAATAAAAAGAATGAGTCACAAGCCGGGCCCAGTGGCTCACACCTGTAATCCCAGTACTTTGGGAGGCCAAGGCAGGTGGATCTCTTGAGCCCAGAAGTTCAAGACCAGCCTGTGCCATATAGTGAGACCCCATTTTTACAGAAAATTTAATAAACGAGCCGGGCGTGGCAATGCATGCTCGTGGTCCCAGTCCCGGAAGCCCTTCTGTCTTCCCTTTGGTGGGATCATCCGTGTACTTACCTGGCTGGAAACCCTCATGGTTGTTGCCCAAGGGCAGGACAGCTAGCTGGTTCTTGTCATTTTGGTCTGAGCTCCCTGGGCCAGGAGTCCTTTGCTGTTTTCTGTTTGTTATCTGCCGCCATAACAAACTGCCCCAAACCATAGAGCCTTTCTTTTTTTTTTTTTTTTTTGAGACAAGAGTTTTTTGTTCTTGTCACCCAGGCTGGAGTGCAATGGCACGATCTCGGCTCACTGCAACCTCCGCCTCCTGGGTTCAAGTGATTCTTGTGCCTCAGCCTCCTGAGTAGCTGCGATTACAGGTGCCCATCACCACGCTTGGGTAATTTTTTTTTTTTTCTGTATTTTTTGTAGAGAGGGGGTGTCACCATGTTGGCCAGGCTGGTCTTGAACTCCTGACCTCAGGTGATCCGCCTGCCTCGGCCTCCCAAGGTGTTGGGATTATAGGTGTGAGCCACCGTGCCTGGCCACTATAGTGCCTTTCAACAACAAGCATTTGCTGTCTGTTTCTGGGGTCAGGAGTCCTGGCGTTTTGTGCAGTTCACTCGAGGAACAGGGCCTGGCTGTGCCCTTCCCAGCTCCTCCCCTGACTGTTGGCACGAGGAGCTCAGGAGTGAAGGTGAAGAAGGGTGCTCTGTGTCTGGGAGTGGTCGATGGATAGGGATGAGGGCGGGGACAGGGCCCGGGAAGATGGGGCGGGGCTGTACCTCCCCTTTCCCTTCCTGGGGTATCTGGTCTTGGCCACAGCAGGGCCCACAGCTGTTGCTAGTAGCCTGCTTGGGGCCAGTGGGTTTGATTTATTTTTGTGTATGTGTGGTTTGGGGGCAGGCATCCCTTCCCACCCCTCACGTCCCTGCTACAGCGACCCCTTTTTCTGGGTCCACCTGCTCTGGCCAGCCTTACCCCGGTGCCCACCCCATCTCCAGCCTCCCTGCCTGGGGCCTGGTAGTCCTGCCTCTTAATTGCGTTCCGTGCTACCTACGTGACCTGAGAATTCTGTCTCCTGCCCTGGTTCCTACTCCCTGGGACCTTCTCCAGCCCCTGCCCTTCCCGCTGTTGACCGTGTCTGTGAGCCGTCCCACTGGGGGGCCGTCCCACTGGAGGGGCGCCCTGGGCTGGGTGCCCCCAGCTCTCCACTGACCAGTTGGGGAGGATCCTGCCTCCTGCCGGCCTGTGCCTCGCTCCCTGTGCCCCCTCCAGCAGCGCACGGCGGCGGCTGGGCCAGAGTGAGGACTGGTTGCAGCGCCGTCTCTTTGTCACTGGTGCCTGGCGGGTCTGTGGGGTCCGTGCACTCGGAGCTGCTTTGTCCCTTCTGTGCGGTGCCTGGCGGGTCTGTGGGGTCCGTGCGCTCGGAGCTGCTTTTTGTCCCTTCTGTGCGGTGCCTGGCGGGTCTGTGGGGTCCGTGCGCTCGGAGCTGCTTTGTCCCTTCTGTGCGGTGCCTGGCGGGTCTGTGGGGTCCGTGCGCTCGGAGCTGCTTTGTCCCTTCTGTGCGGTGCCTGGCGGGTCTGTGGGGTCCGTGCGCTCGGAGCTGCTTTGTCCCTTCTGTGCGGTGCCTGGCGGGTCTGTGGGGTCCGTGCGCTCGGAGCTGCTTTGTCCCTTCTGTGCGGTGCCTGGCGGGTCTGTGGGGTCCGTGCGCTCGAGCTGCTTTGTCCCTTCTGTGCGGTGCCTGGCGGGTCTGTGGGGTCCGTGCACTCGGAGCTGCTTTGTCCCTTCTGTGCGGTGCCTGGCGGGTCTGTGGGGTCCGTGCACTCGGAGCTGCTTTTTGTCCCTTCTGTGCTCATTTTGGTTCAGTTTTTCCCCCTGTGCTTGGCTTTGTCTTTTTATTTACCTGAGTTTTTTCTTTTCATTCTTTTGTGCAGAAGTTTCTGTTTTTATCAATTTAATCTGCTTGCCACAGTCAAGAATGTGAGAAAAGACTGGGTGTGGTGAGCCAAACCTGTAATCCCAGCACTTTGGGAGGCCGAGGCAGGTCGATCACTTGAGGAGGTCGAGACCAGCGCAGCCGACATGGTGAAACCTTGTGTGAATCGCTTGAGCCTGAGGCGGAAGTTGGAGAAAGCTGAGATCATGCCACTGCACTCCATCTGGGGTGACAGTGAGTGAGACTGTCTTGAAAGAAAAAAACACAAGTAAGAGAAAGCCTAAGACCTAGTATTAAAGTGACAGTTCCAGATCTCCTGCCTCAGCCTCCTGCTGGGATTACAGGTAAGCACCACTACGCCCAGCTAATTTTTTGTATTTTTAGTAGAGACGGGGTTTTCCATGTTGGCCAGACTGGTCTTGAACTCTTAATCTCAACTGATTCGCCTGCCCAGGCCTCCCAGAGTGCTGGGATGACAGGCGTGAGCCACCGGGCCCGGCCTTCCTAGAGAATGTAAGGATTGTTCGGCCTGTGCCGGAGCATAATGCAGACTCTTGGTCAGGGGATCCCGCCAGCGTCTTAGCAAAGGCTCTGGGAATGGCAGGCGGTAGGGCGTGTAGCTGCAGTGTGGGAACCCTGGACTCGGGCCCCCTGTTGCTGTGGTTCTGGGGTCTGGGCGCTGGTGCTGTCTGCTGGAGAGTGGTCTGGGGCTGCAGCTCTGTGGAGTCTGGAAAAGGCTGCCCAGCGACTCTCACCAGCTGGTTAGTGGAGCCCACCGTGGGCTAAGTTGCCTGGATGTGGACCCCAGAGCTGGGGATGGGACCAGGGCCCAGGGCTGGTGGTGGACTCCGCTCTTGCCTCTGTCCGTGGCCTTGCTTTGGGTTCTTTTGAAGACTGCTGGCTCCAAGCTTCTTGGCCCCGTGGGGGAATCAGGCAGCTGTTCTGCCATCTGTCCTGGCACTTTGCAGCATCAAACAGATATTTTGTAGCATTCTGGATTCGAGGGGTCAGAGTTCAGGCCGAAAGCAGTAGGGTCAGTACACCCCAGTACAGTGTCGCGCTGGGGGGCCGGGGAGCCCCAGAGGGTTCTGGTACATTCCACCTGAGGAAGATTGACACTCGGCTCACATCCTGTGCTCCGGGCCTTGGGTGAGGATCTCAGGCGAGCACAGCCAGGCCTCTTGTGCATCCAGACCGTCCCTGACAGCCATGTTCACGCAGGGTACCCCTGTCCAGCCGTCCCCCTCCCAGGGCTCAGGGCTGCAAGGACACCGTCTTCTGTGATGGGCAGAGCAGCACGGCACTCACGACCTCAGCCCAGAATCCTGTGGCGTCAGTGTGGGCTGCCTCCCTTGGGTGGGTAAAGCAGCCACAGGCCCACCCAGATTTGCGGGGAGGGGGACATAGACTCTGTCTCTTGATGTGATGAGAATCAAAGGTTTGTGGCTGCGTTTCAAAATGGTCATAGTCACCTTATGCTTGCCAGATACTCTTCCCCCAAGGCTCCTCAGAACCTCATTCCACAGCCAGGGTCTCATCTAAACCAGGCCTGGCACATGGGAGTCCTTGGGCCCCCCTCTGCACCGCTGTCTGCAGTGGGGCACCAGGTCACACTGGAGTGATCTCTGGTCTGTGTGGCTGGGCGCATGGCTGGTGGTCTTGGCCGTGGTGGTCTTGGAGCCTGTGGCGGTCGTGGCCCATGATGGTCGTGGCCTGTGATGGTCAGGGCCCATGGTGGTCTAAGGGGCCTGTGGCAGTCATGGCTTGTGGTGGTCTTGGCCCACAGTGGTCTTCAGGCCCGTGGTGATCTTGGGGCCTGTGGTGGTCGTGGCCTGTGGTGGTCTTGAGGCCTGTGGTGGTCGTGGCCTGTGGTGGTCTTGAGGCCAGTGGTGGTTGTGGCCATGGTGGTCTTGGGGCTGCTGGTGGCAGCACACATGGCCAGTGCCTCGTGCAGGGTTGGTCTCCATGCCTGGGAATGACCCTGCCACTCTTGGGCTCTTCCCCGTAGTTACCTTCCTTTTCTCTGAGATAAAAAGGGATGTTTTTCGGTGTGTATTTTCTCTGGGCTTTTCAGTTCCTGGTGATGTACTTTCTTTAAAACAAAACGTGGGTTTCCTAGGTACCTGTTGATGAGTCGTTGCTGCCAGATGAGCCATCAGCACAGAGCTCTTGGATGCCAGCCGTCTCTGTGCTGGGCACCCTGCGACTAGCGTGGGCAGGGCCCTGGGGATCCTTGGCAGTGCTGAGGTGCCAGGTGTGGGGTCCATGGTGCGGCGCTGGGTTCTCTTGGTCTCCTTGGCACCCTGACAGCGATGCTCTGGCTCTGGTCTCCGGGCACGTTGGTACTGCTTCCCTCCTGCCGTCCACGTCCCCAGCAGAACCCTCTTGTGGGCGGCCCTGGGAGCAGAGTTGTCTTCCCACCGACCCAGGACACCGCAGCTCTGTTGCCGTCCTCTCCCAGGAGGTGAAGGGAGAGCCCGTGTCACATGCCTGGTTGGTGGCAGTGGGGCATGGCCTGACTGGCCTGATGCTGGGCAGGGGAGGCTCTGGTGCAGTCACAGTAGGGGACTCCTGCGCTTGGACACCATTGCTGGCTGGCTGAACCCGCTGTGGGTTTCTCCCTTTGTTCCTCATGGTGACATTCTAGCCCTTGGGCTGGGCAGAGGCCATAGAGGGTTCAGGGACTGCAGCAGCCTTTCCCGGGCCCCAGCGGCCCTGGCACCCTGTCCTGCGCTCCCTGTCAGCAGCTCCCTGCCCACCGGTCAGTCCTTCTGACCCACCTGCCTCTGCCCAGTGGCGCTCGCCTGCGCTCTCTCTCAGCGCTGCTTCACCCTCACACAACTCTCCGGCTCCATCAGGCTCAGCCCCTCCTCAGGAACCCCTGCACGTGGACCCCGCATCCCTTGTGTCCCCCAGCAGCGGAGGTCCTCAGTCAGGCGGCACACCACTGTGGGTGGTGCTGGAGGCCCTGGAGGACCTGGGCTGACTCCAGGCATGGGCGTGGCGGGAGAAGGTCCTGTCCCCAGGAGTCCGGAGCATGGCGTGGGCTCGTGTTCCGTTGTCTGTGTCGTTAGGGTTTTAGTGGCCTTTTCCTCTAATTTTTACATTTAAAAAAATATGTTCAATGCCCCGCAGCATTTGCCTCCAAAATCTGAAGGGGCCTTCTAGGTCAGGCAGTTCCCAGCAGAGGCCTCCCCTGCCCACGTCGCCCCTGCCCGCACCGCACCGCCCCTGCCCGCACCGCACCGCCCCTGCCCTTCGGGCGCTGGGCCTGGCTGAGCGCTGTCGCCCCCTGGTGGACTCAGTGTGCCCCACAGCTGTCCCACGGGGATGCTGTGCCCCTGGACACCCAGCCCTTCCCAAGGGCGCCTCTGCCCCCTGTTCAGAGCCTGCCTGTGCCGTGGCCTGTCCACATCCAGCACAGGGGCTACGGGGCACAGAGTGCTGGGTGACACGTCTTTTGTCCACCTGCCAGGACCCTGGGACTGTGGCCCATGAGCACCGAGGCTGGGACTCCGGGGTATGGTGCTTCAGCCCTGGCCACTGCGAGCGGTCGGAAGCCCAGCCCGATACCCATGCAGCAGAGGCCAGGTGGGGGCAGCTGACCACCACTTGGTGTGGAACTGCCCTTGTGCAGGTCTGGGGCTTGGGGCCGGGGCCTCGTGTCTGCCGCGGCTCTGGGGGCTTGTGTGCTCCAGGCAGGGGCAAGAGCTCAGTGTCACTGGGTGCCCCAGGCCACTGTCAGCGGCAGGGGGAGACGTGGAAACTGAATCCTTCCTTGTTCCTGGCCTGGGAAAAAACTTAGTCTCCCATCTCTCTATATTGAAGGAAAAAACAGGCAGGGGAGGGGCCCAGGCCGGAGGGAAGAGGGGCTGGGGCGGGGGTGGGGGCGTGCCCGCCCTCGCTCTGGGGTTCCTGCGCCCGAGCACTTTACTGCCCCCACGGGTGAGAGGTGGCCTGTTTTCCCCATCAACCTTGGTTCCGCCAGTAAACCCGATCCGGTTGGAGCCATCCTCACCTCCACAGTTGAGGGCAGAATCTGTTTTCCAGCTTGGGGCGTGAATTCTCAGTGGCGCCCACTCTGTGACCCGGTGGGATGGGGTCGGCCTAGGCTGAGGATGTGGTGGGTGGGAGGATGCTGGGCGCCAGGGAGCCTGTGGGGGCTGCAGACCTTCTGAGCGTTTGGGGCCCTGTCTGGGCCCCCTGCTGGCTGGACTGGGCTGGACATGGCCCCTGAGATGGGTGGACAGTGTATGTGCCCCGCCCCTTCAAGGGCATTGCCCCCAGTGACGCTGCTGTGACAGCTGTGTCTGCTCCTTCCCCCAACCATGTTGCCCCCGTCCCAGGCGGGGCTGGGCAGGAGCCCCATGTGGGCCCTCAGGGAGGAGTCCTGCGGCTTTGACATGAATGGGGGTACGGGGTGGTTGGTGGTGGGTGGGCGTCTTAGTCCTCAGCTGGAGGCTTTGCTCCTGACTGCCCCAGTGGCCTCCGTGTCTAGCCTGACCCGGGTCAGCCTAGGGACAGAGGCCTGGGGAGGCTGCAGTCCAGCCCTTATAGAGGACAGGGCCGTGGTGCCGGGCGCCAGCCACGGCCCCCAGAGGCCCCCTTATTGCTGGGTGTTCTTGGCCTTGTGCTAAGGCCTGGGCCAGGCTGGAGCCGCTCAGAGATTTGGGGCGGGGGTGGGCTTCCCGGGTCTGGGATCCCCCCAAGGTCAAAGGACATGCTGTATCCCCTGAAGTAACCATTTTCCTCCTCTCTCTGCAGGACGGCAGCCCTGGCCCGAGGACAGAGGTGGCGAGCGCCCGAATTGGGGATGAGTACGCGGAGGACAGCTCTGATGAGGAGGTGGGGCTGGAGCTGCTTTCCCACTGGGCAGGGTGGGGCATCTTCCATCACAGCCTAGCAGGTGCTGGGCGTTGGGGCCGTGGTTGCCCTGGGGGGTGCTGGGACCTGCCCGCAGGTGGGCCACACTGTTGGGGCCGCAGCAAGGCTCCAGAGGCCCGCGTGGGCGTCCTGGCTTGGGGCCCTGTTCCCCGTCTGCAGGAGCGATTTCGGGGTCTGGGACACAAGACTGCAATGTATGTGTGTCATCATTGCCTGTGAAGGGGAAGGACCTGGGTGTGGCTCCATGTCCCTGTGTCAGCCCTGGCCTGTGGACAGGCCCCGGGGCTCCTGTGTCTTCTGCAGGGTGGCTGGGGGCTCCCTGGAGACAGTGTACATGGTCTGGGTAGGGGTCATGGGCATGGGTGGTGCTCCTGTCGTGTGTGCTGTGTGGGGAGCCACATTTTGGCTGTGGGCCAGGCGGGCAGGACAGGGCCATGGCTGCCTCCTGATGTCCTGATGTTCTGGCAGTGGTGGCCCTTCCCTTCCCCTGGAGTCCCCCCCAGCCCCTGGTGGTGGCTGATGTGGGCTGGGGTCATTGACTCTGACCTCTGAGTGAGTCCCAGGAGCACATCTCAGGAGGGGTTGGAGGTCGGCTGTTTCTCATAAGGAGCTTGCAGGCGAAGGGGGACGCGTGCTGCCGGGCTGGGCTCTGCTGGCATGGAGAGGCTGGCACCGGGCTGGGCTCTGCCGGCGTGGAGAGGCTGGGACGGGCTGTGTCCAGGAGCAGATTTGGCTGCGGGGGGCTGCCCTCATTTGGGAGAGTCTGGAAGCTCTGAGAAGCTCTGAGGCCAGAGGCAGTGCCTGCCTGTACCCTCCTCAGTGTGGCGTGGCCCCAGGGTGGGACTGTGGTCCCCGTGGAGCACCTGGGTGTGAGGCGGAGGCCCCTTTGGGCCCTGGGGGCTGCGGGGGAAGGAGAAGGCTTTGGTGTAGGGCCTTCCCGAAGGAGCTCTTCCTCCCTGCCTGTCAGGGGCTGTCCTCTCGGGGCCTGGGGGAGACACGCGTCCCCCTCCCGCCAGGTTCCTCCCCCATCCTTCAGCTCTCTTGGCTGTGGCTGCAGGAGCCTTGGCCGCCCGCCCGATCCGGTCTCTGCTGCGCGTTCAGAGAACAGAGACAAAACAAAATAAATTGGTTTCCTGGCCGGAGCAGCGAGCTCACTCAGAGAGGGGGGGCCACGCCGCGCGCTCCCTGCCTGTCTCCCCTCCCCCTCCCAGGGGCTCTGGCTGTCGGCAGCCACATCCTGTCGGCTACTTTTTTATATTTGGTATTTTGAGAAATCGATGATGATTGTAAACGGAGTGCGGAGGCCGGGGGAGGGGCCTCGGCAGGGCCTGTGGGACCCTGCTGCCCCTGGGGGTGCTTTGCCAGGCCTGTCCAGTGCCACCGCCGCCTGCCGGGTGGGCAGCCCCCTGCTGTGCCGGGAGGAAGCCGGCCAGGGATGTGGGGGCTGCTTCCTCCAGTGATGACTATCCCACATGTTGGTCTTGAGTGACGGCGAGGGAGCCGGGGTGCCGCCCGGTGCTCCTGCCAGCACAGCCGGCCAGCGGCTCGAGGGGGCGGCAGAGCTCAGCTTTCAGGAGCCAGGCCAGGCCAGGACAGATGCCTCCCGTCCAGAGAAGTCCGCATCTGCCTGGCCTCCTTTCCCTTGGAGCAAAGTGGGGTGGCCCCAGGGGAGTGATTTGGGGCCACAGGTGGGCAGGAAAGAGGCTTGGGAGGTGGGAGACAGTCTGCAGCTCTGCGATGAGACAGTGGGGTGAGGAGAGCCGGGCCCGTCAGGCAGCCCCATGTCCTTGGAGGTGGTCGTGGCACCAGGACCATGGTCCTCCTCGGCACTGGGCAGAGCTGGCTGGGAGAAGGCCGACCTCACTGCCAAGGCCCTTCAGGACTTTGAGGAGGGCCCCTGGCAGCAGGGCAGGGAGGGTGCCGCTGGGGCGTGTGCTCCTGCGAGCCGCGATCTCAGCTGGAGCGCGAGGGTGGCAGTGGCTGTGATGCTGAGAAGGTCGGGCCAAGCTCCTGCTGGCGGGAGGTGCCTCCCCACCACCCCCTACCCACCTGCCTCCCCTTCTCCTCAGGCCACTTCCCTGCTCTTCCTGGGTCTGGATCCAGGGCCTGGACCTGGATGACACCGGGGCTTCCGGGCCTCTCACCGCGTCAGGGACCCCCTGCTGGGCGCTGACTTTTAAAGACCAGAGCAGCCTCTCTGTGCCCCAGCTCTTGGTCTCCTTATTCCCCTCCCCCAGGTGCGCCGGCAGAGGGAGGTGGGTGGAACCCCTGGAGGAGGCGCTGGGCCTGGCTGGGGTCCTGCCGCCCGGCAGTGGGGGGCCCCCAGGAGCCGGCTGAGCCGTGGCTGCCCCGCCCCCGCATGGCCACCTCACCCCTCTCCCACCGCGCCTGGAGCTTCACAGACGTGATCTCATCCAGCCGCTGGGACCCCCGGGAGGTGGGCCGGGGTGGAGGGGCGGGGCGAGGGGGTTGCTTGGCCTTTGCAGAAGCACCCCCTCCACTTTGATTTGAGCCGTTGGGAGAAACTGAGGCCGGGCAGCTGCTCAGGCAGAGATGCAGCCACCCACCCTTCCCCGGCCTGTGGCCGTGTTTGTCAGGAGAGTGTGGCAGGCTGAGGGGTCAGGGTGGCCGTCAACTGTGGCCGGAGGAGCTGCCCTCTGCGGTCCCTTCCCCGTGCCTGTGGTGCTGGCCTGGGGCCATCCCCCACAAGGCCTCCACTGGGGTCTAGAGTCTGGGGCTGGGGTGCAGCCTTGCCGGCTCCCCGGTGCCCCTGACCCTGCCTGGGCTGTCAGTCGGGTTCCCGCAGGGATGCAGCCGGGCCTGTCTGCGTCCAGAGCCCATGGTCCCCTCTGCTCTCGCGCCAAGCGCCGTTAATGGCTTCTCCCAGCTACTGAACCGGCAGCTGCCTCCAGCGCTGGCGGCCTCCCGCTCCTCCGGGCCGCCCCCGCCCCCGCGTCCTGGCCCCGCGTACTCAGGCTTGCGTCGCTGCTGGCAGCGCGGCCTCGGCTCAGGTTTCCCGGCGAGTGAACGGCCCTCCCCACGCTGCTTGTGGAGGGCGCCCAGGCCTGCAGACCGCCCCAATCTGCCTGGCGGCCGTCCACCCCCGCGGCCGCCTGCATGCCTGCCTCCGAGGGGGCTGCTGACTATGCTGAGGCTGGCCCTTGGGTCTGGTCCCTTTCCACCGAGGAGGGAAACGGGCGCGCCCTGCTACCCAGGCTATGGGTGGGTGTGTGTAACCTGACTGCTGCGTGTCCCTTGGCCAACTTGAAGGCCCTCCTAGGCCTGGCCTGCTGCACTCGGTTGTCCTGTTTGGGAGAGGAGAGACCCTGGGGTCAGTGAGGAGGGGCAGGGAAGCCAGGGCCCTCATGGGGGCACCTGGGGCTCTCCAATGAAGCAGGGCCGGGCAGTGGCTGGCAGGTGGGAGTGGCTTTCCGAAGCCGCGTCCTCCTGCTTTGGGCTGCAAGGGTGGTGGAGGCCCTGGCCTGCTGTGCCCACTCGGGGCCAACGTCCTTGGCAGCTAGAACCTGGGTGGGCAGGTGGGGGTTCTCTACTGGGCTCTAACAGAGGCTTTGTCCTGGGGCTTGCAGAGCAGCCTGTGGAGCGGAGCTGGGGAAGGCATTGGAGGGTAAGGTCTGTTGGGCAGGTGGTGATCAGGCTGCAGGCTCTGGGCCTTCTGGGGAGGTTGACTGTGGGGAGCTGGGTCTGGGTGTGTGTCCCAAGGCTGGGGCTGTTCCGCAGCGGATGGGAGTCCCAGGTGCGTGTGTGTGCATGGATCAGGACTGGGGGAAAAGTCTCCAGAATGAGATTTTGGAGGTGTCCGGAGTTGGGGGCTGAGCGGGTGTGGACCTCTGGAGCCCTGTTCCCACCCCACCTGGAAGCTGCAGCTCTGAGTTGTGGGACTCAGAGCAGGCCGAGGAGTGGTGAGCACTGGGAGGTGTCGGGGGGATGTTGGGGGTGTCATGCCCCAAGCCTGTGCCCCACCCCCAGCATCCTGCAGGAGTTTCTGGGAGCCCCTGCTTATGAGACGCCAGGCATTGGGGTGCTCTGCCTGAGAACAGCCATTGTCCCTGGGCCATTCCCAGCAGAGACTGAGGCAGGCCAGGTCTGGAGGAGCCCCTGGGTCAGTAGTGGCCTCTCTCTAGCCTGTAGACCCCCAGGGGGTGACTTGCTGCCCTCCCAGCTGTGGAGGTGCCAGGACACCTGGGTCAGTAGTGGCTTCTCTCCTGTGGTGGAGGTGCCGGGAGGAGGCCGAGCTGTGTGCCTAGCCTCTGGAAGGGCAGATGCGTGGTTGGCGGGAGCAGGGCCAGAGGTGAGGGCCTCTGGGCTGGCGGCTCCTCCTGCCTGGGACCCCACCTTGGGCTGGGGTCCGCTCAGCTGGTTTGGACTTTGAGGAGGAGGAGGAGGAGACCAAGCAGGACCTGGCTTTCTCCCCTCTGGCCCCAGCGCCAGGGCCCAGCACCCCTGCTGGAACCTTCAGTAGGGTGAGATGCAGCAGGTGAGCCTCCTGCCCTGGCCTTGCCCTGAGCAGTTTGACAGATAAAACCCTGAGGAAGAGGAGGAGGAGGAGGCGGCGGCCTCATGTCGCACAGGAAGGCCGTGTGGCGCTCTGAGACAGGCGGGCGTTTTGTGCAGGGGAGCGGCGCGAGTGCTGAACACTACCCGCATTGTAATCGGAGAGGGGCTGGGGAAGAGAGAGACGGAGCGAGGGCGGCTGACCCCGCGCTCCCGGGGGACAGGTGGGAGAGGCGGAACGAGGAGAGAGTGAAGGATTCCAGAGGTGGGCCGGCTTCCTCTCTTGCAGACAGACACGGGAGGAGGCGGGCAGCGGGCCAGCCCCATACCTGCAGTTCCAATCTGTGGTCCTGACAGCTGCAGCCACTTTGGGGAGGGGGAGGGAGGGGGCTCATCGAGAGCGGAAAAATCCCAGCCGACACATCAGCCGGTTGCGGCCTGTGTCCGGTGCAGTCTGGGCTAGGGGCCTGTCCTCGGGGCTGGGCGGCCCCCGGGAGAGCCCTGATGCTGGGTCTGTGTGTGCCCCCGACCGGCCGGGGCTCTCCGTGCGGGGCCTGACCCAGAGGGGTCACATGTGTTTCCTGGCAGCCCACAGGTGCTGCGCAGGGCGGGGCGGGCAGTGGGCGCAGGCAGCCTGATGAATCATGTGTCCCGCCAGCAGCTCGTTCCCCAGGCTGGGGACAGGAGCTGACAGCTGAGGCCCAGCAGAGCGTTTCCAGCCCCGCTCGGCTCACAGGGGCGGCTGCTGGCCCAGGGTGCAGGCTGGGGCCCTTTCCGTCCCAGCTGCCTCTGTGGGGCACAGGCAGAGGGAGCCCTGGGTCTCTGTGGAGGTGAGGCCAGCACTCTGGGAAGGGAGCCAGGGGCTGTGGTGGGCAGGGGGCACCTGCCACTCCTCTGCCTGGCGGCTGTGAGCTGCGAGTGGGTTCGGGTGGGCCACCGCGGGCCTGGGGGGTCAGCCCACGCCACCCCCGGTCTGGTTTGAATTTCTGGAGCAGTGGAGGGTGACGGAGTGTTCCTCCCCCGCCCCTCCCTTCTTGCTGGCTGGCGGGACGGGCCCTCGGCCGCTGCTACCGGTGCAGCTCAGGGAGCGGCTGGGCTGGCTGCCCAGGCCTGAGGCTGGCCAAACTGCAGCCGCGGTCGGAGTCAGGCCCGCAGCGGAGGGCCTGGCTGTGAGTACTGCACCCCAACCAGCAGGGCCCTGGGGATCCTTTCAGCCCTGAGGCCTCCGGGTTGTTGTTCCTGTTCCCTTCTGGCCTCGTTAGACACCCCAAACTCTGACCCCAGTCCATGGGGGCTCTGACATCCCTTTCCCCAGCACTCCCTCTTGACCCTGCCCAGACCTCCCCACCCGGGCCCGCACCTTCCCACCTGCTCACGTCTGGCCTCCTGCATTCCTGCTCCGAGCTGGGTCTGCCCTGTCCTTGGTGCCGGCTGCCGAGGCCCCGCACCTGCCTGCTCAGGCCAGCAGCCCGTGGTGTCCCTGCCCTGGGGACTTTCAGTATCTTCCATCAGATTTGTCCCCAACACTGACCGGCCACGGAGGTAGGGGGTTGATGTAGAGGTTTGCAACCCCCACCAGGCCCAGGTCTGGAAATGGGAGGCCTGGAGGTGAGGAGCAGGTGGGCCATGGACCCTCCCTATGGATGTACACCCAGTGCCCAGTGGAGGGAGGGCTGATGTGGGCGTCGTGGGCCTTAGGGTGCTATGCAGAGTGCCGGTCTTGGCCATGCTCCTGGGTCCACCCTGCTCCTCACTCACCAGCGCCTTGGTGCCTGGGAGGGTGGCGGGGCGGGGGTGTGAGGAAAGCTCCCGAGAAGGGAAGGGGCTGCCTCAGCCCCTAGCTGCATCCCCATGTCCCCCGGGCCCTGGCTCCCGCGGGCGGGGGCCTCTGCAGTGACTGAGCTTGTCCTCTCCTCCCTCCCTCTGGCCAGCTGTGGGCTCCTGCAGGATTAGGGAGAGGAAATTTGGGGTTGGGTTTCTCTCTGAACGAAACCTGCCGTTGTGACTTTTTTTATCCTGTTATATTTCTATCAGATTGGACGCAGCCCCCCTCTAGCCCTTAATGGCTCTGGCTTTGAGAATTTCCTCCAAAATTACACCACTGCTTCCTGCTCTGCCGTTCCCTGGAGCCTGTCTTTGCAGAGGAGGGGCAGTCCTGGGCCAGCCCTGCACTGATGCCCACGTGGGCCACAGCACCTGGTCTCCCCGGTGGGGGTGCGTCTGTGCCTGTGCTAGGGAGGGAACTGTGGCCAGCCGCCGCCCTGACGCCCGCACCTGGTACCGTCAGCCATTGTCCATCCAGCCGGAAGTTAGGCTGTGGCCTGGCAGGGTTGGGGGGAGGTGGTCCACACAGCACCGCCTGCCTTTCTTCTCTCTGTGCCCACTGAGCTCACACCACTAAACGGTAATTGTCACCTGCAGGGTTTTAATGGCCGGCCAGCTGTGCGCAGAGCGCTGTGGGGCTCAACCCACCTCCTGTGGTGGGCGGGGTCTTCAGGGGGCTGGGTGGGACATGGCGGTGGGAGGAGGATGGCCAGGGGTCCTCCTTCCCATGTGGGCAGTGCTTCCAGGGGCCAAATGGCCCTGGTGCATGAGGAGACGCCTCTCTCTCCAGTCAAGCCCCTTGCTGGGGCTGGGCGCCCACCCCCTCTGCCGGGCAGCACAGCTTATTTCACTCCTTGTGACCCGAGGCCAGATGCAGCACCCTCCTCACCCTCAGGGCCCCTGGGTGCCCGGCAGGCCTGAGAGTGGGGCACCCCTGCCCTGCTGACGCCTCCCTGTCCCTGCCTTGTGGCATCTCTGCCTTGTGCCTCACCCTCCCCATCTTCTGCCATGCAGCTCCTCCCCTCACCCTCTCTCCCTGCGTGGCTCCCTCATCCCCACCCTGCAGCTTCCCAGTAGGAGGCTCTGTGGGTGAGCTAAGCCTGTCCTCACCGCCTCAGCCCAGGGAGGGGTGGCCCTGAGCCTGTAAAGTGGGGGCTTCCTAGGGAGCTGGGGTACTTGGCCTGAGGAGGATGGGGCCACCAAGGGTGGGAATGAAGGCTCAGGCTGGGGGTGAATTCTGACAGTTGGCCTCCATATTTGGAAGATACTGTTTTGTTTTTAATTATACAAAATTTTCAGACTTTATATTATCATATCAAAAACACAAGACGCCAACACACAGTGGCCGGAAGAAAAGCCAGCGCAGAAAGTTCCAGTGGGCCCGGGCAGGTGCTGGGGCCAGCGCAGAGTCCCGCTGCCGGCGCCTGTCTGTATGTCCATCTGTCCCTCGGCCCCGCTTGCAGCTAGGGCTGGCCTGGGGCATGCTTGTGGCGGGCCTTGCCCAGCTCAGGTCCAAGGTGGGGGCTGTCTGCCGTCACCCCGGGTGTTCACCTCCCCCAGCAGCGTCTGCCTCCTGGCTGCTGCCGGCCACCTCCTAACTGCGAATCGCTGTCTTTCTGTCGCGGTCCTTGCTCTGCAGAGGGGAGGGAGGAGTGTCAGGCCCTGGCAGAGTCCAGCGCCAATCTGCACCTCTCTGGCCTCCCTGCTGGGTGCCATCTCAGGTGGCCAGCACTGAGGCACCTCCTTCCCGGCTCTCCCCAGCTTCCCTCAAGCGTTTTGGGGAGGGGAGCATACTGCTGCACAGCCGAAATTGTAAAATTAAATTTCCCAGATGTTCAGGCCCCAGGAGCTCGCGCGTGCTGTCTGGAGAGGAAATGGGGATTGGGAAAAGCCGTGCCGTATTTTCTCCCTGCTCACCCTGCTTTTCCGGTGCCACCAAGCACAGCAGGAGCTGTAAATCACAGCTGGCCAGCGTCTCCTGCAGGGGCCCTCATCCCCAGCCCCCACATCTCTTGCCAGCCTCTGCCTTCGTGTCCCATGGCCCACACATCTCAGGCAGCCCTACAGGACCTGGTGTCTTGGTGTGCAGCCTAGGTAGGGGACGGACAGCAGGTGCCCAAGATGGCTTAGGCCTGTGGTGGGCCGCAGGGGCTAAGACCCCAGGGTCCTTCCTCTCTTGCCTTGCAGCCTCTTACTTTCTGAACTCAGCTCTTTTCACTCTACCTTTCAACTTGCTGAAAAGGGAAGCTTGCAGCGGCCTGGTCCAGCTCCCAGCCTCCCCGCCCTGGGTGGGCCCCTTTGGGCATCCCTGGCTGTTACCCCTCATGCAGCTCCCTGGGGGTGACTCCACACTCCACTGGGAGCCGGGTGTCCTAGGGCCGCCCTGGAGAGGAGCCCCAAGAGAAGGCCCCAGCCCCCAGCAGACCTGTGTTACAGGTGTGCCTGCCTGTGCCCTGTTGGGGAGCCCTGCCCGCGTGGCCTCGCCTCCTCTGCCTGGCAGGTGTGGACTGAGGGGCGCGTTGGAGGCCCCCTCAGCGCCCCACGGCCCGTGCTCACCAACTTTCTCTGGTTGCTGAGGCAGAAGGTGCAGATCTGTTTGGGCTGGGTGTTCTCGCCGTCGCGGGCGGGAGGCGGCGGGGGCGGGGGCGGGGGGCTGCCGGCGCGCGCCGCGTGGAAGAAGGCGGGCCCGGAGTGGCAGGGCTGTCCGTCGCCGCAGGCCTCGCCTGCCAGCAGCACGTTGCCCAGGTGCGAGATGTAGCTGGAGGCCAGGCGTAGCGTCTCGATCTTGGAGAGCTTGCGGTCCGCGGGCTCGGTGGGGATCAGCGTGCGAAGCGCCGTGAAGGCCGTGTTCACGCTGTTGGTGCGGTCCCGCTCGCGCGCGTTCGCCGTGTGCCGCTGCCGGGGCTCGCGGCCTGGCCGGCCCCCCGGGCCCCCGCCCCCGGCCCGTCGGCCCCCCGCCCTCCGCCGGGCGCCTTGGAGGCCGCAGCGCGCCGCGTGCACGCGACAGGGTTTCTCGTCGGAGCCCGAGCTGTCGCTGCCGCGGTCCTCGTCCTCCGACAGCGGGCTCACCTCGGGGTACAGGTAGCGGCCCGGCGGTGCCGGGCGCAGCGTGGCGAAGGACATGGGGCCGGCGGGGGCGCGGCGTCAGCTCTGTCGCGCGCTGCTCATGCCGCCTCCTGCGGCCACCGCGGGCCTCGCGGGCCGGCCGGGGCGAGGTGCAGGGTCTCGGCTGCGCCCCGCGGTGGCAGCTGCCGGGCGCCGCGCGCACATGTGCGTCCCGGGCTGGAGCGGGGCCCCGAGCCGCGCCTTTATAGCGGCGTCCCGGCCCCGCCCCCGCGCACGCCCCGCCCCTCCCAGCCTGGAGGCTCCTCGAGCAGCGCCCGCCGCATCCCCTGGCCTTCTGTGGCCACGCTTGGTTGGGGGCGGGGGTCTTGGGGGCATCGTTCTGTCTCTGGGGATGCGGAGGAAGCGGGAGGTTGCTTCTGGGCTGTAGTTCCTCAGGGCCGCAAGACTGCAGTGCCCCCCTCCCCGGGACAGGGGAGGAAGGTCAGCGGGACCCACCACCCCGTTTTCTCCCGTGGCACAACTGAGTTAACCCAGCCGCCCTGGCCCTGCTGCCTGACCGCACCCTGTCTGTCTCTGCCTCCCATGTGCGCCAGCGCCTGCTTGTGCCAGGCCGTGTGCAGGGGGCGGGCACAGGCGAGTATTCAGGGGCCTAGAGCTCAGTCTGCCTGTCTGTCCTGCACCTGCCTCTCCAGGCTTGGCACAGACTGTGCCTCCTGCTAGGCTCTGGCCAGGTCCCCTGTTCCTGTGCTGTGTGGGCCTCTCACCCCGTGGGTCTCCTTCTTGCCCCCTCCTCCTTCCCCTGTTCCTCTCCAGGGCACCAGGCCCCTCAGGAAACACACACATACCCCCATCATCCAATTTGGAGATGGCCCCTTTGCTCCATGGGGAGGAGAGGAAAGGACCCTCAGCAGGGGACAGGGCCCAAGGGGTCCCTCCTGCGGCAGGGGACCCCACAGGCTCCCAGCTGTGCTCTGTCTTGCCTGGGCCCCTCCCCGTGGCTACTGTTGCAGGAAGCAGCCGCCTGGGCAGCGGTCCCCAGGCTGGAAGGAGCGAGGGTGGCGGCTGGCAGGGGCTGCAACCAGGAATGTACGTCCAGGAACGTGGCTGTTCTGCCTGTGGAGGGGCCGAGGGCAGATGGTGGGGGCGCCCCCACAGAGGCCTTGGCTTCTGCCTCTCTGTGGAATGGGTCAGTTGGGGTCTTCCCTGAGTCCTCATCTTACAGCTGCCCACTGCTGCCTAAGGCCCCTGCCAGGGGAGGGAGCCCGCGGGTGATGAGGTCATCCCTGTCTGTGGCTGCCCAGAGCCCTGGCCAAGGAATCCAGTGAGGGGGGAGCCCTGGGGTTGGCACCACTTCAGTGGAAAATGTGAAGGTGCAGCTCCGGCGCCTCCGAGGGCGGGGGTGGGGGCAGCGTGGCCGCCGTGCCACGTCAGACCCCAGGGCTGGGGAAAGGGCGTAGGTCAGGGCCAGTGACCTCAGGGCACTTGAGGCTGGGCCTGCACTCACCCTGCAACCTCCTCACCTGCTCCCCTGGGCGACCCGAAGAGGGGGTGGGCCTTGTAGGGTCAGATACTGATATGGTGACCCCCGGCCGCAGGACATCCGGAACACGGTGGGCAACGTGCCCTTGGAGTGGTACGACGACTTCCCCCACGTGGGCTACGACCTGGATGGCAGGCGCATCTACAAGCCCCTGCGGACCCGGGATGAGCTGGACCAGTTCCTGGCCAAGATGGACGACCCTGACTACTGGTGAGGGCCGGCGGGGCGAGGCCAGCAGCCAGAGTGGGCCCGAGGGATGGGGCAGGGCTGGCGGGGTCTGACTGGCGGTCTCCAGGCGCACTGTGCAGGACCCGATGACAGGGCAGGACCTGAGGTTGACGGATGAGCAGGTGGCCCTGGTGCGGCGGCTGCAGAGCGGCCAGTTTGGGGACGTGGGCTTCAATCCCTATGAGGTAGGTGGCAGCAGGTGGCCCTGGGGGGGGGCGGGTCCTGGAGGCACCAGCAGGGCCTCAGCCACTCTGGCCCCCACGCCCACATCTTTCCCCCCAGCCGGCTGTCGACTTCTTCAGCGGGGACGTCATGATCCACCCGGTGACCAACCGCCCGGCTGACAAGCGCAGCTTCATCCCCTCCCTGGTGGAGAAGGAGAAGGTGGGGTCCCGTGCCCCTGGGGCTTGGCCTGGGCTGCCCGCCCCATGTGGCTTGTCCTGAGCCAGCTGTCTGTGCAGGTCTCTCGCATGGTGCACGCCATCAAGATGGGCTGGATCCAGCCTCGCCGGCCCCGAGACCCCACCCCCAGCTTCTATGACCTGTGGGCCCAGGAGGACCCCAATGCCGTGCTGGGGCGCCACAAGATGCACGTGCCTGCACCCAAGTTGGCCCTGCCAGGCCACGCCGAGTCGTACAACCCACCTCCTGAATACCTGCTCAGTGAGGAGGAGGTGGGCCTGCATCCTGGGGGGTCGGGGCCCCGTCCCCATGCTCCCCTGTGACCCTCCCCACCCCTGTCTCGGTCTCCACAGCGCTTGGCGTGGGAACAGCAGGAGCCGGGTGAGAGGAAGCTGAGCTTTTTGCCACGCAAGTTCCTGAGCCTGCGGGCTGTGCCTGCCTACGGACGCTTCATCCAGGAACGCTTCGAGCGCTGCCTTGACCTGTACCTGTGCCCACGGCAGCGCAAGATGAGGGTGTGTGGGGGCGGCACACCGGGGGGTGGCACAGGGGGCAAGGCTGACCTGGCGTTCTTCTGCCAAGATGAGGGTGTGTGGGGGTGGCACACCGGGGGGTGGCACAGGGGGCAAGGCTGACCTGGCACTCTCCTGCTCCAGGTGAATGTAGACCCTGAGGACCTCATCCCCAAGCTGCCTCGGCCGAGGGACCTGCAGCCCTTCCCCACGTGCCAGGCCCTGGTAAGTGGAGACTAGGCGGCTGGGGTTGCACCCTCTGAGTCTGGCTCTTCACCGCCACCTCCTCCTCCTCAGGTCTACAGGGGCCACAGTGACCTTGTCCGGTGCCTCAGTGTCTCTCCTGGGGGCCAGTGGCTGGTTTCAGGTGGGTCCATGCTGGGGGCAGCCTTGAGCTGTGGGGGCAGGTGGGATGGCCAGGTGCTGAAAGCTGTCTCTTCTGCATCCAGGCTCTGACGACGGTTCCCTGCGGTTCTGGGAGGTGGCCACTGCCCGCTGTGTGAGGACTGTGCCCGTGGGGGGCGTGGTGAAGAGTGTGGCCTGGAACCCTAGCCCTGCTCTCTGCCTGGTGGCTGCGGCTGTGTAAGTGGAGGCCCTGGGGGCCGGGGAGCCAGGGGTGGCACTGTGCTTAGGGGCTCTGTCTGGGCCTGGCTCACAGGGAGGACTCGGTGCTGGTGCTGAACCCAGCTCTGGGGGACCGGCTGATGGCGGACAACACAGATCAGCTGTTGAGTGCCTTCGTCCCGCCTGAGGAGCCCCCCTTGCAGCCAGCCCACTGGCTGGAGGCCTCAGAGGCGGAGCGCCAAGTGGGCCTGCGGCTGCGGGTCTGCCACGGCAAGGTGCGTGGGGTGCGCTGGGGGTGAGGCTGCAGTGGGAGGGGCCTGGCTCAGCCAATCAGCCAGCCTTGCCCTTCTGCAGCCAGTGACGCAGGTGACCTGGCACGGGCGTGGGGACTACCTGGCCGTGGTGCTGGCCACCCAAGGCCACACCCAGGTGCTGATTCACCAGCTGAGCCGTCGTCGCAGCCAGAGCCCGTTCCGCCGCAGCCACGGACAGGTGCAGCAAGTGGCCTTCCACCCTGCCCGGCCCTTCTTGTTGGTGGCATCCCAGCGCAGCGTCCGCCTCTACCACCTGCTGCGCCAGGAGCTCACCAAGAAGCTGATGCCCAACTGCAAGTGGGTGTCCAGCCTGGCAGTGCACCCTGCAGGTGAGGAGTGGGGGGTGGTGCACCCTGCAGGTGAGGGGTGCAGTTGAGGGGTGGGGGGGCGGTGCACCCTGCAGGTGAGGGGTTGGGGGGTGGTATACGCTGCCGATGAGGGGTGCAGGTGAGGAGTAGGGGGGGCGGTGCACCCTGCAGGTGAGAGTGGGAACACCTGCATCACAGCCTTTGGCCCTAGGTGACAATGTCATCTGTGGGAGCTACGACAGCAAGCTGGTGTGGTTTGACCTGGATCTTTCCACCAAGCCATACAGGATGCTGAGGTGAGGAGAGCTGGGGGTGGAGGAGGCCAGCAGAGCCCCTCCCTCCAGCCTGAGCCTACCTTCCACCTGGTTTCCTTCTCCCAGACACCACAAGAAGGCTCTGCGGGCTGTGGCCTTCCACCCCCGGTACCCACTCTTTGCGTCAGGCTCGGACGACGGCAGCGTCATCGTCTGCCATGGCATGGTGTACAAGTGAGTGCTGACCCTGCCTGGCCCCCTACCCAGGGCAGTAGTGTCTGTCCATGTCCTGAGCCCTCCTCGTCCCCACAGTGACCTTCTGCAGAACCCCCTGCTGGTGCCCGTCAAGGTGCTGAAGGGACATGCGCTGACACGAGACCTGGGAGTGCTGGACGTCGTCTTCCACCCCACCCAGCCATGGGTCTTCTCCTCGGGGGCAGACGGGACCATCCGCCTCTTCACCTAGCTGTCCCGCCGACGTCAGGCTGGGGCGGTTGTGCTGAAGTCAATAGAGCCTTACCCTGCGCTGCCTGGTGCTCCCACCTTCTTGAATTGGGGTTGCCAACAAAGCCACCCCACCACAGCGCCGAGCCTTCCCCTCAATTTTGCAGAAACAGTGGGGACAACACGCCCAGCCCAGGGCACCCTCTGGCCCGTCCCCTAAGAGGCCGCGGCACTGCATCCTGTCAGTCACTCGCTGGGAGCAGATGAGTTTATTGGGCACACAGACTCCCACACCCTGTCTGGCCTCACTGAGGGGCTGCGATTTGGTCCCTGGCAGGGCCTGTTCCGGGGCCAGGCCCCTCCAGCTGTGTGCCCAGGCTGGGGTCCTCGGGAGGCCCTGTCTTGGAGCTCAGGCACAGGTCTGGGTGTGTACTCCTTGCTGGGGGCGCTGGCCGGAGCCTCAGGCGAGCTTCACCAGGCGGCCCAGGGCCTCAGCAGCCCTGGTCCGCACCTCGGGGGCCGGGTCCTTCAGCAGGATCTGGAGCGCTGGGGGCAGAGGGAGGGGCTGCCTGGGGGGCTGTGACCTCGGCATGCCCAAGCCTGCGCGTGGGCCACGCTCTCCTGACAGCCTCTGCTGGGAGGCTCAGGAGCCAACGGAAAGATAGTTTTTCCTTTTTTAGTGTTTTTTAAGCTCTTTTGGAACAGTTAAGAAGTTTCCGTGAATTACTAGAGACGATGAGGTCACCAGTGACAGGGAAAAAATCCTGAAATCCAGGAAAATCACTTAGTCCCTGCGGGTGCCTACAGGGTCAGCAGGGCCCAGCGGAGGGGCCCTGTGGAGGGGGTGCTCACCCGAAATGAGCTGATCCAGGTCCACCTGCGGCTGCTGCCTGGGCTCCGCGTGCAGCACCAGGAACCCTGTGAAGTGCGGGCATCAGGCAGGGCTGCCGGGCGGCATGGGGGCGGGGCAGGGGGTGCTGCTCACCAGTGAACAGTGGTGCAGCAGCTCGGACGTCCTCCCAGCTGCTCTTGAAGTAGAACAGGCAGGTGGTCAGCAGGCGGCCCAGGAGGTCTGGGAAATGGTGCATCTGGAGAGAGGCCTGGTCAGCGCTGCCTGGCCCTGCCCCCCCACGCCCGGCCCCGCCCCCATTGACCCCACCCCTCACCAGGTGCTTGCAGGTGGTGTTGAGGAACTCCCCGAAGTGCAGGGCCCGTCCCTCCTGCAGGTGTTTCTGGAAAGCGGCCGAGAGCTCCTCACACGCCAGGTTGGGGCCACACATGCGCAGGGCGAACCTGCAGGCCTAAGGGATGCGGCACTGAGGCCGAGTCCAGTTGAGGCCACTCACCCCATTCCACCCACCCCCTGGCTACTCACGCTGGCCACGGCGGCCTGAGGGTCCTGCAGGTGCAGCAGCAGGGGCGCCAGTCCGCCCACCACCTGCTCCAGGAAGACGTCCTCACAGTCTCCGTGGCAGACTTTGTTCAGGTGCCCAAAGAGGCAGATGGATGCTGTGCGGAACTCCATCTTCTCCTGGGAAGGACATGCAGCATATGGCCCCTCACAGGTTGTGGGTGTCCTTGCCTGGCACAGGCCAGGAAACCCCTTGACGGGTGGGGGCTGCCAGGCCCAGCAAAGCAGCACCCCTGCAGATCCGTGCTCTCCACGGTCACCTGGCCGCGGTGGGAGAGACAGGGAGAAGGATGGGGCTGGGGCTGGGGCTGGGGCTAAAGCTCAGAGCAAGAGGCAGAAAGGGCTGGGGTCCCCTCCCCACCCCTCCCCTTCCCCCAGCCCGCCTACACTGTCGAAGAAAGGCCGGATGCGGATGGCCACGTGCAGCAGCCCTGAGCGCAGGTCCCAGGCCTCCACCAGGTGCACCAGCCTTGCAAGGCCCAGCATGGCCTCCAGGGCCACCGGGCTGTGAGGGTTGTCCCCGTCGTCTAGCCCGCCAATCATGGCTGTGAGGAGCTGGGGGCCGTGGGCTCGTACCTGAGGACACCCTACACTCAGCCTGGGCCCCAGAGTCATTGTCTGCCACCCCACAAGCCAGGGTGATCTCCATGCACACACCCCCACCCATGCTGCCTGGGCCCCAGAGGGACTGGTGGCCACCCCACCTTGTCAGGGCAGCCGGAGGCCAGGTTGGCCAGGCCGCGGAGCACCAGCCTTCGCACGCTGGTGCATGTGTCCTTCTGGCGAGCCGCCAGGCTCTCCAGCAGGGAGTCCAAGAGCATCAGGTCGTTGGCCACGTTGCTGTTCAGCAGCTGCAGGCAGAGGTGCTGTGACTTCCCCCTCCCTGCTGACCCCAGGGCCCAACCCACCAGCCCAGGCCCAGAACACGCCGGTGACAGAGGTGGCGGGCCTCCTCCCTGGGTCTCAGATCAGTGGCGACCCTCCCTGTTGTGCTGCTGGGGCCTGCTCTGTCGCCCACCGTGCTCTGCTGCATGGCCTTGGGCAAGATTTTGGAGTCTTTGGCCCACGACACCGCCAAGGGCACGTGGGGTCCCAGGGACCAGCCCTGTCCAGCAGGACTTGGGGATACAGGCTGCAGGCAGCCTGGGTCCTCCTCTCACCAGAAACGGGGGGTGTGCCTGGGCAGGACTGAGTTCTGGCATGGGGGAGGAGGTGGCTAGCGTCCACATCCCCTCCTCACAGGCTGCGGTCGAGGGGGCCTTTTAGGAGTAAGAAAGGGGCATCCCAGGCCTGTCCTGAGCAGGAGCCCCACCCTGGTGCCCAGCAACCCTCCCTGGAAGGGCCTACCTCGGCCAGGAAGGCAGTGGTGGTCACCCTCTGGTTCTCATATGCACTGCTGTGTGTGCAAGCCAGCGTCTTCAGCACCAGGGGGAGCCGGGGCCCTGCGTGCTCAGCCATGGCCCTGGGAAAGGGGGCCGCTGAGGGTGCAGGGGCTGTTGCTCTGCTGCACCCTACCCAGGCACCTTCCACCCTGCACAGCCCTGGTCCACTCCACCACCAGCTACCAGGTTCTGGGAGTTCTAGGTCTCAGAGATGCCTCCCAACTTGCCTCGCCAGGCCTCTGCACGGGGGTCCCTCCCTGCCCCTGCCCAGAGCTCAGGCCACCATTGGCCTGACACACATGGGGCCCCCACCTGATCCCAGTCATGTCCTGGGCCCCAGAGATCCGGTGGAGCCCAGCCAGTGCTGCAGCCGCTGTGGGCTGGGCCCGCTCAGCTCACCTGGCCAACCTGGTGGCCCCCTCCTCATGCCCCGCTGAGGTCCTGAGCAGCTCCCAGCCTCCCTCTAGGTCCATGCGCTGTGCCACATCCTCGCTGCCGCTGCGGAGCAGCACGGCCCGCAGGGTGTCCACTGCAGAGCTGCAGGGTTGCCAGGGTGCTCAGCTGGTGGGGCACACACACACGCCCACCTCCCTTCCCATGAGCCCTTGATGTCTGCACCCAATGTGTGCTGCCCACCTGGTGCCTAGCCCTATCCCTGCCAGAGCCACCCTCCAGGAAGCAGGCTCTAGAGGGCCCCCCATTTTCCCCACCCAAGGCAAGGTCACAGACATTGGCTTGGAGGTGAGCTAGTAGCAAGGTCAGCCTGTGGCCACCCGGCCACCAGCCTGAGAGCTGGACACAGGCAAAGCCCTCTGGCTGCACCTACCTTCCTTTCTGGACACTCAGATGCTGCGGGGCACCCATACCACAGGCGCCCCATCCCTGGGCCTGTTCCTGCCTGCAACTTTGGGCTCTCACACCTGTACCCCAGGAGACTCCATAGCCCTCTGGGAGGCAGGCAGGCCCCTGATCCACTCCGTGTTGGCTGAGGGAGGCTGGCTGGCAAGTGAGTGGGAGGATGGTGCCAAGAGCTGGAGGGGCTGCAGGGGTGCTGAAGAGCAGGTGCTGTGGGGGTCAACCTGGCCAACTCTCCGCCTCTCCTGACTCCCCAGAGCCCCACCAGGCAAGCACCTTGCCCTCTGGTCTCCCTGGCAGTGGGAGGCAGGCCTAGGACTCAGGCCAGAAAGTGGCAGGGAGAGTCTGATGTTGAAGCTAATGCTGGGTCCAGCTTGAGCCTGCCATCGACCATCGGCTCAGATGAGCCCTTCCCTGCTGAGGCTGCCCCACTCCTGGCTGCCAGTGGGTGGGGTGTAGTATGCAACCCAGCAGGCAAGGTCTGGGGCAGAGGATGCCCTGCACCAGCGTCCCCACCCAGCAGGACCCTCCCTTGCAACTCCACAGCCCCCTGCCACGTGCTCTCCGGTGCCTACTGCACCTCACACTTAGATCCTCACCGCCTTTGGACCTCTGCCCCCACAAGGCTTTGTCCTTAGGAGCACCTGGCCCAAAAGCAGACAACCCCTGAGTGGCATGGGTCATGTGGTGACCGCTGGTTGTGGTGACAGTGCCACTGCCCTGGTCACCTCCTGCCAGGTGTCCCAAAGGCCCCCTGGTGTGCTGGGGTGGGCCTAGCAGGGAGCAAGTGGTCCCTCCAAGCTGGGGGCCAGGCCCTGCTCGCCTGGATGGTGTGAGAGGCCCTCATGCAGGGGGGACCTAGGAGGAGGGTGTGGTGGGCACAGGAGCATGGGACAGCCTTGTTAGAGATCTGGTGATGGGCTCCATGAGGCTTCTGGGCGGTTGGGCACACAGGGCCGGTGATGCCAGCAGGACTGAGGCAGCCTGAGAGCTGGACAGGGGCTGTAGGAGCTGAGAGCCATGGGGGTCTTGAAGCTGAGGAAGGAGGTGCTGGGGGCCTGCTCCCAGTATACCACTGTCCCCATGGGTATGCCTGGGTGGTCTGGTGCTGACCCACAGCAGGGCCAGCCCCTCACACGGCCCCTGATGAGTGTCCCCAGGCTTCTCTCTCCGGGATTCCCTCCCCAAGGTAGGACATGGTAGAAGGCAGCTCTGGGTGAGCCAGGAGTCCCATGGTTCCAGTGTTAGGCCCTGATCTTTGAGCCCAGGTAGCCTGGGTGCCAAGGGGGCTTCTAGCCCTGGGAACAAGAGAGCCAGCACTGACCACAGGCAGAGGAGAGAGCCACACCAGTCACTACAGTTCCTGGGAGATGCCCTTGACACGTACAGGCCGGGCCAGCCGC
Source organism: Trachypithecus francoisi (assembly GCF_009764315.1). NCBI lineage: Eukaryota > Metazoa > Chordata > Mammalia > Primates > Cercopithecidae > Trachypithecus > Trachypithecus francoisi. Next base: position 99,444,241 of record NW_022681472.1, on the reverse strand, counting down.
AGTCGGAGGGAGGACCCACAGGGCCACAGTTCAGCTGGGCCTCATGGTCTGAGCCAGGGCAGCTCTGCCTCCAGCTCCACACCCTGCTCCAGGCCTTGAGGCTTGCAAGGCGCCATCTGGACCAGGGGCTGCACTCCAGGCTGCAAATGGCGCAGGCGCAGCAATTCACAACCAACTTTGACAAATCTAACGGGAAGCATGTGTTTGGCTCAGAAATGTGTTAGTGATTTAGATGAGGGTGCCTCCCTTGCTTGTGTGCCCAGGACATTTAAGAATGTGGCACCCACAAGGGTCTGACCCACTGGAGGACGGCCTGTATGCCAGGCTCTGCAATCGTCCCAGTGGAGGGGTACCTGGGGGTGGGCGTGGGGCCTGCAGCCCTACAGCTCAGAGGCAGAGGCACTGACTCGCAGCAGGCCAGGCCCAGGGGCTGGTGACTGCCCCCCATCCCATTGACATTTTCCACTCCGTTTGCTAGGGGCAGAGCAGCCCTGGCAGCTGGCCCCACTGGGGTTTACGAGCTGGCCTGTGGTGAAGCAGCCTGTGGTGCTGGGGGAGGGGGGTGAAGTGAGGCTGTCCCCCTGGTGTGTCCTGGCCAAGGTGCACACCCAAACCCGGGCACCTGGGTGGGACGGAACCAGAGCTCTCCTGGGCAGGCAGGGCATGGCGGCCCAGCATTCACATGGGCTCGTGGTCCTGGGGTCAGGCCACACAGCCACGCCTGCCCAGGGTGTCCGCTTCCTCTGTGCTATGGCCCCAGGCAGGTGTGTAGGACCTGAAATGCTGTCACGTCAGGCACCTTGGCAGCTCTCACACGTGGGGCTGTGAGCACATGCCAGAGGCCGCTCTGCTGGGGCAGTTTCAGGGACAAAGCTGGTCCTGCCATGGTTGGCCCCAGCCTATACCCCAAAGACTCCCCACAACTCCACTCCCAAGAGATGGCACCACCCTGATCCTGCCTGAGATGCCACGCAAAGCCCCCACCACCTGCCTGTGTGTTCATCACCACTGCGCAGACCGCCCGCAGAGGCGAGGAGGGAGGCCTTCACGGCCAGTGTGAGAAGGGTGGCCATGGATGTCACCACTGACGGCTCAGCCCTGCACCTGGGTGAGGCACCAGCTCCCTGGGAGCAGAGTCACTCCCACGCTCCCCATGGTTCAGATCTGCCGCCCGCCCCCACCATGCGCATGCGTGCACACCCATGCCTGTGCTTGCGAATTAGTACTGGGGGTGGGAAGTGGGGACCCAGATACCTGCAGGGTTCCAGGTTCCTGGCGGCTAGGGCTGGACTGGCTCCCCTCCTTTCCTGGGCCTGCAGGTTCCGGGGCAGCTGGACACCCACGGTGCAGCTGACACGCAGCAGAAGCGCCACGAACAGCTGGGGGTAGAGCTCTAGCACCGCGGGCCCCGCTGCAGGCGTGGACAGGACCTCGAATAGTGCACAGGTGGCCTGGGGGAGACGTCACCACAAGGCCATGCCTCCCTCCAGGCCACACGAGATCTGAGCCTGCACCCAACGAGCCTGCACCCTGTGCACAGGAAGGGCGAGGCACACCACTGCATGGCTTGGCCCTCAGGGGTAGAGGCAGGAGACGGGGCCAGAAAGGCAGCCAGCCTTCACAGGACAGACCTCAGGCCATCTGTTCTCAGCTCCTCAGAAGGGAGGAGGAGGGAATTCTCACAGCTGCTTTACTGCTTAAAACATTGCCAAGCTGGGTTTATTTTTTTTCCGCAGGATAAAACATGAAGTGGTCTCCCCTGGGGGCCCACACCTGTGAGGCCTTTACGAGCCTGAGCTCAGAGCTCCCAGCCTGGTGCTGCCGCCAGGTGCCCGTGGTGTGGCGTCCAGGCCACCTCATTGAGAGGCCTCCCCCCGGGCACCCAGGCAAGTGGGGCAGGGACAGAGTGTCAGCGTGGCTCCGAGAGCCCAACTCACCGAGAGAGGCAGCAGCGTGGCCACGCGGTCTGGGGTGCGGCCCAGCAGGAAGGCCCGGCTCTCCTTGAATGGGACATCCCTCCCCATCTTCTCCAGCAGTAGTCCCAGGACCTGAGCAGCCAGGCGAGGCTCCACCGCCAGCGCCCGCCACAGCATGGAGGTGTGGCTGAAGCAGGGCAGGAAGAGAGTCACCTTGAGGCCAGGGCTGGTCACAGTGCTGCCGGCACCTGGGCTGGGCATCCCTGCCCACTGCTGCCTGGGTGCCGTGGACCCTGACTCCACGACGCTCAGACATGGCCACCAGGCTCAGCTGCAGCCAGATGGGAAATGGCCTCTTGGCCTCAGACCTGAGCTCACCCCTTCCTCTGACTCCAGGGGTCTGTAAACAGAGCTGGCAATAAAGGACACAGAGAAAAATCTGGGCCTGTACATAGAGGGCCCAGGGCAGTGGTGAGGGAGGTCCCTGGGGAGCTGCTGGGAGGGAGAACAAATCTTCCCTGGAGGAAGCAGCATCTGGCCCAGGCCTCAGAATGGCACAAGGTCAAAGAGCGCAGCTCCCAAGGAGACCCGGCCGTGCTGCCAAGAACACTCGGATGCCGCTGCAGACACATGGCAAGGCAGCTATGCTCAGCGTTTGCAGAAATAAACAACAAACTTTAAATATGATGGGAACTGGAAATTCTAAACAGGTAACAGCAAATTTAAAAGAAAACCAAACAGCCCTTTTAGAAATGAAACACTAATGTACTCAGTGGACATATTTGGTGCCAGTCTAGATACAGTAGAAGAGAGAAACAGTAAATAGGAAAACAAGGAAATTAGTGAATAGGAAGGTAAAAAAATTTCAGATAATTACAGAGAAAGAATAATGTGGGAAGGCAGAGGACAGAAGAAGAGATGCAGAAGATGGAATGAGGGCTAATGTACATCTGATGGATGTCCCAGAGGCAGAGGAAACAGAATGGCTGACAAGGAGAAGGCTGGGTTTTTCAGAACTGATGAAATATACTGACCTACAGACAGAGAGCCTCGAAGCCGCCTGGCAGAACAAATGAAAAGCATCCCCCACCTGCAAACTGCAGATGAGCCACAAGCAGGAAGTGGCCTCCTCGACAGACGCAATGCTCGGAGACTTCACCTGGCTCCCAAGAGTAAGGACAGAAGCCAGAAACAGTGATGCACTGTCACACACCTGAGCAAACGCACTGAACTAGGACACTGAGCCACAGAAAGAACAGTCACAAGGAATGGCCAAATAAAGGCATTCTTAAGTAAACAAAGGCAGGCAGTGTGTCCCTGATCCTCGTGGAGGGAATTCCAGGAGACGTCCTTCTGGCAGAAGGCAAGCAGCAGAGGGCTGGGCATGAGCGTGGGGAGCAAATGACCTGGCAGGAACGTGGACAAATGCGCAGGAGGGCAGGCACACGGCATGTGCCAGCAAGGACGTGGTGGCCATCGCTGAGGCGCCAGGAGGCCACAGACTCAGCCTCGGTGGGCCCCCATGAGGCTGTATATGACAGTCAAGCCAACCTGTGCCCAGGGCAGGGCTGGCAAGCTTCTGACCAGGACAGTGGCTCAGGCCCTGGGGGCCGGATGACCTCTGGCAGCTCATCAAGCCTGCCGCTGTAGTGCCAGAGCAGCCACAGACAGCGTGGAAGTGGATGAGGCGGCTGCTTCCAGAAGCTTTAACTCATGGACACTGGAATCAGAATTTCCTATCATTTTCATGTGTCATGAAATATTCTTTTGGTCTTTTTCTGACCATTTATGGAAGCATCCTTAGCTTAGGGGGTGGCAGGGTAGAGACGGCCACAGTGACTCCACTTCTTTTTTTTTTGAGACAGAGTCTTGCTCTGTCGCCCAGGCTGGGGTGCAATAGCGCGATCTCAGCTCACTGAAACCTTCACCTCCCAGGTTCGAGCAATTCTCCTGTCTTGGCCTCCCAAGTAGCTGGGACTACAGACAGCCTGTTGCCCAGGCTGGAGTGCAATGGCCCAATCATGGTTCACCACAACCTCCGCCTCCTGTGTTCAAGAGATTCTTCTGCCTCAGCCTCCCGAGTAGCTGTAATTACAGGCAGGCACCATCACGCCCAGCTAATTTTATTTTTAGTAGAGACGGGGTTTCACCATGTTGGTCAGGCTGGTCTCAAACTCCCAACCTCAGGTGGTCCGCCTCTCAAAGTGTTGGGATTACAGGCGTGAGTCACTGCGCCCGGCCAATTTTTTTTTTTGAGACGGAGTCTCGCTCTGTCGCCCAGGCTGGAGTGCAGTGGCGCGATCTCGGCTCACTGCAAGCTCCGTCTCCTGGGTTCACACCATTCTCCTGCCTCAGCCTCTGGAGTAGCTGGGATTGCAGGCGCACACCACCTTGCCTGGCTAATTTTTTGTATTTTTAGTAGAGACGGGGTTTCACCATGTTGGCCAGGCTGGTAGCAAACTCCTGACCTCGAGTGATCCTCCTGCTTCAGCCTCCCACATTGCTGGGATTACAGGTGTGAGCCACAGTACCTGGCCTCAATTCCACTCTTATTACACACACCTGAAAGAGAAATGCATGCCCTACCCACCAACAGACACTCCCAGGAACATTCAAAGCATCGCCATCCCCAGCAGCCCCAAACCAAAAACAACCTGAATGTCCATAACCTAGAAACAGATACACGGTGTGGCCCACACGGCACCCAACACTGCCCGGCAAGGAGAAAGGATAAGCAACAGCACCGCCGTGCTAAGCAGAGGCCGGGAAGACCCAGCACACAGCACAAGCGCCAAAACCTCTGGTGGCGGCGGTCAGGTGGCCCTGACCCTCTAGGGGACTGAGGGGCACACAGGAGCCTGCTGGGGACCAGACACCTCCTCTGCCTTGACCTGGAAAGTCCCGCAGGGCCCAGTGGCTCCGTGCTTGCCCTTTGTGTGAGCCACGCCTCCATGGAAAATGAAAACAGTGACTGATGAGCCAGGCGGTAACCGCGGAGGAAAGACAAGTCAATGCTGACTGTGCCCAAGAGCAACGGTCATGATGACTCGGGCGCCCAGCAGCCCAGCCAGACCCAGACCTCAGCCTACATTCGGGGCCCAGCTGCACTTCAGTAAGGACACATGCAGCCACCTTCAGGGCAAACGCTAAAAGAAAAGGAACAGACTGCAGGCCTGCAAACCGAGTGGAGACAGTGAGGTAAGAGGGGCACTGTCAACCTGAAAAAGGACAAGAAAGAAGGTTTTTAAAAAACAAAATGCGCAACAAAGAGGCAAAAGATTTGACAGTGGATTTAACTCACTCTATCTGTAACAACATGCGGCTGTTTACCATACAAAAGGTTTAAAACACACACACACACAGAAAGGCCAACAGCACCAGGAAAGAGCAGGGCCACCAGACAAGTGCACCTCTGAGCAGAAGGTGCCTGCGGGTCCCCCCTGCCAGGAGGAAGCGGGCATTGCAGCTTGGATGCACTTCATGGGAGGGCCTCAGAACACATGAAAAAAAGCAAAGCTGACAGGCTAAAGGGCCAGGTGCAAGGAAACCTGCGTCCCCACGGCAGCCTCGTGCCCCCACCTGCCAGGGGAAGGGTCACTCTGCCTTGCCCAGCGTGGAGTCTTCAGGAGGTCACAGGCAGCCAGGTACCCCTGGGCCACCTCTGTCCATGACTAAGATGGCAGAGAAAGAAAGGGCCAGCAGACCCATGCTCTGGAGGCCTCAGCGAGGAAGGGGGACCCCAGTGGGCTGGTGGGTGGTAGACACACCTTGCCCTTTGCTGGGAGCTGGGAGGTGTGAGTTTGGGAAGACATAGTGATGTATGGTACAGACAGGGTTGTCCTTGGGCTCCTGAGGGGCTCAGATCAGGCAGTTCCTGGGGGTCTGCTCACAGGCAGTAGTGGATGCCCTGCAGAGGACAAGGCTTGGGGCAGCTGGAACCAAGATGCAGGGTGGGGGGCAGCCTCCAGTGTCTTCTGGAGCCTGGGACTGACAGAGCAGCCAGGCAGTTTCGGGGCCTTAGAGGAGGGCAAAAACAGCAGCTTCCCTGTGGGGGTGCTGTGCAAGGCCCACCGGGGCCAGTGAGGATCCCGAGACGCCTAGAGAGGAGCGGTCCCCCTGAGTACCTGAGAGACTGGGGCCTGTCTCCTTGTCACTTTCTGTCCCACGTGGCCTAGAGCCATGGGAACTCATGCAGAAAGCTGGGGTACAGAGCCAGGGTGCAGAAAGCCAGGGTGCACAGGCGGGTGGAGGGCTTGGGGAGCAGCATTCCAGAGGAACCCCTAAGCCTGCAGTCTGGACTAGGTACCTGTCCAAGGGCAGGGGGCTGCCCAGGAGGCTGGACACCACGGCCGCACAGTGCTGGGTGGCCAGGAGGTACACGCTGTGCTGGGCAGCCGGCAGGACATGCTCTCCCTGGGCCTCCTGAAGCTTGGTGCGCAGCACACTCACGATCTCAGGCACCTGTAGGTGGGCAGGACACGGCGGTCAGGCCATGCGTGGGGGACAGCCGTGGGCACACCTATGCCAACCCAAGGGGGTGGGGCCATGAGGGAGGCCCCATGAGACGCAGAGCTCTGTACTGCTGGTGCCAGCCTGAGGCAGGGCCAGGATCCCCTGTGGGCCACAGACAGCCCAGAAGCCAAGGAACTGGAGCCATGACCTGGATTCCTCTTGCAAAGTGGCTAGTGCCCTGGGAGGTAGAGGAAGTGCCGAGGACACATGTGGCCCAGAGGCTGGTGTGGAGCTGGGCAGGCAGCCAACAGAGCCAGCGGCCCCATGCCCTCACAGCATGCCTGCTGGGTCCAATTCTCAGGCTCCCCTGGCAGGCCCACCAGAGGCAGGACCCACACAGCTGCCAACTGCACCCATGCAGGAGTTAGGCTGGGAACCTGGGCAGACAGGGAGGAGGAGACAGATTCCCAGACCGAGGCTGAAGCTGGGCCTGACATGGAAGGTTGGGACTTGGGGGGCTGTGAGTTTGCCACTGTCCTGCTGCTCCAGAAAGCAGGTGAACGGAACATGGGGGAACATGGGCAGGAGGACGCTGGCCCTGGGACCCCCAGGCCCACCACAAGTCCAGCAGCAGCACAGCATGTGAGCCTCACTCTGGGGGACGGCCACGTCACGAGGGGGCTCCCTGCCCATGGTGGGTATTGGCCCGGAGTCTCCTCTCCAGCCTCAGCCATGGTGACCCCTACTGCCAAACGCCTGCTGCACAGCTAGAAAATACCACGATCTGGGGTGAAAACAAACAAAGCAATGGGCCACAAGGTCAGGCTTGCCTCACCCTGGAGGATGGCTGACAGACTGGGCTCCACCCACCCCAGCGTTCCTGGGCCAGCGCTAGGGTCCTCCTTCCTGGCTGTGGCTGAGGGACCCGCCTGGGTAGCTGGAAAGGAGAAGGGGCTGGTTCAAAGCGCAACAGCAGGTGGAGCTGGAGGAGATTCTGACGGCAGAAACTTCCGGGCTGGGCCAGGCCACACCCACTCATGTGGTGAGGCCACAGCATGGCGTGGAGAGACACGGCTGGTGAGGGGTGCAGGAGCCATGCCCAGGGGAAGCTGCACAGGCACAGGCTAGTCCTTCCTGGTCACTGTCGCTCTCAAAGGAGCTGTAGACCTCTTGACGCCGCTTTCATTCCAAGACCTCCTGTGCGGAGCTGAGCAGCCCCGGCAGGAGCAGCGTGTTCTGATGACCTGTGTTTCTTTGCCTTTTTCTTCACCTGTGAGCCCCTTGTCCTGCGGACGCTGCCTGCTGCCTGCCTGTTGGTTTCCTCTGCACTCCTGGCTTTTGGCAAGTTTTGACAGCGAGGAGGTGCTGAACTCCGAGCAAATATTTTTCCACACCAGGTCTTGCTCCTCAGCCCTCCAGGGAGTGACTCGCGCAGACAGGCTTGCTTCAAAGCCAAGACCAACCTGACACCCCGTGATGTTATCTGAGCTGCTGGGCTGTGCCACCTACACTGGCAGCTGACACAGCCTCTCCATTCTCCTGAGCACTGTGAGGGGTAACGACTCCCCTGCCGACGCACAGCCTGGGTGACACCAGCGGGCGCCCAGAGCAACCACTTCCACCACCTTAGCAGTTATGGGTCCACTGGACCCGCCCACCTCCTTCCCATCCATGCTGGCATTTTATTTTTTCAGAAATCGGTTGCTTTGGTGATAGCTTTCCAGGTGTTTTGGAACACAGCTGTTCATGGACATACACTCTGCTAACCGCACACATTTTTCCTCTTTCACTTCACTTTTTGCTTTTATGGATGTCGGCTTTTCCTGTGACTTGTCTCACAAGAGGTTTGTCTTGCTGTCTCAGTGGGTTTACTTATCTTCTCTAATATTTTCTTTACTTTTGCATATTTATTTCTTCAACAACTCGAACCCATTGGTGCACATGTACACTTGAATCTATGCTTTTTTTGAACTTTAGAAATAGCCCGGGTGCACTGGGTTGTGGTGGAGGGCTTGCAGGGTGGGGGCAGTTTCCACAGTCACCTCTTAGCTGAGAATCCCCGAGTGTGGACCCTCACACCCAGTCCTGAGCAGGCTCCTGCTTCTGCAGACTGCTGGGCAAAATCCATGTGGTCCCAGGATGCAGGGCAGCATTTCAGCTGCCCGCTGTGTGAGGCTCAGCTGCGCCCCACACCTTCCAGGCTATTCTGCCAGTCTCTGGATTGTGGCTCCTCCCTCAATGGTGAGCTCCTGTGCAGGTCCTCTCCCTTCCTGTCATGCTTGGCCTGGGTCACTGAGACATAATTGAGAGCCCCAGAGCCCACCCACTCACCGTAAGGGCACAGTTCCAGTATTCCAGTGCACTCAGGATGTACAACCATCACCCCCAAAAGAAACCCGTCACAGCCTGGGCAACATGGCGAAACCCTGTCTCTAAGAAAAATACAAAAAATTAGCTGGGCGTGGTGATGCACACTGGTAGTCCCAGCTGCTCGGGAGGCTGAGGCTGGAGGATCACCTGAGCCCAGGAGGTTGAGCCTGCAGTAAGCCATGATCACATCACAGCACTTCAGCCTGGGCAACAGAGTAAGACCCTGTCTCTCTCTCTCTCTCTCTCTCACACACACACACACACACACACACACACACACAGCCCATCTCCATTAGCAGTCACTAATTTGCTCCCCAGCCCCTGGTCACCTCTATTCCACTGTCTGTCGTGACAGATTTGCCTGTTCTGGACACTTCATGAAAATGGGCTCATGTGATTGTGGCTTTTAGTGTCTGCTTTTGTTGTTGTTATTTGTTTTTGAGATGGAGTCTTCCTCTGTCCCTCAGTGTGGAGTCCAATGGCGCAATCTCAGCTCACAGTAACCTCTGCCTCCTGGGTTCAAGTGATTCTCCGGCCTCGGCCTCCTGAGTAGCTGGGATTACAGGCTCCTGCCACCATGTCCAGCTAATTTTTGCATTTTTAGTAGAGATGGGGTTTCACTGTGTTGGTCAGGCTGGTCTTGATCTCCTGACCTCGTGATCCGCCCGCCTCGGCCTCCCAAAGTGCTGGGATGACAGGCCTGAGCCACCGCGCCTGGGCAGTGTCTGCTGCTTTCACTGAGCATGATGTTTTCAAGGTGCATCTGCCTCACAGCCTGTGTCAGGGCTTCATGCCCCTTTATGACCCAGTAATATTCTGTCGTACGGATGGACCACATTTCCTCTACCCATTTGCAAAGTGATGGGCTCCTGGGTTACTTCCCAGATGGCATGAGCGGTGCTGCTGGGAATGGGTCGCCGTGTGCTTCGTGCTCTGTTCTTAGGAAGATCCCTGGGCGGGACAGCTGGGTCACCTGGCAACTCTGAGTTTGACCTTCCTGAGGTGGCAGCGCCACGTCCACCCCCACCTGTTTGTTTCATGTGGAATTTCCTCCTCTCCTGTGCCCTCCTTGGCCTCCCCCGCACACCGCCTCAACCCTGGGAAGGCTGCCTCCTCCGTCGGACACGCCCGGCCTCAGGAGAGCCTGCTGTTCTCTGTCATGCTCTCTGCGCTCTCTACTTCATGGTCATCTCACACTGGGGGAGGTCGCCTGTCACCCCCTAGGGCCACAGGTTCTGATTCAACGTCAGAGGAACTCAAAGCCCAACAGCATCAGCCTGTCTCAAAGAAGTCCCCCCACCAGGGTCTCGGGGCAGGGAAGAACACAGAGGTTCGCCATGATGGCTGGGTACATGACACTGGCGGCAGGTGTGCCTGCTGGGCTGTGCTGTAGGCCTGCTCAAAGCTTTAGCCAGGGGTCAGCAATGCCCCTGCCCAGCTGGGCTGTGGCGAGTGATGTGTATGCAAACCTGGGCTGGGAAGAAAATAGCTGGACAGCTCCGCTGTGCAAAAAGCAGCCCTCTCAGAGGCCAGCCACAGCCTCAGTGTGATCCAGCCACTCTACTTCTTGATATGTCCCCAAATGAACTGAAAGTAGGGACTTGAAGAGAAATTACACACCCACATTCAGGAGAACCTGCCCAAGTGTGTACAGACACACTGAAAAGCACATGGCACATCCCACACCGAGGCTGACCCCAGCACCCAGGCCGCCACCGCCAGCCCGGTCCATCCCACGCCGGGGCCGACCCCAGCACCCAGGCCGCCACCGCCAGCCCGGTCCATCCCACGCCGGGGCCGACCCCAGCACCCTGGCCGCCACGACCAGCCCGGTCCTTCTCTCACCATCCGCACAGGTGGCCAGGGTACCTCACTACCCTCAGATCTGACCTGGGGCCCCACTGCCTGCACAATAAAACCCAAGCCTTCAAATGGCCAGCACTGAACCGCCACCCGCTGGCCCCTTGTTCCTCCCAGGTCCCGATGCCAGCATCTGTACCCTCAACCTCTTCCTCCTACCATGCAGTAGCACTGGACTTGCCCTTCCAGAAACCACACCGTGTGCAGTCCTTGGCACGAGCCCTCCACCAACACTCTCCTTTTTTCCACTGCTGCATTCCTGTTCATGCCTCTCCAAGGAGCTATGTGCAGTGTATGTATAGCCAATGGAGAAACTGTATCCAAGACATAGAAAGCACCCCTACCAGCTGGGCGTGGTGACTCATGCCTATGATCCCAGCACTTTGGGAGGCTGAGGTGGGTGGATCACCTGAGGTCAGGAGTTCAGAAGCAGCCTGGCCAACATGGTGAAACTCCGTCTCAACTAAAAATACAAAAATTAGCTGGGCGTGGTGGTGCACGCCTGTAATCCCAGCTACTCCGGAGGCTGAGGCAGGCTTGCTTGAATCTGGGAGGGGCAGAGGTTGCAATGAGCCGAGATCGTGTCACTGCACTCCAGCCTGGGTGACAGAACAACACTTCGTCTAGGGGTTGCGGGGGCGGGGAAGCACTCCTACTAATCAAGAAGAAAAGCGCAGGCGAAAGACGGTATCCTGTCAAAGCGACACAGCCGAGCACCCGGTAAACATATAAACACGTGTTCACCTTCACCCATCACTGAGAAACACAGATGAAACTCTAGCATGAAGCCGCTGCAAACTCATTTGAAAAGAGTGGGAAACCCAGCGATGGGCAAGACAGTGGCACACCAGAGCCAGCCGGCCTCCTGCGGGAGGGAGAGGGCCCCACCCAGGGACACTGGCTGGCAGCCCTGGGATACACACCAGGGCCTGGCCTTCAAGCCTTGTTGCTATCGTGGGCCTATCCCCCGCTGCAGTGTGCCCTCAGCTCCAAAGGACCTGGACCCTGTGACAGCCCCAACTGGAAACTGCCCAGGGGTTCACGGAGACAGACAGATGAACCAACGTGACACATTTGCAGCTCAGTGCAGGAAAGGGACACGCGTAATGACAACAAGGCCAACCTCACACACATGCTCACACCAAGGGACCACAGCACGGGCACCGGCTTCCACGTGTACAACACGCACTCCAAGCCACAGTGGTCTGCGCTGTGGGGCAGTGGTGGTGGCCCAAAGGTTGACAACTGGAGCTTGAGGGGAGGACGTAGGAGTGAGTAGGATGCTCCACTTGTAGGTGCCCGTGCAGCCTTCTGACACCCTACACTTCATGCTTCACTTTAATACTGAGCTTGAGAATGCCGTCGTGCAGACACTGGGTCCCCAGCCATGGGCCTCTCGAGGGCTCATGAGCACCCACTCCAGCTGGCCCATGGGAGCCCTCTGGACCCAAAAGGATCTGCGAACAGGGATGTGCATTTCTGCTGTCGCGTCACAGGCATCTGTGCGGAGCGACTGCCTCTGCACCTTTGGCAACAACTGCACGGAGACCGCACAGAGAGAGGCGGCGGTGGGGCTGGGATGGCCCCAGACACGGGAGCAAATGGAATGAGAATTGGGGCAGCACGAGTGTCCCGTGAAGTGCCAGACCCTGGAATCCAGGGCTGGGTAGCCTCCTGGGGACCCGGGGAGCCCTGCGTCCATGTCCACGCCAGCAATGTGAGCAGGGGGGGCCCAACCAGGGCTCGGGGAACCATTAGCGCTTTCACCCGCCTTTCCATTTCCTTTTCCCTCCTTATTCTCTCAGCACTTGTTTTTGCCAGATTCTAACCCCCATCTTCAGACATAAGAGAAAAATTTGTCCACAGTAGTCCTGCAGGGAGAGGGGGCAGAGCAGTGAGGGTCACACCCGAGGAGGGCCGGGCAGGGTGGTCCAGGCCAGGCCAAGGCCAGCCTCAATGTTTTCTCCCGCGGTGCCACCTCTCCAAGAGTCTGCCGCCCCGCCCTTGCCTTGACGCCCCACCCCACCGCACCCCTCCCACCTTCTCCTGGAGCCGCCGCCCCGCCCCCTCCCACCTTCTCCTGGAGCACGCCGCCCCGCTCCTGCAGCAGGCAGTTGATCATGACGGTAGCTGCTCGGGAGCAGTTCTTTTCGGGGTCTCCCAGGGCCTCAAACATGGTTAGCAAGAGGCTGATGAGCTGGTCAGGTGGGAGGCGCTTGGCAATAATCTAGGAGGAAAGCGATGCCTGAGGTTAAGGAGGGAAGGGGGGCACCCCCAACGCCACTTCTCCGGGGCATCGCGTCTCAGGGGCTCCCGTTAGGGTGGGAGGCCACGCCCCTTCTCGCAGCCCCGCCCCAGCCGCCCCGCCCTGTGACTTCAATGAGCTCGATGCACGCGGGTGGGGTCTCCTTCTCCAGAACCTGCCAGGGCCTGCTGGAGCCTGGGCGGGCTCCTGGAAGGTGGTGCCGGGGCAGCTGCAGGGCTGAGGTCACAGCACCCTCGTCGGGCTCCTTCTGACTAGTGAAGTGGGCTGGGAGCAGCCCTATGGTGCAGTCGCCCTGGAGCTCTCTAAAACACGGGGTCAAGGGCAGATAGGCCTTAGCTCAGACCTGTAATCCCAGCACCAGAAAGGGCCCTCGTGACCTACCCCTCCTTCCTTTGTAGGAGACACAGTCTCTGGACCTGGAAGGCCTTTCCTAAGCACCAAATGGAGACAGGCAGTGTTCCAGCTTGGGGACCCACATGAGAGCACGGAGGCAGGGGCAGCTTTCTTATCCCCTTGGGAGGGACTTTTTTTTCCCCCCTGAAATGCAATACTTTAATAATACTCAAGTTTGTGTTCTAATATGCTGAGCCTCGGAGTGGACCTGGCAGGCATAGGTCGTGGGGGGTGGGGGACGCAGTGCCCAGGGCCATCATCCTCCCTTCAGATGGCAGTGGGCAAAGCACCTTGACCAGCTGGAACCAAAGGTAGGGCCTGCCCCTGGCCCCTTGGCAAGAGGGCTAGAGCCCGCTGCACCCTGCAGGCGATGACCCTAGCCCCCCACGTGGCTCTTGGGTAGGCTTTGGGGACAACATCACACAGGGCAGCTGCTGGAGATTGTTCCAGAAACCTGCATTTTCACGAGAGCAGGCCAGGGTGTCAGTGGCAGGCAGAGGGCGGCTGGGCCTCATGGCACCCCATTCCCTCCTCGGCCTCTGCCAGGTCTCAAGACAAACAGCACCTTCCTCTCGTATGGACTGCACTGCCCCAGCGTAGACGGGTGTGGGTGATGCGGCCAGTGCAGGGCAGTGCCAGCAACTAATGCAAACACCCAGGCCCTGCCCCGTGCCCACTGGCCATGGGTGGCACTTACAGAGGCTAGGGGAGGCCAGGTGCTGCCTCGGAAGTCCCTGTTAGCCCCAGACAGTGCCAGCCTGCCTTCTGGCCGCGGAGCTCCCAGCTGGTACCTGGCCTATGCTGTGGCAGGTGTGGAAGAGAATGGTGGGGTCAGGGTGCGCGAGGCCATCCTTGAGGGTGAGGAGCCGCTCCACCACGTCATCACGGTAGTCCCGGGAGAAGCCTGAGAGGCGGCAGGAACGAGCAGTCCGGCTCAGGCCCTCCCTGGCCGTCCCGCAGCCTGGACTCTGCACCTCATCCCTCCCGGCACCCCTGAATGACCACCGGCCCCCACACTCCTGATGAGGGCTCACCCTCATAGCCGAGCTGGAGGTAGAGCAGAGAGTAGACGCAGTCGACGGCCTCCTGGCGGGTGGCAGGCCACAGGTCCGCGCACCGTGGGGAGAAGAGGCCAACGAGAAGGCCCAGATTGTGGAAGGGCACCAGGGCCTGGAGGAGGAGATGCCTGGGCTATTGGAATGCTGGGGATGAGTGGATGCCACCTATGCCACCTGCACCCAGAGGAGGGCTGGAGTGTGGCCAGGAGTGTTGCTGGTGTCCACGAAGCCCTGGGCCCTCACTGTGGCCAACACAGCCCCCAGTGAGTTCCTCCCTCCCCTCTCGCTGCAGCGTGGGTGCTGCTCAGCTCCGCTCTGACCACACCTCATCTACACCAGAGCCACACAGGCTCCCAGGCTGGGCCCCTACAAGAAGGAAGGCCAGGTCATGCCAACATGGGCACACAGGCATGTGCAGGCAGACGGACAACTGGGGTGAGGAGGGGGCCCCAAATGGGAGGAGTGCACGGGCTCTGCCAATTTGGGTGAGGGGCAGGGCTGTACAAGACCCCCTCACACCCCGACTGGTCCTGGTCCTTCCTTCCAGAGCCTTTCTGCTCTCCTCAGTCCTGCCCCTCCCATGCTCCTATAGTCAAACACCTTCCTTCTACTTCCACACCTCCTCTCCAGCAGATGCACCTGTCCCCCTCCCACGACCTGGCTCCCTTCTCAGCCCCTACATGCAAGGCCTTCCTGGGAGGTGCTCCCACCCTGCCCTTGCACAGGATCCTGGGCTCAGAAGCTCCTATCAGATGGAAACCTGGTATCTGCTGGGGCACCGCTGAAACTCCTCATCCCCAAAATCACCACTGATGAGAAAGAATTTCAAGTCAGAAGGGAAAGGCTGGAATGTCAGAGAAAGACTGCAGGTGACCAGCCACTGTTCTCAGGCTAGGCATCCATCACACCATGCACCAAGGTAAGCTTCAGCCAGACCAGGGTTATGTGATGAGCAGGCCATGAAAGCAATGAGGTGGGAAGAGCCCTGAACACACAAGATTTGGCCGCATAAAGAATGAAAGTTTTGGTTTCAGCTGGGCGCGGTCGCTCATGCCTATAACCCCAGCATTTTGGGAAGCCGAGGCAGGCAGATCACTTGAGGTCAGGAGTTCAAGACCAGCCTGGCCAACATGATGAAACCCCGTCTCTACTAAAAATACACAAATTAGCTGGGAGTGGTGGTGGGTGCCTGTAATCCCAGCTACTCGGGAGGCTGGAGCAGGAGAATTGCTTAAATCCAGGAGGCGGAGGTTGCTGTGAGCCAAGATTGTGCCACTGCACTCCAGCCTGGGTGAGAGCAAGAGACTCGGTCTCAAAAAAGAAAGGAAGGAAGGAAAGGAAGGAAAGGAGGGAGGGAGGGAGGGAAAGAAAAGAAAAGAAAAGGAGAAAGTTAGTTTTGGTGCATTAACAAAAGGCCAGGTGCAGTGGCTCATGTCTGTAACCCCAACATCTGTAATCCCAGCACTCTGGGAGGCAGAGACAGGAGGATCACTTGAGCCCAAGAGTTCAAGACCAGCCTGGGCAATGTAGCAAGACCCCATCTCTACAAAAAAAAAGAAAATTAGTTGGGTGTGGTGGCATGCACTGTAGTATCAGCTACTCGGGAGGCCAAGGCGGGACGATCACTTGAGTTCAGGACTTCCAGGCTGCAGTGAGCTGTGTTTGCACCACTGCCCTCCAGCCTGGGCAACAGAGTGAGACCCTGTCTCAGGGTAAAAAAGAGAGAGAGAAAAGAAAGCCTAGAATAATCCTGATAGATGACAAAAAGATATTTAGCAAAATCTAGTATCTGTTCCTGATAAAAGTTTTCATTAAAACAAATAGATGCTTGTGGAACATGATAAAAAAAAATACTGTCAACCAAATCAAGCACTGTGCTGAACAGTGAAGCCCTGGAGACCAGAGGTGCACCTTCCTCCCGGCTAATGGTGGGCCCCTGATGACAACGGACTCTACTCTGAGCAGCCATCCCTGACAACTCCTGGCCCTGACAGGCCCTCAATCCACGTCTCAAGGAAGAGGACTGTGGCCTGAGCTGGGGTGGCGGCCAGAGGAAGCCAGGAAGGCAGCTCACACTCCGGGTCATGAGTGCCACAGGCAGCGGCATCCGGGCTGGGGACCCAGGTACTCACGCTGACACGCAGCTGCTCCAGGAAGTGGCGCAGCAGGAGGGCGCTCAGGCCCAGGGCCCGCACCCGCTCGTGACCTCTTGGGGACTTGATCCACGGGCTCAGGTGCTGAGGAAGAGGAGGCTTCACACAGGTACTGCTCAGAGGGCAGCCCTGGGAGCAGGAGCCTTGTGCATCGTGGGCCAGCTCAGTGTCCCTGCCAGGCCATCCTTCCCGGGCTACAGGGGGCCAAGCCAGGGACCCAGAGTGGTGCCAGCCTCAGGCCACCATAGCTCCTCTGGCCCTGCCACTCTGTCCTCCAGTCTGGTCACAGACACAACCCAGCCCAAGTGGAGCCGGGGCCAGCCGGGGCTGTGGAAGGACAGGGTGGAGGCCGCCCTGGTCCTAGAAGAACACACTAAGCACGGGGGTCAGCCCTACCCTCGCCCACCGCAGTGCCACCCTGGTCGTGGCCCCCAGTCAGGAGCCATGGGTACCTGTGGGCCCCTCCATCCTCGCGCCATGCAGTGGTGGGAGAGGACAGGCTCCAGAGGTTCCACCTGGGTCAGGGCCTCCCCATCTGCTTGCCGGCCGAGATGGGAGGGGGTGCAACTGACTGTTCATAAACCACCCCCAAATGTAGAGAGCACCACACTGTCCCTAGGGCGCCCCCATGCGGAGAGAGGCCAGCAGCCAGGTGGAGTGCCCTCTGTGCCCCCACCCCATCCCCATGACAGTCCCCCTGCACACCTCAATCATGATCTGCAGGCCTTGGGGGGTCATGTTCCGCTGCAGGAGGCTCGTCAGCAGACCCTCAAGGGCGTGCAGTGTCTCCAGATACAGGGACTGGAAGGAGAGCCAGGCCGTGCGGCCCCACCAGTGACCCTGCCGCCTACAGCGGCCTTCCTGCCACTCTCATGGGTGTGAACACAGGCAAGGGAAACATGGGGATACCTTTTGGCAGCCTCCGTCCTCCTCCT
This sequence comes from Trachypithecus francoisi, assembly GCF_009764315.1. NCBI lineage: Eukaryota > Metazoa > Chordata > Mammalia > Primates > Cercopithecidae > Trachypithecus > Trachypithecus francoisi. The sequence continues at coordinate 99,426,838 of NW_022681472.1, read as the reverse complement.
TGGGCTCAGGCAGCAGGGCCATGACGCTGTGCAGGCAGCCACGGATCACATCCGCCTGGGCCTGCTCGTCCAGCGGCGGCTCCACAGAGCTGAGAGGCAAGTTAAGGGCCGCAGACAATGATCCTGAGGCTGAGGCCCAGACACCCAGCAACCCAGGCCTGTGAGGGCAGCACAGCCTCTGCCACGTTTACTCTGCTCCAGACCACGGCGGCACCCCACGCAGCACACGCACACACGTGTAAGCACGCACACACGGCACGTACACACGCGCACACACGTGCTCACGCACGCGCACACACACATGCAGGCACACGCACACACAGGCACGCACACATACACGCACACACGCAGATGCACGGACCTGTGCAGAGGCAGAAAAGGATACACCAAGTAAGTGCAGGTGAGCATGGCTTTCTTCCGAATAGGTGTCCTCAGGGAGTCCAGGGGCTCTGCCCTGATGAACTCCTGGGTGAGGCAGGTGCATGACTCAGCCCTTGGAGGAAACCCCAGCCCTCCTCCCTGGTCAAGCTCCGTCCCCCAGCCTAAGTGACACGAGGGGCCCGAGGAGCAGAGCCCCATCTGTCCCTACATGGCCCCTCCCATGTTCCCAGGCTGTCTTCATGTTATCACCTTCGGTGCCCCCAATCCCCACCTCTGGCCTCAGTCTCCCAGGAACCTGCCTGAGGACCCACCAGGCCACGGCCATGCTCACCATCATCTGTGCCACCAGCTCTGCTTTCCGGGTGAAGTGGAAGGAGCCAGCCTGGGTGCTGCTGCAGATGGCGCGGCTGACCATGCACACACTCTGGACGAGGCACAGCTTCAAGGCTGGGTCCTGCAGGGACACAGGGCTACAGGAGACGCCCACACCCGCCCTCCAGGGCTGAACCCACACACACCCCCGTTTCTTTCCTCCGAAGCCAGACGTGCTGCGCTCTGCTCTCACAGGAGCTCTCCAGTCAGCTCTCTTGCTTATCAGAGTCCGTGTGGAAGAAGCGGGGGGCCACCCAGGGGTTCCCCCGTGTCACACTCCAGAGGAGACAGGCCACAGAGCAGACGCTGTGTGGTGTGACCAGAGGGCTCCCCACAGCAGGAGGAGAGTCCTCCGGGGAGCGCTAAAGGGCTGGGAAAAGAACCTCTGAGAACAGCCCTGCCCTCCCAGCCACTGCAGGAGAACCAGAGGGCCTGTTCTTCAAGGAGGGCTGACTGTCCCGAGAGAGGGGCTTGTCAGGTTAGTGCCAGGGAGGCCAGAAGGGAAACTTGTTAGTGAGGCTGGGGTGAGGCCTTGGGGGCCAGTGGAGCCTCCACTGCCACTTCCACTGGCTTTGGGCCTTGTTCCCTCTCCTAGGTGGTCACTGGGGTCCAGGGCAGGTACAGCCCCCACGAGCACTGGGGAGCAGAGCCAGAAGAGGTTCCAGCTGTCCTGGGATGGGAGGGGCTGGCTGAACTCCCTGGGGGGCGACAGCCCACAACCCGGCCCCTTGGAGGCACAGACGCCTCCCTTCTTCCCACTGCCGTCCAGGGCCCAGGCCAGGGCAGAAGCCCTGGTGATGCTCTCGAATGCCCCGTGGGGACCGAGATCAGGAAGCCCCAGCAAGCACCCCCTCCGGCCTCTGCCCATGAAGCTCAACCCGCCCAGAGGAGAGCTGAGGGGAGAAGTCAGTCCAGCACTTAATTCCTACACACTGTACCTTGGTTTCTACCTTTACTCCCAGAACCTGAACAACAAAAAGTGAAATGAATTAAGATGTGAGTCCCCGGCAGCCCCAGCTCCCCTGGCGTGGCAGCCCCACTGCGATGCCCACCTTGGTGTTGAAGTGCTGGCAGATGTTCCGGAGGATGTCTGACTCCACTTTGGCCAGCACCAGCTCCTGGGGGGCCCGGGCCGCCACGTGCCCGTAGCACAGGACCAGAGCACTCTTCACCTTCTCTACCTCGTTCTCGCTTCGATCCTGAGAGGTCGGAGGAAACAGCAGGACTTCAGTTACACAATTACACTCCCCGACAGGAATCCTTGGCCTCAGAAACTCCTGAAGTCCTCCCAGAAGAAGGGCCAGAGCCAGTCAGTGACAGCAGAGGTGTGCCCCCGCCGTGGCCAGAGCCCGTGACAGCAGAGGTGTGCCCCAGCCGTGCAGGGCACCGCCTGAATCTGGGGAGGGGGAGAGCCTCTTTGAAAGGGGCAGGAGTACAGGCAGCCAGCCAGGCATGGGCCCACTGGGTACTGAGTAGCAGAGGGCCGAGGGTCAAGGTAGTGCGGCCATGTGTGAGAGTCAGGCAGGAGGCAGCCGAGAAGAGCTTGAGGCCCCATCCTTGCTGCACTGCAGATCAGCCTCGATCCACACAGCAAGGGCTGGGAAGCCCTGCGTGCTTGGTCCCGCCCTGAGATGCTGTAACTGGGACAGTTACGGGAGAAAGAAAATAGAGGGACCATGGCCGGGATGGGGGCCTGCGGTAGAGGTCCACTCCTTCCTTAAACCAGGCTCAGGCTCCGCCAGCACAGCCGGTGGCTTTGGCGAGAACGCAGAATCTGCTGGCCACCAGGGGGCAGAGCCCCTCTCATCACCCACGCCTGGCAGAGACGCGGCCCTGGCCACAGCTACGTTTGCCTCGGGGAGGCCACTCTGCGTCCCTCCCCACTGGGAGCGCCCACGCACAGGCTCCACCCATGGAAGGAATGCAGGAGCAAAAATTGCTCCAGGGACGCAACCAGCTTCCTGCCCCACTCCAGCCTGCAGGGCACCCCCGAGCCTCAAACTTGTGGATAGACAGCTGTCCCCAGCCCTGCACGGTGTCAGCCTAACCTTAAAAATGTTGAGAATGCCGATGGATTTTCTGAAGACCTCTGACCTCACGAAGTCCTCTAGCTGGGCCAGCGTGTCCTCGAGGTGGGAGATGGCACAGATCCCGAAGCAGCAGGCAAGGCCCTGGGGGGCAAGACACTTACCCCAGGCAGGGGAGGGCACACGCTGCCACACACGCACGCACACGGTCACGCGTGGACACAGGGGCACACCCACATGTACACACATGCGCACACTTGCATACACATCAACAGATGGCGCAGACACCCTCTCTGTGCATATATGCACACCATACGTGTACGCACACATGCACACGCAGGCATACAGCCTGGCTGGCTGCCTCAGAGAACAGCAGGTGGCCGCCGACCTCCAGCCCTAGGATGTCTGGGGCTTCTGCAGGGAGAGTGGCCCCACCTCACGTTCTGCCTCCTCCTGGTATCTGGCTGTTTCCAGCAGCTCTTGAAGGTGCTTCCTCACCACCTCCTTACTTGAAGCAGCACCCAGGGTGGTTCCTATGCATTTGTACAGGAAGTTCTGAAACAAAACCAGAGAACGAGAACATGGCTATGCCTGACTCCTGAGTACAGGGAGACCCAGCGCTGCCACGGGGCTGCCCCTGAGGTGCACCTCCTGCCCACAAGCTGATGAGAACTGCAGGGTGAGTCCAGGGCAACATCTGAGGAATAAGAGGTGGGGCTGGTGGGCTCTCGCACCTCCTGGCCCTCAGCCACCACGAGGCGGCTCTGCCAGGCCACCAGGGCCACGGGAGACAGGGCCCAGACAGCAAGTGACAGACACGAGACCCAGGAACTCAGAGCCCAAGTACCACACCGAGAACGCCAGCAGGTGCCCCACCTTCTCCTGGGGTGCCTCATCATAGCAGGGCAGCTGCCTGCACAGCTCCAGGCTCAGCTGGCAGATCCACGTGTTGTCAGAAACGATGACCAGGGTGTCTCGCAGGAACTGCAGGCCAAGACACCACTGAGAGGCCGGGAGCCCGACCCCTCACAGGGCTGGCTGGAGCCTGGGCACATCCCCATATGCTGTGGCTGCAGGGGCTGCAGGCCGCCTTCCAGCAGAGGCCGGGGGAGGCAGAGCCAACCCTCAGGGGACAGCCATGCCGCAGTTGGCTCACCAGGCAGGGCGAGAGGAGGGCCTGCTCCTTGGCTCCCCAGCCACACCATGAGGTGAGGTTGAAGCAGGTGGCCCAGCCTCTGCCACCCCAGCACCCCCCAGGCCAGACAACACCTTAAGGCCCAGGATGGGCCCTGCCCCGACCACCCCCAGCCCTCACCATCAGCAGCTTCTCCTCCCACTCCTCCTGTGGCAGGGTCTCTTCCGTGTGCTCTGAAATGACAGCCACGCAGGCCAGTGGGGTTCAGAGCCCAGCACCTGCCCTGGCGCTGGGGATGCTCAGCACAGACAGACCTCACCGCCCCACTGCCCCCCACCTGCTCCCAGGAAGCACCCTGCAGGAGTGCTTTTCAAGTCCCAGGTCAACTGGGGCCTTTCTTGGACCACAGGGGAGACTGCTTTTTCCAATTACACAACCCTAGTCCCCACTGGCCACCCTAGTGCCACCTGGCAAAGGTGGGGTCAGAGCTAGCATCTCCCTACCCTGAGACCTGCCCTCCCCACAGGGCTATGCACCCCATCCTGACCCCGGGCTCACCATCCAGGTACCCCAGCAGCAGCGGGACAGTCGTCTCCCAATGCTGACCCAGCAAAGGGTGAACGTTAGGGTGCAGAACACTGAGGAGACGCAGCGCCGCCACCCCACGTCCGTCCCCCAGGTAGGGGCTGGAAGACACAACCTGAAGAGAGGCAGCGTGGAGCCGGGCCTGAGCAGGGAGCACCGGCCGTGCCCACAAACTGCACCTGCAGGGCCACAGCACCCGACGGGGGGGCCTGGCTCTTCCTGAAGCTGGGCCACCCACATAGAGAAAAACCACGCCTGAGCCCTGACTGCAGCTGCCCACTGAGAAGGTAACTCCTTCCAAGCCTGGGTGGAGCACAGGGACACAGAGTGGGGCACCCGGGCACGCTGTGAAAGGGCAAGGCTCACCAACAGTCTTGCGGTTACAGCATAGGGAGACGGGAGGCTCGCTGGAGATGAGAGGTGGAAATAGTCAGTGGGGGCTGCCTGTAGCCCTGGGGTGGGGGTCAGGAACTGGAGGATGGGGAAGTGGGGACAGGAGCGGGGAGGTGGGGTACGGCGCGGCGCGCACCATGGGCGTCGTACTGGATGAGGAAGGCGTCCGCCCCGGCCTCCTGCCTCTTCTGCGCCAGATGCACGAGGCTCCTGCAGAGTGGAGTCAGGGCCCTGGTGAAGCGCACAGGAGTGAGGAATTGGAGCAGGTACGGCCAGAGGACCTAGGGGAGTAGAGGGCCTGGTCTGCATCCACCCAGAAGGAGGTCCCATGCAGATAGGGCCCTGCCAGAGCTCTGAGGTGGAGACAGACTCTTTGCTGGGCCTGAGCACCCTGGGCCACTGCCCTGGAGAGCTCTGTTGTCGCCAGGCAGGGACGGGTGCCGTGCACTCACGTGACTCATCCTGTCCACGGTGGTGCTGACCAGGTAGAGGGTGCGCACACTGACGGCCCGCACACTGTCGGCCTTGGGGTCCTTGCTGCTGGGGCCTGGCTTCTCAGGCTGGAGGAAGGCAAAAGGCAAAGGTGTGCGTGGGCGGCCGTGGTTCTGGGCCTGAGGACACAGCTTACCCCAAAGCAGGGCAGACCCTGGGCCTCGCTGCGGGACACAGACATGTGCGTGACCTGCCACAGACAGAAAAGGCACTCTCCGCTAAGATCACCCAAGAAAGCAGGCTCACCTGCCTCAGTTCTCATCTCCAAAACAAACAAAACCTTGAGCATTTGCTAAGCTACTGACTCCATTAAAAAATAACTGCTCATGACGTTGCAATGCCTGCAGGGGAGGAAAGGGATAGCCTCTGTGGGACCATAAACCATGTCAGAAAACCTGGTTCCCACTAAGACACCACGCAGCCTCGGCAGCCACAGTGGGCTGGATGCCTGCTGTCCTCTCTGTATGCTCAGCTCCCCGGCAGGCAGCCCTGCAAGAAGACGACTTCTGTTTCCCACACGTTCCATCCAGGTTTTGAAATACCAAAGAGTAAAAGCTCAACGACAAAGCGACATATTTGGAAAAATGGCAACAGTGCAGGGACTTCTAATCCCTCTCTTTCAGAAGCCAAAAGTCACTCAGAAAAAAAAAAAATAGTGATATTTAGGCCTTGAACTTCCATTTTTACAGTAGGCTCTAAAAATACAGATAGAACTTTATACCAAACATGCACAAACCACTTTGAAATCCTGACCATTAGGCCAAAAATAATACTGCAACCAACACTTAAAAGCAGAAATCAACCCGGCCAGATTCAATATAACAATAAATCCACAACAACCATGAAAACCTATCGACCTGGAGATTTTAAAGATCATAAAAGAATCATTTGGGTTACGCCGGGCGCGGTGGCTCAAGCCTGTCATCCCAGCACTTTGGGAGGCCAAGATGGGCGGATCACGAGGTCAGGAGATCGAGACCATCCTGGCTAACACGGTGAAACCCCGTCTCTACTAAAAAATACAAAAAACTAGCCGGGCGAGGTGGCGGCGCCTGTAGTCCCAGCTACTCGGAGGCTGAGGCAGGAGAATGGCGTAAACCCGGGAGGCGGAGCTTGCAGTGAGCTGAGATCCGGCCACTGCACTCCAGTCCGGGCGACAGAGCGAGACTCCGTCTCAAAAAAAAAAAAAAAAAGAATCATTTGGGTTAACAAAGAAACCAAATAGAAACTGCTAAATACCCAGTAATGAACACTGAGGACATACTGCAACTCCACCAGAAACGCGAACCTGAGGACACGGACCGGGGCAGTGCTTATGTGAAAAAATGCCCCCAGAGTACCACAGCAGGGAAATGAGGAGACAAGAGCAAGGAAAATCCCAGAGACAGGGTGTGAAAAAGTATAACCGTGAAATAAAGAATTCAATTCAGGAAACAAATAATGTAATGATTCACTGAGGAAGAAATTACTGACTTGGAAGAACAGGCTGCCGAAGGCTTCAAGGAAGAAGAAATTTAAAAAGAATTGAAAAAGAAAAAGCTGAAAGAGGTGAAGCCAGCAGTGCTAGCCTTTGGATAACGGATACACCAGAGTCAGTGAGACCCAAAAACAGGGGTAAGAAATACTCAAGAAATAAAGGAGCGAGCTTCCCAGAAACGAGACCAGTGGTTCATGGAAGGGGCTGCAGAGCGGAGGCGCGGGCAGCCCCAGGTGAGTTGGGACGCCATCCTGCGCCACAAAGGGCAGTGGGGCCTCAGGACAGGGGCCTGTGTGCTCCAAGGGGTGCTACTGACCAAGTGTGGGACAGTTTGAACACCAAGGCCAGCAACAGGGACTGCGCATGGACCCCTGCATCAAACAGCAAACCACTAGTCCACGCGGAGAGAGATGCATGCACATAAGAACAGGAGCGGCTTTGTCACAACAGAGGCCAAAGAATCAAGTACAGCAGGATCACTGGAGTTAGAAAACCATCCACGGATGATAAAAACAATTGATGTTGACTAAGCATTTATTTATTTATTCATTTATTTTGAGATGGAGTCTCGCTCTGTCACCCAGGCTGGAGTGCAGTGGGGTGATCTTGGCTCACTGCAACCTCCGCCTCCCGGGTTCAAGCAATTCTCCTGCCTCAGCCTCCCGAGTAGCTGGGATTACAGGTGCCCGCCACCATATCCGGCTAGTTTTTTTGGTATTCTTAGTAGAGATGGGGTTTCACCATGTTGGCCAGGCTGGTCTTGAACACCTGACCTCAAGTGATCCACCCGCCTCAGCCTCCCAAAGTGCTGGGATTACAGGTGTGAACCACAGCACTGGGCCTGATGCTGATTAATCACAAGAAGGTATTTACTTAATCCCAAAGATCTCCCTACAAACTACTTATTTGTTACAAGGCAGAAACAGCAACTTTCCAGTGCAGAAACCGAGCACAGACAAGTGAGCAGAACTAACAAGATCAACACTGAAACAAACCAACACGAGGACCCCCCGATATGATACATTGGTGGGGACACACCAAATTCCATGAGATTCCTCCCAAAACTGCATCTCCGGGGTTAAATCATGAGGAAACACCATCATACTTGAGCTATTCAACAAAATAACTGGTCTTGATTCTTTGAAAGCATCCAGGTCAACAAACACAAGGGCAGGAGGCTAACAGGGCACAGCAGTCACACACTGTATGTGTCTGGGCTGTACCCTGTGCCACAAAGCAGCTAAAGGGACAGAACTGGGATGACCCAGGAAGTGCATGGATCAGGTGACATTATGGCCTCCATGTTGAATTTCCTGATTGCAACATCTGGACTATGGTTGTGCAGAACAAGGTCCTCATTCTTAGGAAACAAACAAGGCATTCAGTAGTCAGTGATAAAGGGACATAATGTCTCAAATTTTCTCTCAAATGAGTTGGAAAAAAATTGTGCACGTATATACCTGTGTGTGTACAAATTACACACATATCACACAAAGGCATAAGAAAAGCATACACCATGATCTCTTATAAATATAGACATGAAAATCCTCAACAAAATACCAGCAAACTGAAGACAACAATGTATAAAAATGATTGTACACCATGACCAAGAATGCGAGTTTAACATCTGAAAATCACCTAATGAAATATACCATATCACTAAAATAAAGAAACAAAAATGACAAGCTCATTTTAGACACAGTAAAAAGCACATCAAATCTAGTACTTCCTCATGATAAAAACATTCAGCAAAGCAGGACTAGAAAGTGGTATCCGTGACCTGATGAAGGCCCACAGCAGGAACCACACCTGATGGCGCTGGCCTAAATGCTTCTACACAAAGAGAAGGAACAGGACAAGGGTGCCTGCTTGCACCAATTTTATTCAACAGTATTGGGCGTTCTAGCTGGGGCAGTTAAGCAGGAAAATTAAAAGGCATCCAGGTTGAAAAAAAGAAGTAAAACTATAGTTGTAGATGACACAATCCTTACAGAAAATCCTAAGAAATCCAATAAAAACTATTATAACTAATAAGCAAGTTCAACAAGGATGCAGTATACAAGATCAATATGAAAGGATAATTGTGGGCCGGGCACAGTGGCTCATGCCTGTCATCCTAGCACTTTGGGAGGCCGAGATGGGCAGATTGCCTGAGCTCACGAGTTCGAGACCAGCCTGGCCAACATGGTGAAACCCTGTCTCTACTAAAATACAAAAACAAATCAGCTGGGCATGGTGGCGGGCGCCTATAATCCCAGCTACGCAGGAGGCTGAGGCATGAGAACCGCTTGAACCCGGGAGGCAGAAGTCACAGGGAGCTGAGACTGTGCCATTGCGCTCCAGCCTGGGCAACAAAGTGAAACTCTGTCTCAAAAAAAAAGAAAGAAAGAATAATTGTATTTCTATACAGTAGCAAAGAATAAACTGAAAATGAAATTAAGAAAATAATCCAGACCGGGTGCAGTGGCTCACATCTGTGGTCCCAGCACTTTGGGAGGCCAAGGCGGGTAGATGGCCTGAGGTCAGGAGTTCGAGACCAGCCTGGTCAACATGGTGAAACCCCATCTCTACCAAAAAAAGAAAAAACAAACAAAAAAACCCCCAAAATTAGCCAGGCATGGTGGTGGGCACCTGTAATCCCAGCTACTCAGGAGGCTAAGACAGGAGAATTGCTTGAACTCGGGAAGTGGAGATTGCAATGAGCTGAGATTGTGCTACTGCACTCCAGCCTGGGAGACAGAGCAAGACTCTATCTAAAAAAAAAAGAAAAGAAATGAAAAGAAAAGAAAATAATTCCATTTACAATAGCATCAAAAAGAATGAATAAATCTAACAAAAGAAGTGCAAAACTTATACTCTGAAAACTACAAAACATTAAAATAAAGACCTAAAAATATAGAAATACCTCCCATGTTCACAGATACAAATATTTTGATATTGTTAAGATGGAACTACTCCCCAAACAGATATACAGATTCAGTGCCATCCCTGTAAAAATTCCGGGTGACTACTGTGCAAGAATTGACAAGCTGATCCTAAAACAAATTCACACGGGAATTCAAGGGACCCAAAATAGCCAAAATGATCTTGAAAAAGAACAAAGTTAGAGAACTTGTACCTTCCCAATTTCAGAATTTTCTACAAAGCAACAATGTACACAGCAGCATTATTCACAGGAGCCAGAAGGTGGCAGCACCCCAAGTGTCCAGGAAGGGACGAAAGGGTAAGCACTACGCCGTCTCCACACACGGACTGTTGAGCCCTGAAGGAGGGAAATTCTGGCAGGGCTACACCATGGGAGAACATTTAGGTCCTTATGCCGAGTGGGAGAAGCCAGACACAAAAGGACAAATGCTGTTTGCATCCACTTACATGAAGTACCTTGAGTGGTGAAATTCATAAAGGTAAATGGTGGGGCGCAGGAGCTGAGCAGGAGGGAATGGGAGTTAGCATTTAATGGGGACAGTTTCTGTTTGGGAACATGGACGAGCTCTGGAGCTGGAAGATGGTGATGGCTGCACAACAATGCGAATGTGCTTAATGTCGCTGAAGTGTGCACTTAAAATGGGTTGAGATAGTCAAGTTTATGTTATTTTACCATAATAAAAATGGTTTGCTAAAAAAGCAATCATGGCCAGGTGCTGTGGCTCTTGCCTATAATGCCAGCCCTTTGGGAGGCCAAGGCAGAAAGATTGCTTGAGCCCAGGAGTTCTAGACTGGCCTGGGCAACACAGAGAGACCCCATCCCTACAACAACACAACTTGAAATTAGCCAGGTGTGGTGGTGCCCACCTGTGGTCCCAGCTATTTGGGGGACTGAGGCAGGAGGACTGCTTGAGCCTGGGAGGTTGAGGCTGCAGTAAGCCATGATTGCATCACTATACTCCAACCTGGGTAACAAAGCAAGACCCTGTCTCATAAAAAAAAAAATTTAAACGAAAAACTCAATATAATCTACCATACTAACCATCAAAAGAAGAAAAAATACGTAATTTCACCAACAGATGCACAAAACTGTTTCAATTTTGACATCAATCCATAAAATCCATAATAAAGTCTCAGAAAACTAGAAATAGAAAGGAGTTTCTTCAAGCTGATAAAGGGCATCAATGAAAACCTGTTATAGGCGGGAACAAAAACAGTGGTTCTCATGGAGACAGACAGTAAGTAGGCTGGTGGTTACCAGAGGCCGGGAAGGGTAGAAGGTAGGGTATGAAGAGGGGCTGATTAATGGGTACAAATATATATTCAGAAAAAAGACCTAGTATCCTATAGATCAGTAGGATGACTATAGTTTACCCTACTATAGATTATAGATTATAGTATAATCTATTGTACATTTCCAAATCACTAGAAAGGAATAATTAGAATGCTTCTAGCATAAAGAAAAAACCCAACATGCAATGTATTTAAACCCTTATTTAAATAAAACTTGTTTTCAGGAAAAAAAAAAAAAAACCCAACATGCAAGGTGGTGGATATCCCAGTTTCCCTGATTTGATCTTTAAACATAATATGAATGTATTAAATTATCATATGTACCCCAAGTATACGGACATCTATTATGTGTCCATAAGAACAAGCAAGCAAGCCCATTCGGGTGTGACCTTGTTCCACTGAGCTCTGCTTTACTGGACGTCACAGGTGCTGCATTTTAACGAAGTGGACGGTCTGGGGCAGCCCTGTGTCCAGCAAGTCTATGCCGCCTTTTTCAACAGCATGTGCTTGGTGTGTGTCTCTGTGTCACATTTTGCTAATTCTTGGAATATTTCAAACTGTTTCATTAATATTGTATCTGTGATGGTGATTTGTGATTAGAGATCTCTGATGTTACTATCATAATTGTTTTGGGGTACTATGAACTGCAATATATAAAACTGCAAGCTTAATCAATGAATGTTGGGTGTCCTGACCCACTGACCAGCCACGTCCCACCTCTCTTCCTCTGCTAGGGTCTCCCTGCTCCCTGAAACACAACAATGTTGAAATGAGTCCAATTAAAACCCTACAATCGCCTCCATGTGTTCATGTGAGAGGAAGAGCCCCACATCTCTCACTTTAAATCAAAGGCCAGAATTGATGAAGCTTAGTGAGGAAGGCATGTCAAAAGCTGAAACAGGCTAAAGGCCAGACCTCTTGTGCTAGTCAGTCATGTCAGGAATAAAAAGGAAAAGCTCTTGAAGGAAATCAAGTGTCACTCCAGTGAACACACGAATGATAAGAAAACAAAACAGCCACGGCCGGGCGCGGTGGCTCAAGCCTATAATCCCAGCACTTTGGGAGGCCGAGACGGGCGGATCACGAGGTCAGGAGATCGAGACCATCCTGGCTAACACGGTGAAACCCCGTCTCTACTAAAAAATACAAAAAACTAGCCGGGCGAGGTGGCGGGCGCCTGTAGTCCCAGCTACTCGGGAGGCTGAGGCAGGAGAATGGCGTGAACCCGGGAGGCGGAGCTTGCAGTGAGCTGAGATCCGGCCACTGCACTCCAGCCCCGGCGACAGAGTGAGACTCCGTCTCAAAAAAAAAAAAAAAGAAAGAAAACAAAACAGCCTTATTGCTGACATTGAGAAAGTCTGAATGGTCTGCATAGAAAATCAGATCAGCCAAACATTCCCTTAAGCCAAAGCTTAATCCAGAGCAACTCTCTTCAACTCCGTGAAGGCTGAGAGCGGTAAGGAAGCTGCCAAAAAAAAAGCTGCAAGAGAAAAGCTGGAAGCTGGCAGAAGTTGATTCCTGAGGGTTAAGGAAAGAAGTCATCTCCATAACAAAAATACCAAGGTGCAGCAGAAACTGCTGATGGAGAAACTGCAACAAGTTGTCCAGGAGATTAGCAAAGAGCATTATTATTATTATTATTATTATTATTATTTTTTGAGACAGAGTCTAGCTCTGTCGCCCAGGCTGGAGTGCAGTGGCGCCATCTCAGCTCACAGTAGCCTCTGCCTCCCAGGTTCAAGTGATTCTCCTGCCTCAGCTTCCCGAGTAGCTGGGAATACAGGTGTGGTCCACCACGCTTGGCTAATTTTTGCATTTTCAGTAGAGACGGGATTTCACCATGTTGGCCAGGCTGGTCTTGAAGTCCTGACCTCAAGTGATCCGCTGGCCTCAGCTTCCCAAAGTGCTGGGATTACAGGCGTGAGCTGTAATGAATGCAAAGGAAAAGCTAAGAGAAAACAAAACAACCTTATTGCTGGCATGGAGAACATTTTAAGAGCATTTTATTATTTCTTTCTTTCTTTTTGTTTAAGACAGAGTCTTGCTCTGTCACCCAGGTGGGCAGATTGCTTGAGCTCAGGAATTTAAGACTAACCTGGGCAACACAGCAAAACCTATCTTTAGAAAAACAAGACAAAACAAAACAAAAATTAGCTGGGTGTGTTGGTGTTGGTGTGTGCCTGTAGCCCCAGCTACTCAGGAGGGTGAGGTGGGAGGACTGAGTCCAGGAGGTTGAGGCTGCAGTGAGCTGTGATTGAGCCACTGAACTCCAGCCTGGGTCACAGAGTGAGACCCTATTCCAAAAAAAAAAAAAAAGAACATCATAAGGTGATTGATTGCTGCCACAGACAGTGATTTCTCTCACAGATCTGGGCAACAAGAATTGAAAACCTTCTGGAAAGGATTCACCATAGTAGATGCCATTAAGAGCATTTGTGATTCATGGAAAGAGGTCAACAAAATCAGCATGAACAGGAGTTTGGAAGAAGCTGGTTCCAAACCTCATGGATAACTTTGAGGGGGTCAAGACATCCGTGGAGGAAGTCACTGCAAATGTGGTGGAAACAGCAAGAGAATTCGAATTGGAAGTGGAGTCGGAAGACGGAACTGAATTGCTGCAATCTCATGACCAGACCGGATGGAGGAGGCGTTGCTTCTTTTGGATGGGCAAAGAAAGTGGTTTCTTGAGACTGAATCTGCTCCTGGTGAAATGCTGTGAACATTGTTGAAACGACAACAAAGCATTCAGAATATTCCATAAACTTAGTTGATAAAGAAGTGGTTGGGTTTGAGAGGAATGACGCCCATTTTGAAAGATCTACTGTGGGTAAAATGCTATCAAATAGCAGTGTGTAAGACAGAAAAGTTTAGTGAACAGAAGACTCCATCAGTGTAGCAAACTTCATCATCGTCCTATTTTAAGAAATTGTCGACTAGGCGCAGTGGCTCATGCCTATAATCTCAGCACTTTGGGAGGCTGAGGCAGGTGGATCATGAGGTCAGGAGATCGAGACCATCTTGGATAACATGGTGAAACCCCATCTCTACTAAAATACAATTAGCTGGGTGTGGTGGCATGTGCCTGTAATCCCAACTACTTGGGAGGCTAGGCAGGGAAATTGCTTGAACCTGGGAGGTGGAGGTTGCTGTGAGTTGAGATCGCACCACTGCATTCCGGCCTAGCAAGAGAGCAAGACTCTCAGTCTCAAAAAAAAAAAGAAAGATATTGTCACAGTCACCCTAACCTTCAGCAACCACCGCCCTGATCAGTCAGCGGCTGTCACTGTCAAGGCGAGACCCTCCACCAGCAAGAAGATTATGACTTGCTGATGGCTCAGATGACCCTCAGCAATTTTTTTTTAGCAATTAAGTATTTGTAAGTTAAGGCACGTACATTGTTTTTTTAGACATAATGCTATTGCACATTTAATATACTACAGTATAGTATAAACGTAACTCTTTTTTTTTTTTTTTTTGAGAGGTTCTTGTTCTGTTGCCCGGGCTGGAGCATAATAGTGTGATCACAGCTCACTGCAGCTTCAGCCTCCTGGGCTCAAGCAGTCCTCCCACCTCAGCCTCTTGAGTAGCTGGGACCACTGGCGCATGCCATCATACCCAGCTAATTTTTTAAAATTTTTATGTAGAGACAAGGTCTGGTTACAATGTCCAGGCTGGTCTCAAATTCCTGGCCTTAAGCGATTTTCCTGCCCCAGCCTCCTAAAGTGCTTCTCCAAACAACATTCTCTTTTCTTTTTTCAGATAGGGTGTCACTATGTCACCTAGGCTGGAGTGCAGTGGTGTGATCACAGCTCACTGCAGCCTCGACTCCCTGGGCTCAAGTGATCCTCCCACCTCAGCCTCCCAAGTGGCTGGGACCTCAGGCGTGAGCCATCAGGCCCGGCTAATTTTTTTTTTTTTATTATTTATAGAGATAAGATCTCACTATGTTGCCCAGGCTGGTCTCAAACTCCCAGGCTCGAGTGATCCTCCTGCCTTGGCCTCCCAAAGTGCTGCGATTACAGGTGTGAGCCACTGCACTGGCCCAGCATTCAACTTTTTTTGTGTGTGTGACAGGGTTTCACTCTGTCACCCAGGCTGGAGTACAGTGGCATGATCTTGGCTCACTGCAACCTCTGCCTCCCAGGCTCCAGTGATCTTCCTGCCTCAGCCTCCAGAGTAGCTGGGACTACAGGTATGCACCACCACACCCAGCTAATTTTTGTATTTTTTGTAGAGATGGGGTTTCGCCAGGTTGTCCAGGCTGGTTTTGAATTCCTGAACTCAAGGAGATTGAATGATCTGCCCGCCTCAGCCTCCCAAAGTGCTGGGATTACAGGCATGAGCCACTGTGCCCAGCCCCTAGCATTCTTAATAGTAAAAGGCAGTATGTTCCCCTTATGGGAACAAAGCAGGGGTGGCTGCTCTCACTACTTCCGCTCATTCAGCAGCATACTAGAGATTTCACCAATGCAGTAAGTCAAGAAAATAAAAAAGGTCATCTAGATTTACAAATAAAACTGCCTATATGAAGACATGATGCTCTATGTAGAAAATCCCAAAGAATCTATAAAAAAGCAAAGCCACAGGATACACGGTAATATTTAAAAATCAATTGTATATTCTATACACTAACAATGAACAGTTAGAAATTGAAATGAACAAAACTGTACCATTACCATGGCAGTAAAAACAAAATAGCTTTTAAAATCTAATAAAATACCAGAATATACAGACTCTACATGCTGAGAATTACAAAACACTGGTGAACAAAATCGAAGAAGACCTAAATAAATGTAGAAATGTACTGTTTTCATGGATTGGAAGACTGAATATCATCAACAAGATGACTCTAAAATTTACAGAGAAAAACAGAGGAACTAAAATAGCCAAAACATGATCAAAAAAGACCAAAGATGGAAAACTCACATTAACCTGACTCCAGAACTTACTGTAAAGCATCCAGGTGCAGCGGCTCATACCTGTCATCCCAGCATCCAGGCGCGGCGGCCCACACCTGTCATCCCAGCACTTTGGGAGGCCGAGGCAGGTGGATCACTTGAGGCCAGGAGTTCGAGACCAGCCTGGCCAACACAGTGAAACTCCATCTCTACTAAAAATACAAAACTTAGATGGGCATGGTGGTGCATGCCTGTAATCCCAGCTACTCAGGAGGCTGAGGCATGAGAATTGCTTGAACTGGGAGGTGGAGGCTGCAGTGAGCCACCATGGCACCATTTTACTCCAGCCTGAGTAACAACAGAGCAAGACTCTGTCTCAAAAACAAAACAAAAGAAACCTTAAAGCCATGGAAAGACAGTGTGGTACTGATGACAGATTCCACAGATGAGCGGAGCTGGAGCATTAGAGATAATCCATACAGTTGCCTGATTTTTGACGAAGATGCAAGGCAATTTGTCAATGTACAGAGAAGAGTGTTCTCAACACGTGGTGCTGGGACAACTGGACATTCACATGCAAAAAAACGAGCCTCAAGCACACCTCATTTTAACAAAAATTAACTCAAAAGGCTGGGCACGGTGGCTCACGCCCGTAATGCTAGCACTTTGGGAGCCCGAGGTGGGAGGATCACCTGAGGTCAGGAGTTTGAGACCAGCCTGTCCAACATGGTGAAACCCTGTCTCTACTAAAAATATAAAAATTAGCCTGGTGTGGTGGTGCACGCCTGTAGTCCCAGCTACTTGGGAGGCTGAGGCACAAGAATTGCTTGAACCCAGGAGGTGGAGGTTGCAGTGAGCTGAGATCACACCACTGCACTCCAGCTTGGGCAACAGGAAGAGATTCCATCTCAAAAAAAAAAAAAAAAAAACTAAAAATGAATCATAGGCCTATATGTGAATCCTAAAACTTAAAACTTTTAGGCCAGGCACAGTGGCTCACACCTGTAATCCTAGCACTTTGGGAGGCCAGGGCGGGTGGATCACCTGAGGTCAGGAGTTCAAGAACAGCCTGGCCAACATGGTAAAATTCTGTCTCTACTAAAAAATATATAAAAAATTAAAAATTAGCCAGGCGTGGTAGTGCATGCCTGTGATCCCAGCTACTCAGGAGACTGAGGCAGGAGAATTGCCTGAGCCTGGGAGGCGGAGATTGCAGTGAGCCAAGATTACGGCACTGCACTCCAGCCTGGGCAACAGAGCGAGACTCCATCTCAAGTAAACTGGCCATTAAAAAAAAATTAAAACTTTTGCTCTCTGAAAGACAGGGTTAAGAAAGCAAAAAGACAAGAATGCAACAGACCTGTAAGACAATATTTATGGGCAGGCGCAGTGGCCCATACCTATAATCCCAGCACTTTGGGAGGCTGAGGCAAGCGAATCACTCAAGGTCAAGAGTCAGAGATCAGCCTGGGAACATAGGCTGTCTCTATTCAAGAACAAAACAGTATGTATTAAAAGTTAAAAAAAAGAAAAAATAAAAATATTTATAAGCCATACATCCAACAAAGGACTTGTGCCCAGAATATAGAAAGATCTCTCAAAATCTGATAATAAGAAAACAACCCAATTGGAAAATGGGCACAAGAAGTGCCACCCATGGTGGCTGGCGCATGCCTGTGGTCCCACCTACTTGGGCGGCTGAGGCAGGAAGATCACTTGAGCCCAGGAGTTTGAGCCTGCAAGGAGCCATTATCGTGCCACTGCACTCTAGCCTTGGCAACAGAGTGAGGCTTTGTCTCTAAAAAATTTAAAAACAAAACAAAAATTTAAATGGAAAAAAAAAGAAAGTTAGGTGGGGTAATAGAGATAAAACGGCAAAATAATAACTAATTCTAATCTTTAACTCATGTTTCTCCAAAAACCTTGAAGGGGAATCTACATCCAGGCGAGACTCCCTGGATTTGTCTTCTTCTCCCCAGTGGCCCTGCACCTGACTGCTCCAGAATCATTTGGCCACCCCTTGGGCTGCACCACAGAGCCCAGCACCCGGTGGCACCACAGGGCCTGCCGCTGCCACTCACCCCCTCTGCAGTGTGTCTGGCAAACACCCCAAGGCCCACTTGTCTCAGAGCAACATGTCCTGCTTTGCTCTTTGAACATTTTATCACAAATAATTTGAAACATGCAAAAGTAGAAAGGTCGTTACACTGAACCCCACACATCAAGCAATGCAGACTGAGAGGCTCCACAGAAACAGCAAGGTGCTATGGTTAAAACACGAGTGCTGGGGTGTGGTGGCACGCACCTGTCATTCTGGCACTTTTTCAGGCCGAGGTGGGAGGGCTGCTTGAGCTCACGAGTTCAAAAGCAACCTGGGCAACATAGTGTGATCCCATCTCTACAAAAAATAAAAAATTAGCCAGGTGTGGAGGCATGAGCCTGTAGTCCCAGCTACTCAGGAGGCTGAGGGAGGAGGATCACTTCAGCCCAGTTCAAGGCTGCAGTGAGCTGTGATCTCGCCAGTGCACTCCAGTCTGGGTGGCAGAGCGAGACCCAGTCTCAAAAGTAACAATTATTATTATTATATATATATAAAAATATTTGAGTCTGGGAGATTACATCTATTCAAAATGATTTTTCTTTTGGTTTTAGAAAACCTTAATAACGTTTTCTAATATTCAAAGAAACTTCCAACTCCCAAACCTTGGGAACTAAAAGACTAAAACAGAGGCCTTGGCTCTCCAGGTCATGCCTAGCGACCCATGGAGCTGCTGTGAAGATGCTGAGGTCAGAATCGGCTGAGCTGGTGGTGGCCCACCTGCTGGGGCCTGCAGGACAGACACGTGCGCAGCTTCCTCACTGACGACCGCGCACTTAGAGGCAACATCACAGCATACTCTCCCTGAGCTCTGATGTTTCCAGATAAATTCACGTATCCCACTTGGGGCACAGCAGGCACTAGAGTGATGGTCACGAGAACACAAGGAGGGTGGCGTCTCTGTTCTCAGCTGCCTCGGTGGACAGACCAGCTTTGCCAACTTGAAGAACCAGACCCAGAGCCAGGGACTTGAGTGCCGACGTGCTCAGCAGCCAGCGGGCAGCAGTGCAGGGTGACAGAGGCTGTCTAGACCATCTGTGGGTTATTTTGCCACGTTCTGCCTTGCTCTCCTTCAAGAAGACATTGGCATTTGTACAGTAACTTCTTAAATAGAAAAGCCCCAAATAGGACAAACTCTCTATTTCCTGCTTCTGCATTCTGAGTCCCGGGAGCTGCCGAGAGGACTGGCTCAGTGCAGAGGCTCTGACTCAGAAACCAGAGGGAGCCGGGCACACTGGCGTGTGCCTGCAGTCTCATGGGGCTGAGGCGGGAGGGCCGCTTGATCCCAGGAGTTCCAGGCTGCAGCGTGCTATGATCACACCTGAGAATAGCCACTGCACTCCAGCCTGGGCCACAGAGCAAGACCCTGTCTCTATTAACAAACAAAAGACAGCAGAGGGCACCTCCGCAGGCAGACTGCAGCCCACACATCCACCCTCTGCTGGGCCAATGGCTCCTGATGAGAGTGCCTAACACAGGTCAGGGGCAGCGTGGGCCTAGGAGGCAGGCAAGGTGGCAGCCTCTTACCTCCTGCTCGGGGGGCAGTGCGCACTGCTGCACGATGTACTCAATCATCACCTCACCTCCAGGCTGCTCCAGGTAGCCGTGGTGGGCCATGGCACTGATCACCTGCACCACTGCCCGCTTCACCTGCCCAGAACAAATGGGAGATCAGGAAGGGGATGCAGAGACTGCCATGCCAGTCCAGCCAGCAGAGAGGAACCTCACTCTTCCTCCCACCCACACCCACATGTGCCTGCACCTGCAGCTACACTGACACCTGTAACTGGACCTACCCCCACATCTGTACCTGGATCTACCTGCACCCACATCTGGGCCTGCACCTGTACTCACACCTGTACCTACCTGTATCCACACCTGGGCCTGTACCCACATACATGCACCAACACCCACACTATACCCACACCTATGCCTGCACCCGCACTTGCACCTGTGCCTGCATCCATACCTGCACCCACATCCACACCTATGCCTGCTCCCACACCCATACCCATACTTACCTGCATCCACACCTAAGCCTGCTCCCACACCCATATCTATACCTACCTACCTGGGTCTGCACCCACACCTGTAGCTGGACGTACCTGTACCCGCCTGCACCTGTGTCTGCCTTTTTCTCTGTCCCTAGGCTGTGTGGAGGTCCCTTCGCCCCCAGAAGGCAGCCTTCCCTCTGCTGAGGGCTCCTCCCAAAGCCACCCTGCCCCAAACCCCGCCGCCTGTGCATCTGTGGCTGCCCTTCCTAGGCTCCAGATACACCCGTCCCTCCCTCCGGGGCTCACCCTGGCCTCAGGGGATGGGGCTGATGTCCTTCTGAGCTAGCTTCTCTAGTATGATCCCCATGTTTCCTGCGTGCACCATAAATCTAGTCCCTGAATCTGCAGTTATCACCCAAACAATCCTAGGAGTTGAGCCTGCATGTCCGGCCTCACCCAGTAACTCAAAGGCACAGCCAGGCCAATATGGCCAAACCAGCCATTCCCCTGAGCCATGGCTTCCGCCCGTGCTGCCTCCCTGGGGATCCTTTTCTCCAGCATTGAGACCATGCCTTTGCCCCTTCAGCTGTCAGGTCCAGTGTCCCCACCCCGAGGAGGCTTCTCTGAGCACCTCCTCCTTGTGCTATCTCAGGAAACAGGGTGGGTGTGGAGGAGCGAGCCGGTTGGTCCCAGACTGCCCAGACTGTGTGTTTAACCACCTGGCATTGCAGGCGTCCAAAAGGACCAGAAAACCCTGTCAGGGGCATGTTGGGAAGAGCTCTGAACATTGGGGAGTGTGTGGACAAGTAAGGGGCACCACAACAGATGTGGCATGGGGTCCGTTTCAGTAGCTTCTGGGGAAACACAGCAAGAGTCTCACAGAAGGACCCCAAGAGGAGGCCCAGCACAAAGGCCGGAGCAGCCCCCAGAGGGCTGGGGGTCTCTGCTCCCCTTGTAGCAAGCAGGTCCTACCCAAGACAGCAGCCCCTGGGTAACCTGAGTGCAGTCCTAACTTTCGCAAAGATCCACCCACCCAAAGACAGGCCTGGCCTCTGCCCTGGGGTCCTGGGAGGTCATCACGAAGCCCCAAATATCTGGTCTGGTAAGAATGTTCTTGTCCACCTGGGGTCTTGGGCCACACCAGATGGTCTCATGTGACAGGTGGGGGCCACGGGCCACGTGGCATCAGCTCCACCTCCAGAGGGGCTAGAGACAGCTCAGCCACGAGGGCACCAACCGGGTCCACATGACAGACCCCAAGGCAGGAGCTTCCCTAGTTCTGATGCTCTGTGTGCGCTGACTCACATTGCTGCTGAGAGGAGGGGCGGGGGTCTAACGCCGTCTGCGACTCCAGGGGAGGACAGGTGGGAGCTCTGTGTGTGGGCCCTCCTGGATTCTGTCCCAGGCACCCCAACCATGGCTGACGTGGACCTGCATCCTTTCGCTGCAATCACCATGAGCAGAGCAGCACGGTGAGCTCCGGGTCCTTCTAGAGAATCACGGAGCCTGAAGGAGGGGCTAGGGACCCGCGGGCCTGTAACTGGTGCCAGTGTGGGGTGGCCTTGGGGATTGTTTCCTGAGTGAGATGTGGGAAAAGCACCAGCCACACACTGAATGGCACACTGTCGTCCTTTGTTCCCAAGCTCAGTCCAGTCGAGGGTGGTGGCCGCCTGGTCGGTGGGTGACCTCACAGCATGGCCTGGCCACACCCTGCAGCTGCCTGGGGTGTGGTGCTGCAGCTGCCTGGGGTGTGGTGCTGCAGCCTGGGCTGGCCCATGTGGTTTACCTTGCCGTTGGTGTCCAGGAGAGGAAGCCTCATGGAAGAGAGGATAAAGGGCTTTTTATCTTCCATCTGAGCAGCTGCAAGAAACAAACAGGACAGCTCAGTCTACCACTGAGATGAGGACCTCAGGGTCCCATATCCACATCACCAGGGGTCTGGCCCCCCCGTGGTCCTCGTGTAGGAGGAAGAGGAGCATAAGCAAAGCATGCCCACTTTTCTTCAGGGGACAAATAATTCACTTTCCTCAAATAACGTCGTTCTACCTCATTCAAAAGCTAAGTGGCTGGCAGTTTAGGGCGGTCGTAGAAGAATGGGCCTGAGTCAGGTACACCCAGGTTCCAA
Source organism: Trachypithecus francoisi (assembly GCF_009764315.1). Taxonomy (NCBI): domain Eukaryota; kingdom Metazoa; phylum Chordata; class Mammalia; order Primates; family Cercopithecidae; genus Trachypithecus; species Trachypithecus francoisi. Next base: position 99,404,643 of record NW_022681472.1, on the reverse strand, counting down.
CGCCAGGGAAGTTCCTTCAGTGTTTCTCAAGTGCTACAGCGTCAGAATCACTGGAAGGCAGATTAAGCACTGGGGGCAGGGTCCTCTCCTGCTCCCCCTCCAGGAGCTGATTCAGCAGGTCTTGGGGGGCTCAGGTGTGCATTTCTCACACGTTCCAAGGTGAGCTAATGCTGCTGGTCTGGGGATCCCCTTGAGAACCATCAACAGGGCCTTCATTTTCTGACATTTAAATGGGGATAAAAAGTGGATATCAAAGAGTGGCTGAGAGACTATAACGATGAAGGATGCTGGGAACAGTGCAGGTGCCCTCTGAGGTCCGCTGCACAGGACAGGACTGCTGTCCCACACAACAGTCCTCGGAGAGAAGGGTCACCACAACCCCAATGTCACAGATGAGGAACTTGAGGCCCCAGGGACTGTGGAGCAGCAAATGGCAGATCTAGATGCAGTCTCTTCATGCCTGGAACTCAATGCCTTAAACCTGCACATAAACCCCATACCCTGGCCACTCAATGCGGGCACACCCGGGTAGAACACCTTGTCCCTCACTGTTGGTTTCCAGGCCAGCTGCAGCTCTCTATGCCAATGTTCCCCTAATTAATGCTCTGAGTTGGCATTTAGCGCTTCTTTGGGATCCCAGCTGGTCTTTTCTCTGAGGGTTTGGGACACTCCCTTATAGGAACTCCCCTGTCACATCTGGGGCAACTCCAGTCCTGGGTTAGGAGGATGCAACAGACGTGTGCCATAGAAGCTCAGAAAAGACAGGTTCCAAATCTAACCATGAGACACACAATAGTGCTTTTAGAAGATGCTGTAGAAGGATCTTCATAGCCTCAGAACTGGGAAGTATAGAAGGCAATAAGAAAAGATGTAAGGGGCTGGGCGCAGTGGCTCATGGCTGTAAACCCAGCATTTTGGGAGGCCAAGGTGGGTGGATCACTTGAGTCCAGGCGTTGGAGACCAGCCTGGACAACATGGACACACCCCTTCTGTACTAACTCCTTCTGTACTAAAAAATACAAAAATTGGTCAGGTGCAGTGGCTCACGCCTGTAATCCCAGCACTTTGGGAGGCAGAGGCGGGCGGATCATGAGGTCAGGAGATCGAGACCATCCTGGCTAACACGGTGAAACCCCGTCTCTACTGATAATACAAAAAAATTACCCGGGCATGGTGGCAGGCGCCTGTAGTCCCAGCTACTCGGGAGGCTGAGGCAGGAGAATGGCATAAACCCGGGAGGCGGAGCTTGAAGTGTGCCAAGATTGTGCCACTGCACTCCAGCCTGGGCAACACAGCAAGACTCCGTCTCAAAAACAAACAACAACAACAACAAAACCACAAAAATTAGCTAGGGGTAGTGCATGCCTATAGTCCCAGCTACTAGGGAGGCCGAGGCATGAGAATCACTTGAGCCCAGGAGGCGGAGGTTGCAGTGAGCTGAGATCACACCACCACACTCTAGCCTGGGCCACAGAGCGAGATCCTGTCAAAACAGGGGAGGGGAGGGGAGTGGAGCGGGGAGGGGAGAAGGGGAGGGGAGGAGAGAAGGGGAGAAGGAGAGGAGGGGAGGGGAGGAGGAGGGGAGAGGAGGACGGGAGGAGGGGACAGGAGGGGAGGAGGGGAGAGGAGAGGAGGGGAGGGGAGGAGGGAAGGGGAGGGGAGGAGAGAAGGGGAGAAGGAGAGGAGGGGAGAGGACCACTCTGAAGTTCAGTGAAGTTCAGAATTTTTGTTAATCAAAACAGTATGAAGAGAGCTGGAAGGACAGCCACTGTGGTGGACACAGCAAAGGGTGCAGGGAATTCCAACAAGTTGATGAGAAAAAGACTCATCAACAGAAAGATAAAAGATGTGAACAAAAATCCCAACTGCGAACACCCATGCAACGCCACTGGGCTTCCCCGCTGGCCAGAGAGACACAGGATGACGGCCTGACGGGAATAGGCGCAGGAGTCCGGTGCAAAACCTCATGAGAGTAAGGACGCTGGAACAGGTGGAATGCTTGGGAGGCTGCTGGAGAAGCTGGCATGGGGACACTGGAAAACACCTCACCCTCATCTAAAAGGCAGAGGATACATACACCTAAGACCCAACAAGTCCATCTCAGGTAATGTTCCTGCCCCAGAGGAGCCCTGACATGCGCAGGGCAGCCTGTTTATGACAGCAAACTGCCAAGAGCCTGAGCACACACCACACTAGGATAGGGGCTAATGGGGCACTGGCTTCCAGGCCATGGGGCAGGACACAGCAATGGAAGTGAGCAGATGGGTACTAACACAGCCACCAGAGGAATCCTGACAACGCCCTACTGGACAAAGCGGTAAAACACAGAATACGACAATATGATCCTATTTCTATAAAGTTCAGAAACCGGCAAGACCACATTATATTACTTAGGAACTCACACAATGGTGGCAAAACTAAAACAATAAGGTCTGGTCCCACAAAAATCAGCCATGTGCGGTCGTGCACACTTGTCGTCCCAGCTCCTCGGGAGGCTGAGGTGCAAGAATCGCTTGAACCCGGGAGGCAGAGGCTGTAGTGAGCCAAGATCGTGCCACTGCACTCCAGCCTGGGTGACAGAGCAAGACCCTGTCTCAAAAGAAAAGAGAAGAGAAGAGAAAAAAGAAAAGAAAAGAAAAGAAAAGAGAAAAGAAAGACAACCAACAATAAGGTCTGGTCCCTGAGAGTCAGTGGCTGCCGTGGAAGGGCTGATGGCTCGGCTCAAACACGACTTCTTAAACCCACCTGTGTGTTCTCAGAACTTTCAGCTTGATAGGCTGAGCATCCCGTATCTGAAATGCTCGGCACCAGATGTGTTTCAGATTCTGGGGCCTTGCAGAGCTGGGAATATTTGCAAATACATAATGAGAGCTCCTGGAAATGGAACCCAAGTCCAAACACAAAGCTCATTTATGGTTCATGTACACCTTATACACATAGCCTGGAGGTATTTCACACAGGATTTCTAAAATGTTGTGCACAAAACAAAGTTTGTGTACACTGAACTGTTAGAAAGCAAAGGTGCCACCTTTTAGCCACCCATGTGCACAATCTGTGGTTGTCTGCCACCCCCATCACTCCTGACTAAATTTATATGCTACCAATACGCAATCGTTTTGTTTTGTTTTTTTAAGTGATGGGATCTCACTGTGTTGCCCAGGCTGGTCTCCAACTCTTGGACTCAATCCTCCTACCCTGGCCTCCAAAAACGCAGGGATTCCTGGCATGAGCCACGACGCCCCGCTCAACAAGCAATCATTTTTTTACACTTATTCACACATAAGAACTTAGCCGGAGGCCAGGCATGGTGGCTCACGCCTGTAATCCCAACGGTTTGGGAGGCCAAGGCGGGTGGATCATGAGGTCAGGAGTTTGAGACCAGCCTGGCCAATGTAGTGAAACCCCGTCTCTACTAAAGATACAAAAATTAGCTGGACATGGTGGTGGGTGTCTGTAATCGCAGCTACTCGGGAAGCTGAGGCAGGAGAATCGCTTGAACCCAGGAGGAGGAAATTGCAGCGAGCTGAGATCGTGACACTGCACTCTAGCCTGGGCGACAGAGCGAGACTCAGGTTCCCAAGTAGCTGGGACTACAGGAGCCCGCCACCACCATGCCCGGCTAATTTTTTGTATTTTTAGTAGAGATGGGGTTTCACTGTGTTAACCAGGATGGTCTCACTCTCCTGACCTCGTGATCTGCCCGCCTCGGCCTCTCAAAGTGCTGGGATTACAGGCATGAGCCACCGCGCCAGGCTTTTTTGTTTTTTTGAGACAGTGTTTCGCTCTTGTTGCCCATGCTGGAGTGCAATGGCGCGATCCCGGCTCACTACAACCTCCACCTTCCAGGTTCAAGTGATTCTCCCGCCTCAGCCTCCCAAGTAGCTGGGACTACAGCCTGACCATGTTGGTCAGGCTAGTCTTGAACTCCTGACCTCAAGTGATCCGCCTGTCTCGGCCTCCCAAAGTGCTGGGATTACAGGCATGAGCCACTGCACCTGGTCCATGTTTCTTTTTTTCTTTTTGAGAGGGAGTCTCGCTCTGTTGCCCAGGCTGGAGTGCAGTGGCATAATCTCGGCTCACTGCAAGCTCTGCTTCCAAGGTTCATGCCATTTTCCTGCCTCAGCCTCCTGAGTAGCTGGGACTACAGGGGCCGCCACCTCGCCCAGCTATTTTTTTTCTATGTATAGTAGAGACGGGGTTTCACTGTGTTAGCCAGGATAGTCTCAGTCTCCTGACCTCGTGATCTGCCCGTCTGGGCCTCCCAAAGTGCTGGGATTACAGGCATGAGCCACTGTGCCCGGCCCATGTTTCATTTTTTAGGTGAGAAGAAACCTCAGATGCAGCTGAGGGACCAGGAAGTGGTCCTCTAGGGAGGAGAGGCATTCTGCCAGATGCTTTTCAAAATGATTCCTCCAGGGTCATCTGCCTCACTAACAGTGGTTTTTGTCTTACACATCACTCTGATTTTGTACACTGCCACAGTTTCTTTCTCTGTTACAAGTCCCGCTGCTGCAGCTCTTCAGTAAGCCCATCACACACTCAACATGGTGTTTCTGCACATTTTCTGTAGTGTTAAGGTCATTTTCATCATGATGCCAGTGTTCAAAAAGTCTCGAACTTTGGAACATTTGTGATTTCTAATTTTTAGATTACAGACACTCAACCTGTATTTGTATTTCCCAATAAAAGACTAAAAAGTTTGATGGTTAATAGTGAGTGTTAATTAGATTGAAGGATGCAAAGTGTCGTTCCTGGGTGTGTCTGTGAGGGTGCTGCCAAAGGAGATTCACATTTGAGTCACTGGACTGGGAGAGGCAGACCCAGCCTCCATCTTGGTGGGCACCATCTAATCAGCTGCCAGCATGGCTAGGATAAATGCGGGAAGAAGAATGTGGAAAGACTAGACTGGCTTAGCCTCCCAGCCTGCATCTTTCTCCTGTGCTGGATGCTTCCTGCCCTCCAACATCGGACTCCAGGTTCTTCAGCTGTGGGACTGGGACTGGCTTCCTTGCTCCTCAGCTTGCAGACGGCCTATTGTGGGACCTTGTGATCGCGTGAGTCAATACTCCTTAACAAACTCCCCTTCACATACACATTTATCCTATTAGTTCTGTCCCTCTAGAGAACCCTAACACAGAAAGTTGAAGAATACAAACAAACAACCCAATAGAACAATGGACGTGAGCCATGAGCAGCTGCCTCCCAGAAGAGGAGACGAGGGGAACAATGGCTGGGTGGCCGCGGCCCCGCACAAGAAATGCAGAACACAAGCAAGCCAGGGTGCGGCTGAGGATTCGGGCCCATCCAGGCCCACATCCCTGAGATTCAAGACAACAAACGAACTGAAAAGCACCACGGAAAAAACAAAAGTTACGGTCACCAATAACATTTCACATGCACTGAGGTTTACCTGCAATATTTTATTCACTCCTCAAGTTTACGGGGAGGCCAACTCCCTGCCAGGCCCTTTACCAGGCAGATGGGGCCTGCCCTCAAGTGGCTCCTGTCCTAATGGAAAAGATACGAAGACAACTGGACAGTAAATAAGATCACCACACACTGTGGTGGCATCAGGAGAGGGGCCGACAGGCTGAGAAACATACTCATGGGGGTGTCGCACTGGAAGAGGGGGGTCAGCACCAAGGTCTATTCTGAAAAGTGACACTGAAGCTAAGACTCAAAGGAAGAGAGCTGGCTATGTGGAAGCCACAGAAAGATTCCAGGCTGGAAGAGCCTCCAACATCAGGTGGCCGTGTGTGGCCAAGGAGGGGTCCGTGGTGGGAGGATGGCGCAGGGAGCTGGTGGGAGCAGAAAGGCCGTGGCGAGGAGCAGGGCTCTGTTCCAACTGCAGGGCACTGCAGGACCAACATCAGGATATTCTAGTGAAATTACTGTGTTTTAAAGAAAAAGAACATCTTTTGGACATCAGAAAACAAAAACAAAACAAAGAAACAAAACAAAACAAAAAAACCATGGCATCAAAGAAGATAGAAAATTAGATTATCATCAGACTTGGACAGCAATGTTTTATTCCAGAATAGGGTTGCCAGATAAAATATGGGATGCTCAGTTAAATTTGAATTTCAGATAAACAACAAAAAAAATTTTTTTTTGAGACAGCCTGGCTCTGCTGCCCAGGCTGGAGTGCAGTGTGTGATCTTGGCTCACTGCAATCTCTGCCTCCCAGGCTCAAGTGATCGTCCTGCCTGAGCCTCCCAAATAGCTGGGATTATAGGCACACACCACCACACCCAGCTAATTTTTGTTTTTCTTTTTTTTTTTTTTGAGACGGAGTCTCGCTCTGTCACCCAGGCTGGAGTGCAGTGGCATGGTCTCGGCTCACTGCAAGCTCCACCTCCCGGGTTCCTGCCATTCTTCTGCCTCAGCCTCCCGAGTAGCTGGGACTAACAGGTGCCCACCACCACGCCTGGCTAATTTTTTATATTTTCGATAGAGATGGGGTTTCACTGTGTTAGCCAGGATGGTCTCCATCTCCCAACCTCGTTATCCGCCCGCCTCAGCCTCCCAAAGTGCTGGGATTACAGACGTGAACCACTGCTCCTAGCCCAGCAAATCATGTTTTCAGTACAAAAATGACCCATACAATATTTGGGGCAGCCTGTTTATTCGTTTTTGCTAAATCTGGCAACTCTCTGCCAGAAGAACATGGAACAACTTATTTAAGACACTCAAGGAAATGTCAACCAAGAATCCTGTAACCAGCAAAACCATCAACTACAAAAGGCACAAGAAACTGCGATCAGCAAGCGTGAGGTCGAGGATCACGTTCCCGTGAGCCCTTCTCATGGAACCTACAGAGAATGAGCTTCGGACAACAAGAGCGGCAGAGAGCCGTGAACAGAGGATGGGGCCGAGTGCCACATGGGCAGTCGCCTGCAGAACCAACACCAAGAAGGCAGAGAAGGGAGAGCACGGGATGTAACGCCACGGTGACTCAAACAACAGATGTGGCGCACAGCTGTTAGATCAGCAGGCTGTGGAGGAGTGCGTGCAGGGCAGTCCTCATGTTTCGGTCACGTGACTGGTGATGGCGACATCAGTGTCATCCTGGTGTTAGTGCTGCCTGTGTAACAGAGATCAAACAAATGGTAATTATGGGATAGTCCAATTCTATTAACCTTGAGGACTGGATTCTTGAGAACAGAGATAGAGATGTAATGGAAAAGAGGTTAGATGCAGTGGCTCACGCCTGTAATCCCAACACTTTGGGAGGCTGAGGCAGGTGGATCACTTGAGACCAGGAGCTCAAGACCAGCCTGGCCAACATGGTGAAACCCCATCTGTACAAAAAACACAAAAATTAACTGGGTGTGGTGGCGCATGCCTGTCATCCCAGCTACTAGGGAGTCCGGGGCACGAGAATCGTTTGAACCTGCAAAGCAGAGGTTGCAGTGAGCCACAATCCCACCACTGCACTCCAGCTTGGGGAACAGAGCAAGACTATCTCAAAAAAAAAAAAAAAAAAGATGTAACAGAAAAGAGGAAAAAATCTCTGAGGTCCATATGTTGAACTGGAAGCATCAACATGAACTCATAAGGTCTTTTTTCTGTCTGCTGATAGAGATATTTCCTAGCTCTGTCTACTGAAAAAGCCCAGGAATAATAACCATCCAGAAGTAATGAGCCCTCCAGAAACAGACTACTGTCTTAAAAGGCAACTTCTTGGCTACGTGCAGTGACTCAAACCTGTAATGCCGGTACTTTGGAAGGCCGAGGCAAGTGGATCACTTGAGCCCAGGAGTTCAGGACCAGCCTGGGCAACATAGTGAGACCCCATCTCTACAAAAAATAGAAAAATTAGCCAGGTGTGGTGGTGTGCACCTGCAAGTCTCAGCTACTTGGCAGGTTGAGACAGGAGGATCCCTTAAGCCCAGGAGGTTAGGGTTGCAGTGAGCCATGTTTGAGCTGCTACACGCCAGCCTGGGTGACAAAATGAGACCCTTTGTAAAAAACAAAAACAAAAAACCCCGTAGCTTCTCACTAAAAGGAACCAGGGCTATTTTTGTAGAAATGGCCAATTCCAGGTCTAAAGAAAGAAAGAGATGAAAGAAGCCTAAAACATGAGCTGCCAAAGACCAGCAGGGCTGTGTCAGAGGGATTCAGATCTCAAGAGGCTGCCACTTGCCAAAGATGAGACAATCTGAGCTTCAATAATGGTGATGACTGCACTGCACTGAAGCCATCAAACGCGTCCTACCAAACCACCTTTGGAGGGTGACAGGAAACTAATCCACTACCTTGAAAACTGATAAATAAAAACACAAAAGAATCACGGGCTGAACCTGCCTTTCTTTTTCTTTTCTTGAGATGGAATTGCACTCTTGTCGCATAGGCTGGGGTGCAGTGTTGCAATCTTGCCTCACTGCAACCTCTGCCTCCTGGGTTCAAGCGATTCTCTTGCCTCAGCCTCCTGAATAGCTGGGATTACAGGCGCATGTCACCATGCCCGGCTAATTTTTGTATTTTTAGTAGGGAGGGGGTTTCACCATGTTGGTCAGGCTGGTTTTGAACTCCTGACCTCGTGATCCACCTGCCTCAGCCTCCCAAAGTGCTGGGATTACAGGTGTGAGCCACTGCACCCGGCCAACTCTGCCTTTCTTATATGAACCATACCTCTGGGTAACCAGATGGTACCTGGGGCAAGTATCTTTTTGTCAAGGTGTTCCACTTAATCAATGAAAAAGAAATGATAGAATTACAGTATCATCTTCCCACCAATTAATTAATTAATGGGTACAGGCATTCAGCATCAATGCTGCTAAGACTGATGTTCAAAAGAGAGAATACCACGTACCACATGACCCCATTGTCTTGCCCAAGGGACTGAGCTTGAGTCTGAATCTGTTTCTGAATTCAGCTGCCAATGCGGTAGAAATCCAGATGGCAGAGAAACATGTTGACTTGCACCTTGACAATGCAGTCAGCAAAACTCAATGATGAGCAAATCCACAGAACAAACAACCAGGTTCTTCTACAGATCAATTATAAGAGAAAGAGAAGAACAGAGGGAACCTGTGGCTTATGAGGGACTTAAATATGGGGAGTTGTTGTTTCACAGGCACGGAGTTTCAGTTTTGCAAGATGAAAAGAGTTCTGGAGGTGGATGGTGGTGACAGTTGCCTGACAATGAGAATGTACTTAACACTACTGAAGCATCTGCTTAAAAATGATTAAGATGCCAAATTTTATGTTACATGTATTTTATCACACTAAAAATAAAATCACCAATGGTCAAGCCTCCAAAAAAAGACTTAAATCTATGTAAAAATATATTTAGATATTATTATCTCTACATAAATTTGTATGTGTGTGTGTGTGTATATATATATAGAGAGAGACAGAATCTCCGTCTGTCACCCAGACTGGAGGGCAGTGGCACGATCTTGGCTCACTGCAACCGCTGCCACCTGGGCTCAAGTGATTCTCACATCGCAGCCTCCTGAATAGCTGAGACAGGTGTGTCACTATACTCAGCTAATTTTTGCATTTTTAGTAGAGATGGGGTTTCATCATGTTGTCCAGGCTGGTTTCGAACTCCCGGCCTCAAGTGATCTGCCCGCTTTGACCTCCCAACATGCTGGGATTACAGGTGTGAACTACCACACAGGGCATGTCTATGTAGTGGCGTAATCTCAGCTCACTGCAACCTCCCCCTCCCAGATTCAAGCAATTCTCCTGCCTTAGCCTCCCAAGTAGCTGGGATTATAGGCACCTGCCACCACGCACGCTAATTTTTGTATTTTTAGTAGAGACGGGGTTTCCCTATATTGGCCAGGCTGGTCTCAAATTCCTGACCTCAAGTGATCCGCCCCCTCAGGCTCCCAAAGTGCTACAATTACAGGTGTGAGCCACGGCACCCAGCCATAGGTAAGCTTTTCAAGTGGACACAGCTAATAAAGGGAGCGATTACTATAAAAATCAGGATAGCTGTTACTTACTGGGGAGTGAAGAACTGTGACTGGAATAGGATGCAAGGAGGGGAGTCTTGGTGGCAACTTCAATCCAAAAGACCTGGTGGTAGATCTGATGCTGTTGCTTAGAATGATGTATTAAGTTACACATTTGTTTTATGTGGTTTCTACATTTCCTTCCCTCCTTCCTTCTTTTTTTTTTTTTTTTTTTTTTTTTTTTGAGACAGGGTCCAACTCTGTAGCTAAGGCTGAAATGCAGTGGCACTGTCACAGCTCACTGCAGCCTCGACCTCCTGGGCTCAGCTGATCCTCTCACCTCAGTCCCCAGAGTAGTTGGAACTACAGATGCATGCTACCACACCCGGCTAACTTTCTTTATTTTTAGTAGAGACAGGGTTTCAACATGATTTTCAGCCTAGTCTCAAAGTCCTTAGGATCAAGCGATCTGCCTGTCGCAGCTTCCCAAAATGCTAGGATTACAGGCGTGAGCCACTGTGCCCTTCCATGATTTCTTTTATACTAACAATTTTTCTTTTCTTTTTCTTTTTTTTTTTTTGAGACGGAGTCTCACTCTGTCACCCAGGCTGGAGAGCAGTGGCACCATCTTGTCTCACTGCAAGCTCTGCCTCCTGGGTTCACGCCATTCTCCTGCCTCAGCCTCCCAAGTAGCTGGGACTACAGGCGCCTGCCACCACGCCCGGCTAATTTTTTGTATTTTTAGTAGAGACGGAGTTTCACCGTGTTAGCCAGGATGATCTCGATCTCCTAACCTCGTGATCCACCCACCCTGGCCTCCCAAAGTGCTGGAATTACAGGCGTGAGCCACCGTACCCGGCCTATACTAACGATTTTTCAATGGGGATGAACAACCTTGAAGAAGAAAAAAGTTGAAGGACATCCTCTACAAGATGTAAAGACTTACAATAAAACTAAAACAATTAAGAAAGTGTGATATTGGCCTATAATCCCAGCGCTTTGGGAGGCTGAGGCGGGCAGATCACTTGAGTACAGGAGTTCGAAACCAGCCTGACCAACATGGTGCAAACTTCGTCTCCACTAAACATACAAAAACAACAACAACAACAAAAAACGGCTGAGCGCATTGGCTCATGCCTGTAATCCTAGCACTTTGGGAGGCTGAAAGGCAGGTGGATTACCTGAGATCAGGAGTTCAAGACCAGTCTGGCCAACACGGTGAAACCCCGTCTCTATTAAAAATACAAAAATTAGCCAGGCATGGTGGTGCATGCCTGTAATTCCAGCTACTCAGGAGCCTGAGGCAGGAGAATCGCTTGAACCCAGGAGGCAGAGGCTGCAGTGAGTCGAGGTCGCGCCATTACACTCCAGCCTGGGTGACAGACTTTCTCAAAAAAGAAAAAAGAAAAAAAAAAGCGTGTGATATTGGTGTAAGGAAAGAATACAGTCCTGAAATATGCCTACTAATATATGATGCTCTATATTAGTAGGCATATAATTGTGGCCTCAAAATTCATTTGTGCAAATCCTAACCCCTGTACCTTGGAATGTGACCTTATTTGGAAACAGTCACTGCAGAATTAATGAGTTAAGCTGAGACGGGGTCACACTGGAGTAGGGTGGGCCCTTCATCCAGTATGGCTGGTGCCCTTATAACAGGGGGATACAGGGATACAGGCACACAGGAAAAATGCACATGAAGATAAAACAGATATCAGGGTAATAGAAAAAAAAAAAAAACCCATCACCCAGTCTGTGGTACTTTATTACTGCAGCTGTTAAATTCATACATAAGGTTACTGATCTTCTACCAAGGCACAGAAGCAATTCAGTGGAGAAAGTAAAGTCTTCAACAATCGAGACTGGAACAGCTGGACATCCATATAAAAATAACCTTGCAGGCCGGGTGCAGTGGCTCACGCCTGTAATCCCAACATTTTGGGAGGCCAAGGCAGGCGGATCACCTGAGGTCAGGAGTTTGAGACCAGTCTGACCAACATGGCAAAATCCTGTCTCTACTACAAATACAAAATTAGCCAGGTGTGATGGCACATGGCTGTAATCCCAGATACTCGGGAGGCTGAGGCAGGAGAATCGCTTGAACCTGGGAGGTGGAAGCCTCAGTGAGCTGAGATCGCACCACTGCACTCCAGCCTGGGCAACAACAGGGAAACTCTGTCTCAAAAAAAATAGTAATTAAAAAAAATAACCTTGCCCTCTACATTTCAACCACACTCTAACATTAGTAAAAGATGAACCAGGCCGGGCGCGGTGGCTCAAGCCTGTAATCCCAGCACTTTGGGAGGCCGAGACGGGCGGATCACGAGGTCAGGAGATCGAGACCATCCTGGCGAACACAGTGAAACCCCGTCTCTACTAAAAATACAAAAAAAAAAAAAAACTAGCCGGGCGAGGTGGCGGGCGCCTGTAGTCCCAGCTACTCGGGAGGCTGAGGCAGGAGAATGGCGTAAACCCGGGAGGCGGAGCTTGCAGTGAGCTGAGATCCGGCCACTGCACTCCAGCCTGGGCGACAGAGCAAGACTCCGTCTCAACAAAAAAAAAAAAAAAAAAAAAAAAGATGAACCATAGACATAAATTTGCAAACTCAAACAATAAAGCATCTAAAAGAAAATATAGAGAATATCTTCATGACTTCTGGGCAGGCAAAGGTTTCTTAGACATAAAGGTACTAATCACAAAAACATATATTTATGTCCCTATGTATCCAATAAAGAACACTACAAAATAATCATAATACAATGACAAACAATCCAGTTGTTAAATGAACAACAGCTGGGCATGGCAGTGCACTTCTGTAACCCAGGCTACTCTAGAGGCCGGGGCAGAAGGATCACTTGAGCCCAGGAGGCTGAGGATGCAGTAAGCTATGATCACAGCACTGCATTCTAGCTTTGGTAACGTGGTGAGACCCTGTCTCTATCAATCAATCAAAATGGGCAAAAGATCTGAACAGGGGTTGGGCGTGGTGGCTCACACCTGTAATCCCAGCACTTTGGGAGGCCGAGGTGGGTAAATCATGAGGTCAAGAGATCAAGACCATCCTGGCCAACATGGTGAAACCCCATCTCTACTAAAAATACAAAAATTAGCTGGGCATGGTGGCGGGTGCCTGTAGTCCTAGCTACTTAGGTGGCTGAGGCAGGAGAATCGCTTGAACCTGGGAGGCAAATGTTGCAGTGAGCCAAGATCGCAGCACTGCACTCCAGCCTGGTAACAGAGCAAGACTCCATCTCAAAAAACAACAACCTCCCTGCCCCCCCAAAAAAAGACCTGAACAGGAACTTCAGCACACAAATACATCTGAAGGTCGGCGGGTGCGGTGGCTCAAGCCTGTAATCCCAGCACTTTGGGAGGCCGAGACGGGCGGATCACGAGGTCAGGAGATCGAGACCATCCTGGCTAACATGGTGAAACCCCGTCTCTACTAAAAAATACAAAAAACTAGCCGGAGGAGGTGGCGGGCGCCTGTAGTCCCAGCTACTCGGGAGGCTGAGGCAGGAGAATGGTATAAACCCGGGAGGTGGAGGTTGCAGTGTGCCGAGATTGTGCCACTACATTCCAGCCTAGGCAACAAGAGCGAAACTCTGTCTCAAAAAAAAAAAAAAAAAAAAAAGACGTGAACAACCCAAGTGTCTGTTACTAGGAAAACAAATGACTTTTAAATTCACAAAATGTAATGGAATACAACTTGGCAGTAAAGCAGAGTGCACTGGCTGGGTGCGGTGGCTCAGGCCTGTAATCCCAGCACTTTGGGAGGCCGAGGCGGGTGGATCACGAGGTCAGGAGATCAAGACCATCCTGGCTAACACGGTGAAACCCCGTCTCTACTAAAAATACAAAAAATTAGCCAGGCGAGGTGGCGGGCGCCTGTAGTCCCAGTTACTCGGGAGGCTGAGGCAGGAGAATAGTGTGAACCCAGGAGGTGGAGCTTGCAATGAGCCGAGATAGCACTACTGCACTCCAGCCTGGGTGACAGAGCGAGACTGTCTCCAAAAAAAAAAGATTTATGCATTACTGCATTTCTATTGAAGATTATGTTCAATTTTAGAAAATAAAATTCTGGAAGAAAATATGACTGGAGGCCAAAAGTCTTTAAAAGATTTGATTTACAAAACTATGTAAGATAGGCACAATGACACAACACACAGGTAACAGGGAATCCCAAAGAAGACTTCCAAAGTCCTGGAGTACTGAAATGCTGTGACACCAAACCCAGGTCTCTTGAGATAGAATAGAACTGACACACATGCTGCATAGGCACTCTACGGGCCTGGGGAGAAATCAACTCAGTATAGCCAGCACTGAGACACAGTAAAATTTCCGGTTTTAAAATATGAAAACAGCCCATAATCCTGGCATGCGTGTGTGTGTGTATGTGTGTGTGTGTGTGTGTGCGCGTGTGTATGCAAAGGATTTATATATATATAAAAATCCTTTGGGCATCTAGGCAGAAAAGACCAAATCATTTATAAGGAAAATCACGGTCAAATCAGATAGTCATCAATGAGTTATCAATATCAGTAACAGATTCTAGAAGATGAGAAAGCAACATATGAAGATACCTCAGACTTTTATACCCAGCCACTTAAACTGAGATGTCCTGGTGTCTGTCTAACACAAGAAGCGGCTCTCTGGACTGTGGACTGAAAGAATGACATGCAGGGACAAGCCACGGCCTCAACTTGCAATCATGTTCCAATATTTTCATTGAAAACTTGATGACTTCTGGCTGGGTGAAATGGCTTGTGCCTGTAATCCCAGTACTTTGGGAGGCCAAGGTGGGAGGACTGCTTGAGCCCAGGAGTTGAAGACCAGCCTGGGCAACAAAGCAGGACCTCATAACACACCCACAAAAATGGCTAAAATTAAAGACCAGCCAATGTTGGCAAGGACATGAAGCAATAATGCTCATAAGTCACTTGTGAGACATAAGGTGTGGGATACAAGTTGGGGTGTAAACAGCTACTTTGGAAAAACAGAAGGGTTTATGTACACAACTTGAACACACACACACTTTATAACCCGAAATTCGACATCTAGGTAAACACTAACTGTGTAAAGGACAAATGTTAATAGTGGATTATGCAATAACAGTTAAATACAGGATAGAGCCATTAACCCATCACAGGCAGAATGAATCACTGCAGTAGATAATTCACTGGAATCCTTCACAGGAATGAAACTAAATGAACTGTACTATATGTATAAATTTCACCAAGAGAATACTGAGGAAAAGAAGCCAGATACAAAATTATTTACACCATACAATTCTCTTTGCACAACATCCCAAAACAGCAACACTATCTACTATTGTTAGAAGTCACCCCTTTCAAGGGGCTGAGAGTGCCACCCCTGGGTGTTGCTGATGTCCCATTTCTTTACCTGGTTGGTGAATAAATACACAGGATCACTGTGTGATTATTCATGGAGCTAAAGAGTTAACGTGTACATTTTTCTATATGCGTATTATACTTCAAAATAAAAATAATTAAAAATGACATAGATGGCCTAGGTGCCCATCTCACTTCTGTAATCCCAGCACTCTGGGAGGCCAGGGAAGGAGGATCACTTGATCCCAGGAGTTCGAGACCAGCCTGGGCAACATAAGGAGACCCCATTTCTACAAAAATACAAAAAAATTGGCAGAGTGTGCTGGTGCATCCCTGTAGTCTCAGCTACTTGGGAGGCTGAGGTGGGAGAATTGCTTGAGCCCAGGAGTTCAAGGCTGCAGTGAGCTATGATTGCACCACTGCATTCCAGCCTGGGTGAACGAACGAGACCTTGTCTCAAAACAAAACCAAAAAATGACACAGATGTATATGTGCTGATGTTAAAAGTTATCTAAGATACACTAGCAAGTGAAAGAAGCATGTTTTGAAGTATGTCATTTGGTTAAAATATTTCCTTGCGTACATGCATTTTTGTACATATGTAAATGCACAGAGAAAGAACTTCAAGGAAAAAATGAAACGTGGGGAAAACAAAGTGAACACTGAAAAGCATAAATGATTGATGAATTAACAAAGGGAAATTGAGCATGGTTAATCCCATGAAATGTCGAACTTCTGAATGGAAAAACGCATCTCTAACAAGAGCATGGGCACTAAGAATTCTGTAACAATTTCACTTCAGATGCCAACCTCATCAACTAAATGGGGGAGAAGAGCACCTGCCTCAAGGGTTACTTCTACCACCAGAGGCTGAGTGCATGCTGCTGACGCAGATGCTTTACTTTCTGTGGGGCTGCCACACGCCCCATGCCTCTGAGGCTCCCTTCCCCAAGGACCACTGACCACAGCAGCCCCTCTGTGTGGAAGCTGCAGGCGCTCTCCTCTCAGGCCCTCCAAGGAGAGCCCGTGCTTCCCTCCTTTCCCCTCCACAGAGGGGCGCCTCCCTCCCTGCCCCTTCACACAGAGCGGGCGCTCCCCTCCCAACCCCTCCACAGAGAGCCCACGCTTCCTTCTCTTCCCCTCCACAGAGCAGGCGCTCCTCTCCAGGCCCCTCCACAGAAGGGACTCTCCCCTCCAACCCCTCCACACAGATCAGGTGTGCCCCTCCCCACCCCCAGCATCCAGAAAGCCCACCGCAGCACCACCCTGGGCTCTGAAATCTGGACAGGCCCAAAGCAGCAGGACCTCAGGCTGCTTTTGGTGGGGCAAGGGCCGCGGAGGGTGTCCTCAGGTGCCTGTACCTGATTCTTAGCCTGGTGACATTTACACTGTGGCCCCATCTGCCCCTGCCCTCCCTTGGCCCTGCTGCATTCTGGTTTTTTTTTTTTTTGAGACGGAGTATCACTCTACTATCCAGGCTGGAGTGCAGTGGCGCCATCTCGGTTCACTGCAACCTCCACCTTCTGGGTTTAAGCAATTCTCCTGCCTCAGCCTCCCACGTAGCTTGAATTACAGGCGCCTGCCACCATGCCAGGCTAATTTTTTTTTTTTTTGTATTTTTAGTAGAGACAGGGTTTCACCATGTTGGCCAGGCTGGTATTGAACTCCTGACCTCAAGTGATCTGCCCGCCACAGCCTCCCAAAGTGCTGGGATTACAGGCATGAGCCACTCCCCAGCCAGCCCTGCTGCTTTCTCAAGCTGCTCCTACATGTCCCAGAACTCTATGTGCCTCCCTCAGTGGCTGCTATTTGCATCCCAGCACCTGATAGTGAACCTCACAGGACAGGGGGCAGTACTCCGCTTCTGAAAAGGGCAGACAGAAAATATTTTAGGCTTTGTGGGTCACATGTGGTCCCTTTGTTTGCTTTTATAACCCATTAAAGATGTAATAACCTCCCTAGCTCACAGGCTGAGCACGGGCAGATTGCAGGGCTGGTGGGCCATGGCCACTGTGCACTGACCTGCGGAAGAGCCATGCTGGAAACCACAAGCTCACCTGTGAAAAATAGTATGTTTTCAGGCTTATCACTAACCACTTCAATTAGCCTTAAGGATGGGTGCGGTGGCTCACACCTGTAATCCCAGCACTTTGGGAGGCCAGGTGGGAAGATCACCAGGTCAGGAGATTGAGACCATCCTGGCCAACATGGGGAAACCCTGTCTCTAAAAAAAATACAAAAATTAGCTGGGCCTGGTGGCGCACCCCTGTAGTTCCAGCTACTCGGGAGGCTGAGGCTAGAGAATGGTGTGAACCCAGGAGGTTGCAGTGAGCTGAGATGATTGTGCCACTGCACTCCAGCCTGGCGACAGAGCAAGACCAGGTCTAAAAAAAAAAAAGAAAAAGAAAAGAAAAAATTAGCCTTAAAACAAGGAAACATGAATTTTTTACTGTAATTGTGAAGAAACCATCACACATACGTAAACTGAGGGACATTCTACAAAACAGTTGGCCTCCTCATCCCTTAAAGAGTAAAAAGGCTCCTCTTGGGCAAAGAAGTCTAAAAGATAACCAAACTAAACCAAAGTATGTCTCTGAATAGATCCCAGAGTGAGCTAGAGCAGTGGGCTCAGGGATGGCTGTCTTAGGCTCTGGGAGCCCTCAGAGGCATGGTCACGTGGGGAGTGTGGCCACGCACAGCGTCTGCAGCCAGCTGTCAAAGCAAGTGTGAGCCGCCACCATCTGGTGAAGGGTAGAAAGGTACCACCCATGCAACTTTCCAAAAAGTTTAGAATTTTGCAAAATAGAAAGTAGGAAATCTTTCTAGAGAATTCAAAGCAGGATGGTGCTTTCACCTAGAGGGACAAAATCTGCCAGGACCTGCTCCATCCTGGACACAGCCAGGGGTGGCGGCCAGGCTAGCATGGAGGCACTCACCAGCCGAGTTGATGACATGTCTGACCACCTGCAGGGTGCCCACGCGGGTCCTCTCATTGCTGGTGTCCAGCCTGGGCAGCAGGAAGGCCAGTAGGCGGTCAGGCAAGCTGCAGGCTACAGGGCAACAGGTACAGATTAGGCTCCATGTCATCTTGTTCATCCCTATACACAGCGTCCACCTACTCTCCAGCACAGGGGAGGAGCCAGGAGAGAGTTGCTGTGTGAAGGTGAGAAGCTGGGGCCACCTAATCACTGGGCCTGGCTCCGATGCCCTTGTCTAAGGCAGGGTTGGAGCACATGTGGCCCTTAGCCCACGGTGCCAGCACCACCCAGAGCATGCCGGGACTTAGATCTTGGCCCACCCAGCACACCGGTGCTTGTTTCAGCATCTCCGGCTCACAAGGGGGCCTGCGAGAGGGCCCTCCGTGGCCCTTCTTGACTCTCCTGGCTCTAGACCAGTCTAAGGCTCAAGGGGACTCGAGCTGTCAAGCACACAGAGCCCCAGCCCAAGCAGGGCTAACACAGCCCAAGCTCCAGGAGCCCTCTGGCAATGACTGCAGCAGCCCCCCTTATCAGCACTTCACGGACCAGAGCCATCCCCCTTCCAGGTGGGCTCTGGAGGCCTGCTCTGCCTGGGTATCAGACCTGTGGTCCCTCTGCCCACCACAACCCTGCCCCCAGCCTGGCTGCAGTCAGTCTCCCCACACCCTTCCTGCGGATCCTGTGTAAGGGCAGATGCTCATGCAGGTGGGGGACCCGAGGCCCCGCCTGCCAGGCCAGCTCAAGGGAGATGCCGATGCTGTGGCCCCAGCGGTGTGACAGCCCCAAGTGCAAGCAGGGCCCCTCCTCACACCATCTGCTGTCCCTCCAGGATGGCTATGAGGGCCTGTGCAGGGCACAGGGACAGCATCCAGTGGGGTTGGTGACAGGATGCATGGCACCTCCAGGTGGGTCATGGGAGGCCGGCTGGTAACCAGGGCCAGCAGCCACATGCCACCTGGAGGAGTAGAGAGCAGGCCATGGAGCCAGAGATTGGGTGTGGAGGAATAGGTAAGCCGGGGGCAGGTAGGGGAACGTGGGGACTGGACCATTAGTGGAGGCGCCCAAGGATTTGGGCAGGTCAGCAGGGGGCAGGTAGGGGATGCGGGGACTGGACCATTAGTGGAGGCGCCCAAGGATTTGGGCAGGTCAGCAGGGGGCAAGTAGGGGATGCGGGGACTGGACCATTAGTGGAGGCGCCCGAGGATTTGGGCAGGTCAGCAGCATGCTCCTCAGAGGAGAACAATGTTCCAGGCTGCAGCCGCTGCCCAGGCCCTGGTTCAGAGAACTCTGGAGCCACAGGTAGGCCCAGGAGAGGTGGAAACAGGGGCCTTCTCATCCCGGACCAGTACCCCAGCCACCACCATCCTCCATATGCAGCAGGTGGTGACCCCATGAGTATCCGCAGATGCCGGTGGGCAAGGCTGGGCCCACCACTCACCCAGCACAGTGAAGCAGCGCAGCACCTCCTTCTGGTTGCTCATCACCAGGGGGCTTGAGGACTCCACAGGCACACAGATCTGCTCCAGGAACAGGGCAGAGGTTACAGACCAGAGAGGCCAGAAGGAAGGATTCCCTCCCTCTGACGATTCTGGGCCTGGGCAGCTGGGCAGAGGGCTCTGGGTTTCCACCCCATGCCTACAGCAGGCGGCAGGCACTCCAGCCTCTTTCTCACCCAAGCCCTGGGTGCAGGACAGTCTCATCCCCTGTAATCAGAGGCGCTCCAGGGACCAGCCCCATCTCCTTACGATAGGGGAGAGGGAGATGGGCAGCAACAGGCAGACACACAGCTGCTGTCAAGCCTCCAGGGATACATCCTGCTCCTGCCACCCTCCACCCCTCCTACCAGTGGCAGGAGAAGAGATTCCCAAGAAACATTTCTTGACTAGAGAGGAGAGTCTCCCATGGCCCAGGCATGACGCCCAGGACCGCAGGCTGGAAAGCATGAATCTCTAGGACACATAAAGCACTGGAACCCAAAACTTCTGGAGTCCACTTGTTCCAAATCATAAGGAAAAAAAAAGTCATATTGGTAAAAAGCACAAACTAAGGCTGCTGGCTGGGCATGGTGGTGCACGCCTGTGGTCCCAGCTACTCAGGAGGCTGAAGTGGGAGGACTGCCTGAGCCTGGGAGGTTGAGGTTGCAGTGAGCTGTGATGGTGCCACTGCACTCCAGCCCGGGGACAGAGCAAGACCCTGTCTCAAACAAATGAATAGACAACAACAAAAAACTAAGGACGCTGGCAGATGCATCTCTGGGCTCCACCGTACCTTAGTAGGTGATACAGAAGCACACCCCCACTAATCCAGGTGTGACATCCTAGGTCCCCACTCACAGGTGTCACAGCAAAGGACACTGACAGGGTCTCTGCACAAAGAGCTCCAAAGCAATTCTTCAGCAGAGCCCTCTTATGAGCCAGAAGAGGTAACCACAGCAAAGGCCCCAGGCCCACAGGGCCACACCCCAACCTGGGTTCTTAGAGAACTATCAGGAAGCACGGTGAGGTGGAGGAGCTGGCCCCAGGGCTCAGCTCTAGGTTCCCAGGTAGCTCCTTGTTATTTCTTTTTCAAAACAGAGTTTCGCTCTTGTTGCCCAGGCTGAAGTGCAATGGCGTGATCTCGGCTCACTGCAACCTCTGCCTCCTGGGTTCAAGCGATTCTCCTGCCTCAGCCTCCTGAGTAGCTGGGATTACAGGTGCGTGCCACCATGACTGGCTAATGTTTGTATTTTTGGTAGAGACAGGGTTTCACTATGTTGGTCAGGCTGGTCTCGAACTCCTGACCTTGTGGTTCACCTGCCTTGGCCTCCTAAAGTGCTGGGATTACAGGCATGAGCCACTGCACCCAGCCTAGATGTTGTTGTTTTAAGGTGGTAAGTTTTGTGATAACTGGTTACACAGCAACATATAACTAATGCAAATGGGTATTCATCTCGAAAAAAGATACAGTTGGATTCTCATTCCTTCCCTAAAATAAATCCCAGACAGATTAAATAATAAAAGCATAGGGGGCCAGGCGCAGAGGCTCATGCCTGTAATCCCAGCACTTTGGGAGGCCAAGGTGGGTAGATCACTTGAGATCAGGAGTTCAAGACTAGCCTGGCCAACATAGTGAAACTCTGTCTCTATTAAAAATACAAAAATTGGCCGGGCGCGGTGGCTCACGCCTGTAATCCCAGCACTTTGGGAGGCCGAGGTGGGCGGATCATGAGGTCAGGAGATCGAGACCATCTTGGCTAACACGGTGAAACCCCATCTCTACTAAAAATACAAAAAATTAGCTGGGTGTGGTGGCGGGCGCCTGTAGTCCCAGCTACTCGGGAGGCTGAGGCAGAAGAATGGCGTGAACCCAGGAGGTGGAGCTTTCAGTGAGCCAAGATCGCGCCACTGCACTCCAGCCTGGGCAACAGAGCGAGACTCCATCTCAAAAAAAAAAAAAATACAAAAATACAAAAATTAGCCGGGCATCATAGCACGCACCTGTAATCCCAGCTACTCAGGAGGCTGAGGCAGGAGAATGACTTGAACCTGGGAGGCAGAGGATGCAGTGAGTCAAGATCACGCCATTGGCCAGGTGCAGTGGCTCAAGCCTGTAATCCCAGCACTTTGGGAGGCCGAGATGGGCGGATCACGAGGTCAGGAGATCGAGATCATCCCGGCTAACCCAGTGAAACCCCATCTCTACTAAAAAATACAAAAAACTAGCCGGGCGAGGTGGCGGGCACCTGTAGTCCTGGAGGCGGAGGCAGGAGAATGGCGTGAACCCGGGAGGCGGAGCTTGCAGTGAGCTGAGATTCGGCCACTGCACTCCAGCCTGGGCGACAGAGCGAGACTCCGTCTCAAAAAAAAAAAAAAAAAAAAAAAGATCATGCCACTGCACTCCAGCCTGGGTGACACAGTGAGAGACTGTCTCAATAATACTATTAATAATAAAAGCATAGGGGAAACTGGGAGAATTCAGAAAACAAAAATTACTGAATTTTTTTTTTGGAGATGGACTCTTACTCTGTCACCCAGGCTGGAATGAGGTGGCGCAATCTCGGCTCACTGCAAGCTCCGCCTCCCGGGTTTAAGCAATTCTCCTACCTCAGCCTCCCGAGTAGTTGGGATTACAGGCACCCACCACCACACCCAGCTAACTTTTTGTATTTTTAGTAGAGACCAGGTTTCACCACGTTGGCCAGGATGGTCTCAAACTCCTGACCTCGTGATTTGCCCGCCTCAGCCTCCCAAAGTGCTGGGATTATAGGGGTGAGCCACTGTTCCTGGCCACTAATCACTGAATTTGAAAGGGTTTTCTATGTATAACAAAACCTGAACTATAACATAAAAGATGGATAAATGATAATGTAAAAATTAAACAACTTTGTATGGCCAAAAAATATCATAAACAGAGTTAAAAGATAAAGGATGAAGTAGCATAATTTGTGGTCTCTGCTACTGGGGTTGGGGGAGGGGATGAGGCAGGAGGATCACCTGAGCCTGGGAGGCCGAGGCAGCAGTGAGCCGTTATCGCCACTGCACTCCAGGCTGTGTGACAAAGCGAGATGCTGTCTCAAGAATGAATCAATGACTCAGTGACAAAGTAGGAGCAAATATTTTCACATACATAATACAAGGTTATAAATAACTGCTATAGGCCAGGTGCAGTGGCTCACACCTGTAATCTCAATACTTTGGGAGGCTGAGACAAGAGGATCACCTGAAGCCAGGAGGTGGAGACCAGCCTGGACAACAGAGTAAGACTGTTTCTTCTCCTTTTTTTTTGAGACAGAGTCTCACTCTGTTGCCCAGGCTGGAGTGCAGTGGCGCGATCTCAGCTCACTGCAACTGCAACCTCTGCCTCCTGGGTTCAAGTGATTCTCCACCCTCAGCCTCCTGAGTAGCTGGGATTACAGGCACCCGCCACCACACCTGGCTAATTTTTTTGTATTTTTTAGTAGAGACGGGGTTTCACCATGTTGGCCAGGCTGGTCTCAAACTCCTGACCTCAGGTGATCTGCCTGCCTCGGCCTCCCAAAGTACTAGGATTACAGGTGTGAGTCACTGTGCCTGGCTGAGACCCTGTTTCTACAAAAAATTAAAAACAAAAAAAGCCAGGCATGGTGACGTGCACCTGTAGTCGCAGCTATTCTGGAGGCTGAGGTGGGAGGATCGCTGGAGCCCAGGTGTTGGAAGCTGCAGTGAGCTGTGACCACATCACTGTACTCCAGCCTGCAGGACAGAGCAAGACCCTGTCTCTAAAAAAATTAAATAAATAACTGCTATAGATCAATATGAACAAAACCTAAAATGCTATGGAAAAACAAAAGAAATGAATGGATAGCTCAAAGAATAGGAAATAACACATTTTTCTACCTTCTCAGCTTTTGTATATTCTTATTTCCCTTTTCAGTCCCTTCTCTACTCCCATCCCCACCCCATGTACATAATCATTCTTTGTTTTTAGTTTTTGCAAATGTGTATTGTTTTGTTCATTTTTAGACTGTGTAAATGATATTATGCCACATCTTTTTTTTTCAATACTGTTTTCAGAATTGTAAACTTTTTTCCATAGAGTTCTTGCACATTCTTCATTAATTACTATACATAATAAGTTTCTTTCTTTTTCTTTCTTTTTTTCTTTTTGAGACAGCGTCTCGCTCTGTCACCCAGGCTGGAGTGCAGTGGCCGGATCTCAGCTCACTGCAAGCTCCGCCTCCCGGGTTTACGCCATTCTCCGGCCTCAGCCTCCCGAGTAGCTGGGACTACAGGCGCCCGCCACCTTGCCCGGCTAGTTTTTTTTTTGTATTTTTTAGTAGAGACAGGGTTTCACCGTGTTAGCCAGGATGGTCTCGATCTCCTGACCTCGTGATCCGCCCATCTCGGCCTCCCAAAGTGCTGGGATTACAGGCTTGAGCCACCGCGCCCGGCCTCTTTTTTTTTTTTTTTAAGACAAGGTCTTGTACTGTCACCCAGGGTGGGATGCACTGGCTGGTTCACAGCTCATTGCAGCCTCAACCTCCTGGGCTCAAGCGATTCTCCTACCTCAGCCTCTCGAGTAGCTGGAACCACAGGCATGTGCCATGACACCTGGCTGTTAATAAGTTTCTGTTGCTATTACAGATAGTGTTTTCATACACTTTCTAGCTGGTCAGTACTGGTGTAGAAAAATGTTCTCGGCTTTTGTAGGTTGGTCTTGTAACTGGCAAACTTGCAGAACTTTTTTTCTTTTTTGAGACAAGGTCTTGCTCTGTCACCCAGGCTGGAGTACAGTGGCATGATCATGGCTCACTGCAGCCTCAACTTCCTGGGCTCAAGTGATCCTCCAACCTCAGCCTCCTGAATAGCTGGGATTACAGATCTGTGCCACTATACTCAGCTAATTTTTTTCTGTAGAGATGGGGTCTCCCTACGTTGCCCAGGTTGGTCTCGAACTCCTGGGCTCAAGCAGTTCCTCCTCAGCCTTCCAAAGTGCTGGGATTACAGATGTGAGCCACCACGCCTTGCCAGAACTTTTGACTGGTCCTAATAGTTTGGCCAGGAAGGTGGACGGGTGATGAATAATGACCATCTTCCCTTCCCTCCTGGTTCTTTTCTTTCTCTGTAGAACCAGTAGAGGACCCTACCTGCAGCGAGAGGCAGGCCCTTCCTGTCTTGATCTTACAGGGAATTGCCTAAAACTTCCCATCAGTTATGAAGAAGACTGAGGGTTCGGGTATACAAACTTTGTTAAATTAGGGAAGTTCCTTTCCAATCTTAGTTGTTCAGAATTTCAGGCCAGGCACAGTGGCTCATGACTGTAATCCCAACACTTTGGGAGGCTGAAGCAGGGGGATTACTTGAGGTCAGGAGTTCGTGACCAGCCCGGCCAACATGGTGAAACCTCGTCTCTACTAAAAATACAAAAATTAGCCAGGTGTGGTGGCGGGCACCTGTAACCCCAGCTACTTGGGAGGCCGAGGCAAGAGAATCACTTCAACTCAGGAGGCAGAGGTTGCAGTGAGCTGAGATTGCGCCATTGCACTCCAGCCTGGGCAACAAGAGCAAAACTCTATCTCAGGGGAAAAGAAAAAATCATCAAAAGTTTTTTCTGCATTGATTGAACTCAGACACTATTTTTCTTTAGTCTATTACTGTGATGAAGTGTACTGACAGCTCCCAAACGCTGGATAGGCCTTGCGTTGTGAGCTAAGCCTTCCCACATAAGGTGTTTTGAAAAGTATGGTCTTGGCTGGGTGCCGTGACTCATGCCTGTAATCCCAACACTTTGGGAGGCCAAGGCGGGTGGATCACCTGAGGTCAGGAGTTCGAGATCAGCCTGACCAACATGGATAAATCCCATCTCCACTAAAAATAGAAAAAATAAAAATAAAAAACTAGCCAGGTGTGGCGGTGGGCACCTGTAATCCCAGATACTCAGGAGGCTGAGGCAGGAGATCGCTTGTACCCAACAGGCAGAGTGTGCAGTGAGCCGAGATTGCGCCACAGCACTCCAGCCAGGGCGACAAGAGTGAAACTCCATCTCAAAATACGTATATACATACATACATACATACATAAGTAAAAGGATGGTCTTGGGTTCAGTAACCTGCTACTTTATGCAAAACCTCACAGCTATGCTCATCATGACACACCTGCATTTCCTTATACAGCTCTGCTGGGGATTTGAGCCAGATCTCACAGAATGAAAGAGGTAGCTCTGGATCTTTTCTATTTCCAAGTGTACTTGCACTGGACAGGAATTAATTGTTCCTCAAAAGTTTGGTGGAACTCAGTCGTGAAACCATTTGGGTCGTGGGCTTGTTTTAAGGAAGAAAGGTCTTAGAATATTATTTCTGTTGCTTTACTGGCTTATTTAATTCTCTGCTGCTTTTCATACCAATTTTGACATTTTTATCTTTCTAGGAACCTAACCATTTCATCCAGTTTTAAGTCTGTTACCATGTAACTGTTCACAGCACTTACATTATGTTTACTAGCTCTGTGGCTGCCGTCCCCTCTTCCCCTTCGTTTCTGGGATGCAGCCAGGACCATCCAGGCGGTGGAGAGTGGGGCCCAGCTGGAGTGGGCCAGGTGAGGGGCAGAGCCAAGCAGTAAGCCCACCTCCACACGAGCCCACACCTCCACACTTCTTTTCCAAAAGTCTCCTTGCAGACTTCACCACACCACCCTCTAGCTCCTGCCCCTCTCCCCTCTGTCCACAAAGTCCCATGGACAGACGACCCCCAGTGACAGGGTCATGGGCGACCCAGCACCTGCGTCCCTCAGTTGTTCTCAGGCCTCATTCACCCGACCTGGGGAGGGGTCCCAGATGCTCAGCTTCCGCCCCACATTGCTTCCTCTCCAGCAGGGCCTTCAAGACCCCCACCCTGCAGCGCGGGGCCTCTCCTCTGCTCCTATGAGCTCTGTCCCCAGAAACCCAGGGAAGTCTCCCCAAGCTGGCACTTCGGCCGCACTGACCTTTCTCCAAGACCACCTGTACTGGGCCCGCACTGGGCCTGGGCACTCACTCCGCCCTGACCTTTCTCCGAGACCACCTGTACCGGGCCCGCACTGGGCCTGGGCACTCACTCCGCCCTGACCTTTCTCCGAGACCACCTGTACTGGGCCCGCACTGGGCCTGGGCACCCATTCCGCGCTGACCTTTCTCCGAGACCACCTGTACCGGGCCCGCACTGGGCCTGGGCACCCACTCCTGCCACCTCCATCCTGGGGGCTAATATGTCACCTGCACATGCCACTGCTGGGCAGGGCAAGAGCATCACCACATCGCTAAGAAGTTACCCGAGTGACCTTTAGGGAATACCCAGTCCTCAGCCCCGCATGGCTGAGCCGTCCATCCCAACTTGCTTTCTGCACCCCTCGTCCAGCAACTTCCCATGGAAAGGTGTGCAGAACCTGAACCCGCCCACTGATGCCCGTCTCCTACCTGGGAGTGCAGTGCAGCCAAGAGGGCATCCAGCTGGGTCTCCAATGTGCGGCTGCCCACACTCACGGCCGCCTCGAGGATCTGTCCCAGGCTCTGCTCGGGGTAGGCAGAAGAGGCCGTCAGTCCTACCTCCAGCCCCCTGAACTGACCGTGAGGTCAACCAGAGCCTCCCAGTTGGGCCACAGGAAGACATGGGCCAGGAGGACATGGGCCCCACCTTGGGGCTCAAATGAGGAGGCCTTTCGTCTACCTCTAGAACTCAGAGCCAGGGAGGAGGGTGGGAGGGCCCAGGAAGGGGGCTCCCTAGGCCACAGGTGCCATAGACCAAAAGGCCCAGGTTCCTGGCACCATCCAGGGCAGAGCGATGGGAAAACTAAGCTGGTCCCCACGAGGGCCCTGTCCTTCACAGCCCACCACTGAGCCTTAGCAGAGAACTCAGGGCCACCCCCACCCACCACTGAGCCCTAGCAGAGGACTCACGGCCACCCCTAGGGGAGTCTGATTGGAGGAGTCCTCAGGGACTAGACCGTAGACCTGCCCTGCCTGCAGATACCTTGGACAAGTAGAAGGTCTCTGAGTGCTTCTTGTAGAGGGCGAGGATCCCAGGGAGGAGCTTGGGCAGCTGCTCTTCCAGCCTCTCACTGGGCAGCAGATGGCTCATAGGCCCCAGAGCCTCCACCACGGCAAGACGGAGCTGAGAGGGGACAGTGGACGGGAAGCTCACGCTGCTCAGTCAACACTGACTGCTCAGAGCATGTCCAGCAAGCACCGGGACAGACAGGAACCAACACTGGGCTACCAGTGGGTGCTACAGGGGCTGGGAAGTGAGCCCAGCACCCAGAGGTCAGCTGTGGGGAGACGACAGCAAGCCAGATGGTGGCCAGGCCTGCCCCCAGCAGCACTGGGCTTCTGGGCAGAAGGAAAAACCCACAGTGACGAGGCACCTCTGGCACAAGTCGTAAGGATGGGAACTGCAGGTGGGGTCCTGCGCAGGTGTGGCAGCCTAAAGGTGGCTGGGCACGGTGGCTCACACCTGTAATCCCAGAGCTTTGGGAGGCCAAGGCGGGTGGGTCACCTGAGGTCAGGAGTTCGAGACCAGCCTGGCCAACATGGCGAAACCTCATCTCTACTAAAAATACAAAAATTAGCTGGGAGTGGTGACGGGCGCCTGTAATCCCAGCTACTTGGGAGGCATGAGAATCACTTGAACCAGGGAGGCGGAAGCTGCAGTGAGCCAAGTCATACCACTGCACTCCAGCCTGGGTGACAGAGTGAGACTCTGTCTCAAAAAGATAAAGGTGAGCCACCTCTCACTGGGCACCTCTGCTCGCCAGTGCACCACCACCACCCTCCGATCAATTTGCCATGGGCAGGGAATGTGGGAAGGAGAGGGCCCTGGCATCAGGTGTGGACTGGTACAGCCATGGGGCGTACCTTGGCTTCTCGACTCTGCAGCCACTGGTGGAAGAGAACATCGTAGGCACTGAAGATGTCGGCGGCAAAGGCGTCCTTCCTGACCGTGGGGTCTGGGGCCCGGTCCAGGTTGGCCAGGTACTCTAGGGCACCCTCGCTGAAGCGCTGCAGAGCTGCGACACCAGACAATGGTAAGCGGCTGCAGGCCGTGGGCTTGTGACGATCCCCAGCACCTGTCTGCTTCCTGCCCCTTCCAGAAATCCCATGGCAGCCTGCACGGTGCCCTCCCT
This sequence comes from Trachypithecus francoisi, assembly GCF_009764315.1. Lineage (NCBI taxonomy): Eukaryota > Metazoa > Chordata > Mammalia > Primates > Cercopithecidae > Trachypithecus > Trachypithecus francoisi. Next base: position 99,375,796 of record NW_022681472.1, on the reverse strand, counting down.
AGACACCAGCCACGCACAGAACTCCAGGACTACACAGGGGTGAAAAGTGTCCCTCCAAATTCATGGCCTTATTGGAAATAGGGTTTTTGCAGATGAGTTTTTTTTTTTTTTTTGAGACACAGCCTTGCTCGGTCTGTCACTCAGGCTGGAGTGTAGTGACACAGTCTTGCTCTGTCTCTCAGGCTGGAGTGCAGTGGCTTGATCTCGGCTCACTGCAATCTTTGCCTCCCAGGTTCAAGTGATTCTCCTGCCTTAGCCTCCTGACTAGATGGAGCTACAAGTGTGTACCATCATACTTGGCTAATTTTTATATTTTTAGTAGAGATGGGGTTTCACCATGTTGGCCAGGCTGGTCTCAAACTGCTGACCTCAAGTGATCTGCCCACCTTGGCCTCCCAAAGTGCTGGGATGACAGGCACGAGCCACCGTGCCCGGCCAGATGTGACCGTTAAAATGGGGTCATAGCAAAGTAGGGTGGGCCGTAACTCCAACATGATGACATCCTTATAAGAGATGCAGGGGCAGGAGGAAGACGGCCATGTGACATGGAGGCACAGACTGGGGCCAGGCAGCCTCTGCTCAAGGACGCCTTGAATCCACGGCCCCCCAGAAGCTGGGGAGCCTAAAATGAATTCTCTCTCTGGGCCCCCAAGAAGGAGCCCATCCTGCCAACATTGTGAGCTTGGACTTCTGGTCTCCAAGACTGTGAGAAAATACATTTCCGGTGTTTGAAGCCACCGAATTTGCACTTGGCGCTTTGTCACCAAAGAAAACTGGTGCAAGTACCAACCTCCTCCCAAAAATGCCCTCTGGCCACAAGTTCCTGCCCACTCCAGTCTGCCAGAGACAAGAGGGGCAGCACCATGCCCACCCACCCTCACAGACAGACTTGTGCCACACATTCTGCCCAAGGCTGACGTGCCGGGCACAGTGTGGGCGGGAAGAGCCACAGGGAGAACGATGGCAGGGCGGAGGGGCACCAGGATGCCAGGGTCAGCATGAGGCCCTTCCACGGGTGGGCAGCTCCTGACAGTGTGCTGGTGCCTGTGGAAGTGACCCAGCTGTGGCCTTGGGCTGACCACGCAGGCAGAGCTGGGAGCAGGCAGAGGCTGGGCAGGTGGCCACTCAGGCTTCAAGTGGTGTGGACATCTGGGTGGAGAGTCAGAAAACACTGGCTGTAGGGCCTGGAGCCAAGGACATGGGCTGAACTCAGGTGCCGATGTGCCAGTGGTCAGTGGGGCTGGGCCCTGGGTGAAGGGGGAACATGGGGCACAGGGAGAGAAACTGAGGCTAGAATCTTTCACACAGCCCTGCTGAGGACCAGGCGGAGATGTGGAAAATGGTGAAGGAAACACAAAGGGACCACGAGCTTCAGGGCAAAGTCCAGAGCTCCTGAGAGGATGCGCCCACTGCACGGGGAGGCGGCCGCACAAGGCACAAGACCAAGGGGGCACTGCTGGGACCACCTCGGCTGCCCCAATCTTGAGTTCTTTTGATGGGCCTACTCTCTCCAGGGTGACTGCCGACTGCCAATCCCAACAGCCCCGCTGTTGCAGGCCCTGCTCCAAAGCACAATCTAAACTTGGTATTTTCAAACAATTACTTTTAATTTTCTCCAAACTGCTTAATGTGAGATAACACCTGTTTGCAGCTAGTGGGCTGATCACCTTTCTATGTGTACGCTGGCTGGCTGCGTGGTTCTGGCCCTTTCTTGCCCCATTTTTCTGAGCTGTAGTCTTCCCTTCTGATTTCATAGCAGTTCTTCCCACATCTGCTTTGAAAAGCAGCTCAGAGGTGCAGGCCGGACTGCCCAGGCCTAGTCATGGCTCTCACTCCACAGTTGTATGGCCTGGGATGAGTTACTCAGCCTCTTTGTGCCTCAGTTTCCTCACCTATAAAATGGGGCAGTGGCTGGGTGCGGTGGCTCATGCCTGTAATCCCAGCACTTTGGGAGGCTAAGGCGAGCAAATCATGAGGTCAGGAGTTCGAGATCATCCTGGGCAACATGGTGACACCCGTCTGTACTAAAAATACAAAAAATTAGCCGAGCATGGTGGCAGTCACCTGTAATCCCAGCTACTTGGGAGGCTGAAGCAGGAGAATCGCTTGAACCCGGGAGGCGGAGGTTGCAGTGAGCTGAGATCGCGCCACTGCACTCCAGCCCGGGCGACAGTGTGAGATTCTGTCTCAAAAAAAAAAAAAAAAAAAAAAAAAAAAATAGGGCGGTGGTAGCACCTGACCCAGGGCTGCTGTGAGGCTCCCCTGGGCTGATGCAGATGTGGTACAGAGGGCCAGGCTGGGGTGTGAGTGCCAGTTCCCACTGGCCTTAGGCCCCATCCACTGCTGCTCCTAGGGCCATGGGTGAGCCTTTCCACTTCTTATGAAGTAGAGAAAACTATTTATAGTATCTTCTTTGGTAATTTTTCCTGTTAATGTTCATCTGCAGTTCTGTGCATTTTTTCAGAACAAATTCCTTTATTTGTCATATCAAACTTGTTAATCTTTTCCTTTGTGATTTATACTTTTTTGTATCTTAAGAATTATCACCTTAAAACCAGCCTATAAGAATCAAAAGGTGCAGGTGCTCCCAACAGTCCCGGGAGGCTCGCCGGCCCCTGGCTCTCCATGCTTGGGGCAACCATCTCACAACCTTTTCTCGCCACAAACCCCTCCTCACAATGGGCTGACAACCTCACCCAAGAGGACCCTGAGACCACTGGAACCCACACCTATGCTCTGTGCCTCCTACACCCCCCACCTGGCTCCCGTGTAGCCAGTGGTCCCCATAAAGCCTCCCTCTGACACAGACCCTGCAACAACCCTACAAAAGCAAAGGCCCTGAGAGGCGCCACCCAGACAAAAATTCTCCACCTGTACGCCTCATCCCCTTCATGGGGCCACTGGCCACTTCCAGCACTGCCTTCGGGGTCACCGGCACCTCCAGGCGCAAACCCGACGGTCGACTCAGGCCCTGCGGTACTCTCCTAGGAAGCTCCCCAGAATCTGTGATGACAGATCCACAGAGGAGCTGGCACCTCTAAGTCTAGCACACAGGAATGCAGACAAGCTTCAGCTTCTGGTCCTCCAACAGCATCCTGCTGAATTCCTGCCACCTCTAATAATTTGTGGGAATGCACTGGGATTTTTATATAAACATTTTATTAAGTGAAGACCAAAAACCTTTGGTTTCTTCCATTCTTTGTCTGGGTGGTTCATTGTAGGATTTCGGTTTTTCGTTTTGTTTTTTTGAGACAGGGTCTGTCACTCAGGCTGGAGTGTAGTGACACCAACTTAGCTCACTGCAGCCTCAATCTCCTGGGCTCAAGTGATCCTCCCACCTCAGCCTCTCAAGTAGCCAGGACTACAGGTGCGTGACACTGTACCTGGCTAATTTTATTTTATTTTATTTTATTTTAGAAACAGAGGTCTCACTATGATGCCCAGATTGGTCTCAAACTCCTGGGTTCAAGTGATCCAACCACCTCGGCCTACCAAAGTGCTGGGATTACAGGTGTAGGTCACCATGCCCCACCTGAGTTTTTTTTTTGGAGACGGAGTCTCACTCCGCCACCGAGACTGGAATGCAGTCTCGGTGGCGAAGTGAGACTCCGTCTCCAAAAAAAGGTGGCTCACTGCAACTTTTTCCTCTCGGGTTCAAGCAATTCTCCTGCCTCAGCCTCCTGAGTAGCTGGGACTATAGGTGCACGCTGCCACACCCGACTAATTTAATTTTTTTGTATTTTAGTAGAGACAGGGTTTCACTGTGTTGCCCAGGCTGGTCTCAAACTCCTGAGCTCGGGCAAGCCGCCCACCTTGGCCTCCCAAAGTGCTAGGATTATAGGCATGAGCCGCTATGCCCGGCCTAGACTGAGTTTTTAATAAGAATCAGCAATGAGTGTGGTGGCCATGTGGTTTTCCTTCTTACATCGATCAGTGTGAGGGCCATCCTCCCAATGTGGAACTGGCCTCTCACCTCTGGGGCGACCCCCCGTCAGGACAGAGCCAGCCCCTACGCCAGGCAATATGGATTTTGCTCGTAGGGTCAGCAATCACAGCGGGGGAGGTGAGGTGATAGGAATCTGCTTCCGTCCAAGTTTTGGGATATTGAGGGTCACCGTATCCCAACAAAGGCAACTTGAAACCATCTCTGACTTGGGTTCAGCAGCAGGGGCATGGACGGGGAGGGCGGACCCTGAGTGAGGATAGTCCCTAGATCTCTTTCGTGGTGACGCTCAGGTCACAAAAAGAATTTGGGGCCTGGTGCAGTGGCTCACGCCTGTAATTCCAACACTTTGGGAGGCTGAGGCGGGCAGATCACTTGAGGTCAGGAATTCACAACCAGCCTGGCCAACATGGGGAAATCCTGTCTCTACTAAAAATATAAAAATTAGCTGGGCGTGGTGGCGGGCACCTCTGGCCGCAGCTACTCGGAGAGGATCACTTCAGCCTGGGAGGCAGAGGTTGCAGTGAGTCGAGATCACACCACTGCACTCCAGCCTGGGAGACAGAGTGAGACCCTGTCTCCAAAAAAAAAAGAAAAAAAATTTGGAAACTGCCCTTTTTGCTTCATTTCCCTGGGGTGACACAGCCCCGAGGATTGGGAGAGCCCACTGCAGAGCCCGCAGAGCACTGCCTGGAACTGGTGCTCTCCTAGAGCACTCACTGCCGGGCTTTCAGAGGTGGCTGCACTGGGGCACGCGGTCCCCTCGGTGGCCCTCACTGGTCCCTTGTGGTCCCCACGCCGCCCCTCACCGTCTCCCCACGGTCCCTGCACCGCCCCTCACGTCCCCTTGAGGTCCCTGCACCGCCCCTCACCATGCCCCCCCCACCCCTCACCGACCCCCACGGTCCCCGCACTGCCCCTCACGTCCCCTTGAGGTCTCTGCACCGCCCCTCACCATGCCCCCGCCGCCCCTCACCGTCTCCCCACGGTCCCCACACTGCCCCTCACCGTCCCCCCGCAGTACCTGCACTGCCCCTCACGTCCCCTCACGTCCCCTGCACCGCCCCTCACTGTCCCCCTCACGGTCCCTGCACCACTCCCTCACCGTCCCCCGTGGTCCCCGCGCCGCCCCTCGCCGTCCCCGCGCCGCCCCTCGCCGTCCCCACATCTCTTCACCTCCTCTTTAACACTTGGCTTGTTTCTCCCTTTTCTCTTGATTAGGCAGCAGCTTAAGTATTTAATTCACTTATTTCGAAGAACTAGGTATAAAACATAACGTTTTGCCAATTGCTTATTTTCTAAAGCATTAGTTTCTGTGTTTTCTGCCTTGCTCAGGTCTGGATAGGTGAGAAGAAGACCACAGTAACAACAAAACTTGCAATGGCCTGACAAATACAGTGAGATGGGAGGGCTCAGCTCCCACTTCCCACCCTGCAGAGACCACAGAGGCCAGGGAGGGTCAGGCGGCACAGCATGAGGATTCCAGTGGAACCAGCAGGCTGTCTGCAGGGAGGCTGCTAGCCCCGCACTGCACAGAAATCCTGGGACTGCAACTCTGCAGTGGTTTCCCTAAAGCTGCACGACACTTCCCTCCCTGACAGAGAAAAGGGCAAGGGGCTGCCTGCCTCCCGCTCCTCCTCAGCTCCTTCCTTGCTGGCGATGGGATCCCCTGCACACCTGTCACTCACCCGCAGCACCCAGAGCCTCCACGCCCTCGCCAGTGCAAGGGGTGGGGGCTCCTGCTCTGCCCCAGCCCCACAGCGTCCTTCCGCCCTGGGTGGCGGGTGACAGGGCTCCAGGGAACAGGTCTGGCACGGGCTGTGAAGGTCAGTGTCTCCTGGCGGCCCCTCCACAGCATCTCCCTTTGATGATGCTGGTGAGTCACCTCCGGACTTGTGCTCTCTAGCGGGGGTGCTCGGCCGACTCACCTGACGCCTGCCCTGCACCCCCTTCTCTCTGCCAGCTCAGGGCTGCCCTCCGGGTTGTCCCCAGACCCCTGTCTAGCTGGTGCACTCTCTTTAGTGTCTGCAACCGGCTGCCACACCCACCCCCTTATTCTTTAATGGAAATGGTTATAGTTTTGTTTCTAGACTGTATTTGGTTCTCTTTTCACACTGGCTCTGTCCTCATAGGACCCTGCCCTTTCTCACTTTCACCTCTTTACCTTGCTATTTTTATCCTGTATCTCATCAACCCAAATGATGTTACTTTCTGCTCTAGTGCTCCTTTCGTGTGCTGATGTGTGTGTTTTGTGACTGTAACCAATACTGCTGGTCCTGGGTCTGTGGGAAGCTGCTGGCCCCACACGGGAGCCGAGACCCTGCGCTCCAGGGAAGCGGTGCTTCCCACAGCCGCGAACCCCAGGCCGGAGCCACTGCCGTGCAGCCTCACTGGGACACAAACATTCAGAAGGACACTGGTCACCCCGCCCGGGACACTTCAGCCCAGCCCATTTACAAGGCTAATGTCGCAGCTTAAGGGCTTCCCAGTCCAACACAAAGAATAACTTTGAACCCTACAACTACATGAGGACAGACCATGGTTACAACTTCTCAGGAGAGAGGATTTAAAAGAAATTCTAAAAGAAAACAGACTACCCCAGGGTGTACAGTGGAAGGCTCATCAATCACCTTTTGCTGAGGAGGGGCCTTGGAGGGTCTGGTACAGGTGGGCTCTGGCCCAGTGCAAAGAAAGGCCTCATCTCCCATGTGAAATCAAAGCAGGCAGGCGCCCAGGGGCCAGTGGAGACCTCTAACCCCTCACCTCCCCTCTGGGCCTCTGTGGGCCTAGGTTTCTCCTACTGATTGATCAGAAGGATGCTGGTCAACTCATCAGCATTTCAGGTATTCCGTAGTGGGAAGGTTTTTCAGAATAACAGACCACCAAAATGCCAGAAGCAAAAGCCCACCCCTGTTGAGTTATTAGGTTTTTATTTTATTTATTTATTTTTGAGACAGAGTCTTGCTCTGTCACCCAGGCTGGAGTTCAGTGGCTTGATCTTAATTCACTACAGCCTCGACTTCCTAGGGTCAAGCAATCCTCCTGCCTCAGCCTCCCAAGGAGCTGGAATACAGGAATGTGCTACCATACCTGGCAAATTTTTTAAAATATTTTTTGTAACGATGGCCCATTTTGGCCTCCCAAAGTATTGGGTTACAGGCGTAAGCTACCATGCCCAGCTAGTTTTGATTTGTTTGTTTGTTTTGAGACAGAGTCTCACTCTGTCACCCAGGCTGGAGTACAGTGGTGCAGTCTTGGCTCACTGCAGCCTCCGCCTCCCAGGTTCAAGCAATCCTCCTGTCTCAGGCAGAGTATCAGGGATTACAGGCACGTGCCGCCACACCCAGCTAATTCTTTTGTATTTTTAGCAGAGATGGGGTTTCACCATGTTGGCCAGACTGGTCTTGAACTCCTGACCTCAAGTGATCTGCCCACTTTGGCTTCCCAAAATGCTGGGATTACAAGCATAAGCCACCACGCCCAGCCACTGGGGCATGCTTTTACATCATCTCTTGACCTCCTGTCTCTGTCCATTCTTTCTAGGGTGCCTCTGACTGGAATGCTGGCCTCAGGGTTCAGCCTGCTAGTTCATTCTTCTCTTTCTCTCCTACTTTCTGTATTTTTGCCTTTTTCCTCTATTTTCTGGAAATTTCCACAACTTTCTCTTCCAATTTTTCTATACTTTTCCCATTTCTATTATGGCATCTTTAATTCACAGAAGGTCAATTTTATTCTCTAAATGTGGCTTCTCCATGGTGACACCTCTTGTCCTGAGAATGCATGATGCCCACTTATTTCCCTGAGGATATTAATCAGAGATTTTCTTTCTCTGCTATTTTCTTCTTCCTGAACCATCTACATCTCCAATTAGTGTCTGTTTCTTTTGCTGCCACCTTTTCCACTGGAGGGGTTCCTCGGCCGGGAGGAATTACTGGCTGTCTGCCCTGCTGGATGGTGTGGCCAGGCCAGCCGTGCCTCCACCACTGGGAGCCGTCCCTGTAGCTCCTCGCCTCCTGGCTGCAGTGCCCTCAGGGCACTCCTGTCCTTGGCACACTGCCTGTCCTGGCTGGACCTGCACCCTCCCGCAGTGGACGCAGGCCTGCCATCCCCCCCCCCCACCACTAGGCCTCGCCCAGTTGATATGGCATCCTCTGGCCCCAGGCTGCTCCAGCCAGCAGGACCCCCATCCCCTTCAGATGCAAACAGGGAACGTTCCACATATGGTGGGCAGCACACGTCCCACACGAGGAGGCCCCACGGCATCTTTGCTGGCTGAACCCATGTGTTGGACACATGGAGGAAAATGCCAGCATGGCAGGGCTCGGAGGAGCCGCAGGTCCCCTGTGAAGGGGAAGGTGAGCGAGACGTGTCGGAACTGCGAGTCCGTTTCTGCTGAGAGCCTCAGTGGCTGCAGGGACCAGGCCATGGACTTCCCAGAGGAGTGGTGGGAAGGGGCGATGCGCGTGCAGCACAGAGACAGAGGGCTCGGCAGGCGCCCCAGCTGCCCTGCTCTGTCTCCGCCCTGTAGCCCGGACAGCATGTCCTGCGCCCCAGGCACCTTAGCTGCGTCCACACCCAGACCCGCTTCCACTCTGCCCCTTCACACCTGGTTCAGTGTGCAGCTGCCCCCATCCTGGCACCAATACCATTTTCAGCCAAAACTGGGTCGCGCGGGGTTACTATCCCTTCTACCTAAGGGGCCTGCCCTCACCCCCAGGTGAGGGACAGCCTGTGAAGGAGTGCTCCTTTGAGAGAAGATGAAGGCATCTATCAAAGAGCAGGGCCAGGAGAGACGGAGTGCAGGGGCTGAGGAGAGGGTGGCAGGAGCCCTGTGATCTGAACCCAAAGTCACCATGAACAGAGCAGGCGGGTCCAAATGCTCCAAACCAACCCTTCAGTCAACGAAGCCCAGCCCAGCCCTGTAACCACGCGCCCCCACGCTTCGAAAACACACCCTGCCCAGGCCCCACCAGCTCCCTCCCCCATCACTGGGCCCTCCCACACCTGCTGCCTGGAGAGGAGGCCTGGAACCTAACAGACCCCTGCCCCAGAGGGCTGGGTCTTTACAAGGGCTGGTCCCCTGGGCACGAGGGTCCAGTTCTCCTCCCTGCCAACTACCAGGGCTGGCAGTCTGCCTGACATAGGACACTGGGAACACAAGGCCTTGGGTTGTGAGGGCACTAAAGGCACCTCAGGATCTCCAATCTCCACACCCCCTACTAACAGGAATGCCTCCAATCCCACCAACCACTCCCCAACTGTCAGTGGGAGCGGAAAACAAGGTCCAGGTCCATGACATGCCCGCAGTCCCTGCCAGGCACACAGAGGGCTGTGGACACTGCTGGCAGGAACGGGGCTCCTGGCAGAGGGTGGGGTGAATGAATGTGGCCCCATCCCCTGGGTCCTGGGATGCCCAGAGAGCGGACACTTTTCTAGCCTGGAGTGGGGAGGAAAACAAAAAATCATGGCTTTGAAGAAGCCTCTTGCTGCCCCCCGGGCATGTCCAGGCCTCAGTGGACCCGCAGTGTAAGGTGGAGGGGCTCACCAGGAGCAGAGAGAAACAAGAGACAGAGGCTGTGTCAGCCCCACAGGGACCGCCCAACCAGCCAGCAGCCTCAGCCAGGGGGTCCCTCCCTCCAACAGCCCTCCTCCCTGCAGCCTAAAGGGCCCACCTGTCCCCCTAAAACATGCATGCCCGGGCACAAGCCCCCAACAAAGAGGCACTTGAGACAGAAGGTGATGAGGCTGCCTCTTACCGGAGCAGAACGCCACGCGCACCGTGTCCTGCTTGGCCATGCCCAGCACAGGCAGCAGGGAGCTCAGGACGGATGGCAGGAAGGGGACTACGCCGAACGCTGTGAGAGAGGACACTGTCAAAGACCTCCACCAAGCCTTCCAGTGCCCCGTGCTCCTCCTGGGGCAGGCTGTGCGCCACCTACCGTTGGCCACCGAGAGGCTGGCGAGGGTGTGCAGCACGGCGCAGTGAGGCAGGGTCCCAGGGTGCAGCCTGCGCAGCAGCTCCTCCATCACCTTGCTGATGAATTGCCTCCCCACGGCCACCAGGACGCCACTCGCCGCCTGCTGCCAGTCCCAGACCAGGTCCTGAACCCAAAACACCAGCAAGGAGAACCACTCCCTGAAATCTCCCAAAAGGCAAGACCAAGACATTCTGCCCTCAGTGGCTGCCAGCCTCGGACAAACGCACGCTGTCTTCAGTGTCCCTAAAAAGTGCAGGTCAGGGAAGGTGGCAGGCACAGCCTCCCCTGCTGAGGGGCTGCCAGGAGACCCCACACACAGGAGCAGAAGAGCCCTGGTGAGAGGGGACTGTGCTCAGGGCCCAGAGAGAGTTAGGCCCACCAAAGCCCTGCTCCAACCCCAGTGCCGGGCACGTCCTTTGGCCCCGGCTGCAAGCACACCGTGGTCCTGCGTGTGCTTAGTTCTGGCAACTTGCTCTCTGCTTCAGTTGCTGCCTCTGAAAATCACAGGGGACCATCCCCCGCCCGTGCAGGGTGGTGCATGGGACCAAAGGGCCTCTGCCAGCCCAAGGCAGCCAAACACCACCCTATACTCTCAAGGCTGCTGGGTAGCAAGGTCAAGAAGCAGCTTCCCTTCCCAAGCTAGGCCTGAGTCTGCGAGGCCAGAGGGTCTGCTGAATACCTTCGTCTTGGTCATCTCGCTGGAGGCCAGGAGGATGATGGTGCTGGCTGTGTCCTTGTCCAGCTCACTGGCACAACTGCTCAGGACCCTCTCCATGGCCCTCAGGACCGCCGCTCGGTATGGGTGCGCCAGCTGCAGAGAGACATCGTCCAGGACGGTCCCAGGTGAGCCTCACGCCCAGACACTCTGAGTGCCTGTCACTGTCTCTAGGAGATGAAACTGCACAAATCTCTCTGTCTCAAGCACAGGAGGGGAGGGGTACACCTGATCACTCTTCATGTCCTAAAAGCAGACCTGCAAGCCTCACGCTCACGGCCCATCTCCAGAAGGGTGGAGCATTATCCTGCTCCAGACAACCAACATGCAGACGGCAAGGCGGGGGACTTCTGTCCCCCAGGGGTAGCCAGTAGGGTCTCCCAGTCACATGACGCTCCCAGGACCCTTCGGCCTCCTTGCCCTGCCCTCCCCTGTCAGAGAGGAGCACCCTCCTGTCCCCAGCTCAGTCTCTGCCTCAGTCTCTGCCACTAGGCTAGTACTTATATCCAAAGGCCCCTCCTCAAGGCTGCTAAGGAAAACCACCACCCACCACACCACCTTCTGCCACGGCCCCAGGCCCCCTCTACCTCCCAGGTTAACCCTCCGCAGAGTCCTACCCCTAAACAGCTCTCCTGTTGACCACCAACCCCACTGTAAATCCAAAGAGCACACACCGTCCTTCCCTCGACTGGGGACGCACCAAGGACTGGGACTGAAAGCTGGGACCCGCAGGGGCACACAGCAGAGTAGGCTACTGCCCAACCCAGGAAAGGGCCCTGGGGCACCCGGCCACCCTGTGTTGACAGCCCCTCCCCAATGATGCACCCACCACGGCCCCTCCCTCCACCACCCTGAGAGCAGCCTGCACCAGGCAACATGGCACCAGGAGGGGCCGGCACAGGGCGGTCCAGCATCCCACAGGCTCCGTCATTCATTCTCACATGGCTATAAATACCCAAGGCTGGGCGTGGCGGCTCACGCCTGTCATCCTAGCACTTAGGGAGGCCGAGAGGGGCAGATCACCTGAGGTCAGGGGTTCGAGACCAGCCTGGTCAACATGGTGAAACCCCATCTCTACTAAAAAAAAATACAGGCTGGGCACGGTGGCTCACACCTGTAATCCCAGCACTTTGGGAGGCCGAGGTGGGTGGATCACCTGAGGTCAGGGGTTCAAGACCAGCCTGACCAATGTGGTGAAACCCTGTCTCTACTAAAAATACAAAAATTAGCCATGTGTGGTGGCGTGCGCCTGTAGTCCCAGCTACTTGGGAGACTGAGGCAAAAGAATCGCTTGAACCTGGGAGGCAGAGGTTGCAGTGAGCTGAGATGGCACCACTGCACTACAACCTGGGCCACAGAGCGAAGACTCTGTCTCAAAAAAAAAAAAAACAAAAAATTATCCCGTCATGGTGGCGGGCACCTGTAATCCCAGCTACTTGGGAGGCTGAGACAGGAGAAAAGCTTGAACCCGGGAGGCAGAGGTTGCAGTGAGCCGATCATGCCACTCCAGCCTGGGCGACAGAGCAAGACTGTCTCAAAGAGAAAAATAAAGAAGAAATACCTGAGACTGGGTAACTTAAAAAGAAAAAAGATTTAATTGGCTCAAAGTTCTGCAGGCTGTACAGGAAGCATGGCTGGGGAGGCCTCAGGAAAACACAATCATGGCAGAAAATGAAGGGGAAGCAGGTACATCTTATATGGCCTGAGCAGACACTTCCAAACAACCAGATCCTGAGAACTCTATCATGGGGACAGCACTGAAGGGAGAAGTCACCCCCAGGATCCAGTCACCTCCCACCAGGCCCCACCTCCAGCACCGGGGATTACATCTCAACATGAGATTTGGGTGGGGACACAGATTCAAGCCATATGAGACACTGATGGTCACGGGGTCTGCGTTTCCCTCATGCACTCTGACAGCTATGGCAGCCATGGCAGGTGGGGGTGGGCCCACATGGGAGAAGTGCTACCCGCTCAGTGAAGACAGCCACGAAGGACATTTGAAGGAGAACATGACAAGGTTGTTTGGAGGAGAAACAATAGTAGGGAGGCTTGGGAGCTTCGTGAAAGTCTTGGTTTTGTTCAGAAACTATTTGAAGTTGACACCCAACCACCTGACACGCACTTGGCCCTGGCGTGAAGCAGTACCGGTGACAGGGCAGCGTCAGGCAGCTCCCAGGCCCACATACACTCGCCGCAGGTGGCTGTGGCACACGTGTTCAGAATCACGCAACTGTCTCAAGCGTTGAGTCCCAGCATCGGTAACAGACAGGGGTGCTCACTGCCACTCTGCGGAACGAGTTATAAACTACCATGGTCTACCCCAGACCCACAAGTGGGAGTGATTTTTGTTCCTGAAAATAGCCAGTGCAGGTCACAAGCCTCAGCATGGAACATGAAGTCCACGTGGAACCTGCCAGTTCTCTGGGGAGGAGTTTCAGCTGGGGTTGATTTTCACTGTTAGATTTCCCATCCTCGAGTGTTGGGTGCCGCAGTGAGGCAAGAGTGAGGCTGGTGGGGGATCAGTCTCACTGTGCCAGCCACCTCTGCCCACAGGCTACACACGACTCCCTTTCCTTTAAGGCTTCTGCAGGCAGACTGTATTTAAATTCTATATTAGAGAATCATTTCTTTTTTTTTTTTTTTTTGAGACGGAGTCTCACTCTGTTGCCCAGGCTAGAGTGTAGTGGCACAATCTCAGCTCACTGTGACCTCCGCCTTCCAGTTCAAGCGATTGTCCTGCCTCAGCCTCCAGAGTAGCTGGGACTATAGGCGCCTACCACCATGCCTGGCTACTTTTTGTATTTTTAGTAGAGACGGGGTTTCACTATGTTGGCCAGGCTGGTGTCGAACTCCTGACCTTGTGATCCGCTTGCCTCAGCCTCCCAAAGTACTGAGATTACAGGCATGAGCCACCGCACCTGGCTGAGATTACAGGCGTGAGCCACTGCACCTGGTCACATTTTTTTTCTGAGTCAGGGTCTCACTCCATCACCCAGGCTAGAGTGCAGTTGTGCGATCATAACTCACTGCACCTTGAACTTGCGGGCTCAAAAGATCCTCCTGCCACAACTTGTCAAGCAGCTGGGACTACAGGCACACAACACCACACTCAGCTAAATTTTTTTTTTTTTTTTTAGATGGAGTCTCGCTCTGTCACCCAGGCTGGAGTGCTGTGGCACAATCTCAGCTTACTGCAATCTCTGTATCCTAGGTTCAAGTGATTATCATGCCTCAGCCTCCTGAGTGCCTGGGACCTACAGGTATGCGCCACCACTCCTGGCTAATTTTTTTTTTTTTGTATTTTCAGTAGAAATGAGGTTTCGCCATGATGGCCAGGCAGGCTGGTCTTGAACTCCTGGTCTCAAGTGATCCACCCACCTCCGCCTCCCAAAGTTTTGGGATTATAGGCATGAGCCACTGCACCCAGCCCCAGCTAATTATTTTTATTTATTTATTTATGTATTCATTCATTCATTCGAGACAGAGTCTCAACCTGTCACCCAGGCTGGAGTGCAGTGGTATGATCTCGGCTGACTGCAACCTCCACCTCCCGGGTTCAAGCAATTCTTCTGCCTCAGTCTCCTGAGTAGCTGGAACTATAGGCACGTGCCACCACACCTGGATAATTTTTGTATTTTTAGTAGAGACAGGGTTTCACCATGTTGGCCAGGATAGTCTCAATCTCCTGACCTCATGATCTGCCCGCCTTGGCCTCCCAAAGTGCTGGGATGACAGGTGTGAGCCACTGCACCCGGCCTGGTCTTAAACCCCTGGCCTCAAGTGATCCTCTTGTCTCAGGCTCCCAAAGTATTGGGATGACAGGCGTGTGCCCTGGCACCCAGCCTATGGTTTCTGACTTTCATAATCTGGACACTCTTCCCAGGCAGGAGACAATGTGGTCCTTGAGAAGCCCACCCCCATCTGGGACGCCACAGAGCCGAGGCTCCAAGTGGGTGGATCAGCTGCCGGGGCAGCACGGCTGGTATAGTGCAGGAAGTAGGGGAAATGATTGAAAATCAGTGTAAACTGCTCTGGTTCTATCTAGTCAGAGCACGGCTGAGCTGGGAGCAGCAGCTCGGGTGCAGCAGGGCATTTATACACATCTGACCAGACCCATTGCTGGGAGGGGCAGCTCGGGTGCAGCAGGGCATTAATACTCACCCAACCAGACCCACAGCTGCCATCTCCTCTGGTTCTTGGTCATGAAAACACAGCTCAAGTTGCATTATGCTTCCATCTTTAGCTACTAATTCTCTTCACGTATATGAGAAAGTTTGAGGGAAATCTTTGCAGATTCCACTCACAACTGTGGCATCTCCAATCTGTCACTCTGTGTCCTGGTGACTGAGTGCTCAGTGCAGGGTGACAGACTGGCTCAGCAAGTCTGCAATGGGTTATGCAACTGGAAAACAGGAACCCATGAAAAAGGCATAGGCATCTACATTTTACGAAAAATGGACAGGGGCCAGCCACAGTGGCTCACGCCTGTAACCCCAGCACTTTGGGAGGCCAAAGTGGGAGGATTGCTTGAGCCCAGGAGTTCAAGACCAGCCTGGGTAACATAGTAGGCCCTGTTTCTACAAAAATAAAAACAATTAGCCAGGTATGGTGGTGCGGCTGTGGTCCCAGCTACTTCGGAGGCTGAAGCAGGAGGATCACTTGTGTACTGGAGGTCAAGGCTGCAGTGAGCCAAAATTGCACCACTGCACTCCAGCCTAGGAAACAGAGGGAGTCCATCCCTGAATTTAAAAAAAAAAAAAAAAAGTTATGTATTACTTCTGTTCCAGGGTTGGTTTGAATTGTTTGATTTTATGGTATAAGTACAATATTTTTGGCCGTGCGTGGTGGTTCATGCCTGTAATCCCCATGATGGTGACAGGAGGCAGCCAAATGCCTAGACAGAGAGGGATGGGTCCCCCGAGAAACCCCACCTCAAGCCGAAGATAGTTTAAAGTCAAGCTACAAGTTAAATCCTCAGTCTGGATCGAGAGCCGTCTTCCTGTCTGGCGCGCTTTCCTCTGACTGATCCCCACCCTTCACCTATTTTACATATACCTACCCTTTTCTAATTGGCTTTCTACACCGTCACGCCCACCTTTGAGCGGTGTCTTCACTTTAACCTCTTTTGCAGACTCACAAACCAATCAGCACACACTCCTCATCCTGTGCCTATAAAGACCCCAGACTCAGACTCAGTTGGTAGAGGAGAGCTGGCCTAACTTGGGCGAAGAGACAGCCTGACTTTGGGGAAGATGACCTGTCCTTCCCATCCCCTCTCCAGCTCCCCTCTCCACCAAGAGCCATTTTCATCGCTCAATAAAATTCTTCTCTGCCCTCCTCACCCTTCTATGTCCACTGTATCCTCATTCTTCTTGGGTGTGGTACAAGAGCTCAGGAACCACCAAACACGGTTACAAGCTATAATGTAGGCAAGCTGAGGCACGCCAGCATGGCTAGGCAAGGCCCAGGCGGGGCACTGCTAGGGCTTGCAAAGGGACCAAGTAGAAGAATCCTATGGCTGGGTGCAGTGGCTCAGGCCTGTCATCCCAGCACTTTGGGAGGCCGAGGCGGGTGGATCATCAGGTCAGGAGTTTGAGACCAGCCTGACAAACATGGTGAAACCCCATCTCTACTAAAAATACAAAAAAATGAGACATATGTGGTGGCGTGTGCCTGTAATCCCAGCTACTCAGAAGGCTGAGGCAAGAGAATTGCTTGAACCCGGGAGGCAGAGGTTGCAGTGAGCCAGTTTGTGCCACCATACTCCAGCCCATCCTGGGTGACAGAGCGAGACTCCGTCTCAAAATAAATAAATAAATAAAATAAAAAACATATATAAAAAAAGAAGAATCCTACATCACCAGCACTTTGGGAAGCCAAGGCAGTGGATTGCTTGAGGTCAGAGTTCATGACCAACCCAGCCAACATGACGAAACCCAATCTCTACTAAAAATACAAAAAAAAAAAATTAGCCAGGAGTGGTGGCACATGCCTATAGTCCCAGCTGCTCATGAGGCTGAGGCACGAGAATTGCTTGACCCAGGAGATAGAGGTTGCAGTGAGCTGAGATCGCACCACTGCACTCAAGCCTGGGCAACGCAGCGAGACGCTGCCTCAGAAAAAAAGAAAAAAAAGTACCATACTTTTTACAGCCCTGCCTCCACTCACAGTTGGAAAAGGCCCACTCAGGAAAGTTCTTCAAGGAAAGCAAACACAGTAATGAGCCCCTTTAAATAAAAATATTGTTGACAAAAAAGCTAAACTCTAAAATACCTAACAAGGTTTATTCTGTGCCACTATGAGTGACCATGGCCCGGGGAACACCAGAGAAAGTACGCCCAAGATGGTCAGGTTAGTTTGGTTTTATACATCTTAGGGGACAGAATCACAGGCAAAGACGTAAGTCAATACATGGAAGGTGTGTACTGCTTCAGCCTAGAAAGGCGGGGCGTCTCGGGGAGTACTCATAGGGCACAGGTGGATTCCGAGATTTTCTCATTGGCAACTAGTTAAAAGAGTTAAACTGGCTGGGCGCGGTGGCTCACGCCTGTCATCCCAGTACTGTGGGAGGCCAAGGTGGGCAGATCACAAGGTCAGGAGATTGAGACCAGCCTGACCAACACGGTGAAACCCAGTCTCCACTAAAAACACAAAAATTAGCCGGTGTGGTGGCACGCGCCTGTAATCCCAGCTACTCAGGAGGCTGAGGCAGGAGAGTCACTTGAACCCAGGAGGCAGAGGTTGCAGTGGGCCAAGATCGTGCCAATGACCTCCAGCTTGGGCAACAGAGCAAGACTCCCTCTCAGGAAAAAAAAATTAAAAAAAAGAGTTAAACGTTGTCTGAGGACTTGAAGTCAGCAGAAAGAAACGCCTGAATTAAAGGGGCTTGTGAAAGTCAAGGTTCTTGTTGCGTAGATGAAGCCTCCAGGTAGCAGGCTTCAGAGATAATAGATGGTAAATGTCTCTTTTCAGACCTTAAAGGTGTCAGACTCTTAGTTAAATCTCTTCTAGATCAGATAAAGACCTGGAAACAGAAGGAGATTCTCCACAGATGCAATTTTCCCCACAAAATATGGTTTTGCAGGGTCATTTCAAAATATGTCAAAAATAGATTTTGGGGTAAAATAGTTTTATTTCCTTCAGGGCCCACCATCAGACATGTGATGCTATGCCAGAATCCAGTCTGGAATTTTATTGCTACAAAGAGTCTGTTTTGTCAGACTTACGGTCTGTTTTAACCTCATGTTCATTGGTTGTACAAACTTCAAAAGGGAGCAGGTATAACGCGGTGTGTCCAGTCTCCCTTTCTGTCTGTCATAGCCTGGAATTTAGTTTTCCAGGTTGCTCCCGGGTCTCCTTGGACAAGAGGATGGTAGAGCAGGCCGCTAGGCAGACATGAGCAGGGCAGGAGAGGCCCCCAACTAGGAATGTCAGGCGGTCATCAGGTGATGGTCAGGCAGTTGTTTAGGCGTCTAAAATAATAACTGGTCACTGCCAGCACCAGGGAAAGACAGTCTCACAACAGATGGAAAACACCTAAAGCTTCTGCATGGGGGAATCAGGAAAAAAAAGAAAGAAAACACCTAAGGCTGGTGGCAGCAGCTTCCTTAGAGGATCTCCGGAGTTGGGTGGATGGGCTCCAGCAAGCATACTGTGGTGACATGGTAGTGTTTAGCCAGTACATGGCCTTCCTCTAGAAACACTCGGCTGGTTAGGGAAGAATGCCTCAAGTGAGCATGCGTGCAACTGCGCACAAAAACTCAAAAGGAGCTTCCGGTAGTGGAACCCACGCAGGTGCCTGGAGGTGGCTCCCAGGAGGGCCCGGGAGCTCCGCACCCCTCCCCATTCCTGCCCCGAGCATCTCCTCCACCTGCTGTGCATCCGCACCCTTCCTCACAGCCTGTGTCATAAATGGGTAAAGGCAGGCCACTCTGTCCCTGCGTTCTGTGAGCCACTGCTGCAATTCATCGAACCCAAGGAGGGGGTCATGAAAACCCTGATTCATGGCAGGTCGGTCAGAAGCACAGGCCACACCTGGAGCTTGCGACTGGCATCAGAAGCAGGGCCATCGTGTGGGGCTGAGCCCTCCACCTGCGGGGTCTGACGCGACCTCCAGGTGGATGGTGTCGGAATTGAATTGAGGACACCCAGCCGGTGTCCACTGCACAACGGACTGCTGTTTGCTGGTGGAGAGAAGCCCCCCACATTTGGTCACAGAAGTATTCTGTGTTGATTGCTGTGTGGTGTAAAAGCAGAGAAAACAAAATGAGTTTGAGTTTTTCTACTCACAAATTTTGAAAATCCAGTTTTACTATTCTTGCTTCTCTTCCCCAAATCCCGTCCCTCACCATGGCCTGATGGCCCCTGAGGAGTCTGTCTGTCCTGTGTGGGACCCTGGCTGACGTGTACAAGACTGGATGTATCTAAAACCGTGAGGCCCAGCACCCCTCAGTGGAACAGGTCACATTCTACAAAGTCATGGGCTTCTGGGTTCGTAAAAACAGAAGCACAAACACAGATGCCAGACAGGAGATGAAACCTGTAAAGCTCCAGGTGTACCCCAGGACACTGCGCTGATGTCTGAGGCCTGGAGGGGGATGTGGCATTGCTTTTCCCTATTGTTCCACATCTTTCTGGAGAGACTCAGTGGGCTTTGAACCATGCCTGCTATCTAGGTAAGACACAGCCAAGCGAAGTGCAGCTGCGGTGAGACCCACAAACAAAAGGCAGAAACTGCAGGTAGTGACCAAACCCACGGAGGCGGTCTGCAGGAGGAGACGACAGAAGAGGACTAGGGCAGGCGAGGTCCCTGGGAAGGGTCAGAGCCCACAGGGTCAGTGTTTCCAGCTCAGCATGTATATCATATATAAATATGCCAACTGTGAAGGAAGACTTTTTAAAAATTCAGTTTAAAAAACTGTAAAGGCTAGAAAAGGGATAAAATCAGAAACAAAGTAGGACAAGCATGGAGCGGCTGGGGCTCAGAGGAGGATGCCCCAGAATGGAGGCCTCAGGAGCAAAGTCCCTCTCAGACCTGCTCTGCCCTCCCCTCTCTCCTCCTCATTCTCCCCCAAGGCAGTCATAAAACCTGTAAATATTGGCCAGGTGGTGGCTCACGCCTGTAATTCCAGCACTTTGGGAGGCCAAGGAAGGCAGATCACTTGAGGTCAGGAGTATGAGACCAGCCTGGCCACTTGAGGTCAGGAGTATGAGACCAGCCTGGACAACATGGTGAAACCCCATCTCTACTAAAAATACAAAATTTAGCTGGGCATGATGGCAGGCACCTGTAATCCCATCTACTTGGGAGGCTAAGACAAAGAATCGCTTGAACACAGGAGGCCGAGGTTGCAGTGAGCTGAGATTGCACCATTGCACTCCAGCCTGGGCGACAGAGTGAAACTCCATCTCAAAAACAAAAACAAAAAGAAACAAACAAAAAAACCCTGTAAATATCACTCTAATTCCCTCCACCATTCTGTACAAAACCTGGCCATAAAGAAATTCTCGCTGGGTGCTGGTGGCTCAAGCCTGTGATCCCAGCACTTTGGGAGGCCACGGCAGATAGAATGCTTGAGTCCAGGAGTTTGAGACCAGCCTGGCCAACATGGCGAAACCCCATCATTACTAAAAACAAAAAATTAGCCAGGCGTGGTGGCACACACCTGTAGACCCAGCCACTTGGGAGGCTGAGGTGAGATGATGACTTGAACTCGGGAGGTCACGGCTGCAGTGAGCCACGTTTGTGCCGCTGCACTCCAGCCTGGGTAAGAGAATACGACTGTCTCAAGAAAAAAAAATTCTCTGGCCAACCTTGTTTGACTGTAGGTCTCAGACCCGCACTGCAGAGGGGTCCTGCCCCAACTGGAGGAAAGAGTGCTGGTCAGAGAGGCCCAGGAGAACTCGAGATGGGCCCTGCTGGTGCCCCCAGTATGCTCCCATGGTTCACACCCGCCATCCAAGCCCACTTCTACACAGTTTCCTGTTTCTTCGAACCTACACATAAAATCAGATCACTTCCTTGGGTCTCTGGGCCTTCATTCTGAAGGCTCCCATGTCCCATTAAACTGTGATGAAATAAGCTTGTTATGCTTTTCTCTTGTTAATCTGTCTTTTGTTATGGAACTGTCAGCCATGACACTTATGATGGGTGAGGAAAGATATGATGGGTGAGGAAAGATATCACCACCCTTTTTCTCCCCTACAAAGCAGACTTACATTTTGCTACGAACTGCTAAAAATAACAAAGTCTTTTTGATACAGTTTGGCTCTATGTCCCCACCCAAATCTCACGTTGAATTGTAATTCCCAATATTGGGGTAGGGACTTGCTGGGAGGTGACTGGACCATGGTGGTGGATTTCTCCCTTGCTGTTCTCGTGACAGTGAGTTCTCACAAGATCGGGCTGTTTGAAAGTGTGCAGCACCTCCCCCCGCTCGCTCTCTCCTGGCATCATGTAAAGATATGCTTGCTTCCCCTTCGCCCTTCCGCCATGACTGTAAATTTCCTGAGGCCACCCCAGCCATGCCTCCTGTACAGCCTATGGAACTGTGGGTCATTAAACCTCTTTTCTTTATAAATGACCCAGGCTCAGGTAGTTCTTTAGAGCAGCGTGAAAACAGACTAATACACTCTTTTAACCACCTTTAGTATTCTTTGGCCGTTTCCTCAAATAGCAAGGTCAGCCCTAATTTTGTCTGACAATTAGACACTGATTTCAGCATGTCTCAGGTAATGGGGCCTTTCAGCCACAGAGAAAAGGGCTCGATGCCCAGCACCTACGTGCTGTGTTCACCAGGCTCATGTAAAGCCCAGAGGACAGCCACATCAGTGGGTAAATGCACTGTCAGAAGGGTTTGAACAAGAGCGGCTCCATCTTGAAGAGGGACTGAGTAAAACAAGGCTGAGACCTACTGGGCTGCATTCCCAGGAGGTCAGGCATTCTTAGTCACAGGATAATTCGGGGTCAGCACGAGATACAGGTCACAGAGACCCCACTGATAAAACAGGATGCAGGGCCGGGCGCGGTGGCTCAAGCCTGTAATCCCAGCACTTTGGGAGGCCGAGGCGGGTGGATCACGAGGTCAGGAGATCGAGACCCTCCTGGCTAACACGGTGAAACCCCGTCTCTACTAAAAATACAAAAAACTAGCCGGGCGCGGTGGCGGGCGCCTGTAGTCCCAGCTACTCGGAGGCTGAGGCAGGAGAATGGCGGGAACCCGGGAGGCGGAGCTTGCAGTGAGCCGAGATCGCGCCACTGCACTCCAGCCTGGGCGACACAGCGAGACTCCGTCTCAAAAAAAAAAAAAAAAAAAAAAACAAAAACAGGATGCAGGAAAGAAGCCGACCAGAACCTGCCAAAACCAAGATGGTGACGACACTGACCTCTGGCCGTCCTCACTGCTCACTATACACTAATTATAATGCACTGGCTACTAAGACACTCCCACCAGCACCATGACAGTTTACAAATGCCATGGCAACATCAGGTCTAAAAAGGAGGGACCCTCATTCCACAAACTGCCTGCCACTTTCCTGGAAAACACATGAATAATCCACCCCTTGCTTAGCATGTCATCAAGAAATAACCAAAAAATAGCCAACCAGCAGACCTAATGGCTGCTCTCTCTATTGAGTAGCCATTTCTCAGTTTCTTTACTTCTCTTTTTTTTGAGACGGAGTCTTGCTCTGTCGTCCGGGCTGGAGTGCAGTGACCGGATCTCAGCTCACTGCAAGCTCCGCCTCCCGGGTTTACGCCATTCTCCTGCCTCAGCCTCCCGAGTAGCTGAAACTACAGGCATCCGCCACCTCGCCCGGCTAGTTTTTTGTATTTTTTAGTAGAGATGGAGTTTCACCGTATTAGCCAGGATGGTCTCAATCTCCTGACCTAGTGATCTGCCCGTCTCGGCCTCTCAAAGTGCCGGGATTACAGGCTTGAGCCACCGCGGCCGGCCAGTTTCCTTACTTCTCAATAAACTTGCTTTCGCTTTGTGGATTTGCCTCTAAACCTTTCTTATGAGAGATCCAATAACCAGTTATTGGGGTCTGGATCAGGACCCCTTTCCAGTAACAAAACAACCCTGTCCAAGCAGGAGGGCAGCCCTGTCAGACTAACCTATGAATAAGTGCAACTCTAATCAACCTCCCAACAAGCTAGTCCTAGCACTCCTACCGGGAACACAATGGGGCAAAAATAGCTAAGACAGCTGGCTGGGTGTGGTGGCACATGCCTATAGTCCCAGCTACTCAGGAGGCTGAGGCAGGAGGATCACTTGAGCCCGCAAGGTCGAGGTTGCAGTGAGCTGTGATTGTACCACTGCACTCCAGCCTGGGTGTCAGATTAAGACCCTATCTCAAACAAATAAAAATAAAGTAAATTTTTAAAAAACAGCTAATGGGCCAGGTGCAGTGGCTCACGACTGTAATCCCAGAGCTTTGGGAGGCCAGGTGGGTGGATCACCAGGTTGGGAGTTCGAGACGAGCCTGGCCAACGTAGTGAAACCCCATCTCTACTAAAAATACAAACAATTAGCTGGGTGCAATGGCGGGCGCCTGCAATCCCAGCTACTTAGGAGGCTAAGGCAGGAGAATTGCTTGAACCCGGGAGGCAGAGGTTGCACTGAGCCGAGACCACGCCACTGCACTCCAGCCTGGGCAACAGAGAAAGACTCCATCTCAAAAAAAAAACAAAAAACAAAAAAAACAAATAGCTGATAGCTAGACGTGATGGCTCACGCCTGTAATTCCAGCACTTTGGGAGGCAGAGGTAGGCAGATCACTTGACGTCAGGAGTTCAAGACCAGCCTGACCAACATGGTGAAACCGCATCTCTACTAAAAATACAAAATTAGGCCAGGCAGCCAGGTGCGGTGGCTCACGCCTGTAATCCCAGCACTGTGGGTGGCCAGGGCGGGCAGATTACAAGGTCAGGAGATCGAGACCACCCTGGCTAACACGGTGAAACCCCGTCTCTACTAAAAAACACAAAAAATTAGCTGGGCGTGGTGGCAGGTGCCTGTAGTCCCAACTACTTGGGAGGCTGAGGCAGAAGAATGGCGTGAACCCAGGAGGCAGAGCTTGCAGTGAGCCAAGATTGCACCATTACACTCCAGCCTGAGCAAAAGAGCAAGAATCAATCTCAAAAAAAAAAAAAAAAAAAAAAAAAAAAAAAAATTATGCTGCGCATGGTGGCTCATGCCTGTAATCCTATCACTTTGGGAGGCCAAGGCAGGCCGATCACCTAAGGTCAGGAGTTCGAGACCAGCCTGGGCAACATGGTGAAACCCCATCTCTACCAAAACACAAAAATTAGCCAGGCATAGTGGCAGGCACCTGTAATCCTAGCTATTTGGGAGGCTGAGGCAGGAGAACTGCTTGAACCCAGGAGGTGGAAATTGCAGTAAGCTGAGATTGTGCCACTGCGCTCCAGCCTAGGCGACAGAGCCAAATTCCGTCTCAAAAAATATATATAAATAAATAATAAAAATAAAAATACAAAATTAGACGGGTGTGGTGGCGCATGCCTGTAGTCCCAGCTACTCAGGAGGCTGAGACAAGAGAATCGCTTGAACCCGGGAGGCAGAGGTTGCAGTGACCAGGGCAACAGACTGAGAGTCCATCTCAAAAATAATAATAATAATAATAATGAATGAATGAATAAATAAATTTGTTTACTAAAAATAAATATAAAGGCTGGGCACAGTGGCTCACGCCTGTAATCCCACCACTCTGGGAGGCCAAGGCAGGCGGATCACGAGGTCAGAAGATAGAGACCATTCTGGCTAACACAGTGAAACCTGGTCTCTACTAAAAAATACAAAAAATTAGCTGGGCGAGGTGGTGGGCGCCTGTAGTCCCAGATACTCGGGAGGCTGAGGCAGGAGAATGGCGTGAACCCAGGAGGCGGAGCTTGCAGTGAGCCGAGATCACGCCACTGTACTCTAGCCTGGGCAACAGAGTGAGACTCCGTCTCAAAAAATAAATAAATAATAAATAAATAAATAAAACTAAAACTAAAAACAACAGCTAAGACAGCTGACAGAGGAAGAAAGGAGAGACCCTGCCCCAGGAAGTGCCGCCAGGCCATGGCAGTGGGCAGATATTTCCATGGAACTGGGTCGTTTTCCCCAGGAGATGGTAGCTGATAAGAAACACACTGTGCAGAGGTCCCTTTTACATATCAAAATGTTAAATAAAACAAAAAGAATAATGATCTTTTGATACTGCAAAAGCCTCTTCCCCTTCCCAGAACAGCCCAAACCACACACAGAGAGAAAAACTAGAAAGTGCGTAACAGTTTCAAACAATGCAGTGCCAACGCTGTCAGCAGTGACGGAGAACCACTGAACCAAGATTAAGCGAGGCCGAAATCCCGGGAGGCGAGAGCCAGCCGGGCCACGTCTGTTCTGGGGTTCGGGTCACTGATTTGGCATCCCTGTGGGGCTGAAGAGAGTTCCCAAGAAGCTCCTGAGTAGGCAATGCTTGTGCGAGAGGACAGGACATTCCAGCACAGCAAGGGAAGGCCCTGGCCCCTCCTGGGCAGCCCCTCCCTGAGGGTGCAGGAAGACCAGCAGCGCAGGACCCTTGGGGACTCTCTGAGCACTTCTCAGTGTTTCTGGCCCTTGGGTCGATGAGATTCTCTCCGAAACAACCTTCTGTCCCTCAAGCAGGGACCATGGTCTGTCCCTCAGGCACTAGGCATAGAGCCCGGCCATTAGGCCTCCACTTAGTGAGTAAAAGAGCCTCGAACAGGAGGGTTGAACAATGCCGTGGTGGGGGGATGCAGCCACACCCCACACATGATGAGACAAGACAGGTTACCCATCCTGACATAGGCAGGCGTAGGGGGAGCTTAGACATGTGGTCACCCCTGTATAACACCCGACCCACTGTTCCTAGCTGGACTGTCTCTTCCCAAACCAAGTAAGCCCCAACCGACCATGGCCCCGACAACATCATCCCCACCAAAGAGCATAAATACCTTGTCATGCTGCCGCAGGTACTCCTCACAGGTACGGAGCGTCTCCACCGGCCGCACCTCCCCGAGGCAGCACAGGGCACTGCAGACCTGCTCCTGCACCAGGGGGTCCTTATCGGTGATGGCATCCAGCAGGGTGGAGGCCAGCTCTGCAGTGACAAAGCCCCGTTAGCATGCTCAGGCCCAAGCACCCTCTCCTATCACACCTCAGCTGCCACTCCTGCAGTGGACACGCCTGTAGCCTCTGAGGATCACAGACACAGAGCAGGAGAGGGCACAGCTGCCTTCTCTCTTGTGTAACCTCTCTCCGCCTGTGCTGCTGCGAGGGTCAGGTGCACTGCGGGGACAGGCTGTGGAGCTGCAGGGCTCACATTCCAGCTGCCCGAGGAGCTGCCTGGCCGGGACACACTATTTAGCACATCAGGGTTGAGCGACACAGAGGACACAGCCTGCCCTCCCACACAGGCAGGCAGGAGGCTGTTCTGGTCCTGACCACATGGCCTGAGCTTCCTTGAGGACACTGGCTCACTCACCAGCCGGACTCTTTAGGAAGGCTCCCTGAGGGTCTGTGCCCGGGCAGCCTGGGATTCCCCATGGCCCCACTGCCCACATATAGCCCTTGACAGGCAGGTACTGGGCAGAGGGTCCAAGACCCCAGCAGTAAGAAATACATGAAGGAATAAAGATATAGCCTCATCCCATGGCTCTCAGCCCCCATGGACCAGAGCTGAATCAAGAAAATCATGGAATAAAAGTAGTGCTCTACAGGCAAGGCCAGGTGGTTCCCTATACACGGGAAAGGGCAGGCCAAGCATCCCAGGGACTTGTGCCAACCAGCCACTCCACCCCAACGAGACCCTCCAGGCTGGTTTGGGGATGTCCCTTCCCTTTTGCTCCAGCAGCACCACACCCAGGCTGCCAATGAGGACATCCCAGGAGGCACCTGCTGGGGCAGAGGAACACACAGGCATCAGGGCATGACTCAGTCTCCCTCTGGGAAGGGATTCCTTCCTGAGCAGGAAGCTGGACTTTTAACAGCCCTCCATTTCCAAAGTCTAGTAGTTAGCCAAACAGGCTGATCCAAATCAATGAGATCTGACTGTACCTAACGCCACGTTCGGCCAGTAAAGCAAACTCGGCCTGTGCTGAACTAGGTCTGCATCTGCTTTTCCGCTGTGGCCATTCACATGTGGAAGCGCCAGGTCTCACGTGC
Source organism: Trachypithecus francoisi (assembly GCF_009764315.1). NCBI lineage: Eukaryota > Metazoa > Chordata > Mammalia > Primates > Cercopithecidae > Trachypithecus > Trachypithecus francoisi. Next base: position 99,348,967 of record NW_022681472.1, on the reverse strand, counting down.
TCTGGGAGCCTGTCTCCTGAGGGCAGTGAGGCCCCGCCCCCTCCCTCTGAGGGCAGTGAGGCCGCGCCCCCTCCCTCGACCTCACCTTCTCACTGCTTTGCACTGCCCTGGCTGGGCAGCTCCCAGGCCCCACTTGTACTCATAGACTCTTCTCACCACCCCACCTCCACCTATCAACACCCCAGTGCGCCGGGCGCGGTGGCTCAAGCCTGTAATCCCAGCACTTTGGGAGGCCGAGACGGGTGGATCATGAGGTCAGGAGATCGAGACCATCCTGGCTAACACCGTGAAACCCCGTCTCTACTAAAAAATACAAAAAACTAGCTGGGCGAGGTGGCGGGCGCCTGTAGTCCCAGCTACTCGGGAGGCTGAGGCAGGAGAATGGCGTAAACCCGGGAGGTGGAGCTTGCAGTGAGCTGAGATCCGGCCACTGCACTCCAGCCTGGGCGATAGAGCGAGACTCCGTCTCAAAAAAAAAAAAAAAAAAAAGACCCAGTCTCAAAAAAACAAAAGAAAAGATTGAGGCCCTGCATAGTGGCTCATACTGTAGTCCCAGTGCTTTGTGAAGATGAGGCAGGAGGATGATTTGAAGCCAAGTGTTCAAGACCACCCTCAGCAACACAGCTAGACCTCATCTCTACAAAAACTAACTTTAGGCCGGGCGCGGTGGCTCAAGCCTGTAATCCCAGCACTTTGGGAGGCCGAGACGGGCGGATCACAAGGTCAGGAGATCAAGACCATCCTGGCGAACACAGTGAAACCCCGTCTCTACTAAAAATACAAAAAACTAGCGGGCGAGTGGCGGGCGCCTGTAGTCCCAGTTACTTGGGAGGCTGAGGCAGGAGAATGGCGGGAACCCGGGAGGCGGAGCTTGCAGTGAGCTGAGATCTGGCCACTGCACTCCAGCCTGGGCGACAGAGCAAGACTCCGCCTCAAAAAAAAAAAAAACAAAAAAAAAAACTAACTTTAAAAAATAGGCTGGGTGTGGGCTGGGTGCAGTGGCTCACACCTGTAATCTCAGCACTTTGGGAGGCCAAGGGGGATGGATCACCTGAGGTCAGGAGTTCGAGACCAGCCTGGCACACCTGGTGAAACCCTGTCTCTACTAAAAATACAAAAATTAGTCAGGTGTGGTGGGGGGCACCTGTAATCCCAGCTGCTCGGGAGGCTGAGGCAGGGAGAATCACTTGAACATGGGAGGTGCAGGTTGCAGTGAGCTGAGATCCACTGCACTCCAGCCTTGGTGACAGAGCCAGACTCCATCTCAAAAAAAAGAAAAATAAATTAGCTGGGTGTGATGGCACATGCCTGTAATCTCAGCTACTTGGGAGGCTGAGGTGGGAGGATGGCTTGAGCCCAGGAGGTCACTGCACTCTAGCCTGGGCAACAGAGTGAGACCCTGTCTCAACAAACAAACAAACAAACAAACAAAGGCTTGAAGGACACCCTAGTCCCTTCAGCACCTCCAGTCATGAGATGACACAGCAAGAGACTCCATCTATGAGTCAGAGAACAGCCTTCCAGACATCGAATCTGCCGGCGCCTTTATCTGGGACTTCCCAACTGCCAGTACTGTGAGAAATACATTCCTATTATTCATTAATTACCCAATCTAAGATACTTTGTTGCAGCAGCCTGAACAGCCTTTGAAGACTGCTAATTTTTTTTTTTCTGATGAACATCTGGAGAAAGCATGTTCATTCAGCAGTCACTCCAGGAGGGCGCGGTGGCTCACGCCTGTAATCCCAGCACTTTGGGAGGCTGAGGCGGGTGGATCACTTGAGTCCAGAAGTTCAAGACCAGCCTGGGCAACATGACAAACTCTCATCTCTATGAAAAATACTTCTGGGCATGGTGGCGTGCACCTGTAGTCCCAGCTACTCAGGAGGCTGAGGTAGGAGGATCACCTGAGCTCAGGAGTTTGAGGCTGCAGTGAGCCATGATTGCACCACTACACTCCACCCTGGGTGATAGTGGGAGATCCTGTCTTTTTTTTTTTGAGATGGAGTCTCACTCCATCGCCCAGACTGGAGTGCAGGGGCACGATCTCAGCTCACTGCAACCTCCACCTCCTGGGTTCAAACGATTGTCCTATCTCAGACTCCCGAGTAGCTGGGACTATAGGCACATGCCACTACACCTGGCTAATTTTTTATTTTTTAGTAGAGATGGGGTTTCACCATGTTGGTCAGGCTGGTCTCAAACTCCTGACCTCAGGTGATCCACCCGCCTCGGCCTCCCAAAGTGCTGGGATTTTAAGTGTGAGCCACAGTGCCCAGTTGACCCTGTCTTAAAAAAAAAAAAAAGTCGGGCCGGGCGCGGTGGCTCAAGCCTGTAATCCCAGCACTTTGGGAGGCCGAGACGGGCGGATCACGAGGTCAGGAGATCGAGACCATCCTGGCTAACACGGTGAAACCCCATCTCTACTAAAAATACAAAAACTAGCCGGGCGAAGTGGCGGGCGCCTGTAGTCCCAGCCACTCGGGAGGCTGAGGCAGGAGAATGGCGTGAACCTGGGAGGCGGAGCTTGCAGTGAGCTGAGATCCGGCCACTGCACTCCAGCCTGGGCGACAGAGCAAAACTCCGTCTCAACAAAAAAAAAAAAAAAAAAAAAAAGTCAAACAAAACCTTCAGATCACATCCTGAATGCCATATGCTTTTCTGAGTCCCAAACTCAAGGCTAGTGTTGGGGAGGTCTACACCTGCCCCATCACCTAACCTGCCCAGAACCCACGCTGGCTCCCAAGTGTAGGAACTCCAGGCACCATTGGAGCTGGTAAGAGCCTTGGCCTGCCCTGACCCAGAGGCAAGAGAGGCCTCACACACGGCCACCCCCAAGCCCCATGCACTCACTCTTTATGGAGGACTCAGCCATGTCTGTGGTTTCAGCTTCCTTCACCCAGTGTGAACATGGACAACTTCTTCTCCAATCTGGAATAACCAAAATCACAAGATTTAATTCATAAGCCTCAACGATATCTGAGTTTAAGCCTCAACGATATCTGAGGGCAATTACCATTTCCGTGTAAAACACACAATTTAATTTAATTTGTTCTGGGGGAAACATCTCTGTCACATTTTCTTTGAGCCATTCAGGGAGGGCAAAAGTCACCATGATCCTCAGCAGTTTCCAACACTCCTCCATCCCCGAGCAACCATCAGTCATGCCAGCGCCTCACAGGCCTGCACAGGCTTGTCCACAGCTGGCCCACAGGCGCCTCGCCACCATCAGCCCCAGCAGGAGTAGACGCACCTCCATCTAGAGCATCCTCCTCCACACCGAGGAACTGAGCACGGCCACACCGCTTTCACACACTGCATGCCATGCGCCACAGCATGCGACGATGGTCCCAAAGAATCGGGTCCAGCAAGTGTCCAAGTTCCTTCTGCCTCTTCACCATGGGCACACACTCAAGTCCTGCATCATGCTTTCTGAGGACCTGGGTCATCAGAGGGGCTGCAGGCCCACCATGAGCGTGGCAGCCAGCATCCTAACAACTCACATTCTCTGTTCTCTGAGCTCCCACCAGCCCCTTCATTCCCTCGATCACCTCCTGTCTACCATTCCTTCCTAACATACTCCAGAGAAAAACGAAGGAGAGACGCCATGACCCACCCTTGACCAGCCAGGACACCTCCCTGTGCTGTGCACACATGGGTTGGAGATGAGGTAAGAAATCATGGAAATCTTGGCCGGGAGCAATCATTCATGCCTGTAATCCAGCACTTTGGGAGGCCAAGGTGGGCGGATCGTTTGAGGTCGGGAGTTCAAGACCAGCCTGGCCAATATGATGAAACTCTGTCTCTACTATAAACACAAAAATTAGCTGGGCGTGGTGGCGGGCACCTTTAGTCCCAGCTACTCAGGAGGCTGAGGCATGAGAATCACTTGAACCTGGGAAGCAGAGATCACAGTGAGCCAAGAACACACCACTGCACTGCAGGCTGGGCGACAGAATGAGACCCTGTCTCAGAAAAATAAAATAAAAGTTCTAGCACTTTGGGAGGCTGAGGCAGGTGGATCACTTGAGGCCAGGAGTTCAAAACAAGCCTCGCCAACATAGTGAAACACCATCTCTACTAAAAATACAAAAAAATTAGCCAGTGTGGTGGCTCACGCCTATAATCCCAGCTACTCAGGGGGCTGAGGTGGGAGAATTGCTTGAACCTGGGAGGCAGAGGTTGCAGTGAGCTGAGATTGCACCAGTGCACTGCACTCCGGCCTAGGCAACACAGCAAGCCCTGCCTCAAAAAAAAGAAAAGAAAAACAGGGCCAGGCACAGTGGTTCACATCTGTAATCCCAGCACTTTGGGAGGCTGAGGCGGGTGGATCATCTGAGGTCAGGAGTTCAAGACCAGCCTGGCCAACATGGTGAAATCCCATCTGTACTAAAAAAATACAAAAATTAGCTGGGTGTGGTGGCGCGTGCCTATAACGCCAGTTACTCAAGAGGCTGAGGCAGAAGAATCACTTGAACCTGCGAGGCAGAGGTTGCAGTGAGCTGAGATCATGCCACTGCACTCCAGCCTGGGCAACAGAGTGAGACTCTGTCTAAAAAAAAAAAAAACAAACAAAAAAGAAAAACAAAAAAACATATTCCATAGAGATCCCAAGCTGTGGAAGTGTTAAGAGCTGAGGAGGGCAGTGACCCTCAGGCAGGGCAGAAAACCCATGAAAGTGCCCACAGCACACACTTCCCAGAGACAAGGGCACGCCTGACGTGGAGCATCAGAAGCCAGAGTTCCCAGGCCTGAGCTGAGCAGGAGAGGCGGAGGAGCTGGGCTGAGCGGCTGGGATCTGGGACCAGTGGCTGTGCCCTGCAGGTAGCCAGCACTGCTCAGCTCCACCGTCCAGGAAGAAACCAGTGGAACCAACGCCAGTCCACGACTGTGCAGCACCCCTTCCAGTGCAGCAGCCATGTTCACCCAACTCAAACAGGAGCTAACAAAACAAATGAGCACACGGGCTTGGACTTGTCTGCTCCAGGCCCAGGCGAGAAACACAGGACAACTAAAAAACTGGATGAAACGGCTGGGCACGGTGGCTCAAGCCTGTAATCCCAGCACTTTGGGAGGCCGAGACAGGCGGATCACGAGGTCAGGAGATCAAGACCATCCTGGCTAACATGGTGAAACCCCGTCTCTACTAAAAAATACAAAAAAAAAAACTAGCTGGGCAAGGTGGCGGGCGCCTGTAGTCCCAGTTACTTGGGAGGCTGAGGCGGGAGAATGGCGTAAACCCGGGAGGCGGAGCTTGCAGTGAGCTGAGATCGGCCACTGCACTCCAGCCTGGGCGACAGAGCGAGACTCCGTCTCAAAAAAAAAAAAAAAAAAACTGGACAAAATACAAGACATCACTGTTTCTCAGGACAATGGACATCAGAATATGAAGGACAGTGAGGCCTGAGAGGTAGGAAATGAGGCATAGCCCCAAGAGCCCAGCTCACTGCCTGGAGAGAGGACCCAGGCTTAGGGCCCAGCAAAACACCTAGGCTGAAGAGACAGAGCGGGTAGTGCCGGCCGATACCAAAGCGGCTGGAGTCTGCAGTCTCTTGTACCAGAGAAAGTGTTGCCCAGAGAGAACTTTAGAGACCTGCAGCGGGTTCCCTGGGCGCTCAGCAAGTTACTGGTCAGCAGAATAATAGCCCCTAAGCTGCCCACACCCTAATCCCCAGAACCTGTGTGTATGAACCCTTACACGGCAAAGGGATTCAGTAGATGAGATTAAGGGTACAGGCCCTGAGACAGGGAGATTATCCCGGATTACCTGGGTGAGACCAACCTAATCACATGAGTCCTTAAAAGCAAAGAACCTTTCCTGGGTGGGTCACAGAGAAGAGACGGAAGAGCGGGGAGGAGAAATTTGAAGCGTAAGAAGGATTCACCCCACAACTGCTGGCTTGGAGGACGCAGGAGGGAGGCTCTGAGACGAGGAATGCAGGTGGCCTGGAGAAGCTGTGAATGGCCCTCAGCTGGCAGCTGACAAGAAAACAGGGGCTTCCGTCCTGCAGATGCAAAGAACCAAATTCTGCCAGGAACCTGAGACAGCAGGAGCAATCCTTCCCGGGGCACCAGGAAGGGAAGCAGTCCCCCGCGCCTGGGTTCGGGCTGGTGAGACCCTTGGCAGACTTCTCACTCCAAGAACTTTAAGGTACTAAATTTGTGTTGCTTAAGGCACTACGTTTGTGGTAATGTGTTGCATTAGCCTTAGAAAACTAACACAAATGCCTTGTATGAGAACAAACTATCCAAGGCTGCAGAAAGAGCCACACAAGGGGATTAGGAGAAGCAACATCCAGGGTTTCCACAGGGCCAGGAATGGGGCCTGCTCCCAGCAGCTGGAGTGGACAGTGTCATGACTCATGGAGCACCAGGCAGAGTGCTCAGGATTCCACCCCAGTCATCAACCAAATCAGTCCTAGACTAAACGTCATTCCGGTCTCACCTAACAAAGCTGAAAGAAAGGCCCGACAAGATCAAACTGTTCCCAAGTAACTTCGCCAGCTCCCAGCACAAAGCTCATGAATACTAACAGGAACACAAAAATATCCAGCACCACCAAGGCAAAAGCAATGCCTGGCATCCAAACAAAAATTACCAGGCGTGGGCCGGGCACGGTGGCTCATGCCGGTAATCCCAGCACTTTGGGAGGCCAAGGCGGGAGGATCACGAGGTCAGGAGATCCAGACGATCCTGGCTAACACGGTGAAACCCTGTCTCTACTAAAAATACAAAAAATTAGCCGGGCGTGGTGGGGGGCGCCTGTAGTCCCAGCTACTCGGGAGGCTGAGGCAGGAGAATGGCGTGAACCCGGGAGGCGGAGCTTGCAGTGGGCCGAGATCGCGCCACTGCACTCTAGCCTGGGCGACAGAGCGAGACTCTGTCTCAAAAAAAAAAAAAAAAAATTACCAGGCGTGCAAAGCAAGAAAATTCAACCCATTGTGAGGATGAACCAACCATCCTGACCCAGAAATAACACAAACGAAAGAGTTCAGAGACACAGATATTAGTTGTTAAAACTGTATCATATATTTGAGAAACTACAGGAAAGATTAAATATGTTAACACTAGGAGGTTAATGGCAAAAGGATGGGCAAAGAAAAACATGGCTGACAGTTACAAGAAAGCTGGAGTCACATTAGACAAAGTAGATTTCAGAAATACGAACTATCCTAAACACTTTTACCTGGTAACAGAGCTTCAAAATACACAAAGCCAAAACTAATAAAAATGCAAGGAAAAATAGACAAATTCAAATTCCAGTATAAATTTCAACATCTCTCTCTCCTTTTCTTTTTGACATGGAGTTTTGCTTTTGTCACCCAGGCTGGAGTACAATGGCAGGATCTCAGCTCACTACAACCTCTGCCTCCCAGATTTAATTGATTCTCCTGCCTCAGCCTGCCCAGGAGCTGGGACTACAGGCACGCGCCACCATGCCTGGCTAATTTTTGTATTTTTAGTAGAGACGGGGTTTCACCACGTTGGCCAGGCTGGTCTCGAACTCCTGACCTCAGGTGATCCACCCAAATCGGCCTCCCAAAGTGCTGGGATTACAGGTGTAAGCCACCGTGCCCAGCCCTCTGTCTCTGTTAGAACAAGTGAACAGAAAATTCGGCCAGGCAGAGTGGCTCACACCCTGTAATCTTGGCACTCTGGGAGGCTGAGAGGCAGGTTGATTGCTTGAGCTCAGGAGTTCAAAACCAGCCTGGGTAACACAGCGAAGCCCTGTCTTTACAAAAAATACAAAAATTAGCTGGGTGTGGTGGCGCATGTCTGTGATCCCAGCCACTCCGGAGGCGGGAGGATCACTTGAGCCCAGGAGGTCAATGCTGCAGTGAGCAGAGATCACACCACCGCACTTCAGCCTCAGCGACAGGAGGGAGACCCTCTCGCAAAAAAAAAAAAAAAAAAAAAAGTGTAAAAGAATTCAAGGCATACAAAGTATGTTCTCTGACCACAATGGAATTAAATATATCAATAAGAGAACGATATCTGAGAAATCCCCAAGAGTTTCAAAACTATTTAATATGCTTTGAAATAATGCATGGGTCTAAAAAGGAATCAAAAGTGAAATTACAAAGCATGCTGAAGTGAATGAAAATGAAACGACATATCAAAATTTGTGGAAACTTACAGCATTAAATGTCTTTTTAGAAAAGAAGAATGACTAAAGTATACAGAGAATGTGCAGGAAAAAAAGAATGAGTTCAACTTCTACCTGAAGAAACTCAAGGCGGGGCAAGGTGGCTGGCTCACGCCTGTAATCCCAGCACTTTGGGAGGGCAAGGTGGGTGGATCACTTGAGGTCAGTTCGAGACCAGCCTGGCCAACACAGTGAAACCCCACCTCTACTAAAAATAGAAAAATTGGCCAGGCGTGGTGGCTCATACCTGTAATCCCAGCACTTTGGGAGGCCGAAGCACATGGATCACCTGAGGTCAGGAGTTCAAGACCAGCCTGGCCAGTATGGTGAAACCCCATCTCTACTGAAAATACAAAAATTAGCTGGGCGTGGTGGTGTGTGCCTGTTGTCCCAGCTACTTGGGAGGCTGAGACAGGAGAATTGCTTGAACCCAGGGGGTGGAGGTTGCAGTGAGCCAAGATAGCACCACTGCATTCCAACCTGGGCCACAGAGCGAGAGTCCATCTCAAAAAATAATAATAAATTAATTAATTAAAAAAAAGAAATAGATGGCCAGGCGCGGTGGCTCATACCTGTAATCCCAGCACTTTGGTAGGCCAAGGCAGGTGGATCACTTGAGCTCAGGTGTTCAAGACTACCTGGGCAACATGGCGAAACCCCACCTCTACCAAAAGTACAAAAATTAGCGGGACATGGTGGCACACGCCTGCAGTCCCGCTACTCAGGAGGCTAAGGTGGAAGGATCACTTGAGCCTGGGAAACAGAGGTAGCAGGGAGCCAAGACTGCACCACTGCACTCCAGCCCGAGTGACAGAAAGACCCTTTCTCAAAAAAAAAAAAAAGAAAAGAAAAGAAAAGAAAAGAAATAGGCAAATCCCTTAAAAGACACAAGCGGCCAGGCGCGGTGGCTCAAGCCTGTAATCCCAGCACTTTGGGAGGCCGAGACGGGTGGATCACGAGGTCAGGAGATCGAGACCATCCTGGCTAACACGGTGAAACCCTGTCTCTACTAAAAAAAAATACAAAAACTAGCCGGACGAGGTGGCGGGGGCCTGTAGTTCCAGCTACTTGGGAGGCTGAGGCAGGAGAATGGCGTGAACCTGGGAGGCAGAGCTTGCAGTGAGCTGAGATCCGGCCACTGCACTCCAGCCTGGGGGACAGAGCAACACTCCGTCTCAAAAAAAAAAAAAAAAAGACACAAGCTACAAGCTATCAAAACTCAGTCACAAAGAGATAACCTAAATAGTCCCATAGCTAAAAAGAAATTGAACTTACAGTAAAAAACCTTCCCACAGAACCTAGATGGTTTCTCTGGGGAATCCTACCAAACATGTAAGGAAGAAATAATACCAACTATACACAAATTCTTCCTGAAAAAACTAAACAGAAGAGACTACTTCCCAACTGATTTTCTGAGCATTACTCTCATAGCAAACCCAAAGACCTTGTAAGAAAGCTATACAGGCTCATGCCTATAATCCCAGCACTTTGTGAGGCTGAGGTGGGTGGATAACTTGACGTCAGGTGTTCGACAGGAGCCTGGCCAACATGATGAAGCCCCATCTCTACTAAAAATACAAAAGTTAGCTGGGCATGGTGGCACGTGCCTGTAATCCCAGCTACTTGGGAGGCTGAGGCACAAGAATCACTTGAACCTGGGAGGTGGAAGTTATAGTGGGCGGAGATCACACCACTACACGCCAGCCTGGGCAACAGACTGAGACTCCATCTTAAAAAAAAAAAAAAAGAGAGAAAACTGGCTGGGCGTGGTGACTCACACCTGTAATCCCACTACCTTGGAAGGCCAAGGTAGGCAGATCACGAGGTCAGGAGTTCAAGACCAGCCTGGCCAACATGGCGAAACTCCATCTCTACTAAAAATACAAAAATTAGACTGGGCGTGGTGGCTCACACTAGCACTTTGGGAGGCCAAGGCGGGCAGATCATGAGGTCAGGAGTTTGAGACCAGCCTGACCAACATGATGAAACCCCGTCTCTACTAAAAATACAAAAAAATTAGCTGGACGTGGTGGCGCATGCCTGTAATCCTGGCTCATCAGGAGGCTGAGGCAGGAGAATCCCTTGAACCCGGGAGGTGGAGGTTGCAGTGAGCTGAGATCACGCCACTGTACTCCAGCCTGGGCAACACAGCAAGGCTCCATCTAAAAAAAAAAAATACAAAAATGAGCCAGGTGTGGTGGTGTGCGCTGTAATCCCAGCTACTCAGGAGGCTGAGGCAAGAGAATTGCTTGAACCCAGGAGGCAGAGTTTGCAGTGAGCCGATATAGCACCATTGCACTCAAGTCTGGAGACAGAACAAGACTCTGTCTCAAGAAAAAGAAAGAAAACTACAAACCAATATTCCTTATAGACACAGATGTGCAAATTCTTTTTTTTTTTTTTGAGACAGAGTCTTGCCCTGTCGCCCAGGCTGGAGTGCAATGGCGCAATCTCGGCTCACTGCAACCTCTGCCTCCCAGGTTCAAGCGATTCTTCTGCCTCAGCCTCCTGAGTAGATGGGATTACAGGCACGCACCATCATACCCAGCTAATTTTTGTATTTTTTTTAGGAGAGATGATGTTTCACCATGTTGGCCAGGCTGGTCTCAAACCCCTGAGCTCAGGCAATCTGCTGGCCTTGGCCTCCCAAAGTGCTGGGATTACAGGCGTAAGCCACCGTGCCTGGCCGGTTTTAATATTTTTCAATTCAGCTGATATAATTCACATCACTAATAAACTAAGAAAGAACAACCATATGATCATCTCAATAAATGCAGAAAAAGCATTTGTCACAATCCAGCGTTCACTTATGATAAAAATTCTCAAGAAGAGAAGGGAACTTCCTCAACTAGGAAGAGAAGGAAACCTGCTCAACTTGTTACTTAAGATAAACTGGCTGGGTGCAGTGGCTCACGCCTGTAATCCCAGCACTCCAGGAGGTCGAGACAGGTGGATTACTTGAGGTTAGGAGTTCGAGACCAGTGTGGCCAACATGGTGAAACCCCCATCTCTACTAAAAATACAAAAATTAGCCTGAGTGGTGGTGGGCGCCTGTAGTCCCAGCTACTCAGGAGGCTGAGGCAGGAGAATCACTTGAACCCAGGAAGCAGGGGTTGCAGTGAGCTGAGATCATGCATTCTGGCCCGGGTGACAGAGCCAGACTCCGTCTCAAAAAAAAAAAAAAAAGAAAAACACCTAAGAAAAACCTGTAGTTAACATCATACAACTGGCCCTTGAACAACACAAGTTTCGACTGCATGGGTTCACTTATACACAGTTTTGTGTCAATAAATATATTGGAAAACTTTCTGGAGATTTGTGACATGTTGAAAAAACAGACAAACATAGTCTAGAGATATCAAAAAAACTTAAGAAAATGTGAAATATGTCATGAATGCATAAAATATATGTAGACACTAGTCTATTTTATCATTTACTACCATGAAATATACCCAAATATGTTACAAGAAGTTAAAATTTATCAAAATATATATGTACACTTACAGACCCTACATGCTGCCATCTGCAGTCAAGAGAAATCTAAGCAAACATAAAGACACAGTATTGACAGGCCGAGCGCAGTGGCTCACGCCTGTAATCCCAGCACTTTGGGAGGGCAAAGCAGGCGGATTAACTGAGGTCGCGAGTTTGAGACCAGCCTGACCAACATGGAGAAACCCCATCTCTACTAAAAATACAAAATTAGGCTGGGCGCGGTGGCTCACAACTGTAATCCCAGAACTTTGGGAGGTTGAGGTGGGTGGCTCACAAGGTCAGGATTCAAGACCAGCCTGGCCAGCAGGGTGAAATCCTATCTCTACTAAAAATACAAAACTTAGCCGGGCATGGTGGTGGGTGCCTGTAATCCCAGCTACTCGGGAGGCTGAGGAAGAGAATTGCTTGAACCCAGGAGGCAGAGATTGCAGTGAGCTGAGATCGCACCACTGCACTCCAGCCTGGGCCACAGAACAAGACTCTGTCTAAGAAAAAAAAAAAATTAGCTGGGCATGGTGGTGCATGCCTGTAATCCCAGCTACTCGGGAGGCTGAGGCAGGAGAATCGCTGGAACCCAGGAGGTGGAGGTTGCAGTAAGCTGAGATCACGCCATTGTACGCCAGCCTGGGCGACAAGAGGGAAACTCCGCCTCAAAAAAAAAAAAAAAAAAGACGCAGTATTGAATCACAACTACACACAATTAAGTGTAGCACATACTGTAGTATTGTGGTATTTCCATAGCCACCTCTCATTGCTACTGCAGTGACCTCAGGCATTGAGTGTATCTGCTTAACACACCATGGGACGCCATCACCCCCGCGTGAGCAGTTTGCAGTAAAGCCTGTGGTTCTCCCACATTTTTCAACATGTTTAGTCAGTGCTTTGAGTGACATCAAGGGACCCGTACAAAGCGCCAGCAGTGGTGCTGGAAGTGTTCCCCACAAGCAGAAGAAAGCTATGACTTTACAAGAACAAGTTGAATTGCCTGCTTTGTACCATCGACTGAGGTCTACAGCTGTGGATCACTTGAGGTCAGGAGTTTGAGACCAGCCTGACCAACATGGTAAAACCTCATCTCTATTAAAAATTTTTTTTAAAATTAGCCAGGCATGGGTGGCACGTGCCTGTAATCCCAGCTACTCGGAAGGCTGAGGCAGGAGAATGGCTTGAACCTAGGAGGTGGAGATTACAGTGAGCCCAGATTGTGCCACTGCACTCCAGCCTGGGCAACAGAGCCAGGCCCCATCTCAAAAAAAAAAAAAAAAGGGCAGGCACTTTGGCTCACACCTGTAATCCCAGCACTTTGGGAGGCCAAGGCGGGCAGATCACCAGGTCAGGAGATCCAGGCCATCCTGGCTAACACGGTAAAACCCCATTTCTACTAAAAATACAAAAAATTAGCCAGGTATGGTGGTGGGTGCCTGTAGTCCCAGCTACCCAGCAGGCTGAGGCAGGAGAATCGCTTGAACCCGGGAGGCAGAGGTTGTAGTGAGCTGAGATCGCACCACTGCACTCCAGCCTGGGCGACAGAGCAAGAATCTGTCTCAAAATAAATAAATAAATAAAACAGAACTGCCATATCATCCAATGATCCTGAGTACGTATCCAGAGGAAATGAAATTAGGACCTCAAAAACGACATCTGCACTGCCATGGCTACTGCAGCACCATTCACAAAAGCCAAGATATGGAATCAGCCGAAGTGTGCGCCAATGGATGAATGAAGAAAGAAAATGTGGTATTTATTTAAAGAAAGAACAAAATAAAAATAAAACAAAGAAAATGTGGTATATATCACAATGGAGTATTATTCAGTCTTAAAAAAGGAGGCTGGGCACAGTGGCTCACACCTGTAATCCCGCACTTTGGGAGGCTGAAGCAGGTGGATCACCTGAGGTCAGGAGTTCGAGACCAGATTGGCCAATATGGTGAAACCCCATCTCTACTAAAAACACAAAAATTAGCCAGGTGTGGTGGTGAGCACATGTAATCCCAGCTAGTCAGGAGGCCGAGGCGAGTGAATTGCTTGAACCCAGGAGGCAGAGGTTGCAGTGAGCCGAGATCAAGCCATTACACTCCAGCCTGGGCAACAAAAGCAAAACTCTGTCTCAAAAAAAAAAAAGGAAGAAGAAGAAGAAGAAGAAGAAGGAATTCCTGTCATTTGCAAGAAATGGGATGAACTGAAGAATGTTATGTAAAGTAAAATAAGCCAGGAACAGAACGACAACCACATGATCTCTCACACGTAGAATCCCAACTTCTACGAAAAGTTGAACCCCTAGAAGCAGAGTAGAACTGTGGTTACCAGAGGCTGGCAGAGGCGGAGGACTGGGGAGATGTTGGTCACAGGGTCAATGCTTCAGTTAGACAGGAAGAATAAATTCAAGGGATCTATTGCACAACATAGATGACTAGAGTTAACAACAACGTGATATATACTTGAAAATTGCTGACAGTAGATTTTAAGTGCTCTCAGCATGAGTAGAAAGTACATGAGGTCATGGCCGGGAGCGCTGGCTCACGCCTGTAATCCCAGCACTTTGGGACGCCAAGGCAGGCGGATCACAAGGTCAGGAGATCAAGACCATACTAGCTAACGTGGTAAAACCCCATGTCTACTAAACAATACAAAAAACTAGCCGGGCGAGGTGGCGGGCGCCAGTAGTCCCAGCTACTCGGGAGGCTGAGGCAGGAGAATGGCTTGAACCCAGGAGGCGGAGGTTGCAGTGAGCCAAAATTGTGCCACTGCACTCCAGCCTGGCAACAGAGTGAGACTCCGTCTCAAAAAAAAAAAAAAAAATTTTTTTAAAATCAAAACACAAGGCAATTATGATAAACCAATCATAATATATGAGAAGATAACTTGCCTAATATTAACATAGTAGTCCCCTCTTATCTCTTATCCTGTTTTACTTTCCTTGGTTTCAGCTACCCATAATCAAACACAGTCCAAAAATATTAAATAGAAAAATTCCAGAAATGAACTCACGTTTTAAATTGCACGCTGCCCTGAGTATTGTCATAAATTGTTCTATTTTATTATTTGTTGTCAGTCTCTTGCTGTGTTTCATTTATAGTTACACTTTATCATAAGTATATAGGTATGAGACGTAGCCCTGTGGAGAGGGAAGGACTACTGTGTATGCAAAGGAGCTTGTGCACATCCCTGAGATAAACAGGAAAGAGAGCAAAGGACCTGCAGTTCTCAGAAGACAGAGAGATCGCCGGCAGACATATGGGGACTGTGCTGACTGCACCTAGGATGAACAGAGGCACTCAGCTGCCCTTCCAGAGTGGACCGACAGCAGTGCGACTCGGTGCTGTGGAAATGTTCCCTTGTCCCCGTCGCAGGGCGTGTGATGTGGGTGTGAACTGCTTCTTCAGTGCCCCGCTGCCCAAACCTCTAGGGGAGAACGGAGACACACAGGCTGTATCTAGGGGTGAATGTCTACAGCTGAAGTCCCAGTGGGCGTGTGTTCCAGGGTGCTCTTTTAGTTGCAGGCAGCTTGTGTGAGCCAGCTCAATTATACCCTTTACTTCTCACAAGGACAGAGGGCTTTCTGTATCCCAGGTTCTTGCCCCTTGGTGTAATGGAAGAATCGGATCACACCTGGGCTTGGAGAATGAGTGTAAAGTGTTATTGAGTGGAAGTAGCTCTAAGCCAATGGGGGAGCCCGAAGGCAGATGGTCTTCCCCTGGAGTTGGGCCGCTTGGCGGCCCCGGCTCTCCTCTGACCGACCGTCCTGGCCAAACTCCGCCTTGTCCAGCCAGTCGATGGCCTGCCAGCGTGCTGGCATCTGTTGGTGTTCTCTTCCACTGGTGTGCTCCCCTCAAGGTCCAGCTGCTTGTGTCTTCTTCCGTCAATCTGCTCCTCTCCATGTCCGGCTGCCTGTGTCCCTGCCTTGCTAGCGTCTTGGATTTTTGTTTGTTTGTTTTGGTTTTTTTGAGACAGAATCTTGCTCTGTCACCCAGGCTGGAATGCAATGGCACGATCTCGGCTCACTGCAACTTCCGCCTCCCAGGTTCAAGAGATTCTCTTGCCTCAGCCTCCTGAGTAGCTGGGATTACAGGTGCCCACCACCATGCTCGACTAATTTTTGTATTTTTAGTGGAGACAGGGTTTCACCATGTTGGCTAGGCTGGTCTCAAACTTCTGATCCACCTGCCTGGGCCTCCCAAAGTGCCAGGATTACAGGCATGAGCCATCACCCTCCGCCTGGGTCTCAGGTTTTTATAGGCACAGGAGGAGGGTATGGCAGGCCAGGGTGGTCTTGGGAAATGCAACATCTGGGCAGGAAGGCAGGAGTGCCTCTCCTCACCTAGGTCCGTGGGGGTGGAGCCCTAGCCAGGGACCATGCCCTACTCTACTCAGCACTTCCCTTCCCCCATTCCATAAGGGACCACGCTGTTCTCTTCCTAGCACTCCCGTATCAGCGGCTGGATAAGGGCTCAGTGGCAGAGCCAGTACGCCATAAGCAGGCACGGAAAATCCCTGTGTCCTGTCCCATCACCTATAAAAGGTGATGATCAGTGATGACCAGTACCTCTATTTGTAGGCTACATGGCAAAAAGCATCACAAGTCAAAGACTTGCAGTGAGGCCAGCACACAGTTGAACACCAAGAGCATCTGACGTGCTGAGGACAGGGGCCACTCGGGTGCTGGTGCCAGTAGCAGAGCCTGAAGAACAGCTGCAACAAGCCTCTGTGGCTAAATTTCCACTTTTCCACATCTACCTACAGATGCCCTAACACTAGTACACAGACATGTATGTAACAGGGATGTCAGAAAAAAGCCACAAATGCTAATCAGGGCTCTGGTTAAATTAATAAAAAGCAAACGAAGGGCAGAAGGTGGCAGGCAGATTTGATGAGGTCTTCTCTCCCTACATAGCACACATTTCTGTGTGAATGAAGGAGCTGCTTCCTTTTCATTTTATTCAACCACATTTGGTAAACACCCGCCAGTCACCATCACAGGCCCAGAGTTCCTGTCTTGAAAGCCCTCCGGCCACAAACAGTATGGCTGCCACACCCGTGCAAACAACAGAGGCACTGCGCTGGGTCCGAAGGGGTTGGGTGGGGGTGTGCGAGGCTGTGCAGGCCACAGGAACCATAGCCCAGAAGCAGTGGTGAGCCAGCCTGCGGGGCTGGGTGTGTGCAGGGAGAATAGGAGGTCACAGAATGCCCCACCCATGCGTCAGGTCCAAGGAACCTTCTCTCCTAGCACAGCAGCCACACAATCAACCTCCAAAGTCACCAACAAGGCCTGGGCTGATGACCCAGGGAAATGCAATCCCACAGCCCACTGCTCACAGTCCACCGAGAACATGGTTCCTCAATACAGGCCACACGAAGCTGTGTCACTGGTGTGCGTGCAAACCCCCAAAACCAGGTGGCCCCTCCAGCTCAGTGAAGAAAGCACATTTCTCATGATGGGCAGCAGTCCGTGTTCTCTGAGCACTGACTAGGAGCTCGCAAGAGCCACGGGAGCCTTTCCTGGTGCTCCTACCCCAAAGAGACCAAGCTGTGTGGACTGGCACAGGCAGGATGTCTCTACCCCGAATAACCAGCTCTGTGAAAGGGGGCTATGGGACAGAGGGCAGCAACCAGGCTTCTCTCCTGGGCCTCTGCGGACCCTGGGAAAGAAAACTAAGCACAGGCACCTGTTTCCTGACACAGGAGACAGCCACAAACTCAGGCAAACACACGCCCCACATCCTCCACCTCTGATCCCCTGGTGTCCTGCAGCAGTCAGCAATCAACACCAGCCAGTGGGAAATGATGAGGTGCAGGTGTCCACAAGCCACAGAGAGCATGTCAGTTTCAAGTTAACAAAGACAGCTCAACCTCAGGTCATTCCACTCTGACATCAAAGAGAGACCAGAGACACCTGTTCACGAGGACCTTGGGAGCCTGAGACTAAGCAGTGAAGATCCTGCTGACAGCAGCACCCCAGGGTGCTCAGACTGTCCATGCAGCCACGTCACAAACACGTACCACCGATGAAACATGCCGCAAAGAAAGATTCCCACACGCATCTCCATCCATGGTCATCGCACTGAGACCCAACAGCTCTAAACTCATCACCCTCACCTGACTTATCACCGGCCCTACCCTGCCTGCCTCCTACCGCAACGTGTGCGTTCACCACCATCCCCTTCCAAAGTGGTTCCTGCCTGCGGGGCTGTCCCCGACCCAACTCTGCTCACATCCCTGAGTTCGGCCACACCCCCGTACCCCTTTCTGCTTACCTCACTGCACTTGAGTTTATGGGTCTGTCCCTTCCCCACCTGAGCAGGCAAAGGAGCCCCTCCCCAGAGTGTGCAGGACCGAGCCACCAGCGCCCGCGGAGTGGTTTCCTCTGACCCTAACACTGCAGCTGCACTGACGCTGCCCGAAAACCCGACCCCAAATCGGCCGGTCAGCTCCTGCCCGGCAGCCCCTAAGTCTCACCTTGGCTGAGTGAGGGCTGGCTCCCCGCGGCCCTGCCAGCTCTATGCCCTGCACGCTATGACCAGTCATCCCCGTGACAAGGGACAAATCACCTTCCTGCTCGCGATCGTCAGAGAATACGGAAGGCATAAGGAGGCCGGGGCACGCCGGCTTTGCAGGCTCCAGGCGCATGCTTGGCTTCCCGGAGAGAGGACCCCCGGTGGCCCCATTTGGGGGAGAAGGGCCGGGGACCACCGCGCTCCCGGGGAGGGCCGGGCACCGGGGACCACCGGGCTCCCGGCAGGGGCGGGCACCGGGGACCACCGCGCTCCCGGGAGGGCCGGGTACCGGGGACCACCGCGCTCCCCGAGAAGGGGCGGTCGCGCAGCCGAGACCACTTGGCGGCGCGGAGGAGGAGCACAGCCGCACAGCTCCGGCCTCTCTTCCGGGCTGTGGCGCGGCGCACACCTGAGCCAAGGTCCCCGCGACACCCAGGGCCCTCCCAGCGCTCGCCCTGTGACCTTGGGGAGGCGCCTCCTGACTCGGCTTCCTCCGCAGCCCCGCCAAGGGAGCGGCCTCAGGCTCTCCAGCCCAGACTTCCCCAGGAGGCGCTTCCCCAGCGCCGCCGAAGGCTCATCCCCACCCGCCGTTTACCTGAGGAGCCGCCGCCACCTCCGCCGGGGCGCCGCCTTCCCGCCCAGCAGGGACCCGGAGTGGGCGGAGCCGCGCGCGCCGAGCCCGCCCTCGCTGCCTTCTGGCCAACCGCAGCCCGGAGCGCGGCAGTAGGTCCCCGCCCCCGAGCGATCTCTGCACTTATTGGTCAGGTGCACGTCTCTCACGCTCGCTCCACCGTGCCCACCTCCATTTGCAAAGCAAGAGTGCGCAGACTCGGCTTTCGCTCGGCCCCGCCCCCAGCCGCTCCTGGGCCACCGCCTCTGTCTGTTGAGCGCCAGCGCGGCCGCCACTGCGCAGGCGCGGCCTTCAGGCTCGTGACAGCTACGCCAGCCATCCCCGTGCCCCTGTCGGACGCACACAGCCCTGGCGACCTGCGCTCCCAGACGCCGGGGACGCGGGCTTGGCGCGGCGTTGCGGCCGCTCGCAAGCACACGCCCGCCCTGTCTACCCGGAAGCGCCCGCTGGAGGCCGCGGCACCGGGAGGGGGGCAGGACTCGCGGGGCCCTGCGCTCGCTGGGAAAGAGGCGGCCAGCGGGGTCCCGGGAGCTCGGGACGCGATAAGAGCGATGTGAGGAAGGAAAGCGCCCGCCGCGCGTCCAGGCTGGGCGTCGACAGAGGCGGAGGCGGCGGGAGCAGCGCAGGCAGGATGTCCACTCCAGGCCGGAGGGACTGGTCTCCCGCTGTGGGGACGGCGCCCAGGAGAGCGCAGGACCCTTCGCGGATGTGGGCGCGGCCCCTGCGGCGACTTCCCACGCGCCTGTGGCCCTGTCCCCTCCTGGTCTCGGAGTCGCCTCCGCGCCACGCACACAGCTGTGCGCGCGGCACAATCCCGCTCTCACTCTGACCACAAACAAACGGCAGCCCCTCCGCCAGGGAGCAGGCCTGAGTCTGCATTTTGCTCCCTAGGGCTCCACACAAAGCCCAGCACGGGATGGCTGCCCAGTGAAGCCCCGGGAATGAATTCAAGTGCAGGCAATGACGCGGATAATCGAGACTGCAAAGGGAGGGTGGACAGAGCCAATGGCCGTTCTGATCCTGCAGTCATCAATTGGCTTGACACTCGCGGGCTTCCGGCCGCGTCCTGGCACTGGTGGGAGCCGGGAGGGAGAGGAGGTGCGCCGCAGAGCCCAGAGGCTCAGCTACCCTGGGTCGGGACCACCTGGCTCCGGTTCTAGAGTGGCCGTTTCTTGCAGCCCCCACCTTTGACGAACTCCACCCTGCCCCCCGTGCCTCTCCAGCCCTTCTAACGCTTGAGCAACCAATCCCACCTGCTTAAATTGCCTGGAGCAGTTTCTCTTTTTTCCTCACCCCCAGGTCAATCACAAACCAGTTTGTTTTTTCTGAGGTCACCCAGGCTGGAATGCAGTGGTGCTCACTGCAACCTCAACCTCCCCGGGCTCAGGTGATTCTCCCACCTCAGCCTCTGGAGTAGCTGGGACCACAGAACACACCACCACACCTGACTGATTAAAATTTTTTGAAGAGACAGGGTCTCACTATGTTGCCCAAGCTGGGTTTTTGTTTGTTTTTGTTTTCTGAGACGGAATCTCGCTCTGTCGTCCAGGCTGGAGTGCAGTGGTGCAATCTCTGCTCACTGCAACCTCTGCCTCCCGGGTTCACACCATTCTCCCACCTCAGCCTCCCAAGTAGCTGGGACTACAGGTGCCCGCCACCACACCAGGCTACTTGTTTTTGTATTTATAGTGGAGATGGGGTTTCACCATGTTAACCAGGATGGTCTTGATCTCTTGACCTCGTGATCTGCCAGTCTCGGCTTCCCAAAGTTCTGGGATTACAGGCATGAGCCACTGCACTTGGCCCAAGCTAGGTTTTCTTGTTGAAATGAGGCCTCTCACTGTTACCCAGGCTGGAGTGCAGTGGCACGATCACAGCTCACAGCAGCCTTAAATTCCTGCGCTCAAGTGATCCTCTTGCCTCAGCCTCCCAAAGAGCTGGGACTACAGGTGGGCACCACCAAGTTTGGCTAATTTTTAAGTTTTGTTGCAGAGACAAGGTCTCACTATGTTACCCAGGCTGGTCTGAAACTCCTGGACTCAAGGGATCCTCCTGCCTTGGTCACCCAAAGTGCTGGGATTACAGGCATGAGGCACTGCACCCAGATCTTGTCCTTATTTCCTGTATCCCAGGCAATTTGCCAAACAAGGGATGAGGGTGAGCAAAGGAATATCAAACACATGTCTTGCTCTCAAGAAGCTCATGGTCCAAAAGGGATGAAAAAGTGTATTTTTCCAGTTCAGGCCAGCCCGTTCCAGGGCCTTTTCTGCAGCAAACATGCCACGTGCACCCACAGATCTCGGTAGGGGAGACTCCAATTCCCCAGACTCACTGGCCTGTACCAAGCACTGGCCCCTTGCAGACATTCCCAGGATGGCTGCCCATCAGGCAGCCCTGCCCTGCAGGCTCACAGCCACTGTGCTGTCCAGCTCACAGCAGAGACGACACTTTTGGGTTGGGCTTCCCCACCATGGGGCCTTAATTTCATTATTGTAAGGCGAGGATTGCTTGGTTGTGTTAGGACTTGAGATCCTGGATGTGAAATGCCCCCATGGGCCGGGCACCTGACTGTGTTCTGTGAATGGGGGCAGGACTGCTACGGGTGGTAGTTGTAGCTGGTGCGACTGCCCAGAATGGCACCCAGCACACAGCTGGCACACAAACGTTAGCAGTAATAGTGCCCACAGCGCACTCTGCGGTCCAGAAGGGAGGGGCGAAGTTGGCTTCTGTCTCTTGGAGCTGTAGGATCAGAGGTGGGCTCAGGGGTGGGGCCCTTGCTTGCCCTGGGGTGTGTGGTCAGGTCCGCAGAGGTCTCTAGGTGGGAGGCTTCCTGCACCCTGCTGCCCTGGGCAGGAGGTGCTTCAGGCTCCAGTGGAGAAGAAGGCTGGGAGACAGACAGGGCTCCTGCCTGCCTTCCTCTGGCTCAGCCCACCTTAGGACCCAGCTGAGTGTGGCCGTGGTATCCTCTCGAAGGAGGAAGGGGTGCAGTTGAAATGGTGGTTGGCACGTATGTGTCCCTTTTCCTGTCTTTATGCCCCAGAAATCCCCACCCTCATTTCTTTTTTTTTTTTTTTTTTTTGAGGCGGAGTCTCGCTCTGTTGCCTGGACTGGAGTGCAGTGGCCGGATCTCAGCTCACTGCAAGCTCCACCTCCCGGGTTTACGCCATTCTCCTGCCTCAGCCTCCCGAGTAGCTGGGACTACAAGCGCCTGCCACCTCGCCCGGCTAGTTTTTGTATTTTTAGTAGAGATGGGGTTTCACCGTGTTAGCCAGGATGGTCTCGATCTCCTGACCTCGTGATCCGCCCGTCTCGGCCTCCCAAAGTGCTGGGATTACAGACTTGAGCCACCGCGCCCGGCCCCTCATTTCTTTAATGGCTTTCTGTGGCCAGCCACGTCAAGAGGGGTCCACAGAGGCCTCACCCCGGCTGTAGCCCTTGAATTGGGTTTTCACCTCACAGAGAGTGGGCCCCATGTGGGCAGGACTGGTCCCACAAGATGTCCTCAGAACGGGCAGGTCCCCAAAACAAGAAGACGTATGCTTCGAGGGCACAATGCAGGTACAGGTCTAGAATTCTCCATTCTAAAACCTGCCCCTCCTCTCCCCAAGTTAGCCCTCCCCCTGCCCAGTCCAGGGCTGTGCCAGCCCCCGCCCTGAGCTCGCAGCCCCATCACTCCCTGCCTCTGCCGCAGTCCCAGCAAGTCTTCAGAAGCGTGGCTGCTGCCTCAAGAGGGACGCAGTTCCCACCCAGCGCCCCCCACCACCCTGGCCCCTGCCCTCCGACACAAGTCGGCCCCAGTCGTGCCCCCCAAGACTGGTGAAACTGGACCACCACACCCCCTCCCATGCACTGCCCTCCGTGAAGGGCAGCAGCAGGCAGAAGCTGGATCAGAGAACCTCCACAGAGCAGGTACATGAGGGCAAGGACAATGGCTACCTGTTCTCCAAGAAGATCGCTTCTGGGGCCTTCTCCAAGGTGTACTTGGCTGATGCCACTCACGAATGCATCCACCACAACCCCAAGCTGTCCTCCGATCTGCAGGGCAAGCGCCACACAATGGTAAGGCAGGCTTACCTCCCTCCCCAAGGGGCTCCAGTGCCCCCCAGCCTGGCCCCAGCAGGCCCCTCCGTGTCCCAAACCCACTCAGGCACCATCCAGCTGCTCCAGCTTCCTCTGCCTGAGACTCTCCCCAGTCCCATTTCCTCCCCAGAGGCCTCTCTGGGGCTCCTGCAGGCTGACCATCCCCTGTTCCCAAACCCCTTGAACACAGAGTACTTGGCACAGGAGGGAGCGGGGAGGTCATTGCTGCCCTCCAAGGGCACTGCTCACCCAGCATCCCCCCGAGGATTCCAGCAAAGTGTATAAAGGACAGGGGCCTGCCTTACCACAGCCAGCCCCTCAGGGGCCAAGTCTCACACAGCAAGTGCCGTCCACCCTACAGATAGCTGTCAAGATCGTCTCCACAGCCGAGGCCCCGGTGGAGTTTTCCCGCAAGCTCCTGCCCCGTGAGATCTCCGTCACTCAACACGACCTACAAGCACCTGAACGTGGTGGGCAGAAGCCTGGACACAGCCTGTCCCCACCCTCCCCTTCCCCCCCAAGGGTAGCTCTCCCCAGCCAGCTGCCTGCCCCAGGCCTATCGCCCCCTCCCCCCACCTTGGACCTCCCTTTCGCCCCAGGCCTGGAACCTGGATCTGGTACCCTTGACAGTTCCAACACACCCTTGGCCCTGCCTCAGGGTGATGGCAGGTGTGTGGGCTGCAGGTGCAGCTGTGTGAGACCTATCAGAGCAGCCAGCTCGTGCTGGAGCTGGTGGCCCAGGGCAACCTGTTGGAGCACATCAACGCTGCATTGGACCCCCTCTACCACCCAGGGCTGAAGGAGAAGGAAGTCCTTGGACTGTTCTGGCAGCTGGTCAGTGCCATGGCACACTACCACAGCGTGGGCATTGCGTACCAGAGAGGGCGACATCTGGGTCGATCGTCTGCCCACAGGCACAGAGAGGCCCACTTGAACCCAAGCCAGCCCTACCTCCTGCCTCCCCTCTCCCATGCAGGGACCTGAAGTGCGAGAACATCCTGCTGGACGACCACGGCCTTCTCAAGCTGACCGGTGAGCCCACAGCCCCCGCCCTGACCCCCAGCTCGGGGTTGAATGCCTCCACCTGCAGGGGCCCACACCCCACGCTTGTCCCAGCCAGGCCCCTGCCTTCAGCTCTCCCAGAAGGCCTGCAGGCCACCCTTACCCACGGGCCTGAGGCCACTGGCCTAACCCCTACATATGCCCCCAGACCAGGCCCACCTCATCCACACCCACACTCTCGCTGTCGGCCACACACTGCATGCAACCCCGTAAGCCTCCACAGCCATCCCTGCGGACTGGCATCCTGCAGCCGACCCTCACGCACAGTGCCACCCTCCCCATGCACCTGGTACAGATTTTGGCTTTGTCGGCTGCGTGGGGCCCAGGAACTCACTGCTCAGCACTTTCTGCGGCTCCCCAGTCTACACAGCCCGAGATCCTCGTGAGCAGCAAGTATGGCAGGGAGCAGGCCGACCTGTGGAGCCTGTGAGTGCCTCCCAGGGAGCCCTGACCCCAGGCAATAGGGCAACCTGTGGAGTCTGAGTGCCCCCAGGGCACCCCAACCCTGTGGCCAGGGCCCACGGGAGGGCTGGGGAGAGGCCACACCCTTAGGAGCTCGTGTCCCTAGAGGTGTCATCCTCTATGCCATGGTGAGTAAGAAGCTGCCATTCAAGGAGCCCCAGCCCCACTGCATGCTGCACCTCATGCACTGCGGTCCCACCTTCTGGCCAGGTCTGTTCCCAGGTAAGCACCACCCCATGACCTTCCCACACCTAGCTCAGGCATAGAGAGCGGCAGTGAGGGAGACCTGGACTCCCAAGAGGGTAGTCCTGCGTGGTGGAAGAGACCGAACCTGGCATCCTCCCCGCTTAGGCTGGGAAGCATTTGGTCCGTGCACGGCAGTGACAAGTTCTGGGGAAGCTGGACTGGTGGAGGACCTGACTCAAAATGCAATTCAGGAAAGGCTGTGGCTGCAAACCTGAGCTCTGCACTAGCCCAGGGCACACTGCCTTGCCCCTCTATGCCTCAGTCTCTCCACTGGCGACAGGACTGACCCCTCTAAGCTGCTGGCACCATTGGCAGTGACGTGCATGGGGTGAGGGTGGGTGCTGGAGTGGTGAGAGGCTGCAGCCATGAGCCCTCGCCCACAGTGCCAGGACCTGATTTGGGGGCTGCTGCAGCTGCGTCCAAACACATACCTTGGCCTGCAGCGAACATGCTCTTCCTCAGTGCTGTGCCAGGTGTGGTGTGGCCCTGTGGGTGAGCAACTAAGCAGCACGTGGTCCCTCTGCACTCCACCTGACCCCACTGTGGTCCCTTGCAGAGAAGCAGGTGCAGTCCCAATTCCCAGCATCCATGGATGACCTGGAGCCTGGTACAGACTTAGAGCGCCAATGGCCAGTCCTGTAACTGCACTGCCCCCAATAGCAGGGCATCCCCAAGGAGAACGCAGGCCCTGAGCTCAGGCCTCCAGAAGCACACCCCAGAAGAGGGGTGGGTTCTGCCAGCTGGTGCTCTAGAGCGCTGTGGCAGCCAGCCTAGGAGTGAGTGCCTCCAGGAGACACTCCAGTAAACTGAGGGGGGGGGGGGGCAAGGCCAAATAAAGCATTTATTCTGTGAAGAGAATACAGATGTCTGAGTGCTGAGAGGGCAAGTGGCCTCCAGTGGCAGGCAGGGGCTCTGGTCAGGGGAAAACATGGTCCACACATGCCTGCATGAGTGGCAGAGCTTTATTGGGGGCAGGTGAGAGGAGATCCTGGAGGCGGGAGACTCCTGGCACCCGAGCCTCCAGGTTTAGGGTGTGGAGTGAGGCATTGTGAACGCTCAAGAAAACAAGTTAAGCTCCTTCACCAGGTTCAAGGGGCCTGGGAGGGCCCATCAGTGAGAAGGGGCCAGCCCTCAGGAGCCCAATGCAAGAGGTGGCAGTGAGGTCAGATCGGCTCAGGAAGGGAAGAGTGTGGCAAGCTCCTGTGGGGCTTGGCAGCCACAGACCTGGCAGGTGGGGGGATGCACACAGGTCCAAGGGAGAAGCAAGTAAGATCCCTGGGCCCATAGTGGGCTCTACCACAGGGGCAGAGGGTGGCTGGGGGAGAGGCTTGGACAGGGGCCAGGCTGCAGGCACATCTGGAGGCTCTTGGCAGAGGTAGGAAGGCCAGGGAGGAGTGGCCCAGGCTCAAGGAAGCTGACCAGGGAGATGGCCTAGCTAGAGAGGCCAGTGAGAGCACCCATCCAATCTGAGACTGGGAAACAGGAAGACATAGGGAGTTGACAAGGGTTGAGGGTAGGGTCCTGGAGCATAGGTCAAGCAGGGAGGCACAGTCCTAGAAAGACCCCAGGATCTAGGTATGGCTGGGTCAGCCCTTTGAGGCCAGGTCTCAGAGAACAGGGAGCTGAGAGCCGCAGGGAGTGGGGCTGACAAAGCAGCACTTATACCTCTGTCCAGACCCTGCAGTGCCCTGGGGACTTGGAAGCTTCATCTGGCTCCTTGGGGCTTGCAGTGGTTTTCTGTCCAGTCCCCATGCTGTGCCCAGGAAGAGTCTTCTCATGGCTCCCTGGCTATCTGCCTCCCACCTTCACCTTCTGCACAGGCAGCCGAGTCACGGTGCCTGGTCCACAGTACTGCTGTGCGCAACCTTCATTCTTGGTGGTGGCAACACTGCACAGAGCTGGGAAGTGCCTCCAATTCTTACTGGAGCCTAAGTGTAGCTCTGCTTCTCAGCAGGGCACCGTCTCTGAGCAAGGGGACTCAAGGGGCCTGTAGGCAGCTGCAGGAAGGCCTGGTCTGAGAAAGCCTGGCAAAGGGGACCCTGGAGCTGGTGTCCAGCTGCAGGGGCCTCAGGTGGGTGTGGCCCTCTCCACCCATGGCTCTGGGGCCAGCTCCAGCTCCCGCTCCCGCTCCAACTGCTCCTGCTCCCGGCAATCCAGCTGCTGCAGCTGCTGCTCCACATTCTCAGGCACCTGCACCTCCAGCAGGTTTTCCATGCCACGTTCAGGCTCATCCCCAATAAGCACCTGCCAGACGGGAGGCAGGTGAGCAGCTGGCCAGCTACAGACACCCCTTCCCGTGCCTCTCCAACCCTGCACCAACCTGGATGAGCTTCTCACAAGCCGCCCGCACATCGGGCTCTGGCTCCCAGCTGTGCAGCTCTCGAAGGATCAGGTAAGCTCCCTGGTCCCGCACCTGCTGCCGACCTGGTGCTGTGGCTGTCAGCTGAGGAGATGGAAGAGGTTACCCAGATGTCAGCATGCTCATGTGTGTGTGTGTCAGGGATGGTGCTTATTGCAGCAGGGCTCCTGCTCACCAGCATGATGGCTTCAACAAGCATCTTGCGGATGTCTGCATCAGGTTCTCGCTGCTTGTCTGGTGGCAGGTACTGTAAGTCCACAGGCAGCCCTAGGGGTGGGTGTGTGGGAGCCACTGTGTCCCTGAGCTGGGCAGCTGGGCCAGGCTCTGCCTGTAAGTCCCACCTGTGCTCAGCAAACTCACTGCTGCAAGGTTTCAGAAGGAGCCTGTGGCCTGGACACCTCTCTCCCTCCACTGGCCTCCCTCCTTTCTGGCCAAGTCTGAGGCTCCACACTAGCCACTCACGTTCCATCTCTTCCTCGGAGAAATCCTCAGGCCCAGCCAAGGGCAGGAGCAAAAAGGGGAGAATGTCCACCTCAGGTCCAAGCAGCCACTCGTGATGTCCTGAGGGGCGGTGAGGGTAGGAAGACAGGAATGGAGACTGGTCCAGAGCAGCCCGGAGTCCAGTCCCCACCCCTGGTGACGCCCCCCCGCCACACCCACCACTCACGGTGCTCGAAGCAGCAATTCCGCAGCGTTCCCACCACCCCGCCCCTGCGTACAGAGGAATCGGGGTACTGGGTAAGGGGCAGCAGCCGCTGGACCACGCACCTGTTGGGAGGGGTCACTCAGGGCCGTCCCCGTTAACTTCTGTCCCCTCCCCGCCCGCGCGGGCGCCCTGGGCTTCACCTGTCGGGGTCCAGTAGGAAGGCCCTCGCCGCAGGGCGTTGGCTGAGATTGGAGAGCAGCGGCGCCAGGTAGTGCAGGGGCGCGCGGGCGTTGTAGCCGGGCGTGCACAGCGCCCGCACCAGCCGCTCCAAGCCCGAGTCTGCCGGCTCCGCGGCCGCCAGCGCAGCCATCAGCTCGGCACACGGACCCTGCTCGCGACTGAGGTTGGCGAGCGCGGCGGCCGCCTCCTCGGCCCAGGGACACTGCGGGTCCAACGCGCGGCCCAGCAGGCGCGCTGGCAACCCGGGATCGGCCGCCAGCAACGTCTCGTGCAGGCCGGGGTCGGCGGCCAAGTTCACGAGCGCGCGGGCGGCGTCGCGGGCCGGGGCAGAGGCCGGCGCCAGCTCCACCAGAGCCTGCAGCAGCGCCTCCTGCCCGGCCAGCAGCGCGCGGCCGGGCCCGGAGCCGGTCAACGCCAGCACGTGCCGCACCGCGGCCGCCTGCAGGTCCGCCCGCGCGCCCGGCGCCAGGAAGGGCAGCAGCTTCACCACCTCCGCCTCCGGGCTTGCCTCCGGCCCTCCTGGCGCGCCAGCGCCAGCCCCGGCCTCCCCCATGTCGAGCAACACTCGGCTGCCAACGGACGGGTCCCACCGATCCACTTGGGGGTCCGCTGTGTGGCCCGCAGCTCCGCCCACCAGAGGAGCGAAAGCCGCCCCGGCCAATCCGAGGCTGCGCACTGGGCTCAAGGGGCGGGAACGGCGTGCGGGGGCGGGGCCAGGCCGCGCGCGGGGTGTTATGGGTCTCGGTGTCTGGCCGGAAGCTGAGGAGGTCGGCGACGGAGCGCTGGAGGTCCCGAGCCCGGGGGGTCGAGGCCCGGCGCGATTTGGCCGCCTCCCGCGTCCACACTCGCTGGAAACCTCCGTATGGTCTCGGCTAGGTCGGCCAGTGCGTCCCACTGGGCACTGGCC
Source organism: Trachypithecus francoisi (assembly GCF_009764315.1). Classification (NCBI taxonomy): domain Eukaryota; kingdom Metazoa; phylum Chordata; class Mammalia; order Primates; family Cercopithecidae; genus Trachypithecus; species Trachypithecus francoisi. The sequence goes on along the minus strand of NW_022681472.1, from coordinate 99,320,202 downwards.
ACGCCTAGCCTAGTCAGCCAGCCCTGGCCTCTCGTGGGCCCTGAGGGTCTGAGGCCGGCGCCCCGGCTCCTAGACCAGGCTGTCGGGTCAGAGAAGGGCTGAATGGAGGAGTGGTCACGGGCCTGTCGGAAGGAAGGCCTGCTCTTGTCCAGGCTGGCACAGCCACCGAGAAGCTCGGGCCGTCCAGGGACGGGACAACACAGGGCCCCAGTGGGGACCTGAGGAGGCAGCTTTGGAGAGGCCTCTGGCCATCTCTGAGCGGGTAGCTTTGGGGCATTTGTCAGGATGTCTTCAGTCGCAAGTGACAAACCCAACTCAAACTGACTTGCACGAAGAGAAAATTTGTAAATAGAGGTTTGGAGGGCTTCAGCTTCAGGCACTGCTGCATCCAGGAGCTCTCTGGAGCCTTGTACTGTCTACCCTACCATCGCTCTCCCTCTCTGCCACCTTGCTGCTCTGTGGCTCCGTATCATCTCCACCTGCCACTGGCCGATTTTCTCAGAGCAGCTGGGAAAGAAAGACACTGGGACCTCCCAGTTCCGTGGTCCTGGCAGAAGAGTTTCTCCCAGTATTGGAGTCTGCCCCAGGAAAGGACTCCAGGTCTTCATGTGTCCTCCACTGTGGGCGGAGCAGCAACCTTCCAGAGACACACAGACTGGGGAGGAAGGGAGGGCAAAAGAAGGGCATTCCCTCCAGCAGTTTTTGGGCACCTGCCATCTGCCAGGCTGGTAGCTCAGGACACGGAACCAAACAACTTTGGTGGCCTTCCTGGCCTCCGGGTCTTTGCACTTCCTGTCTCTTCTCTCTGGAATGCTCTTTCCTCAGCTGTACCCAAGGCTGGCAACTTCTAATTATTTGTCAGAGCTGTCTTCCCTGGGCAACTTACAGAGACTCAGCCCACCCACCACCCATGACTGCTTGGTTTCTGTCCGCCTCCTTCAAGAGAGCAGTACTTAGGCCAGGTGCGGTAGCTCATGCCTGTAACCCCAGCATTTTGGGAGGCCGAGGAGGGTAGATCACCTGAGGTCAGGAGTTTGAGACCATCCTGGCCAACATGGTGAAACCCCGTCTCTACTAAAAATACAAAAAAATTAGCTGGGCGTGGTGGCAGGCGCCTGTAGTCCCAGCAACATGGGAGGCTGAGGCAGAAGAATGGCATGAACCCTGGAGGTGGAACTTGCAGTGAGCCGAGATCGCGCCACTGCACTCTAGCCTGGGAGACAGAGCGAGACTCCGTCTCAAAAAATAAAAAAATAAAAATAAATAAATAAATTTCTATTGTTTAAACCACTCAGTCTATGGTATTTTTTATGGCAACCTGAACTGAGACAATAGATATGGGCTTTCTTTTTTGGATGTTGAAAATATTCTAAAATTAGATTATGATGGTAGTTGCATAACTGTGAACATACTAAAAACATTTAAATTGTACACTTTAAATGGGTTGATTGTATTTAAACTATATCTCAAACCTGTTAAAAAGAGGGCACCCGTGTAACAGTTGGGACACATTGATACCAAAAAGTATTTGTTGTTTGTCTGAAATTCAAATTTAACTGTATCCTGTTTGTCTGAAATTCTAATGTAACTGTATCCTGTACAGTAAATTTTGAATTCCAGACAAACAGTAAATACTGTATCTTCTATTTGAATTTAACTGAGTATCCTGTATTTTATCTGGCAACCCTATTTGCAGCCTATCGGCTTTCTGGCACTCACCCATAAGCCCACAGGCAACTCTGTTTAGGAAAGAGAACTGCTGCAGAAAAATACCTTCCTGAATACGGAGGAAACCCATGATGTTACCCAAATTGATCAACTGATGTCACTAATGAATGTGAACAAAAACCAGGAATCAGTAGATATTAAGTAAACCAAAGGCATATACTTATTTACAGAGGTAACACATATGTGAAGCAGAAGAGAATTTTTTTTTTTTTTTGAGATGGAGTCTCTCTCTCTGTCACCTAGGCTGGAGTGCAGTGGTGCGATCTTGGCTCACTGCAAGCTCTGCTCCTGGGTTCACACCATTCTCCCATCTCAGCCTCCTGAGTAATTGGGACTGCAGGCACCTTCCAGCACGCCTGGCTAATTTTGTTTTGTTGTTGTTGTTGTTGTTGTTGTTGTATTTTTAGTAGAGACAGGGTTTCCCCGTGTTAGCCAGGATGGTCTTGATCTCCTGACCTTGTGATCTGCCCACCTTGGCCTCCCTGGGATTACAAGCCACCACGCCTGGCCAGGAACATTGATTGATTGATTGATTGAGATAGAGTCTCACTCTGTCGCCCAGGCTGGAGAGCAGTGGCGCAATCTCGGCTCACTGCAGCCTCCACCTCTCAGGCTCAAGTGATCCTCCCACCTCAGTCTCCTGAGTAGCTAGGACCAAAGATGTGTGCCACCATACCTAGCTAATTTTTTTTTTTTTTTTTGAGATGGAGCCTCTCTCTTTCATCAGGTTGGAGTGCAGTGGCGTGATCTTGGCTCATTGCAACCTCCGCCTCCCAGGTACAAGCAGATTCTCCTGCCTTAAACTCCAGAGTAGCTGGGATTATAGGCACTCGCCACCATGCCCGGCTAATTTTTTTTTTTTTTTTTGAGACAGAGTCTCGCTCTGTTGCCCAGACAGGAGTGCAGTGGCACAATCTCGGCTCACTGCAAGCTTCGCCTCCCAGGTTCACGCCATTCTTCTGCCTCAGCCTCCTGAGTAGCTGGGACTACAGGCACCCACCACCATGCCTGGCTAATTTTTTGTATTTTTTTTTAGTAGGGATGGGGTTTCACCGTGTTGGCCAGGATGGTCTCGATCTCCTGACCTCATGATCTGCCCACCTCGGCCTCCCAAAGTACTGGGATTACAGGTGTGAGCCACCGTGCCCTGTCTAATTTTTGTATTTTTTTTAGTAGAGACAGGGTTTCACCATGTTGGCCAGGATGGTCTCGATCTTTTGACCTCATGATCTGCCCGCCTCAGCCTCTCAAAGTGCTGGGATTACAGGTGTGAGCCACTGCGGCCAGCCAATTTTTGTATTTTTTGTTGAGACAGGGTTTCACCATGTTACCCAGACTGGTTTTGAACTCTTGAACTCAAGTGATCTTGAGTTCCCAAGTGATCTTGGCCTCCCAAAGTGCTTGGATTACAGGTGTGTGCCACCATGCCTGGCCAGAACTTTTAAAGAATTCTAGTTAGTATGCTCTGAAAATTCAGGAAAATATTGCATCCATAAAACAAGAACAGACGTCATGATAAAGGAGCAATCAAAAAACAAAGATATATTGAACACTGAAATCATGATTGCTGAATTTAAAACCAATGGGAGAGCTGGGCCCAGTGGCTCACGCCTATAATCACAGCACTTTGGGAGGCCGAGGTGGGCAGATCATGATGTCAGGAGTTCAAGACCAGCCTGGCCAATATGGTGAAACCCTGTCTCTACTAAAAATACAGGAAATTAGCCAGGCACAGTGTCGTGTGCCTGTAATCCCTGCTGCTCGGGAGGCTGAGGCTGGAGAATTGTTTGAACCTGGAAGGTGGTGGAGGTTGCAGTGAACCAAGATGGTACCACTGCATTGCAACCTGGGGGCAGAGTGAAACATTGTCTCAAAATAAGTGGAATGCAATGCAATGCAATACAATACAATACAATACAACACAACACAACAAAACCAGTGGAAGATTGAATATAGCTGAAGATTGAATAAGTGTTTGACAACTTAAAGTTGAGAGTATATCCAAAATGAAAGACAAAATAGGGCTGGGCACAGTGGCTCACACCTATAATCCCAGTGCTCTGGAAGGCCAAGGTGGGCAGATCACTTGAGGTCAGGAGTTTCAGACCAGACTGGCCAACATGGTGAAACCCTGTCTCTACTAAAAATACAAACGTTAGACAGGTGTGGTGACGTATGCTGTAATCCCAGTATTTATTGATCATGAATCAATAAATACTGAGGGAACTCAGAGACCGGTGTGGGCGGGTCCTCTGTATGCTCAGCGCCGGTCCCCTGGGCCCACTTTCCTTTCTCTGTACTTTGTCTCTGTGTCTCTTTCTTTTCTCAAGTCTCTTGTTCCACCTGACGAGAAATGCCCACACATGTGGAGGGGCAGCCACCCCTTCATCTGGTGCCCAACATAGGTGCTTTTCTCTAGGGCGAAGGTACGCTGGAGCGTGGTCATTGAGGACAAGTCGACAAGACACTCCTGAGCACATCTGCGGTCAGCCTTGCGGGAAGCTCGTGCGCTCGGAAGAACCTAGAGTAACAATGGGGCAAACTAAAAGTAAATATGCCTCTTATCACAGCTTTATTAAAATTCTTTTAAAAAGAGGGGGAGCTAGAGTCTCTACAAAAGATCTAATTACGCTATTTCAAGCAATAGAACAATTCTGCCCATGGTTTCTAGAACAGAGAACTTTAGATCTAAAAGACTGGGAAAAAATTGGCAAAGAATTAAAACAAGCAAATAGGGAGGGTAAAATCATCCCACTTAAGTGGGATGGAATGATTGAGTCATTATTCAGTATGGAATGATTGAGTCATTATTAAAGTAGCTTTAGAACTATTTCTTTTTTTTTTTTTTTTTGAGGCGGAGTCTCGCTCTGTCGCCCAGGCTGGAGTGCAGTGGCCGGATCTCAGCTCACTGCAAGCTCCGCCTCCGGGTTTACGCCATTCTCCTGCCTCAGCCTCCCGAGTAGCTGGGACTACAGGCGCCCGCCACCTCGCCCGGCTAGTTTTTGTATTTTTAGTAGAGACGGGGTTTCACTGTATTAGCCAGGAGGGTCTCGATCTCCTGACCTCATGATCCGCCCGTCTCGGCCTCCCAAAGTGCTGGGATTACAGGCTTGAGCCACCGCGCCCGGCCTTAGAACTATTTCAAACAGAGGAAGATAGCGTTTCAGTTTCTGATGCCCCTGAAAGCTGTGTAATAGATTGTGAAGAAGAGGCAGGGATAGAATCCCAGAAAGGAACGGAAAGTTCACATTGTAAATGTGTAGCAGAGCCAGTAATGGCTCGGTCAACGCAAAATGTTGACGATAATCAATTACAGGAGGCGATACATCCTGAAACGTTAAAATTAGAAGAAAAAGGTCCAGAATTATTGGGGCCATCAGAGTCTAAACCATGATGGCCAACTCCTCTTTCAGCAGCTCAGATGCCTGTAACATCACAACCTCAAATGCAGGTTAAACAAGTACAAACTCCAAAAGAAGATCAAATCGAAAAAGATAGAGTCTCTGTCACGGCAATGCCAATCCAAATACAGTGTCCACAATATCAGCCGGTAGAAAATAAGACCTAGCCGCCAGTAGCCTATCAATACTGGCCGCCAGCCGAACTTCGGTATCAGCCAACCCGAGAATATCAGTATGGACAGCCAGGAATGTTTCCAGCACCACAGGGCAGGGTGCTATAGACATAGCCGCCCACCATGAGACTTAATCCTACAGCACCGCGTAGTGGACAGGGTCATGCATTACATAAAATTATTGATAAGGCAAGAAAACAAGGAGATATTGAGGCGTGGCAATTCCCAGTAATATTAGAACCAAGACCACCTGGAGAAGGGGCCCAAGAGGGAGAGCCTCCCACAGCTGAGGCCAGATATGAGTCCTTTTCTATAAAAATGCTAAAATATATGAAAGAGGAATAAAACAATATGGACCCAACTCTCCTTACATGAGAACGTTATTAGATTCCATTGCTCATAGACGTAGACTCATTCCTTATAATTGGGACATTCTGGAAAAATCATCACTTTCACCCTCTCAATTTTTACAATTTAAGACTTGGTGGATTGATGGGGCACAAGAGCAGGTCCGAAGAAATAGGACTGCCAATCCTCCAGTTAACATAGATGCAGATCAACTATTAGGAACAGGTCAAAATTGGAGCACTGTTGACCAACAGGCAATAATGCCAAATGAGGCCATTGAGCAAATCAGGGCTATCTGCCTTAGGGCCTGGGAGAAAATCCAAGACCCAGGAACTGCCGGCCCCTCATTCAATACAATAAGACAAGGCTCTAAAGAGCCCTACCTTGATTTTGTGGCGAGGCTGCAAGATGCTGCTCAAAAGTCGATTACCGATGAGAATGCCCGTAAGGTCATAGTGGTGTTGATGGCATATAAAAACCACCAATCCTAATTGTCAATCAACCATTAAGCCATTAAAAGGAAAGGTCCCAGGGGAAAGGTCAGATATAATCTCAGAGTATGTAAAGCCTGTGATGGAACTGGAGGAGCTATGCATAAAGCTGTGCTTATGGCTGAAGCAATCACAGGAGTTGCTTTAGGAGGACAAGTTAGAACATTTGGGGGAAAATATTATAATTGTGGTCAAATTGGTCATCTAAAAAAGAATTGCCCAGTCTCAAATAAAATGTAGCTACTCAAGCTACTACAACAACAGATAAAGAGCCACCTGGCTATGTCCAAGATGTAAAAAGGGAAAACATTGGGCTAATCAATGTCTAAATTTGATATCAACTAAATTTGCTATCAACGTTCTAAATTTGATAAAAATGGGCAACCACTGTCGGGAAACGAGAGGAGGGGCCAGCCTCAGGCCCCACAACAAACTGGGGCATTCCCAGTTCAGCCCTTTGTTCCTCAGAGTTTTCAGGGACAACAACCCCCACTGTCACGAGTGCCTCAGGGAATGTGCCAGTTACCACAATACAGCAATTATCCCCCGCCACAAGTGGCAGTGCAGCAGATTTATGTACTATACAAGCAGTCTCTCTGCTTCCAGGGGAGCCGCCACAAAAAATCCCCATAGGGGTATACGGCCCACTGCCTGAGGGGACTGTAGGACTAATCTTAGGAAGATCAAGTCTAAATCTAAAGGGAGTTCAAATTCACACTGGTGTGGTTGATTCAGACTATAAAGGTGACATTCAGTTGGTTATTAGCTCCTCAATTCCTTGGAGTTCCAGTCCAAGGATTGCTCAATTGTTACTCCTGCCTTATATTAATGTTGGAAACAGTGAGATAAAAAGAACAGGAGGGTTTGGAAGCACTGATCCGGCAGGAAAGTCTGCATATTGGGCAAGTCAGGTCTCTGAGAGCAGACGTAAGGCCATTATTCAAGGAAAACAGTTTGAAGGGTTGGTAGACACTGGAGCAGATATCTCTGTCATTGCTTTAAATCAGTGGCCAAAAAAATTGGCCTAAACAAAAGGCTGTTATAGGACTTGGCATAGGCACAGCCTCAGAAGTGTATCAGAGTACAATGATTTACATTGTTTAGGGCCAGATAATCAAGAAAGTACTGTTCAGCCAATGATTACTTCAATTCCTGTTAATCTCTGGGGTCGAGATTTATTACAACAATGGGGTGCAGAAATCATTATGCCAGCTCCATTATACAGCCCCACGAGTCAAAATTTCATGACTAAGATGGGATATATACCAGGAAAGGGACTAGGAAAAAATGAAAATGGCATTAAAGTCCCAATTGAGACTGAGGAAAATCAAGAAAGAAAAGGAGTAGGGCATCCTTTTTAGGGGCGGCCACTGTAGAGCCTCCTAAACCCATTCCATTAACTTGGAAAACAGAGAAACCAGTATGGGTAAATCAGTGGCTGCTACAAAAACAAAACCTGGAGGCTTTACATTTATTAGCAAAGGAACAATTAGAAAAGGGACACACATTGAGCCTTCAGTCTCGCCCTGGAATTCTCCCGTGTTTGTAATTCAGAAAAAGTCCAGCAGATGGCGTATGTTAACTGACTTAAGAGCTGTAAACGCCACAGTTCAACCCACGGGGCGATTGTCCTCTCCGACCATGATCCCAAAAGACTGGCCTTTAATTATAATTGATCTCAAGGACTGCCTTTTTTTTTTTTTTTTTTTTTGTGAGATGGAGTCCCGCTCTGTCGCCCAGGCTGGAGTGCAGTGGCCGGATCTCAGCTCACTACAAGCTCCGCCTCCCGGGTTTACGCCATTCTCCTGCCTCAGCCTCCCGAGTAGCTGGGACTACAGGCGCCCGCCACCTCGCCTTTAACTAAAGCAAATGAACAAGCTGACTTACTAGTATCCTCTGCATTCATAAAAGCATAAGAACTTCATGCTCTGACTCATATAAATGCAGCAGGGGTAAAAAACAAATTTGATGTCACATGGAAACAGGCAAAAGATATTGTACAACATTGCACCCGGTGTCAAGTACTACACCTGCCCACTCAGGAGGCAGGAGTTAATCCCAGAGGTCTGTGTCCTAATGCATTATGGCAAATGGATGTTACCCATGTACCTTCATTTGGAAAATTATCATATGTTCATGTAACAGTTGATACTTATTCACATTTCATATGGGCAACCTGCCAGACAGGAGCAAGTACTTCCCGTGTTAAAAAACATTTATTATCTTGTTTTGCTGTCATGGGAGTTCCAGAAAAAATTAAAACTGACAATGGACCAGGATACTGTAGTAAAGCTTTCCAAAAATTCTTTAATCAGCGGAAAATTACACATACAACAGGAATCCCTTATAATTCCCAAGGACAGGCCATAGTTGAAAGAACTAATAGAGGCCGGGCGCGGTGGCTCAAGCCTGTAATCCCAGCACTTTGGGAGGCCGAGACGGGCGGATCACGAGGTCAGGAGATCGAGACCATCCTGGCGAACATGGTGAAACACCGTCTCTACTAAAAAATACAAAAAACTAGCCGGACGAGGTGGCAGGCGCCTGTAGTCCCAGCTACTCGGGAGGCTGAGGCAGGAGAATGGCGTAAACCCGGGAGGCGGAGCTTGCAGTGAGCTGAGATCCGGCCACTGCACTCCAGCCTGGGCAACAGAGCGAGACTCCGTCTCAAAAAAAAAAAAAAAAAAAAAAGAACTAATAGAACACTCAAAACTCAGTTAGTTAAACAAAAAGAAGGGGGAGACAGTAAGGAGTGTACCTCTCCTCAGATGCAGCTTAATCTAGCACCCTATATTTTAAAATTTTTTAAACATTTATAGAAATCAGACTACTACTTTTGCAGAACAACATCTTACTGGTAAAAAGACCAGCCCACATAAAGGAAAACTGATTTGGTGGAAAGACAACAAAAATAAGACATGGGACACAGGGAAGGTGGTAACGTGGGGGAGAGGTTTTGCTTGAGTTTCACCAGGAGAAAATGAGCTTCCTGTTTGGATACCCACGAGACGTTTGAAGTTCTACAGTGAACCCATCGGAGATGCAAAACAAGCGCCTCCACGGAGACGGAAGCACCACAAACAAGCACCATCAACTCACAGATGAACAAAATGGTAAAGGCAGAAGAACAGACGCCAGTCTCACAGTTCCTTTACTAAGTTGTGTAAAGCCCCTTATATGCTAGTTGTAGGAAATATAGTTATTAAACCAGATTCCCAAACTGTAACCTGTGAAAACTGCAGATTGTTTACTTGCATTGATTCGACTTTTAATTGGCATCACCGTATTCTGACAGGGAGAGCAAGAGAAGGCATGTGGATCCCTGTGTCCACGGACTGACCATGGGAAGCCTCGCCATCCGTCCATATTTTGACTGAAGCATTAAAAGGCGGTTTTTTTTTTTTGTTTTTTTTGAGACGGAGTCTCGCTCTGTCGCCCAGGCTGGAGTGCAGTGGCCGGATCTCAGCTCACTGCAAGCTCCGCCTCCCGGGTTTAGGCCATTCTCCTGCCTCTGCCTCCCGAGTAGCTGGGACTACAGGTGCCCGCCACCTCGCCCGGCTAGTTTTTTGTATTTTTTTTTTTTAGTAGAGACGGGGTTTCACCGGGTTAGCCAGGATGGTCTCGATCTCCTGACCTCGTGATCCGCCCGTCTCGGCCTCCCAAAGTGCTGGGATTACAGGCTTGAGCCACCGCGCCAGGCCTAAAAGGCGTTTTAAATAGATCCAAAAGATTCATTTTTACTTTAGTTGCAGTGAGTATGGGATTAATTGCAGTCACAGCTTACGGCTCCTGTGGCAGGAGTTGCATTGCACTCTTCTGTTCAGACAGTAAACTTTGTTAACGATTGGCAAAATAATTCTATAAGATTGTGGAATTCACAACTGGTATTGATCAAAAATTGGCAAATCAAATTAATGATCTTAGACAAACTGTAATTTGGATGGGAGATAGGCTCATGAACTTGGAACATTGTTTCCAGTTACAGTGTGACTAGAATACATCTGATTTTTATATTACACCCCAAGTTTATGAGTCTGAACATCACTGGGACATGGTTAGACGCCATCTACAGGGAAGAGAAGATAATGTCACTTTAGACATTTCCAAATTAAAGGAACACATTTTTGAAGCATCCAAAGCCCATTTAAATTTGGTACCAGGAACTGAGGCAATCGCGGGAGCTGCTGATGGCCTCGCAAATCTTAACCCTGTCACTTAGGTTAAGACCATCGGAAGTACTACTATTGTAAATTTCATATTAATCCTTGTGTGCCTGTTCTGTCTGTTGTTAGTCTGTGGGTGCACCCAGTAGCTCTGAAGAGAGAGAGAGACCATCGAGAACGAGCCATGATGACGATGGCAGTTGTGTGGAAAAGAAAAGGGGGAAATGTGGGGAAAAGAAAGAGAGATCAGACTCTCACTGTGTCTATGTAGAAAGAAGTAGACATAAGAGACTCCATTTTGTTCTGTACTAAGAAAAATCCTGCCTTGAGATGCTGTTAATCTGTAACCCTACCCCCAACCCTGTCCTTGCAGACATGTGCTGGGATACTTATACATTTTCTAATGGGATGGTTTTTAATTTACAATGGTAATTATATCTATAGGCTACACAGTGATATTTCAATGCATGTAATGTATAGTGATCAGATCAGGGTAATTAGCACATCCATCATGTCATTTATTTGTGTCGGGACTATCCAATATCCTCCTCCTAGCTTTTTGCAACTATATAATTGTCAGCTGTAGTCATCCTACAGTCGGATAGAATGCTAAAACTCATTCTTCCTATTTAGCTGTAATTTTGCAACCTTTAACAAGCCTCTCCCTATCTCCTTCCCACCTCCCTTCCCAGCCTCAGTATCCTCTGTTCTACTTTCTACTTGTATGCAGTCAGCTTTTTTTAGCTTTCACACGTGAATGAGAACACGCAGCGTTTAACTTTCTGTTCCTTGCTTATTTCATGAACATAATGTCCTCTAGTTCCATCCACGTTGTTTTTTATTCTTTTCATGGCTTAATAGTATTTCCATCGTATATATGCACCACGTTTTCTTTGTGCATGAATCTATTGTTGGACACTGGGTTGACTGCATAGCTCGGCAACTGTGAATGCTGCAATAAACATGGGGCGCAGATATCTCTTCCACAGACTGATTTGCTTTCCTTTGGATAAATTTCTCAGTTGTAAAACTGCTGGATCATCTGGTAGTTCTATCTGTAGTTTTTGAGGAACCTCCATACTGCTATCCATGGTTGCTGTCATAGTTTTCATTCCCTCCAACAGTACATTGCTTTCTTCTTATCCTTACCAGTATTTGTTATTTTCTTCTTTTTGGTAATAGCCATCCTAACTGGGGTAAGGTAACACTTCATTGTGGTTTTGATTTATATTTCCCTGATGATTAGTGATGTTGAGCATTTTTTCCATGTATTTGTTGGCCATCTGTATGTCTTTTGAGAAATGTCATTCAGCTCATTTGTATAACGTTTAAATCAGATTTTTTTGTTGTTGTTGAGATGTTTGAGTTTCTCGTATATTCTGCATATTAATCCCTTTTCAGATGAATAGTTTGCAAACATTTCCTGCCAGTCTGTAGCTTATCTTTTCATCTTCTTAACAAGGTCTTTCACAGAGCAGAAGTTTTTAAATTTGATGAAATCCAATTTACTGATTTCTTTCTTTTATAAATGGTGCTTTTAGTGTCAAGTCTAAGAACTCATTCAATCTCTAGGTCCAGATGATTTTTACCTTTTTCTTATTTTTTTTAGAGACAGAGTCTAGCTTTGTCACCCAGGTTGGAGTGCAGTGGCAAGAACATGGCTCACTGAAGCCTCAATCTCCCAGCTCGAGCTGATTTTTGTTTTTGTAGAGATGAGGTTTCACCATGTTGGCCAGGTTAGTCTCAAACTCCTGACCTCAGGTGATCGACCTGCCTCGGCCTCCCAAAGTGCTGGGACTACAGGAGTGATGGTCCAGAAGATTGTTTTGTATTTTCTTCCAAAATGCTTATAGTTTTACACTTTACATTTAAATATTTTATCATTTTGAGTTCTGTCTTTGATTTTACAGCATCTTTTGCCACAGTGTAAAAAATCCAGGTCGAGCGCAGTGGCTCATGCCTGTAATCTCAGCACTTTGGGAGGCTGAGGTGGGCGGATCACGAGGTCAGGAGTTGGAGACCAGCCTGACCAACATGGTGAAACCCCCGTCTCTACTAAAAATACAAAAATTAGCCAGACATGGTGGCGGGTGCCTGAAATCCCAGCTACTCAGGAGGTTGAGGCACCAGAATCGCTTGAACCCAGGAGGTGGAGGTTGCAATGAACTGAGATCTCACCACTGCACTCTAGCTTGGGCGACAGACAGAGTGAGACCCTGTCTCAAATAAATAAATAAATAAATAAATAAATAAATAAATAAATAAATAAAATAACATCCGTAAATACATCTATCTTTTCTTTCTCTGGGTGCTATGAATATGTTAACATATTTTCTATGTTGTCTTCTGATATATTTATTCTTTTGCTTTTTACATTCTAATCTTCAAATCATTTGAAAATTACTTTTGTAAATAACATGAGGTAGGAGTCCAGCCTCGTTTTTTTCATCAGTATATTCTGTGCTAGGCACTGTTCTTTTTTTTTTTTTTTTTTTTTTTTTTTGAGGCGGAGTCTCGCTCTGTCGCCCAGGCTGGAGTGCAGTGGCGCAATCTCGGCTCACTGCAAGCTCCGCCTCCCGGGTTCACACCATTCTCCTGCCTCAGCCTCCCAAGTAGCTGGGACTACAGGCGCCCGCCACCTCGCCCAGCTAGTTTTTTGTATTTTTAGTAGAGACGGGGTTTCACCATGTTAGCCAGGATGGTCTCGATCTCCTGACCTCGTGATCCGCCCGTCTCGGCCTCCCAAAGTGCTGGGATTACAGGCTTGAGCCACCGCGCCCGGCCGGCACTGTTCTTAAATGGTGTAGATATAATTCATTTATTTCTCACAACAGCCTTGTGAGGCATCGTTGCATTTTTAATCCCCCCTCAGAAATGGGGGACCTGGGGCCAGGCACGGTGGCTCACGCCTGTAATCCCAGCACTTTGGGAGGCCGAGGTGGGCAGATCATCTGAGGTCAGGAGTTCAAAACCAGCCTGGCCAACATGGTGAAAACCCGTCTCTACTAAAAATAAAAAATAAAAAAAAATAAAAAAAAAATTAGCCAGGTGTGGTGGCACACGTCTGTAATCCCAGCTACTTGAGGGGCTGAGGCAGGAGAATCACTTGAACCCGGGAGGCAGAGGTTGCAGTGAGCCGAGATTGTGCCACTGCACTCCACCCTGGGTGACAGAGCGAGACTCTGAAAAAAAAAAAAAGATAAAAGAAATGTGGGACCTGAGGCTTAGAGAACTTAGGCAACTTGCTGAAGTTCACAGAGCTACAAGGTAGAGGAGCTGGGATTTGAATGCAAAGAGTCAACCTCAGGGTGCGTTCACCTTACCCCTTCACATTGCCGATCGCACAGGCAGCCTCTTATGCCAGCATCACTTATTAAGCCAACCATATCTTCCCCCTGAATCGCAATGCCTGATTGTGTGTACGTTAAGTGTCCAGATATAAATGGATGTATTTCTGGATTGTCTATTCTGTACCGCTGCTGTTTGTCCTTTTCTTTGTTTTGTTTTGTTTTGTTTTGAGATCGACTTTCGCTCTTGTTGCCCAGGCTGGACTGCAATGGCAAGATCTCGGCTCACTGCAACCTCCGCCTCCTGGGTTCAAGTGATTCTCCTGCCTCAGCCTCCTGAGTAGCTGGGATTACAGGTGTGTGCCATCATGTCTGGCTAACTTTTTTTGTACTTTTAGTACAGGCAGGTTTTCACCATGTTGGCCGGGCTGGTCTTGAACTCCTGACCTCATATGATCTGCCCACCTTGGCCTCCCAAAGTGCTGGGATTGCAGGTGTGAGCCACCATGCCTGACCTGGAGTTGTCCATTTTTATATCAATAGTATTTTGATTACAGTATCTTTATAGTAAATATAACTATTAATAAGAGATTCCCTACTCACTTTGTGTCCCATCACAAGAGTAGTCGCTAGGCTGGGTGCAGTGGCTCATGCCTGTAATCCCAGCATGTTGGGAGGCTGAGGTGGGAGGATTGCTTGCGCCTGGGAGTTCCAGACCAGTCTGGACAACATGATGAAGCTCTGTCTCTACAAAAAAATACAAAAATTAGCTGGGCATGATGGTGCATGCCTGTGGTCCCAGGTACTTGGGAGGCTGAGGAGGAAGGATCACCTGAGCCCAGGGAAGTTAAGGCTGCAATAAGACACGATCACACCACTGCACTGCAGCCTGGGTAACAGAGTGAGACCCTGTCTCATAAAAAAAAAAAAAAAAAAAGCTGCTATAATTGATACTTTTTTTTTTTCCCGAGACGGGGTCTCGCTCTGTCACCCAGGCTGGACTGCAGTGGCAAGATCTCAGCTCACTGCAACCTCCGCGCCTCCTGGGTTCAAGCAATTCTCCTGCCTCAGCCTTCTGAGTAGCTGAGACTACAGGCATGTGCCACCATGGCCGGCTGATTTTTTTGTATTTTTAGTAGAGACGGAGTTTCACCATGTTGGTCAGGCTGGTCTCAAACTTCTGACCTCAAATGATCTGCCAGCCTTGGCTGTAATTGATACTCTTTAACATTATTTTGGTAGTCCTTGCCAAAGCAAAAAGGAAATAAGATGTATATTTTACAAAAGGAGAAATGATCATTATTTGCCAAAGCTGTGATTGTCTGCTTAGGAAATACAAGATAGTTGAGATACTGTTTGGATGAATAAGTAGGTGTAACCAGGTAACCACATACAAGTCTAGCATCCAAAAGAACAACAGCTTTCCCCGGCAAGAGTGGATCCATCAGGATCCCCTAGTCAGAAATACAGTGACCACCCTTTTGACAGAATTTAATTCAGGGACTTGATGACACAGGTGATAGATGAATAACAGAAATAGGAACCAGCAAGGGAAAAATTAGAGGGAGCAGCTGCCTGGGAGTAGGCCTGAGGAACACAAGGAAGAGGCCAACTTATCAAGGTAGGCATTAGCTCCACCTGGATCTTTCCCGTCACATTCCCTCTGGTGCCATCTGGTCACTATAATGGTCAGGTCCCCCTGCAGAGCCCCGGCTGCTTGGGGACCACTTGGGTGGGCCAGGTGTTGCTGTCAGAGCAGTGCTACAGAGCTGTTGCTAAGAGCCACGTGTTCTCAAGGTACTAGTTTTCTTGTTTACGTTCCTCTATGATGTAGTCTAGCCTTATAACCTTGGACACACATTCTTCCTGTGTCTTATTAAATTCAAGAACTCTTTTTTTTTTTTTTTTTTTTTTTTGAGACGGAGTCTAGCTCTGTCACCCAGGCTGGAGTGCAGTGGCGCGATCTTGGCTCACTGCAAGCTCCGCCTCCCGGGTTCACGCCATTCTCCTGCCTCAGCCTCCCGAGTAGCTGGGACTACAGGCGCCCGCCTCGTCGCCCGGCTAGTTTTTTGTATTTTTTAGTAGAGACGGGGTTTCACCGTGTAGACCAGGATGGTCTCGATCTCCTGACCTCGTGATCCACCCGTCTCGGCCTCCCAAAGTGCTGGGATTACAGGCTTGAGCCACCGCGCCCGGCCAAATTCAAGAACTCTTTAATCAGGTTAGACTTCCAGGATATCTCCGTGAATTTCCATAAAGGAGAACCAATCACACCACAGGAAGATTTTCTCTTTCTTTTTTTTGGAGACAGTCTCGCTTTGTCACCCAGGCTGGAGCACAGTGGCGCGACCTCGGCTCACTGTAACCTCCACCTCCCAGGTTCCAGCGATTCTCCCGCTTCAGCTTCCTGAGTAGCTGGGACTACAGGCATGTGCCACCAAGTCTCACTAATTTTTGTATTTTTAGTAGAGACAGGGTTTCACCATGTTGACTAGACTTTTTTTTTTTTTTTGCGCATGTGTGTGTTTTGAGACAGAGTTTCACTCTTGTTGCCCAGGCTGGAGAGTAATGGCGTGATCTAGGTTCACTGCAACCTCTGCCTTCCAGGTTCAAGCGATTCTCCTGTCTCAGCCTCCCGAGTAGCTGGGATTACAGGCATGTGCCACCACGCCCGGCTAATTTTTGTGTTTTTAGTAGAGACAGGGTTTTATCATGTTGGCCAGGCTGGTCTCAAACTCTTGACCTCAAGTGATCTGCCCACCTCAGCCTCCCAAAGTGCTGGGATGACAGGCGTGATTTTTTTGATACAAAGTCTTGCTCTGTGGCTCAGGCTGAAGTGCAGTGGCGTGACCTCTGCTTGCTGCAACCTCTGCCTCCCGGGTTCAAGCGATTCTCCTGCCTCAGCCTCCCAAGTAGCTGGAATTACAGGTGCCTGCCACCAGGCCCAGCTAATTATTTTGTATTTTTAGAAGAGACGGGTTTCACTGTGTTAACCAGGATGGTCTCAAACTCCTGACCTCGTGATACGCCCGCTTCGGCCTCCCAAAGTGCTGAAATTACAGGCATGAGCCACTGTGCCCGGCTAAACTAGGTAATTTTTAGGGAACAAGTCTCTTGCCTGATGTGTGGGTGTGATATTATGATATCTGTCTAATGGTTTTCATCCACAGTTTCTGGCTTATAACTCCCATATCCCTTGTTATAATGTTGGGGCACTTAGGCCTCAGAGGCAAGACTCAGACAACAGAATCTCTCTCTTTGACCTTTTCCCACCCTCCTTTTTCTCTCCAAGGCAGGACTTTTCCCCTGCCTTTGTTGTCTTAGAGATAGCCATAAAGAAGGCCGGGCATGGTGGCTCACGCCTGTAATCCTAGCACTCTGAGAGGCTGAGGCAGGCGGATCACCTGAGGTCAGGAGTTTGAGACTAGCCTGGTCAACGTGATGAAACCCCATCTCTACGAAAAATACAAAATTAGCCAGGCGTGGTGACACATGCCTGTAATCCCAGCTACTCAGGAGGCTGAGGAAGGAGAATTGCTTGAACCTGGGAGGCAGAGGTTGCAGTGAGCCGAGATCACGCCATCACACTCCAGCCTGGGTGACAGAGCGAGACTCTGTCTCAAAAAAAAAAAAAAAGAGAGAGAGAGAGATAGCCATAAATAAATTCTCTGACCTACCTTATCTGACTGCAGGTCATGTGGGGTCCCTCAGTTCCCCGCTGCCCCCTGCTATCTTTCTGTGTCCTGACCAAAAATCAGAGGGCCTTGGCCACTCTTGTGGCCCAGGAGCTGCAGGATTGCTCCAGCAGGCTTGAACCCAAACTGGGGCCTTGGCATTGCTAGACACTGACTGAGGTACCTAGGTTTACTAATTTTTCACAAAAAGTGTCAAGTCCTCTAGTGACAGACTCAGCCCTCCGTCTCATCGCACACCTGTGAACCTCGGCCTTTGGCAGTGGGAGGATGGGGGAGTGCCTGGAGGTGAAGAGGCAGGTTCAGCTGGGCCCAGCAACTTGGCCATCCCACATGGGCCTGCACACCCGTGCTCTTGGGATGGTGGCACCACTGTGCCAAGCACCCGCCTGGGAAAGAGCAGCCATTTGGTGGCCCCATAACAAGAGCCACCACACAGGTTGGGGCAAGGGGGAAGGTGTGGAGCGATTCTAACCAGAGCCATCGTGAGGAAACCAGTAAAGCCAGAGGCTAGAAACACAGGAGAGAAATCACTGCTCAGACAACACAAAATACAGGTGTAAAAGCCGGAGATTTCCCCCAGAGCCGCCGGAGAGCTCCGTGCAAAGGTATTGTGCCCTGCCAGGCCACACAGCGCGGAGGAGCCCGGCCCAGAGGCTGAGTCCGTGGGAACCATACCCGTCCCCCAGGGGTTTTTAGGCTAAAGGGGTGAGAGGCTCTCCTTTGTTGTTGCTCAGAAAAAAGCTCCTGGTGCCTTCGTCAATTCTTCTCTTTTCCAGAACAAAAGTATCGAAAGCAAGGTCTGCAAACTCCTGGTCTCACCTGTGTCGACCCGGAAGGCCCAGTCTGTGACCTCCCAGGCCCTCCAGGACTCCCTCCACACCGGGCTGTGGGCTGGCCCAGGACGCGTTCTCTAAGGTCAGCCCGCATCTCCACACCTAGTACTCGACCAGAAAACGTTTGCTCAGTGCCTAGCGGATGGTGCCCCGCTATGGGTCTCCCCTGCCCTAGGCCGGCCACCCCTCCAGCAACGCTGGTGCCCATGATGGCCACCTCCGCCAGGCCTCCGGCTCCCGCCTTCTGCCGCCACTGTGGGCTCAGGCCGCATGCCCGCACGCCCTGCGCACCCCAGGGCCCTCCAAAGCAGGCGGCATCCTGCGGAAATAAATTCTCTGGACTTTATTCCCGATGCAGGCCTTGGCCAAATACCAATGGCAGGCCCCAGAGCCAGGCAGGCTGAGGCCACCAGCCCGGTCAGCTATAGGTGTCAGGGTCCGCGTCCTCTGGCAGAAAGTAGCGCTGCAGGGCGGGCTGCAGGAGCCGCGGGGGCAGCGGGCGTGGGGGCGTGGGCCAGTCCCGGGGGAAAGGCTGCGGCTCCACACGTGGCAGCGGCAGCTTCAGCGTCCGGATGGGGCCGTCCAGGGTGCGGCCCGCACAGAGCCGGGAAGGCATCGGGCCTGGGGGCGGGCGGAGGCTTGTGAGCCGGGGGCTGGGGCAGGATGGGGCGCAGTCTCCACCCCTGGCCCCACTCACCCCGCAGTCTCATCGCGGACCTCGCGGACCTCTGCGCCTTGGCCTCTTGCAGCCGGAGGATGGGGTGGTACCTGGAGGCAAAGAGGAGGGTTCAGCCGGCCCAGCCCCACGCTTGGCCGCCCCACGCAGGCCCCGCCGGCGCAGGCCCCGCGCACCAGTGCTCCTGGGGTGGTGGCACCACCATGTCGGGCACCGGCGGGTGCGAGTGCGCAGCCTCCTCCTGGAGCGAGCTCTGCTGCCGCGCCCGCTGCCGCCGCGCCCGCAGCTGCTGACAGAAGAAGTTGAGCGCGTCTATGGGGCCCAAGTCCAGCAGCTGCGAGTGCGACCAGTCGGTCTCCTCCAGCAGCGGCGGCTCTTCAGGCAGCTGAGCAGGCCCGGCAGGGCCCAGGCCGGCCTCGGGCTCCAGGCAGAAGCTCTTCAGCGTCTCGGAGAGCACTCCGAGACGGAGCTGGCGGGTCCCCCAGCTGCCCGTGGGTGCCAGCGTCCGCTGGGCCTGGAGCTCCGGGGAGAGAGAGGGCGGCTCCGCAGGCGAGACCACCATCAGAGGCACCTCTGAGACCTGCGAGAGCCTCCCAGAGATGCCGGAGGGCGACCAGGAGGTGCCCGAGGGTACCACGGAGGCGCGCGTGGGTGCCCCAGAGACCACTGAAGTCTGCGATGGGGTCTCCTTGGGAGGAGAGGAAAGTGCTGAGGTCTTGGAGACCTTGGACAGCACCACCAGCAACGTGGCTGAAGACAGTGGCTGCGAGCTTTCCATCTGTGGGGAGGTGACCCACGGCCAAGCACCCTGGCTCCTTGAGCACCCCCATGGCCACTGAAACTCCCTTCTGCCCGACCCTCAGCCCAAGGCAGGGGCTGCCCCTCCCTTGACAAGGAGGTCCCAGGGCTGTCCCTGGCTCAACACCCAGGGCCAGACACCCCCTGTTGACTTCCACCTGCGCAGGGAAATCTCCAGAGATGCTCAGGGCAGGGAGGCTGGAGGCCCAGGACTGGGCAAGGCAAGGGGCCCGTGGCCTCAGTTGGCTTTGATCCCAGGACTTGTAGAAAGCCAGAGAAGGCAACAGGGTTCCCAAGGCACCCCCGGCCCCCACCAGCCCAACCTGAAGCTGCTGGATCATGTCCTCCAGTTTCTGGCAGCAGCGAGTACGCAAGCCAGCCTTGGAGTCCAGGTCGGGGCTCTGGACCCAGGTCATCATCTCCTGGAACAGGAAGCCTTCTGGGTCCTGAAGGCCCAGCCCGTGCAGCAACTTCTTGAGCTCTGGTCTGGGACAGATGCATGTGGCTTGTCCAGAGGCCTTCCCAGTGGGAGGGAAGGCTGGGCCGGAGCGTGACTCACCGGCAGCGCACCGGAGAGTAGAGGAAGTAGGACATGAGCTCCAGCACCACATCCCGGGACTCCAGGGAGCAGGCCAGGAGCAGCTGCAGCGCCAGTATCACGAACTTCTTCTGCGTCTGGTCCTGAGGCAGGCGGAGGGGATGTGGTTGCTGAAGGTGGGTGGGCAGGAAGGAAGACTGGGGGCAGGACAAGGGGCACACCTGGAGGCTGGGGGGCTGGTCCAGGTTGAGCAAGTATATGAGCAGGCCCTGCAGCTGGCCTTGGAGATCACTGCTTAAGTTGGGCAGCAGCCTCAGTAGCACCTGCAGGATGTGCACACGGTCCACCCACGTGGTCTCCTCCAGCAGGGCCACCAGCAGCGAGGCCAGGCCCTCCACCGTGCCCGCCTCCGGGTATGCCTGCAGGGTAGCATGCTGAGGTCCTGCTCCCATGTCACACCGAAGCCAGCCCTTACCTTCTCCCCTGTCCCTCACCCTAACCCATGCTTCTCAGGCATCCTCAATTCCCTCCAACCTGCAGGTTGAAGACGGGGAACAACTCTTTGAACCAGGTCTGGTAGATGAAGAAATGCAGAAACTTGGGCAGATGCCCGTAATGCTCATCCAAAAGCAAACTCCCATGACGGTGCCAGTGATGAGGGTGGGTCCTGGCAGTCTCATAGGTGCGCTGCCGGGGCTCCCGGCTCCAGTCCACAGCACTCTAGTGGAGCAGCAGTGGCTGCAGGTCCCACCTGTCTGGGTCTCAGTGTAAGCCCACCTCCCATGGTGGCCTGGGGCCCCTGCCTGAGCCTCTACCTGATCCTCCAGTTCCCAGGAATCCAGCTGCTGGCTGGAGTGCGGGCTCAGGGAAGCCGAGGCCCGGTCTAGCTCCTCCTCTACCTCCTCCTTCTCCTCCTCTTCCTTCTGATCTTTCTCCTCCTCCTCTCCAGGCTTCTCCCCCAGCCACTGGAGCAGCTTTCTCTGCCACTGGGCTTGGGATGGCCTGGGCTGCTGCAACCACAGGGCATCCTGGCTTGCCCCTGGCTGCAGAGGGGCAAGAGGTGGTGCCTGATGGGTTGCAAGGCCAGCAGAGCCCTCCCCGGCCAGCA
Organism: Trachypithecus francoisi; assembly: GCF_009764315.1. Taxonomy (NCBI): domain Eukaryota; kingdom Metazoa; phylum Chordata; class Mammalia; order Primates; family Cercopithecidae; genus Trachypithecus; species Trachypithecus francoisi. The sequence goes on along the minus strand of NW_022681472.1, from coordinate 99,298,963 downwards.
AAGCCCCCAGCCCCGTCCCTTGCCTTGAACTTTCTCTGGGAGGCGAGCTGAGTCAGGGATCCGAGGCCGCTGACCTCTGCATTTAGCCACATCTGCTGGAGCACCACAGAGTTGGGCACATAGCCGGGGAAGCAGATAGGCCTCAGGCAGTACTGGAGGTGGGCACAGCAGGGAATGCTGAGCACCTGGATTCCCCCAGCCTGGCCACCACCTTGGTCACCTGTATAACCTCTCAGAGCCCCTCAGCTGCCAGTCCAGCTCTGCTGCCAGGCCTCCGACAGCTGACTGAGCTGGCACCCCTACTCTCAACACAGATGGCAGAAGAACCCTGAGATACCAGGGGCGAGGCCCTCAGTGAGCGTCAGCTGTGACAAATGAGAAGGGAAACCTGGGGAAGTGCTAGCTTCTAGGGGCTCTGACACCCGCAAGCTCCTCACAGGACTTGGCCCAGCCCTGGGACAAGAAAGCCTGGAAGAAGCGCAGGGGCCAGGGAGGAAGGAAGGAGCTTGGAGAGGGGGCAGCGAAGAGCTTGATGGTGGTACCCAGGTCCAAAGAGTCAATAACCCACCTGGGCAAGTGACGGTGCCAGGCATGGGCTGGGGGAGGGGCTGAGACCTGCCTGAGCACCTGGTGTATGTGAGCGTGGGAAGACAGTGGATTCTGAAGGGACAGGTTCCCTTGACTTTGCTCCTCTAAAGGGCAGGGACTCTGGTCTTCCAGGAAAAGTCCCTAGGGGACCTGCCTTTCCACAGCCTCCGGGGGGAAAGCAGTGTGTGGCATAACCAGCTGGGGGCCTGGCTTTGCCTGATGTCAGCTCCCAGAGCAGCAAGGAGCCTGTGGCCACAAACACAGCTGTACTGGAACAGGGTTAGACAGACTGTGAAGGGTGAGGGGTGAGGGGTGCATGGGAGGCTGCAGCCTGGCCCTCTGGTTGTAGGTGGGCATGGCCCTTGGGTCAGATTTGGACACAAAGATTGGTAGCAACGGGGAGATGGCAGGCACAAGAGTGATGCCTGGAGAGGAGCGGCTCTCCAGGAGCTGGGTGGGGGTCGCACCTTGTGGGGCTGCACAGCGGCAGGAAAGAAGCCTCCGAGGCTAGAGAGAGGTTCCTTGGGCTGTCTCTTTGGCAGCAGTGGGACCTGGGGGATGGAATGGGGGCTCAGAACAACACAGCCCCCAGTGCCCCTGCAGCTCTGCCCCTCAGAAGGTGGTACCCCACCTGCCTGGGTCCCTCACCCTGCACTGCAGGTGGGAGGATGGCAGGTCCAGGGCTATGGTCGTCCTCCCTCGGAGCTGCTCCAACTGCAGCTGCAGATCCAGACTGAGACCCAGGTAGTGGCTCAGTGAGGAGTGGGCCAGAAGCTGGGGTATAGGAGGAGTCACAGGGTGGCACAGGGGCCATGGCGGCCCAGCAGGCATGTGGGAGGGTGGGAAGCCTTACCTGGGATGCCTTGCTGTGCACCCTATGGTGGGTGGGTGGGATTGGCACTGTGACTCGGGGAGGCTGGGAGAAGTGCTGGCCCAGGGCTCCCAGGTCCTGTGGGGACAGGGCTGTTGGCACTGTTTGGGCTGCAGTACTGACCTCACCCCAGGCAAGACAGTGGGCAGCTTGGGGTAGGGCACACACATCCCAGGTCTCTCTGTCTGCTGTGAGGGTCCCAGTGCTCCACTGCTGGGACTCCCTTCCAGACTGCATGCCCTGGGAGGGTAGCAGGAGCAGACAGACCATCAGAGACCAGGTGGGAGGGGTGGGTGGAGAGGAGGGGCCAGGGTCAGGACTGGGTTGGGGGAGACCCCACACCTACCAGCAGGCCAGAGCCATAGATCAGACGGAGGTAATTGTCAAAGCCTTCCCGACGCTGCTGCCAGGAGGGTGGGGGCCGGGCTGCTGGGACCAGTAGCCCCAGCCTCAACTGCTGAAGGTCTCGGTCCCGGGCCACTAGGGCATCCAAGTCCTGAGTCAGGGTTCAGCGATCAGCCTGCTCTTCCTTGAGCCTTGCTACGCGCTGCCCAGACAACCACAGGGATCCCAGGCCTGCCCCAGGGCTGAAGGCTGGGGCCTGAGCCTGGGCAGGGCGGGTGAAGGAGGACCCACCCCACCTCCTTCGGCACCAGGTGCTGAGATGTTGCCCTCGGACGATGGATGAGAGACAAGGCCTTGCTGCAAACAGGGACAGGCACAGGTGGGATGCTGGGTGGCATGTCAGTGGGCTGGGGCAGAGGCTGGGACAAGGACTGACCCCAAATGGGTATGCCAGGGCTCAGGCAGGCTTGCATCAACTCCAGAGGGCCCCACACAGCCAGGCCCTCACCCAGGGTGGGAAAGTGGGGCCTCCAGGAGGGTTGAGCAGGCCTGTGTGGGACCTGAGGCTGGCTGCCCCATGGAGGTTGCTGAGCCTCTGCAGCTGGGTGGAAGTCAGTGATTCCAGGCTCGTCAGCGGCAGCGGAGGGTCGTCCACCATGTCTGGGACCTTCCAGCACATCTTCTGAATAGGGGAAGGAACCTGTATCCCTGGCTGGGGGAACCCAGGTCTGCCCCCACAAGGTGGGCAAGGTGAGGGGCCCACCTTGCTCACTCTGTCCTCACCACACACCTTAACTAGATAGGATGTAGGCAAGTAGAGCCTATGGGACACCAGGCAGAGGCGGGATTCCAGTGCCAGCACCAGGTCTCCACTGTTGCTGCAGAAAGCCAGGGCCTGAGGGGCACCATTCAGCTGCAGGAGCCTGGAGGGGACCCAGGGCAACCGAGGCTCAGCAGGGACAAGGCCTTCTCCAACCAGTCCAGCCACTGGGCTCTGGTGCGAGGCAGAGGGAGGAGACCCCAGCCCTCCCCACCTCCCAGCCTACCGCAGGAGGCGGTTCTCAGCGGTCCAGATGCGAACGGTGCAGTCCAGGCTGGAGCAGGCATACAGCTTGAGCGCGGGGCAACAGCACAGGCCTGTGGGCAGGGTTCAGGGTCAGGAACCGAGCCGGGCAGGGGCTGGGCTTCACCCGTGCTGCCCCCTCACCGGTGATGTGGTCCGTGGGGTCGTCCTGGGGCCGGTGGTCTAATCGCGGACTGTCGCCCAGGCCAAACTGCACCAGGCCGTAGGTAGCGCTGTCTGGGTCTTCAAAGCCCACGGTGACACGTCTGCCTAACGCACAGAGCGCCACGGCCGGGTAGCAGCAGGAGAAGGTGCGCAGCAGGCTCAGGCTTTCCTCCGCATAGGGGAAGACGCGCCACATCTTCACCGTCAGGTCCCCACCTGTGGGCAGCGGAGCCTGGCTGGGCCTCGTCGGAGGGGAGGGGGCTCTGTGGCGGCCTGACCGTTGGCAGGGGAGCTACTGACCCGAAGACACGATGCTGTTCCAGGTGGATGCGATGGCGACGACCGGGCCCGGGCTGTGCGCCTCCGTTTGGAAGATAGTCTTCGACGACAGCCAATCCAGGACTGACAGCGTGCCATCCATGTGCCCCACCACGGGCAGGTACCTGCGAGTGGGAAGAGCCTGTTGGCGCGGACCCCGCCGCTCCTTCCGCCCGCCAGACCCTCGCCGGCTCCCGCACCCACCGGTTCTTGTTCTTCCAGGCACAGGCCACAGCGCTGCGGCGCAACTCGCCCTGGTGCTGGCGCACGACCTCCCAGGAGGAGAAGGCGCCTCCGAGATCCGTGAGGTGGCTGTACAGGTGCAGACAGCAAGGCTGCGGTGCAGGGGGGGGCGGCGGGCATACGCGGTGCAGCACGCGCATGGGGCAGCGCGCCGCGTTGGCGCGGACCAGGTGCCCGGCCTTGGTCAGCAGCCACAGCGCCTCGCGCGGCAGGCAGTAGGCCACGGCTGCCGCGCAGTCCTCCGGCTTCAGCAGCAGTGAGCTCACTATGCGCCCGGTGGCAGCCGACAGGAGGTAGACCGAGCCGTCAGTGCACGCGCACACGAGGCGAGTAGGCAGAGACGGGTGCGCAGGCGCGGGCAACGCGGGCGCCACCTGCATATGGAGCACCTTGGCGGGCAGTTGCGCCAACGGCGAGTAGAGCTCGCGTACACTCCACAGTTGCATGCTGCTCGCGCACAGGGACAGCACTGGCCAGCCCGGGCACGCTGGCGCCAGCAGACGGCCCACGCGCCGGGACAGCTTGTCCTGACCCCAGTAGCCCAGCGCTACCTCGCCCACCTGCGCCGCTGCCTGCAAGTCCCAGGTGCGTAGCGTCCCGTCCTGTGAGGCCGACAACACCAGGGTCGTGTTAGGGAGCACAGCCATAGCCGTCACCGGGCCTGTGGGAGGGGTGCAGATCACTCAGCTGACTGAAGGCAGGGGAGCCTTCAGCCCGTGTTGCAGTCAGCGCAGCAAGGCCTGGCCAGAGCTGCAGAGATGCTGGACAGCCTAGAGCGGCTGGAGGCAAAAGGCCGAGGCTTGGGGTTCAGAGAATTCAGAGCACCTGTGTGGCCCACGAACACCATCCGGATCTGCCAGTTAGCCTCCCACACCTTCACGGTGCTGTCCCGGGAAGCTGTCACCATTGCCTCTACTTCCTCGCAGTAAGCCAGGTCCGAGATGGTGCTACAAGTGGAGAATGGGAAAAGCCCAATGGACTTAACATCGCCTTGTGAGGGCCCTGTACCCCTACATGCCTGGCCCTCCTTAGGGGGATTCCCCCTCACGTTTTGTGCAAATCCCGGCGCACATCTACCAGAGTCCAGGCATGCAGATCGAAAGTAAGCACGGCCGAGCCATAGGCCGCGAAGCAGCGCAGGACGTGGTGGGGAGGAACCGGCCCCACAGCCAGACGCATGAGCCTGCCCGTTGGGCTCGGGGGCGGGTGCAGTGGTGACCCTCGCAGCACTAGGCGGCGACCACCTGAGCGGAACTGCCAGAGCTCCAGGCTGCTGTCCATCTCCGCCACCAGCAGCAGCCTGAGGTCAGGCACGGGCAGGCAGCAGGTGGGGGCCCAACCCGGGGCCCTGCCCACCCGCTGCTCGCTCAGCCACAGCAGGCTGAGGTTGGGTCTCAGAATGGCCAGCCCCGCGGGGCCCCAGCCTACAAAACGGCCCACGGCACCCAGCGGGCCCAGCACGGTCACCAGCCCCGTAAGCCCGACAGGTGCCAGCAGCGTCTCCTGTGCCCAGCCGTCTTCCTTGTGCAGGTGCAGGCGGCCCGCGCCGTCCAGCACCACGAAGCGTCCGCCCACCGGGTCCTGCGCCACTGAGCGCAGCCCGGCTGCCACCTCCAGGCGGCGCAGTGGCTCCAGCCCATGCGTCAGGCGCGCCGCGCGCAGCTCGGCTCTCTTCTCCTGTGGGCCGGGGTGAGCGGACCCGCCGTCAAAGGTTGGGGCTGCTCCGGCCTAGGGGACCCCTAGGGGAAGGACCAGATCCCGAAAGAGGCCTGGAGGCACAGGACGGGCACACCGCACCTTTTCCACGACCTCGTGGAGGCTGGTGCGCAGAAGCAGCCACAGCCGGCGGGCGCGGGCGCGCGGGGTCAGGCTTTGCCACTGCTGGCTGCTGGTCAGAAAGGGCAGGACCTGCGACGGCTCCGTGAAAGTCAACTCTGCGGGCGGGAACTGCAAGTTCTGCCACCTACAGCCTCAGGTCCCCGACCCTGACGGTTATGGGGAGCCCTCCTCCAGGGGCCCTGCCCTGCCAGGCACTGCCCAGGGGAGTTTCCTTCCAGGGGATGGAACCCAAGCCCGAGTGAGACCCACTTCCTAGAGGATGCCAGTGCGACGAGGCCAGGACCCCTCACCATTCTTTTCGGTGAGCAACCCAGGGTCTGGGACATCATAGCCATCTGCATCATACAGGTCCGAGTCCAGAACTAGGTTGTAGCCTTCTGCCTCCCACGCCTCTGCCTCCATTTCTGCAACTGCGGTCCCAGAACCCAACAGCTCCCAGGACTTAGCGGTCACGGCGGCAGCGGCAGTTGCTAGGATACCAGATGCCGCTGGCCACTCCCACACCGCAGGCCCCGCCCCCACATCGCATCCAGGTCCACACTAAGTCACAGAAACTTTTATTGGAAAGAAATGAGCTGCAGCAAAGTGACACTCAGTGCACGCGGCCAAATGGGCGAGGTGGGGGTACAGGTGGGCACCAGGGGCCGGCCCAAGACCAGAGCTGGTGACCGCTGGGGCCTGTTTGTGGGGCCTCCGGCCACAGACCCTTTGGGCTGGAGTGTGCAGACCCAGTGGAAATACAAAAATAAACTCTGTGGTCCAGCTCTCCCTGCTGTGGCAGTTCATTTGGGCAGGGCAGTTACTCTTCCCACCAGGCCCCTGCTGCCGAGTCCGGCCACAGTACGGGCAGCAGGAGTCTGAGGGGTGAGTGGGCATCCACAGGATGGAGCCAAAGGGCTAGGCAGGTATGGCCTTGGGTAGTGCCAGGACTGTGGCAGTGCCAGGGTCTGGCCAGCAGCTGGGGAGGCCCCAGGGGCCTCTCAGGTGGGCAGGTCCAGGCATTGGTTGAAGCTGGATGAAGCTGGGGCCTCCGCTCTTCCTCATCAAATACAGATCACAGGGACCCTGGGCGGAGGGTGGCACACAGTGGGTCTTCAGGAGCCACCACTTAGACCAAGTAGAGGAGGCCCCCACCCTGTTGTACCCACTCCAGGTTTCAGGGACCTGGGTCATGGCCCCCATCACACACCTGTCCTCCTCCATGGTGTTGGTCTCCTCGGCCCCACCCCCACTGCCTCCGCTTCTGCTTTCTTCCTCCAACTCGTCCTCCCCCAGCTCCATGTCCAGCTCATTGCCTGCCTCTGAGGGTGTGTAGGTGGAGCCACTGAGGGGAGGCAGGGAGACCAGTTTTAGGACCCCCTACCCAGGCCTGCTGCTGGCCCCAGGAAAGATGTTCGGGGAGGACAAAGCTGGGTGGAGATGGCACAGCTGGGGAAGTTGTATCGGCCCAACAGGGAGGTGGGGGAGGAGGCAGATGGTGCCCACCTGATGGAACGGCAGCTGAAGAAGACAATTCGCTTGAGCCGCTTATTGTAGAAGAAGTAGTTGAAGGACCAGAGGCTACCATCCTCCCCAAAGGGGTCTGAGTCCAAGTCTGGGTTATAGCTGGGGAGTATAGGGTGACAGGTGGTGTGAGGCACCAAGTGCCACACATACCTGGGGGCCACCTGCAGGGATGCCGGCCCACCTGTAGATGTCACATTCAGCCAGGCAGATCTCCTCGTCCACCGCGTTCCACAGCTGTGGTTTCAGGGCCTTGAAGTCCTCCCGCACAGCTGAGAACAGACTGCAGTTGACTGCATTCACCACCTAGAGCAGGTCACAGTCAGGCTGACAGGAGCCCAGGGCTACCGAAAGTGGGGAAGAACAGTGGGGTGGCTGTGGGTCCCTTCCCTGCACCTGACCCTCACCCAGCTAAGGCTGGGCTCCCGGCTGAACTCATGGCTGCGGGCTGTGCTGAAGTCATAGTCAGGCCTGAAAGACTCGTTGAGCGTGGCAATCAGGTAGAAGAGGGTCTTGCGGCTGCACTTGTCACTGAGGGGGCCCTCGTCCTCGCCGCCTTGGCTTTTGCTGAGTCTGCACAGAGAGAAGCATCAGCTGGGCCCATCACCTCCCCCCCACCCTCAGCCCCAGGCAGGCCCCACTATGGCTCACCTACTGGGGCTGAGGCCTGAAGTCTGGGGTGGAGAGAGTGCCTCCAGCACGTGGGGCTGGCCCTCCTGGCAGAACTGCTTGAACATGTGTTTGTCATCTCCTGCCATCTTACATGAGTAGCTCTCAATCCTATAGGATGCAGAGACGACCATGAAGCATGCTTCCCCCAGGTTCTATTGAAGGGCGGGGCAGTGTGACCTCCGAGATGCCAGCCTCGCGCGCCCCCCGCCCTGCCTCACCTGCCGATGATGTGGGCATCTCCGGTCTCCACAGTCAGCTGTGAGTTGATGGCTTCAAAGCTCGAGTTCTCCAACAGCTTCATGTCCTTGGGGAGGGGGCTCCGTGCTCCAGAGGAGCTAGTGTTGCCTGGGGAGTGAGAGGCCAGACCATGGGTATCTATCTGGCCCCTTGGGGCCCTGCCTTCAGCCCTCCTACCCCCTAAGTGGAGCCGCTGGGAACAAGCTGAGTCTGGCCTCTGTCCAGGCTGCACATCAGGAACTCCCCTCTCTGCCCCGCCAGGAGAGATGACGAGACCTTGTTTTACCCGAGGGTGGCAAGTCCAGGCTCCAGGTCAGCCACACCCCCTGCAGAACACGTGAGTTCTGGGACTAGGCTAGGACTACCGGGGACCCTGCTCACCCTGGGGCTGCTGGTTGAGTTTGTTGCTCCACATTCCCATTCCCCGTCCCCATCCCCACCCCGAAAAAACAGCTCCAGCCACCATGGGGGTAACCCTTGAGTCCGCAACGGGACATGACTTCTGCAGTCTCCCTCAGGCTGGCTGGGCTCCTCAGCCAGGGTAAGAGGCTGCATCCCGGTTAGGAACCAGGACACCTGGGGCTCCGGGCCCTGCGGTCACCTGGGCGGGCGCTCTTTCGTTCTGGCTGCTTTCTGGCCCGGGGAGAGGAAAGCTAGAGGTTCCTCCACTTGACCCGGAAAAAAGCGCCTAGTTTCTCCCGACGCCTAGGAGAGCGGTCCCTCGGCCCCGCTGGGGCGCTACAGAGTCGCCAGACAGCGCCCGCCGGGGCCGGGTCGGGCACCCGCCGAGCCGCGGTGGAACTACAAATCCCAGGAGGCAGCGCGCCGCGCGAGGCCTGCTGGGGGCTGTGGTTCCGGAGGCCCGAGACGGCGCGGGGCGCAGGGCGGACACCCACCTGCCTGGCTGGGTTAGATCTGGCCTCGCCGGGTGGGGTCTGGCTGGGGTGGGTCGCTCCGCGTCGGTGCCGGTGCGCAGGCGGGGGCGGGCTCCGCGCAGCGCGGGCTCCTCAAGATCGGAGGGCGGCGCCGCGGCCTCCGCTCGGGCCGCACTGTATCCGGGGGAAGAAGCTCCGCGGCGACGTCCCGTTACTCCTGGCCCTGCCGGCCCATCCGGGCTGCCACCGCGACATAGCCTCGCCCCCTGCACAGAGCCCGCTCTCGCGACCGACCTGCCGCCGACCGCCACAGAGCGCCCCGGCGAGTCAGCGAGCCGAGCGAGCTAGCGACCTCCGCCTCCCCCGACCGGACAACAACAAGCGTCCGCCAGGCCCGGCCCCGCGCCTCTGAATGGCCCGCTCCAGTCGCCGGGATCGAGAGCTCGAATAGCAATCGGGTGTCTTACCCGCCACTCAGTTCTGCCTTCTACGTCTACTGGTTGTGGAGTCTGTCTGTCACTCCTCTCGCCGTACTAACCCGCCTATCCCCAGCGCTCATTGGCCATGGCCTCTCTCGCTCCGCCCCCGAGGGGGTAGACCCCGTAACCAGAGAGGCACGGGCCAACCTAGTGCGTCGTGTGGGCGTGGCGGGGGCTGCGGTCTGCGGGCGAAGGTGGCTGCCCATTGGAGGTCCCGGAAGCGATGTCCAGCTGCCGCCAGGCGCTGGGATAGTCGCTGGCCGTCCGCATCTCCGCCCGCCGAGCCCCTGGGGCGAAGAGGCAGCGTCCGCCTTCAGTTGTGGCCGGTGCTTTGGCCCCTTACCCTTCGCCCCCAAAGACCAGCTTAAACGTGAGCGCCTCCGCCGCCCTGCCCCAGCCTCGTACACGCCGCCAGCCTCGCCCAGCCCGTGGGCCGTGTCCATTTCTGGGCAAAGCCAGCGGGGCAGGCTTGGCCAGGGTGCACAACTCGGCGCCGTCCCAAGTCCGACGCTCTGTGCGCGCCCGGAACCCTAGGCTCGCGGCCCGGGTTTCCGACGGGCGGAGACGCTTAGCGGCCGAATCCCACGGAAGCGCGTTCGGAGGGCCGGGACCTGGCCGTACCGGAGATGGCGCCGCCAGCGGGCGGGGCGGCGGCGGCCTCGGACTTGGGCTCGGCCGCAGTGCTCTTGACTGTGCACGCCGCGGTGAGGCTGCTGGGCGCCGGGCCAGACGCCGAGGCACAGCTGCGGAGGCTGCAGCTGAGCGCGGACCCTGAGCGGCCTGGGCGCTTCCGGCTGGAGCTGCTGGATGCGGGACCCGGGGCGGTGAGTAGGGGCGGAGGGCGCGCTGTTTGGCCCGGGCAGGGCACGGAGCCCAAAGCCAGGCCCCTCCGCTTGCCACCTGGGTGCCCTTATGCAGTTACGTTTCTTTGCTTCTGTTTTCTCGTCCGTGAAATAGGGGTGATGCTGGGACCTACTTTACAGGACTATTGTGAGGATTTGATGATAGGCGTACAGGATTTAGGACCTTGAAATGAATGGCCTATAAATGCTATCTTGTGTTTCTTTGCTCATCGTGCGATGTAGGGCGGGGGAATGCCCTGAGCCTGGACTCTTCCCCCTTCTCAGGTCAATTTGGAGTGGCCCCTGGAGTCAGTCTCCTACACCATCCGAGGCCCCACCCAGCACGAGCTGCAGCCTCCGCCAGGAGGACCTGGAACCCTCAGCCTGCACTTCCTCAACCCTCAGGAAGCTCAGCGCTGGGCAGTCCTAGTCCGAGGTGCCACCGTGGAAGGACAGAATGGTTAGTGCCTTGTAATGAATACTCATTTGGAATAGCCTTGGCCCGCCAGTCCTGGTTGGGGAAGTTGGATCCACCTTCCAACGTGGAGTACTTGGAGTGGCTCCTGGAGTCAGTCTCCTACACCATCTGAGGCCCCAGCCAGCACGAGCTGCAGCCTCCACCAGGAAGCCCTGGAACCTCAGCCTGCACTTCCTTAACCCTCAGGAAACATGAGAGGCAAGCATGAAGAGGCGGAGCAGGCAGGGTCAGGACCTGTATGAGAAGACATCATCCCAAGAGCAGCAGGAGGGTGACAGGAGTGGGAGAGTGACAGACTCAGAAACCTGCTGCTTTAGACTGAGAGTTCTGCAGTGGCAAGGGTTGTGCAGATAGGGTTGGGGAGAAGGGTGTTTCCAGAGATGCTTAGAAGATGGAATTAGTGGCCGGGTGGGGTGGCTCACGCCTGTAATCCCAGCACTTTGGGAGGCCGAAGTGGGTGGTTCACCTGAGGTCAGGAGTTCGAGACCAACCTGGTCAACATGGTGAAACCAAACCCTGTCTCTACTAAAAATACAAAAATAAGCCAGGCATGGTGGCGTGCACCTGTAGTCCCAGCTACTTGGGGAGGCTGAGGCAGGAGAATCACTTGAACCTGGAGGCAAAGGTTGCAGTGGAAAGATGGAATTAGCTGAGTTTTGTGGTTGCTTGGGAGGTTTTCTGCAGACAAAGCCTCCCTCTATCACCCAGAATGGAGTGCAGTAGTGTGATCCTAACTCACTGGAGCCTTGAACTCCTGGGCTCAGGTGATCCTCCTGCTTCAGCCTAAGTAGCTGAGGTTATGGGTGTGAGCCACTGCCCCTGGCTCACATGGCTGCTTAAATGGAAGAGTTAGCTGTTGAGACTGAGAAATGTGAAGGACTAGGTAGTACGGGGCTCCCAGAGAGAGGGCAGCCCACAAACAGATAAGCAGAGCTGCCAGAGGGGTCAGAAGACAGCCAGACAGGGATGTAAGAGAGGCTCAGGCAACTCAGTGTTTAGAAAAGGAGCTAGGCTCTCTTTAGTCAGTCATTCACCAAGCATATGTATTCAGCAGCTGCTCTGTCCCAGGTACTCCTCTGGCATGAACAAAACTTCGAATCCCTATCCTATTGGAGCTTGCATTTTTAGAGGGGAGGAGGCAGACATATAAAATAAGTACAGGGCTAGGCAACATACCAAACATTTAAAAATTAGCTGAATGGGCCGGGCGCGGTGGCTCAAGCCTGTAATCCCAGCACTTTGGGAGGCCGAGGCGGGCGGATCACGAGGTCAGGAGATCGAGACCATCCTGGCTAACACGGTGAAACCCCGTCTCTACTAAAAAAAAAATACAAAAAATTAGCCGGGCGTGGTGGCGGGCGCCTGTAGTCCCAGCTACTCGGAGGCTGAGGCGGGAGAATGGCGTGAACCCGGGAGGCAGGGCTTGCAGTGAGCCGAGATCGCGCCACTGCACTCCAGCCTGGGTGACACAGCGAGACTCCGTCTCAAAAAAAAAAAAAAAAAAAAAAAAAAATTAGCTGAATGGGCCGGGCACGGTGGCTCACGCCTGTAATCACAGCACTTTGGGAGGCCGATGTGGGCGGATCGCGAGGTCAGGAGATCAAGACCATCCTGGCTAACACGGTGAAACCCCGTCTCTACTAAAAATACAAAAAAAAAAATTAGCCAGGCGTGGTGGTGGCGGGTGCCTGTAGTCCCAGTTACTCGGGAGGCTGAGGCAGAAGGATGGCGTGAACCTGGGAGGTGGAGCTTGCAGTGAGCCGAGATCTCACCACTGCACTCCAGCCTGGGTGACAGAGCTAGACTTCGTCTCACAAAAAAAAAAAAAAAAAAAAAAAAAAAAAAAAAAAAAAAAAAAAAAAAAAAATTAGCTGAGTGTAGTGGTGTCTGCCTGTAATCTCAGCTATTTGGGAGGTTGAGGTGGGAGGATCACTTGAGCCCAGGGGTTCTAGGCTGCAGTGAACTGTGATCGTGCCACTGCACTCCAGCCTGGGTGACAGAGCGAGATCCTGTCTCCAAAAAATAATAATAATAATAATAATAAAATTACTGTAGAGTTTTTTAAAAAAGTCTGTTAGATGGTGTGGGACTGGGAATGGTGGAGCTGGGAGGATTGCTTTTTAAAATGGTGCAGGGGCGCAGTGGCTCATGCCTGTAATCCCGGCACTTTGGGAAGCTGAGGCAGGTAGATCACTTGAGGTCGGGAGTTAAAGACCAGTCTGACCAACATGGAGAAATCCTGTCTCTACTAAAAATACAAAATTAGCCGGGTGTGGTGGTGCATGCCTGTAATCCCAGCTACCCGGGAGGGGAGGCAGGAGAATCGCCTGAACCCAGGAGGCAGAGGTTGCGGTGAGCCAAGATCACACCATTGCGCTCCAGGCTGGGCCACAAGTGAAACTCCATCTCAAAATAAAAACAAAAACAAAAAAAACGGTGGCAGGGGAAGGCCTCATTGAGGCGACACTGGAGTGAAATTTGAAGGTCATGGCACGAACCATGTGACCAAGGAAGCAGCAAACAAACCCTGAGGTGAGCATGTGCAAGTGATCCTTGCGGCTCACTGGGTGCCAGGACCGAACAGCGCTGGGTGCATGGAAGGCCCTGCTTATCCTAGTAGGGCGACAGTATGAATACAGTGGGCCTGGGGTCATCACAGGAGCTGTGTTAGCACTGGGTGGGGACCCCCCATTGCAGTGGGCTGGGCCTCACACGGTGGGGGGGTAATAAGGGGAGTCAGCAGGGTGCCCAGCTCTGAAGACGCCCAGGGCAGTGGCTTGTGTGGAGTGCTGGCAGCCCAAGTGTGGGTCAGGGAGTCCGGAGAGGGGAGGTCCCCAAGGGCTCCAAGAGGCCACCCAGACTGCAGGGCCACTGAGGGCCTGCTTGGGTTCTGCTGTGAGGCGTCCCTGGCTGGCAGAAAGGGCCAAGAAAGGTGGCCTGGCCAGGCGGCAGAAGGGTTTAAAAGGGCTCTAATTCCCAAAAATGAACTAAGTGCAGCTCCAGCACTAACAGAAGTCTGGCAGGGGCCTCTGAGGGGCTTGCCAGAGCCAAGGCTGGGAGAAGGTGTGGCTTGAAGTGTGGCCTGAGGCAGGGCCCTGGCATGGGCTGAGGTGAGGGAGAAGGCAAAGGTCCTGGAAGACCAAGGGCCCAGAGGCCTGGACAGAGGCCACAGCATAGCCCACCCATGTCTTACCTCTAGGCAGCAGCAGCAGCAGCTCACCACCAGCCCTGGGCCCAGAAGCAAGCCCCGTCTCCCTGCCCAGTCCCCCGGAAGTCCCCACACCTGAGGCAGATCTTCTTAGGAGCCCTGGAAACTTGATGGAGAGAGGTACAGGTGTGTGTGTGGGGGGGTGTTGGGGGTTAGCAGACAGTCCCCAGTGGTGACAGCTGTCCTTTCCTTACCCTACAGAAGAGCTGGCAGGGAATCTGGCCCGGGCCATTGCAGGTGGAGACGAGAAGGGGGCAGCCCAAGCGGCAGCCGTCCTGGCCCAGCATCGCGTGGCCCTCAGCGTTCAGCTTCAGGAGGCTTGCTTCCCACCTGGCCCCATCCGGTGAGGCCTGGGGCTTCTTCCTCATCTTGTCTTTGTGACCCTCCCAGGTCCTCCATCCATCCCTCAACCCACATTCTGGCACAGGCTGCAGGTCACACTTGAAGACGCTGCCTCTGCCGCATCCACCGCGTCCTCTGCGCACGTTGCCCTGCAGGTCCACCCCCACTGCACCGTTGCAGCTCTCCAGGAGCAGGTGGGCACAGGGTCTAGGGAGCCCTGCCAGGGGGCAGGGGAGCCTAGGTGACATCATCTGCCCTGATTGCTCTGGCCGCAGGTGTTCTCAGAGCTCGGTTTCCCGCCAGCTGTGCAACGCTGGGTCATCGGGCGGTGCCTGTGTGTGCCTGAGCGCAGCCTTGCCTCCTATGGGGTCCGGCAGGATGGGGACCCTGCTTTCCTCTACTTGCTGTCAGCTCCTCGAGAAGCCCCAGGTCAGTCCTTAATGGGGGTGGGGTGGGGGGTGGGGGGTGGGAGGTGGGGGGTGTGGGGGTGTGGGGGTGTGGGGGTGGGAGGTGGGGTGCAGCCCGCCAGTCCTGAGCTCCACCCCTCACCACAGGACCTAGCCCTCAGCACCCCCAGAAGATGGATGGGGAACTTGGACGCTTGTTTCCCCCATCATTGGGGCTACCCCCAGGCCCCCAGCCAGCTGCCTCCAGCCTGCCCAGTCCTCTCCAGGTGGGCATGGGACTGGGCAGGGAGGGCCAGGACAGCCCTGGGCATTGGAAAGAGCAGGGAAGCAACATGTGCCTCTCTTCCCCCAGCCCAGCTGGCCCTGTCCTTCCTGCACCTTCATCAATGCCCCAAGCCGCCCTGGCTGTGAGATGTGTAGCACCCAGAGGCCCTGCACTTGGGATCCCCTTGCTGCAGCTTCTACCTAGCAGCCACCAGAGGTACCAGAGGTAGCTCAGGCAGGGGAGGTGGGGGCACGGCAGAATCCACAGGAATGACCCAGCTCCACCCCCACAGGTTACAAGCGGAGAGTGGCCCTTCCCTCACAGGTCCGATGTCTCTAGGCCCCCACTGAACTCGGGACCTCTACTGACTGCTTGCTGGGACAGTCACCAGGGTTGGGGGAAGGGCCACAAACTGAAACCATTAAAGACACTTATGAGCCAGCAAGTGTCCCTTTCATGGTATCTTTGCAGACCTGCCCCAACCTAGCCAGCGCCACAGAGAGACGCCCTCATCAGCAGGTGGGGCTCCCCCAGCCAGACCCCAATGGTACTGAAGAGTAGACCTGGACCCTGAGCCTCAGTGGTCAGGAAAGCATGGCATGGGGATCTCTTCCCAGACCCCAGAGGCCTACAGAGCCCCCCACCCAGCTGCTCACCACTGGGCTGAGGCTGCTGGGGTGTGCCACACACTGAGCCGCAGCCCCCACCACTGACCTTGTCTCCTGTCCACCCTGGTCCCCCAGGCCTGCGCCTCTCCTGCCTGCAGCCCTGTTGGCACCACCTTTCTCCCATTCAGCTCTTGCCTTCCCTGGACTCTGGCCACCACTCCCCTCAGCTCTTGCAGCTAGGATACCAGCAATGAAAACGGGTGTTTTCCTTCCCCTCCTAGGGACGAGGGAAGCTCAGGAACTAAGTCCTACACCAGGTCACAGGCCAGTGCTGGGTCATGTCTCTGTGACCCTCCTAGATAGCATCCACTGTCTCCTTCCCTCAGCAGCATGCTCCTGTGGGAACCCAGCCACTGCCAGCTTCTGGCCAGGACTGACCACCCAGCTGCCCTGTGGACTGCGAGGAGGGGCCACTCCATGACACACATCCTAGCAGTCTACTTGACTCCTTCACCTGGCTGGGAGCCATCCCCTTCCTCAGCCCAGCCCAGCAATAGCCCCTGCCCTAGACCAGGCCTTTTCCCTGTTGTAATGCTACCGAGGTTCCCTGCTGCCATCAGAATGGGGGCCAAGTGCTTCAACACCTTGACACTCGGCTGTTCATTCCAACAGGTCCCTGGGCCACATCCTGCCTAGCCAGGCCCTTTTCAGCTCTGTGCTCACACACACCCCACCCCACCCCACCCCACCCCACCCAATGCTGCCATTTCCTCTAACATCCAGTTGTTTGCTTTCTGTTCCACACCCACTGTCTGTACTCCCAGCTACCAGTTAGTGCAGGGCATTGCTGGCCACACTGAATGGGACATCCTGGGAGCCTTGTGAAGGCAAGGGTCTTGGTATCAGAGTCCCTTGCAAACCTGCACTCCTTCCATATAATAGCTCAAATATGATAGTTCAAATATGTACATTGAGAAACTTAATTTATTCCCATGATGGGGGCTGACGGAGGGCCCAGAGCTAGGGCCTGGTCTCCTGTCCCCTTGCCTCTTTTTCCAGACGAAGAGGGGGTTAGCCAGCTGAGGCCTGAACAGGCCTGGGATGGCTCTTGGGCTTGAGGGCCTGTTCTGGCAGGATGGCAAGCAGACACTGGACAGGGTCACTTGGGCGGCCGATATGCCAGCTTCCGACTCTTCAGGACTGACCACTTGTGCCGCTTTATGGTGTAGATCAGGGGCACTAGCAGAGCCATCATCATCAACATCTGCGGACGAGGAAGGCTCAGAGAAGGGAGTGGGGAGGAGCCCTGCCCAGCTCCCAGCCCTTCTGTGATACCCACCATGGCCTTCTCCCAACCCTTTTACCTTGAGCCCCATGCGTTTTCGATGGTCGTGCTCTGGCTCAGATGCCCAGCGCAGGAAGGTGCACACGTCCTTTGCTATCTGGGACATGGTAGCTGGGGTGCCTGGCCAAGGACAAGCAGTGAGGGCTCCTCTCAGACTCATGTCCAACCTGGGATAACTTGCACCCCCTCTGTGGAGCAGACACGGGCCCCTACCCAAGGCATCAAAGGGACAGTGCCCTCCACCGGACATACGCAAGACTGAAGGACTGAAGAAGCCCAAAAGCCTCCTGAGATATGCACAGAAGATCAGAAGACACCCCAGACAAGAAGTGGGCAGGACCTCCTGGGCCCAGGAACACAGGGGAAGCATCCCTGGGGGTAGTGGAGAAGTATTCAACATGCTCACTGCCAGACTGGAGGCCTCTTACCATCATCAAACTCCAAGACATCTGTGTAGATGGGAGGGGCCATGGCAATGGCCTGGCCAGGAAAGTAGGGATTGAAGTAGAGACCTTCCCGCAGTGACACCCCGGTGGGTGGCTCGCAGTAGCCCGTGAGCAGGGAGAAGATGTAGTCCTCACCACCATGTCTAGGACCAGATCCGTGGCTCCATAGTCCCAAGCACAAGTCAGCCCTTCCCCCACCTCTCCGGCACCACCCCATGGGCAGCCCGTGTACCTAGCTCGCACGATGTAGCTGAGGTCAGGCGGCAATGCTCCGTTGTTGGCAGCTCGAGCAGCCTCAGTGTTGGGGTATGGTTTTGGGAAATAGTCGAACAGTTTCCCTGGCCGCATGAACATGTCCCCATTTTCATTGGGGCCGTCTTGAACCTCCACCTGCCACCGAGAGCCTCATCACAACCCTACCATCTCACTACAGTGGGAGCCCTGAGCCCTGGGTCCCAGGCATCCCCAGACCCCACACCTCTGCAGCCAGCGCCTTAGCTTCATCCTCCGTGTAGCACACGCCCACCAGGTGTCGGTAAGCCACGAAGTCCATGCTGTGGCAGGAGGAGCACACCTGCTTATATACCTGGAAACCCCTCCGGATGCTGGAGGGAGGGAAAGGGTTAGGAACGCTTAAGATTCCATCTCACCAGCTCCACCCAGAACCTCCCCCTGCCAGTCAGTCAGCCAGCTGCATACCTGGTGTGGTCCAAGGAAGAGAGGAAGCCACTGTGAGACCACGGATAGCTGGGAGGGTGCAGCTCCAGGTCACTGGCACTCACAGCCGAATGCAGAGCCACAGCCAGCCCCGCACCCCCTGCCGCCAGCATGCCCAGCGCTGACAGCATCACCTTTCGGCCTCGGGAAAGGCCAGACTTCGACGACAAGGCCACTGCCTGCAAGATCTCCGCTCAGCGCCTGCCAGGACACCACCCAGCCCTACCTGGGGATCTGACTCTCAGCGGCCACCTCTCCACCCAGCAACGGCCACCTCCTGCAGGGCGCCAGATGCACACCCTGTCCCACTACCCACCCCATCCCTCTCCGCCGCTGACCCCTAGGCCGTGATTCGCTCTCAGGAGGGGGGTGTTCCTGCATCCTGAACCGGGGATCAGACCGAAATGACCAAGGGTGCTGGGGCAGGCCAAGGTCACAAGCAGCTGGCCGAGGTCAGGCTGGGGTCACTTCAGGACGCGGGTCCAGTTTGGACAGCCAGCCCCAAGAGTCGTCCTGGGCGCGCCATCCGGGAAAGCCCCCGCCCCGCCACAGAGCGAGCCCGTCCAGCCGACCCCCACGCTCGGGGCGAGCGCCCTGCCGTTCGGAGAGGTAGGCGCCCAGCTCTGATCCCACACGCTCAAGGTCGGCAGGCAGCGGGGAGCGGGGGGGCTGGGTGGCCGGGACCGCTTCCGCGCTGCCCCGGCCCGCGCCCGCAGCCTCCCCGCCGTGACCTTCACGAGGATGCAGGGCCGCGCGGAGGCCGAGGCCCGGCCCAGCGCTCACCTGAGGTGTCCGTAGCGGCAGCTGCCCGGGCCGCGCGCTGCACAGCAGACCCCGGGCACGCGCGCCCGGGAGCCCCGCGCCCCGCGGGCCCAACACTACCCCGCGAAGCGAAGCCGCAGCTGCCGCCATCTTGGCCTCCTCCGCGCGGCCGCCACTCCCGTCAGCCCCTGGGGCGCCACGAGAGTCAAAACCTCGCGACAGCCGGGGAGCGCAGGGCGGGGCGGGCGTGGGGGCGGGGCCTGTCGGGTGGGCGGGGACGAAGCGCGCTGGCCCGGGTCTCGTCAGTCAGTGGCAGGGGCACCGCCTGCCTCACCGCGCTCTTCGGGTTGTCGTGGAAACTGGCGATGGGGCGGGGCCCCGTCGCGTCTCTCTGTTGCCGTGACAGCGCCCCGCCCCGCCCCGCCCGGCGTTTCCCACGCCGCCTCCAAGACCCCGACGCTCCTTTTCTCCACGTTCCCAGGCTGCGCTATGGCCGGGTAGAGGCTGCCCCTCCAGGTTGAGGACCTCCAGAGAAAGGGCAGCTTGGGGGCAGCCCGGCGGAAGGCACGGGCGGGGGTCTCGGCCGCAGGCAGCGCCTGGCAGCAGGAGGCTGGTCCCCCAGGCTGAGCGCCCTGTTCTCGTTCATTCACATGACAAGGGTTTATTAGGGATTAGTCATGCTCAGAAACAGGTGCGGGAGCCGCGAGCGGGACGATAAAGGCTCCTCTAGAAGCCCCTCATGGCCCGACGCCTGGCGCGCGCGCCTGAGGTCCTAGCGCTTTGGGAAGCTAAGGCGGGAGGATCGATTGAGCCCTGGAGGTTAAGGCTGCAGTGAGCCGAGATCGCCACTGCACTCCAGCCTGGGACACAGAGCGAGACCTTGTCCCAAAAAAGTAAGTAAATATCTCGTTATGTGGGAATATTTTTATTATAAAATATTTTAAAAGGAAACAAAGATCGGGCGCGGTGGCTCACGCCTGTAATCCCAGCACTTTGGGAGGGTGGGGAGGGCAGGCAGATCACGAGGTCAAGAGATGGAGACCATCCTGGTCAACTTGGTGAAACCTTGTCTCTACTGAACATACAAAAATTAGCCAGGCGTGGTGGTGCGTGCCTGTAGTCACAGCCACTCTGGGAAGCTGAGGCAGGAGAATCACTTGAACCCGGGAGGTGGAGGTTGCAGTGGGTAGAGATCCAGCCACTGCACTCCAGCCTGGGTGACAGAGGGAGACTCCGTCTCAAAAAAAAAAAGCAAATAAAATTTAAAAACTAGGCTGGGTGCAGTGGCTCACGCCTGTAATCCCAGCACTTTGGAAGGCCGTGGTGGGCAGATCACCTGAGGTTGTGAGTTTGAGACCAGCCTGACCAATGTGGAGAAACCCTGTGTTATATGTAAAATGTTTATTTAGAAACAGAATGCTTGTTCCCTGGTACCATAAGGAAAGATCAGCATTCAGACAAAAACTCTCTCAGCAAGTCAATTTTACTTTCTGCAGAAAGGGTGCTCCTCATGGATGGAACAATGGCGAGAGCACACCTGAACAAAGGAGGGAAGCCATTTTTATCCCTTACGCAGCTTGTCCCTGCTACTGTGTCCTGTCTCCGTTGGCTGGAGCCAGACTGCACAATCTAAAATAAAACCTGACTGGCTAATAATTTAAAACTTTTCTAAACAGGTAAAGGCAAGGGAGAACAGAGGAAAAGAGGAAGTTGCTTATGCCAAACAGGGAAGGGGTATAGGCTGCGAGTTGAACGTGCCTGTGAGCACGTCCAGCACAACTGTTTTGGTTAAGGTACAAGGACATAGAATGTACTACCTGCCTGTGAGCATGTTTAACAACTACAGAGGATAAAGCTTAAAGAATTCTGAGCACAAAGCAAGGAGGCTTGAAGTAAGTTAGTCTGTAAAAGAAACTATTCTAACACGTATGATTTATTCTTTAACAAGAAGAGAAACTGTGAAGAGGAAACTTTTTACTTTCTACACCCCATCTCTACTAAAAATAGAAAATTAGCCACGTGTGGTGGCACATGCTTGTAATCCCAGCTACTCCGGACGCTGAGGCAGGAGAAGCACTTGAATCCAGGAGGCCAAGCTTGTGGTGAGCAGAGATGGCGCCATTGCACTCCAGCCTGGCGACAAGAATGAAACTATCTCAAGAAAAAATAAAATAAAATAAAAATTAAAAACTAGTTGTGAGTGAAAATGGAGGACCCCTAAAAAATGTGTCCACCCCGCGCCCAATAAGAGCAAGAAAAACATAGCAAAAATGATCAGAATCAACTTTTACAGAGCTATGGAAATCAATTAAACAGGTGACTATCAGTAAGAACAGTGGCCTTTAAGGGCTGTAGCTTTCCCTGCCTGGTTCAACCCTGTCCTCCAGCTCAGTGGTAATCTTGGAAATAAGAACCCACATTCCTAGTTAATGTGGGAGCAAAATGCCCTCATTGGCATAGAACCTCAGTTATTGAACGTGTCTGATGGCTCCTGGAAGACTCCTACCACATCAACTCAGGGCTTGCCCAGTGCCAGCTGCCTGAGGTGATGGGTAACCGTTGCCACAAACAGTAGACTACACAAAAAGCTAACAAGGAAGAGCAAGGGAATGAAATGTCCACAGGGGCTCTGTAAAGCCCAACACATTTTTGGGAATACAAGTCATATACACACGGAGGACTATGGATATACTCAGGAGAGACCTGAAAAAGCCCTAAACGTTCACCTCTGGCTGACCTTGAGGCTCTATACAAAGGGAAGTCTGAGGAAGAGAAATTTAAAAAAAGAAAGAAACATGAACTGGGCCTCAGAGACCTGTGGAACGCTATTAAGCATACCCACATGTGCATAATTTCAGTCCCAGGAGTAGACTAGACAGAGAAAGGAGTAAGAATACTTAAAAAAAAATAATGGCCAAGGCTGGGCACGGTGGCTCATGCCTGTAATCCCAGCACTTCAGGAGGCCGAGGCAGGCAGATCACCTGAGTCCGAGAGTTCAAAACCAGTCTGACCAACATGAAGAAACCTCGACTCCACTAAAAATACAAAATTAGCCAGGCATGGTGGTGCACACCTGTAATCCCAGCTACTTGGGAAGCTGAGGCAGGAGAATTGCTTGAACCTGGGAGGTGGAGGTTGCAGTGAGCCAAGATTGCACCATTGCACTCCAGCCAGGGCAACAAGAGTGAAACTCTGTCTCAAAAAAAGAAAAAAAGGCCAAAAACGTACCAAATTTCATGAAAAACATGAATCTGCACATCTAGTTTTTTTGTTCAACAAACACTAAGTAGAATAAACTAAAGAAGACATAAAACAAATTGTTGAAAGACAACAAATCTTGAAAGCAGCAAGAGAGAAGTGACTCATCACATAAAAATTATTGGCTGGGCGCAGTGGCTCACTCCTGTAATCTTAGCACTTTGGGAGGCCAAGGCAGGCAGATCACCTGAGGTCAGGAGTTCAAGACCAGACTGGCCAATATGGCAAAACCCCGTCTCTACTAAAAACACACAAAAAATTAGCCAGGCATTGTGGCACGCACCTATAATCCCAGCTACCCTGGAGGCTGAGGCAGGAGAATCGCTTGAACCTGGGAGGCAAAGGTTGCAGTGAGCCGAGATTGCGCCATTGCTCTCCAGCCGGGGCAACAAGAGTGGAACTCCTTCTCAGAAAATAAAATAGTAATAATAACAAATACAAAAGAAAGAAAGAAAAAAGAATTCTCAACATAATTAACAAAAGATTTCTCCTCTCAAACCATGGAGGCTTGCTGGGTGAAGTGGCTCACACCAGTGATCCCAAGCACGCTGGGAGGCCAAAGCAGGTGGATCACCTGAGGTCAGGAGTTCGAGAACAGTCTGGCTAAAATGGTGAAACAGTTGGAAGACTTATATCTCCCAATTTCAAAACTTGATTATCGTAGGTTTATAGTAAATTTTAGTACTGATAGAGGGGTAGGCATATAGATCAATGGAATAGAATTGACAGCCCACAAATAAAGTCTGTGACTATACATCTATGGTCATTTGATTTTTTTAACGAGGGTACTGAGACCAATGGAGAAAGAGTCTCTCCAACAAATGGTTCTGGGACAATTGGATATTCAAATGCAAACAGGGCCGGGCATGCTGGCTGATGCCTGTAATCCCAGCACTTTGGGACGCCAAGGCAGGTAGACTGCTTGTGCCCAGGAGACCAGCCTGGGCAAAATGGCGAAACACTGTCTTAAAAAAAAAAAAAAAGCCAAGAGTGGTGCATACCTGTGGTCCCAGCTACTCAGGTGGGTGAGGTGGGAGCATCACCTGAGCCTGGGGAGGTCAAAGTTGCAATGAGCTGTGATCATGCCACTGCACTCCAGCCTAGGCAACAGAGTTGAGACCCTACCTCAAAACAAACAAAACGGCCAGGCATGGTGGCTCATGCCTGTAATCCCAGCACTTTGGGAGGTCGAGGCAGCTGGATCACCTGAGGTCAGGGGTTCAAAATCAGTCTGACCAACATGAAGAAACCTCGACTCCACTAAAAATACAAAATTAGCCAGGTGTGATGGCGCATGCCTGTAATCCCAGCACTTTGGGAGGCCAAAGCGGGCAGATCACCTGAGGTCGAGAGTTCAAAACCAGACTGACCAACATGGAGAAACCCCATCTCTACTAAAAATACAAAATTAGCTGGGCGTGGTGGTGCACGCCTGTAATCCCAGTTATTCAGGAGGCTGAGGCAGGAGAATCGCTTGAACCTGGGAGGCAGAGGTTGCAGTGAGCCATGATCGAGCCACTGCACTACAGTCTGGGCAACAAGAGTGAAACTCTGTCTCAAAAAAAAAAAAAACAAAAAAAAAAACAAAAAAACAAAAACAAAAAGCCAACAATGATTTGCAAAACAAATGCCAAATGCCAATGAATGAAGTTGGCTCCTTTACCTCACAACATTTATACACCATTTACAAGAACTGAAAAATAATCAAAGATCTAAGTTTAAGACCTAAAACCAGACAATTCTCAGAATAAAACATATGCAGGCCAGGCGCGATGGCTAATGCCTGTAATCCCAGCACTTTGGGAGGCCGAGGTGCGTGGATCACTAAGTCAGGAGTTCCAGACCAGCCTGGCCAACATGTGAAACCCTGTCTCTACTAAAAATACAAGAATTAGCTGGGCGTGGTGTCACATGCCTACAATGCCAGCTACTCGGGAGGCTGAAGCAGGAGAATCACTTGAACCCGGCAGGTGGAGGTTGCAGTGAGCCGAGATCACACCACTGCACCCCAGCCTGGGCAACAAGAGTGAAACTCTGTCTCAAAAAAAAGAATATACACCAATTGCCAATAATAACGTGAAAAGATGCTTTAGTTTCATTAATCATTAGGTAAATGCAAATCAATATGAAAATGCAATGCCACTTCACACCCACTAGGATGGCTGTAATCTACAAGATGGACACTAGCAGGGGTGGGGGTGGTGGCTCACACCTGTAATCCCAGCACTTTGGGAGGTCAAGACGGGTGGATCACCTGAGGTCGGGAGTTTGAGACCAGCCTGACCAACATGGAGAAACCCCATTTCTACTAAAAATACAAAATTAGCTGGACGTGGTGGTGCATGCCTGGAATCCCAGCTACTCAGGAGGCTGAGACAGGAGAATCGCTTGAACCTGTGAGGCGGAGGTTGTGGTGAGCCGAGATCACACCATTGCAGTCCAGCCTGGGTGACAAGAGCAAAACTCCATCTCAAAAAAAAAAAAAAAAAAGATGGACACTAGCAAGTGTTGGTAAGAATGTGGACATTGGAAGAAGCCAAAATATTTGTAAAAATATAAAATGATTAGTGGGGTGTGGTGGTGTACGCCTGTAATCCCAGCTACTCGGGAGGCTGTAGAAATTAGAAAGTTTCCTCTTCAAAAATTCCCTTGTTAAAAAATAAATTATAAGTGTTTAAAGACTAACTTCCTTCAAGCCACCTTGCTTTGTGCTAATAACTCTTTGTTAAGCCCTATCCTATCTAGCTGTTTGATATAGAGGAGTAAGGACATTCTATCTCCTTGTACTTTAACCAAGATATTTGTGCTGGACGTGCTCACAGGCACGTCCCAGCTTGCGGTCTATGCCCCTTCCTTATTTGCAAGTATTATTACTTTTCTAAGTCCTTTAGTAAGCAACTTCCTCTTTTCCTCTGTTCTCCATTGCTTTTTACCTATTTAAAAAAGTTTTTAAGCTGTTAGCCCATCGGGTTCAGTTTAGATTGTGAGGTCTGGCTCCAGCCAACGGAGACAGGACAGAGTAGCAGAGACAAGCTGCCTAAGAGATAAAAATGGCTTCCCTCCTTTATTCAGGTTTGCTGTCACCATTGTTTCATCTGCAAGAAGCACCCTTTCTGCAGAAAGTAAAATTGAGTTGCTGAGAGAACTTTTTGTCCGAATGCTGATCTTTCCTTATGGTAACAGGGAACAAGCATTCTGCTTCTAAATAAACAGTTCACATATAACAGAGGCTAAGGCTGGAGAATCACTTGAACTTGGGAGGTGGAGGTTGCAGTGAGCTGAGATCTCACCATAGCACCCAGCCTGGGCGACAGTGAGACTCTGTCCAAAAAAAAAAAAAATCAGGGAGGGAGAAACATGGAGTCTGAGCCCATGTCATTACTGAAAAATCAGAACAGAAATCCTACCTTCCTAACAAAGCAACCTTGCCATTCCCATGGTTCCCTTTCAATGCTTGTATAGGCAGGGAGAATTCTGCACAAACTACTCAGAACACAAGCAAGGTATCCTTTAGCTTCCCCCCCCATGTATGTATTTTCATGATTTGTGCTTTAAGTGACTGCCAAAGTCTTGTTAAAAAACAATTGAGGCTGCCAGGTGTGGTGGCTCATGCCTGTAATCCCAGTACTTTGGGAGGCCTAGGTGGGTGGATCATCTGAGGTCAGGAGTTTGAGACCAGCCTGGACAACATGGTGAAACCCCATCTCTACTAAAAATACAGTATTAGCCAGGCATGGTGGTGGGCCTCTGTAATCCCACTACTTGGGAGGCTGAGGCAGGAGAATTGCTAGAACCAGGGAGGTGGACGTTGCAGTGAGTCGAGATGCTGTACTCCAGCCTGGGCTACAGTGCAAGACTCCATCTCAAAAACAACACAATTGAGGTCAAAGCCCAGCTAAAATGCCTGGAGGGTGATTTTGTATCAGATGTCATCTTACAAAGAGAACAGGAGACCACAACAGAGATTTCTTCTTGGAAAATAGGAGACTGACAGATGAATCTCCCTTGCTGATTTAGCAGATGAGGCCCCTGGGATGCCCACCTAGGAGGTGTTCCTAGGGCTACTGAGAGGCAGGTGAAACCAGCCAGGCTTGGGTGGGGACTGCAGGCATCCACCCAACCTCAGAGGTATTCGCTGGAGAAAGTGACTAGAGGCGCCAACTTCTGGGACAAGGGGGCTGAAGACAGGCAAGTTAGTCACGAGGCTACCAGTCACAGTGGGGTTCCTGATACCCCTCATCCCCACTGAGCCTCAAACAACGCTAGACACAGAGAACATAAGGCCACCCAGCAGGCGTGCGCTTCCTCTACAGGTCTAGAAACCGCCTACGTGCTCACCTTGGCAGCCCTCTGCCTATTCCCCAACTGTGGAGCCCCATCAATAGACTAAACCCCAACACCAGGGGCCTCATGTCAAGGGGAGCCTCCCGCAGGAAGACATGCCCCAGTGAAGAGGCAGTGGCCTAGGGAGTGGGGCACAGGGAGGGCATTCTCCTCGGGACCTCCCAGACAACAGGCCATTTGGGGACATCGTACTGAAAGGAGCCAGGCCCTAAGTTGATTCTAAGATGCCGTGGCTTCTCCAGACAGCACGGCTGATTCCCGAGGCCTGTGCCTGGTTGCGTGTGACTGTGGCACCTTTGCCTTCCTGTGACCAGAGGGCTCTCTATTCGCAGCACCAAGGTCTCTGACATGGCCCTGGCATCACCAAAAGGCCACAGGTTCTTCCTTTCTTTCGGAACAGACGGTGGTCTTCCCAGTTCCTTTCAGAGTCCTGGTACGACAGCCTGCTTCTCTCCTCGCTGGCCCATCAGTGCCCTCTCCCGTGGGGCTCTTGTCCCTGTGCCCCACCTGCTCCTGGGCGCTGGCTCCACTGTGTTGCCTGCCCGGCCCCTCGTGGGCATCTCACCTGGGCTGACTCAACTCTGAGGAAGCCAGGCCCGGTGCTCCTCCCTGCTCCATCCCAATCCCACACCAAGGCGCTGGCCTTGCCTGGGCCCCATGCCATGCCTCGACCCCATGCCATGCCTCCTCTGTAGGGCTCCAGCTCCAGCCTCTTAGTCCTAGCAGTAAAGATGGTGTCAGGTGGTTTCTGGGTGCCTCAGCTCCTGGCAGACCCTCAAACCATGGCCATGGTGTATTCTCCTTCCTAGCACCACTCCTGGCACAGTACCACACAGCAATGCACACAGCCCTCCGAGCCTGCATGGCACCCTCCAGGGCTGAGAGTGCACCTGAGGCTCACCTCCCAGGGCTGATACAGCAGCAGAGCCCTAGTTGGCAGGAATGCTACCCAGTAAGTGGACTACAGCAGCCCTTGCCAGGGAGGAGGTGAGGGAATGCCAAGCCCTGCAGGCAGAGGCTTCTCGCCCTCATGCCCTGGGGCCCTACATGGACAGGGGGCCAGGAGCTCAAATAGCTGCTGAAACAGACACTCGTTTATTTCCCCAGAAGGAGGCAGCATGGGGTCCTTGGGGAGTCTCTGTCCCAGCCCGGACAGGCAGATCTCACTTCCAGAAGAGCACATTCCAGAAAAGTAGCCAGCAGGGGTAGAGGCCCAGAGACAGCAGTGGGAAGAGCAGGGCACCGTAGGTGTGGTGCTCCAGCACACCCTGGGCCAGCGCTGCCAGAAAGAGCTGCCAGCCCTCGGCCAGTGACAGTGGCGCCTCCTGAAGCTCCCGCCACAGGAACAGGCTGCCAAGGAGCGTGGCTGCTGGACTTGTCAGCACCAGCAGGGCAGCATAGAGAGTCCTGGGTGGAGAAGCAACATCAGGGTAGGCTCCATGGTGGGGGCATGGGCAGCA
Organism: Trachypithecus francoisi; assembly: GCF_009764315.1. NCBI lineage: Eukaryota > Metazoa > Chordata > Mammalia > Primates > Cercopithecidae > Trachypithecus > Trachypithecus francoisi. The sequence goes on along the minus strand of NW_022681472.1, from coordinate 99,271,282 downwards.
AGTTGGGGGAAAGGGCTACTGAATGAGGGTGCGGTCTGTGATGAGGGCACAGGCGTTGGGGGAAGTGGGGCTGATCCATACATACCGGGGCCCATGAGGCTTGGCAAGCGCAGCGGCGGGCACCATGGTGGTGGCCAGCAGGAAGCCCAGTGAGAAGTTGGTGAGGGCGATGCAGCCCAGCTGCAATGCTAGGTAGATCAGGGCTACCAGCTTCAGTGCCATCCAGCCCCTGTCTGGGGCCTGTGTGCTTACCACCCTGCAAGACAAAGGGCTCAGAGGCAACCCACAGACTGTCTGCATGTCCAGGGGACCTCTAACCCCACCCCCCAAACCAGCCCAGCCACTCACCGGTGCGTGTTGTGGGGCAGGGCCAGGCCAGCTGCATAAATCGCCAGCAGTGTCAGCACCACAGCCTCAGCCTCTGCCACTGGGAAGTGCTGGGTGGCCACGTGTTGGCCCAGCACCGGCAGGACATAGAGGGCCAGTCCCATGGCCTGCGAGATCAGCAGAGGTGCCACAAGCGAGGCCAGCCCAACACCCTGCAGGGCACACAGGCTCTTGGAGATGGGCCCTGGGGCCAGGGGATCCCCAAAGACCACCACCATCCCACCAGCTGAGGCTAAGTTACAACACTAAACACCAGTCAGACCCTGGAAGCCCACTCCAACAACAGAAGGGGATGCCATCACCTGTGATGGGGGAAGGGGGACACTGGGGCCAGGGGCCCCCCCGGGCTCCTCAAGGCCTACTTCGGCCTCATGCAGCTGCATCCACAGTTCCAGAGCGTAGCCCAATCAAGGACCCCAACAAGAGGTGTAATGGGATCTGCCCAGAGGGGGACCCAGGGCTTACCCCTGTACCCCACCCCCCATCAGGATGGAAGACTCTCCCCAGCCTAGAGTTGAGGAGACTGGAGGCTGGTCACAAGTAGATGACAAGGGGCAGAGGATATCTTGAGACCAAGGACCAGGAGCAAGAAGCCGGCAGCGGGCATGTAGAGGCCAATGGAGACGAAGCGGGAGAGGGCGGGGAGCAAGTAGAGGAAGAAGGACTGGTGCAGGCGCTCCAGGAGGTGGTTGAGCTTGCGGAACATGCCCTCCAAAGCCCTGTCAGGTGTGGGGCAGGTTCATGGCTGGCCACAGCCACCAGGCCATCCCCCACTTTGCCCCAGCTGGACATCGTCCTGGGCATGGAAAGGGGGGACCAGAGACTACTTACTTGCCCACTGCCACCAGGTCATACTTGTACTGGCGGAAGCTATTGATGCCCCGCAGGGTTAGGGCCTCCACACGGTAGCGCAGGAAGAGGCCATGGGAGCCATGGGGGCGGCCGGAGGCCTGCCGCAGAACCATGAGCAGCAGTGTCTGCAGGCCCTGCAGCGGTCCATCCAATGACGTCCAGTCCTGGGGCTGCAGCTTTAGAGGTGCAGGACAGGATGAGACAGCCCCTCCCACAGACCCTGTGCCCTTCAGCCCTCAAGGCAGGCAGGCAGCCCCACCTTGCCCTGAAGCGTGCACAACAGGCCCCCTTTCTGGCAGAAGGTCTGGAAGAGATTGAGCAGGTCAAGGTTGGGCAGCTGCCCGTTGAGCCCCTCCACAGCCACATCAAGGCTGGTGACCACATCACTGCTCAGCTCCAGCGCCACGGCCGCCTGAATGGCCCCAGCTCGGCCCTGCAGGGGAGACGACTGCATGCCTGTAGAAGCAAGTGAATGAACGCTGATGGGGGATCTGGTGAGGACAGTGACCCTGAGAGGCAGACCAGAGCATGCAGGACAAGAGAACCTACCAGTGACATTGACATCGTGGTAGGCTTCAAGCCAAGCCTCAGTGCCCAGAAGGTCATGTTCTGTTACCAGGAAGATGATATCTTTGGCCCAGTAAATCTGCCCTGGAGGCCAGAAGCAGGATCAGCAGGGTCTGGGGCACTGACCAAACCCCTCCATGGCCAGCAACCCTGAGCCTCACCCCGGAAGTGGGCAGCCAGTGCCAGCAGCAGCCCCACAGCCTGGCTGTTGGTAGAGTCTGAGCCACAGGGCACGGTGAGCACCAGCGACTCCGTGCTGGCAGCACGCGGGGCCCGCAGGATGCCGTATACGTTGGTGCCTGACACCATCTGCGTGCAGTATCAGTGAGGGGAGCCTCAGTGTAACTTTGTGGTAGGGGGCTGAAGCCCTCCCCTTTTCTAGCCCTCCAATGCCCACCAGGGATTTCCCTCCCACTGAGCTTCCTGGCCCCATGACACCCACCAAGGTGATACCCAGCCCAGACCCCTCCCTCCAAGGTGCTTTCTGGGCCCAGGCACACCCCACTCCCCCAATACATAGCGCTCGTGGGTCTCATCTGGGAAGGGCAGTTTCCGGGAGAAACTCTGCGTGTAGACCTCCAGCCCCACTGACCGCATGGTCCGTTCAAGCCAGGCCACTGGCAGAGCCCTGCAGACACGAAGGGAGCCTCTGAGCAGAGCTCCCCGGCCTTAGCCACCACTGCTCGCCCCATACGCCCTGCTCTGCCGCTCACCCCGACTTCTTGCGGTGGGCAGCGAAGTCCCGTGCAAAAGCCCGGGCACGGTCTCCGCCCGCAAACTGCTCCTCCACCATGGTGGAGCCCATGGCGTTTTCCGACATGTAAGTGCGCTGGGTCAGCGGCGGGAAAACCAGCGCCAAGAACCAGGCGATGCCCGCCACGTAGCTCAGCACGCTGTGAGAGAGGACGGAGGGGCACCGGCGCGTCAGCGGGCCCTGAGACGCGGACCCGAGGCCACAGCCTCCGCACCCGGGGTCGATCGCGCGCGTCTGAGAGACCTAAACCCGGAGTCCTGGCATCGGGACGCCGGACCGGAGGGCGGAGCCTGGGCCTGATACCCTCAGTGCTTCCAGGGGGCAGGAGCGGAAGGGCGCGAGCAGCCGGGGCGGCCCCGGCCCTCGATGGGCACCGCGCATGGGCCGCCGCCAGCGCGAGTTCCAGGGCCTTCGGGTCCCCGCCTCCCCGGGCCCTGTTCTCAGTTCTCACCACAGCGGCGCGTTGAGGCGCAGCACGAGGCGGGCGAGCGCGCGCCGGCGAACGGGGTCCGACAGGAGGCCCATGGCGGGGCAGAGCGGCGCGGCGACGGACCCTCTCCCGCCTCCGGACCCTCTGCCGCCTCCAACTACCGCCGCGGTGCCCGCAGGCTGCTCCTGTCAGACCCGGGGACCCGCGCTCGCCCGCACTTCCGGTCCCGGCGGCGCCCGCGACGGCGCGCATGTCCGGAGCACAGGAAGCGCCCGCAACACCCTGGACTGCCGGCGGCGCGCAAGCCCAGACAGCGGCTGGCGCCAGGGTGGGCGGTGCTGGTGAAGCCGGAAGGACGCGAGCGGGTTGGGGAGTCCGCTAGGCGCTGCCCCCAGGAGAGTTGGACCGCAGTGCACCGCCCCGGAGGGAGGCAGGTAGCCTTACAGCCGGAGGAGAGCAGAGAAGATGCCAGACAGCAGGCCGAGCTGGTCGGGGCAGCGAGATCTCGCCCACTGGAAGGCCCGCAGGAGTCAGAGGTGATGAGCCCGGCAGTATCACGGGAAATCCACCCCCGATATTCAACGTGGGTCCTTTTCTATTTTCCCTAAATGTGGGCTGGTCTGAGAAATAAAGGAAAATAATACAAAAGAGAGAAATTTTAAAGCTGGGTGTCCGGGGGAGACATCACATGTCGGCAGGTTCAGTGATGCCCCCCAGCCATAAAACCAGCAAGTTTTTATTAGCAATTTTCAAAGGGGAGGGAGTGTACCAATAGTGTGTGAGTCACAGAGATCACATGCTTCAAGGGCGACAAAAGATCACAAAGCAGAAGGTCATGGCAAAACTAGAATCACTAATGATTTCCATGTCCCGCTGTGCACTCATTGTCAGGGTTCAAGAGCAGAGAACCGGTCTAAGTAGAATTCACCAGGCTGGAACTCCCTAATCCTAGCAAGCCTGGGGGCGCTGCAGGAGACTAGGGCACATTTCATCCCCTAATCCTAGCAAGCCTGGGAGCGCTGCAGGAGACTAGGGCACGTTTCATCCCCATCTACATAAGGCAGACACCCCCAGAGCGGCCATTTCAGAGGCCTCCTCTGGGAATGCATTCTTTTCCCCTAGGGCTGTTAATTATTAATATTCCTTACTGGGGAAAGAATTCAGTGGTACTTCTTACCTGTGTTCAGTAACGAGAAATATGGCTCTGTCCTGCCTGGTCCACAGGCAGCCAGACTTTAAGATTATCTCCCTTGTTCCCTCAAGATCGCTATTATCCTGTTCTTTTTTCAAGGTGCCCAGATTTCATATTGTTTAAACACACATGCCTGACGAACAATTTGTGCAATTAACGCAATCATCACAGGGTCATGAGGTGACATACATCCTCAGCTTATGAAGATGATGGGATTAAGAAATTAAAGACAGGCATAGGAAATCACAAGAGTATTGATTGGGGAAGGGATAAATGTCCATGAAATCTTTTTTTTTTTTTTTTTGAGATGGAGTCTCGCTCTGTCGCCCAGGCTGGAGTGCAGTGGCCGGATCTCAGCTCACTGCAAGCTCCGCCCCCCGGGTTCACACCATTCTCCTGCCTCAGCCTCCTGAGTAGCTGGGACTACAGGCGCCCGCCACCTCGCCTGGCTAGTTTTTGTATTTTTTTTAGTAGAGATGGGGTTTCACTGTGTTAGCCAGGATGGCCTCGATCTCCTGACCTCGTGATCCGCCCATCTCGGTCTCCCAAAGTGCTGGGATTACAGGCTTGAGCCACCGCGCCCGGCCGTCCATGAAATCTTTACAATTTGTTTTTCTGCCATGGCTTTAGCCGGTCCCTCCGGGGTCCCTGACTTCCCACAACAGAACAAGTGGGTGGAAAACCGGCGGCGGTCAGAGAATGGACGCCAAGCGAGACTGCCAATGACTCAGGACGTCCCAGTGGAGTCACAGCATGAGCCCAGCACCAAGGTTTTCTGAGTCAGATGACCGCAGAGATGCTGATGGCACTACCGGCCAAAATGGGCTTCACTGGAGCTGGGGTGTGTGCAGTATAAAGTAGGGGAGCATACTGTCCCGTCCAGACCAAGAAATCCTTGGAATATTAGGGGAGAAGCAGCCCCAGGGTCCAGACTGCAGGGGCTGGTAGTCAGGGCTCTGGCAGGTCTGTGGGCCAGAGGTGAATGAAGGGGTCGTTTGCTCAAGAGGAGGATGCACTTTGGGAAGGCGAGGTGGGAGGATCCTTTGAGACCAGCCTGGACAACAAAATGAGACCCAGTCTCTACACACAAAAAAATTCTTTTTAAATTAGCCAGGTAGGTGGGGCATGCCTGTAGTCTTAGTTCAGGAGGCCAAAGTGGGAGGATCACTTGAGCCTAGGAGATTGAGACTGCAGTGAGCCGTGATCACACCACTGCACTCCAGCCTGAGCACAGAGCAAGACCATGTCTCAACAAATAGTGGTGGGCAGAGAGAAGGGTCAAAACTGAAAACTCCATGTGAGAACAACTTTTTTTGTTTTTGTTTTTGTTTTTGAGACAAGAGTCTTGCTGTCATCCAGGCTGGAGTGCAGTGGTGCTATCTTGGCTAACTGTGACCTTCATCTCTGATTCAAGTGATTCTCCTGCCCCAGCCTCCCTAGTAGCTGGGACTACAGGTGCCTGCCACCACACTAATTTTTGTGTCTTTAGTAGAGATGGGGTTTCACTGGTTTCGAACTCCTGACCTCAAGTGATCCATGAGAACAGGTAATTTTTGTATTTATTTTTTTTTAGATGGAGTCTTGCTCTGTCGCCCAGGCTGGAGTGCAGTGGCACAATCTCAGCTTACTGCAACCTCCGCCTCCCCGGTTCAAGAGATTCTCCTGCCTCAGCCTCCTGAGTAACTCAGATTATAGGCATGTGCCACCACCCCCAGCTAATTTTGTATTTTTCGTAGAGACAGGGTTTCGCCATGTTGGCCAGGATGGTCTCGAATTCCTGACCTGAAGCGATCTGCCTGCCTCAGCCTCCCAAAGGTCTGGGATTACAGGTGTGAGCCACCATGCCTGGCTGTTGTATTTTTAGAGCCCAAGGGGCTCCAAGCCATAGTCCAGAGGCCATGGGACATGGCCCTCACATCTCTAGGTTGGGTACTCAGAGCCAGCTGAGTTCTCCCTCAGCCCTTTGCTCAGGGCCCTGGATGTGCTGGAGTAAGGGTAACAGATGCCTCAGTCTAATGGCCTGGCTCATCTTGCCAGGCCCTGCCTCCTGCTCAGCTGCCTTGAGTCCTTACTGGGACATGTTGCTTTTTCCACCCAGGACCTCCCCCACAGCAACCCCCTAATCCATTGTTCTCTTCAGGGTTTGAATCAGGCTACACAGAGATAGGCAGTTCATGTGTGGGCGAGGGTCCCTGGTCATCCCCAGGAGCCAGCACCAGACCAGGCTCTGCCAGGCTTCACATGGCTCTGAAGTGCTGTTGGGTGATTAACGTACAGTGAGGGTTGTGTGGGCAGAGGAAGAGTTTTATTCTGGACATGGGTGGCTGGGTGGTCAGTCCCCCAGCAAGATAGAGGCCTCACGCACATGCTGCCGGACCACTCTGTCCAAGAGGGTGTGCACATCTCGAGCAGCCTGGGCAGCAGCCTCCAACACCCGCTCCAGGTGGTCCTCGTGCAGCCGGGCATCCATCTCAAGCAGTGCAATCTGTCCCGAGGCTGGCAGCAGGGCCAGGGCCAGCTGGGGGCCACCAGCTGCTTCCTCCACATGGCTGAGGTCCGCCAGGGCTGTGCCGTCCACAAAGCCAGCTGAGCACGCACACACAAAGTCTCTCATGGGTATCCCAGCATCCAGCACTGCCAGTGTGGCTGCATTCACACAAGCTGCATAGGTCCCACCATCTGCCTGTAGCACCTGCAGGGACCCCAGGGTGTGAGTCTATCAGACTCCTTCTCCAACCCCATCACACCACCCCTCCCTGGCTCACCTGCACATAGATATCAATCTGGGAGCGTGGGTGCAGCTGTGTGAGGATGGCTGCCTCGAAAGTCTGGCGGAGCTGCAGGCCCATCTCACAGGACTTCCGGTCCCCATGTGGCCGTCGCTTGCGCTCACCTGTGCTGAAGGTCGCTGAACTATATTGACAGTTCACTAGGGCCCTGTCCGGCAGGGCTCGAGCCCGGGAACCCCGGATCTGGAAGAGGACGGACACATGAGCCAGGCCCACTCCTTCCAGCTCACACTCCACTGTCCTCTGTGGGTCTGCCTCTCCCTCCACTTTCAATGCCTCAGCAAGGGGCAACTTCGTTACCTCCAAAACAAAGCCCCCTGTTTTGCACTCTCTGTCTTGCATGTGTTGCCCTCTGGCATCTTTTAATTGGCTTCCTTGTGCCCATCCTTGTCCCATTCCCTGCCAACCCAAGTTTACAAACATCAAGGCTGATTCTGTCTCACCTTCACACTCAAATCCTAATTACCTTACAAAGGTTTCACATCACATATGAAATAAAATCCCAAATCACTTCCCTGGTCTACAAAACCCTAATTCCTCACCTCCCCGGGAGCTCTCAACCTAATTTGGAGTTATCCTCTCTTTCCCCACCAGCAGTCTTTCTGCTCTGCATAAGTGTCTTGCTTGTTTTCACCACCGTGGTCTTCGCGCTCCTGGTTCCCTCTGCCTGGAAAGCAGAGCTCCTACACTCATGCGCTAAACAAACACTCTTTCAATACCTTCGCTGGCCAGGCACAGTTACAGCGCTGGAAACACAGCAATGAAACCAGAGAGTTTTATGTAAAGTTTCTGTCCTTAGGAAGCTTATGTCCTAGCGTGGAAACGGGAAAATGCTTAAGCAAAATAGGCATTTGAGATTGTAGGTGCACAAAAGACAAGGGTTTATTGTAGGGAGAGAAGTACCGCGTGGACAAGGTCGTCTGGGAAGGAGTGACATCGGAGTAGAGCTGAGAGGAGAGGGAGCGAGTAGGGGAGTGCCTGGCACGTTGAAGAGTCGCAAAGAGGAGGGAGAGCGGAGGCACAGAGACCGATGAGAAAGGCAGGACCACCGCGCAGCACACTAAAGACTTGCGTTTGGCCGGGCGCGGTGGCTCAAGCCTGTAATCCCAGCACTTTGGGAGGCCGAGACGGGCGGATCACGAGGTCAGGAGATCGAGACCATCCTGGCTAATACGGTGAAACCCCGTCTCTACTTAAAAATACAAAAAACTAGCCGGGCGACGAGGCGGGCGCCTGTATTCCCAGCTACTCGGGAGGCTGAGGCAGGAGAATGGCGTAAACCGGAGAGGCGGAGCTTGCAGTGAGCTGAGATCCGGCCACTGCACTCCAGCCTGGGTGGCAGAGCAAGACTCCGTCTCAAAAAAAAAAAAAAAAAAAAGACTTGCGTTTACTCCGAGTGAGATGCAGTGCTGAGCATCGGCTGTGTAGACTGAGGCGCGCTGGCCGCACCCCTCAAGTCCCCGAGCCTGTGCTCGGCCCCGCAGCTCCCGCGGTCACACGATTCCCCATCCCGCACGCCCACTCGCCTCGTGCGGGCCGTAGACCACCGCCAGCGCCTTGGTGTTGCCCTGCTCGATGTAGGCCGAGCCGTCAGCCTGCGCGAACACGCCCATCCGAGCCTGGATCTTACGCAGCTCCCCGGCGCGCCTACCGTCCACCCGGTAGCCCTGGTCCGACAAGAGCTCCAGCCCCGCCATGCTGCCCGGCCGCCAGCTCCGCTCTCTGCCTAGTTCTCTGATCCGCGGGAGAACTACAGCTCCCTGCGGCTCCGACCTCCCCGAATCTACGGTTTCCGGCGGTTCGCCATCACTTCCGGTTCCGGGGATCTACAGCTCCCCGCGCTCCCGACCTCCCTGGATCTACGGTTTCCGGCGGTCCGCTGTCACTTCCGGTCCCAGGGAACTGGAGCTCCTCGCGGCCCCGACCTCCCCGGATCTACGGTTTCTGGCGGTTCGGCTCCACTTCTGTCTCCGGGGAACTGCAGTGGCGCTGTCGGGGAAGCAGCGGTTGAGCCCGCAGCCGTTCCCGGAGCTGTGCCACGGGTGCCAGGAGGTGGGCGCCCGCTGAAGGAGGAATTCCCGTCACGCCCTCGGGACCAGTGGTGCCTACATTCAGCCCTTCCCCGCGCCCCAAGTGCGAAAGTGGAAGGATGAACCCAGTGGGTTGCGACACTGACAGGAGAAGGCATTGAGCGGTCCTGGGAAAGTGACCAAGCTGGTGTCCCAGGATGGTCCACACCTGGCACCTCTCCAGTCCTCATGCCCTCCCTTTACACCGAGCTTCCACACTGCAGTCAAGTGGGCCTCCCTTTTCCCTTTGAGAATGCAGATTTCCTCATCCTTTCCAGAGAGGGGTTGTGTCTATCTCTTGCCACTTAACCTCAGTGGCTTCAAATAACAGGCATTCTATTATGACGTCCTGCAGTCTTGGGTTATCTAGGCTCAGCTAGGTAGTTTGCACGTAGGCTCTCTCCTACAGTTGCTGCCAGATGATGGCTGGGGCTGGAGCCATCCTAAAGCTTTCTCTTTCACATCTTTGGTGGCTGATGCTGGTGGCTGGCCAGGACCTCATCTGTGGCTGTCAGGCAGGACACCTACATGTGGCTTCTCCATGCTTCCTTGCAATATGGCAACTGGGTTCCAAGGGTAGCCTTCCAGGACAACAAACTGGACAACATGTGCATGACATTTTTAGGACCTAGCCTCAGAAGTCACATATTGTCCCTCCTGCCAGACTCTGTGGGTCAAGGCAGTCAGACACATCTACCCAGGCTTAAGGGATGGGGACAGGGACCCCACCCTTCAGTGGGAGGAGTGTAAATATTAGACTGTGGGAAGAGCAGGTGGGCTGGCGAAATGCAGTCTGCTGCAGGGGCGCAAGTTCAGCATCCCCTCAAAGGTGGTTATGCTCTCCTGAAAGACTGAGAGGCATGAGAATGAGTGAGCAAGCCACAGCCCTGCTGCTGCAGCTGGTATGAGGCCATGATGGGTCACTATCCTCTGCCACTGGCCACCACCGATTCCCCACCCTTGGCTCTGCAGCCAGACACTGCATACTGTGGAGCAGCCCAGGCACTTCTCCCCTTGCAGTCTGAGCTCTTCCTGTCCCTGTTCTTACTGGGTCGTTTTGTTTGTTTTGTTTTTTTGAGATGGAGTCTCACTCTGTCACCAGGCTGGAGTGCTGTGGCACAATATCAGCGCACTGCTCCCTCCACCTCCTGGGTCCAAGTGATTCTTGTGTCTCAGCCTCCCAAGTAGCTGGGAAGCTGGGATTACAGGCACCTGCCACTATGCCTGGCTAAGGTTTTTGGTTTTTTTGTTTTAGAGACGGAGTCTCACTGTCACCCAGGTTGGAGTGCAGAGGCACTATCTCAGCTCACTGCAACCTCCACCTCCTGGATTCAAGCAATTCTTCTACCTCAGCCTCCCAAGTAGCTGGGATTACAGGCACGCGCCACCATGCCCTGCGGACTTTTTTTTGTAGTTTTAGTAGAGATGGGGTTTCACCGTGTTGACCAGGCTGGTCTTGAACTCCTGACCTCAGGTGACCCACCTGCCTTGGCCTCCTGCCACTGCACTTGGCCATTACTAGGTCGTCGTTTCGACTGTCCACTGACAGTGCTTGCCACATGCAGGAAGACTAGACGTCTAGGGAGCTCCGCGGACTGCCCACCCTAGTTGTGTAGCATTGACCATAGCAACTCAGGAAAATGAGGACGATGTTGGTATTCAGCCTAAGGAGCCCAAAGTGGGCCAGTGATAGCTGCTACTTCAAGATCAGTGGAACCTTGGCTGTGTTCCCTGGTGGAAGTGTTCACCTTCAGGAACTAGGCCTCCAACCGGGCAGCATGCCAGGTTTAGGATTATGGGGCCACTGCTACCTCACACCTTTGGTTCTCCGACCCTCGTACTCCAGGGTACACACATGGGTCAATTCAAATTTTGGAGGCCGAAAGCTTATACAAATTCAGGGGCCATGAGAAGTATCCCCAAGATCCCTCCGGAATAATCAGTTTGCTAGAAGGACTCACTATAGACTTGTCCTCACAGCTAAGATTATTACACAGGGAAGATAGTAAGTCTGAATCAGCAAAGAGAAAAGGTGCATGGGATGAATTCCACAGGAAATCAGGCGTGAGCTGGCCAAGTCCTCTCCTGGTGGACTCCACAGGAAGAAGCTGGAGCGGTGTGTGTGAAATGCTGTCTGCCAGGGAAGCTTCTTAGACACTCAGCACCCTGGGGTTTTATGGAGGGAAGGTTATATACACAGTCTGTGCCAAGCATGTGTGCAAATTCCAGACCCCCAGAAGCAACACAGGTGTTCAGCATGAGCCATGTTTGTACAAACAGTCTAGGCACAGTGAGACACGCTTACCAGAGAATGGGGGGAACCATCCCAAAACCCAAATTCCCAGACACCAACTCTTCAAGCTTGCCTGTGAAGAAGAGCTTCTCAGGCCTGCCGTTAACTCGTCTATGCAGTCTTCTTTTGAAACATAAGACAAAATTATATATCCAAAACTAAGTGAATAGTGAGAAAAGAAGTCCCAACACAAACATTTTTAAAAGTTGACAAATACTACAAACATCACAAAATGCAGAAAACCTACAGGTTTCCCCTACATTTCTTTGATGCATTCTCTGATGCTCTCTTAAGATGACCACCCTTTTTTTTTTTTTTTGAGATGGAGTCTTGCTCTGTTCCCCAGGCTGGAGTGCAGTGGCGCGATCTCGGCTCACTGCAAGCTCCGCCTCCTGGGTTCACGCCATTCTCCTGCCTCAGCCTCCCGAGTAGCTGGGACTACAGGTGCCCGTCACCACGCCTGGCTAATTTTTTTTTTCATTTTTAGTAGCGACGGGGTTTCACCGTGTTAGCCAGGGTGGTCTCAATCTCCTGACCTCGTGATCTGCCTGCCTCGGCCTCCCAAAGTGCTGGGATTACAGGCTTGAGCCACCACGCCCGGACGACAACACTTTTTATAACGTAACCTTCTATATGTAGAAAGAAGATGGCAGATGCGGTGACTCGCGCCTGTAATCCCAGCACTTTTGGGAGGCAGAGGCAGGTGGATCACTTGAGTCTAGGAGTTCAAGATCAGCCTGGACAACATGGCAAAACCCCAGCTCTACAAAAAATACAAAAAATTAGCTGGACATGGTGGTGCATACCTGCGGTCCCAGCTACTTGGGAGGCTGAGGTGGGAGGATCACTTGAGCCAGGGAGGTCAAGGCTGCAGTAAGCTGTGGTCCTACCACTGCACTCCAGCCTGGGCAACAGAATGAGACGCTGTCAAAACAAAAAACAAATAAACAAAAACCAAGAAAGAAAATGATTTAGTTTCTCCTCTCACATGTTTGATCAAAATTTAATTTTATTACTTAAGTTGCTTTCAGGTAAAAGCTCCTTTGGGTAATATGTACATTTTTAGAATTGTCATTAAGTTTGAGGAAATCGCTCATCAAATTTTTTCCACATGTGAGCCATAACAGTTCAGGTCTTGGCTGGGTGAGGTAGCTCATGCCTGTAATCCCAACACTCTGGGAAACTGAGGCAGGAGGATCGCTTGAGGCCAAGTGTCCGAGACCAGCCTGGGCAGCATAGTGATACACTATCTCTACAAAAAAAAATTAAAAATTAGCTGGGCATGGTGGCACACGCCTGTAGTTCCACCTACTTGAGAGACTGAGATGGGAGGTTGGCCTGAGCCGAGGGAGTTCAAGGCTGCTGTGAGCTATGATCGCTCCACTGCACTACTGCCTGTACCACAGAGTGAGGCTCTGTCTCAAAAAACAAACAAAAAACCCCAGAACCCTCCCCCCAAATAAAAATGAATTTGAGTTTGGGTTTTCTTGCTTGTGATTAATCTTAGATCCTCTTTGAGTTGACACTTGGCCAGTTTCATCAGCTTGTTGTGTTAACATGCAGCCGAGGAGATGGGTGTTTCTGGAAGCCATTTCTACACCAGAATGACTAGCGATAGCATAACTGTATCAGGAAGTGACTGTTCCCACCAAGGCCAAGTAAAACATACCCTCAACTCAACCTCCCAGGAGCTGGACCCCACAACGCCCCCTCCAGCTCTATGCAGCAGGGGAGGGGGTAACTGATGGCAGGTTGCAGGGGGAAGAGACAGTTTTAGCTGGTTGTGGTTAAAATATCTCACTTTTGCAAATTTTGTGAAATATATGACACTGTGAATAGTTTGCTGGAGCCCAAGCTGGGAAGGGGCTGTGGGACTGAGGATCCTGGAACGGATTCCCGAGATTCCTGGTAAACCTGTTTCTCGAGCTCCAACTCCTTAGGGTAGCACAGGCGCATCCCAGCAGAAGTGCCCCGCCCTGGAAAGGGCTGACATCCAGCTGGCAGTGGGGCAGGGCTTCAGCAGACTGTGCCACTATTCAGTTGGGCCGAGAAGGGTTTGAGAGACCAGTGAGTCCCAGGGACGTGAGCTCATTGCCACACGGTAGGCGCTAAGGTGGGTTGTTAGGATTTTTTTTTTTTTTTTTTGAGATACAGTCTCACTCTGTTGCCTAGGCTGGAGTGCAGTGGCACGATCTGGGATCACTGCAACCTCCGCCTCCTGTGTTCAAGCGATTCTCATGTCTCAGCCTCCTGAGTAGCTGGGATTACAGGCGCATGCCACCCGTGCCTGGCTAATTTTTGTATTTTTAGTAGAGATTGGGTTTCACCATGTGGACCAGGTTGGCCTCACACTCCGACCTAGTGATCTGCCTGCCTTGGCCTCCCAAAGTGGTAGGATTACAGGCGTGAGCCACCGTACTGGGCCAGTCGTTAGTATTTAGCATGGTCCAGTGGGAGGTAAGACATTCCGAAAGCTTGGGATAGAGGTGGAGGAGCTACAGGCAGGAAGGGCAAAGTTGTGTTCAGAGTAGCTGTCGGTTCTGGGAAGAACAAATCACTGCTCCTCCAGGTGGGAGGGGCCTGAGGTCTTTGTTGTTGTTGTTTTTTGAGACTGAGTCTCGTTCTGTTGCTCACGCTGGAGTGCCGTGGTGCGATCTCAACTCACTGCAACCTTCGCCTCCTGGGTTCAACCGATTCTCCTGCCTCAGCTTCCCAAGTAGCTGGGATTACAGGTGCCCGCCACCATGCCTGGCTAATTTTTGTATTTGTATTTTTAGTAGACATGGGGTTTCACCATGTAGGCCAAGCTGGTCTCCTGACCTCAGGTGACCAGCCTGCCTCGGCCTCCCAAAGTGCTGAGATTACAGGCGTGACCCACCGCATCTGGCCCACATTTATTTTATTTTTTAATTTTTTTGAGACAACATCTCACTCTGTCACCCAGGCTGGAGTGCAGTGGCACGATCTTGGCTCTCTGCAGCCTCGACCTCCTGGGCTTAAGAATCCTCCCACCTCAGCCTCCCTGGTAGCTGGGATTACAGGTGCGTGCCACCACCCCCAGATACTTTTTTTGTGTTTTTTTGCAGAGATGGGATCTCATTATGTTGCCCAGGCTGGCCCTGAACTCCTAGGCTCAAATGATCCTCCCGCCTTGGCCTCCTAAAGTGCTGGGATCACAGGCATGAGCCAGCACACCCGACCAATATGTACAATATGTATGTATCAATAAAAAATATAAAGAGTCCCACTATCCTCTTTCTTTGTCTCATCATTTTTGTGGAAAATTGGACACTTTAGCCTGGGTGAGGTGGCTCACGCCTGTAATCCCAACACTTTAGGAGGCTGAGGCGGGAGGTCAGGAGTTCGAGACCAGCCTGGTCAACATGGTGAAATCCTGTCTCTACTGAAAATACAAAAAATGAGCCACGTGTGGTGGCACGCACCTGTAATCCCACGCACGTGCCTGTAATCCCAGCTACTTGGGAGGCTGAGGCGGAAGCAGCACTGGAACCCAGGAGGCGGAGGTTGCACAGTGAGCCGAGATCGCGCCACTGCACTCCAGCCTGGGAGACAGAGCGAGACTCCTTCTCAAAAAAAAAACAAAAAAAAAAAAAGAAAAAAAACTGGATACTTTAGAGCATGTATCACATCAACTCTGGGTTACGATTGGCCAATGGCCCTTGTGATTTTGCTCCTGTTTTTTCATGTTGTTTAGTGGCTTGCCTGGGCCAATTCCATGTGTCTGTTTCCTCCACAGTGTGTAGCTTCTAATATTTCTGCTCAGCTCCCCGCTCCTCCTTATTTTTAAGAACTTCTGGCTTCCTAGAAATCACGCCTGGGTCAGCCTAGTTTAGCGCTCACCACCAATTGGTCAAAGGTTGTGTTTAACCTCCCCAAGCCAACGAGGCTCCTGTAGGTCCCTCAATTTCTCTGAAAAAAATTTTTTTTTCGAGACAGAATTTTGCTGCTGTTGCCCAAGCTGGAGCGCAATGGTGCGACCTTGGCTCGCTGCACCTTCTGCCTCCCAGGTTCAAGGGATTCTCCTGCCTCAGCCTCCCGAGTAGCTGAGATTGCAGGCACGCGCCACCATGCCTGGCTAATTTTTTTTGTTTTTTTTTTGTTTTTGATTCGGAGTCTCGCTCTATCACCCAGGCTGAAGTGCAGTGGCTGAATCTCAGCTCACTGCAAGCTCCACCTTCTGGGTTTACGCCATTCTCCTGCCTCAGTCTCCCAAGTAGCTGGGACTACAGGTGCCTGCCACCATACCCGGCTAGTTTTTTGTATTTTTTTTTTTTTTAGTAGAGACGGGGTTTCACCGTGTTAGCCAGGATGGTCTCGATCTCCTGACCTTGTGATCCGCCCGTCTCGGCCTCCCAAAGTGCTGGGATTACAGGCTTGAGCCACTGCGCCCGGCCCATTTTTTGTAATTTTAATAGAGATGTGGTTTCACCATTTTGGTCAGGCTAATCTTGAACTCATGACCTCAGGTGATCCACCCGCCTCGGCCTCCCAAAGTGCTGAGATTACAGGCATGAGCCACACACCCAGCCCCAATTTTTTTTTTTTTTTTTTTTTGAGATGGAGTCTCACTCTGTTGCCCAGGCTGGAGTGCAGTAGTATGATCTTGGCTCACTACAACCTCTACCTCCTGGGTTCAAGCGATTCTCCTGCCTCAGCCTCCCAAGTAGCTGGGATTACAGGCACCCGCCACCATACCTGGCTCAATTTTTCATTTTTAGTAGAGACAGGGTTTCTCCATGTTGACCAGGCTGGTCTTGAACTCCTGACCTCAAGTGATCCGCCCACCTCAGCCTCCCAAAGTGCTAAGATTACAGGCGTGAGTCACTGCGCCCAGCCTTCTCCCAATTTCTTTCTGTGTCCTGACCAAAAATCAGAGGGCCTTGACCATTTTGTGACTCATCAGCCACAGGTTTTTTCCAGCAGGTTTGAACCCAAACTGGGACCTTGAATATTCCCAGGCACTAATAAAGGTACCTGGGTTTACAAGAAAGAAACTGGCCTGGCCCTGAGCCAAATGCTTTAAACCCACATGTCAACTCTGTACCCCGGCCCCCTTGCTGCGGGTACACCTGGGCAGAACACCCCTTTTCTCTCGCTGTCTGTTTCAAGGACTGCTGCAGCTCTCTGTCCCTGAGTTCCCCTCATGAATGCTCTGGACTAGTTACCCTGGCGTTTAGTGCTTCTTCCTTTGGAACCCCGGTGGGCTCCATCTTGTGACAGTTCGGGGCACTCCCTTCGGGAACTCCCATGCTGCCACGTTGGGAGTGGCTCCAGCCGGGGTTCGGTGGGATGAAGCAGCTCCGTCCTTTGCTAATGGATGTGTATGTGGTTGGAAAGTTTTCCAGTCTGCTCTGCATTCAGCAAGTATGATGGGCTAACTAACGACCCCGAAGACACTCAGGCCCGAATCACTGAAGCCTATGAATGTACCTCATTTGGCACAAAAGACTTTGCAGATGTGATGAAGTGAAGGAGCCTGAGATGGGGAGGTGATCCTGGGTGACCCAGGTGGGCCCTGAATGTCATTTCAAGCATCCTATAGGAGGGAAATGGAGGGAGATTTGACTACAGGAGAAGAGAAGGCTGTGGGATCGCCTGGCTAGAGATCAGAGTGATGCGGGTGCAAGCCAAGGAGTGCCGGCTCACACCTGGAGCTGGAAGAGGCAAGGCACATGCTTTCCTCTGGAACCTCTAGAAGGAACCATTCTTGTAAAAGCCTTGATTTTAGCCCTATAAGACTCATCTTGGACTTTCGGTCTCCAGGACTGTAAGCTAGTACGTTTCTGTTGTTTTAAATCTTCAAGTTTGTGGTGATTTGTGAGGGCAGCACTAGACAGCCAGCATGCCCAACCACTCAGCCTGGTGCAGCCTGGCACCCAGGTGCAGAGGCTTCTGGACACCCAGGGGTGAATGCAGTATCTGCAGGGTCCTTTCTTTGTCGTCTCTGTCCCTGGTTTTCAGCTACACTCCAGGCAGGCCTGCCATTTCATTTGCTGCTATCAGTTTCACACAGCTGTCAGCTTTTTCCTAATTGCTTTCCACTGAGCTTCCCACAGCCTGCCATGCACCTTAGGCATGATTTTCCCACACTGTGCTTGCTAAGGAAGGCGGCCCCATGCAGCTACCAGCCCTGCCACCGCCTCTCACTGGGGCAGCATCTGTGGACCTGGGGTTGGGCGTGGTGGCCTCAGCTTCTCCCAGAGTGAGACCCCTGTGCTGCGGCAGGTGCTGGGGGACGGGAGGCCTTGTCTTCTCTGCGTGTCCCTCCCTGTGTGGTGCCTCTGCCTTGCAGCCAGGAGCCAGGAGGAAGGAACCCTTGTTCTCAGCTGCACCTCCTGGAGTAGAGCTTTTATGACAGGGAGCCAGGGACCAGCAGGGAGCAGGCTGAGCTCAAGCCCCACAGATTCCCCCTGTTCTGACCAAGGCTTAGTAGATCTTCTTGAATAAATGCTTCTTGCTTTGCTGTATGTCCCTTGGTCAGTTTCCAAGGCGAGAAGGCTGCACAGCCGGCTGGGCGTCCTGCCCTGTGTGGGGTCCCAGATGGAGGCCTGGAGCACACAGAGTGTCTCTTCCCCACCTCTTCCTGCACAGGCCAGTCAGATTCCAGAGCATGAGAACTGGACTTGCCTCCCAAGGGCCAGGGCAGCGTGTTCATCTAAAGTGGCAGCATGGTGGTGGTGTCAACTGAAGAATGGCGAGGTTCATACATTTGGAAAGGAGAGCTTTATTTCTCATAAAGGGTTGCAGCCTGCAGGGCGGCCATTCTGACCAGCAGGGAAGTGTAGCCTCCAGTGAGAAGTCGAAAACAGGGCCGGGCGTGGTGGCTCAAGCCTGTAATCCCAGCACTTTGGGAGGCCAAGACGGGCGGATCACGAGGTCAGGAGATCAAGACCAAACTGGCTAACACGGTGAAACCCCGTCTCTACTAAAAAATACAAAAAACTAGCCGGGCAAGGTGGTGGGCGCCTGTAGTCCCAGCTACTCGGGAGGCTGAGGCAGGAGAATGGCGTGAACCCGGGAGGCGGAGCTTGCAGTGAGCTGAGATCCGGCCACTGCACTCCAGCCTGGGCCACAGAGCGAGACTCCGTCTCAAAAAAAAAAAAAAAAAAGAAAACAGACACTTCATGGGAGGGGCAAGGGGAACAGGAATTTATGCTGAAGGGAGTGGCCAAATATACATATTCAATGAGCTGTAAGAAGAGTCATGAATATTTATGAAAGGGGAGCACACAAACGCACAATTGAGCTTCACACCTCCCCATGGGACTCATGTTCAAAAAATGGTGGCATTATCATGATCTGAGGGTGGGGTTTTCAGGTTTCCAGTGTCAAATGGTGCAGCAGAGGACACGAAACCCCTCCCTGTGCTTCCTCCATAGCCACAGAGCCACTCCGTGGCCAGTGGTCTCTATCAGGAAGGAATGCAGGCTGGCAGATTATTTCGGCAGGTTGAACCTCTGCCGCCCGGGTTCAAGCGATTCTCCTGCCTCAGCCTCCCAAGTAGCTGGGATCACAAGCATCTGCCACCACGCCCGGCTAATTTATGTATTTAGTAGAGATGGGGTTTCACCACATTAGTCAGGCTAGTCTCAAACTCCTGACCTCAGGTGATCCATCCACCTCAGCCTCCCAAAGTGCTGGGATTACGGTGTGCGCCACTGCACCCAGCCAACACATTTTCTATCTTTGTTCATCTGGAACTGTCTTTATTTCACCTTCATTTTCAAAAGTGGTTTTCCTAAATACAGGATTCTTGTTCGACAGTGTTTTTCTGACTTTGAGTATGCCATCCTATTGTCTTCTGGTCTCTGCTGCTTCTTCTGAGGAGTCAGGTGTTAATCTTATTTGGGGTTCTCTTATATGTGATGAATCTTTTTTTTATCTTGTTACTTTCAAAACTTTATCTTTGTCTTTGCTTTCCAGTATTTTTACCATGATATGTCAGCTCCCGGAACCTGCCCACATTCCTTGCCATGAGACTCCTCCAGCAGTGGAGACTGTCCCCTGGGTGGACTCTCTTTCATGCTTTGAGTTTTTTCCACTGGAAAGAGACCTGTCCTTTGAAAGGATCACCTGATTCGGTTAGGCTCACCCAAGACCATCTCCTTTATCCCCCAGCAGTGTCAAGCAACATAACCTAATCGTGGGAGTAAAGTCCATCTTATTCACAGTCCTGGGGATGATGCAGGGCACATACAGCAGGAAATCCTGAAAGCCTTCTGATAATTCTGCCTATCACGCTCTACCCTCTGGCTTTCAGAGTGTGTGAGTTGAAAGTTGGCACTCTGAGCCTCTCATTCTTTTTTTTTTTTTTTTTTTTTTTGAGACACAATCTCACTCTTGTTGCTGAGGCTGTAGTGCAGTGATGCGATCTCGGCTCACCGCAGCCTCCGCTTCCCAGGTTCAAGCAATTCTTCTGCCTCAGCCTTCCGAGTAACTGGGATTACAGGCATGCACCACCACGCCCAGCTAATTTTGTATTTTTATTTTTTATTTTTATTTTTATTTTTTTTTTTTTGAGACGGAGTCTTGCTCTTTCGCCCGGGCTGGAGTGCAGTCGCTGGATCTCAGCTCACTGCAAGCTCCGCCTCCCGGGTTTACGCCATTCTCCTGCCTCAGCCTCCGGAGTAGCTGGGACTACAGGCGCCCGCCACCTCGCCCGGCTAGTTTTTTGTATTTTTAGTAGAGACGGGGTTTCACCGTGTTAGCCAGGATGGTCTCGATCTCCTGACCTCGTGATCCGCCCGTCTCGGCCTCCCAAAGTGCTGGGATTACAGGCTTGAGCCACCGCGCCCGGCCTAATTTTGTATTTTTAATAGAGACAGAGTTTCTCCTTGTTGGTCAGGCTGGTCTCAAACTCCCAACCACAGGTGATCCACCCGCCTCAGCTTTTCAAAGTGCTGGGATTACAGGCATGAGCCACCACACCCAGCCAAGCCTTTCATTCTTTTGGGGTAGAATCTCTCCAACGATCAGAAATACTCCACTCGGGGCTGGGCTTGGTGGCTCACACTTGTAATCCCAGCACTTTGGGAGGCTGAGGTGGGCGGATCACCTGAGGTCATGAGTTTGAAAACAGGCTGGCCGAAAGGGTGAAACCTTGTCTCTACCAAAAATGCAAAAATATTAGCCAGGTGTGGTGGTACACACCTGTAGTCCTAGCTACTCAGGAGGCTGAGGCAGGAGAATTGCTCGAACCCGGGAGTCGGAGGTTGCGGTGAGCCGAGATGGCGCCACTGCACTCCAGCCTGGGTGACAGAGTGAGACTCTGTCTCAAAAAAAAAAAAGAAAAACTCTACTTTGGCCAGGTGTGGTGACTCACACCTGTAATTCCAGCACTTTGGGAGAACAAGGCAGGAGGATAACTTGAGGCCAGGAGTTTAAGGCCAGCCTGGGCAACATAGTGAGACCCTGGGCTGGGCGTGGTGGCTCACGCCTGTAATCTCAGCACTTTGGGAGGCCGAGGTGGAGGGATCACGAGGTCAGGAGATTGAGACCATCCTGGTTAACACGGTGAAATCTCGTCTCTACTAAAAATACAAAAAAAAAAAAAAAAAAAACTAGCCGGGTTTGATGGTGGGTGCCTGTAGTCCCAGCTACTCCGGAGGCTGAGGCAGGAGAATGGCGTGAACCCGGGAGGCGGAGCTTGTGTGAGCCTAGATGGCGCCACTGCCCTCTAGTCTAGGGGACAGAGTGAGAGTCCGTGTCAAAACAAACAAACAAACAAACAAAAAAACATAGTGAGACCCTGTTTCTACCAAACAAACAAACAAAAAAACCTAGCCAGGCATAGTGGTGCATGCATCTGTGGTTCCAGCTACTTAGGAGGCTGAGGTGGGAGGATGACTTGACCCTGGGAGGTCAAGGCTTCAATGAGCTATGGTTGCACCACTGTACTCCAGCCTGAGTGACAGAGTGAGACCCTATCTCAAAAAAAAAAAAAGTAAACAAAATAAAAAAGAAAAATACTCTACTCCATTTTTTTCCTAATTATAGGAATTATTTTATTTTATTTTATTTGAGACAGAGTCTCATTCTGTTGCACAGGCTGGAGTGAGGTGGCGTGATCTCAGCTTACTGCAACCTCTGCCTCCCGGGTTCAAGCGATTCTCCTGCCTCAGCCTCCCAAATAGCTGGGATTACAGGTGCCTGCCATCACACCTGGCTAATTTTTGTGTTTTTTTAGTAGAGACGGGGTTTCACCATGTTGGCCAGGTTGGTCTCGAACTCCTGACCTCAGGTGATCTGCCCGCCTCAGCTTCCCTAAGTGCTGGGATTACAGGTGTGAGCCAACACGCCTGGCCAATAATTACTTAAATTGTCATGATTTCTGTTGGGATTCAGTACAGTTGCCCCCAGTCTCCTGGAGCAGTAGTCTCAGGGATGCTGCCCCCACTTGCAAAGGTGAGGGGCCCTGCGATGGCTTCGCTCAAGTAGCCAGGGAAGGGAGCATGAGAATCCCAGGAGAGTCTACAAATCAGCAAGTGGAAACTAGACCCATCAAACAAGCAAAAGAGAAAAATGATGTAAACTACGTAATAATCATAATGTAAGAAAAAGCCAGAAAACCAAAGTAACTGTGCAGAAGTGTCCCTTTAAAGACAGACTGGATAGAAGAAGAAAGTCCTTCATATGATCTAAAATGCAAGCCTACTGTCACTATTGAGGGTGGCTCCCCTGTCCCTGGGGAGGTCTGTCCTTAGGTCCTGGTCCTCAGCCTCTGGTGGGCTACCTGCCCCATCCCCTTCCTTGAGGTTATGGCCCAGATGTGGTGCCTCCTCCAGGGCATCTGCCTGCTTGCCGTGACCTCCATGTGACAATACCAGGGCCCTTTCCCCCCAGAAACAGGCCTAGCCTCCCTTGTGGCGGCTCCAGCACTGCCTGGTGCATCCCTTTGCCTTCACCCCCTCCCATGCTCTCCTAGTGTGCTCTTGGCTGGCTCTGTCCCTGAGCCCTGACCTGCCCTGGTTGCTGCTGTCCAGCTCCTGCTGTTGCTGGGCCCCATCCTGCAGGGCAGCCACACACCCACCTTTCTTGATCCCTTCAGATGCTGTGCCAACCGTGACTGCCCAGATACCACACCCAGTTGCCTTGACCCATGTCCTGGCATGGCCAGGCCTAGAGGCTGTGACTGGTGGCCAGTGGGCAGTCAGATGGGTGGGTGCAGAGGCTTGAATCCCATATCCCTTCCCCCACAACACACTTGGGCTTGGCTGGGCCAAAGAAGCTCCCATCTTCTAGGAGGAGGATTCCTGGAGGGAGCCAGAGACTTGGGACAGTTCTGGGCACCCACTGGTCATTTGGCCCATAGGGGACCGGAGGTCAGAGGTCAGGCCAACCCTGCCACGGGGGTGATCGGAACTGCTGGGTCCTGACCCTGAAGGCCTGGAATGTGGCTGAAGCCTGGGGGCAGGGGCAGCCGCTGACCTCACAATGGCAGGGTCTATTGTCCTTGGCTGGCCCGCTGGCCCCCGCCAGCTGCCGCCCCTGGCTGCCAGGCATGTCCCTCCTCAGCAGCTATGAGGGCCTGCGGCAGGAGATCCAGCGGCTGGCACAGGAGAACGAAGAACTGCGGCGGCTGGTGCAGCTCATCCAGGAGAACCAGGAGCTGAAGCTGGTGCTCAGGAACCGCAGCAGCAGCCTGGGCTTCTGCAGCTCTGGGTTCCTGGCTGAGGTGGCTGCCAGTCCCCGGCCGCTCAGGCGGAGAACAATCAAACTCAAGAATGCTGAGAGAGGTGAGCTGTACCGTGGCTCCAAGACTCTGTGGAGTTGGGCAAACCTGCTGGGTGCTGCGGGGCATCTGGAGCAAAGCTAAGGCCCTGGGGCTCTTTCAGGACGTGCAGCAGGGAGAAGGTGCCAGGCCTGGAAAAGTGACCTCTGAGCAGAGCCTGAGCGGGCAAGGGAGCTGCAAGGCTAGGGCGTGGCTTTCCAGGCCCGGGAAACAGCCTGTGCCAGGCCCTGAGATGGGTGCAAGTTGGCTGTGCCTGAAGCTGTCAGAGCTGCTGCAGTGGCAGACTTTGTTCTCCCAGCCCTCTGTTCTTTGGTGGTGGGGGCAGCCACAGCCCTGGGGGAAAATGATGGAAGCCTGGCGTCGGGTGGAGGTGTGAGAAGTAGCGGCTCTGTGTTCTGAAGGTGGACATAACAGGACTTCTGGCAGGTTGGGTGTGGGGATGAGAATGAGGCTGGGGAAGCTTGCTGGGTGCAGGAGCTGCTGCTGGAGTGGGCCACTGGTAGGTGGCCTGGGGCCTGGTTTTGGGAAGTGTCTGGCCATGCAGTCAGAGGTGCCACTAGAGAGTAGGGGCCAGGCCATCCTGCAGGCCTGGAGCTGCCTTTGGTCGCTGTGAAGGGGCTGCGTGGCATTGCCAAGGGGAAGCTGGGACCCACCAACATCGAGGGACAGAGATAAAGGCCCAGTGGGCCAGGAGGCAGGTGGGGGTGGGGGTGGGGGCAGGCAGGTGGGGCAGCCAGGGGAGGCCTGGGGTGGGTGGGAGTTGGTCTTCGTTGGTCTGCCCCTGAGATGTGCAGTGGAGTGGGGTCAGGAGAGCCCCGGATGCAGGCAGAGGTGGGAGGTGGACACCTGGAGGTGCACAGCAGTGGGGTGCCCCTGGGGAGCGTGGGGACAGGCCGTTAGAGGGTGTGGCTGTGAGTGGATAGCACAGGCCCCTAGAGTGAACAGAGGGGCGAGGGGGTGGCTGGGGATGGTGGTGGGCAGTGAGAGAGTCTGGGGTCTGCAGCATAGGCCTGGCAGGCAGCCTGAGTGCGTACAGGGTGGCAGATGGTGGGGGCATGGGAATCTCTCCTGATAGATCCTGGGCTGAGAGGCTGTGCTGGGGACGGGTGGAAACCAGAAGGCAGGGCACTCCCATAGGAGTATGGGCTGGCCGGGGCAAGGCTGTATGGCTGGTGGGGAGGGTCCTGGGCTGAAGTGGGGTTGCTGACCAGAGCTGCTTCCCAGGGACTGCTCAGAGCAGGCGGGTGGGGCTCCCGCATGTGGGTGTGGCATGATCATCTGGGGCCTCAGCTGGGCCTCAAGATGGGGAAGGCACTAGGACATCTGTGGGCATGGGTCTGGGGGCAACATCACAGCGGGCACCCGCCACTCGGAGGGCAGTCATCTGGACGTGAGCAGCAGCCCATCCACGGGGAGGGGGTCCTGAGTGCCTGATCCTGGGCCCCAACCCTGTCTATGGGGAGCTGGAGTCCACTGCCCTTGGCACAAATGTTACAGGAAAGGGGTCCCAATCCAGACCCCAAAGAGGGTTCTTGGATTTCTTGAAAGAAAGAATTCAGGCGAGTGCCTAAAGTGAAAGCACGTTTATTAAGAAAGTAGAGGAATAAAGAATGGCTACTCCACAGACAGCAGCCCCGAGGGCTGCTGCTTGCCCTTTCTCTTTGAGACGGAGTCTCACTCTGTTGCCAAGCTGGAGTACGGTGGAGCACGGCAAGCTCCACCTCCCAGGTTCAAGCGATTCTCCTGCCTCAGCCTCTTGAGTAGCTGGGATTACAGGCGTGTGCCACCACACCCAGCTAATTTTTGTATTTTTAGTAGAGACTGGTTTCACTATGTTAGCCAGGATGGTCTCCATCTCTTGACCTCATGACCCACCCCCTCAGCCTCCCAAAGTGCTGGGATTACAGGTGTGAGCCACCGCCCTGGGCCAGTTGCCCATTTTTATGGTTATTTCTTGATGATACGCTAAACGAGGGATGGATTATTAGTGCCTCCCCTTTCTAGACCATAGAGGGTAACTTCCTGCTGTTGCTGTGGCCCTTGTAAACTGTCATGGCGCTGGGGGAGTGTAGGACGATGGTTTTGATGGGTTTGGCCAGCTTCTTTACTGCAACCTGTTTTATCAGATACAGGTTTTTTGTTGTTGGTGGTGGTTTTTGTTTTTGAGACGGAGTCTCGCCCCTCGCTCTGTTGCCCAGGCTGGAGTGCAGTTGCACGATCTGCGCTCACTGCAGCCTCTGCCTCCCAGGTTCCAGTGATTCTCCTGCCTCAGCCTCCCAGTAGCTGAGATTACAGGCACATGCCACATGCCCGACTAATTTTTGTATTTTTAGTAGAGACGGGGTTTCAACCATGTTGGCCAGGCTGGGAGATACAGGTTTTTATGACCTGTATCTTGCGCTGACCTCCTATCTCATCCTGTGACTTAGAATGCATTAATCCTCTGGGAATGCAGCCCAGTAGGTTTCGGCCTCATTTTATCCAGCTCCTATTCAAGATGGAGTTGCTCTGGTTCACACGCCTCTGACACAAGGAGAGCTGGAGGGAAGGGAGACTCGGTGAAGAGGGCCAGAGATACCGCACAGGAGAGGCCCGCGGGGCCGAGAGCGGGGCTGGTAGAGAAAGCCGCAGGGCCTCCTTCCCTTTCCCGTCTGTCCTTCAATGCCCCCTCACCCGGGGAAGGACGTCCGCCAGTGGGAAGCCCTGCTGTGGCCCGCGCTGCCAGCTCCCCTTGCCCGGGACACCTGGAGGTGGGATCCTGGGGCGCCTACGCTCGGCGAGCCCAGGCCCGGCGCTGGAGCCCCGAGGGCCGCAGAGCCAAGGTGCCCTTGAGCCGGCGCGGGCAGCCTGGGGAGGCGCAGGGCCAGGACAGAGGCGCGGGGGGCGGACCGGGCCTGACGCAACCGCGAGTGCCGGGACCAGTGGCGCGGGGGGCGGGCCCGGCAGGCTCCTCCCCGAGGCGAGGCTGGTGCGGGCAGGGCCGCTGGGAGCGCAGCCAGAGCCGACCGCGAGCGACCCAGCCGGAGCCGAGCGCCCAGGTGGGACCTGCGCAGGGCGGCCTCCCCTCCTCAGCCCCTTCCCCGCTGCCTCCCGGGCCGCTACTCACGCGTCCCCACCTCGGGCCGCCCTGTCGGTGCTCAGGCTCCGTCCAGTCCTCGGGCCCACCTGGCTTGGGCCGAAGGTCGAGCAAAGAGGGAAGTGGGGTCCCCCGGCCAGCTCGCCCCAAACCTCCTTCCCGCACTCCCGTGCCTCTTTCGTGCTGAGGGACCCCCCTCCGAGGGCTCCAGGGTCCAGCGTCGCCCCCGCCTCCCGTGCCTGCTCCACTGCCTGGGTTTCAGCCCAATCCAGGGCCCAGAGAAGCGCGATGCGGGGCATGGGGGCATCAGGCCCTTGACCGCCGGCCAGGGTCTCGCTGGGGCCCAGGCTGCCCTTGGAGCTGGGCCTGCTGCTCTGGCTCTGCCCAGAGTCGTGCCCGTGGGTCTCTCCCTCAGGAACCCCCTGCACGCGCAGGGCAGGGCTGGGGAACCTCTACTTCCACTCGCAGGTGAGCCCGGACTGACCCCACCTCTGTCTAGTTTTTCCAGGGCTACCAGCTGAAGAGCTCCTGTGGGATCCCAGCCCCACCACCATGGGCAGCCCCGAGGGCCGCTTCCACTTTGCCATCGACCGTGGGGGTACCTTCACAGACGTCTTTGCCCAGTGCCCAGGGGGGCACGTGCGGGTCTTAAAACTGCTTTCAGAAGACCCTGCCAACTACGCAGATGCGCCAACCGAAGGGATCCGCCGCATCCTAGAGCAGGTGGGCCAGGGCAGAGCGGGTGGACAGGGACCCCACGGCCAGAAACGCCACACTGACCACGTGGTCCCCAGGAGGCCGGTATGCTCCTGCCCCGGGACCGGCCGCTGGACTCCAGTCATATCGCCAGTATCCGCATGGGCACCACAGTGGCCACCAATGCACTGCTGGAGCGGAAGGGGGAGCGGGTGGCGCTGCTGGTGACGCGTGGCTTCCGAGACCTGCTGCACATTGGCACCCAAGCCCGCGGGGACCTCTTTGACCTGGTGAGCTCCTTGCTGGCTGGGGACCAGGTTGTGTGGCATACACCCCTCAGGGATGCCTTGAGCCTGTGGGGAGAGCAGTTGTTGGATTAGTGATGGCTCACGGGCACCAGCTGACAAAGAAAGAGGAAGCTCCAGGAATTCTCAGTGGGACCCCAAGTTCCCCTAGCCCTTGGAGTGGGCACAGGATGCCCTGTTCCTGCCTG
Organism: Trachypithecus francoisi; assembly: GCF_009764315.1. NCBI lineage: Eukaryota > Metazoa > Chordata > Mammalia > Primates > Cercopithecidae > Trachypithecus > Trachypithecus francoisi. The sequence goes on along the minus strand of NW_022681472.1, from coordinate 99,243,932 downwards.
CCGCCATGCCCGCCCTGGATGCTGGCATGGGGCTACCCAAGCTAGCCCTGTTCAGGCAGGGGAGGGGTGGAACCTCTGCACCTACTGCTGCATTTCCAGAAGAAGCTGCCTCCGTGGGGGTGGAACAGTTGGCTGCACTCAGCTGCCTGGGGGCGGAGAGCTGCCCCCTGGGTGAGCGGTGCTGGGGCTGCCAGGTATGACTCTCCTGAGCCTGCCAACCTGCCTGTTGGGACATAACCACTCACCTGTACCACACACCCACACAGGACCCTGGCATGCACCCTTGGGCCTGGGCCTTTTCTGAGCCTCTGCCTGCCCCCAGGCTGTGCCCATGCCCGAGGTGCTGTATGAAGAGGTGCTGGAGGTGGATGAACGCGTGGTGCTGCACCGTGGAGAGGCAGGCACCGGGACGCCTGTCAAGGGTGTGTGTGCTGTTGCTGGTGTGGGATCTGGGGCCGGAGGGTCCTGCTGTCCTGTGACGGGGCCTCCTGGGCTTTCCTGGCAGGCCGCACGGGGGACCTGCTGGAAGTGCAGCAGCCTGTGGACCTGGGGACCCTGCGTGGAAAGCTGGAGGGGCTGCTGTCTCGAGGCACCCGCAGCCTGGCCGTGGTGCTCATGCATTCGTACACGTGAGTGAGGTGGGTTGTGGGCCGTGGGAGCAGGTGCTGGGCCTGGTGGGAGACGAGGTGCCACTGGGTTTTTGTCATAGGTGGGCCCAGCACGAGCAGCAGGTGGGTGCGCTGGCGCGGGAGCTGGGCTTCACACACGTGTCACTGTCTTCGGAGGCCATGCCCATGGTGCGCATCGTCCCTCGGGGGCACACAGCCTGTGCCGACGCCTACCTCACGCCCGCCATCCAACGCTACGTGCAGGGCTTCCGCCGTGGCTTCCAGGGCCAACTCAAGGTGAGGCCATGAGGCCCCTCCACCACCTACTCCTGGGCCTGGGCCTCGGCCTGCCCAGCCCATCATGGCCCACCTGCTGCCTGCTCATAGCCCCTTGTGGCGCACCTTCTGCCCGCTCACAGCCCCTCGGGGTGCACCTGCTGCCTGCTCACAGCCCCTTGTGGCGCACCTGCTGCCCGCTCACAGGACGTGCAGGTGTTGTTCATGCGCTCTGATGGTGGCCTGGCACCCATGGACGCCTTCAGCGGCTCCCGTGCTGTGCTCTCGGGCCCGGCCGGCGGCGTGGTGGGCTATTCAGCTACCACATACCAGCAGGAGGGTGGCCAGCCTGTCATCGGCTTTGACATGGGAGGTATGAGGGCTGAGGGCTGGGGTCTCGGGGAGGCCCCGCTGCTGGGCCCCTGGGTCTTTAAGAGACCCACCAGCACCCCACCCCTGCCAGGCACGTCCACGGATGTGAGCCGCTACGCTGGGGAATTTGAGCATGTCTTCGAGGCCACCACAGCTGGTGTCACCCTTCAGGCCCCGCAGCTGGACATCAACACCGTGGCGGCGGGAGGGGGTTCCCGCCTCTTCTTCAGGTCAGCTCTCCTGCTTCCCAGGCCAGGACTCCAGTCCTGTCTGCCTCCTCACGTCCAACCCCAGCCCTTCCTTCCCCTAGGTCTGGCCTCTTTGTGGTTGGGCCCGAGTCAGCAGGAGCCCACCCAGGACCCGCCTGCTACCGCAAAGGTAAGAGTCAGGATCTGCCTGGCCTGGCTTTGCCCTCCGCTTGCTGCCCCAGGCCCAGCCCCTCCCATCAGCCCTATCCCTGCTGCCTGCTCCTGCTCCACTGCCTCCAGCCCCCAAGCCCCACATCCTGTCCACCTCCCAGGGGGCCCTTTGACAGTGACGGATGCTAATCTGGTCCTGGGTCGCCTGCTGCCTGCTTCCTTCCCTTGCATTTTTGGGCCGGGAGAGGACCAACCACTTTCCCCCGAGGCCTCCCGCAAAGCCCTGGAGGCTGTGGCCACTGAGGTCAACAGCTTCCTGACCAACGGGCCCTGCCCGGCCTCCCCGCTGAGCCTGGAGGAGGTAGCCATGGGGTTTGTGCGTGTGGCCAACGAGGCCATGTGCCGGCCCATCCGTGCACTCACGCAGGTACGTCCACCTCTGCTCTCCCGCCTGTCCTGCCCCCAGCCCTGCTCCCTGCCCCACGCCTCCCGCTCAGTCGGGGAGCTGGATGGGGTAGGGTAGGAGAGCCCACTGACCCCTTCTGTCTCCCTAGGCAAGAGGCCATGACCCCTCAGCCCATGTGCTGGCCTGCTTTGGGGGAGCTGGTGGGCAGCATGCATGTGCCATTGCCCGGGCCCTGGGCATGGACACCGTGCACATCCACAGGTGGGCCTAGGTGTGGGTGCACGGAGGTGCGTGTGATCTGCACTGGCTTGGGAGGTGACCCCCCTATTGCCATGCTGCCCATCCCTGCAGGCACAGTGGGCTGCTGTCGGCCCTGGGGCTGGCCCTGGCTGACGTGGTGCACGAGGCACAGGAGCCCTGCTCCCTGCTCTACGCGCCTGAGACCTTCATGCAGCTGGACCAGAGGCTGAGCCGCCTGGAGGAGCAGTGTGTGGACGCCCTGCAGGCCCAGGGCTTCCCCAGGTGGTTTCCCAGGGTGCCCTGGACAGAGGGCTTACGTTGTCCCCCTTGGTGGGTTTTCTGCCTGATGACTTCCCAGGTGGTCCCGGGGTGCACGAGAAGCAGAACAGGTGTCCTTGCCGGGCGCTGGGTGGGGTGGGGGGCAGGGCAGGGGGTTTGGTGTGAGTGTCCCCAACCACCTGCTGCAGGTCCCAGATCAGCACTGAGAGCTTCCTGCACCTGCGCTACCAGGGCACGGACTGTGCTCTGATGGTGTCTGCCCACCAGCACCCAGCCACAGCCCGCTCGCCCCGTGCGGGGGACTTCGGGGCAGCCTTTGTGGAGCGGTACGTGAGTTTGCCGACTCCGGATCCCTGGCAAAGGGCCTTCCTGTCTGGCCACCTCACGCTGACCACTCCTTGGGCCCCATGGGGAGTGCAGGTACATGAGGGAGTTTGGCTTTGTCATCCCTGAGCGGCCAGTGGTCGTGGACGATGTGCGAGTGAGGGGCACTGGCCGCAGTGGTCTTCGCCTCGAGGATGCCCCCAAAGCCCCGACCGGGCCTCCCCGGGTGGACAAGGTTGGTGGTCCTGCCCGTACCACCCTGACAGCACCCATGGGGCACTGGGATGGGGACCAAGCCCTGTGAGAGGCATTGGGGAGGGTGCTGGGCCCGGGTGCTGCACTCACCCACACCCTCTGCAGATGACCCAGTGCTACTTTGAGGGGGGCTACCAGGAGACCCCTGTGTACCTGCTGGGAGAGCTGGGCTATGGGCACAAGCTCCACGGGCCCTGCCTCATCATCGACAGTAACAGGTGGGCTGAGGTCCAACCAGGGTGGAGGATGTGGAGGGGTCAACCGTGGGGCCCCTGGTGCAGGGCTCTCTGGCCCAAGGCTGCAGGGGCCTGCAGGACTCTGTATCCTACCATCATTGGGGTGTCCCCTGGCCTGGGGCTGTGGCATCTCTGGTTGGAGGGGTGTCGCCTGGCTCTATGCAGCCCCTCTGTGCCCTCTGCTCCCCAGCACCATCCTGGTGGAGCCAGGTTGCCAGGCAGAGGTGACCGAGACAGGGGACATCCGCATCTCTGTGGGGGCCGAAGTCCCTGGCGCAGTGGGCACCCAACTGGACCCTATCCAGCTGTCCATCTTCTCACACCGCTTCATGAGCATTGCTGGTAAGTGGCCGCTGCCAGGTTCCCTGCTGCCTGGCTCCCTGTGGGATAAGGCGCCGGCTGTGTCATGGGGTGGCTGGCAGGGCTGTACCCAAAGGGAGAGGCAGAAGCAGGACCCCCTGGTGACGGGGCAGCCAGTGTGGCTGCAGCACTGGCATGGTGCAGCTGGCCATGAGAACAAGCCTTGGGCAAGGAGGACACTTTCCCCCTCTTACCTGTAACCATGTGATCCGGGGAGTGAACTCCTAGCTAAGGATGGGATACTGAGGGCAGCACAGGGAACCCATCTGTGCAGGGTCAGGCCAGCGGCTTGCTGGGAGCCCAGGGGTCAAGAGCTTAGGAACCAGGTTCTTGCTGTGCCAGGCAGGGTGGGAGGGTCGAGGAGTGGCACTGGGTTCTTGCTGGGGGCTCCAAGCGGGACGGGGGAGGAAGGTGGTGTCCTTTGCATAGGCTAAGGCACATGGTCACCTTGGTCTTCCCCAGGAAAAAGCTGCTGGGTTCTGGGTTTGAGCCCTGGTGGGTCCTGTTCCTCCCTTTCCCGGGGCCATGCTGCGGGTGAATGGGGCCAGCAGGCATCTGGTCACTTTGTGCTCCCAGAGCAGATGGGCCGCATCCTGCAGCGCACAGCCATCTCCACCAACATCAAGGAGCGCCTCGACTTCTCCTGTGCTCTCTTTGGGCCCGATGGGGGGCTGGTGTCCAATGCCCCCCACATCCCTGTGCACCTGGGTGCCATGCAGGAGACGGTGCAGTTCCAGGTGCGGTGGACCCTCCCCCGCCCTCCTACCCCTCCCTCACCTCGCCCTCCCACACCTCCCTCGCCTCGCCCTTCTATCCCCCTCCCTCACCCTCCACCCCACCCCCTCCCCCCACCCCACTCTGGCCCCTGCTCCCCTGTGCCCACTCTGCACCCATTTCCTGGTTTCAGATCCAGCACCTGGGGGCTGATCTCCACCCTGGCGACGTGCTACTGAGCAACCATCCCAGTGCCGGGGGCAGCCACCTGCCAGACCTGACTGTTATCACACCGGTGAGGGGTGCTGCCCACCTGCCTCTGCTTGGGCAGGGGTGGCCGATGTAGCTGACCGTGGCTTTCCACCCGCTAGGTGTTTTGGCCGGGTCAGACGCGGCCTGTTTTCTATGTGGCCAGCCGAGGGCACCATGCAGACATTGGCGGTATCACACCGGGCTCCATGCCCCCCCACTCCACCATGCTGCAACAGGAGGGTGCTGTCTTTCTGTCCTTCAAACTCGTCCAGGGGGGTGTCTTCCAAGAGGAGGGTGAGTGAGAGTGGGGTGGGGTGGGCCTTCTGCAGACTGGGACACATGGCCACTGCTGGCAAGCAGGCCTGGCTGGACCACGGGGTGCAGCCCACAGACCCAGGCCTGCCTTGAGGCTGGGAGGAGATAGATGGTTACCCCAAAGGGCAACTGCAGATCAGATCCCAGGAGCTGAGATGAATTCAGCCTGGGCCCAGGAAGGCCTCCTGAGGGGTGGTTTTGTGGGTGGAGAGTTAGCCAAGACGTGGAGGGTCAGGGTGCTGGAGGGAGAGAAGCCTGTTTCAAGGCGGGTGGCTGCTTGTGGTGTGTGCAGCCATACTGGGTGGAGTCTGCAGAGAAACAGCAGGGCAGGGCAGGGCCCAAAGGCCCCTGCGGTACTTTCTGGGCCTAGGTCTGGGTCACTGGGTGGGGTGGTCATGAAAGGCTTTCAGCTGCTCCTGTGCTAATCTCCCACTGTGCCCACGGGCAGAGAGGATACGGGGTCTGAGAGTGGCCTGGAGGCTGGGGGACAAGAGTGGGGGCAGCTGCAGTTACCCTGGATGATGCTGAGTCTCGGGCTGAGTGGAGGGTGAGGGGCGGGGGTGGGGGACTGTTTTGGATGCGGAAGGAAGTGGGTATTTGGAGGGATTTGGGAGAGGGGGCCAGGGGTCAATTTTGGGCAGCTGGAGGTGGAGGCCCTGGCACTGAGCAGCTGCAGGAAAGTGGGATGGAGGCTGCAGGGGTGCCTGTGGTGGGGGTGGGGATGGGGGTAGGAGACACAGGGAAAACAAGCCCTGGTCTGAGGCTGCAGGTCTGGGAGCCCAGGGGAAGTGGCGTGGCTGGGGTGGAGGGTGGGGATGGAGGGTGGGTGTAATGGAACCACAGGCTGTTCTGGGTGTTGAGGACACAAATAGAGTGGCCCATTTCTGGCTGCTGCCGTGATCAGTGTGAGCTGGGGGCAGGGGGTGTGGACCACAGAGGGACATGCACAGAGGACCCTGAGCCAGGCTCAAGGAGAGGGGCTTTCCTGAGGTGGGGAGCAGTCCCAGGCCAGACCTCACTGCTTTCTAGGGACCAGAGACCTTGTCTGGATTTGGGAAACCTGGGTTGGGGGTGCAGACAGGGTTGGCCAGGGGCTCAGTGATGACACTGTCCATCCAGCGGTGACTGAGGCCCTGCGGGCGCCAGGCAAGGTCCCCAACTGTAGCGGAACCAGAAACCTGCATGACAACCTGTCGGACCTCCGTGCCCAGGTGGCAGCCAACCAGAAGGGCATCCAGCTGGTGGGGGAGCTCATTGGGCAGTACGGCCTGGACGTGGTGCAGGCCTACATGGGCCATATTCAGGTGGGCCTGGGCACAGGAGTGTGGGCAGCAGGGCCATCCTGCAGGTGGCCTGGCTGCCACTGATCCTGCTCCCTGCCAGGCGAACGCTGAGCTGGCCGTGCGCGACATGTTGCGTGCCTTTGGAACCTCCCGGCAGGCCCAGGGCCTGCCCCTGGAGGTGTCCTCGGAAGACCACATGGACGACGGTTCCCCTATCCGCCTCCGCGTGCAGATCAACCTGAGTCAGGTGGGCTGCAGGGATGGCGCTCTGGGCAGCAGGGCCATGGTGCAGCTGCTGATGGCCTCTCTCTTCCCTCCGGTGCGCAGGGCAGCGCTGTGTTTGACTTCAGCGGCACTGGGCCGGAGGTGTTCGGTAATCTCAACGCACCGCGGGCCATAACCCTGTCCGCCCTCATCTACTGCCTGCGCTGTCTGGTGGGCCGCGACATCCCGCTCAACCAGGTTCGCAGGGGTGTGTGAGCGAGAGCGGGCCCCAGCCCGAGGTCACCCTGAGTGCGCCTCCTGGGCCCAGCCACGGACTGACCCCATGGGTGCTGGGGGCCCACCCCAAGAGCCCCTGAGAGCCGCCCGCCCCGCACAGGGCTGCCTGGCGCCAGTGCGCGTCGTGATTCCCCAAGGCTCCATCCTGGACCCGTCGCCCGAGGCGGCGGTGGTGGGCGGCAACGTGCTCACGTCGCAGCGCGTGGTGGATGTCATCCTGGGGGCCTTTGGGGCCTGCGCCGCCTCCCAGGTGCGGGGGCGGGGTGAGCGCGGTCGGGGCGGGCCGGGTGGGCAGGCTGGAGTAGGAGTGGGCGGGCGAGGTGGGGACGCCCCGCCCCAGCCCAGCGCCGCGACCGAGTGCTCTGGCCAGGGCTGCATGAACAACGTGACGCTGGGCAACGCCCACATGGGCTACTACGAGACGGTGGCGGGCGGCGCGGGCGCGGGTCCTAGTTGGCACGGGCGCAGCGGCGTGCACAGCCATATGACCAACACGCGCATCACCGACCCCGAAATCCTGGAGAGCCGGTGAGCGGCGTGCGCGGAGCCTGGGGGCGCAACCAGGTGGGAGCCGGGGCTCGGCCACACTAAGTCTTCGCCCTTGTCCTCGCCCTCACAGGTACCCGGTCATCCTGCGCCGCTTCGAGCTGCGGCGGGGCTCGGGGGGCAGAGGCCGCTTCCGGGGCGGCGACGGCGTCACCCGCGAGCTGGTCTTTCGCGAGGAGGCGCTGCTGTCAGTGCTGACCGAGCGCCGCGCCTTCCAGCCCTACGGGCTCCACGGTGAGCGGGTCCCCAGCCCTCGCGGCCCTCCCTGCCCCCGCCCCCGCCCCCGGTCCCGGCCCCGCCCCGGCCCCCCGGTCCCTCTGGACTCTTCGCCTCGCTCCGCAGGGGGGGAGCCCGGTGCCCGCGGCCTAAACCTGCTGATACGCAAAAACGGCCGGACGGTGAATCTGGGCGGCAAGACGTCGGTGACCGTGTACCCTGGGGTAAGGGCCATGGCCTGTCCTGTCCCTCTCCTCTCCCGGCCCCATCCCACAGACGGGGGACAGTTGCAGACATGACCAGAGGCCGACTTTAATTTGGCCCCCGAAGGAAAGGGGGCGCGTACCAGGCCTCTGTGGTCCACGGGGGCGGGTGATGGACCCTGCCCCGCGGGGAGGGGACTGCGCAGGTGACAGGGAGGGGCCACAACTGCGCTGAGCCCGTACCCCCCCAACAGGATGTGTTCTGTCTCCACACGCCCGGCGGCGGTGGCTATGGGGACCCCGAGGACCCCGCCCCACCGCCGGGGTCACCCCCGCAAGCACTGGCCTTTCCCGAGCACGGCAGCGTCTATGAGTACCGCCGGGCCCAGGAGGCCGTGTGAAGGTCCTGCAATAAAGGTGCCTTAAGTCACCCGGTTCTGGGGACGCAGCTACGGCGCCTAGTTCGTGCTCCGAGTCGTGTCTGTGCGCGCTGGCTGCACGCCTGTCATCTGTGCCTGCCTTAGGAGGACACCCAGACTCGGAGCTGCAGGCTCACTACCAGGTGGTCCGTGAGCCCCGCCAGGGCGGTACTGAACGTCACCTGCTCCACCTCCTGGGGGCGGGAATCAGGCCAGCGCCGCAGGCCCAGCCACCCGGGCCCTGGCACTCACTGGGCTCAGGAGGCCCCCAGGAACTCCGCAGTTCGTGATGTAGTCCAGGCGCTGACCTCTCCAGGGCTTAGCTCGGCGGCTTCTGCCGGGAGGGCCGGCCAGGTAGAGGTGGCGCCCTTTCTCCTGCTCCAGGGTCCTGGAAGGGCGGCGGTATCACCAAGGCCAGGGCCGCTTTGCGCGCTTCAGGCGGGCAGTGCCTACCTCCAGGTCGCCACTCGCCGCCTCAGCATCTCGGGGGAGGAGGCCACGGAGTGGTGGAGCACGAGGCTGCGCAGTGCAGTCCCTGGGGGATCTGGGGGAGGGAGGCATCAGCCGGAGCCTCGGCCGACAGCACTCCCCTGGTGCACTCCCCGCTCCGGTACCCTCCCCCGAAGCACGAGACCCAGGGCCCAGGGCTGCTCTTGGCGCGTGCCCGTCCGGCAGGGGTCCTGGAAGCGGCGGAAGAGCTGGCGCTACTGCTCCACCGCAGAGCGAGGCTGGAGCGCGGTGGGCGGGGCCGGGCCTCCTGGCTCCGCCCCTGCCTCCCTACCCTCCCCTCCTGCTGGACCTTTCGAGCAGTTATCGAAGTTTAGGTCTCCCAGGAGCACGCGTAAAGCCACGACCCCTCCACTTTGTTCGCTCTCGGCCTCAAACTTTGGCTCAGTCCAGCAGCAGCGTCAGCTGTTTGTTGCGCAAGGGCCCGTCCTCTGCGCGGGGAAGGAGGGTGGGGTGGGCTCGGCTCCAGATTCGGGCCCGCATCTTGGACAGTCAGCTTCTGGCTCCCCAGTTCCTGATCTGTGAGCCCGACGGACACCTCTCAGGAATTCCCATGCCTGGGGCAGTGAACAAAGGGCGGGAGATGGGGGGCGGGGTGCAGGGGAATGTAGGGATCAGCAGCCGCCACGGAGAGGCGGGACCTGTTCTGAGAACCCACCCGCAGGGCTCACCAGCCGGTGCTTGCAAGTGCGTGCAGTGCAGGAATCCCACGATGTGGCGCCCGTCCAGGCTGCCCAGCCGCGCCTGCAACACCACGGACGGCCCCAGCTTCCCTCGCCTTCTTGGCCGAACCCCGCCCCCTCTGTGCTCTGGGCGGGGTAGGCCAGTACCTGTGTGGACAATAGTCCCTTGGAGGCCAGCGCATCCTCGCCACGCGCGTGGGGGAAGCAACGGAAGGTGGCGCACAGCAGCGGGTAGCACGAGGCCCCCAGTAGCCAGCTGTCCAGTAGCAGCCCGCTGTCCAGTAGCTTGAGGTGCGGCCCGGTCTGTAGGCCAAGTGTGCTCACGTCGTACAGCACCGGGCCCAGGTTGGGCGTCAGGCTATTCACCAAGCGACGAGCTGCGCGCAGATCGAATACCTCCTGCAGGCAAAGTCCAGACCCACGGGCAGCGAGGCCACCAGCGTCCCGCGCGGCGCCCTGGGCCACGGCTGGCTGCAGTCCGTAGCCCTATAGAGCGCGGCGCAAATGGCCTCAGCCGGTCGCTGGCTGTGCGGCAGATTGCTGAAGCGCGCCAGCCGGTCCAGGAGCAGCACAGATTGGCCGTGAGGAAGACGAAGCAGTGCCCGGGTTCAGGAGGCGGGCGCCAGAGCGCGGGCTGCGCCCAGCACAGCGGAGGGGGGCGGTAGCAGAAGGGGCGGCGCCAAACCTGCAGCGCCAGCCAGAGTGGCAGGCGGGTCAGCGCCCAGGGCAGGCCGACCACCACCAGCAGCAGCAGCGCCACGACGCCGCCCGCCGCCCTTCTCAGCCACCCCAGGCTGATCAGGCTCGCCGTTGGTGCACAGCAGCCCAGCAGCTGGTCCAGGGCCCAGTAGGCCGGGAAGAGCAGCTCGTGGGCCAAGCCGTGGAGGGCGTGCAATGCCGGGTGCGGAAAGGGCAAGGGCCACAGGGCGTCAGTCGCCGGGGGCCAGTCGGGCGGGGATTGCAGGGTACACCTAACTCTTCGGCCGCGGGGCGCCGGGGAGACTCATTGGCTTCCAGAGGACAAGCTGACTCCTCGGTGCATCAGCGCGAGCTGCGGGGGAGTCACGGGTGAAGGCCGCGTGGCACAGCGTGTGCGCAAAGCGGGTGAGGTGCTGACCCAGCGAGCCTGGCGGAGGCGCGGGCGTAGGCAGAGGGACGCTTCAGAAAGAAAACCCGAAAGGGACCTCATCTCAAATCCCTACCCTGGATCCTCCTTGCCCCGCCCCATACACCCGCGAAGGTCTCGCAGGGAACCTGTGAGGTCCGCCCGACGCAAGCGGGATCGGGATGCAGCCAGCGGGAAGTGGAGGACGACAGTTTTTGAGTGCGGGCTGCGCAGCACTGGTGAGGAGCAAACAATGTGCTCTGCCCCCGGCTCCCCTGTACCCGCTCCCACGCAGGTCAGCATGGAATAAATCGCGCACTCCGGCTGCCCAGACGGCAGAATCCACCCCACCCGCTACGCGTCTCTCTGCGGCCCCGCAGCGTGGGTCGCCTGAGTTCAAAGACCTGACACCTGAGGAGGGATGGACTCCCGCCCAGCGCCCCGCAAAGTCCCCCAAAAGGCCAGCTCGCAGTGGTGACGGCCCTGTGGCCCTACCCCATGGAGCTTCCAATCGAAGGGGAGGGACTGTTGGTTCTGCCCTGCGGGTAGCTCTCCGGGTGCACGCGAGCCAGACGGAAGCGTTTCCCGGTTCTGGAGCGCTCCCGCATACCCTCAGGACGGCCGGTAGCTCCCAGGCTCTGCTGGCCTCCCACCTTTCTTTTTTTTTTTTTTTTTTGAGGCGGAGTCTCACTCTGTCGCCCAGGCTGGAGTGCAGTGGCCGAATCTCAGCTCGCTGCAAGCTCCGCCTCCCGGGTTTATGCCATTCTCCTGCCTCAGCCTCCCGAGTAGCTGGGACTACAGGCGCCCGCCACCTCGCCCGGCTAGTTTTTTGTATTTTTTTTAGTAGAGACGGGGTTTCACTGTGTTAGCCAGGATGGTCTCGATCTCCTGACCTCGTGATCTGCCCATCTCGGCCTCCCAAAGTGCTGGGATTACAGGCTTGAGCCACCGCGCCCGGCCCCTCCCACCTTTCTAATTGGGCCTGTGAACCAGCATGCACTCTCCCGGTCAGCTGGGTGCAAGCGTCTCTTAAATAGCCCTGGGAGTTTGGGTGAGGGCTGCCCTTCCTGTTGGCTGGCAGGGAGGTGGAGGGGCTGCTGGCAGGAGCTCTTCCCTGCCCTTCCCAGGGACTAAGAGGCTGTGTGTGTGGCTGGATTCCCTGCAGGCCTGGGAGTGGGGAGGGCAGAGGCAGGAAGCTCAGCAGCCCGGGCATCCCTGGAGGGCCTGGCACACCCTGCATACCCTCTCCTTCCCTGGACTCCTTGCTGGTTGCTGAAAGATTCCCATTGGAACTCAGACCTTGTGGGTCCATTGTTGCCTCCTGCTATCCTTTCTGTCTGGCAAGCACTGGTGCCCCAGGACCCTCCTCAGTTGGGGTTTTGATCTCGCTCCCATTGCAGCCAGCCTCCTTGCCTTCCTGCGTCCAGACTTGCTCCTGTCTCACCCTGTGGTGTGGGCCCCTCTGCGCTTTTCTACACTGCGCTTTCCTACACTGCGCTTCTCCCCTCCCATGTCTTCCTCCCCAGGGACTTCCCATCCTGGCTGGCTCCCTCAGCTTCCTGCACTCTCCACAAGCCCTTCCCAGCACCCCATCTGCCCTTAGTGCACTGTGGGAGGCCCCTGGCCTGCCCCCAAATCCTGCTTGTGCTCCTCAGCTCCTGCAGCAGGTGGTGTCTGCCCTTGCCAGCTCTGAATCCCTCTCAAAGTCTCCAGGACCTGTGGGATGGCCTTGGTGTCTTGGGAAGGGGCCGCCACTTTGCTGGGCTGCCTCATGCCCAGGTTGGGGTGAGGATGCTTTCTCCTGGCTCTTCTCCCTTGAATGTCCTCTTGTCCTCAAGGTCTGGAAGACCGCCCCCCTCCGCCCCTCACCCAGCCCCGGCCTAGTATGGAGGCAGGGATCCCACACCCACATCCTTGTCTCCTCCCACCTCTGCCAGCTCGGTGCCCCTCGCCACTGTGGCAGGCACAGAGCCACGGCCCTTCCCTCCCTGCTCTACCCCTTCCTGGTTCCTACCCTTCCCCATCCAGGTCCCAGAAGCTCCCACTGCTCTCAGTGCCATGGGAGGGGATCCTGGGGACCTTCAGATCAACCCCTCACAGACCACTGCTGAGCCTTGGCCTCTCGGGCTCTCGCAGAGGGTCCAGGATGGGCATTGGCCTCCAGGGTAGGCAGCGCTAAAGGGGCACGGTGCAGGGGCCCGGTAAGCCACCCCAGAGGAGGCAGCACCACCCAGGAGTGCTGGCGCAGGCCCAGCGACCAGCGTCTGTGGGAAGCTTTAATGGCTGTGCAGAAGGCTGTGGGGTTGAGCGAGCCTGGACCTCCCAGCTCCAGCATCACCAGATGAACATGGGCTTGCCGTCATCGTGCGCCAGCTGGTTGAGGCAGGAGAGCAGCAGCAGCGCGTCGGTGAGCATGCTAGGGTGCACGGTCTCTACTAGCACGCGCTGCAGGAAGTCCACAGTGTAGGTGCCGCCCTCGGACGCCGCCAGCTCCGGGCGCTCTCGCAGGATGCCATAGGCGTTCACCAGCTGTTCGGTCAGCGCAGGGTGCACCCGCCCGTTGTAGCCCAGACTCTGCAGCTTGTTCATGATGCTCACGTAACGCTGTGTGAGCATCTGGCACAGCTCCTCGTCCAGCTTGTGGTCACTGGGGTTCAGGGAGGCCTGCGGGGAGAGCATCCATCAGGGACCCTCCCTTGCCACACCTCCACACACAGGCAGGTAAGGGGAAGACCGAGGGGCACATGAGGCTGTGAGACGGCCAGGATCTGAGGGGTGTGCGGTGGGGAGGTTCTGCGAGGGACCTCAAGGGTTTAGGACAGGGGAGCCCAGTGGGCAGAGCCTGACAGAGAGGTCTTCAAGGCCTGATCCAGGCAGGGCAGGTGGCTCCCAAAGCTCCCCAGTGGGGCCTCATCCACAGGGTGGAAGAGGATGTCCCAACGCTGTCGTCTGCTCCACCCACCACCAGGGATTGCAGCTGGGCTGAGGCCTCCAGGGACTGAGGACAGGGGCCGTGGCTAGGCCTCTGGAGGCGCACAGGGTCCCCTGACCCAGGGGTCTGGGGTCTTTCCCAGGCCTCCTCTTGGCTCCCTGCTCTGCTCCCTCTCAGTGTCTGAAGGCCCCCCTTCCTTACCCTGGCCTCCATCCTCAACACCCTCTAGCCTGCACACCCCCTAGGGAACTCCCTTTCTTCCCCCAGCACTGAACTGACAACCCCAGCCGAGTGTTGGCCCCAGCACTGAGGGGCCTGTCTCCTTCACCTGCCTCCTCCTCGGCCTGGAAACCAGCACATCTGGGTCAGTTTCCACTCACTTCCTCATGCCCTGTGTCCTCCCACCAGCCAGGCAGTGACTGGGTCCCACCCTAAGGCATGTAATCATGAAGGCAGCCCCTCCCACCCCGCCTGCCACTGCCCCCTGGATCTGTGACCTGGGCAGTTGTGGAAGGCGCAGTGCCCAGCTCAATGCTCTGTTGGCACCATCCTGAAGTTCTAAGTTTTGAATTATTTTCATTTTGCACTAGGCCCTGCCAATTTTGCAGCCTGTCTCAGGTGCAGCTGCCCCCGCCTCCAGGCTTGGCCCTGCCCGCTCTCTGCACAGGCCCACGGAGCCACGGGTCCGAAGTGGAGTTGGGTGGGCTAGCCCCTGCCTGAGCTCTTCCTACAGTTTCCACTGCTCCAACACTTGGGGGAGGACCACCCTCCAGTGTCCCCCAATCTGTTCCTGCACCTCTCTTCCAGCTACGTCCTACTGTGTCCCAGACGTCTGCCTCACGTGGTGGTCCCCAACCTGCTGGGAACACTCTTGCCCAGACAAGCTGTTCAGGCACCACCCCTTGGGGAAGTCTCCCAGGCCGGTCGTGTGCTCAGGGTACCAGGCTTGGGGCTGGACTTAGGACTGGGCCCAGTTAATGTGACGCCAACCTCTGCTAAGTGCTCCCAGAGCCTGCACTCAGCACCCCTGTTGCCTGGGACGTGCCTGGGATGCGCCTCTCTCTCCCCAGCTGGAGGTTCTTGGCCCCTGAGCCTTCTAGGCAAATGAGCAATATGCACAGTTGTGGGGACAGGAAGACATCATCGAGGTTCAGCACAGGAGTAAGGGCCCGCGGACAGCCATGCTTAACGGCTGCTTCTGCACCACACTGGGCCTGAGCCTCAGTTTTGCTGCTGGGATGTGAAGGAAATCACGGTGCCACCTGCAGGAGTGTTCTGAGGGTTACAGGCAGCGGCCCCAGTGAGCACTGAGCACCAGGTCACGCAGGGGCCCCACCCTGGGGTATGGCAGTGCCCTCACATCTCACAGTGCAGCGAGTTGTGTTGTGTCTTGTTGTTGTTTTGAGACGGAGTCTCGCTCTGTCGCCCAGGGTGGAGTCCAGTGGTTCGATCTCGGCTCACTGCAACCTCCGCCTCCCGGGTTCAAGGGATTCTTCTGCCTCAGCATCCTAAGTAGCTGGGATTACAGGCGCATGCCACCACGCCTGGCTAATGTTTTAGTATTTTTAGTAGAGACGGGGTTTCATCACGTTGGCCAGGCTGGTCTCAAACTCCTGACTTCAGGTGATCTGCCCGCCTCGGCTTCCTACAGTGCTGGGATGACAGGCGTGAGCCACCATGCCTGGCTGAGGTGTGTCAGTTGTGTCTTATAAATATCAGCCTGTCTTAAAAATATTCCTTCAAGGCCGGGTGCGGTGGCTCAAGCCTGTAATCCTAGCACTTTGGGAGGCTGAGACGGGCGGATCACGAGGTCAGGAGATCGAGACCATCCTGGCTAACACAGTGAAACCCCGTCTCTACTAAAAAATACAAAAAACGAGCCAGGCGAGGTGGTGGGCACCTGTAGTCCCAGCTACTTGGGAGGCTGAGGCTGGAGAATGGCGTAAACCCAGGAGGCGGAGCTTGCAGTGAGCTGAGGTCCGGCCACTGCACTCCAGCCTGGGCGACAGAGCGAGACTCCGTCTCAAAAAAAAAAAAAAAAAAAATTAAAGCTGGGCCCATACCTGTAATCCCAGCACTTTGGGAGGCAGAGGCAGGCGGATCACTTGAGGCAGGGAGTTTGAGACCAGCCTGGCCAACGTGACAAAACCCCATCTCTACCAAAAAAATACACAAAAATTAGCCGGGTGTGGTGGCAGGTGCCTGTAATCCCAGCTACTCGAGAGGCCGAGGCAGGAGAATTGCTTGAACCCAGGAGGTGGAGGCTGCAGTGAGCTGAAATTGTACCACTGCACTCCAGCCTGTGTGACAGGATCAAGACTCTGTCTCAAAAATAAATAAATAAAAAAAATTAAAAAAATATATAAACAAATTAGCCAGGTGTGTTGGTGCATGCCTGTAGTCCCAGTTAGCAGGGAGGCTGAGAAGGGAGGGCCACTTGAGTGAACCATGATTATGCCACTGCACTCCAGCCTGGGCGACAGAGTGAGACCCCATCTTAAAAAAAAATTGCAGTAGGGAAAGGCTGTGAAGAAGTCCTCTCGCACACAGGCCTGTAACAGGATTTATCACAAAAACTTCCTCAAGAGTGCAGGATTCCAAGACACTGCTTGCTCAAGGCCACTCGCTTAACAGTGGCCTTCACCAATGAACAAGACCACTGCAGTGTGCTTCTGTGACTTCTAAACTTGGTTTCAAGGCAGCTTACATGGACGTCTCTGTCTTTAAAAGCTTCCCTTTTGGGGTCGGGCGCGGTGGCTCATGCCTGTAATCCCTGCACTTTGGGAGGCTGAGGCGGGCAGATCACCTGAGGTCGGGAGTTTGAGACCAGCCTGGCCAACATGGAGAAACCCCATCTCTACTAAAAATACAAAAAAGTTAGTCGGGCGTGGTGGTGCATGCCTGTAATCCCAACTACTTGGGAGGCTGAGGCAGGAGAATTGCTTGTACCTGGGAGGCAGAGGTTGTAGTGATCCAAGATCGCACCATTGCGCTGCAGCCTGGGCGCCAAGAGCGAAACACCATCTCAAACAACAACAACAGCAACAACAACAACAATATATATATATATATATATATGTTAGCTGGGCGTGGTAGTGTAAACCTGTGGTAACCAGCTACTTGGGAGGCTTGAACTCCCAGGAGTTCATGCTTGCAGTGAGCTAGGATCACGCCACTGTTCTTCAACCTGGGCTGTCTTGAAAGAAGAGGCTGGGGCAGCAGAATCGTTTGAACTGAGAGGCAGAGGTTGCAGTGAGCTGGGTATATACACTATTGTGTGCTCTTTTTTTTTTTTCAGGTGGAGTCTTGGTTTGTTGCCCAGGCTAGAGTGTAATGGTGCAATCTCAGCTCATCCTGGGCAGGTGACAGAGTGAGAGTCCATCTGAAAACAAAAAAACTGAACAAACAAAAACCCCCACACACAAAACTAACCAAAGGATGCTTTAACCAGAGGCAAAGCTCAAACCTGGACCCACGCAGCTCACAGTAGCTGCTGCTCAGGCTACACACAGGCCTGCAATCCACAGATAAACACAGCTGGAGAGAAAAAGCGGCCGGGAGTGCAGCTGGGCTGTTTTCTCAAGAGAAGCCCAAGTGGTAAGTAGCGATGCAGCTGCCCTCCCTGCCCGGCAGCCGCACATCCCCAATCCAGCTTCCCCGTGCCTTCTACAGCCTGCCACACGCGTGGCACAGACGCACACTCGGGCATGTTGGTAAAGCATCATCCTCCACGTGCGTCCACAGAGGAGGCCATCTTGGTGGCAGAGGGCAAGAGCCGCCCGACCTTGCTGAAACCCCCCACCTCACCTTCCTCGGAGGAGACTTTGGGCTCCCACTGCCAGACGCCCCAACACCCGCCGGCCATTGGCACTGAGCAGTCAGCTTCCTCTATCCCAGGGACTCCTCAGGTCATGGCATGTTTGGCCTGGCCAGAATGCAGGGTCCCCACGGCCCCTCATGGGCCAGCCTGCCCCCTGTCCCTGCAGGCCCCTGGCCACACACCTGGATGATCTTCTCCGGGATGTTGGAGACAGTGAAGCCGTAGAGCCGCACGCGCTCTGGGAAGATGCTGGACAGGATCCTTCGGTCCAGCTGGAAGGCGATCTCACCCACCAGCCTCTCCCAGGCCACCTGCTTCGACTCTGGGGACACAGGGTCTCATCAGCCCAGGTGAGAGGGTGAGAGGGCCTGGGGTCAGCAACCCAGGCAGGCGGCAGGGAGAGGGACTGGGGGCCCGACTCGCATGGAGCCCGCAGTGTCACTGACCTCGGGCGCTCTCCGGGAACTTGCTCGTCTTGCGGTGGGCCAGCTTCCGTTCCACCTCCATCATGCTCTTCCTCGATGGTTCCGTGGCGCGTGGACCCCGAGAGTCATTGACTGAAGCCGGGGAGGATGACGTACGAGGTGGGGAGTGGGGGTTGTGTGGAGGAGAGTGGGGGGCAGGCAGGTTCCGGATTGGGGAATTGTGCATTCGGGAAGGGGGATGGGGGGCACCCTGGGTGATGTGAGTGGTGCTTGAGGGGGTGTAGCTGGTGGCAACCTGGGGGGTGAGGGCGGGGGCAGAGGCAAGGACAGTGACCGTGGGGGAGGTAGTGGGGGAGGTGGGGGCAGATGCAGGGACCACTTGTTCCTGGGTGGCACTGGGCTGAGTCTGTGTGTCTGAAGTGTTGAAGGAGAAGGCCGTCTCGGGAGCAGGTGCGCCCATGGCTCCAACGGGGGTGGAGGTCTGGAGGGGTGTGCCTGCAAACGCCGTACTGAGAGGCTCTGGGTCCTGGGTCGACCGGGGGGGCTCAGTGGAGAGTGGGACTAGTGATGTGGAGGGGACAGAAACGAAAGGAGGGGGATTAGAGTGAGGTGAGAGGGCTCTGCCCCCCGACTCTGCCACCCACCACCCAGCACACCCGTTACCTTTGGTGGTGGCAGCAGGTAGCACGCAAGCTGGGGAGTGGGGCCCAGAGGGGCCTCTGCGGAGTGGCTCAGCCAGCCGCAGCCTTGGGGCCTCTGGCAGGACCAGGTTGCCCATGGGGTTGGCCAGCAGGTTCTGAGAGACCCCTAGTGGGGTGGCAGTGGAGCTGAGGAGGGGGCTGCTCAGAGAGACGGCCACCGTGCCCGTCACAGGGGCTATCAGGGGACTGCTCTGGGACACGGCCACAGGGCCTGCCAGGGGGCTGCTGGGAGTCAGGGGGCCAGTGGAGGGCAGGCCCAGGGAACTGGCCAGCGTGCCCGTTGGGGGCCCTGCCACGGGGCTGGTCAGGAAGCCGGTGAGGGGGCTGCTCTGTGACAGCGATGCTGGGCCGGACAGCAGTGTGCTGAGGGTGCCTGTCAGGGGGCTCATGAGTGAGCCCGGCGTGGTGCTGGGCTGCAAGCTGGTTAGCATCTCGGCCAGGGGTGTCAAGGCCATGATCCCCACTTCTTCCAGGACTGGTTCATTTGCCACTGCTGGGGACGGGGGCAGGAAGACACCTGGGAACATAGAGAAAGCACTAAGACCCTGGGGAGCCCCTCCAGACCAAGGGGAGGGTGGTCGCAGGCTCTCCCTCTGTGGTAGGGCCTGGCCACAGTGCCCTTCTGTCCCCAATGAGCTGACTGGTCTGACCTGGCCTCTCTGAGCCTCACTTCTTAGGCAGGCCAGGGTGGTGGCCTCTCTGCCTCTGTGGGCGTCCGTGCCTGCTCAGGGGAGCCTGGGAGTGGTTCCCCAAGGCCTCATCTCCAGCCCTGATTTTTGTGTCAGTTCTCCCAGGCTCTCTTCTCTGACCACTTGCCCACTGCCCCCAGCCATGAGGACGTCCCGCTGCCCTTTCCTCAGCCGTGCCCACCCCTTGCCCAGCAGAGAGTCCAAGCAGCTGAACTCTCAGGTCACCAAGTTGGCCCCTCTGTTTTTCAGTGGAGAGAAGAGGGCCCCGGCCTCCTGACCACTATCTTTGTGATGGGGAATAAGCCCCACCAGGTGGGGGCTCCTTGGGGGTCTGTGCTGCAATGGGCAGAGCCTCACGTGGCCCAGCACCCATGCATGGTCCCTGCCCTGTGGAGCTTGCCGTGGCCTGAACAGGGATGCAGGTCAGAGCTGGTCACACACCCAGGTCCCAGACATTGCTTTATGCTCTCTTCCTGCCCCCGGAGCCTGCTCTCCTTGGTCCCGGAGGAGTACTCCTTTTACTGGCCACTGTTTCGGGGAGAAGCCCCCTGATCCCCTGGGGGTGCAGCCGCTGGCAGGAGTGGTGGGAGTGCAGAGAAGGTTTTTATGAGTATGTAATTTCATTGTAAACTTCCACTTTTGTTGTTATAAAAGTAGTACATGCTTATTATAGAGAAAGAATGGAAATACAGAAAAAAAGATGAAAAACCACAGATAGTTCCATCATCCCACGGTTAGTCTCTATTGAGGAGCCGCGTGTTGCCTTGGAGACCTTCTCCACCGTGTGTATATAGATCAGGAGTTGGCAAGCGTTCTCTATGAAGGTCGGGGTAAATACTTCCACCTTTGCCAGCTGTATGGTCTCTGTTGCAACCGCTCAAGCCTGCCGTTGCTTTGAGAAGGCAGCCGCAGGCAACTCGGAGGTGAATGAGGGAGGATGTATGGCAATAAACCTTTATAGATGAACACTGTATTTTGGATTTCATGTGTCACGTAATAGTAGTTTTATTTTAACCATTTAAAAATGTACAATTCAATCACTTGAGCCCAGGAGTTCCAGACTGGCCTGCTCAACATGGAGAGACCCTGTCTCTACAAAAAATACAAAAATTAGCCAGGCGTGGTGGCATGAACCTGTAGTCCCAGCTACTTGGGAGGCTGAGGTGGGAGGATCAGTTGAGCCCGGGGGGTTGAGGCTGCAGTGAGCCATGATTGCACCATGATCGCACCACTGAACTCCAACCTGGGCGGCAGAGTGAGACCCCCCATCTCAAAATAATAATTTAAAAAAAGTAAAATCCTTTTTTTTTTTTTAGACGGAGTCTGGCTCTGTTGCCCAGGCTGGAGTGCAGTGACATAGTCTCGGCTCACTGCAACCTCCGCCTCCCAGGTTCAAGCGATTCTCCTGCCCCAGCCTTCCAAGTAGCTGGGACTACAGGTGCATGCCACCACGCCGAGCTAATTTTTGTGTTTTTAGTAGAGATGAGGTTTCACTAACATCAACCCCATGTTGGCCAGGATAATCTTGATCTCTTGACCTCGTGATCTGCCTCCCTCGGCCTCCCAAAGTGCTGGGATTACAGGCATGAGCCACCGCGCCCAGCCGTAAAATTCATTCTTTTTTTTTTTTTGAGACGGAGTCTTGCTCTGTTGCCCAGGCTGGAGTGCAGTGGCGCGATCTTGGCTTACTGCAAGCTCTGCCTCTTGGGTTCACGCCATTCCCCTGCCTCAGCCTCCCGAGTAGCTGGGACTACAGGCGTCTGCTACCTCACCTGGCTAGTTTCTTTTCTTTTTGTATTTTTTAGTAGAGACGGGGTTTCACTGTGTTAGCCAGGATGGTCTCAACCTCCTGACCTCATGATCCGCTTGTCTCGGCCTCCCAAAGTGCTGGGATTACTGGCTTGAGTCACCAGGCCTGGCCGTAAAATTCATTTTTAACAGGCTGTGTGCAAAGGTAGTAGTGGCATAGATCACACGCCCTTTTGTACCTTGCCTCTTTTCACAGGACCCACACCACGGCAGTTCCGGCATCGTGATTCTTTGAGAATGACACTAGTGTAGCTGCAGAGGCCTCGTCTTACGGACATGCTATTTTTTTACTGAGCCTATCCCAATGGTTGGGCGTTTAAATTGATTCCTGTGTTCCCTGATGACAAAAACCCTATTACGTAAGTCTTCATGATTGATTTTTTTTCCTGGAAATAGACATTTTAGAGGCTTCCTCGAAAGAGTTCTGATGTTCCCCAGGAAGTCTCTGGTGCACTACCTCTATCTCTTCTGTCGCTAATCCTCTGTGATGTGTGGTGAGATGTTCTGCCACTTTGTTTGCCTTTTGAATTCTAAGTTCTGGGCCGGGTGTGGTGGTTCATGCCTGTAATCCTAGCACTTTGGGAGGCCAAGATGGGCGGATCGCTTGAGCTCAGGAGTTTGAGACCAGCTTGGGCAACGTGGTGAAACTCCATCTCTACAAAAGATCCAAAAATTAGCCGGGTATGGTGGCACATGCCTGTAGTCCCAGCTACTTGGGAGGCTGAGGTGGGAGGATCACCTGATTCCAGGAGGTCAGGGCTGTGGTGAGCCGTGATCATGCTACTGCACTTCAGTCTGGGTGATGTCATGAGATCCTGTCTCATAAAAACCGAAAAACTTCTAAGTTCCGTTTTCCAAACAAATAAATCAAAATTGCACAATCCAATCAACTGCTCTTTTACTTATGTATTTAATTTTTTTTTTTTTAGAGATGGAAGTCTAACTCTGTGGCCCAAGCTGGTCTCAAACTCCTCAAGCAATCCTCCTTCCTCGGCTTCCTAAAGCGATGGGATTATAGTTGTCAGTCACCACTCCCAGACTGGTCTTTTATGATTTCTTGTTTTGACTTTTTAGAAAGTTTTGTTTCAGGACCCAGGAGACAATAAAGCTTATGGGCCAAAGGCAAGCAGTTCATGGAGAGGACAGACTTGAAGGAGAGGGAGCACAGGGTGGGGCACATGGAGGGATGGGCTGCATGTGTTGAGGTGGAGGATGGAGCTCAGAGTGGGGCTGTCTGTCCTGCTTGGCCTCCATTTCCTTAGGAGAGCCCAGGGTCTGGGTGATGTGAGAAAGGACCACTTTGGGGCAACATGTCCAGGATGGCCGGAGAGAGGCAGTCAGGGGCCACTGTCTCTGCACGGCCAGGGCAGCCTAAGGAGCGTCAGTGGTCCCAATGTTTGAAGCAGCCAGGTCAGGCGAGAAGACAGGACAAATGCTTCCTCTTGTCGCCTACTCTGGGAAGATGACTGCTGTGCAGGGACCAGCTGGTCAGGGCTGAGAGGGAGCACAGCACTAGACAGGCCGTGGCCTCGTCCCTGGAGGGAAATGACCCAGTGTTTTTCGACCAAGTTGGATTCCAGGCAGACCATCACATAGCACACAGAAGGTAACCAAAGGAGCAATTCACAGAAAGTCTAACACCAAAATGTATAAAGCAGAAGCCACTCCCAGGAGGTGCTGGAGTGGTAGCTTTGTCAAGGTCCAGGACAGAAGGAACAATGGCGCAGACACAGATGGTGGAATTACAAAGCCAGTCTACTATCTAATGTGCTGCTGCACACTGAGAAGGTGGTGTGGCTGCTGTGAGCTGGATGCCATTGGTACCCTCTACCCCTCACCCAAATACAGTAAGTGCTACCCACTTTCTTCGCATGCTGCCCTCATCCTGCCAGGAACGAGGGCTCCAGGAAAGGCCAAGTACAAATCAGAGACAGAAGCATGTGGACAGAGTTGATGAGGGGAGGGCAAGCGGGCCTGGGGAGGAGAGCCAGTGAGAGCAGGGGGTAGATGCCAGGCCTCAGAAAGACCCATCCTGTTTGTCTGTTAATGGCAAAACCTGGCACAACTGGCCGGGAGCGGTGGCTCATGCCTGTAATCCCAGCACTTTGGGAGGCCGAGACAGGCAGAGCACGAGGTCAGGAGATCGAGACCATCCTGGTTAACATGGTGAAACCCCGTCTCTACTAAAAATACAAAAAATTAGCTGAGAGTGGTGGCCGGCACCTATAGTCCCAGCTACTCAGGAGGCTGAGGCAGGAGAATGGCGTGAACCTGGGAGGCGGAGCTTGCAGTGAGCCGAGATGGCGCCACTGCCCTCCAGCCTGGGCGACAGAACGAGACTCTATCTCAAAAACAAAAAACAAAAAACAAAAAACAAAACAAACGAACAAAAAAAACACCTGGCACAACCAATCACTGAAAACTTGTTCAGCAAATCATGAAATGTTCAAATGTGTAATAGCTTGATGTGAAATCTTTTACAGTACTATTTGCAAAGAAAATATGAGAACACAATGAAATGCTTATGGTAAATATTAAAGTTGTAACATTAAGTATAGAAATGTGGATTAAAAGCTGAGAGTTGCCAGGCACGGTGTTTCACACCTGTAATCCCAGCACTTTGGGAGGCCGAGGCAGGCGAATCACGAGGTCAGGAGATCGAGACGATCCTGGTTAACATGGTGAAACCCTGTCTCTACTAAAAATACAAAAATTAGCTAGGCATGGTGGTGCGCGCCTGTAGTCCCAGCTACTCGGGAGGCTGGGGCAGGAGAATTGCTTGAACCCGGGAGGCGGAGGTTGCAGTGAGCCGAGACTGCGGCATTGTACTCCAGCCTGGTGACAGAGCAAGGCTCCATCTATAAATAAATAAATAAATAAATAAAAGCTGAGAGTTGCATTCTCCACTCTGAAAAAGAGGTGGGTAAATACTCCCTATGTGTCTGGTGATGTCCTTTAAGAGATGTATGTGAATGTCGAGTTAATTTTTTTCTTTATATTTTCGTGTACTTTCCAAAATTTTCACAATATGAGTATATATTTAAAAAAACAAACTTTATGAAGAAAAGTGTTTTCTAAAAAAAAAAAAAAAAAAAAAGCATTTCTGCCTGGTTTTGTCTTGAGACCAGAGGGGCCACAGCCCTGCTCACACTTAGCAAACAAAGCCAGGCCCTTATGGGCAAGGCTGGTCCAGGGGTGGCCCAGACTCACATGGAGAGGGATCTGTGCTTCCTTCCCAGCCTGTGCCATGGAGGCCCCTGCGTGCCCAGTCCTCTTTGTGGCACCTTTGACTTCCCTGTCCTCCAGCACTCGCTCTACAAAGTGCGCCTCCCTAGGAGACCTCCTGCCTTCCCTGGCCAATGCTGGGCCTGTGGTCAAGTGGGCAGGGCCCTGTAAATAGGCCAACTGCAGAGGAGGGAGGGGGAGAACTCAGATTGATAGAAATAAAGGTTAGGCCCTGAAAAACAAGAGATTTTCAAATCCAAATGGCCTGGCTGCATCCCGCCAGAACAAATGCAACCTCAGCTCTTTCAGGTAGAGCAGAGCGCCCATACATAGCACCACCTCCCCATCAGGATTCCTTGTCCTCTCCTTCCTTTTCTTTTTTTTTTTTTGAGACGGAGTCTCGCTCTGTCGCCCAGGCTGGAGTGCAGTGGCCAGATCTCAGCTCACTGCAAGCTCTGCCTCCTGGGTTTATGCCATTCTCCTGCCCCAGCCTCCCGAGTTGCTGGCACTACAGGCGCCCGCCACGTTGCCCGGCTAGTTTTTTGTATTTTTTAGTAGAGACGGGGTTTCATCATGTTAGCCAGGAGGGTCTCGATCTCCTGACCTCGTGATCCGCCCGTCTCGGCCTCCCAAAGTGCTGGGATTACAGGCTTGAGCCACCGTGCCCGGCCTCCTTCCTTTTCAGATGGGATTTGCTTGACAGTGCTGAATAGTGATGTGGCCGCCTCTCCCAAGGCCCTGTGCCTCTGCTGGTGGTGATCCCCAGCATATGTCAGCATGGACAGAGAAAATCCAATGTTAGCACAAAACCAAAGCCCAGATGAGGCACTGGAGATGCAAAGTCACTGAGGCCCCCCACACCAGTCCGCAGAGCCCATCACATCTGCTTTCACTACCCATGAGTAAGGATGTGTGTGCTGCATTTGTCTTTCCTTTTGGACTCAAACTAGTCAGACAGGTAGCAACTGAAAATGGAGGAATGGAGAGCTCCACAATTTCAGCCCTCCACCAAAGCTATGTTTAAGCTGGCAAAAATGATCAGAGTAAACTTTTTTGGGGTCTCCAGAATCTAATAAAAATCTTACAATAACTAGGGGAATGCTTAATGAAGAAGCTATTAAATTTTGGGAAGAAAATATTGACATTTTAACTTTTCTTTCTTTCTTTCTTTCTTTTTGTGAGATGGAGTCTCACTCTTGTTGCCCAGGCTGGAGTGCAATAGCACTATCTTCGCTCACTGCAACCTCTGCCTCCCGGGTTCAAGCGATTCTCCAGTCTCAGCCTCCCAAATAGCTGGGATTACAGGTATGTGCCACCATGCCTAGCTAACTTTCTTGTATTTTTAGTAGAGACGGAGTTTCACCATGTTGGCCAGGCTGATTGCTCTTGTTGATATCAAACAAAATAGACTTCAAATCAAAAATTGTTACAAAAGGCAAAGAAGAACATTATATATTAATAAAAGCTTCAGTACAATAAAATGTACAATTACATTCATGTAACATTAACACACAACAGTCACAAAATATCCACAAAATATATATAAAGCAGAAATTGATAGAATCCAAGTCAGAAATAGACAGTTCTACAATAATAGTTGGAGACCTCACTTTCGGTAGTGGATAGAACTAGACAGAAGATCAGTAAGGAAATAGAGAACTCAAACCTTTCTACAAACCAACTAGCCCCAATGGACATATACAAAGCATTTCCATCCAACAACAGTAGAATATACATTCTTCTCAAGTGCACATGAAACATTCTCCAGGATGGATCACAAAAAAAGGTCTCAATATGTTTTAAAATATAGAAACCATGTAAAGTATCTTCTCTGACCTTAAGAATGAGACTAGAAATCAGTAACAGATGGAAATCTGTAAAATTCATAACTGTGGAAATTAAACAACACACTATTTTTATTTTTATTTTTATTTTTTTTGAGACGGAGTTTTGCTCTTGTTGCCAGGCTGGAGTGCAATGGCGTGATCTCAGCTCACTGCAGCCTCCACCTCCCAGGTTCAAGTGATTCACCTGCCTCAGCCTCCTGAGTGGCTGGGATTATAGGCATGCACCACCACACCCACTAACTTTTTTGTATTTTTAGTAGAGACGGAGTTTCTCCATGCTGGTCGGGCTGGTCTTGGACTCCCAACCTCTGGTGATCTGCCTGCCTAGGACACCCAAAGTGCTGAGATTATAGGTGTGAGCCACTGCGCCTGGCCAACACACTCTTAAATAACCAATAGCTCAAATAAATCATAAGATAAGTTAGAAAATACTTTGATACAAGTGAAAATGAAAACACAGCATGGCCAGGTATGGTGGCTCACACCTGTAATCCCAGCACTGGAAGAGGCCGAGGTGGGTGGATCACTTGAGGTCAGGAGTTTGAGGCCAGCCTGGCCAACATGGTGAAAACCTGTCTCTACCAAAAATACAAACATTGGCTGAGTATGGTGGCGCACACCTGTGATCCCAGGGACTCGGGAGGCTGAGGCGGGAGGATCACTTGAGTCTGGGAGTGTGTGGTTACAGTGAACAGTGATTGCACCACTGTACTCCAGCCTGGGTGACAGAGCAAGACTCTGACTCAAAAAAAAAAAAAAAAAATCAATTGTATTTGTGTACGCTTCCAATAAACAATCTAATAATTACATCAAAAAAAAACTGACAAGCATCAAAAAGAATAAATTAGGAATAACATAACAAAATAAATATAAAACTTACCCTCTGTAACTACAAACAGTGTTGAAAGACATTAAAGAAGATATAAATAAATGGGAAAACAACCCATTTTCGTAGATTAGAAGACAATATTGTAAAGAGAGCAATAATTCCTGAATTGATATGCAGATTTAGTGCCATCCCTCTCAGAATCCAAGCTGACTGCTTTGTAGAAATTGACAAGCTTATCCTAAAATTACATGGAGTTATAAGGGACCCAGAATGGCCAAAGTGAGATTGAAAAAGTTGGCCAGGCGTGGTGGCTTACGCCTGTAATCCCAGCACTCTGGGAGGCTGAGACAGGCGGATCACGAGGTCAGGAGATCCAGACCATCCTGGCTGACAGGGTGAAACCCCGTCTCTACTAAAAGTACAAAAGATTAGCCGGGTGTGGTGGTGGGCGCCTGTAGTCCCAGCTACTTGGGAGGCTGAGGCAGGAGAATGGCGTGAACCCAGGAGGCGGAGCTTGCAGTGAGCCAAGATGCGCCACTGCACTCCAGCTTAGGCAACAGTGCAAGACTCCATCTCAAAAAAAAAATAATAAATAAATAAAAAGAAAAAGAAAAAGTTGGAGGATTCCTGTGTTTCAAAACTCACTACAAAGCTAAGTAATCTTAGTGGCACTGGCGTAAGGACAGACATATAGATCAATGAGATAGCCTGGGAGTCCAGAAATAAACGGAGTCTCCCTCTGTCACCCAGGATGGAGTGCAGTGGTGCAATCTCTGCTGACTGCAACCTCTGCCTCCCAGGTTCAAGTGATTCTCCTGCCTCAGCCTCCCGATTAGCTGGGACTACAGGCACACACCACCACACTTGTCAGATTTTTGTATTTTTATTGGAGGTGGGGTTTCAACATGTTGCCCAGGCTGGTCTCAGAACTCCTGACCTCAAGTGATCTGCCCACCTTGGCCTCCCAAAGTGCTGGGATTACAGGCGTGAGCTACTGTGCCTGACCCTGTACCAACTGATTTTTGGCAAGTGTGTAAAGACAATTCAATGGGAGAAAATCGTTTAAAAAATTTTTTTTTTAGTTCCGGGGTACATGTGCAGGATGTGCAGTTTTGTTACATAGGTACATGTGTGCCATCGTGGTTTGCTGCACCTATCAACACATCACCTAAGTATTAAGCCCAGCATACATTAGCTATTTTTCCTGATGCTCTCCCTCCCCCAACCCCTCCGACAGGCCACAGGGTGTGTTGCTCCCCTCCCTGTGTCCACGCGTTCTCATTGTTCAGCTCCCATTTATGAGTGAGAACATGCAGTGTTTGGCTTTCCTCTCCCTGGGTTAGTTTGCTGAGGATAATGGCTTCCACCTCCATTCATGTCCCTGCAAAGGACAAGATCTTGTCCCTTTTTATGGCTGCATAGTATTCCAAGGTGTACATGCACCACAGTTTCCTTATCCAGTCTATCATTGGTGGGCATTTGGGTTGATTCCATGTCTTTGCTATGTGAATAGTGCTGCAATGAACATACACATGCATGCATTCTTCATAATAGAATGATTTATATTCCTTTGGGTATGTACCCAGTAATGGGATTGCTGGGCCAAATGGTATTTCTGGTTCTAGGTCTTTGATGAACTGGCACATTCCCTTCTACAATGGTTGAACTAGTTTACATTCCCACCAACAGTGTAAAAGTGTTCCTATTTCTCCATAGCCTTGTCAGCATCTGTTGTTTCTTGACTTTTTAAAAATTGCCATTATGACTGGTGTGAGATGGTATCTCATTGTGGTTTTGATTTTCATTTCTCTAATAACCAATGATGATGAGCTTTTTTTCATATGTTCGTTGGCTGCTTAAATGTCATCTTTTGCGAAGCGTCTGTTCATGTCCTTTGCCCACTTTTTAATGTTTTTTTTTCTTGTAAATTTGTTTAAGTTCCTTGTAGACTCTGGATGTTAGACCTTTGTCAGATGGATAGGTTGCAAAAATTTTTTCCCATTCTATAGGTTGTCTGTTTGCTCTGATGATAGTTTCTTTTGCTGTGCAGAAACTCTTTAGTTTAATTAGATCTCATTTGTCAATTTTTGCTTTTGTTACAATTGCTTTTGAAGTTTCTGTCATAAAATCTTTTGCCTGTGCCTATGTCCTGAATGGTATTGCCTAGATTTTCTTCTAGAGTTTTTATAGTTTTGGGTTTTACATTTAAGTATTAAATCCATCTTGAGTTATTTTTTGTATAAGGTTTAAGGGGTCCAGTTTCAATTGAAAAAAAAATTTTTGTTTTTTTTGATGGGAGTCTTGCTCTGTCACCCAGGCTGGAGTGCAGTGGCACCATCTTGGCTCACTGCAAGCTCTGCCTCCCAGGTTCAAGTGATTCTCCTGCCTTAGCCTCCCGAGTAGCTGGGATTATAGTTGTGCACCACCATGCCCGGTTAATTCACTGTGTTTATATGATTATTTAATTACTTTAGTAGAGATGGGGTTTCACCATGTTGGCCAGGCTGGTCTCGAACTCCTGACCTCAAGTGATCCGCCTGTCTTGGCCTCCCAAATTTCTGGGATTACAGGCATGAGCTACTGTGCCCGGCCTAAAAAATAATCTTTTTAACAAATGGTGCTGGGATAACTGGATATCCATGTTACAAAAGAATGATGTCAGACCGCTACTTCACACCATATACAAAAGTTAAATCAGAATGGAGTAAAGGCCTAAATGTAAGAGCTAAAACCATAGAACTCTTAGAATAAAACTTGGGGTGAATCTGCATGACCTCAGATTTGGCAGTGGATTCTGAGCTATAACACCTGAAGCACGAATAACAAGAGAAACAATAGATAAATTGGACTTCATCAAAATCAAAAGCTTTTATGTTTCAAAAGATATTAGTAAGAAAGTGAAAGGACAACCTAAACAATTGACAAAAATATTTACAAGTGATATATTTGAGGAGGGACTATATCCATTATATATAAAGCATCTTACAAGTCAACAATAAGAAGACAGCCCAATTAAAAAATGGGCAATGGTCTGCACAGGATGGCTCGTGCCTAAAATCCCAGCACTTTGGGAGGCCGAGGTGGCAGGATCACTTGAGTCGAGGAGTTTAAGACAAACCTGGGCAACATAACGAGACCTTGTCTCTATTTTTATATAGAAATTAAAAAAAAGGCTGGCGCGGTGGCTTAGGGAGGCCAAGGCAGGCAGATCATGGGGTCAGGAGATCGAGACCACCCTGGCTAACATAGTGAAACCCTGTCTCTACTAAAAAAAAAAAAAAAAAAAAAAAAAAAAAAAAAAAAAAAAAAAAAGGCCGGGCGCGGTGGCTCAAGCCTGTAATCCCAGCACTTTGGAGGCCGAGGCGGGCGGATCACGAGGTCAGGAGATCAAGACCATCCTGGCTAACATGGTGAAACCCCGTCTCTACTAAAAAAATATAAAAAACTAGCCGGGCGAGGTGGCGGGCGCCTGTAGTCCCAGCTACTCGGGAGGCTGAGGCAGGAGAATGGCGTAAACCCGGGAGGCGGAGCTTGCAGTGAGCTGAGATCCAGCCACTGCACTCCAGCCTGGGCGACAGAGCGAGACTCCGTCTCAAAAAAAAAAAAAAAAAAAATTAGCCAAGCGTGGTGGTGGGTGCCTGTAGTCTCAGCTATTTGGGAGGCTAAGGCAGGAGAATGGCGTAAACCCAGGAGCCTGAGCTTGAAGTGAGCTGAGATCGTGCCACTGCACTCTCCAGCCTGTGCAACAGAGCGAGACTCCTTCTCAAAAAAAAAAAAAGTAGGCCGGGCGCGGTGGCTCAAGCCTGTAATCCCAGCACTTTGGGAGGCCGAGACGGGCGGATCACGAGGTCAGGAGATCGAGACCATCCTGGCTAACATGGTGAAACCCCGTCTCTACTAAAAATACAAAAAACTAGCGGGCGAGGTGGCGGGCGCCTGTAGTCCCAGCTACTCGGGAGGCTGAGGCAGGAGAATGACGTGAACCTGGGAGGCGGAGCTTGCAGTGAGCCGAGATTGCGCCACTGCACTCCAGTCTGGGCGACAGAGCGAGACTCTGCCTCAAAAAAAAAAAAAAAAAAAAAAGTAAAATGAAAAAAGAAATTAAAAAATAAAATAAAAATGGGCAATGGATATAAATAGATATTTCTCAAAGATATACAAATGGCCAATAAACACACCTAAAGAAGCTCAACATCATTAGTCATCAGGGAAATACAAATCAAAACTGCATTGTAATATCACTTCACACCCACTAGGATGGTTATAATTTTTAAAAATCAGATAACACATATTAGCAAGAATTTGGAGAAATTGGAGCCCTCATACGTTTCTGGTGGGAATGTGAAATGGTGCAGCAACTTTGAAAAACAATCTGGCAGTTCCTTAAACAGTTGAACATAGAGTTACCATGTGACCCAGTAATTCTACTTCTACATATATCTAAGAGAAATGGAAACATGTCTGCACAAAATCTGTACGTGAATGTTCATAGCGGCATTATTCATAATAGCCAAAAGGAGGAAATAACCCAAATGTCCACCAACTAATGAATGAGTAAACAAAACATAGTAGAGCCGTACACTGGAATAGTATTCAGCCATAAAAGTAAAACAAAACAAAAAACCCTAACTGTAACCAGGAGTACTGAGAACCTTGAAAACATTATGCTTAGTGAAAGAAGTCAGTCACAAAATACCACATACGTGATTCCATGCTTACGAAATGTTGAGAATAGGCAAATTCATACAAACAGAAAGTAGATTAGTAGTCGCTTAGAGCTGGGAAGGGGGTGGTGAAAGGGTAGGGGTGTGATAGCTAAAAGGGATGAGGTTTCTTTTTGGGGTGATGAAAGTATTCTAAAATTGATTGTGGTAATGTTTGTACATACCTGTGAATATACTAAAAACCACCGAATTATGCACTTTAAGTGGGTGAATTGTATGGTATATGAACTACATCTCAGTGAAGCTATCATTTAAAAAAGATTCATTGGGGTCACAGGTATTTATTGTGGCAGAAAAGACACATTTGTGGTTCAGGGGCCAATCTAGTGCACACCTGAGAGGCATTACAGGCTCTGCAGGCACAGACCATGAGGAGTATGTTCCCTGCTCACACTGGGATGACCTCAGTCTACAACCCATCAGAATCACTGACGAGATCTCAGCAGCTGCCTTGCCGATGTCCCTGGTCAGGAGACAGGATGCCGTTGGGTTCATGACTGCAAGATGCCATGGGTGGAGGGAGAGTCCTGAGCTAACAGACACCCACTATTAGCTTGTGTTAAAGAGATTTCATTTCCATCGCTTGATATTCCAATGCAAAGAGATTTCAGTCCCATTGCGTGATATTCCAATGCGATACGCACAAATGATTTCTTAACCTTTTGATAATTTGTGTTTAATTTATTTAGATTTGTGAGTTGAAAATCTTAGCCTCCAGTACGAGTACGTTGAAAAGAACTTGAAGAGAACGTTGAAGAGGACTTCAGATTCACTGCGTTTATATGATTATTTAATTATTTAAGTCTCTCAGCAAGGTTTGTTACATCAAACAATTGAAGTTAAAAAGAAAAGCAAAAGCTAAACGCCTGGCCTCACGACTATAATCCTAGCACATTGAGAGGCCAAGGTGGGAGGATCATTTAAGCCAAGGGGAGGATCGTGAGGGGAGAAGGTATGAAGGAAGAAGGTCCTGAGGGAAGAGGGTCCTGAAGGGAGAGGGTGCTAAGGGGAGAGGGCCCTGAGGAGAAAGGGTCCTGAGGTGAAATGATCCTGAGAGGAGAGGGTCCCAGGGAAAAGAATCCTCAAAGAAGAGGGTCCTGAGGGAAGCGGTTCCTCAGAGGAGAAGATAGGTCCTGAGGGGAGAGAGTCCTAGGGGGAGAGGGTCCTGAGGTGAGATGGTCCTGAGAGAAGAGGGTCCTCAGGGAAAAGGGTCCTGAGGGGGAGGCTGCTGAGTGGGGAGGGTCCTGAGGGAGGAGGGTCCTGAGGGGAGAGGGTCCTGAGGGAGAGGTTCCTCAGGGAAGAGGGTCCTGAGGGAAGAGGGTTTGGAAATGAGAGGGTCCTGAGGGTAGAGGGTCCTAAGGGAAGATGATCGTGAAGGAAGAGGGTCCTGAGGGGAGAGGGTAGGTCCTGAGGGGAGAGAGTTCTTAGGGGAGAGGGTCCTGAGGTGGGAGGGTCCTGAAAGGAAAGTGTCCTCAGGGAAGAGATTCCTCAGGAAAGAGGGTCCTGAGGGAAGACGGTGTTGAAGGGAGAGGGTGGGTCTTGAGGGGATAGGGTCCTGAGGGAAGGAGGGTTTTCAGGGAAGAAGGTCGTCAGGGAAGAGGGTCCTCAAGGAAAAGGGTCTTGAGAGAAAAGGTTCGTAAGAGGAGAGAGTCTTGAGAGGAGAGAGTCATAAGGGGGAAGGTCCTGAGGGGACAGGTTCTTCAGAAGAGAGGGTTCTGAGGAAGAGCGCCCTTAGGGAGAGGGTTCTGAGGGAAGAGAGTTTTGAGGGGAGAGGGTCCTGAGGGAAGGGAGTCTTGAGGGGAGAGGATCCTGAGGGAGGTCCTGAGGGGAGTTTTGAAGGGAGAGGGTCCTGAAGGAAGAGGATCCAGAGGGCAAAGCGTGCTGAGGGAGGAGGATCCAGAGGGAAGAGGGTCCTGAAGGAAGAGGGTCCTGAGGGAAGGGGGTCCTTTGGGGAGGGGGTCCTGAAAGAAGAGGGGTCTGAAAGAAGGCAGTCCTGGGGGAGGAAGGTTATGCGGGAAGAGGGTCTTGAGGGAGAGGGTCCTCAGGGGAGCGAGTAGGTCATGAGAGAGAGGGTCTGGAGGGGAGAGTGTTCTGAGGGTAAAGGATCCTGAGGGAAGACAGTCTTAAGGGGAGAGGGTCCTAAGGGGAGAGGGTCCTGAGGAGAGATGGTCCAGAGGTGGGATGGTCCTGTGAAGAGAGGGTCCGGAGGGGAGAGGGTCCTAAGGGTACCGGCTCCTCAGAGAAGAGGGTTCTGAGGGAAGGTGGTCCTGAGGGGAGAGGAGAGGGTTCTGAGGGGAAAGGGTCCTTAGGATAGACAGTCCTGAGGGGAGAGGATCCTCCTGGAAGAAGGTCTTGAGGGAAGAGGGTCCTGAGAGAGGAAGCTTTTTAGGGAACAGGGTCCTCAGGAAAGAGGGCTCTGAGAGAAGAGGTTCCTGAGGGGAGAGAGTCTTGAAGACAGAGGGTCCTGAGGGTGAAGGTCCTAAGGGGAGAGGTTCTACAGGGAAGACAGTGGGTCGTGAGGGGAGAGGGTCCGGAGGAGAGAGGGTCCTGAGGGAAGAAGGTCCTGAGAGAAGATGGTTCTGAGGGGAGAGGGTCCTCAGGGAAGAGGGTCCTGAGGGGAGAGGGTTCTGAGGGGAGAGGTTCCTCAGGGAAGATAATCCTGAGGGAAGGCTGTCCTGAGGGGAGAGGATCCTTAGGGTAGAGGGTTCTGAGGGAAGAGGATCCTAAGGAAGGCAGTCATGAAGGGAGAGGGTCCTGAGGGGAGAGGAGAGGGTTCTGAGGGAAGGTGGTCCTGAGGGGAGAGGGTTCTGAGGGGAGAGGGTTCTGAGGGAAGAGAGTTTTGAGGGGAGAGGGTCTGAGGGGAGAGGGTCCTCAGGGAAGAGGGTCCTGAGGGGAGAGGGTTCTGAGGGGAGAGGTTCCTCAGGGAAGATATCCTGAGGGAAGGCTGTCCTGAGGGGAGAGGATCCTTAGGGTAGAGGGTTCTGAGGGAAGAGGATCCTAAGGAAGGCAGTCATGAAGGGAGAGGGTCCTGAGGGGAGAGGGTCCTCAGGGAAGGAGGTCCTGAGGGGGGAGGGTTTTTAGGGAACAGGATTCTCAGGGAAGAGGGTTCTGAGAGAAGAGGTTCCTGAGGGGAGAGGAGAGGGTTCTGAGAGAAGAGGTCCTGAGGGCAAAGTTCCTGAGGGGAGAGTTTCTACAGAGGAGAGAGTGGGTCTTGAGGGGAGAGGGTCCGGAGGGGGGAGGGTCCTAAGGCAAGAGAGTCCTAAGGGAAGAGGGTCCTGAGGAGAGAGGGTCCTGAGAGGAGAGGGTTCTTAGGGGAGAGAAACCTGAAGTGGGAGAGTCTTGAGGGGAAAGTCTTCTCAGGGAAGAGTTTCTTCAGGAAAGAGGGTCCTGAGGGAAGAGGATTCTGAGGGGGGAGGGCTTTCAGGGAAGACGGTCCTGAGAGAAGAGCTTCCTGAGGGGAGAGGGTCTTGAGGGGGAAGGTCCTGGTGGGTGAGGTTCTTCCAGGCAGAGGGTTCTGAGGGAAGAGGGTTTTGAGGGGAGTGGGTCCTGACAAAAGAGGGTTCTGAGAGAAGAGAGTTTTGAGGGCAGAGGGTCCTGAGGGGTGAGGGACCTGAGGGAAGCGGGTCCTGAAGGAAGAGGGTCCTGAGGAGAGAGGGTCCTGAGGAAGAGGATTCTGAGGGGGGAGGGCTTTCAGGGAAGACGGTCCTGAGAGAAGAGCTTCCTGAGGGGAGAGGGTCTTGAGGGGAAGGTCCTGGTGGGTGAGGTTCTTCCAGGCAGAGGGTTCTGAGGGAAGAGGGTTTTGAGGGGAGTGGGTCCTGACAAAAGAGGGTTCTGAGAGAAGAGAGTTTTGAGGGCAGAGGGTCCTGAGGGGTGAGGGACCTGAGGGAAGCGGGTCCTGAAGGAAGAGGGTCCTGAGGAGAGAGGGTCCTGAGGGAAGGTGGTCTTGAGGAGAGAGGATTCTAAGTGGAGAGGGTCCTGATGGGGAAGGTCCTGAGGGGAGAGGATACTGAAGGAAGAGGGTGCTGAGGGAGAGAATCCTCAGGGGAGAAAGTGGGTTATGAGGGGAGAGGGTCCGGAGGGGAGAGGGTCATGAAGGGAGAGGGTCCTGAGGGAAAGGGTTCTGAGGGAAGAGGGTTTTGAGGGGAGTGGGTCCTGACAAAAGAGGGTTCTGAGAGAAGAGGTTCCTGAGGGGAGTGAGTCTTGAGGAGAGAGGGTCCCGAGGGTGAAGGTCTTGAGGGGAGAGGTTCTACAGCGGACAGAGGGGGTTGTTGGGGGGAGAGGGTCCAGAGAGGAGAAGGTCCTGAGGGAAGAGGGTCCTGAAGGAAGAGGGTTCTGAGGGGAGAAGGTCCTGAGGGAAGAGGGTCCTTAGGGAAAGGGTTCTGAAGGAAGAGGGTATTGAGGGGAGCAGGTCCTGAGGGAAGAGTGTCCTGAGGGAAGGCGGTCCTGAGGGGTGAGGGTTCTGAGGGGAGAGGGTAGGTCCTGAGGGGAGAGGATCCAGAGAGGAGGGGGTCCTAAGGGAAGAGGGTCCTTAGGGGAGAGGGACCTGAGGTAGGAGGGTCCTGAGGGGAAAGACTCCTCAGGGAAGAGGTTCCTCAGGAAAGAGGGTCCTGAAGGAAGAGGGTCTTCAGGGAACAGGGTCCTGAGGGGAGGGGATCCCGAGGGGAGAGGGTCCTGAGAGAAGAGGGTTATGAGGGAAGAAGGTCCTGAGGGAAGAGGGTCCTGAGGGAAAGGGTTCTGAGGGAAGAGTTTTGAGGGGAGAGGGTCCGGAGGAAAGAGGGTCCTGAGAGAAGAGAGTTCTGAGGGGAGATGGTCCTGAGGGGAGGGGGTCCTGAGGGGAGAGGTCCTGAGTGAAGATGGGTCTGAGAGAAGGCAGTCTTGAGGAAGAGGATTATGAGGGAAGAGGATCCTGAGAAAAGAGGGTCTTGAGGGAAGGCGGTCCTGCGGGAAGAGGACTGTGAGGGGAGAGGGTCCTGAAAGGGAAGGTCCTGAGGGGAGAGGATACTGTAGGAAGAGGGTCCTGGTGGAAGGGGGTCCTGAGGGGGAAGGTTTTCAGGGAAGAAGTTCCTGAGGGGAGAGGGTCTTGAGGGAAGTGGGTCCTGAGGGCAAAGGTCCTGAGGGGAGAGGTTCTTCAGGTGAGAGGATCCTGAGAGAAGTGGGTCCTTAGGGAAAGGTTTATGAGGGAAGAGGGTTTTGAGGGGAGAGGATCCTGAGGGATGAGGGTCCTGAGGGAAGAGGGTTCTATGGGAAGAGGTTCCTGAGGGAAGAAGGGAGGGTCTTGAGGGGAGAGGGTCCTTTTGGGAGGGGGTTCTTCTGGGAGAGGTCCTTTGGGGAGAGGGACCTGAGGTGGGAGGGTCCTGAATGAAAAGGGTCCTCAGGGAAGAGGTTCCTCAAGAAAGAGGGTCCTGAGGGAAGAGGGTTCTGAAGGGAGAGGGACCTGAGGGAAGGGGGTCCTGAGGGAAGAGGGTCCTGAGGGGAGAGGGTCCTGAGGGAAGGCAGTCTTGAGGGGAGAGAGTTCTAAGGGGAGAGGGTTCTTATGGAGAATGTCCTGAGGGGAGAGGATACTGAAGGAAGAGGGTCCTGAGGGAGAGAATCCTCAGGGGAGAAAGTGGGTCAAGAGGGGAGAGGATCGGGAGGGGAGAGGGTCCTGAGGGAAGAGAGTCCGGAGGGAAGGGAGTCCTTTGGGGATGGGATCCTGATGGAATAGGGTTCTGACAGAATAGGTTCCTGAGGGGAATGGGTCTTGAGGAGAGAAGGTCCTGAGGGTGAAGGTCCTGAGGGGAGAGGTTCTACAGGGGAGAGAGGGGGTCGTGGGGGGGAGAGGGTCCAGAGAAGAAAAGGTCCTGAGGGAAGGGCGTCCTGATGGAGAAGGTCCTGAGGGGAGAAAATGCTGAAGGAAGAGGGTCTTGAGGGAGAGAATCCTCACGGGAGAAAGTGGATGATGAGGGGAGAGGATCCAGAGGGGAGAGGATCCAGAGGGGAGAGGGTCATGAGGGGAGAGGGTCTTGAGGGAAGAAAGTCCTGAGGGAAGAGTCCTGAGGGAAGGGAGTCCTTTGGGGAGGGGATACTGAAGGAAGAGGGTTCTGAGAGAAGAGGTTCCTGAGGGTAATGGGTCTTGAGGAGAGACGGTCCTGAGGGTGAAGGTCCTGAGGGGAGAGATTCTACAGGGGAGAGAGGGGGTTGTAGGGGGAGAGGGTCCAGAGAGGAGAAGGTCCTGAGGGAAGAGGGTCCTGAGGGAAGAGCGTTCTGAGGAAAGAGGGTCCTGAGGGAAGAGGGTCCTTGGAAAGGGTTCTGAGGAAGAGGATTTTGAGGGGAGCAGGTCCTGAGGGAAGAGGGTCCTGAGAGAAGAGGGTTTTGAGGGGAGAGGGTCCTAAGGGAAGGCGGTCCTGTGGGGAGAGGGTCCAGAAAGGAGGGGGTCCTAAGGGGAGAGGGTCCTTAGGGGAGAGGGACCTGAGGTGGGAGGGTCCTGAGGGGAAAGACTTCAGGGAAGAGGTTCCTCAGGAAAGTGGGTCCTGAAGGAGGAGGGTCCTCATGGAAGAGGGTCCTGAGGGGAGAGGATCCTGAGGGGGAAGGTTTTTCAGGGAAGAGGGTCCTGAGAGAAGAACTTCCTGAAGGGAGAGGGTCTTGAAGGGGAAGGTGCTGGGGTGTGAGGTTCTTTGGGGTAGAGAGTCCTGAGGGAAGGGGGTCCTGAGGGAAGAGAAGTGTGAGGGGTAGAGGGTCCTGAGGTGAAATGGTCCTATGGGGAGAGGGTCCTTAGGGGAGAGGGACCAGAGTTGGGAGGGGAAAAGATCCTCAGGGAACAGGTTTCTCAGGAAATAGGGTCCTCAGGGAAGAGGGTCCTGACAGAGAGAATAGGTCGTGAGGGGAGAGGGTCCTTAGGGGAGAGGGACCAGAGTTGGGAGGGGAAAAGATCCTCAGGGAACAGGTTTCTCAGGAAAGAGTGTCCTCAGGGAAGAGGGTCCTAAGGGAAGAGGATCCTGACAGAGAGAATAGGTCGTGAGGGGAGAGGTCCTGAGGGGAGAGTGTCCTCAGGGAAGAGGGTCCTGAGGAAGAGGGTCCTGACAGAGAGAATAGGTCGTGAGGGGAGAGGGTCCTGAGGGGAGAGTGTCCTCAGGGAAGAGGGTCCTTATGGGAGAGAGTCCTCAGGGAACAGGGTCCTGAGGGGAGAGGGTACTCAGGGAAGGGTGTCCTGAGGGAAGAGGGTCCTGAGGGAAGAGGGGTGTGAAGGGAGAGAGTCCTGGGAGGTGAAGGTCCTGAGGGCAGAGGATAGTGAAGGAAGAGGGTCCTGAGGGAAGGGGTTCCTGAGGGAAGAGAGTCCTGAGGGAAGATGGTCCTTAGGGAAAGGGTTCTGAGGGAAGAGGGTTTTGAAGGGAGAGGGTCCTGAGGGAAGGTGGTCCTGAGGGGAGAGGGTAGGTCCTCAGGGTACAGAGTCTGGAGAGCAGAGAGTCCTAATGGGAGAGGGTCCTTAGGGGAGAGGGACCTGAGGTGGGAGGGTCCTGAGGGGAAAGACTCCTCAGGGGAGAGGCTCCTCAGGAAAGAGGGTCCTGAAGGAAGAGGGTCCTGAGGGAAGAGGGTCCTGAGGGGAGAGGATCCTGAGGGGAGAGGATCCTTAGGGGAGAGGGACCAGAGTTGGGAGGGTCCTGAGGGGAAAAGATCCTCAGGGAACAGGTTTCTCAGGAAAGAAGGTTTCCCTTCCTTTCCTGAGGGAAGAGGGTCCTCAGGGAAGAGGATTCTTATGGGAGAGGGTCCTCAAGGAACAGGGTCCTGAGGGAAGAGGGTCCTGATGGGGGAGGGTACTCAGGGAAGGGTGTCCTGAGGGAAGAGCGTCCTGAGAGAAGAGGGGTGTGAGGGGAGAGGGTCCTGGGGGGTGAAGGTCCTGAGAGGAGAGGATACTGAAGGAAGAGGGTCCTGAGGGGAGAGAGTCCTGAGGGAGGGCGATCCTGAGGGAAGAGCGTTCTGAGGGGAGAGGGTCCTAAGAGGGAAGGTCCTGAGGGGAGAGGGTCCTTAGGGAAGATGGACCTGAGGCGGGAGGGTCCTGAGGGGAAATGGTCCTCATGGAAGAGGTTCCTTAGAAAGAGGGTCCTGAGGGAAGAGAGTCCTGAGGGAAGAGGGTTCTGAGGGTAGATGATAGGTCCTGAGGAGAAAAGGTCCTTAAGGGGAGAGAGACCTGAGGTGGGAGGGTCCTGAAGGGAGAGTATACTCAGGGAAGAGGGTCCTGAAGGAAGAGGGTTCTGAGGGGAGAGGGTCCTGAGGGGAGAGGGTCCTGAGGGGAGGGAGTCCTGGATGGAGAGGGTCCTGAAGGGAGAGGGTCCTGAGGGGAGGGTCTCCTGAGGGGAGAGGATCCTGAGGGAAGAGGGTTCTGAGGGGAGAGGGTCCTGAGGGGAGAGGGTCCTGAGGGGAGGGAGTCCTGGATGGAGAGGGTCCTGAAGGGAGAGGGTCCTGAGGGGAGGGTCTCCTGAGGGGAGAGGATCCTGAGGGAAGAGGGGTGTGAGGGGAGAGGGTCCTGAGGGGAGAGGGTCCTGATGTGAGGGGTTCCTCAGAGAAGAGAGTCCTGAGGGAAGAGTGTCCTGCAGGAAGGTGGTCCTGAGGGAAGAGCATTCTGAGGGGAGAGGGTACTGAGAGGAGAGGGTTATCAGGGAAGAGTGTCCTGAGGGAAGGTAGTCCTCAGGGGAAAGGGTTCTGAGGGGAGAGAGTCCTGAGGGGGAAGGTCCTGAGGGGAGAAGATTCCAAGGGAAGAGGGTACTGAGGCAAGAGGTTCTTCAGCAAAGAGGGTCCTCAGGGAAGAGTGTCCTGAGGGAACAGCGTCCTGAGGGTAGATGATCCTGAGGGAAGTGGGTCCTGAGCGGGGAGGGTCCTGAGAGGGGAAGGCTGTGTCCTGAGTAGGGAGGGACAGATCTTGAGTGGGAACGTGTTTCTTGTGGGGTAGAGTCTTGTGGGGAATTGACGGGTCCTGAGGGGCTGGACGCATCTGTGGGGCTTGCAGGTCCTGAAATCAAGGCAGGTTCTGGTGTGGGGGAAGCTGTGGCTTGAGGGCGGGTGTTAGTGCTGGGAGGCCCTCTGGAACTAAGGGAAGGCTGCCCCCTGCCGGAGGAAACCTGCTGCAGCCCGTGGGGGAGGCAGTGGGAGAGCAGAACGAGGTGGCCCTAAGGGGAGAGGGTCCTCAGGTAGGTATATGGGCTCAGGTGAGGGAGGGATGGTGAGGGCTGGGATGAGGAGGATGCCGGTGGCTAGAGCAGGCCCTCAGTCCTCCTTTCTTGACTGCCTGTCCCATGCTGACGGCTGTCCCACCTGTCACCTGACCTCTGTGTGGAGGAGCCAGGTCTGAGCAGTGCGGGCACAAGCCAGTTTTCAGTGCAGTTACTGTTTTAGTATTTTGGGCCCCCATCTTGGCCCTCATTTCTTGTCTCCCCAGCTACTCCAACAGCCCTATCTCCCTGCAAGTCCCTGAGCCCTCAGGAGCAGGAGGCCCTGCAGTCTGAATGCTGTCCTGGCTGCATCTCCCACCTGCCCTATGCACGGAGCCAAGTCTGAAGCTCTTGGTGCCTGTTTTGTCCTGATGAAGTTAATTTGGCCAACAGCCAACCTTTTCTGATTTCCTGCCTCTTCAGATTACCCACTCTGACCACACAGTTGTACCTTCTGTCTTTGTCAGAGATTGCTCCTGGCCACCTGGTCTCTGAGCCGCTCCAGATCTCTACTCAAAGGCCTCTTTATTTTCTCTCCATCTGATAGCACTCTTGGTTTTGGCTGCCCTCTCAGCCAGAGCAGCTTTGATGTCCCTGAACTCTTGCTGAGCCATCCTCAGCACTGCCTGGTTGCCTCCCCCATGCCTGCCCTCAGGCTGCCAAATGCTGCTGGAGAAGGCAGGAGATTGATGGCTGCTGCATTTGCAAATCCCATAGATGGCTGCGCCATTCAGCCCACTATACATCCAGACAGACCCTCCAAGTTCTCTCAGTTCCTTCCCTCTCCTTTTTTTTTTTTTTTCTTTTTCTTTTTTTGAGACAGAGTCTCGCTTTGTCGCCCAGGCTGGAGTGCAGTGGCACGATCTCGGCTCACTGCAAGCTCTGCCTCCCGGGTTCATGCCATTCTCCTGTCTCAGCCTCCTGAGTAGCCTGGACCACAGGCACCTGCCACCACGCCCAGCTAATTTTTGTTTTCTTTTTTTTTTTTTGTATTTTTAGTAGAGACGGGATTTCACTATGTTAGCCACGATGGTCTTGAACTCCTGACCTCAGGTGATCCGCCCGGCTCGGCCTCCCAAAGTGTTGGGACTACAGACGTGAGCCACCGTGCCTGGCCCCCCATTTTTAGTCTATTTCAGACCTTCCCCGCTCCATCCTTGCTCTCAGAGAAGAACATTTGAACAGAGAAAATTGAAGCCATAGGTCTGGAGTTCCTTCAGCTTCCCACCACCTGGCATGCACACTCATGCTCTCCTTCCTCCTTCCCTTCCAGGACAGTGGAAGAGACTCTCTTCCATCAGTCAAGGGCACCCCCCACCCCATAATGTATCCCTTTTGTCTTGCGTATTTTCCAACAGTCTCTCCTGGCCTCTTCCTTCCACATATAAACAAACTCAGGTCTCTGCCACCTTGAAAAGAAGTTCTGGACCCCATGCCCTCCCAGCTACTGCTCTCTCCCTGTCCACTCCCCTCACCCCAAGGCCAAACTTCTTGAATTGAGTATCTCCATCATCTTTTCTCTCCATTTTCTCGCTGACTTTTCACCTCACCCTGGTCGGTCATTCCACCTATGATGGTTGAAATCACTCTAACCAAGGTCATGAATGCCAGTGTCATGAATTGTCCACTAAATGCTATGGATATTTTTAGTACTTTTATTGCTTGACCTCTTGCTGATACTGTCCTTTACCTTGCTGAAACTGTCCCCTTTGAAGCTGTCTCTTGGCTCTTGTGACATTCTGCTTTTGAAGTTTCCCTTGCCTCTCTGCATGCTCCTTTGCCAGCTCCTCTACCTGTCCTCAGTTAGGATCTGTCCTTCAGC
The DNA here is from genome assembly GCF_009764315.1 of Trachypithecus francoisi. NCBI lineage: Eukaryota > Metazoa > Chordata > Mammalia > Primates > Cercopithecidae > Trachypithecus > Trachypithecus francoisi. The sequence goes on along the minus strand of NW_022681472.1, from coordinate 99,201,468 downwards.
CTCTTACTGTGCATGCTCTTCCCAAATGGCCTCACCCCCTACCTCATCTTGAATTATCAGTAACTCTTGAACCTTTTCTCTCTAGACCTGACTTCTCCAAACTTCAGGCTCATAGTGCTACTGCTTCTGGCCACTCCACGTGGATGTTGTGTGGACATCTTAAAATCATTTTGTCCAAAATGCAACTCATTTTATTCCTCCAAAACTGCCTTTCCCAGGCTCACCTCTAACATTTGCAGGGCTGTGGTCAAGAGCATTTATGTCAAGAGCATAAGTGAAAGCCCATTTACCAAATGTCAGAGTAGTTAAAAGTTACCACTCAGGCTGTTTTTTTTTTTTTTTCTTTTGAGACGGAGTCTTGCTCTGTCGCCCAGGCTGGAGTGCAGTAGCACGATCTCAGCTCACTGCAAGCTCCGCCTCCCGGGTTTATGCCATTCTCCTGCCTCAGCCTCCCAAGTAGCTGGGACTACAGGCACTGCCACCACGCCCAGCTAATTTTTTGCATTTTTAGTAGAGACAGGGTTTCACCATGTTAGCCAGGATGATCTCAATCTCCCGACCTCGTGATCCGCCCGCCTCAGCCTCCCAAAGTGCTGGGATTACAGGTGTGAGCCACCGTGCCCGGCCAACTCAGGCTAACTGCTAAACTACTTTCTGTTTTCTTAACCTGACAAATAAACCTTTGTAACAACCTGGAAGGTCAGATTTGAATTTGAAATTCTTGTACTCTCTGGAGTTTTGTGCCAGGATGTGGTAGACTGGAGAGAGCTGGTCCCCTGGCCCTGCCCTTCTGCACCTCTTTGCTTCCCATCTGAGCTCTGTCCTGCATTGAGAGGAGCCTGGTGCACATGCTTGTAAACACCCACAGCCCACCAGACCAAGCCCTGTTCATCCCAAGCTGTTTCCTCCTGTGCTCCTCCTAAATGGGGTTGGGCTAGGTCTCTGGACCAGGAGGATTTCAGAGGTAGGGCTGTGCAAAGAGCATAAGGGGGAAGGGTAGACTCAGAAAGAGAAATTGAAGGCCGAGTTCATGAAGGCAAATCAAGAATAAGAACCCGACTCTATGAAGGAGGCCAGTCACAGGGAATGGCCAAGGACAACAGGCAGGGTGAGGAAGTGGCCAGAGAAAGATTCTCCAAGGCAACTATAGAGACCTGCCTTGGCGAGGACAACAGATACATTCTGATGCTCTCTTTGTCATCCCTCACATCCATGCAGTTAGGGTTTCCATTTTCTTATTAAATAATGTGAATGGAGTTCTCTCTACCTGTAGCTCATGCTATCATCTCACACCTGGATGACTGCAACAGCCTCAGTCTAATCCATCTCCCTGTCTCAGTCTACTCTCCCTCCAATCCATTTTCCCCGTAGCATCTGGGATAACATTTCTGAAGCACAAACATGATTATTCTCTGTTAGAAACCACCAGTTTCGGTTGGGCCTGGTGGCTCATGCCTGTAATCCCAGCACTTTGGGAGGCCAAGGCGGGCAGGTCACCTGAAGTCAGGAGTTTGAGGCCAGCCTGACCAACATGGAGAAACCTCATCTCTAATAAAAAAATACAAAATTAGCCAGGCATGGTGGTGCATGCCTGTAGTCCCAGCTACTCAGGAGGCTGAGGCAGGAGAATCGCTTGAACTAGGGAGGCGGAGGTTGCAGTGAGCCAAGATGGCGCCATTGCACTCCAGCCTGGGCAACAAGAGTGAAACTCCGAAACTCTGTCTCAAAAAAAAAAAAAAGAAAAGAAAAGAAAAGAAAAAAGAAACCACCAGTGTCTTCTTAGTGCCTTTAGGAGCAAGTCCAAGCTCCTCAGCATATCATTTGCTGTCCTTGGTGATCTGACCCCTCTGGCTGCATCGTTCACCTCTCCCTGGCCCCTGTCGCACAGGAACACACCACACACACACACCATATATACTCACATAATCAGACACACACCAAACTACACTCAAACACCCACATAACACATACATACCACATACACTCTTACATACATTCACACACACAGCCATATGCACACATTCATTCACAAATCACACACTGTCAAAGCAGACACACCATATCCTCTCACACACACATGCACTTTTTTTTAGACGAAGTCTTGCTCTTGTTGCACAGGCTGGAGTGCAATGGCGCAATTTAGGCTCACTGCAACCTCCACCTCCCAGGTACAAGCGATTCTCCTGCCTCAGCCTCCCAAGTAGCTGGGATTATAGGCACCTGCCAACATGTCCAGCTAATTTCTTTTCTTTCTTTCTCTCTTTCTTTCTCTTTCTTTCTTTCTTTCTTTCTTCTCTTTCTTCTTTCTTTCTCTCTTTCTTTCTTTCTTTCTTTCTTTTTTTTTCAGACAGAGCCTCAAAAGTCTCCAGCCAAGGCTGGAGTGCAGCGGCGTGATCTCTGCTCACTGCAAGCTCTGCCTCCCGGGTTCACGCCATTCTTGCCATTCTCCCACCTCAGCCTCCCGAGTAGCTAGGACTACAGGCATCCCCACCACACCCCACTAATTTTGTTTTTGTATTTTTAGTAGAGACGGAGTTTCACCGTGTAAGCTAGGATGGTCTCGATCTCCTGACCTCGTGAGCCCCCCACCTCGGCCTCCCAAAGTGCCGGAATTACAGGCGTGAGCCACTGCGCCCCGCCCCTTGTTTCTTTTTTCTTTTTTTTCTTTTTTTTTTGAGACAGAATCTTAATTGCCCAGGCTGGAGTGCAGTGGCATAATCTTGGCTCACTGCAACCTCTGCCTTGCGAGCTCAAGCCATTCTCCTGCCTCAGCCTCCCGAGTAGATGGAATTACAGGCGTGTGCCAACACACCTGGCTGATTTTTGTATTTTTAGTAGAGATGGGGTTTTGCCATGTTGGCCAGGCTGGTCTTGAACTCCTGACCTCAGGTGATCCACCCATCTTAGCCTCCCAAAGTGCTGGCATTACAGGTGTGAGCCACTGCGCCCAGCCCACATTTTCTTTCTTTTCATTTTTATTTTATATGTTTTATTTTTAAAAAATTTAAAATATTTGGAAATTACATTTAATTTTCTTTTTACAGTACTGCTCCCTGTGCTGGGTGTGGTGGCTCACGTCTGTAATCTCAGCACTTTGGGAGGCCGAGGTGGGCAGATTACCTGAGGTCAGAAGTTTGAGACCAGCGTGGCCAACATGGTGAAACTCCATCTCTACTAAAAAAAACAGCAGGAAAAAAAAAAAATTAGCCAGGTGTACTGGCACGTACCTGTAATCCCAGCTACTCAGGAGGCTGAGGCAGGAGAATCGTTTTAACCCAGGAGGCAGAGATTGTGGTGAGCTGAGATTGTGCCACTGCACTCCAGCCTGGGTGACAGAGCAAGACTCTGTCTCAAAAAAAAAAAAAAATTAAATATTTAAAAATTACATTTAATTTTCTTTTTACAGCACTGCTCCTTGTGAGCAAGGCTAACTCCTAGGCAGTATGTCCAGAGTCAGCATCATGCACATTCTCCTATACACATTCATACACACTCATTCACACACCCACACCACACACTCCATACTTACACTACAGAGTATGTGTGGTACATAAGTGTGTACCACACATACTCTCATACCACATTCACACACATATACCCACATTACACACACACACGGGCCGGGGCTTTAACTGCACATCTGTTTCTCATTCCTGCAATCCCTAGGGCCAGGCGTTTGTACGAGTAACTTCTATTGTGGCATGCTCCTTTCCCCTTCACAACCAGTTGGCTGGGCTCACCTCCTCCAGGAAGCCTTTCCTCACCCTCAAAACTTGACCTTGGGGAGGTGGAAGATCTGAAGTGGTCCAAGGATTCCCTTAAGAATGAAAGCTGGGAGGAGAGGGCTTGCTTGGTTAGCCTGGGAGTACGAAACCAGAGTCTAGCTTCTTAAACAGGAAAATTTTCTTTCTTTCCTTCCTTCCTTCCTTCCTTCCTTCCTTCCTTCCTTCCTTCCTTCCTTCCTTCCTTCTTTCCTTCCTTCTTTCCTTCCTTCTTTCCTTCCTTCCTTCTTTCTTTCCTTCTTCTTCTTCTTCCCCTTTTCCCCTTCCTCGTCTTCTTCTTCTCCTCTCCTTCCTTCCTTCTTTCCTTCCTTCTTTCTTTTTTTTTTTTCTTTCTTTCTTTCTTCTTCTTCTTTCTTCCTCCTCCTTCTCCTCCTCCTCCTCCTCCTTCTTCTCCTTATTCTTCTTCTTCCCCTTTTCCCCTTCCTCGTCTTCTTCTTCTCCTCTCCTTCCTTCCTTCTTTCCTTCCTTCTTTCTTTTTTTTTTTTCTTTCTTTCTTTCTTTTCTTCTTCTTTCTTTTGAAGTTTCACTCTTTTGGCCCAGGCTGTAGTGCAATGGCACCACCTCGGCTCACTGCAACCTCTACCTCCCGGTTCAAGGGATTCTCTTGTCTCAGCCTCCCAAGTAGCTGGGACCACAGGCATGCCACCACACCTGGCTAACTTTTTGTATTTTTTAGTAGAGATGGGATTTCACTATATTGGCCAGGCTGGTCTCAAACTCCTGACCTCAGGTGATCCACCCACCTTGGCCTCCCAAAGTGCTGGGATTCCTGAGTGAGCCACTGCATTCAGCCTATTGTTAGTTTTTGAGATGGAGTCTCGCCCTGTCAACCAGGCTGGAGTGCAGTGGTGTGATCTTGGCTCACTGCAAGCTCCATCTCTCAGGTTCAAGTGATTCTCCTGCCTCAACCTCCTGAGTAGCTGAGATTATAAGCACGAACCACCAGGTCCAGAAAATTTTTGTGTTTTTAGTAGAGACAGGGTTTCGCCATGTTGGCCAGGTTGATCTCAAACTCCTGACCTCAGGTGATCTGCTTGCCTCGGCTTCCCAAAGTGCTGGGATTATAGGCGTGAGCCACCGCACCTGGCCCCATGTGTATTTTTTTTTTACCCTGTCTGTTGTCTCTGTGTCATTAGAGGTATAACATTTAAAACTAGAGGTGTCTGTGTGCTCATGATCAGCATGGGGGAACTGAAGACCAGTCCTATGCCACATTCAGGTTGTATGGCAGGGAACTCAGTGGGTAGGGAGCAGGGAATTAAGACAGGAGGGGAGTGAGCACAAGCCTGAAGGGCTTTACCTGCTGGAAACACCCAAGTTAACCAGCATGTCTAGTTTGGAGTGAGTCAAGTTCCAGTGACTCACTGAGCCTGCAGGATCTGTAGGGGATCTTGACTTCTAGTGGAGTGTGAAGCTGTGCTGTGGGTAGGCTGGCTGAGGGTGGAGGGACAGGTCCTGGACCCACAGCCTGGGAGCAGCCTCCATTAAGATGAGCCAGGGGTGTGGACAAGATGGCTTGGGAACTCAGAAAGAGGGGCATGGAGGAGGGCTATCGATCTCAGATGCCATGCGAAGGTGAAGGATGCAGCACCTCGGAAGCCACTAGTGACCGTTCTAGAGCAGCGGCGTCAGGGTTCATTGCCACACTGCAGAGGAGCAAGGAGGAGGGTATTCCCTGCACGACCTCCTGAGACCTCAGCACACCGATCTGTCCTCTCTGGTGCAGTACGCCCTTCCCTCCCCACTCTCACGGGACCAAGGCCTCTTACCATTGCTCTGGCGTGAGGGAAGACCTGCTGTTGCCTCACCAAGCCCAGTTGTGAACCCGCTGATGCCGAGCCCGCCTGCCTGAGTCTTGATCGCTGACTTGAGCTCGTGATTCTCCCGAATGAGCCGCACCAGCTTCTTCAGTTCCTCATTTTCCCGCACCAGCCTCTCTATCTGATGCCGAAGCCCCTCATAATTGGTGAGTAGAGACATGCCCTGGGGCAGTGGGAAGGGTGTGGCCTACGGGAGGGTACTGCACCTGGAGGCTGCCCAGGGCCCCGGGCCTTGCCCGGGCTGAAGGAAGGTGCAGAGTCTGCAGGTCTGGCCCAGCGGGCCCTGGGTATTGTGAGGTCAGAGGCTGTGCCCTCCTCCTTGCCCTCTCTGCTCTAACACACTCAGCTCTCCATGCCACCAGGCCTGTGCACAGGCCTTGCCTTGGCCTGGAATGTCCTGACCCTTTCTCTGTCTGGCCAACTTCACCCTCACGGTGCCTCTTCTGTGAAACTTCCTCTCCCCCACCACAAGTTAATTGCTGCCCGCTGGGTTTCCCCAGCAGATGTGTCCTGCGTCATAGCACTTCCCCCGGTTCCAGTTCCATGCTAGCTCCTTAACGCTGTCCACTGGCTTTACAGTGAGGTCAGGGATTTTAACATGTTCCTGGAAACCCCAGTGTCCAGCAAAGGGCTTGGCACAATGTTTGTAGGTAACCAGTAAATATTTGTTGAACGAAAACCCACCACTCCACCTTCCTGGCCAGAATGCCCCTTCCTTGTGATCTTGAACATGCCTGGGTTTGACCTCTCAGCCTTCTCCTGGGATGCTGTGTCTTGAAGGCCTGGACACTCGCCCATGATTTCTTCTGACCCAGGTGCTCAGAGTCTCTATCTTACTGCTGGTCCAGGAGCTCTCTACAACTTGGAGTTTCCATTTCTGGTGACTCAGGGTTCTCTATTCGAAATCTCCCATCGGTGCCTTCTCTGTACTTGGATCTCTATTCCTCAGCTCCTTGAATTTTCCTGACTTTAGTCCTTCAAGAGCCCAAGACTGTATCCCTCACTTGGCTCTAAGAACTCAGGACTCAGTCCTCATGATGCCACCCTTCTCTTAGAGCTATCTACAGATAACTCTATGGTCCTGACCTTGAGTACTGAGTGAGGCCGTGTCCTAGTGGCCTCCACTGGCTCCGTGGCTGTTCTACCTCAAACCTCTTTTTAGGGCAGGGAGAGGATAGCAAAGTCCAGGCACAGGCCAGAGGGCAGACTCCTAGTAGAATGTGGGAATGAGGAGGGGAAAGAAGGTCAGCCAGGGCTGGGATCAGTCTGAGTTGAGCATTCTACCTGGACCTCACAATGGGGGGCCTACCCCTACCCTTCCTCTAATGCTTCAGACTGTAATCCTGGCTCAGTCACTCTGGCCCCAGGGACCAGAGTCCCCAAGAACCAGAGTTGAGGTCTCTTCAGTCATCCCTCTAACTTTATAGAGTGTATCTGTTGGGTTTTCCTTCAACATGTGAAAATTAGCGTATCATGGTCTTATTTCACTGTTGGCCTCTTGGGTTGATGCAGTCTGTGATGGTTACATTTTATGTGTCAATTTTGCTAGGCTATAGTGTCCAGGTGTTTGGTCAAAATCTAGCCTAGACATTGCTGTGAAGCTATCATATACCTAGACATTGCTGTGAAGCTATTATGTTGACTTTAAGCAAAGGAGATTACCTTCAGTCATTTGGCTGGGCCTCATCCATTCAGTTGAATCACTTTTTAAAAATTTATTTTTTTAATTTTGAAATTTGTTTATTTATTTCTTTACTTATTGATTTTTTTTTTGAGGCAAGGTCTCCGTCTGTTGCCTAGGCTGCAATGCAGTGTCACCATCATAGCTCACTGCAGCCTCGACCTCCCATGATCAAGCGATCCTCCTGCCTCAGCCTCCCAAGTAGCTGAGACTACAGGTGTGTGCAACCACACTCAGCTAATTTTTATTTAAAACATTTTTTTTTTTAGAGATGGGGTCTTACCACATTGCCCAGGCAGGCCTCAAACTCTTGGGCTTAAGCAATCCTCCTGCCTCAGTCTCCCAAAGTGCTGGAATTACAGGTGTGAGCTACTGTGCCTGGCAGAAGAACTTAAGAGTGAAAAAAACCTGAAGTTTTCTGGAAAAGAAGGAATTCTGTCTGAAGATTGTAGCATAGAAATCCTGCCTGAGTTTCCAGCCTGCCTTACAGATTTTGGACTTGCCAGCCCCCACAATTATGCGACCAAGCCCTTAAAATAAATCTCCTAATATAACAGAACTCTGACTGATGCACCATCTCTGTTTCCCTTTGTATATGCCAGTGTTGTCACTGACTGTGGCAGGCATTGTGTTAGGAATTGGGGGTTCAGTGCTAGTCATAGCAGGCGTTGTCCCCACCTTATCGACTTTAGCAGCTAGTGGTGAGTGGCTATGAATTGAATGATCATGTATAAATGCTGAGTTTACCCTGTGATAAATGCTGCCTGGGAGAGGCACTGGTGCTGGGAGAGGGTACAGCAGGTGGACCAGATCCAGTTGGGGCGTGTGCTTCACCAAAGAAACCAAAAGTGTGGTGGAGCAGAGAATGAGCGGGGTGGGTGTATGTGCTGGGGAGGGATGGAGGGCCCAGGTCAGGACAGGGCCTGCGGCTATGATCTTGATTGATCTTTAAGGAAAGGCATGTGGGAACAGATTGGAGGGAAGAAGCTACTGAGTGGCACACAGTAAGGAGGGCACTGCAGTCATCCAAACAAGTAATGAGGTGGCTGATTCACAGGTGGTGCTGTGGAGGTGGAGAGAGTGGGCAGAGCTGAGAAATGTTTAGTGGTACTGGATGGGCTGGTCTTGGAGTTGGCCCGGATGTGAGGATGAAGGCGAGAACGAGGGCAGGATGGCCTTGCAGTTTCTGGCATGGGTGGTGGAGCCTCTGGTTATACCAGCCCAACTGGAAGGAAAACCAAGTTTAGAGTGAATATTCGGAGTCAGGTTTGGATGTGCTGCTGAGATCAGGATGTTAAGGAGATGTGCCAGGAGGCAGGGGGTTACTGCTCCAGGTCCCAGAGGAGAACCTACTGTGTGGCTGGAAAGATACACGTTAGAGGTATCAGCTCCTAGATGGCAACTGGATCCGTATGAGTGGATGAAGTTGCCCAGGAATTGGGAACAAATGAGAGAGAATAAGCCTTCGGCCCACAGTGCCTAGCAGAGCCAGGACAAAGCTGCAGAGGACAGAGCAGAAGTGCCCACAGCGACAGGAAAACCGGAGAAGGCTGAGCTGCAGAGGCCACAGGCAGAGGATATTTCAAGTTTATGTGAAGCAGCAGTGGTATCTAGTGAGGCTGAGAGCTCAGATGAGACAAAGACTGAAAAAAAGTGCGCATCAGCTTTAGGGACTTGAAAGTCATTGGTGATGCATCAAGGGCTGCTTGGGTGAAGTGGTTTGGCCAAGTGCAGATTCACAAGTCTGAAAAGTGAGTGGGAGGGTAAGGTGGAGATAGGGCACACACAGCCCTTCCCAGTGGTTTGGTTGTACGGAGAAGTGCAGGCAGAGCTGTAGGCAGGTTCCTCCTTCACCGTTCTCTTCCTCCTCTTGCAGCCTGGTGCCAGGGAAGACTGTGGCCCACCATGCCTCTGCTGCTTGCAACCCCTCCTTGGAGTCACAGTGCACAGTAGAGGCCCTCAAAAGACCTCCAGGGTCTCCCAGAATGTTCGGCTGCAGCCTCCTGCTCCTTTCTTTGAATTAACCTCCGCCAGGCTTCCTCTTCTCCCCTTACTCTTATTTCCTCTTCATGCGAATTTTGGTTTTCTTTTTGTTATGTTGTATATACAAAGTGTCCTTTGGTATCCAAGTCTATTGGGTTTGAGCTTGGTATAAAGAGTACCACAGGTTTGGGAGTGAGGTCCATCCAGAAATGTATCCACATCCATTTGGATGATATGTCTGGGGCTAGTGTCTGGGGAGTGAGAGACACTGGGCCTCTCTATGATGCTCTCAGTCCTGCCCTGCTGAGCTCTTAGACAGAGTCACTTGGGAACAGTCCTAGTTCCTGGCCACAGGGAGGTTGGGCCCGCAGGAGTGACAGGAACCTCCTGGGGTGCACTCGGGGTTTGCACTCCTCACGGCCCACCCGTTAGGGGCTCATTGTGAACAAACGTCCAGTGTTGTCCCACTTGCTTTTGCTGAGTCAGGTCTCCTCCTTCCTGTCTTGGGTCACTGGCTTGCACAGCTTTCCCCATTCAAATTTGCTTCATTTGATTCCGCTCAGCATTTCAGCTTGGCAAGGCCTTCAGGGATCTTTGCTCCTTTCTTGGCTTGAGATTCTCTCGTGTTTAACAAGTTTCCTTCTGAAGCCGTCTTTTCAAGGCATAAAATTGCCGAAGAACGGGGTCCTATAGCCGGAGTCCTCTGTTCCATCCCCCTGACATGCCCTCACGTGCTGCCTCCGTGCTGCGTGTGCTGAGAGGCGCCTCCTGGGAAGCAGCCATCCACTACATGTCCGAGCAGTACTGGCCATGTGAACATTTCCATCCTGCCTGCTGTGGCCATTTTGAACCTCCAGGTCTGCCTGTTGCTGACGAGGAGCTGCCGGGAGGAGCTGTCCAGTCCATGCTCCCACAGATTCAGTTGGCATTTGACTGCCAGTGCCCTCCGGGATGTCTGCAGTGACTCCTCTCCATTGCTCTCCTACACTTCAGATGAGGAAAGGGCCATGGCCGACATTATTGAGTGCTTATTGTATGCCAGGCACTGTTGTGACAGGCCTAACAAGCCCCTGAGGCAGATAGTACCCCATCCAGCAGGCAGGGCCACTGAGGCATGGCCATGTCAAGTGCCTGGGCTCTCCCATGGGCCCTGGATCTTTCAACATTTTCCCAGCTGTCAAGGTCAGGACTTGGTGCAGGCAGCCTAGTCTTGCACTTGCTCTTCTCGCCTCTAGTCTCACCTCTTTTGCTTCAGCCTCTCTCTGCACAGCTGCCAAGAGTGAGGGGTGTGTCTCTCTGACACCCCACTGGAGCTAGGCTTTGCCCAGAGGAAGGACTTAGAGTGATGTCTCAGGAGAGGACAAGGGCCCCAGCAAACTCTGTTCTGCATCCCAGAGCTCAAAGCACAGGCCCTGGCACATGTTAGGTACTCAATAAATATATGAATGCATTTTTATTCAACCTTTTTCTTCCTTCTAAACAAACTGCACCATGAAGCTGGAGAAGCTGCTGTAGACCAGCCGTTGAAACAGACAGTATAATAACTGGCTTCTGAGTGTCTGAGGACATGCCCTTGGGTTTCTGAGGAAACCAATATCCCTTCGATGAGTCTGGAGGGCCCTGGGGAGGCAGACAGTCCCCAGGAGAGGAGGGATAGCTGCTTGTCTACCTGGGGTCCTGCCAGCCAGGAGCTGGGAAGAGTGGCCTCAGAGGAAAGGCTCCTGAGGTCTTGGCTAGAAGTAGAGACTTTTGGTAATATGAACTTGCTCATCAACCCCAGGTGCCCCTCATGAAAGGCTCAGGGACTAAAAGCCAGGGGCAGAGACCGGGAGGGCTTTGTCAGGCGCTTTGGAGCCTTGCTAACTTCTCTGTGTTGTTGGTTCCTTTCTGCTGTTTACACAGCATTGTTTGGAGGGCAGCAAACAAGTGTTTGGTGGGGCAGAGCAGGGGGTGGCATTTGGGCTGGGGGCTGAAGACCAGGAAGGGTGGAATGGAGAGCAGGTGGACACCAAGGCCTGCTGGAGGTGTGTGGTTGGGCTTCCAGGCCCTCAGACTCCAGAAATGACCATGGACTTGGCAGCTTAAACAATAAACGTTGATTTTTCATGGTTCTAGAGGCTGGGAAGTCTAAGGTCAAGGTGCATGCAGACCTGTTGTCTGGTGAGGACCCTTTCCTGGTGTGCAGATGTCTGCGTTCTCGTGTCCTCACATGGTGGAGTAGAGAGAGAGAGGAAGCAAGCTCTCAGTGATCTTTCTGTGAGGCTACACCCTCATGACCTAATCACCTCCTAGTACCATCATATTGGGGATTAGGATTTTAACACATGCATTTTGAAGGGGGACACAAACATTTAGTCCATAGCAGACTCCAGAGTCCCAACTTCAGACCTATGTTACCCCCTCACCCCAAACTTTGGTTAATTCCTACTCTTCTTTCAGACCTCAGCTTGTGTGTTGCCCCTCAGGGCCCCCAAAGTCTCCATCAGTCCTCATCAGAACGGTGCCCACCCTTCAGCTGTAGCACAGAGGAACTAGAAGCACCACTTCCCAGCTTTCTTGCTGTGGGCCTGGGGCAGGCCCCCAACCTCTCTGTGCCTGTTTCTTCATCCGTCAAGTGGGGGTACCTTCCCTCCTCCTGCTGTCATTGTGAGTGTAATATGCGGTGATGTGTGGAAGACAGCGAAGACACGCGCTGGGAGAGTAAAGCTCAACACACTGTCTCATCAACCCATAGATCTTGAAAACCTGGTAGGTGCCAGGCACATCGTGGGTCCCACAGGACACAGCGGGGAACAGCCAGACATGTGGGAGCCATTGCTCTCTTTCTGGCTCTGTTTATATTGCCAGGCAATGCCCAAGGCAGCCAAGCTGGAAGTTGATCGGGGCACTGAGGAGCACTGGGGTTAGGGGGGCCCTAGGATCTGACAGGCCGGAATGAGGGTCCCCACTCTTCAGTTGGTGTTGAGCACCATCTCTTACCAGTGCGGGGAGCACAGCAAAGGCTCTGGAGCTGACATTCCAGAGGACAGTGGGCACTTGGAAGATGGTCAGTGTGGTGGCCTGTGCTCTGTGCAGAAGGTGGAGGAGGGGACAGGGGGCAAGAGTGGAGGGGGTTGTCTGATACGGAGTGGTCGGGAGGCCTCCTTGACAAGGTGCTGCTTTGGAGCAGACCTGAAAGCAAGCAGGGAATGAGAAGCAGCAAAGCCTTCCAGGCGGAGGGCACAGCCAGTGCAGAGGCCCTGCGGTGGGTGGCAGGCTTGGTGTGTATTTGAAGACCATCAAGGAGGCCAATGAGATGGAGGGGAATGAGCCACTGTAGGGAGGGGATGGCCGGGCCAGAGAAGCGTGGGATGGGGTCTGTAGGCTGAGATGAGGGTCTTGGATTTTATATTCAGTGACATGGAAAGGCTACGAGAGTTTCTAGGGAGTAGGAGGAGCTACCCTCTTTCAAAGAACTGTCCTAATTTTTAACAACCAGTTCATGCGATTATGACTGGCAAGTCCTGGGACTGCAGGATAGGAGCCTCTGTTAGGTGGCTCACGTCCACTACCAGCACTTCTGTAGGTGCTCAGTAAATCTTTGTGGAGCAAACACAAGTGGCCTGCCTGGGCCTGCCTGCTTCCCATGCTCTGAGGCCTCAGGGTAAAGTCCAGGCCTCCTTGCTTGCCCTCTCACTTCCTGTATCTCCATCCACCTTCAGCAGCTCACCTCGGACTTGTGGATGCTGTTCCCTCTCTTGGTAGCTTTTTTTTTTTTTAGACTGAGTCTTGCTCTATCACCCAGGCTGCAGTGCAGTGGTGTGATCTCGGCTCGCTGCAACCTCTGCCTCCCAGGCTCAAGTGATTCTCGTGCCTCAGCCTCCTGAGTAGCTGGGATTACAGGTGCCTGCCACCATGCCTGGCTAATGTTTGTATTTGTAGAAGAGACGGGGTTTCGTCGTGCTTGCCAGGCTGGTCTCGAACTCCTAACCTCAAGTGATCTGCCCACCTCGGCCTCCCAAAGTTCTGGGATTACAGGCATGAGCCCCTGTGCCCAGCGTCTTGGTAGCTTTTCAACCGTGCCCATTCCATTCACCCCAGGAGCTGGCCCTGCTCCCAGTCTGTGCCTTGTTCCTGCTCTGGGACACGGGGTCTGACTTGGTGCCTCTGTCCCACCCTTGCTGGACCCCACAGCTGAGCGCCGACCTGTGAGGCACCATCTCTCAGAGATAGTGTGTTCCTGAGTGGAGAGCGAGTTGGTCCTCTCCCCAACCCTCCGCTCAACTGAATCCGCATAGACTCTAAAAAAGGAATTTTCATCAGCAATCTCTGTGAACACAGGGAAGATGCCAGAGGGGCTTGTTTAGGCCCCAGCCTGGGGACTGGTGTTTGAATCCAGCCCAGTCTTCCACTGGCTGCGTGGAGTCGGCAGTGTGAGGTGCTGCAGGTGGGGCGGCTTCACTTGCGGCATGGGGGTAATGACACCTACACTCTGTTTGTCCTGAGGGTCAGAGGACATCTGGTAGGTGCTGAGGCCAGTGAATGCCTGGTCATGAATTAATTTTTGTAAAACTAAAACTGTCCCCATTAAACAATAATTCCTGCTTTCCCCTCCCCGTAGTCCTGGCCCCCCCCATTCTACTTTCTGTCTCTTAAGACTTAAGGGGGGACCCGATGCAGATTTTTTCCTTTTTTTTTCCGAGACAGGGCCTCGACCTCCTGGGCTCAAGTGATCCTGCTGCCACAGCCTCCTGAGGACTACAGGCGAGCGCTGTCATACCCAGCTAATTTTTTATTTTTATTTTTTGTGGAGACAGGGTCTCATTTTATTGCCCAGGCTGATCTTGAACTCCTGGCCTCAAGCGATCCTCCTGCCTTGGCTTCCCAAAGTGCTGGGATTACAAGCGTGAACCACCACGCCGGCCTTTGTGGTGGTTGTTGTTGCCCAAGCTGGAGTGCAGTGGTGCAATCATGGCTCACTGCAGCCTCGGCGTCCCAGGCACACATGATCTTCCTGCCTCAGCCTCCTGAGTAGCTGGGACTATAGGCATGTGCCACCACATCCGACTAATTAAAAAAAAATTTTTTTTTTTTTTTTTTTAGAGATGGGGCCTTACTATGTTGCCCAGGCTGGTCTTGAACTCCTGGGCTCAAGCTATCCTCCTGTCTTGGCCTCCCAAAGTGCTGAGATTATAGATGTGAGCCACTGTGCCGGCCCCTGTGCAGATTTCTGTTGCTCTTTTTTTATGTATCGTTGCCTCCTTTCCAGAACTCTGTCCTGGAACTATGTTTAGCTTCTTCAGCTTCCCCAATCTTTGATTTTTATCTCAGGGAGATGCCACTGCTTTGCCTGGGACTGTTTTCTGTCACATGGCCTGAAATGTGCCTCTTCTGTCACATGGCCAGAAAGCCAGGATGATCACAGTGCTCCTATCTCAGGGTCATGGTCCTGTGCTGGCTGTTGCAGCACAGGACAGTTTTACAAGATGTTTGCATCATTTCTGAAAATCATTGTTTCATAACTTTTTTTTTTGAGACAGAGTTTCGCTCTGTTAACCAGGCTGGAGTGCAGCGGCGTAATCTCAATCTTGGCTCACTGCAACCTCTGCCTCCCAGGTTCAAGCAATTCTCATGCCTCAGCCTCCAAAGTAGCTGGGATTACAGGCATGCACCACCATGCCTGGTTAATTTTTGTACTTTTAGTAGAGACAAGGTTTCACCTTATTGGCCAGGCTAATCTCAAACACCTGACCTCAAGCAATCCACCCGCCTTGGCCTCCCAAAGTGCTAGAATTACAGGCGTGAGCCACCGTGCCCGGCTGTTTCATAACATTTTTTAGTTGTTTATAGTGGAGTATGCCTGTAAATCCTAGTTCTCTCTTAGTCCTTTGTGGCTGGAAGTCTCCATATTTATTTTAAAAATTGATTGTCCTGCGTTGGTTTGTAGGAATTCTTTTTACATTTTGATGGAAATCCATTGTCTGTTGCATGTGTTATGAATATCTCTCCCAGTTTTTAACTTGTTTTCTCAATTTAATTAATTAATTAATTTTTTTTTTTTTTTTTTTTTTTGAGGCGGAGTCTCGCTCTGTCGCCCAGACTGGAGTGCAGTGGCCAGATCTCAGCTCACTGCAAGCTCCGCCTCCGGGTTTCCGCCATTCTCCTGCCTCAGCCTCCCGAGTAGCTGGGACTACAGGCGCCCGCCACCTCGCCCAGCTAGTTTTTGTATTTTTAGTAGAGACGGGGTTTCACCGTATTAGCCAGGATGGTCTCGATCTCCTGACCTCGTGATCCGCCCGTCTCGGCCTCCAAAGTGCTGGGATTACAGGCTTGAGCCACCGCGCCCGGCCTTAATTAATTTATTTTTTTTGAGACGGAGTCTCGCTCTGTTGCCCAGGCTGGAGTGCAGTGGCCGGATCTCAGCTCACTGCAAGCTCCGCCTCCCGGGTTCACGCCATTCTCCTGCCTCAGCCTCCCGAGTAGCTGGGACTACAGGCGCCCGCCACCTCGCCCGGCTAGTTTTTTGTGTATGTTAGTAGAGACGGGGTTTCACCATGTTAGCCAGGATGGTCTCGATCTCCTGACCTCGTGATCCGCCCGTCTCGGCCTCCCAAAGTGCTGGGATTACAGGCTTGAGCCACCGCGCCCGGCCTAATTAATTTATTTTTGAGATGGGCTCTAGCTATATTCCCTCGGCAGTTCTCAAACTCCTGGACTCAAGTGATCCTCCTACCTTGGCCTCCCTTATTTTTTATTTTTCAATTTTATCTTTTGATGAACAGAAGTTCTTAATTTGAATAATGTTGAATGTTTTTGTAGTTAGTGCTTTTGTGTGTCTCAAGACAGAAGTCGTAAAGTTTTGCTTTTGAGATTTATATTCTTCATCCAACAATGGTGGGTTTTTATTTTGAAGTAGTTACCCAGTTTCATCTTTAAAATGGGTGTGGTTCTGTTGTTAGCTTTTCTGTTACATTCCTTTTTTTTTTTTTTTTGGTCTATTCTTGCATTAATACCACACTGTTTTAATTGTTATTTTTTATAATATGTCCTGATATCAGGGCTAGTCCTCATCTAGAATCTTCTTCAGAAGAAGTGTCCTATTTGTGTATTCCTGTTCTTTTACTCTTCTGTGTCAATTTTAGAATCAGCTTATTAAATTCTGTTGGGATCTTTTTCTTTTTTGGAGATAGGGTCTCACTATGTTGCCCAGGCTTTTCTCAAACTCCTGGGCTGACGCAATCCTCCTACCTCAGCTTGCTGAGTAATTGATACTGCCGGCATATACCACTGTGCCTGGCCTATTGTGATTTTTATTGGACTTACTTTGAATAAAGATCAACTGGTATGATATTTGCTTTTAAAATTAAGATGCCTCTATTTAAAACTTTTTATTATGGAAAATTTCAAACCTATTGAAAAGTAGAGAAAATAGCCTGATGGACCCACATGTATTCATCACCCAGCTTGTACAATTATCAGCATTTTGTCAATCTTGCTTCATTTATCTCCCTCTTGCCTTTTTTTCCCTAGAGTATTTTAAAGCAAATCCAAGAAACTTTATTGTTTTATGAGTATTTCAGTATATATCTCCAAGAGTAAGAACTCTGATATTTAACATAACAATGACATTATTATCCCTAACAAAATCAACACTGAGAATCAACACACACATACACACACACAATTGTGTATATATATATTGAGAGATGGGATCTTGCTATGTTGTCCAGGCTGGTCTCCAACTCCTAGGCTCAAGCAATCCTCCTGACAAAGTGTTGGAATTACAGGCACGAGCCACTGTGCCCAGACTTTTCTTTTCTTCTCTTCTCTTCTCGAGATGGAGTTTTGTTCTTGTTGCCCAGGCTGGTGTACAATGGTGTGACCTCAGCTCACTGCTACCTCTACCTCCTGGGTTGAAGCGATTCTCCTGCCTCAGCCTCCTGAGTAGCTGTGATTACAGGCGTGTGCCACCACATCTGGCTAGTTTTGTATTCTTAGTAGAGGTGGGGTTTTACCATGTTGGCCAGGCTGGTCTTGAACTCCCAACCTCAAGTGATCCGCCTCCCTCAGCCCCCCAAAGTGCTGGGATTACAGGTGTGAGCCACCACGCCCAGCCTGTATTTTGAATTAAATTTATATTTTAAAAACTAAGGTTCGGCCGGGCCCTGTGGCTCATGCCTGTAATCCCAGGTACTTGAGAGGCTGAGGGTCTCTGAGGTAGGAGTGTCACTGGATTCCAAAGTTCCAGGCTGTATGAGCCATGACCATACCTTTGCACTCCAGCCTGGGCAATAGAGTGAGACTATCTAAAAAATAAAAACTAGAAATTAAGATTCTGTGAATGGTAAATTGTCATACTTTTTAAAATTTAAAGGTAGATTCTTTTAGGCTTTGATTATCTTAAAATGCTTTTATTTCATTCTTCTTAAATAGTAGTTTGCTGAGTAGTTTCAATAGAGTTCTGGATTGAAAATTATTCTCTGCCCCCAGCCCAACCCCTCTGCATTTTGAAGATATTATTCCATTGCCTCTTAGCATTTATTGTTTTTGTTTTGTTTTGTTTTGTTTTGTTTTAGACAGGGTCTCCCGCTGTCACTTAGGCTGGTGTGCAGCGGTGCAATCACTGCTCACCCCAGCCTCGACTTCCCAGGCTCAAGCAATCCTCCCACCTCGGCCTCCTGAGTAACTGGGACCACAGGCTTGTGCCACCACTCCTGGATAATTTTTTTTTTTTTTTTTTTTTGTAGAGATCAGGGTCTCACCATGTTGCCCAGGCTGGTCTTGAACTCCTGAGCTCAAGCAATCCCTAAGCCTCAGCCTCTCAAAGTGCTGGGATTCCCAGCATGATCCACTGTGCTCAGTCCAGCATTTATTGTTGTTCATGAGTCTGTCAGTCTAATCCACCTTCCTTTGTAACTTGCCATTTCTTTCCGGGATTTTCCCTCTTTCCCACACATACATAATGAGGTTATTGTTCTTTTGCAAAGTTTTTATTGGCACATATATAGAAAAGTGCACAAATCACAAATGTCGGTCTGTGAATTTGCCACATTCTTGCTTTAGAGGATTACCTACATGAGTCATTTCTCCACTCCACGGCTGAAAGATTTTTGGATTGTTTCCAGTTTTTGCCTGTTACAAATAGTGCAGCTATGAACTTTTGTTTTGTTGTGTTTTGTTTTTGTTGTTGTTATTGTTTTTCAGATGGAGTTTCGCTCTTGTTGCCCAGGCTGGAGTGCAATGGCACGATCTTGACTCACTGCAACCTCTGCCTCCTGGGTTCAAGTGATTCTCCTACCTCAGCCTCCCGAGTAGCTGGGGTTACAGGCATGCACCACCACGCCTGGCTGTTTTTTTTGTATTTTTAGTAGAGATGGGGTTTCTCCATGTTGGTCAGGCTGGTCTCAAACTCCTGACCTCAGGTGACCTGCCTGCCTCGGCCTCCCAAAGTGCTGAGATTACGGGCGTGAGCCACCACATCCAGCCTAGCTATGAACGTTTTTACACAGATCTTTTGTTAACACCTGTTTGCATTTTGGTGGGGGATATATACCTCAAAGTGAAATTGCTGGGTCATAAACCATGTATATATTCAGCTTTAGTTGATGTTGCCAAAGAATTTTCCCTAATCAATTTACATTTCACCTGCAGCATATAAGAGATCTTGACTGGGTGTGTTGGCTCACTGCAACCTACGCCTCTCGGGTTCAAGTGACTCTCCTGCTTCAGCCTCCCGAGTATCTGGGACTACAGGTGCAAGCCACCACATCCGGCTATTTTTTGTATTTTTAGTAGAAACGGGGTTTCACCGTGTTGGTCACTCTGGTCTCGAACTCCTGACCTCAAGTGATCCGCCCATCTCCGCCTCCCAAAGTGCTGGGATTATAGGGTGAGCCACTGCACTTGGCTGGGCTAACTTATCTTTTTGATTTTTAAAAGTATTTTTTGTAGAGATGAGGTCTCACCACATTGCACAGGCTGGTCTCAAACTCCTGGGCTCAAGCGATCCTGTCTTGGTCTGGTATTACAATCACCTGGGATTATAGGTGTGAGCCACCATGCCCGGCTGATTGGCTAATATTTTGCTTGGAATTTTTACATATATGTTTATGGAGATATTGGCTTGTCATTTTCTTCCTTTTAATGAGCTTGTCAGAATTTGGTATCCGTGTATCAGTGTTACACTAGGTGTATTAGTGTATTGCTTTTTTTTTTTTTTTTTTTGAGTTGGACTCTAGCTCTGTCGCCCAGGCTGGAGTGCAGTGGCGTGATCTCAGCTCACTGCAAGCTCTGCCTCCCAGGTTCTAGGTGTATTAGTTTATTAGTATTGGTAAAGTCTATAAACAGAATAGCTTAAACAGCAATATTTGTTCTTCAGAGTTCTGGAGGCTAGAAGTCTAAGATCAAGGTGTCTGTAGGGCCTTGCTCCCTCAAAAGGTGCTAGGTAAGGATCTCTTCCAGTCCTCTCTCCTTGCTTCTGGTAGTTCCTTGCCTTGTGGCAACACATCCCAGTCTCCACATGGCATTTTCCCTGTGTGTGTGTGTCTGTGGTCAAATTTCCCCATTTTATAAGGGCATCAGTTATGTTGGATTAGGGAGCCATCCCATTGCAGTCGACTTCATCTTAACCAATTACATCTTCAACAACCTTATTTCCAAATGAGGTCACATTCTGAGGTCCTGGGGATTAGGACTTCAGCATATTAATTTGTTGGGGGTACCATTTACCTCACAATGCTGGGCTCGTAAAATGAGTTGGCGAGTTTTATGAGATGAGCATCACCTTCTTTTTACATAAGTCTTGGTAGGTTATGGGTTGATGTCTTACCGTTTTAGAACCATTTCAAGCGTTATGTATTCAGACATTACTTCTTCCCCATTCTTTCTACTCCTTTTGGGACTCTAATTACGGGTATTTGTGACCCTACTCCCCACATTCTCTTATGCTGTGTTCTCTATCCATTCTCTTTATTCTCTTCGTGAGTTTTAGGATATTTTCTATCAACCTGTCTTCCAGTTCACCAATAGTTCACTTCTGACTTGTCTAATTTGCTTAAACCTGTCTCTTGAATTTTGGTTTCAGTTAACTGTGTTTTTCTATCAAAGAAGCTCAATTTAAGCCAGTGCAGTGACTCACGCCCATAATCCCAGCACTTTGGGAGACCTCATCTCTATACAAAATAAAAATTTTAGAAAAGAAGCTCAATTTGAGTCTGGATGTGGTAATCCCATCACTTCAAGAGGTTGAGGCAAGAGGATTGCTTGAGGCCAGGATTTCGAGACCAACATGGGCAACAGAGTGAGACCCCCGTCTCCACAAAAAATAAAAATAAAAAATTAGGCTAAGCGTGGTGGCTCACACTTGTAATCCCAACACTTGGGGAAGCTGAGCAGTTCAACACCAGCCTGGGCAACATGGTGAAACCCCATCTTTACAAAAAATATAAAAAATTAGCCAGGGGTGGTGGTGCAAGCCTGTGGTTCCAGGTACTTGGGAAGCTGAGGTGGGAGGATCCACTTGTGCCTGGGAAGCAGAGGTTGCAGTGAGCCGAGATTGTGCTACTGCACTCCAGCCTGGGCAAAAGAGTGAGACCCCATCTCAAAAAGAAAAAAAAAAATTAGCCAGGTGTGGTAGTGATCGCCTGTGGTCCTAGCTACTTGGGAGGTTGAGGCGGAAGGATCTTGAGTCCAAGAGGTTGAGGCTGCAGTGAGAAACAGAAGAGAAGAGAAGAGAAGAGAAGAGAAGAGACGAGACAGGACAAGAAAAGGAGGGAGGGAGGGAGGGAGGGAGGGAAGGAAGGAAGGGAGGGAGGGAGGGAGGAGGGAGGGAGGGAGGAAGGGAAAGAAAATAATTAAAGAAAAGCTCGATTTGATTCTTTTTTTTTTTTAAACAGGGTCTCACTCTGTCACCCAGGCTAGAGTACAGAGGTGTGACCATGACTCACTGCAGCCTCAAACTCCCTAGCTCAGGTGATCCTCCCACCTTAGCCTCCTGAGTAGCTGGGACTACAGGCACACACAACCATGCCTGGCTAATTTTTGTTTGTTTTTTTTTTTTGAGACGGAGTCTCGCTCTGTCGCCTGGGCTGGATTGCAGTGGCGCGATCTCAGCTCACTGCAAGCTCCACCTCCCAGGTTTACGCCATTCTCCTGCCTCAGCCTACCGAGTAGCTGGGACTACAGGCGCCCGCCACCTCGCCCAGCTAGTTTTTTGTATTTTTTTAGTAGAGACGGGATTTCACCGGGTTAGCCAGGATGGGAATTTTTGTATATTTTGTAGAGATGGGGTTTTGCCATGTTGCCCAAGCTGGTCTCAAACTCCTGGGCTCAAGCGATCTTCCTGCCTATGCCTCCCAAAGTGTGGGGATTAGGGGCGTGAGTTACCACACCCAGCCCTTGATTCTTTTTATAAAATCCAATTGTCTAGGGAAATTCTCCACATTTTCTTCCACTTTTCTCCAATTCCATGTGTATTTTTCTTATCCACCATATTTATTTAAATTCCTTATTTGCTATCTTTAATCTTTGAGTCACCTCTAGGTCTGTTTCTGTTGTCTTATTTTTCCTATTGGTTTTCAGTCATAGGGTCTTTTTTTTTTTTTTGAAATGCCTAGTAATTTTTAACTGAATGACAGGTGTTATCTATAAAAAATTGCAGAGGTCATGGATAATATCTTTTTTATTATCCTTTATTATCCTTTTTTATTATCCTTTATTATCCAAGCATTTGCCTTGTCTGACTACCTTCGACCATTAGAGGCAGAGCTGAGCGGAGTCTGGGTTGTGGTTTTGCTAAAGCTCTGTCTGGTTCACATCTGACCCTGGGCCAAGGCCTCTAGGTTTCTACCTGAGAGCCTGGGGTCTCGCCCGTGACCCTTCGCTGGGTGGGTCCTGAATGAGAATCCCTGTCTCCTGAGTACAACAGCTGTGAATCACACAGCTGCAACTCTTTCCTCACAGTCGAGGGCTCTCTCTTTACATCTGCTTATTACATTCCTGCTCAGCTACGTATACTTAAAGTGTTTTAGAATATTTTGTCTTGGCTGGGTGTGGTGGCTCATGTCTATAATCCCAGCACTTTGGGAGGCCAAGTTGGGAGGATCGTTTGAACCCAGGAGTTTGAGAGCAGCCTGGGCAATATAGTGAGACCCTGTTTCTACAAAAATAAAAATAAAATTAGCCAGGCATGGTGGTGGGCACATATAGTCCCAGCTACTTGGGGGACTGAGGTAGGAAGACTGCTTGAGTCTGGGAGGTTGAGGTGCAGTGGCCCATGATCTGTGTCCCGGTCTGGGTGACAGAGTAAGACCCTATCTCAAAAAAAATGAAAAAAAAAAGAGGAATTTTGTGTAGCAAATTTTATGTGTTAAGAGCAGGAGTTGGTTGCTTCAGTTACTGCTGGGAAAAAAAAGAGTGGGAGTTGGGATCTCAGGTCCCAACTCCTGGGACTCAGTTCAGTCCACCATCTTGGCTGGAAGTTCTCTGAAGAGAACTTCAGAGAAGTGAAGGAGTTTAAACAGGGCAATGGCATAATATGATTGTTCATCAAAAAGATCCCTTTGTGGTGCTGAGGACAGATTAAGGGCTGCTATAGAGGTGATCATGGCCTTCAGAGAAAGGCATAAAGTTGAGAGGTGTTCAGAAGATAGAACCAGCAATGGCCAAGGGTCATGATAGCAGTTGGGGTAGAGAGGAAGATTTTGAACTTGGTACTCGAGTCCTCCCAGGAAGCTGTGGATACCAGTGAAAAGCTGGCCAGAGTGGGAGGCAGGAGTTGCACGAGAGCCTCGGGTTTGGAAATTGCAGTGAAAGGGCCGGAGATGTGGATGACAGAGTGAAGTGGGTCCAGAGGGCGGAGGGCCCGCAGAGAGAAGAGGTACTCTCCACCAGTGAAGAGATGGGAGTTGAGAAGTTGGGGGTGGTATTTGCATTTTGGGCATTCTGAAAAGTCTCCAGTGTGTCCTACAAGCCTTAGACAAAGCAGACATTTGGGAGACATTCGTACAGTGTCTTGGTGCCAGCATGAGCCAAGCCATCCTGCTTCCTGGTAAGCAACATCTGGGCCCTGGCGGAGGAGGGGCCACCTTGAGAGCCTACAGGGCTGGGACCAGGTCCCCCAGGAGTCCTTCCCCTCCCCACTCCCACTGCCCCTAAGTCCGGGTCTCCCTGCCTGCACCATCACCATAGTCCTCACTGATCTTCCTGCGTCTACTTAAACCATCTCAAGGATGATCACTGCCTACAAAATACAGTTCAGACTTTTGAGCTTTCTACTTACAGCCTTAACTGGCCTCCTCAGCCCCTGCGACTCTCCCATGCGTCCTCTCCTTCTTCTACCTGCTTCCCCAAATGTGCCTCCTGCATTCCCTGGGCTTTAATGTTGCTCTCTGCACTGCTCAGATGCTGACGCTGCGCCAAGGTCCAGCAGAGAACGGCGTCCTCTGGGCCTGGTGAGGGCAGTGAACATTCGTGCTATGAAAAGGTCATTCCTTTTTTTTTTTTTTTTTTTTTTTTTGAGGCGGAGTCTCCCTCTGTCGCCCGGGCTGGAGTGCAGTGGCCGGATCTCAGCTCACTGCAAGCTCCGCCTCCCGGGTTTACGCCATTCTCCTGCCTCAGCCTCCCGAGTAGCTGGGACTACAGGCGCCCGCCACCTCGCCCGGCTAGTTTTTGTATTTTTAGTAGAGACGGGGTTTCACCGTGTTAGCCAGGATGGTCTTGATCTCCTGACCTCGTGATCCGCCCGTCTCGGCCTCCCCAAGTGCTGGGATTACAGGCTTGAGCCACCGCGCCCGGCCGAAAAGGTCATTCCTTCCTTTCACGTTCGACGCCTGCGGTGTGCCAGGCCCTGGACTAGGTGCTAGGCTGGATGTTAAAACTCACAGAGCACAGTCCCTGTTCTGAAGGTGCTTCCAATCCAGAGGCGCCAAACAGTGGCCCCGGTTAGCCAGAGGCAGTGGAATGGGGTTCCTGTGCCATTTTCACCTGAGCTGGGGCCGGAGCTGGCTCCAACTGTCTGTCAGGGTTTCAGCTGGCACCGTTGACTGACGGCGTTGCTTTGCAGGGTGGGGAATGGGGTGGAGACTTGGACATTTTGTTCCATAGATGTCTGTGTTGTTTAATCTTGAAATCAAGTGTGGGTTTAATATTTGCTTATGTACATAACTGTTTTTTGATTGAAAGATAAATTCTTTTATCTAGGTCTCTTTTGGGCCTTCATATAGTCAGTGACCTGTGTCAGCGCTCCTTGTGAACCCCCCGGGACAGGCACATGCTTGAACAAGCCCGTGGCTGCTCATCGTGGGGGAGCGTCCACACCCTGGGGCGTCGTGTTAAGAGGGTGCTGGAAAGGACTTCTTACAGGATTCGGCTTGAGTAATCTGGGGGAGGGTTTAGGGAAGCGGGACTTTGCTCTGGATTGGTGCTGTCAGGAAGCAGGCATCATTCTGCAATTGGGAGTCTCAATGCATCGTATTTGGAAGGAGGACAGACTACAGCCAGGCCAGAGCTGTCAGCCGTGAAGAGGCAGCAGCCGCTCAGACCGTCCGGGACAGGGCACTGCTTGCCCTTTTTACAGCTTGGACAGTGCCCATGTTTTGTCTGTGTTCAGATGTGATTACAGAGGGGTCTTGCTTTTGTATGGATTCATCATGGTCACAGAGTAGTCTGATGTTGACGTTCTATGAAATTTTAACCAGGAGACACTGAGGGCTCTATCTGTGAGTGCCAGGCCGCTCCTAGCAACACCGAGGCCTCTATCTGTGAACGCCAGGCCGCTCCCAGCAACACTGAGGCCTAGAAGATAGGACCAGATCAGCTCCCAGATGTCAGCAACTGGTCTTCTTTCTACCTGAAGAATCAGTGTGGTGGCCTCACAGTTGCTACAGGTGCGTTCAGCCTCATGACTCCATGTGAGCACCCCGTGCCGATTCATCTGCCCGGCCACATCACCAGGTACTTGGACTCCTCATTTCACTCCATGGCTGGGACACAGCAGATAGCAGACCTCTCAGTTGCCAGACACATCCTAATGGCCTTCAGCTGTGCTCAGCCTGGCTTAACGGGTGCCTCCCGATGCTTCTGGAGGCATCTGTGCTCCCAGCTCCTGTCATGTCTCGGCGGCTTCTTTGTGGCCCACTTCACCTGTTCACAGCCCCCATGGCTTCCCCTGTACAGTCTCTTGCCAGACTCATCTTCCTAAACACAAACTCAGCTGTGGCACCTGCCTGAGTGCGCTACACCTGCAGGATAGGCCCAAGCCCTCCTGTGTTCAGCCCTGGCCTTCTCTCTGGCGGTGCGGGTCTTTGCTGTAGATCCTCCGGCCCCCTGGCCCTGCCCCACACCTCTGGACCTTGTCATCCCCAGGGACCCTTACTAAAGCCTCTCCCTCTCAGCCCAGAGTTTGTGTCTGTCTCGAACTCCTCAATAAAACACTGTCCTGACACATTTCACTTGGCAGTTATTCCTGAGACCACCCCCTGCCCCTGCACTGACGTTCTTGTTAGCCACATAAACACTTTATTCTACTCTTTCGTATAAAATCTTGAGGGGTCTGGGATATAGAGCTAGGCAGGTTCTTTCTCCTCAGCATGCTGGAGCACAGGAGGGCACCTAGAGGAGGAACTGTACCTGCTCAGGAAATGGCCGGAAGGGGAAGTGGGGGAAGGTGGAGCCGTGTGGCCCACTTGCTGTTCAGCACGTGATTAGCCGCTGCAGAGGACAACGTGGACTGCAGGAAGTGCTCTGGTGGCTGGGAAGGCAGTGTGTGTCCCCACGCTGTAGGGGCTGCAGCAGGGAGCACACTCATGACTCAGGTTGTGCAGGGTCAGGGCCCTGGGCTGAGAGGCAAGGGGACAGCAGGAGGGCAGCTGGAGCCACCAGTGGACAGATGGCAGGGGCCATGTACCAGGCTAAGGAGCGTGGACGTCATCCTGAGGGCACCGCTGAGGGTTTTAGGCAGGCGGGCAGTGCAATGGACCTGATAGATGTTTCAGAAACGCGCCGCTAGGGTCCTGGTGGAGGGTGGGGCATGGAAGGAGGCCAGGTGAGGCAGGGGAAGTTGGGAGGGCAAGGGAAGCGGGGCAGCCCTGCTCTGGCTTGGAGATAAAGCAGCAGGAGGTTCCAGGAAGGATGAGCTAGGCCCTGGGCAGCCCACAGCTGTGGTGGCCGCGGATATCAGGGTGGCGCTGGCTTCATACACGGAGGTGCTAAGGGGACTGACTGGGTGGTGGGGAGGGGCCTTGAGAGATCCTCAGGCCACACTGCATGGAGAGCCTCGAGGCTGCAGTGGGAATGTCCAAGTCCAAGGTTGCCTCTTGGCCCGGAGCCGTGGGGCGTGAGAGCTCAGCAGGGCTCAGACACAGCCAGGTCCCAGGCAGTAGAGGGAACCCCTGCAAGAGTAGCAGGCGTCACAGGGCAGGAAACGCAGTACAGGCTGGGACTGAGGGCTCCAAAAGACCAGGCCTGGGGAAGCCAACGGGCCCAAATGGCTGAGCCCTCAGTCTCTGTCCAGCTCTTGGACGGGACCTGCAGCCTGTGTTTCTTGTGGGGAGGCTGGAGAGAGGCAGGGACCTCTGTGTGAGGCAGGCCTGGGCAGAATGTCAGGGTGCCCACACAGATGGACTGCACAGAGCTGGGGAGGCCCAGGGAGCACCCAAGGAGCAT
Source organism: Trachypithecus francoisi (assembly GCF_009764315.1). NCBI lineage: Eukaryota > Metazoa > Chordata > Mammalia > Primates > Cercopithecidae > Trachypithecus > Trachypithecus francoisi. The sequence continues at coordinate 99,174,562 of NW_022681472.1, read as the reverse complement.
GGCAGGCTGCCCTGGGGCAGGCCAGTGACCTGTGCCGCTGGCCCAGGTAACAGAAGAGTGAGAGGGCTACACCGTGCCATCTCCAGGGAGCACCTGGTAGACACAGCTAGGCCACTTACCATTGGGGTACCCCAGCACAGGCTTAGCTCACTCTGAGCACCCCAGGGTCTCTGTCCATCAGTTGGGAACTCAACACACACCTTATGATGTAGCTGCGTGTGGGCAGAGGCTTGGCACTGTGTTAACCTCCACTTTCATTTCTGGTCCTGTGTCCCCATCCGCAGGGAAGGCCTGGAGGCCCCCACCCGACTTCATGTTGAAAGTGGCAGGGAGAAGAGGGACCCGGGGAGGCAGAGAGCAAATCCCATTTATTGGAATTTCACTGACAGCAGATGGAGAGGAAGCCTCCCCTCCCCTGAAACATGCCATCCTCTCTGCCCTCAGGGCTCAGCACAGGGATAAGACCCCACTCCGCATGCCCCAGAGGGCAGCACTCCAGGGTGGGGGGAGGGGTGCTCTACGCCAGGCTGGGGAGCTGGGACAGGAGGGAAGACGTGCACCCTCACCTCTTGGCTCAATCCCTCTCCCCGGGACCTGGTGCTGCCCCCAGTCCCTGGGGTGGGCTGGCAGGCAGGGCTCATGCAACAATGAGTAGACAGGAGGTGGCACAGAAACGTGGCCTTGTTGCCCCTTGGTGGGGCGGGAGGACTAAAGGGGCCATGCTGTGGCCACAGCGGGTCCAAACGGAAGTATCTGCAGTGTACATATGGGAGGGTTGGAGAGGGGCGTCCTCTGCCCCAGGCTGTGCCTGGGGACAAGAGAGAGGGGAAGGACAGCTGGCACTCCCGTGCCAGGGGCAGGGTCCAGGCCAGCCATGCCACCTGAGTGGGCACAGAGAGCTGGAGCTGGGCTACTCCTTGGCGCGGCCAATGATGGTGAGGATATACAGGAAGATGTTGATGATGTCTGTGTACAGGTTCAGCGCGGCAAACACGTACTCTTCCGGGCTCAGGGACAGCTGCTTGTTCCCCAGCAGCAGCTGGGTGTCCACTGCCAGGAACTGGAGGTGACAGCACAGTGGTGTTGAGGGACAAGCCTGCCCGCCCAGCATCCCGCCCCTGGCCAAGGCCGCCCCTCACTCACGCAGGTGAAGAGCAGAGCGCCCAGTGAGGCGTACACAATCTCCAGGATGCGGTTCCGGATGAAGATGCAGAGGATGGCGAAGATGAACAGCACCACCATGCTCACCAGGAGCACGCCCATGCACGAGGTGAAGTCGTAGCGGGTCTGCAGGCGGGGGAGGAACGGGCCATGGGGCTGGGCCTGGGAAAGCCGCTCGGTCCCTGCGGCCACAGCCCAGCCATGGGAGGCCCCTCACCTGCATGGAGAAGATGACGACCGTGAAGCAGACGGCTGTGGTGATGCCCACGGCCATGATGACTGCCTCAGTGTTGTAGAAGCTGGCGATCATCCCCACCATGTACGACAGGCTGGCGGTCAGGACTGACTGTGGGTGGGAGACACAGGCTGGCCTTGGGTGTGTGCCACCCCTGCCCGCCCCTGCCTCATGAGCACAAGGAGAACCAGGGTGACCAGGCCCGGAAGAGTGGGCACGTGGGACTGCATGGCCAGACACGGGCCCAGAGGCTCAGGTTTGGAGGTTACCAGTGCAACAAGGTTCCAGGGGTGCTTTCGCCGGAAGTCCCCACAACAGCTGAGGACGATGAGGGAGATGAAGAAGACAGCATAGGAGACATAGTAGGTCCAGACGTTCTCCCGGACAAAGCTCTTCACTTCCCCAACAAAAGTGAACACAGACACCGTGGACAGGGTCACCGACAGCTGCAGGGTCAGCACCAGGAACACCTGGGAAAGGAGCCGCTCAGAGTCATCCGCTGGGTGCCACACCCCCCACCTCCTCCGAGATGCCCCCACCCACCTTGCGGATGAAGGCCTGTCGGATGCTCTTGTCATCCCAGTTGGTGGCAGGGAAGTCCTGGTTGTCATAGTAGGATGGGGGACCCTCCTCCTGGTAGTTTCCATGCTGGGGTGCTGAGGAGCAGACAGGCTGGGTCAGCGCCACTCACGAGCACCTCCCCTGCCCTCCCCGCCACCCCACCCCTCCCTTCCTGAGACTCACAGTCAGGGTCTTGTCCTGGGAAGGCCTGTGGCTGTCCATAGGGGTTGGGGGGAAAGGGGCTCTGGGGATATGGCCCCTGGGGGTACCCCCCTTGGGGGTAGGGGCCCTGTGGGTAGCCCTCTTGTGGGTAGGGGCCCTGTGGGTAGGCCCCTTGGGGGTAGGGGCCCTGTGGGTAGCCCCCTTGGGGGTAGGGGCTGGGGCCATGGGGGTACCCTGGCTGACCGTAGGGTGAGGGCTGGAAAGGGGGCTGCGGGTAAGGGGCCCCAGGGTAGGGAGGCTGAGCATAGGGGGGCATGGGTGGCTGGGGCCCCCCCGGATATCCAGGGTTGGGGGGAGGATAGTTGTCCCCAGACACCAAAAAACTCTTTTCATGGGACATGGCCTCGGGCTCGGCGGTCCGCCCCTAGAGCAGGCAAACAAGAAACAGCGGAACAGTTGGCTTGCACGACAGTGTCGGGACCCAGCCCTGCGCAACTCCACCTGCTTCTGGGAACCCAGGGGGAAGAAAGGGAAGACCGTGACCTTTGCCACGGGCTGTAGGGAGCCCCAGAGCCTGGGCCTGGAGAAGCGCGTGGGGCCCTGACCGGACCGGCGCCGTGGGGCCTTCCCAAGGCTCTAGGCCGCCTTTAGGGTGGGGGAGGGGCCGGGCGAGGGGACAACCGCCAGCCTCGGGATTTGGGGCTTGGGTTGTTTATCACAAGCAACCGGAGGCCTGCACCGCTGCCGGCGTCTCCCTGGTGGGAGCTCAGCGCGTGGGGGCTGGGGTCTCGGTCGGGGACGTGTGGGGTGTGCCCGGACCCTCCCCTCCGCATCCCGCCCCTTAAGCAGCTTTAAGGGGCCGGAGCCGGCGGCTATTTCTATCCCAGGAAATCCCCGGGCCATCTGTGCCCAACAAGGGCCGGAGCCCCCCCACCCCCCCGAACCCAACAACAGGGCCCAACGGCCCCGGGCCCCGGGCCCCGGGTGGGGGGATCAGGCCTGGATCGGCTGCCGGTGCCTGCCAGTGGGGTACGCCGGGAACAGCGGGGTGCGGGGGTGTGTGGGGGATGGAGGCGACCACGGAGCGTGCGGGGAACAAAGCGGGCGTGGGGCGAGGCGGGTAGGGGCTGTGGCCGTGGCACTGGCACCGAGGGCGGTTGGGCCCTCCGCGGGCCGGGGGCGCACAGGGTCACGGGTCCGGCAGTCGCTGCAGCGCGCCGCCCCCTCCCTCCGGCTCCAGGCCGCCGCGGCTCCCCGCCCCCACCACCGCCGCCACCTCTGGCCCGGAGCGGCCGCGTGCCCCGACCGGACCAACTGACCCACCCGAGGCGGCCACGCTCGGATGCGCAGGACCCGCGTGGGGGCAGGGGCGGGGGCGGCCGGCCGCGCGGCAAGCAGGTCGGATGCGCTCCTGGGCTCTGGCTGGGGACTCACCGGTGGCGGGGCGCCGCAGGCCGGTGAGCACGGTGTCCGCTGCGCGGCCGCGCGGTGATGGCCGGTGCGCCCGCACCAGCACCAGCACCCGCTCGGCGGCCGCTCGGCTGGGCCTGCGCCTGCGGCTGGGAAGACGCAGCGGGGCCTTGTGACGGGGCGGGGTGGGGGGCGGGGCCGGGCGAGCTCGGGGATGGGCGGGGCGGGGCGGGCGGGGCTTCCGCGGACCCGACCTACTGCGCCCCCTTGCTTGTTCCTTTTGGCTCCGGCTGGAGGCCCGCGCCCCTCACTGCCTGCCGAGGGGTGGGGTCGTGCGGTGGGCGTTGAAGACCCCTGGAGGCAGAAGTCTGGTCTGGCCAATTTGGCTGGCCGTTCGGTAGTTAAGAAATTTATTCCTAAATGCGGGATTTGCTGAAGCTGCCCGGGACTGACCATCCGTTCTCGGCCTTAAAACACAACGTTCACTTCTTTTCATCCAGGTCTATCCCAAATCAAGAAGCCTAATCGTTTAGTTCCCAAATTGAGGCCTCATGGTTTAATTGCCCCATTTTCTCTATCAGCCCAAACTCTGCCAGGCCTGCTACTAGAGACTTTTTTTTTTTTTTTTAATTCTTGTGGATACGTAAGTGTATGTTTATGGGCCACAAGGGATGTTTTGATACAGGCATGCGTAATAATCACATCAAGGTAAATGGGGTATCCATCAGCTCAAGCATTTGTCCTTCGTGTTACAATCCGGTTATACTCTTGGAGTTGTTTAAAAATGTACAATTAAATTATTTTTGATTACAGTCACCCTGTTGTACTAGCAAATGCGATGTTTTATTTTCACACTAGAGACCCTGGACGCTCACGTGTCTGCCTGACGTCCTCACAAGCTGTGAGGGGGTGAGGCTTGAGGATACAGCAGGACTGGGGGCCAGGCCGCCTCCCTGCTTGGCTCCCAAGTCCTCTTGGGGGAACAGTGACTGGCACAGGCAGGGTGCATCCTGCTGCCAGCCTTCCCACCCAGGGCCCAGACCCCACCTGCCCTTCTGCCCTTGGAGGGCTGGCCTCTCCCAGACCGCTCTGAGTCCTGCACCTGTGGTGCACTGGTGCAATGTTTAGCAACCAGACCTAGTGAGGGGAAGCCTGGGGTGCATTTTTTGCACGTGCCCATAGTGTTGTTACGCCACCAGGGCTGGTTTCAAGTTACCCCCAGCTGAAACTGTACCAGTCTGCTTGTGGTGTGAGTGGGGCCTGTGCCCTCTGCAGCCAGGGTCGGCGTAATGGGTAACCTGTGATGAGTTCCATTAGAGGAAACGTGGGAAAAGCAGGGATGGATTTACCTTTGTAGAAGCAGAAGCTCACAAAATTTGAGAGACCTTTAAGAAAAATAAAATGCCAGCCGGGCGCGGGGGCTGACGTCTGTGATCCCAGCACAGTGGGAGGCTGAGGTGGGCGGATCACAAGGTCAGGAGATCCAGACCATCCTGGCTAACACGGAGAACTCGTCTCTACTAAAAATACAAAAAAAAAAAAAAACTAGCTGGGTGTGGTGGTGTGCACCTGTAATCCCAGCTACTGGGGAGGCTGAGGCAGGAGAATTGCTTGAACCTGGGAGGCAGAGGTTACAGTGAGCTGAGATCGTGCTACTGCACTCCAGCCTGCGTGACAGAGTGTGACTCTGTCTCAAAAAATAAATAAATGAATAAATAAATAAATAATAGCCGGGTATGGTGGCGCACGCCGGTAATCCCAACACTTTGGGAGGCTGAGGCAGGTGGGTCATCTGAGGTCAAGAATTTGAGACCAGTCTGCCCAATAGGTTGAAACTCTGTCTCTACTAAAAATAAAAAAATTAGCTGGGCATGGTGGTGTGTGCCTGTAATCCTGGCTACTTGGGAGGCTGAGGCAGGAGAATCCCTTGAACCAGGGAGGCAGAGTTTCAGTGAGCCAAGATCACACCACTGCACTCCAGCCTGGACACAGAGGGAGATCCTGTCTCAAAGAAAATAAACACTTTTTTTTTTTTTGAGATGGAGTCTTGCTCTGTCACCCAGGCTGGAGTACAGTGGCTTGATCTCAGCTCACTGCAAACTCCGCCTCCCGGGTTCATGCCATTCTCCTGCCTCAGCCTCCCAAGTAGCTGGGACTACAGGCGTCTGCCACCACGGCTGGGTAATTTTTTGTATTTTTAGTAGTGATGAGGTTTCACTGTGTTAGCCAGAATGGTCTTGATCTCCTGACCTCGTGATCTGCCTGCCTCGGCCTCCCAAAGTGCTAGGATTACCGGCGTGATCCACTACGCCTGGCCAAAAATAAATACATTTTTAAAAATTAAATAAATAAAGTAAAATGCTGAGTACAAAGTTGAGTAAAGGGCTTCAGGAGGGGTCGTGTAGGCAGAGTCCCTAAGTGTCTTTAGATTTATGTTAAATCTGCCTTAAAAACAGAGTAAGGGGCTGGGCACGGTGGCTTATGCCTGTAATCCTAGCACTTTGGGAGGCCAAGGTGGGTGGACCACCTGAGGTCAGGAGTTCGAGAGCAGCCTGGTCAACATGGCAAAAACCCATCTCTACTAAAAATACAAAGATTAGCTGGGCGTGGTGGCACACATTTGTTTTCCCAGCTACTCAGGAGGCTGAGGCAGGAGAATCACTTGAACCCAGTGGGTGGAGGTTGCTGTGAGCCGAGATCATGCCACTTCACTCCAGCCTGGGTGAAAGGGTGAAACTCCGTCTCAGGAAAAAAAAAAAAAGAAAGGCAGAGTAAGGGAGATCATGCAGAGGGGTGGCCATGGGGGTTTGTGGGGAAGGGAGGGCCAAGTAGAGGAAAGGGCCAATCCCAGGCCACTGAGGCAGGAGTGGCCTATAGCTCTGCAGGAAGAGCTGAGAACCTGGAGCCCTCTGAGCATCAGGGTGTGCAGGGGGCATGTGGCCAGAGAAGGGACTGAGGTCTGGTCAGGTGCAGCTGGGCAGGTCCTCAAAAGGACTTTGGAGTTTTTGTTTTGTTTTGTTTTTTTAGACAGAGTCTCACGCTATCACCTAGGTTGGAGTGCAATGTCATGATCTCAGCTCACTGCAACCTCCGCCTCCCAGGTTCAAGCGATTCCCCTGACTCAGCCTCCCGAGTAGCTGAGATTATAGGTACCCACAACCATGCCTGGCTAATTTTTGCATTTTTAGTACAGACAGGATTTTACTTTGTTGACCAGGCTGATCTCAAACTCCTGACCTCGTGATCCAGCTGCTTCAGCCTCCCAAAGTGCTGGGATTACAGGCGTGACCCTCTGCGCCCAGCCCCCAGCACTTTGGTTTTTACTGTTGCTGATGCTGGGAGCTATGTAGCAGCTGCTGGTGTCACAAGGCCCACCCTGACCGGTCTGTTGAGGACCCACCATGGGAGTGGCAGACAGAGACTAGTTAAGAGGTTAGCTTAGCTACCTAGCGAGAGATTCTGGAGGCTGGGACCAGGGTCGGGGCAGCAGAGGTGCGGCATGTGCAGGGCTGGGACCAAAGGCTGGCCAGGGTCCTCAGCTCCCTGGAGGGAGGAACAGCAGGGGTGGGCTGGGTTTTGGTGGGCTGAGGGTGAGTGGGAAGTAGGAGATGGAGAGCAGTAGTAGCCACAGCTCTTTGAAAGGCTGGAAACAAATGGAGTTTGGGTGATGTCAGGGATTTGTGGTGAGTGGGATTGTGGATTCTGAAGGCACCGCCCAGGTTTGAGGCCTGGTGCTGCTGTGGGCCTGTCTGCACCTCCGTTTCCCTTTCTGTGGTGAGGATTAGCGGCAGCAAAGAATGCAGTGGAGCCATCACCCTGTCACCTTCTGGGGTTATTTGTGACGATGCCAATGATGGTGTGAGATGGGGAGGTGCAGGCAGGACAGAAAGCTGCAGGAATGGGCGGGCAGGACCCGAGGCGGGAGGAAGGCTGTGCTGCAATGCACGCTCTTGGAGACCAAGGGTGGGGAGCTGCCCATGCTCAGCAGCTGGCAGGTGTGAGGGACCAGGAGCAGGGTTGAGAAGGTTGCTGGAGGCATTGAAGGCCAGCCTTGGCCAGGGGCGGACCTGGAGACCCAGCACTTGTCATGCAGAGGGTGTCATGGACACAGAGGCTTGGAGATCCTGAGTGAGGGGCAGTGACTCAGGCCCCTTGGTGGGTTTAGTAGGGAAGGTGATTGGCATTTTCGGATCACGGAGGCCAGGGGAGTGGAGGGCCACCAGAGGACACTCCTGTCTACCCTGCCAGCCAAGGGCTGGAGTGGGCCAGATGGGGCCGGTGGACTGGACTGGGCTGGCTGGAGTGTCCTGAGGGGTCCAGCCTGGTCAACACCTCCTGGTCAGCTGGGGGTTGAGGCTGCGACAGGAGAGGAAGCATCTGAGCCCCAGTACCAGGCCTCAGCGCCCAGGGCTGAGCTGCTCCCTCCCTCCTTCCGTCTTTCAGTTTCACTTTTGTTTTCCCGCTCCCTGCAGTGTTAGGCTTGCTGAGGGGCAGGCACAGGAGTCCTGGCTGAGCTCATGGCCTGAGGCTGCCGAGCGGCAGCAGGGAGTGTAAGTACCGTGTGTGGGCCCGCCCACAATGGGGGAGTATTGAGGGCACACCTCGGAGGGGCCTGGGCAGGGGTAGGGGGTGGAGTGGGCTGTTTCCCTAGCCACCCAATGCCCCATCCCAGGGTTGCAATGGCGGAGGCAGAGCCAGGGGTGGCAGTGGAGGTCCGTGGACTGCCTCCTGCCGTGCCCGACGAGCTGCTCACACTCTACTTTGAAAACCGCCGACGCTCTGGAGGGGGACCTGTGTTGAGCTGGCAGAGACTGGGCAGCGGGGGCATCCTCACCTTCAGAGAGCCTGCAGGTGAGAGGACTGGCTGAAGGGGCAGTCTGGGTGCCTTGATGTTCTGATGCCTGACGTCCTGCCCTGCCGCTGCCCACAGACGCCGAGAGGGTCTTGGCCCAGGCAGATCACAAACTACATGGTGCCCAGCTGAGCCTGCGGCCAGCTCCACCAAGAGCTCCTGCACGCCTGCTGCTCCAAGGACTGCCCCCTGGCACCACACCCCAGCGTCTGGAGCAGCATGTCCAGGCCCTGCTGCGTGCCTCGGGGCTCCCAGTACAGCCCTGCTGTGCCTTGGCCAGCCCCCGGCCAGACCGGGCTCTGGTCCAGTTGCCCAAGCCCCTTTCTGAGGCAGGTGAGAGGCGGGTTGGGGTTGAGGTGCTGGCTAGGGGAGGTTCCCTGAGCTGACCTGCACATTCCCCACAGACGTCCGTGTCCTGGAGGAGCAGGCCCAGAGTCTCGGCCTGGAGGGGTCCTCGGTGTCCCTGGCCCGGGTGCCCCAGGCCCGAGCGGTGCGTGTGGTGGGGGACAGCGCCTCTGTGGACCTGCTGCTGCTGGAGCTGTACCTGGAGAATGAGCGCCGCAGTGGTGGGGGGCCCCTGGAGGACCTGCGATGCCTGCCCAGGCCCCTGGGCACTGTTGCCTCCTTCCAGCAGTGGCAAGGTGAGTGGGGCTGGGCAGACCCAGCCGACCCTCCCTCTCCTGCAGAAATCTGACAGGTTTTCTGTCCTTTCCCTTCCTCCAAGTGGCAGAACGAGTGTTGCAGCAGGAGCACCAGCTGCACGGCTCAGAGCTGAGCCTTGTCCCTCACTACGACGTCCTGGAGCCTGAGGAGCTGGCTGAGAACACAAGTGAAGGGGACCACCCATCCACCCTGGGGCCTACGGCTACCAAGCATGCTATCCTGAGGACTGGAGGGCTGGTGACAGCTCTGCAGGGTGCAGGGACTGTGACAACGGGCTCTGATGAGGAACCAGGGCAGTTAGGGTCCTCTCTGAGGACAGGTCCCATGGTGCAGGGTGCAGGGACTGTGACAACGGGCTCTGGCGAGGAACCAGGGCAGTTAGGGTCCTCTCTGAGGACAGGTCCCATGGGGTCTCTGGGACAGGCAGAGCCAGTCGGCTCAATGCCCATGGGGTCTCTCGAACATGAGGGGCTGGTAAGCCTGAGGCCTGTGGGGTTGCAGGAACAGGAGGGGCCCATGAGTGTGGGGCCTGTGGGGTCTACAGGCCCAGTGGAGATCTCTAAGGGGTTGCCAGGGCAGGAGGGCCTGGTGGAAATTGCCATGGACTCACCAGGACAAGAAGGGCTGGTGGGTCCCATGGAGATCGCCATGGGGTCTCTGGAGAAGGCAGGGCCTGTGAGCCCAGGACGTGTGAAGCTGGCGGAGCAGGAGGGCCTGGCGGAGATGGTGCTGTTGATGGAGCCAGGGGCGATGCGCTTCCTGCAGCTCTATCATGAGGACCTTCTTGCGGGCCTGGGAGACATTGCTCTCTTCCCACTTGAAGGACCGGATGTGACTGGCTTTCGGGTGAGTGACCCCTCAGGGCTCCTCACCTTCAGCTCCCTCCTCCTACTGACTCAGAATACCTTTTCTGTGCTCTAAACCTGCAAACTCCCCCTCTGCCATGGCCCTGCAGCTCTGTGGAGGCCAGACGTCCTGCCAGGCGGCTGAGGAATTTCTGCGGAGCCTGCTGGGCAGCATTAGCTGCCATGTGTTGCGCCTGGAGCACCCGGGCAGCGCCAGGTTTCTCCTGGGCCCAGAAGGGCAGCGCCTTCTCCAGGGGCTGGAGGCTCAGTTCCAGTGTGTCTTTGGGACAGAGCGCCTGGCCACAGCCACCTTGGATACAGGCCTTGAAGAGGTAGAGATGGAGTCCCACCCCTGCCCTCCGCTTTCTCACGCCTCTGCCCCAGACCTCCTCTGCCCTTGCCCAGAGGCTAGTGGTCCTGACGTCCTCTCCCTACAGGTGGACCCTACCGAGGCCCTCCCAGTGCTCCCTGGTGATGCCCACACCCTGTGGCCCCCAGACAGTACAAGTAGTGACCAGGAGGACGTGAGCCTGGGTAGGACTCCCTGGGAGCCCTCAGCACATCCTGTGGCCCTCATTTGATCCCACCCCCTGCCCTGCTCTGTCCTCCCATCTGTCTACTGACCCATCTTAGGCCCACCGTGTACCCCAAAAACTTCCTTCCCATCTTTCACCCATTCCAACTCCTTCTGGGCCCAGCCCCTGACCCAGTGGCCTCTCCCTGCCCCCAGAGGAGGTCCGAGAACTGCTGGCCACCCTGGAGGGCCTAGACCTAGACGGGGAGGACTGGCTGCCTCTGGAGCTGGAGGAGGAAGGGCCTCAGGAGCAGCCAGAGGAGGAGGCGACCCCAGGGCATGAGGAGGAGGAGCCTGTGGCCCCCAGCATCCTGGCACCCGGGCGGCTGGAGGAGGAGGCCGCTCTGCAGCTGGCCCTCCACCGGTCGCTGGAGCCTCAAGGTCGGGTGGCTGAGCAGGAGGAGTCTGCTGCCCTGCGCCAAGCCCTAGCCCTCTCCCTGCTGGAGCAGCCCCCGTTGGAGGCAGAAGAGCCCCCAGATGGGGGGACTGATGGCAAGGCCCAGCTGGTGGTGCACTTGACATTTGAGCAGGATGTGGAGGAGCTGGACCGGGCGCTTACGGCTGCCTTGGAGGCCCACCTCCAGGAGGAGACGGTGGGGCCCTGGCGCCGCACACTGCCTGCAGAGCTGCGTGCTCGCCTGGAGCAGTGCCATGGTGTGAGTGTTGCCCTGCGTGGTGACTGCACCATCATCCGTGGCTTTGGGGCCCACCCCGCCCGTGCTGCCCGCCACTTGGTGGCACTTCTGGCTGGCCCCTGGGATCAGCGTTTGGCCTTTCCCTTGGCAGCTTCAGGCCCTACCTGTGAGTCTACATCCTGGACTGAGGGACGGTGGGGTGGGCTGGTTAGCAGGGGCTAGTGCCCCAGGCACAGCTCTGACCTCCCCTTTCCCCCACGCATCAGTGGCGGAGCAGACGCTGAAGGGGCCCTGGAACAAGCTAGAGCATCTTGCAGAGAGCACTGGGGAATTCCGAGAGGTGGTGCAGGCCTTCTACGACACCCTGGACACTGCCCACAGCAGCATCCGCATCGTTCGCGTGAGTCCATGCCCTGTCTCTCTGGCCCCATGGCGTCCTGGGCTCTTGCACCATCAGCACCTTGCCAAGTCTGTGGCCTGTCCCTCTCGCCTACATCAAGGTCAGCTGACCAGGAGCTGACAGGCTCCCAGTCCTGTTCTCTGCCCAGAGGGCGTTCCCAAAGTGGGTAGGGAAACAGGAGGGAACAGAGTGGGGGTCTTGGGATCTGATAGGCCTGAATGAGGGTCCCCACTCTGCCACTCATGACTGGGTCACCTGGGACTATGGGACCACTTCCAGGCCTCAGTTTCCTTACTTGGAGCATAGGTGGTGACGCCATCTTGTGGCTATTGTGAGGATTACTCGTTTCACAAATGCATCCCTTGTGCTGTTCTGGGTGCTCTTCTGCCTCCACAGAAAGGCCCAGGCTTGCTGCGGTCACTGTGCTGGGGTCACTGTGCTGATGACACTACGCAGAGCACTCTCAACTCTTGATGCTCAAAGTTGTGCGTGCGGCCAGCAGCATCACCCTTCACCAGGAGCTGGTCAGAAATGCAGAAAGAACCTCTGGTTGTCCCCAGACCTGGGCACCACCATCACCACCACCACCACCATCACCACCACCACCATCACATCACCATGACCCTCACCACCATCACCATAATCACTATCACCACAATCACACTACCACCATGACCCTCACCACTCACTGTCACCACCACCACCATCACCATAATCACCATGACCACATCATCACCATCACCTTCACCACTCACTGTCATCACCACCACCATCACCATCACCTTCACCACTCACTGTCATCACCACCACCATCACCATCACCTTCACCACTCACTGTCATCACCACCACCATGGCCACCATCGTCACCATCACCACCCTTAGCATCACTACTATCACTGTCAGCTTCACCAACACACCTTCACCACTCACCACCACCAGCATCACCACCACCCAGACGCACTGAGCTCATATCCTGGTGGTTTTGTTAATTATATGTACTTGGTTCTTCCAGTGAGCACTTTTATGACTTTAACTGGTACACTTGAATATTTTTTTCACTTGACAGCTTTAGAGATTGTTTCTTGCCTTCCTGCAAGAAGGCAAGATGGAGGAGAACGGGCCTCGCTTCTCTCTCTTTTGCCTCCTCCCTTACCTTCCATCTCAATTTGGTCAGTTACATTATTTTTATTATGTAGTAAAGGTTTCTGTAACTATCACAAAGCCTCCAGGCTTGGACCATAGGTTGGTAGACGTACTATAATAATGAAAAAATATTTACCATTGAGCCATAGAAAGAGAAATGAAATCCTAGTTATTAAAACTGTGTTCTGGGCCGGGTGCGGTGGCTCACGCCTGTCATCCCAGCACTTTGGGAGGCCGAGGCAGGCGGATCACGAGGTCAGGAGATCGAGACCATCCTGGCTAACATGGTGAAACCCCGTCTCTACTAAAAATACAAAAAAAAAAAAAAAGGAAAAACTGTGTTCTGTGAAAAAGATATTCTAGAATTCAAGGCTAATGGCCATTCTTTTTTTGACTTTCTTTGTTTTTTCTGGGTCATGCTTGACTAGTGGGTTACTCAGTCCCCACTTGTCGCCTTTTGGCACAGATTCTTTTGTTTAGTGGGAGTATCTCCTTGAGTGTATGGCAAACATATTTGACTTTTAAATTTATGTATATGTGAACATATATATAAACATACATTTACATATATAAACATATACTTTTTTTATATATATGATTTTCTTTAAGACAGTATCTCTCTCTGTTGCCCAGGCTAGTGTGCAGTGGCATGATCTCGGCTCACTGCAACCTCTGCCTCCTGGGTTCAAGTGATTCTGCCTCAGCCTCCCAAGTAGCTGGGATTATAGGCACCCACCACCACACCCAGCTACTTTTTGTATTTTTAGTAGAGATGGGTTTTGCTTTTTTGTTTTTTTTTGAGATGGAGTCTCACTCTGTTGCCCAGGCTGGAGTGCAGTGGCACGATCTCAGCTCACTGCAAGTTCTGCCTCCCGGGTTCACGCCATTCTCCTGCCTCAGCCTCCCGAGTAGCTGGGACTACAGGTGCCCGCCACCACACCTGGCTTATTTTTTGTATTTTTAGTAGAGACAGGGTTTCACCGTATTAGCCAGGATGGTCTGGATCTCCTGACCTCGTGATCTGCCCACCTTGGCCTCCCAAAGTGCTGGGATTACAGGCGTGAGCCACTGCGCCCGGCCGAGACGGGGTTTTGCCATCTTGGTCAGGCTGGTCTCGAACTCCTGACCTCAAGTGATCCACCTGCCTTGGCCTCCCAAAGTGCTGGGATTACAGGCGTGAGCCACTGCGCCCGGCCAGCTTTTAAATTTATATTTGCCCTTTACAATTGGAGGTATTTGCAACTGTAATTTGATGTTGGTATAAACTTCCATGTTCTCGTGTGTCCTAATATGCCCTTATTTGTCCTCATTCTTCATTAATAGTTTGGCAGGATATAGTGTTCAGGTTCAAAATATGTTTTTCCTCAGATATTTGAAGACATTGCTGTTTTCCTTCTTAAAAAATATTTTTCTTGGAAAGTTAAAAAATATCCCCCCATGGTTTCTTAGCATCTGGTGTCCGCAGTGAGAGACCCAATGTGAGAAGGCGAGATTTATTCCCGTTTGCATATTGACCTCGGGGTGTGTGTGTGTAAACTCGCAGGGTTTTCTTTCACTCTGAGGGTTGAGGTTTCCTGGCAGGTGGGTGCCGGGGCCTGTCTTTCCTCATTGTTCTTCTTGGCATTTCACAGATCTTGTGTATCTGAAGATGTTCCTTCAGCTCAGGGAAGCCGTCTTCCCTGTGTGCACTGGATGCACTGGAGCTCCGGCTGGTGGAGCTCCTGCTATTCGGGCTCAGACCTCGCGCCCCTTCACCTGCTCCCTCGGAGTTCCTTTCTCTTCCGTTAGCTCCGCACCCTGCGTCAGTTCCTGAACTCCATCTAGAACACTAGCTGGGGCTTTAGTTTGAACCACTTCCTCATTTGGCTCACCCCCCTGGATTGAGCTCAGCGTCCCTTTCTGAACGTAGGAGCAGTCTGGTTTTCAGACTAGTTCCTTCTCATGGCAGTTAGTCTTGTTTAATGGACATAGTGTTCTTTTGCAACCCTGTGAAAAAACTATTTAGAATTTCTTTAAAAGTGTTTCCCAGGGCTGACTGTCAGGTTGGTCACCTGAGGCCTTCTCTCCCGCCTGGGTCTTTCAGCACTGAGAGGTCTGTGGGCAGCTCCTGGTGCTGGAGTCAGGTCCTGTAGGCAGCATAGGGCCCTGGCTCAGCTTTTCTCTGCAGAGGCCTCACTGTGCATAGACCTCCACGGGACGGGGGAGGGGGGCATCAGACTCCCCTGGAGGGGTCAGTCTCCCCAGAGGCCCTCTGAAGTCACTTGTCTTATGGAGGTGTTACTGTCTGCTGCTGGACAGAGCATGATGGAGGCTGCAAGGACTCCCTCAAACCCTTCAACAGAGGGCTCCTGGTTGCCAGGCTCAGTTCTGCCCTGGGTGGGCCCCAGGGCGTAGGAAGGGTGTTTAATCCTGGCCCCGGGCCATCCCCCCCGCAGGTGGAGCGGGTGTCCCACCCGCTGCTGCAGCAGCAGTATGAGCTGTACCGGGAGCGCCTGCTGCAGCGATGTGAGCGGCGCCCGGTGGAGCAGGTGCTGTACCATGGCACGACCGCGCCGGCAGTGCCTGACATCTGCGCCCACGGCTTCAACCGCAGCTTCTGCGGCCGCAACGGTGAGGCCTGAGCCCGGCAGGGGCGGGGGCTCTGCACACCCTGACCACCCTGACCTTGCCCCGTCCCACCCTGCAGCCACGGTCTACGGGAAGGGCGTGTATTTCGCCAGGCGCGCCTCCCTGTCGGTGCAGGACCGCTACTCGCCCCCCAACGCCGAAGGCCACAAGGCGGTGTTCGTGGCACGAGTGCTGACTGGCGACTACGGGCAGGGCCGCCGCGGTCTGCGGGCGCCCCCTCTGCGGGGCCCAGGCCACGTGCTCCTGCGCTACGACAGCGCGGTGGACTGCATCTGCCAGCCCAGCATCTTCGTCATCTTCCACGACACCCAGGCGCTGCCCACCCACCTCATCACCTGCGAGCACATGCCCCGGGCTTCCCCCGACGACCCCTCTGGGCTCCGGGGTCGCTCCCCAGACACTTAACCGAAGGGGCCACCCTCTGGCCTCCTGCTTCCCAGGCTCCCGGCTCCGCACAGCCTGAGGCCCCCACGCCCCCAACTGTGGCCGCCTGAGCTGCGGGATCCAGAAGGCGGTGTGGAGTTGGGGGTCAGCAGCGGCCGAGGGGGGCTGGGCTGGGTCCCCGCCTGGGCCGACCCTACCACCAGGGGTCAGCAGAGCCCAGGAGGCGACGCCGCCCGCCCTCCGCGCCCAGACCTCGCCTGAATCGGCTCTGTTGTTTGAATAAACGTGAACGTGAACCCAAGCGGAAGGGCCCCGGGAACTCCGACTGCGACCTCTGTTTGGGGACTGGGGACCTCCGCGGCCCAGGGGCGGGGTCTGCTGTTCCCGAGGAGACGTCGGGGTGCGGGGCGGGGCCCGGAGCGCACCGGGGCGAGCGCACTGAGTTCCTGTGTCGCGCACGCTGGCGCAGACAGCGTCTCCTTGCCGACCGGCCCGCCCCGTGCGCCCGGGACTCAGGTGTGCGCCGCGCCTTGGCCGAGTCGTCCCGCGCGGGCACCGGCCCCGCCGCTCCCGTGATCTCGCGCAGACACGGGCGCGCCGCGCAGACACGGGCGCCCGATCTCGCGGGCAGCGTTCGCTAGCGCTCCTCCGGGCCCGCGCGGTGCAGCAGCTCTGGGTGGGGGCCGGGGCGGGGCTCGGGGTTCGCCCCGCCTGCGCCGCCTCCGCCGTTTTCCCGGCCCGAGCAGTCTGGCTGCGGCGGCAGAGCTGAAACGAGCGGAGCCACCAGGCACGTAAGACCGCGGCCAGGATGGAGAGGCGCGCCGCGTGCGGGCGTTGCGGGGTGGGGGTCCGGGGGGGGGTCTCCGGCCGCAGGCCACACGGAACTGGGGGCTGCGTCGCGCCCCCTCCTGCCCTCGCTCGAGAGGACAGGATCTCCCTGCACGCCCGAGACTGCGGAACTGGACGGGCGGTGCCCGGGGTGTGGGCAGGAAAGGCTGCTGGGCTGACCGCAGGGCTCTGGGCCGGGGACTGCAACCCGGGCGGCCCGTGGAGGAACCAGTGGGGGCGGGGCGCGGCGGGCGCCTGCTCGGTGTCCGCTGTCTCCTCCCTAGCCCGTGGCCTGAGGGCGGAGGCACAGAGCCCACATTGTGCCCCCACGCCAGCCCACCCTCGCCGAGACAGAGTCCCATTCACCTCTCGCACGCCAGTGCTCTTGGGGACGGGGGCTGGGGAGTGTGCGCGCGTGGGTATGCGTGCGCCCTGGTTGCGTCCGCCGTGCCGGTGTACGCGCCCCCACGGTGGGCTGCTGGAGCGGCTGCCTGGGCTCCCTCCTGGCCTCGCCGCAGCAGAGCTCCGGCGGCCCACGCCGCTGCGGCTGTAGCTATTTATAGGCCTTCGCTGCGGAGTTGGAGGTGGGACTGCGGGCTGAGGTGGGGTGGCGTGATGGGGAGTCCTAGAGGTCAAGACAGCTTGGAGGTGGACTGCTGGTGCCCAGGGGAAGGGCTTGGGTGTCCTTCCCTGATGACCGGGTGAGTGGTGGGGGCAGTGGTCAGCGTTCCTTGATGGCCTCGCCTGCCTGCGATTAGAGGGTTAGAGGCGGGTCCAGTTTGGGGTGGAGGCAGTGGCGGCCGGCATCTGAGTGAAGGTAGTCGCCCCTTCCCCTTCCATTGGACAGGGTGGAAGGTGGTCTGTCCTGTGCTGGTTGAGCCCCTGGGTGACAAGAGTAGGAGGGTGTGGGTGACTAAGAGAGGAGAGTGGCAGTCAATGTGCGGGAGTGGGGGTGGCCAGGGTGGTCAGTGTCCTGGTGATAGACTGGAGGGTGAGGCCAGTGGTTGAGGGGAGGGTCACTGTGTGGGTGTCTGAGGAATGGGTGGGAGGGGGCGAGGCAGTCATGGATGGAGAAAGGGTAAGTGCCTGCGGCGAGAGCATGGGGGTCAGTATGTGGGTACAGCAGGGTACAGGAGGGGTGTGGGTGCCAGTGTCCAGGCGAGAGGGTGGGTGGGGCGGGGTTAGTGTCTAGGTTAAGAAGGTGGTGGGTGGGTCGGCGTGCAGAGTCCACTTCTGAACAGGCTGAGGTGTGACCCCTCCTGCTTCCCCTCCAGGAGGCCATGTCGGGTGAGGACGCTGAGGTCCGGGCAGTCGCTGAAGATGTCTCCAATGGAAGCAGTGGCTCGCCCAGCCCCGGGGACACACTGCCTTGGAACCTTGGGAAAACGCAGCGGAGCCGGCGCAGCGGGGGTGGCGCTGGGAGCAACGGGAGTGTGCTGGACCCTGCGGAGCGGGCGGTCATTCGCATCGCAGGTAACTGCGCAGGGCCTTGCCTGTGCACCTCCTTAGCACACGCAGGTTGACTGAGTTCCCGCTGCGTGCCAGGCGCTGGAGCTGGGCCTGGATAGGGGAGGCCTGGGGGGATCTGCGGGTCAGGGAGGGCCTCGCGCATCCCAGGTGAGTGCAGGCGGCGCAGCGCCACCTGCTGGGCCCGCCCAAGCGGTTCATGAGACCTGGGGTTGGGCTTCTTGCTGCGGCGTCCATCATTGACTTTAAAACGGTCCAGTGCCCAGATGCAACAAGGATAATATTTTGGGCTCCTGGGGCAGAGCTGCCCACAAGGCCCTCAGTCTTGGCTGCCACCATGGGGGCCAGGTGGGCATGTACAGGAGCAGTGTATAGGGAGGGGATGCCTGGTTGTCTGGAGCCCCAGCCTCTTCCCGAGCTAGGCTCTGGCCTTGCTTTCCAGTTTCTCCCCATCCAGGGAGGGGATGCCTGGTTGTCTGGGGCCCCAGCCTCCAGGATGGGAAGCACCTGCGAGAGGCCTGGGGAAGGGGTAGGGCAGGAGGGAAGTGGGTGACCTAGAGCTGGAGGCCATGGGCAGGGTGTGCTAGGAGAGGGAGGAGCAGTAGCTCTCTAGGCTTCAGCTGGAGAGTCCTGACCTGTTCCAGCCGGAAGGAAGGGAGGCCCCTGCGGGAGGCCAGGAGAGGGCTGCAAGGCCAGGTGCTGAGCCCTGGGGGGATGTTGCAGGCGACAGGAATCGGGGCTGGTGGGAGCAGGAAAGAGGGAAGGAGAGGGTCACCGCCCTGGACTCAGCCCCAGCCCTAGGGTCTGGTTCGACCTGCATGACCTTCAGGGCCTTTCACAGCACACGCGGACTTTAAAGAAAGAAGTCACTTTCTTCTCACTTGAAAGGGAATCACTTGTGTCGTTCCCACGCCTGGGCTTTCCTCGGCATCACCTTTACAGTTGTGGAGGAGTGTGGGGGGGTCCTGAGGCCCCGGCTGACTGGGGTCGCCTCCGGTACTCACTGCGAAGGCTGTACCCGCAGCCAGCACCTTCCGCGCGCGCCGGGGCTCTGCGTCCTCTGGTCCTCTGACGGTTTCCTTAGGACCTCTGACGGATTCCTGGGAGCGGGACTTAGTTACAGGACATGTGGCATTAAGCTTGGAGAAAACACGGCCAGGGGCATCCCAGACACGGTGGCCGACATTGGTGAAAGCGGGGAGAGCTGGAGCTTTGCCAATCTGATGGGTGGAAAGAGTGGTTCTAAGTATCACCGAGCATTTTTTCCTTCTGTGAATGGGCTATTCCAGTCCTTGTATGTGTACTTAACTTTTCTTGTGTGTGGAGTTTTAAAGGGCTCTTTCTACCGACTCAGTTGTCTCCAGTGTTGCAATGGGGAAGGTCTCGGCTGCACGCGGGAAGCGAGGTGGGGGCGGGCAGGGGCGCATCTCGGAGGCAGTAAGGTCGCCGGCCCGGCGGGGAACAGACAGCTCGGGGCCGCCTCTGGGCAGGGGCCACCCGAGGACCCCGGGTGTCGGCGGCCGCGACCCGGGCGGGAACGGGAAGGGGCGTGCGTGCGGGACTCGGAACTCGCGGAACCGGCCCGCCGGGAGGCGCCCAGACGCGGCTCCCTCTGTCCGGCCGCGGAGGCCCGGGCCCCGCCCCGCCCGTGGGGCATCCTGGGTGCGGGGGCGGGGCGGGGGCGGCCTCTTTAAGCGGCGCGCGCGGCCGCGGGGACAGAGTGGCCGCCGGGTGCTGGAGGCTCCGCTGCGCCCCGCGCCCCGCGCCCCGCGCCCGCCGGCATGGCCGCCCTGCTGACGACTGGCCCGCCGCCCGACGAGCAGGACTTCATTCAGGCCTACGAGGAGGTGCGCGAGAAGTACAAAGGTACGGCCCCCCGCCCCGCTGCCGGGCCGGCCTCTCCTGACAGCCGAGCCCCGAGCACCTTGTTGTCCACGGTGGCGGTCCGATCGCCGGCCCGAGCGTGGCCACTCCGCCGGCCTCGTCCGCCTGGATCGCCCCTCACGGCCGCCAGTGCCTAGGGAAGGGACGGGCACGCTCCGCTGAGCCCCCGCGGCCATGCCCTTAATAGGGCATCGCGAGGCCCGGGTGGGTGGAATGGGTCTCGGGCGGGTGGGGGCGCTCAGGGCTTGTCGGGGTCGGCTGTCTGGGCCAGGATCCGGTGTCTGTGGCCAGCAGACACATGGGTCGAGGCTGAGCCATCCCCTGCCCCTCCTTTGGGACACCTCTGCATGGGACAGGGGAGGCCGCGCCGCCTGGCAATGGGTCGCATAGTTGCCGCCTCTCCTCACCTCCCTAAACTGGTGAGGGCCTGGGCTGCCACCCTTCCTTGGCAGGGCACCCCCTACACACCCCTTCTCTGTTCTCTAGGGGACAGCTGTGGGCTAGGGGTCATGGTGGCCCCTCCTTCCTCACTAGGGGAGCATCAGAGTGGCCTGCCCACCTGTTTAGTGCCTCCTGTTTGGTGCCTCAGCAGACCCCCTTGCCCTAGTCCACGCCCACAGGGAGCCCCTGGACCCGCCCAGGCCCTGGCACCCGCCAGCCATTCTTGCAACCCAGCTGCCTGGCTCGGCCTGGGTCGCCCAGCTCTACACGGTTGTGGACACAGCATTGGCTCTCCGCCTGCAGAGGCTTAGGGGCAAGGGACTGAGCTGCTGGGGAAGGTCGGGGTGGGGGCCCCAGGCAGAACCGATCAGAGCAGCCTCCAGCTCCACGTGGCTGGTTTTGCTGGCTCTGCCCCCAAGGGCAGCTCAGGGAGAGAGGTTCTGCTGGGGCCCCGTGGTGCGGCTCTCCAGCACAACCTTGCCCAGCTGGGTAGGTTTCATGGTGCCTCGAACTCATCTCCTTCAGGCGTCCTCCACGAACGGTTCTGGGGCAGGGTGGATGTGCTGCTGTGGTTCTCTTTGACAATGCTGTGCCCAGCCCCTTTGCCTGTGTGACTGGTTCATCTGGGCCAGGGGAGACACTCCTGCACCCTTGGGGAGGCCTTGAGGGGGCGGCCTGTTGCTCATGCTCTGCATGGCCAGCCCTGCCTTGGAGGGAGCACCCGGAAGGTGCTGGGGTGTAGGGCAGGGAAGCAGCTGCCCACCTGGCGCCAGCCCTCCTGGCAAGCCCCAAGACAGCTGTTTCTGAGCTGACCACTCTGTTCAAAGTGCAGGACCTGTGCAGAATGGTTTCCTCCTGGCGTTCTTGGTCTGGTCAGGTTGCTGGGCTGCTTAGGGTGCCCTAGCCTGTCCGGGGCGTTGTGCTGAGGCTTTCCTGGCCCCAGGGATGTCTTTTGTCTACCTCCTGGGGCGGAGCTACTTCTGATTCATCCAGGGGTGAGCCACACAGATGGCTGGAGGTCGCTGGAACCCTATCTCAGGGCCCTCCTGCCCAAGCTCAGCTCCTGTGAAGGCCAGGATTGGTGTTGGACACACTCGCAGTCTTGGCCCATTGTCTGCCTTCTGGGCTTGGTTGTGGAGGCTGGTGAGGGGGCAGGGGGTGCTGGGGTGCCTGCCTGACGTGGAGTCGTCACGTGATGGTGCAGCTGCCCGCATGTGTGTGGCACTGGCCTGAGAGTGGCTAAACAGCAAGGTAGGTGCTGAGGCTCCGTGAGCCCACCAGGCATCCCAAGTCTCCTTAGCTCCTGGCTTGCGACAAGGGGACGGGAGGGGCTGGGCTGGTGCTTGTGTCTGGGAGCCACGGGCCAAGGCTTAGGAGGGCGTGCAGGAGTTCAGAGGTGGCCCGTGTGCCCTACACCTCTCCAGGCCTGACCTCTATGAGCCCGTTGGACCTGCTAGAGGGCTGGAGCCCTGGCCCTTCCTGTCCCTGGGGTAGAGGGACCGCGGGAGGGCATGGCCCCCTTGCTGCCCAACCCGTAACAGCGAGGCAGACCCAAGTCCCTCCATGGTAAGCAGCTGCGGGCCCCTGTCCTAGGCCCAGCTCAGCATTTGGTGGTTCTGAGAAGGTAGGGAGGCCAGGCCTCCACCCGGGGAACCCTGCCCAGCTGATCCCTGCACTGAGGAGGTACTCTGGCTTAGGCCTCCCGGCCTCCTCCGCTCTGTGGCATTGCCCCGGTTCCACCTCACTCTGCCCTCTCACAGAGACAACTCCCTGTCTGACCCTCACTCTGGTGACCTTCACCCCCACCCCACAACATCTCAGACCCTCCCC
The DNA here is from genome assembly GCF_009764315.1 of Trachypithecus francoisi. Lineage (NCBI taxonomy): Eukaryota > Metazoa > Chordata > Mammalia > Primates > Cercopithecidae > Trachypithecus > Trachypithecus francoisi. Next base: position 99,152,458 of record NW_022681472.1, on the reverse strand, counting down.
TGGACACGTCATTCCCTGGCTCTCCCCTGGAAATCCCCGGTCTTCCCTGTACAGTCAGTCGGCCACTGCTCCGCCCAGAACATTGCCAACTTCCTGTCTGCCTGAGCCCCTCAACCCCCCTCATTCTCCCTGTCCCCCATCCAGGGCAGATTCCTCTGGGGCGGAGGCTACCGCAGCCTGTGGTGGGAGAGCTCTGGGCGCCCTGTGGGAGAGGCCTCCGTGCTGAGGGCTGTGGGCTGGTGACTTAGACAGTCGGCCCAGCTGCCGATAAGTGTCCAGTCGCCTGGCCCCCCAAGCCTGGCCTGTGACAGCTCATAGAGGCTGGGCCATCCTGCCATCCCATGGGAGCCTGGAGAGAGACCTGGGGTGGGTGAGGCAGGGCAGGGACAGTTCTAGGGGAGAGTCGTGGTGATGCAGGTGAGTGGAGGTGAGGCGGTCAGTGAAGAAAGAAAGAGGGTCAGGGCATGAATGCAGGCCGGGGAGTGGGGCTTAGGGGTGCTGTGAGGTGGTCCTGGAGGGGCAGCAGGGGTGAGAATGAGGCTGGGGTGAGTACTGTTGGTGAGTGCGTGGGTTTGGTGTGGGGCAGGGGCCAGGGGTGGGAGGCCTGCATTGGTCTGGGGGAAAAGTGGGCCTGGAGAGGGGCTGGGTGTGTTCGGTGCCCACAGAGCATGTGCCCAGCCTGTGGCCTGCACTCTCTTCAGGACCCCTCGCCAGCCCCGGGCCTGCCCAGTGCCATTGTGCCTGGCCCCCTCATGTGTCCCCACTCTCCCCTGTCCTGGACTCTGAGCTTGGTTATCTGTGTCCCTGGCACTGGCCCCAGGCCCTCAGCCAGCACTGCAGGGTGTTTGCACGGGTGAGTGGGTGATGGCGTAGGGCGTCGTCTGCAGTGGTTGGTGCTCAGCTGGCAGAGGGCAGGCTGGAGGTTATTTGGGGCTCACTGGAGAGGAATTTTGGTCGGTGTTTACTGTCAAAAGTAAAACGTTCCAAAAAAAAAAGAAGCAGCAAATCAAACAGAGTGGAAGTATACGAAGAGAAATGATGAGGCCCAGGCTCCTGGCTGGGGCGATGGCTGTGCGTGAGAGAGGGTGGGAGAGAACGCACGGATTGGGCCGCCCCTTTACAGGGAGCTCAGACTGAGATTTCCTCTGGAGCCAATGGCTTTTCATGTCAGTACCAATTAGGTTGACCTTATGCTGATTATTAGTATTTTTTAATAGCTTTGTTGAGAGGTAATTCACATGCCAGAATTCACCCATTCGAAGTGTCCAATTCAGTGGTTTTAGTCGACTGGGAGTTGTGTAGCTGTCAATTCCAGGACATTTTGTCACCTAGCCCCTGGCAACACTGCTCTCCTTTCGGTGGTTATGGATTGGCCCGTACTGGCCTGTACCGGCCCTGGGTCTGACCTCTTCGACTTGCCGGGACACTCTCAGGGCTGCTCATGTCGCTGCACCATCAGCACCTCACCCTCCCCACGCTGGAGCCAGTTCCGTGGTGTGGAAGTGCCCACTTTTGCTTATGCGTTTATCAGTTGATGGATAGTGGGCTGTTTCTACCTTTTGGCTGTTATGAGTAAGGCTGCTATGGACGTTTGCATACGTGTTTTTGGGTGGTCGTATGTTTTTTACTTCTGTTGGGTAGATACCTAGGAGTGGAATTGCTCAGCTGTGCGGTCATTCTATATTTAACCATTTGAAGAACTGCCAGATTGGTTCCTAAAGTGGGCACGCCATTCCTCATTCCCAGTAACAGCCGGGTGCGAGGTTTCCAATTTCCTCACATCCTCACCAACACTTGTTATTATCTGACTCTTTGATTGCAGACATCGAATCCTAGTGGGTGTCGAGTGGAATCTCATTGTGGTTTGATTTGCATTTCCTGATGGCTAATGACGTTGAGCACTTTGATGTGATTGTTGGTCACTTTTTATATCTTTTGAGAAATGTGTATTTAAATCCTTTGTCCATTTTAGAATTTGCCTTTTGGTATTATTGAGTTGTAAGTGTTCTTTATATATTCTAGATCCCAGTCCCTTATCAGAAATATGATTTGCAAACATTTTCTGTTTCTATGGTTTGCCTTTTTATTTGCTTGCTGGTGTCTTTCTTTTTTTTTTTTTTTCTTGTGAGACAAAGTTTTGCTCTGTCACCCAGGCTGGAGTAGGTTCAAGTGACTCTTGTGCCTCAGGTTCCCGAGTAGCTGGGACTACAGGCATCTGCCACCACACCTGGCTAATTTTTGTATTTTTAGTGGAGATGGAGTTTTGCCATAATGGCCAGGCTGGTCTGAAACTCCTGGCCTCAGCCTCCACAATGCTGGGATTACAGTGTGAGCCACCTCACCTGGCTGATTGTGTCCTTTGAAGCACGTCTGTTTTAATTATTATGACTCCAGTTTATCTATTTTTTTTCTTGGTTGCTTGTGCTTTTGGTGTCATATTTAAGAAGCCATTGTCTAACCCAAGTCATGAAACTTTACACCAATGTTTTCTTTTCTTTTTTTTTTTTTGAGATGAAGTCTCGCTCTGTCACCCGGGCTGGACTGCAGTGGCACAATCTCAGCTCACTGCAAGCTCCGCCTCCTGGGTTCAAGCAATTCTCCTGCCTCTGCCTCTCGAGTAGCTGGGATTACAGGTGTGTGCTACCACACCCGGCTAATTTTTGTATTTTTAGTAGGGATAGGGTTTCCCCATGTTGGCCAGGCTGGTCTTGAACTCCTGACCTCAAGTGAGCCGCCTGCCTCAGCCTCAGTGCTGGGATTCCAGGTGTGAGCCACCGTACCTGGCCTGAATTCTTTGCTTATTAATTAAGCTGAGCACATCTCCTAGAGTTGTTGACCATTTGCACCTTTTCTTTTGTGAATTGCCTATTCAAAAGCATTGTTGGCCAGGCCGGTCTTCAACTCCTATGTTCACATGGAAATGGAATGCAGCCCTGTTTCTGGCTTTTATGACCTGCCATAATGCTTTCAGGGCTGCTCACGTGAGCATAGGAGTTTGAGACCAGTCTGGGCAACATAGTGAGACCCCATCTCTAAAAAAGAAAAAAAAAGCCTCCTAGGCTCAAGGGATCCTTCTGCCTTGGCCTCCCAAAGTACTGGGATTACAGGGTGAGCTGCTGCCATGCCTGGCTACTACACCTTTTTACATCAGGGACTTGAGCATCTGTGGATTTGGGTGTCCATGGGGAGTCTAGAACCCATCCCCCGCTGATTCTGAGGGATGATCGTATTCAGCTTAAACTTGGAAGTTGCCTGTGATCAGCACCATCTCATGGAACAGAACTTTTCAGCTCCTTGAAAGCTCCCGCTGTGTCCCCAGTAGCTGGTCACACCATGGATGGGTCTCACACCATGCGTCTATTTTTGTTTAATTCTGTCTGTGGTTTCTTTAGCCGTATCAATTTTTAACGTTCACCAGTCTTTTCTGATTTCTGGATTTTATGCTATGCTTCAAATGGCTTTCTTTTGTAAAAACATCTGCCGAGTGCTGCCTCCAGCACTGGTGCATTTTTTTAAACATCTCTGTCATTAATCTTTGTGGAATTTGCTTGGGGCTGAGGCCGAGATGTTCAAGGAGACTCGATGTCATGCTTGGTGTCACGCTCATAGGGTCTGGCTGTGGGCTTGTGGGTTAACAGGGACGATCGTAAACATCTCGCCTTCTGCCAGTCCAGCTTCCTGACACGGGCTGTGCATTGCTGTACTTCTGGACCCCCAAGCCGAGCCGAGCCCTGTCCAGTGGCAGCTGTGGCTTGAAACAAGCGTTGGGTGGGAGGGATAGATGGACTTGGAGCTGGCTGGACCCCTGCAAGATCCTGGCCTGGTGCCTCCCGAGGAGCGGCTGAGGAGACCCCAGTGGTGGCCGTGGAGGCGGAGAGCAGCCTGGGGTGGAGAGGATGTGCCTGTGGCAGAGAGGGCGGAAGAGCCGCACTTAGCCTTGGGTGCATAAAATCAGAGATGCCTGTGAGATAGGAATGCGTGTGCAGACACTAAGGTGCAGGAAATGCCGGGCTGAGGTGGGGAGGCCAGGCTGGGAGGCCATCACTGCAGGCCTCAGGCCAGAGCTCTGAGCCTGGGGTCCTCCAGAGCTTAGGGGCCTATGAGAACAGGCAGCCGGGAAGCAGAGCCGTAGGCAGCCCGTGGGCAGCCGGGAAGCAGACCCATGGGGGCCTGCTGGGTCTGCGAAGGAGGGAGGAGCGTGAGGAAGCAGGGCCATGTTGGGAGCCGGGTGAGCCTGGATGGTGCTGACACCAGGTGATGAGGGGTGTTGGGGACCTCAGCGGGACTGCTTGGGGTGTCGTCGGATTGGAGGTGCGGGGGGCATGTGGGAAGTGCTCAGGAGGCCATGCTGATGCCAGGCTATGGTGGGTCCAACAGCGTGGCAGGGAGGGAGAACCCTCCCCAGGACAGAGCGGTGACATGGAGGCCAGGCCACAGCAGGGCACAGCCTCAGCTGGACACTGGCCCGAGTTCCCTGGGGAAGGAGTTCCCTGGGCCTTGGCCTGAGGGACCTGCATGGCCATAAGGGGCACAGGCATCTCCTGGCCCAGGGTGAGTACTGAGTGGTTGCTCACATTTACCCAGCCACACATCATCATTGGCCAGTCGAGACTGCTGCTTGCCACTGAGGGCCCTGGAGATTTTTCCTGGGTTGGGCTGTTGGGAAGGTGTGGGCAGTGGTGCCCTGTGGCCTCAGTTTCCCCAAAGAAGCCCAAGAGGAGCTGGCAGCAGAGGGGCCAGGGGCCAGATACCTCAAGAAGGGACTGGAGGCAGTTGGGAAGGGTGATGCTAGTGGGGCCAGGTGCCCAGATCTCCCACCACTGGGGCCATGGTTGATGTCCACAGACCCACAGTGGGTGGGGAGACGCAGGGCTGGGAGAGCGGGGACTGTGAGTCATGAGGTCAGGAACCCAAAATGGGGCATGGGCTGGGTCATCTGTAGGGGCAGTGGCCTGGCATGATGGCAGACCAGGCGGAAGGGGAGTTGGGAACACGCGTTCAGATGGTGGAAGCAGGGTGCCAGCTGGGAAGACAGGATCCTGTAGGACTTGGGACATCAGCCTGCAGGGCCTGCTCTCCTTCTTCCCTCTCTTCCTTTGCTCTTTGGGGGTTTGGGTCCTGGTTAGCTGCAGAAGAGTCCTCCCAGCTGGTGGGCAGCTCTTGGCAGGACTGTTGCTGCTGCTTCCCGGAGGCAGAGGGGACCCAAGACCAGGAATGGGATGCGGATCACTTTGTGTCCCTGTGTGACTCCTGGGGTAGGGGCAGACCCAGGGCCAGGGCTACAGGAAAGGAAGGCCCCAGGATGGCAGCAGGGTGGATAGTCTGAGTCTGGGTGCTCTTGGGCAGGCTGGTGTGTCAGGCGGGCTAGGGCCAAGTGGGACAGTGAGGGTACGGAAGGCCATCCACAGGGACACACCAGGGCAGATGGGGGGTGGGGGTTGGGTGGGGGAGTGGGACGGGTCAGGGCTGAAAGTGTGGGTCTGCAGGTGCAGCAGAAAGAGGTATCTGCAGTAAGGGTCTCTGGGTGTGGCTTTTATGATTTTTATTCTGGTTTGGTTTTCAAACGAATGTGTCTTTTGACCTTTTGAAAGTGCATCTCTTTCTCTTCTTTCTTGCTAAATGAGTGGCTACCTGGGAAGCTAACAGCAGGCACAGGATAGGCCCAAGAGACACAGCTGGATGCCACTATCATGACGGCCACAAGAATGCATGGTCATTTACAGAATACAAATACCCCCAAAGAAGGTGCCCTGTTTTAGGTTCCTATGGCTGCTGTCAAACGTACCCACAAACTGGGTGGCCTAAAGCAACAGAAATGTATTCTCTTACAGTTCTGGAGGCCACACGTCCAAAATCAAGATGTTGGCAGGGCCACGCTCCCTCGGAGGCTCCAGGGTGGACTCTGTTCCTGGCCTCTCCAGCTCCTGGTGGCCATCGGTGCCTGGGCTCATGGCTGCATCACTCCAGTGTCGGCCTCCATCCTCATGTGGCCCTCTCCCCTGTGGCTTCTCTTCCATCTCTTGTAAGACACTTGGCTTTGGTTTTAGGCCCCCCTACTGGGTAATCTAGGATGATCTCATCTCAAGATCCTTGTCTTAATTATACCTGCAAAGACCCTTTTTCCAGATAAGATACCATTTATGGGTTCCAGGGAATTGTTCATAGACATATCTTTTGGGGACCTCCATTCAACCCACTACAGTCTATCCTCTGGCCCCTCAAAATTTATGTCTGCCCCACTTCCAAAATAAATGTTTCTTATCCCAACATGCCCCAAAGTCTCAACCTATTGTAGCATCAACTCTAAGTCTAAAATTCCATCAGCCCAGCCAGGCACAGTGGCTCATGCCTGTGATCCCAGCCCTTTGGGAGGCCCGTGGGTGGGTCACCTGAGATCAGGAGACCAGCCTGGCCAACATGGTGAAGCCTTGTCTCTACTAAAAATGCAAAAATCAGCCAGGCATGGTGGTGCTCACCTCTAATCCCAGCTACCCAGATGTATGAGGCACGAGACTGGCTTGAACCCGAGAGGCAGAGGTTGCAGTGAGCCAAGACTGCACCAGTGCACTCCAGCCTGGGTGACAGAGCAAGACTCAATCTCAAAAAATAAACAAATAAATAAAAATTAACCAGGTGTGGTGGTGCATAGCTGTAGTCCCAGCTGCTCAGGAGGTAGAGGTAGGAGGATTGCTTAACCCTGGAGGCTGAACCCAGGTGACAGAATGAGACCCTATCTTAAAAAAAAAAACAAGAAGAACAACATTTAATCAGCTCAGAAGTCTCAAATATGATCACTGAAGTTGAGTCTAAAGCAGGTGTTGGTGAGGCTCTGGGTAGGATCCAGATGGGGGCAAAATTTCTCTCCATCTTTTTACTTGTAAAACTGGAAAGAAAGTTTTATGCCTCCAAACTGCAGTGTTGGGCTATGCATAGACTAGGCATCGCCATTCCCAAAGGGGGAAATATAAAGGCATAAAGGGGTTGCCAGTCCCAAGCAAGTCTGAAATCCAGCAGGGCGAATTCCACGGGGTTTCAAGGCCTGGGAATGCCCCTCTGTGGCTCAGTGCCCCCCGTCTACACCTGCAGCTCTGCCAGCCTCTGCCTCTAGGCCTGAGGCTCTGACCTTGGAGCCATTCTTCCTTTTTCTCGAAGGGCAGCACATGTCTGCAGCTGCCTGGGTCTGTCATCCTGTTTCTTGCCTGTAGACTCTCAGAATCCCAGTACCTTTCTTCATTTCATCCTGTCTCTGTCCCCTTCAATCCAAGCAGGCAGTATTTCTGCTGGTACAACATTCTCATAAACCTTCTGGGTCTCCCCTGTATGTCACAGGGAGTCAGGCCATTAGAGAGAAGGGTTCACTTGGATCCTCCCTGGATCATCTCATCTCTGTTCCTGGCTTCTGTTGAGATGAGTGAATGGACCCATGAGTCACACACCTCATCTCTGCAGAGATGGCTTTCTCTGCAGAACACACTTTCCTAACAGTGAACCTCCCAACATTAGCATCTTTTGCAATCTAAATAGGCTGCAAGTATCCCAGATCACCCATGCTGGTTCCTTTTTGCTTAACAGTTCCTTCCTCTGGCCGGGTGCGGTGGCTCAAGCCTGTAATCCCAGCACTTTGGGAGGCCGAGACGGGCGGATCACGAGGTCAGGAGATCGAGACCATCCTGGCTAACACAGCGAAACCCCGTCTCTATTAAAAAATACAAAAAACTAGCCGGGCGAGGTGGCGGGCGCCTGTAGTCCCAGCTACTCGGGAGGCTGAGGCAGGAGAATGGCGTGAACCCGGGAGGCGGAGCTTGCAGTGAGCTGAGATCCGGCCACTGCACTCCAGCCCCGGCGACAGAGTGAGACTCCGTCTCAAAAAAAAAAAAAACGGTTCCTTCCTCAATTTATCTCTTTCTTTTTTTTTATTTTTTTATTTTTTTATTTTTTATTTTTTGAGAGGAGTCTTGCTCTGTTGCCCAGGCTGGAGTGCAGTGGCGTGATCTCTGCTCACTGAAAGCTCCGCCCCCCAGGTTCACGCCATTCTCCTGCCTCAGCCTCCTGTGTAGCTGGCAATACACACGCCCGCCGCCTCACCCAGCTAGTTTTTTTTAGTATTTTTAGTAGAGACGGGGTTTCACCGTGTTGGCCAGGATGGTCTCGATCTCCTGACCTCGTGATCCACCTGTCTCAGCCTCCCAAAGTGCTGGGATTACAGGCGTGAGCCACCGTGCCTGGCCCAATTTATCTCTTTCTTCCTATACTTTACCATAAGCAGCAAGAAGCAGCCAAGCCACACCTTCCACACTTTGCTTGGAAATCTTTTCAGCTAAATATCCAAGATCATTGCTTACAAGTTCCGTTGAGCCGACAGTGAATACAATTCGGCGAAGTCTCGCTTCAGTGTAAGAAGCACCTTTCCTCCACCTTCCTCATTGCCTTCTGAGGCTTCACCACAAGCACCTTTAATGCCCGTATTTCTACCAACAGCCTGGTCAGACAGGCTAGGCTTTTTCTACTGTGTGCCTCAAGATGTCCCGGCTTCTGTTTATTACCCAATTCCAAAGCCACAACCACATTTTCAGATGTTTATCACAGTAGCACCCTGCTCCTGCTCACTGTCTGTATTTATTTCCTGTGATTCCCACAGGGAAGAACCACAAGCAAAGCTCTCTGAAACAATAGAAATTTATCTTTTGACTGTTCCGGAGGCCAGAAGTCAAAAATCCAGTGTCGGCAGGTCCATGCTTTCTCCAAAGGCACCCAGGAAGAGCCTAGAAAGGGCCGCCTACCTCTTCCAACTCCACTGCCTCTTGACTGGTGGCTGCGTCATGCCAGTCCCTGCCTCTGTGTCTCTCCTCATCTAAGGACACTTGTTTTTGGATCTAGGGCCCACCCAGGTAATCCAAGATGATCTCATCTCAAGATCCTTTATTTAATTATCTCTGCAGAGACCCTGTTTCCAAATAAGGCCACATGTATGAGCTCCAGGGACATGGACATAGATTTTTTGTGGCCACTATGGAACCCACCCAGCCATCCTTCAGTAGTTGGTTAATGTAGAACTTACACGTTTTTGTTCCATAGTCATTGTTTTAAAAAGTGTGCACAGTGGGCTGGGTGTGGTGGCACGTGCCTGTAATCCCAGCACTTTGGGAGCCTGAGGTGGGAGGATCTTTTGAGCGTAGAATGTCAACACTGCAGCGAACCTGGGCTACAGAGCAAGACCCTGTCTCAAAAAAAGTAAAAAAATAAAAAAGCACGCACAGTGTACTTTAGCACGTGTTAATTTATCTATAATTTCATGATTTAATGTTATGAAGTATTTTAGACATATGTAACTTCTTTTACTTAGTGATACAGCTTGGGCGTCTCTCTGTGACATTAATCTACAATACAACATTCCCCTGTATGGCAACCATATCATATTTAACCAATCAATCTTTTCTCATAGGACATTGAGCTTAATTTTAGATTTTTGTATTAGAAATGGCTGCAGTGGGCTGGGCGCGGTGGCTCAAGCCTGTAATCCCAGCACTTTGGGAGGCCGAGACGGGTGGATCGCGAGGTCAGGAGATCGAGACCATCCTGGCTAACACGGCGAAACCCCGTCTCTACTAAAAAATACAAAAAACTAGCCGGGCGAGTTGGTGGGCGCCTGTAGTCCCAGCTACTCGGGAGGCTGAGGCAGGAGAATGGCGTAAACCCGGGAGGCGGAGCTTGCAGTGAGCTGAGATCCGGCCACTGCACTCCAGCCTGGGCGACAGAGCGAGACTCCGTCTCAAAAAAAAAAAAAAAAAAGAAATGGCTGCAGTGAACAGTGTTGGAGCTGGGTCATCGTGCATCTCTATGGCTGTTGTTAAAAATGGAATTTCTGGCCAGGTGTGGTGGGTCACACCTGTAATCCCAGCACTTTGGGAGGCCAAGTTGGGCAGATCACGAGGTCAGGAGTACGAGACCAGCCTGACCAACATAGTGAAACCCCGTCTCTACTAAAAATACAAAAATTAGCAGGGTGTGGTGGCAGGCGCTAATCCTTGCTACGCAGGAGGCTGAGGCAGGAGAATCACTTGAACCTGGGAGGTGGAGGTTGCAGTGGGCTGAGATTGCGCCATTGCACTCCAGCCTGGGTGACAGGGCAAGACTCCATCTCAAAAAAAAAAAGGAGGCCGGGCGCGGTGGCTCACGCCTGTAATCCCAGCACTTTGGGAGGCTGAGGCGGGCTGATCACACGGTCAGGAGATCGAGACCATCCTGCCTAACACGGTGAAACCCCGTCTCTGCTAAAAATACAAAAAATTAGCTGGGCGAGGTGGCAGGCGCCTGTAGTCTCATCTACTCGGGAGGCTGAGACAGAATGGTGTGAACCCGGGAGGCGGAGCTTGCCGTGAGCTGAGATTGAGCCACTGCACTCCAGCCTGGGCGATGAGCAAGACTCCATCTCAAAAAAAAAGAAAAAGGAATTTCTGGGTCAAGTGCTTTTCAAAATTTAAGCTTTAATTTACACCAAGATACCATTTTTTACCTTTCATATTGGCAAAAATCGCAAATCTGGATCTAGGTTCTGTTGGTGAAGCTGTGGGAACCAGGCCAGAGAAAGCGTCTGTCAGAGCCGCAAACACAGTGTGTGTCTGAACAGAAGACGGGTACTGGCCTGAGTGTGCTCAGAGGCTGGGCCCACACATGCCACTCTGCATGGCCAGTGTGGTCGCAGTTCCCGTGCAGAGCAGGAGGCCTCCAGCTGTGGGGTGGGTGGGAAAGCAGAGGCAGAATGGTGCCCAGAAGATTTCACTGTTTGTGTTAAAAGAGACAAAAACCAAGAATCACATGGTATTTGCTTGATTTTCTGTAAAGAAATTCTGGAGAAACAAACAGGAAGCCACTAGCAGTGATTTTCACTCTGTGTGTGTGGGTGGGGGGAGACAGAGAAGAGGAGGGGGGAGACAGAGAAGAAGGGGAGCGAGACTTGTCTCTCTCTACCCTCAGTGTTTGAGTCACGTGAATATTTTCTATTCCAACACGATTTTTATTTTATTTTTTTAAAGTTTAGTGAAGGGAAGAATGTAAACTGTTATAAGTTCTTTTTTTTTTCTTGAGACAGAGTCTTGCTCTATCACCCAGGCTGGAGTGCAGTGGTGCAATCTTGGATCACCGTACCTCCGCCTCCTGGGTTCAAGCGATTCTCCTGCCTCAGCCTCCTGCGTAGCGAGGATTACAGGCGCACGCCACCACACCCGGCTAATTTTTGTGTTTTTAGTAGAGATGGGGTTTCGCCATGTTGGCCAAACTGGTCTCAGACTTCTAACCTCAGGTGATCGGCCCGCCTCGGCCTCCCAAAGTGCTGAATTACAGGCATGAGCCATTGGGCCCGGCCTAAGTTTTTATTTTATTTATTATTATTATTATTATTAGAAACGGAGTTTCATTCTTGTTGCCCAGCAGGCTGGAGTACAATGGCGCAATCTTGTCTCACTGCAACCTCCACGATTCTACTGCCTCAGCCTCCCAAGTAGCTGGGATTACAGGCATGCAACACCACGCACTGCTAATTTTGTATTTTTAGTAGAGACAGGGTTTCTCCATGTTGGTCAGGCTGGTCTCGAACTCCTAGCTTCAGGTGATCTGCCTGCCTCGGCCTCCCAAAGTGCTGGGATTATAGGCGTGAGCCACAGCACCTGGCCAGTTCTTTTTTATTTTTTTTGAGATGGAGTCTCATTCTGTCGCCCAAGCTGGAGTGTAGTGGCACAATCTCAGCTCAATGCAACCTCCACTTCTCCTGCCTCAGCCTCCTGAGTAGCTGGGACTACAGGCGTGAGCCACCACCCTTGGCTAATTTTTGTATTTTTAGTAGGTATGGGGTTTCGCCATGTTGGCCAGTCTGGTCTCAAACTCCTGGGCTCAAGTAATCTGCCTGCCTCAGCCTCCCACAGTGCTGGGATTACAGGCGTGAGCACCGCACCAGGTTTCAGACACAATTTTTAAACAACTTCTAAGTTGCTGGCTGGGTATTGCCATCGTTTCTCTAAGGGCCATCCCCCAAGCAGTGCCCAAGTGGGCCGATGCCTCCCGCCTGCCCAGAACCCAGTGTTGGAGCTGCAGACAAGCCACGTGGCCTCGCTGTCTGATGGGGACTTGTGTAATGAGTCTCCTGGCAGAGCCAGTGGGAGGGTGAGCAGAACTGCGGCCAAATCAGGTTAGCACAGCGTCTGCCATCTGGGACCTCTGCATCCCGGACCCCGAGCCTGGTCCTGGAGCCATCCTGGAGCCGGGGCGTTCCCTGCATCAGCTCTGACCGATCGTCAGTTATCTTTTTCCAGAGTGTTTTGTGCTGATGAAGAGTTTTTTCCTGCTCTATTTTCCTAACTTGTTATTGCTGGCCTAAAGAAATCTCTCGGCCAGGCGCGGTGGCTCAAGCCTGTAATCCCAGCACTTTGGGAGGCCGAGATGGGCGGATCACGAGGTCAGGAGATCTAGACCATCCTGGCTAACACGGTGAAACCCCGTCTCTACTAAAAAAAATACAAAAAACTAGCCGGGTGAGGTGGCGGGTGCCTGTAGTCCCAGCTACTCGGGAGGCTGAGGCAGGAGAATGGCGTGAACCCGGGAGGCGGAGCTTGCAGTGAGCTGAGATCCAGTCACTGCACTCCAGCCTGGGCGACAGAGCGAGACTCCATCTCTTTTTTTTTTTTCTTTTTTTGAGGCGGAGTCTCGCTCTGTCGCCCAGACTGGAGTGCAGTGGCGCAATCTCGGCTCACTGCAAGCTCCGCCTCCCGGGTTCACGCCATTCTCCTGCCTCAGCCTCCCGAGTAGCTGGGACTACAGGCGCCCGCCACCTCGCCCGGCTAGTTTTTTGTGTTTTTAGTAGAGACGGGGTTTCACCATGCTAGCCAGGATGGTCTTGATCTCCTGACCTCGTGATCCGCCCGTCTCGGCCTCCCAAAGTGCTGGGATTACAGGCTTGAGCCACCGCGCCCGGCCTGAGACTCCATCTCAAAAAAAAAAAAAAAAAAGAAATCTCTCGGGTCTTTTAACTGCGCTCGAAGCCAGCCTCTCAGTGAGCTCCCTCTGAGCTCTAGTAAATGGTGAGTTGAGTTGTTTCAGGTGCCAAGAGGAGCAGTGCTGACTTGGGTAAATGCTGTCCCATGTCCTGGCACTGGACCAAGAGCTGCGCCCGCACCGTCGGCATTCACCCTTACATGCCCTCCCCTCAGCAGCCTCGCTTGGCTCTGGGAGGGTGCCCCGCTGTGCTACGAGGTGCATTTATTCTCATGTTAACAATGCAGAGAGCATCATCCTTTGTTATAAATGCTGGTTTTTATCAAATGAGCTGTCAGAATTTTTGAGATCAATATACAGGTTTTCTCCTTTAATCTACTAGTGAAGTCAATGATATTAGCAGAGTTCTGGGAAAGTGCATCATCCTTGAACTCCAGGAATTCATTTCTTCTCTTGCTCCATGTTTCCTGTGGCAACACCTTCGTATCCGGTGCTGGGTGAGGCAGCCGCCCCAGGGGCACACAGGCGGCTCAGTGTTGGAGGGCTGAGAGGGAGGGAAGGGGAGCCACCAAGGATCAGGCAAGAAGCCTCTCTGCAAAGGCCCACCTGCTGCAGCGGAGCAGGTGCCTGTGTGAGGATGGCCTCCGGAGGGCAGCGGCAGGGCTGTGGTGGGACCTGCTTGTGCTTGGAGAGCACTGGCTGCTGTGTGCCCAGTGCTTGGAAGTGAGGAGCAACAGGGGAGGCTACTACTGTCTTTGAGGTGAGAAGGTGGTGGCCAGGCCAGGGTGTGGTGGTGACAGTGGGCACAGGACAGGTTTGAGAGACATTTGGGTAGGACAGGCCCCCTAATGGATGGGTCATGTGGGTGGGACCCAGGACCTTCCCCCCAAATTGGTCTCCAGCAGACCCCTGGTATTGAGATACTCTTGTACTGGGCTGCAGGGGAGAGAGGAGAAGGATGTGGCTTGGAGAGGTAACCTCTGTGCCTCCTGGGTCCCTCACTGGGACTCCCAGGAGCCCTGGTGGGCATCCAGTCCCGCAGTGGTGGCCCTGGACCCCAGAAATCCTGCAGGCTGACTGAGCTGGCACTGAGCCCCACCCTGCACGGGGTGGCCTCCAGAGCATGGAAGGCTGTCCTCCCACTTCATTCGCGCAGCACGTGCAGGGGCAGCAGCCTGGGGCAGGTCAGGTGGCTCCTGCAGGTCTGCCTCAGGCTCGGGCGGGGAGCAGAGCACGGGTCTGTGCGTCCAGCGGGCTGGGGATGTGCGGGATGTATCTATGGCAGGATTTCACTGGGCCTGGTCTCCCTGGGGCTATCGTTGGGGACCCCAGGGGGAGGTGTCTGCCAGCAGGGTGTGTGCCTGTCGCAGGTCACCTCTGCATGGGATCACCAGGTCACAGCCCACTGGCCTGCTCCACCAGGGCAGGCTGCCATGGGGCTAGGGACTGGGTGGGTGGGTGGGTGTGAAGATGGGGCGGGGAGCAAAGCGGAGGGCAGGCAGGGTGGTGGTGGGCAGGGCCTCAGGAGAGGGCCCATCCCATGCGCAGGTGTGGTGTGGGGGACAGGGTTGGAGCCCCTTCTTTGGCCTGGGCCTGTGGCCAGGGCAGCCAGGGCCTCAGGGGACTGGCGAAGAGGGGGTTGCTCTGTGCCCAGACAGAGGGGTTGGGAAGAAGGGAGGGCTTATCTGTGGTGTCTGGGCTCAACTTTGCTTCTGGGGTCCCCAGTGGTGTGGGGATTTTGCAGAGAGCTTCCAGAGGATTTGGCTTTGCCCAGGGTATGAGACTTGGCCAGGAGGCCTGATGGCACACCAGCTGGGCATGGGGGCATGGGACCATGCTGGGTTTGACCAGCAGAGCAGAAGGTAGAGGTAGGGGTTTTCCGGTGGCACTGGTGCTGGTGAGTCCGACTCCAGCCTGGGGGCCCCTCCAGTTCACTGGCCTGGACACATAGACCTACGTGCTTCTTCGGCAAGACTCCTCTGTGATCCATGAATTGGTTGCGGGGCCAGGGCCATGAGGTCTCCCGGGCGGTGGCTGGGGCTTTGCTTCCCACGCTCCAGAGCTGTGTCACCAGGGCGCCCAGCTTCCTCTATCCCGGCTCCCTTTCCTCCCTGCTGCCTAAATCTCTTGCTCTCAGGCCCTTTGCTGCCAGCCTGGGACCTGCCTGTCCTGTTGCAATCCCTGGCTGTAGCCCTGTCTCCAGGCGCCCCCCTCCTGGCTGCAGCCACCTCCACATTCTTGGGGGTTGCCTGGACTTGTTTTCTCTACATCAAGGCCTTGGTGCATGTGGCCCCTCTTCCTGTGCTGGCTGCCTGCGGCCTGTCCGCGCATAGCTGTCCCTTCCTCTGGGAAGCCTGTGCCGGGAAAGAACCACAGAGCTGACTAACGTGCCGCTGGCTGAGCCTTTCCCAGGGTCATCGTGGCTGCCCCCACTTCCGAGGCTGCACCACGTAGCCACCGTTCCAGCCTGGCTGGGCTGGGCAGTCTCAGGCTCCTTCCCAGAACTTTGTAGCTGCTGCAGCTTGTCTATAAACCTCTGGCTGCAGGTTACCACAGGTGACTATGGTGGCCACTCATAGATGGGCAGCTTGACTTCAGGGGACAAGTTAAAGGCAGAGTGGGTGTGTGAAAACCTGTGTGTTCCTTCTGTGAACAGCTGTGTGCCCTCACCGTCTCATTAGCTTAAAACCATGATCCTATTTTTTTGTTTGTTTTTGAGCCAGTCTTGCTGTCTCCCAGACAGGAACGCAGTGGTGCAATCATGGCTCACTGCAGCCTTGGGTGGGCTGGTTCAAGCTATCCTTCTGCCTGAGCGTCCCAAAGAGCTGGGACCACAGGCACAGGCCACCATGTCAGGCTAGTTTTTTAGTTTTTTGCAGAGACAGTGTCTTGCTTTGTTGCCCAGACTGGTCCTGAATTCCTGGGATCAAGTGATCCTCCTGTCTCAGCCTCTGAAAGTGCTGGGCCACCACACCTGGCCAATCTTATACCATTCAATTGTATGCATTTTAATCTTTAAAAAAAAATCTTCCTGGCTGGGCATGGTGGCTCATGCCTGTAATCCTAGCACTTTGGGAGCCCAAGATAGGTGGATCACCTGAGGTCAGGAGTTCGAGATCAGCCTGACCAACATGGCGAAACTGTGTCTCAACTGAAAATACAAAAATTAGCCCGGCGTGGTGGCACACATCTGTAGTCCCAGCTACAGGGCCTGAGATAGGAGAATCACTTGAACCCAGGAGGCGGAGGTTGCAGTGAGCCAAGATCACGCCATTGCACTCCAGCCTGGGTGACAGAGCAAGACTCTGCTTCAATTTAAAAAAAAAGCTGGGCGCGGTGGCTCACGCCTGTAATCCCAGCACTTTGGGAGATCGAGGCGGGCGGATCACGAGGTCAGATTGAGACCATCCTGGCAAACATGGTGAATACTAAAAATACAAAAAAATTAGCCGGGCGTGGTGGCAGGCACCTGTAGTCCCAGCTTCTCAGGAGGCTGAGTCAGGAGAATGGCATGAACCCGGGAGGCGATGGAGCTTGCAGTGAGCGGAGATCGCGCCACTGCACTCCAGCCTGGGAGACAGAGCGAGACTCCGTCTCAAAAAAAAAAAGAAACATCTCCCTAGGCTGAGGAAAATTTTTATGCATTAAATTAAAAAAATTGATCTGGACCAGGCAGTGTGGCTCCCACTTGTAATCCTAGCACTGCGAGGTAGGAAGATTGCTTGAGCCCAGGAGTTTGAGATTAGCCTGGGCAACAGAGAGACAGACTGTATAAAAAATCAAAAGATGAACTGGGAGTGGTGGTGCACGCCTATAGTCCCAACTACTCAGAAAGCTGAGGTGGGAGCATCGCTTGAGCCCAGGAGGTCCAGGCTGCTGTGAGCCGTGATTGAGCCACTGCACTGCAGCCTGGGTGACAGAATGAGACCTTGTCTCAAAACAAAACAAAACAAAACAAAAACCAGCATTTTTTTTAAACATATGAAATTTTTAGGTCTGTTTATAAATATCTGTCACTTTCAGCTGAGGTTTAATAAGGAAGTACGATTCAGTTGCAGGCCAAATTTAGGTTCATCCAGATATAGCTTAGTAAAACCTAACTGGGAATTTAGCAGTGGCGCAATCTCGGCTCACTGCAACCTCAGCCTCCTGGGTTCGAGCGATTTTCGTGCCTCAGCCTCCCTAGTAGCTGGGACTACAGGCGTGTGACACCATGCCTGGCTGATTTTTTTGTGTGTATTTTTAGTAGAGATGGGGTTTTGCCATGTTGGCCAGACTGGTCTCAAACTCCTGACTTCAAGCAATCCACCTGCCTCGGCCTCCCAAAGTGCTGGGATTCCAGGTATGAGCCCCCGTGCCCGGCCTGGAATTCTGTTTTAATTCTTCACTTCACCATTTCCCCTAAGTTTGGCAACTGGTGTTTCCCGAGACTCCCCATGCCCCGACTGGCTGAGTCCCAGGGAGGGCAGGGATGGGCAGGGGGACGAGAGACCACTGCTGGGTCTGCAGTGCAGGTGGGGCTTCTGGCCCTTTGCCTGTTAGTTTGTACCCCTGGGAGCTGCCAGCCTCGCTCCTGGGTCATGGTCACATCCTCCACGCCAGCCCCAACCTGGCGCACAGTGGGTCTGTTTGCAGGACGAGAGGGACTTGTGGGTGAAGGCAGAGGAAAGGCCTGGCTGGAGACTGAGGCAGGCTGGTCACTTCTACCTTGTGGAGGCCATCCTACCCCACACTACCAGCACGGACTAGGGTGGAGCACAGTCCTGGGGCCAGTGTTGAAGGGGTGCCCTGGTGTGGGCAGGGCCCAGGCATTCCTCCATGCCTCCCTGCAGCACAGTGAGGCAGAGCTGACCTCACCCTGCCAGTGCAACCTGCTCCCCCAGGCCTGGGTAGTGACACACAGCTACTGCTGCGGGCTGAGGAGGCTAACCCGATTAACCATAGGGGTGGTTGGATCTGAGCAGCTGTGGAGGGTCCCTGGTGGTTGTGGCAGGGTGGGTGTGGGATGGAGCCACAGTGTCATCCTCACAGCAGTGGAGATGCTGGCGAATGGGCAGACTGGGGGTGTGGGGGGCGCAGCCAGGAGGACCTGTGGGGCATCCTGAGGCTGGCTGGGAGAGGCAGAGGCCAGGGTGCAGGTCAGACCTGTCATCTTGGGAGCCAGTGTAGGAGGTGCCTGACCCAGGACTGCACAGAGGCGAGACAGCCCGGGGAAGGGGCACACTGCTGGGGCTGGGGAGGTGGGAGGTGGCTGCCCAGGGTCTAGGGGCTTGATCTCAGCAGCCTGCCAGCCCAGGCCCTCCTGGAGTTGGGCCGGCCGAGGAGGTCACTGGGAGATCTGGATGGCTGGGTATCTCCTGCAGGGCGTGGGTGGCGGCTTCGAGGCCCTCGCACGTGTGTCCCACAGGCAGTTCTAAGCATGGATCGTTGCAGTGGACGCGGGGGGCTGTGGGATGGGCCGGGGGCGGTGGAGCTGGGGAGTGGGCCTTCCGAGCGCTCCTGGATCCGGCCTGGTGACCTGGCAGTCTGGCTGGGGTTAGCAGGGTCTTGTGCCCCAGAACTGCGGGCTGGGAGGGAGGGGTGCGCGGTGCGGCCGGCCGGGAGCATGCGCCCAGGGCGGCCCTGTCCGGCGCATTGATCAGCTGAAGCCCCGCCCCTGGCCGGCAGGCCCTGCCCCAGACCTCCGGGCTCCTCCCCCGGCTGCGGCGCTGGCCTGGGCAGTGCGGTGCGGGGCTGGACTCTGCCTGGCGGTGGCACAGCCGCCCTCAGCCCCGGCGCAGACATGGACCCCTCGCGAGCCATTCAGCACGAGATCAGCTCCCTCAAAGGTGCGGTCCTGGGGCCAGGCCCCAGCCGGGGGGCGCGGACCACACAGTGACCTCTGGCTGGTGCAGCCCACGCAGGGTGGCGGGCAGGGTCTGCCATCCCTGGGGCGACACTGTGGGTCGCTGGGCCGGAGCCGCAGGAGACCCCAGACTCATCCCCCTCCGGGCTCCACCTGATTCGGGGTCCTACTGGGCTGGCTCCAGCGGCTCCGCAGCCCTGCAGGAGCGTCGGGGGCGGGGTGGCTGCTGCAGCGGCGGCGGCGGCGGGGCGGGGATAGGGAACCAGTGGGAGCTCAGCCTTCACAGCAGGGTCAGCCTCTTCCACCGCGCCCGAGTTTGCCGCCCACAACCTGGCGTCCAAGGGGCAGGGCAGGGCTGTGGGGACCACTGTGCAGAGGCGCCGGGCCGGCTGGCCCTGAGCAAATCCACACTGCGGCTCTTTGTCTTCGGGTGGGGTGGGGGGGCTGGGGGCTGCCCAGGAGCCCTGACTGGTTGCTCTGGAAACCTGAAGGGGCCTGGAGTTGGGGGAGAGGGGCCGCGCAGTCGGACACCCTGGCCCTCCCCGTGCTGAATCAGCTACCGCTTCGGTTCCCACAGGGTGGGGCAGGGGGCAGTAGCTTCCGCCCGGGGGTCGGGGGGAAGCCTGGACCCTGGCGCAGGGGTGTGTGTGCTGCAGGAGGTGTGTGCTGCAAGGCGGGGTGGGGGTGGCGCATGCCGCAGGGGGGGCGTGTGCGGAGCTGGCAGGGTGGCCCGGGAACATTCTGCTCCGGGTTCCTCCCTGCGGCTTCCCTTCCCGCCTGCAGGCCCCTAGCTGGTGGGAGGGAGGGGATTCCCACCGCGCCCCGCCCCCTCTCTCTGCTGGAGGAAGCTACCGCCCTCTCCTGCCCGGAGCTAGCTTGGGGGAGGCGGGGCTGGTTGGGTGGCGGCTCAGTGGGCGTCAGTCCCGGCTCCCCTGCAGGCCTAGTAGGAGAGAACCTAGGTCCACGTGCTTTTAAGGAGCCTTGGGATCATTTTGGGACAGTGTGGGTATCATGAGTTAGTTTGGTGGGGCTCGTGGGGATTTGGTGGGGATTAGGTTAGGGAATCATGCCAGGAAGAGGCGGTGGGCCTGCCGGGAGTGCAGGAGGTCAGTGTGTGGGGGGCGCTGAGGGACTGGCCAAAAGGGTAGGGACTGCTTTGGGCACTGGGCTGGGCAGGCTTGGACCCAGCTGGTGGTGTTCCCAAAGCCACAGCCCTGGTGGGTGGAGGGTCCGCAGGTGCTGGTGGTCCGAGGGGCGTGGCCTCTGTGGTCCCTACATCTTCCCGGAGCCTCACCTTCTGAGGCTGGCGGTTTCCTGCCTGGGGCTGGCTTCAGAGGGAGGGAGAGCCATGCCGCAGCGAGCTGGCCCTGTCGGAGGGCTGTGGGAACAGTGGCTGTGCCTTCAGAGTTTCCCCGCCACCACATCTCTGTGCACGCAGGCGTGCGCGTGCGTGTGTGTGCACGTATGTGTCTGTGTTTGGAGCCTGCACCGTGGCGCCATGTCGACGGCCCCATAAACCCGCCCCCACAAGCTGCTTGTTGGCCGCCTGCCGGTTGCTGGCCAGCGCCTCCCACCTCGGGATGCCCCCTCTCCCTCCCTCCCCCCCACTGCCCTATTTATAATCAGTTCCCGGGTTTGCTGTGCTTGGTGGGAAGGGGTGTGTCGGCTTGGGGCGAGCAGCGGTCCGGGTGGGGCTTTGTGGAGTATAGCGTGGGACGGTGGAGTGTTGGGTGTGGTTCCCATGCCTGGACCCTCGGTGGGGGCAGCAGCAGGGAGTGGGGGGATGATGGGTGTGGCTGGGCCAGGCCTGCAGGGCCTTACGGGGCAGTTTCCTCTTCCCTTCCCTTAGGCCCTGGCCGTCTTCTGGCCTGGCATTCTTCCACCCTGCAGCCATCCATCTGGCCCACAGACGGGCACTTGGGCTGCCCAGGGTGGGTGTCTGTGGGCCGTAGGGACTCGGTGACTTTCTCTGTGGCAGCATCTGGGAGTCTCTGGCCTCCAACAGCTGGGTTGGAGGCAGGGGTGAATAGAGGCCCCTCTGAGCCCCCTAGCCGGTGCTCTGCTCACAGGGCTGTGGGCTTGGAGAGGCCACCCCTCATCTGGCCTGGAGTGGGAAGTGTTAACTTGGGTGGCCACCGCCTCCAAGCCTGGTGTGTGGAGGTGGGGGCTCTGTCCGTTTGCCTGCCTGATGGACAGCAGCAGCGGTGCCTGCAGCCCGCCCGTCCTTGTGCTGTGGCAGCTGCCCCCAGCCGCTCCCCTCGGACTTCCTCCTTCAAGACCCCAGCTTTTTCCCCAGGCCCTAGTCCTCTCCGCTCAAGCCTCACGTCCCTCCAGTCCTGGCAGCCCAGCACCCCCCTTCAGATCCTTGTGAAGCCAGGACACCAGACCCACATCCCTGCGGAGGACCCCTCCTGCCTCAGCCCCCCTGCCTGCCCTGCCACCCTCTTCTTTAGACTGTTGGTCTGTATCCGCCCCCACTCGCCCCAGCACAGTCTTAGGGACCTTGAAGGGTGTGTTTAGAAACTGATGTCATTTCTGACGTTGGAGCCGCGGGGCCTGGTGGGGGCAAAGGGGCAGCTGTGGGGATGGCCACTGCCTCTTGAGGTGCCCCCTACTCTACAAGGGCCCCGTCGGCTGTGGGTGGGAGGGGCCGCCCGTGCTGCTGAGTCAGAGGGGGCCGGCCCGGCATCCTGGAGGAGGGCGGGCAGCCGGCAGTGCCGGCAGGGATTGCAGGGAGCCAGGCGCCTCGAGCCACACAGCCGGGAGCCCGCGCCCTCAGGCTCAGCACCCCAGCCTGCCTGCCTGCCTGCCCTGCCGCTGCCCGCTGTCACACCCTGTAGCACGGGAGCCTCTCTCGGTGCCCCGGGCCTTCTTGTGGTGCCCCGCCTGCTGCTTTTGCCCCTGCGCTGCCTGCCTGGCTCCAGCAGCCATGGTGGCCGGCATGCTCATGCCACGGGACCAGTTGCGGGCCATCTATGAAGTGCTCTTCCGCGAGGGCGTGATGGTGGCCAAGAAGGACCGGCGGCCCCGCAGCTGGCACCCCCATGTGCCCGGCGTCACCAACCTGCAGGTCATGCGTGCCATGGCGTCCCTGCGGGCACGGGGCCTGGTCCGCGAGACCTTTGCCTGGTGCCACTTTTACTGGTACCTCACCAATGAAGGCATTGCCCACCTCCGCCAGTACCTGCACCTGCCACCGGAGATCGTGCCCGCCTCTCTGCAGCGCGTGCGCCGCCCCGTCGCCATGGTGATGCCCGCACGCCGCACCCCCCACGTGCAGGCTGTGCAGGGTCCCCTGGGCTCCCCACCCAAGCGGGCGCCACTGCCGGTGGAGGAGCAGCGGGTCTACCGTCGGAAGGAGCTTGAGGAGGTGTCACCTGAGACCTCTGTGGTGCCTGCTACCACCAGGGGACCCTGGCCAGGCCAGGCCCGGAGCCTGCCCCAGCCACAGGTCAGCTGCACCCTGACCCCAAGTCATGAGGGGTGGAAAGTGGGGGTCTGGTTTGTCGGGTCTTGGGCCTGGGCCTGGGCTGGAGTGGTTGCAGTGGTCAGCCGGCTTGTGGAGCGTTGCTCACACCAGCAGGTGGCCCCCCCCCCCCCCGTCCGAGGGTGGGGGGTGTGCTTGCTGATGGACCCACATGGCCCCTCCTCCTCGGCTGGGGATCTTGGGGTGTATAGGCCAAGGAGGAGCCTGTGGCTGATGCCAGTGCCTCCCCAGGCACACCCTGGGGCGCCCCCTCCCCTCTCTCCAACACTGCCCTTGCCTTCATCCCTTACGCCTCCTCTCCTGTCCCAGTGACCTGTCTGCCCCGAGGCTCCTTGGCACCAAGGTGGGGGTGTGCGAGGAGGTGCTGGCGCTGGTTGGGTGTGGCCCTCCTCCAGCACGTGGCCTGGCTGCCTCCCCTGCCACGGTGGTTGATGGGTCAGGCTTGGTGTTGCACAGAGTGCCCAGTGTGACCAGTAACTGAGTGCTTGGCCAGCTTGGGCTTGGCGGTGGCTGGGGACGGCCCTGGGCGGGATGGGGAGAAGCGCAGGGTCCAGGCAGGTGGCTCCTCCGGCACGGCAGAGGCTGCCGGGCTGGGGTGTGGTGTGTGCTGGCCCAGCCTGGGGCCTAGATAGGCCCTTCCCTGTATGAACCAGGTCCCACAGGACAGCACGGGTCCTGTCGTCCCAGAGGCTTCCAGAGACCCTTTGCTCTGCCCCTTCTCTGTGGCCTCCCTCTGTCCACAAGCACCTGTACCAGCAGGACCCAGGTGGGCAGATGTGTCCCCTGCAGCCCAAGGCTCACACACGCACTGTGGAGCACTCTGCCCTCCGTGCTGGCTCGGGATGGCCCGATTCCCCAGCTTGAGGCCAGCCTGGCCCCACCTCCCTCTTTGGGCCTGGCACCTGGGGAGCAGCTTGCTGTCTCAGGCTGAAGAAGGGGGCCTAGAGTGGGGCTCTCAGGGTGGCCAGGAGTTTGCCAGGGGTGTCGGGGAGGGGGCCCAGGGGAGGCCCAAGTTTGGGGCACAGCTGCCTGTATGGAGTGCTGGGCGGAGCCCTGGTGCTGGCTGACCTGGGGTGAGTTGGACTTGTTGGGCCCATCTGGGAGGATCAGTGAGGCTGTGGGGTGGAGGCTGGCCTCCCCTCCTGGCTGTCTCTGAGGTCTCGGACAGGTTGTGTGGCCTCTCTAGCTCCTCTCTAAATAGACGACATGTCTCCCGACAGGAGGCATGAGACAAAGACCCAGCCCATGTAGCCTTCTTGCTGGCCTCTCCCACCCGGCACCCCTGCCCACCCACTCCCTGCTCATTTGGCAGCCCAGCCTCCTCATGCTCAACTCCTGGGTGTGGTGACTGGGAGCCCCTTCCCTCCTTTTTCTCCTTCCTTGTCCGTGGCTGGGCTGGGCCTGCAGGGCAGGCAGCTGGCGACAGGACCAAGGGGGGGGGGTGCTGGGTGTGGCTGCAGCAGGCAGAGCGGAGGGCACCCCTCCCCGATGGAGGTGACTCAGTCCCCCTGAAGCCACAGCCGCCAGCGGCAGCTCAGAGTTTCCAACAGGAAGCGAGCCACAGCTCCGGGATGAGTCAGGGCCAGCAGGCTCAGACCCCACTCTCCCCTGGACCTCACCAGTTGAGCTTGGGGATGGGAAGCTAGGGGAAGGAGGAGGCTGGGATGTGGAGTGCGGCAGAGGGCCAGGGCTGGGCCTCAGGCAGTGGCAGGGGTCATGATGGCCCTGCATACAGCCCGTGGCAGTTCTGATGATACCTGAGACCATGGACTTCTCGGAGTTTTTTTAGTGATCAAGCAGTGAGCTACCCTGCCCTTCCCCACTGCACAGCCGCTCCGTGGGTCGGCAGAAGGGCAAGGTCAGAGCTCAAGGGCCAGCTGTGAGGGTCCACAATGGCCCTGTTGGATGGGCTACCCCTCTCCATCCAGCCCTGGCTAGGGAGCGCCAGCTGTACCCCTGAGGTGAGGCCCCTGCCCTCCCTGTGCCCTGGTGGTCTGCTTATCCCTGGGTGGGGCCCCTCGGGGCCTGCTGGCAGCACATCTGTGTGGGAAGCCATCCGCCCACCTGCTTGCTTAGCCATGCACAGGCCAGTGCCAGACCCAGACGGAGCCCCTGCCCCAGGGGCCCCAGATATGTGGGGTGAACTGGGTGAGGCGAGAGTGATGGGGAGGTGGCTTCAGAAGCAATCAGGGAGGGCTCTGAGGAGGTGCCTGCCCTGCCAGGAGCAGCCTGGAGAGAGGGACAGAGGGAGGCTGGAAGGTCGGAGGGACTCATGGGAAGGCCCTGAACCTGTGGCAGAGAGTTTCAGTTGCTTGGTGTGATGGGAAGCTGTAGGAGTGTGTTTTTATATGTGAGTTTCATGTACGTTTCATTTTTATTTTATTTATTGTTTTGAGATGGAGTCCCGCTCTGTTGCCCAGGCTGGAGTGCAGTAGCGCAATCTTGGCTCACTGCAACCTCCGCCTCCCGGGTTGAAGCGATTCTCCTGCCTCAGCCTCCTGAGTAGCTGGGATTACAGGCGTGAGCCACCACGCCTGGCTAAGTTTTGCTTTATTTTTTTAGTAGAGATGGGGTTTCGCCATGTTGGCCAGGCTAGTCTCGAACTCCTGACCTCAGGTGATCCGCCCGCCTCAGCCTCCCAAAGTGCTGAGATTACAGCTACCGTCCAGTCCTAATTTACCTTGCAAATAGCGATGCTTTGCCTGGCTCAACATTCTGAAGGAACCGAGGATTGTGTGGAGGAGACGCCAGCTGAGCGCTGTCCATGCACCAGCAACGGGCAGGGGCCAGGCAGCCACCACCATGGCGAGCACTGTCCACATACAGCACCTAGAGCTGCTTCTCTCAGCAAAGGGCAGGGGCCGGGAGCCGCCACCACTTCCGCTGTACACGGAGGATGTCGCCTGTGCCTCCGACCTCCCTCCTTGACCCTCTGTGGCCCTGCGTCAAGGAGGGCGCCTGGAGGTGGCCTGGCTGCCTTGCCCTTCTTCATGGCCACAGGGTGCCCTGGGTGGAGGTGGACTGTGGCCCGGCCAGCTCTCCACAGGGATCACTGGCTTGGCCGAGTCTCCTGTTTACGGGATTTCTGTAGATCGCTCGCAGGCTTCTAAGGGGAGTTATGGTGGGATTTGATTTGCACTTCACTGGTCAGCAAGCATCTGGGTGGAGAGGTATGGAGAGGGGAGGCAGGTGTCACCATCGCCCCTAGACACAATGCCTGGGGCTGTGTTGGTTGGGGAGGACTCAGGTGGAGGAAGAGACCACCTTTGGGGCTGAGGAACGTGAGTCTCAAGGAGTGGGATGGGGTGGGCAGTTTGGGGCTCTGCTCCCGCCTGGCTCATGAAATACCACTGGGCACATGGAGGCCTGGAATGTGGGTAGGAGGGTGGGAGGGCAGGGCTGGGCTGGTGGGGCCTGCAGCGGGAAGGGGAGGCTATAGGGTGGGGTCTGCTGGGCGGGGCAGGAACAGCAGGGAATACCCACGGGCTGGGGCCAGAGGGCTCTTGCAGGCAGGCCAGTCCCCTGCACCCCCAGGCGGATCTGCCCGGCTGGTCTGACCCGTCAGTCAGCTGGGCTTCAGCTCCACTCACTGACTAAGGGGTGGCTGCGAGGAGGAGCCGCTGCTACCAGGGCATGAGTGGGTCCTCCCTCTGCCTCCCACCCCTTCCCTCCTTCCTGCCTCGCCTTCCTCCCTGCCGGCGCTCCGAGCGGCCTGGCCTGTGCGGCAGCCATGGACAGGTACAGCATGGAGGAGCTGATTCGGCTGGGCCAAGGTAGGGCAGGCAGAGCTGGGGGCTGTGGGAAGCAGAGGATGGGGAGCCAGGGACCAAGGCCTCCGGCTATGCAGGGCCACAAGGGGGCCGGGGCCGCCCCTGGCAGACCTGTCTCCCTGTTGCCCACAGTTCTGTGCCGTCAGACGCCAGAATCGGATGCAGGGATAGGCACGGCCCCCTCTTGGAGCTGCCTCAGGGGTGTGTGTGATGTGTGTCCCGGAAGCACAGGCCTGTCCGGGCCTCTGTGGAGTGGTAGAAGAACTGCCCGCTGCCAGCCTGGGGCACTCCTGCCTCCAGGAGCTGGTTCTCACCCAGGCTGTTGAGTCAGGCTCCTCTGAGGCTTCCCCAGCCTGTGGCAGGGAGTGGGCTGAAACGTCCAGCCTGTCGGCCCCTGCCTACTGCTGGCCAGATGCCGTCCTGGGCTCAGCTGGGAGTTGGGCCGTCTCTGGCATGCCTTTGGGGCAGTGGGTATCCCTGACCCTCAGGGCTGTCTGGGCCCGCCCAACCCCTGGCCACCCAGAGCGGGCCACTGCAGGCATTTCCCTCAGCCACACGTTTTTGAGGTGTGGGGCTGGAGAGCAGGAGGCTGGGGTGGGCCCGGCCTTCGTGTTGTCCCTGGGCTTCCCAGCATGGACCGGGGTGTCCTGCCTAGTGGGCCGGGGCCAGGCTGGTTCACTGTGCCTTGCTGTGGGCTGAAGTGACTACAGTGGAGGCCACCTGGGCTCAGATGGCAGCGTGCAGGACGGCGGGCGGCGCCTCAGGCTCCTGGTCAGTATGACGCATTCATGGTATAGGACTTCATGGGTTTTGCTGAGGGTTCCATGTGGTGCCAGGAGTGACGCTGTGGGATGGGGTAGACCATCCACGTGCATTCTGCTGGGCCTAAGGGGTGTGCCCAGCAGAAGGGGGTTCCAGGGAGAGGAGCGGGGGTGTGCATGTCCCACGTCCTGTTTCCCTGGCTGCACTGGGATCTGATCTGCATACGATATGCTATGGGCCTGCCTGTGACCAGGCCCTCTGACCCAGGCCTTCCACAGAGCAGGGCTTTGGGGCTCCGGGGTGGAGCCAGGCCAGTCTTCTGCTGTGGCCCAGGAGAGGCGTCTCCATCCCAGATCCCTGGGACCCCAGGAGAGGCTGTGCTGTGGGGCAGGCGCTGGCCTGGGTGGCCTGAGCCCTGATTTCAGGCTGCCTGGGTGTCTGGCCCGTGCGTGACCTTGGGGTGGCTGTCCCGGCCACCCGTGGGGCCAGGTGCTGTGTGGAGTGGCCTGCGCGGGGCCCTCTGGGGGAACGGGCAGCCTCTTGCGCGGGGCCCTCTGGGGGAACGGGCAGCCTCTTGCGCGGGGCCCTCTGGGGGAACGGGCAGCCTGCGCCGGGCCCTCTGGGGGAACGGGCAGCCTCTTGCGCGGGGCCCTCTGGGGGAACGGGCAGCCTGCGCGGGGCCCTCTGGGGGAACGGGCAGCCTCTTCTTTTGGCCCTTGTGGCCTTTCCAGGAGTGCCCCCTGGGTGGGCAGGGCAGGTGGGTGAGGACTGCACCCCCCCCTGCAGGGACGTGAGCCTGCGCCCCCCTGCGCCCTGCTGTATTGTATTAGAACCCCCTGTGGGAGCTGGGGGACCGAGGTGTCGGGTGGCATCTCCCAGCCAGACCCGACTGCAGCGGGGCCTGGGTGCCCTCGCGCTGCACGTCATGTTCTAAGTCTGGGTGGTGACGGTCCTCGCACGCTCTCCTCAGATATTTATATCCCCTGGGTCCCTGCCCACCGCTCCCCTCCCCCACAAGCTGCTGCTGACGGCGGCACGGCCGTGCCCTCCTCCCACCCGACGCTGCCGCTGGTGGCTTGTGCCTCCTCCGAGGGGCCTGTGACCTCCCACACCCCTGGCCCGCTCTGTCTGCCCCGTGGGCTCCTGCCACCATCCCCGATGAAGATCGTGCCCGGTAGGTGGGCAGCCCTTGAAAGCCTTGTGAAATCCTGGCCCCTTGCTGGGGACAGGAGCCAGAGGGCTGGGGCTGAGGCTGGAGGCCAGGGGCTCTGTCCCTTGCCCTGCACGCAGCCTGCCTCGTGCGCCCTCACCTAGACCCCTTCAGCCCCAGTCTCACTCGGGGGGCGCTGGGGCTGGTGAGGAGGGCGAAGTGAGGGAGTGCGGTGGGATCAGCTGCAGGCTTGGGTTGGGGGCTCTGGCATCCCTCCATGCCGGTTGGCTCTCCCCAGAGGGCAGCCTTGGAGGCGGCGTGGGCTGCTCAGGCCCCTCTTCTGGTGGGGACAGCAGGGGGAGGCTGGGAGGGAGGGAGGGTGCGTGCCGAGGCCGCGGGCAGTGCTGGGGGGCTGCAGCTTGGCCATGCGTGCGGCTGGCCCCTCCTCCCGGCGGGTGTGGCCGTGGGGACGCAGGGGTTAAGGCCAGCTAACCTTGAGCGTCAGTAGCTCTGCGCAGGGACAGCTGAGCCGGCCGGGTGGGGAGCAAGGGTGGGGAGGTGCCGAGGGCCGGGCCGGACCGGCGGAGGGAGGAGAGAAGGCGGGCGGGAGCTGTCGCAGGGCTGCCGCCACGTATGGGGCGGTCCTGCGGGTAGGGCAGGCTCCGGTCCCGGCGCTCCCCCTCGCTCACCCTGCATGCAGGGAGGGGGCTGTCTAGCCTGGAGCAGCCGGTTCCCAGCGCAGGAAGGGCAGCCCTGGCAGTTCTGTGTGGTGGCCATGGAGCCCTCAGGCAGCCTGTTTCCCTCCCTGGTGGTTGTGGGCCATGTCGCCACCCTGGCTGCTGTGTGGCACTGGCGCAGGGGACGTCGGTGGGCACAGGACGAGCAAGGTAAGCCCGACTGGTGGCTGCCAGGGACTCGGGGCGGGGCAGAGGGGCCGCCTGCCTCCCGCCCCTTCATTCCCTGTGCCCTCCCCTTCCTGTTTCCAAGCTGCATGTCAGTGAGAGCAGTGTTGCCCCCCGCCCCACCCTGCAGTGTAGACGCTGACCCTGCTGCAGTCCCAGGGCGGGGCGGGCCCTGCGGTGGCCCTCAGCCTGCAGCCTGTGCTGGGAAGGAGGGTGGAAGGGGAGGCCGGCAGGGCAGGAGCCTGTGGCAGCCGCCGTGGCAGGGACAAGTGGGGCAGGTGCCTGTCTGGCCATCACTGAAGTAGAGGAGGCTGCCGGCCCACAGAGCAGGGGGTGGAGCCGCACACAGGTGAGGCAGGTGCCCTCATGCCCTCAGGCCCCACAGGGGGTGGGGGCAGCCAGGCTGTGCCCTGCCCTCCCTGCTCAAAGTCACCAGCTCCTGGGCTGTGGTCCCAGGTGGCAGCTGTGCCCAGTGCAGGATGGGGTGGGCTGGAGTGAATGGAGCCTGGGGCGGGGCCCTGGGGTTGGGCAGCTTCAAGCATGGGCTTCTGGCCAGAGGGACTGCCTATCAGGGACCTGGCCCGCTGGACCTCTCCTGCAGTGAGGGCGCTGCCTGGCTCAGCTCCTCTGCTGGATCCCCGGACTTGAGATGAGTCAAGATGGGGCTTCTAGACGTGGAGCTGGGGACGCTCGGAGCTGCCGGGGACTCAGCTGCCAGGATGGGACTTGGGCTGAGGGCTTCTTCCCCATCCATGTTTTTGGCCGGAACCAGACACTGTCCCTGCCCCCCCACCTCAGCCCACAATTGCCCCCTTCGGCCATGGTCCTGGCTCACAGGATGCCTCTACTCCCAGGAGGTGCCAGACGTGGCTCAGCCCCTCGGTTCTGCCCCTAGCATTGTCTGCCCACCACCTGGCCCCATGCCCTGCCTTCCTCCCTGGGCCCCACAGTGCCATCCTGCTGGGAGGCCCCTCCCATGCCGCGGCAGTCCCGGGGCAGCCTCCCAGCCGGGCCCGTGGGTTGGGGCGCGGCTTCCTGGCTGCGCTGGGCGGGGCTGTGCGCCAGGGGCAGGTTCTTTGGGTCTGGGCCTCACTCCCGCAGTGGGCGGATTGTGGGGGGAGGTGGAAGAGGTGGGGAGCCAAGCCGGCGGCCTCACCGCGTGGGCTGGAAGCAGAGGCGCAGCCGCGGTCCAGCTCCCCGCACTGTCCGGGGTTCGAACCGGGGCTCAGGCCGTGACCGGCATGTCGGGGGCGGGGGGCGCCTTTGCCTTGCCGAGGGAGGTCTTGCTGGAGCGGCCGTGCTGGCTGGACGGGGGCTGCGAGCGGGCCCGCAGGGGCTACCTCTACCGGCAGCTGTGCTGCGTAGGTGGGTGCGGGGGCGTGGGCGTCGCTCTCACCTAGTGGGGCTTGGTCTCTGCTGGGAACCGCCGCCCGGCCTGGGACGGGGGTGGTGCCTTGGCCAGGTGCAGCCTTGCCCGCTGAGCTCCGGAAACACCTGGGGAAGAAGGCGGGGTGATAGTCCCCTGCCTCCATTTGTTCGTCTCTAGAGAAGGGGCTGGAGGGGCGGGGCTGGCGTACTCCCAGCTGCTTCACGTCAGCCTGGGCTGTGGCCCGGATTTCCAGGACGCGGGGGAGGGAGGAGGTGCCGAAGGCGGGGCTCCAGGCCTTCTGTGGACTTGCTGCAGTGCTGGGCCAGTGGGATTCCCTTCCCAGTCTGGGGATTTCCGTCCTAGGACTGTCTCCACTAGCGGCGGGACCTCAGCCATAGCATCCACACCTATAAAACGGAGGGCGACACTCCTCAGAGGGCCGTGGCAGTGCCTGTCGTGAGGGACCCTGGGCTGGCGGCCGAGGGTCAGCTGCCCTGGACAGCACAGGTGTCAGGCAGGTGTGCAGAGGCACCTGAGCTGGGGGTGTTCTGGGCACGTCCCAGGTGGGAGAGCCAACTGAGCCACAGCTGTAGAGGGTGGGTGTGGCTTAGCTGGGTAGGGCCGTGGGGAGGGGGTGTCTGTTGGTTTTAGGGTCAGAATAAGAGGAATGGGGCATCCATGGTAGGGATCAAAGGGGCAGGCTGGGCTGGTAGGGAGGGGAGGTGATGACGAGGGAAGAGCTCAGAGCAAAGAGGTGCCCAGAGGCAGGAAGTGGGGAAGGGGAACTCAAGTTAGGCTTGGGAAGTGGAGGCCCCTGACTGAGCCCCCAGCCCACCCAGCCCCAGCCCTGCCCTGCCCAGCACTTCTCCCCACCCTGCCCCTTCCCTTCCCTGAGCCCCTGTCCCATTCCTGTTCCTGTCCCAGCCCAGGGTGGCATCTTTGGAGGCCTGTTAGTGGCAGGGAGAAGGCTGGAACGGGGGCCTGACTAGGGTGGGGCCCACGCGGGTCCCGGACCTTGGCCCCGGCTTCCGGTTTCCAGCTGTCCTGGACTCCCTGTGCCCACCTCCCTGGCTGTTCCTGGATCTCACGCTGTGCCCCTCAGCAGAGTGGCAGCCCGGTTCCCGCAGGCAGGAGCCACCTGGTCACGGCCGGGCCCCCAGAGCCCCACGCCTAGCAGGCGCCGTGCTTGGCCTCAGGATAGCTGCTGGGCCCCGGGCTTCTGAAGAGGCAGACAGTGTTTCCACAGGCTTTGGACCCAGGGACGGGTGGCAGAGGTGTGGGGTGCGGGGTGCCCTTGGCACACTACTGGAGGCGCTGACCAATACGGGGTCAGATTTTGGTTTGGGGCCTTCTGTGACTCCTGAGGTTCTGGAGGCTGCTGGGCCAGACAGGCAGAGCAAGAGGGTCACCCTGAATCTCACGCCAGGCTCAGAGTCCATGCATGGAGACCAAGGGGTGTCTTTGCGGGGTGGGGTGTAAGACGTGGCAGAGCCCTGGGGGCTGACCGTGCCCCTTGGTGTGAGGGCTTCCTCATCTGTGGGGGGTTTGGGCCCCCCTCATGGCCTCACAGGCAGCAGGAATGGGGTGGGGTGAGCTCTTCCCAGAACCGAGGCCTGAGTGCAGCTCCCAGCTGGACCGAATCTGCCTGATGTATGGCGGGAACATTCTTGTGGTTAGCGCATTCTTTCCTATGGTGGTCGGGTGGGCTGGGCAGGCCCAGAAGCTGGCCAGAGGCAGCTCCGCCCCAGACCCCAGGGAGCCAGAGGCCTCAACCAGCGCAGGCTCTTTGCCCTTTGCCCTTTACAGCAGGAGGCTGCTTCCCGTGAGCCCCACCCAGCTGCAAACAGCACCCCCCACCCCTGGGGTCGCCCGGGTCCTGCCTCAGGTGTGGCTTCCCCTCCGTGAGTCACAGGCCTGGGCCCCCTCCCCATCCCTGACTCACTGGCAGGGCCCTCCTCCTGGGGCTTCCTGATGCTCCATCCCCCCACGGGGCCCAGCCTCCATGAGTCAGCCCTCGAGCCTCCGGCCTAAGGTGTCTGCCTGGGCCAGGGTGGGCTCTGCAGGTCGCTGCTCCAGGATGTGCCAGGTGGGCAGCTTGGAAGGGGCTAGGCCTGGTGTGGGACCCCACTGGCCCCGGAGCAGTAGCCTGGCCTGCGCTGGGGCAGGGCAGGCACCATAGGGTAGGGTGTGCTCCCCGCTTCATGCAGGTCTGTGAGGAGGTGTGATTGGGGTGCTGCAAGAGCTGACGGGCAGCAGGCCCCCTCCCCTAGCCAGAACTCAGCGGCTTCCCGAGTCCTCCGCGGCAGGGTGGGTGGGCAGAGGCTGAAGTAGGGCGTGGCCCGGGCCTGGAGGGAGCTCCAAAGAGAGGCGTGGCCTCAGAGCCCCTCCCATTGGGGGAGCCCTTCAGTTTGTTGGGGGGTCCTTCTGGGTGGCTGTGGGGATGGCCTGTGTTCCTTTGTGGTCCTGGCGCCGTCTGGTGTACAGTGAAGTGCCAGCCCCTCCTGTGCTCCCCTCGGGCACTGCATTGGGCAGGATGGGTGAGGAAACCCCGGTTTCCTGTCTCTGGCGGGCTGAGGGCGTGTCTGTGGGGGAGGGGGCTCCTTGCTCCTTCCCGCCGGGACACTCCCCTCCCTGGCAGCCTGGGTGGGGTGGGGCCTTAGGGGCGGGCCCACCTCGCCAGGGAGTACAGCAGGCAAGGAGTGGCCACATCGACTGGGGCTCTGAGCTGAGCCTGTGCCCCTGTTCCGAGTGAGCGTCTCGTGGGGCCGCCAGCCTTCAGCTGCCTGTGTGCCACGCGGGGCTGCCCGGAGCACTGTGCCGAGGCTGAGGGTCTGGGCGACGAGGGTGTGGCGGTAGCATGTCTCAGAACCAGCTCCGCGTGCCGGCGCCCGAGGGCCTGGGCCGAAAGAGAACCAGCTCGGAGGACAACCTGTACCTGGCTGTGCTCAGGGCCTCTGAGGGCAAGAAAGGTAGCAGGGCTCCCTTTGGGCACCCCCGCCAGGCAGGGCGGGCCCCTGTGGGAGGGAGGCCCACATCCTGTGGCAGGAAGCCTTGGTACCGGGTGGGGGGCTGGTCTTGGAGATGAGGGTCAGGGGCTAGCCATCCCCACCCAACACAGAGTGGGCCAACAGAAGCCCACGAGGCTGATGGGGGGCCTCTGAGCATCAGGTGTCAGGCCTGGACGGGCGAGGAACTGCGCTCTGGGGAAGGTGCGCTGCTCTGTCAGCAGCGCACACAGCTTCCCTTCTAACACCCCAGCAGGCCCTGGCCCTGGCCCTGGCTCTGCCACACCCCTGCTTGGGTCTCAGTCTGTAGGGGGCGGCGGGAGTGCAGGACAGGACATGTGTGCCCTGGGCTCAGGGTGCGGTCCAGGACCCTCCCATTTCCTCGGGGGAAGAGTCGGGTGGGGTGGTGCACCTGGCAGCGCCTGGGCCCCTGGCACCTGGGTCTCCGCTGTCCTGGCTGGGCTGCGGGTGAGGGCGCCTGGGTCTCAGTGTGTGATCTGAGGGAGGCTTTGGGGCTCCCCAGGCGGGACCTGGCCAGCCAGGCTGCCGTGTCTGCATGGTGGTCACCGGAGGGCCTCCGGGGCTTCTCCCAGGCCCCAGGTAAACTGGTCTTGTCTCCCTCAGATGAGCGGGATCGTGTGCAGAAGAAAACCTTTACCAAGTGGGTCAACAAGCACCTCATCAAGGTTGGTGGTGCATGCTCGTGTGTGTTACAGGGGCCGAGGCTGCGGGAGCCGCTGAGGGAGGGTGGCCCCACCGCCTAAGGCTGTCCCCATGCTGCCTGTGCACTCGCCTTTCATCTCTGAAACCTGTTATTTTCTGTTCTTTTTCTTCCCTATGCCTGCTCCTGTCTCTCTCTTCCTCCTCTTTCTTCTGGTTTTTCCTGGTCTCTCCTTGCAGCACTGGAGGGCAGAGGTAGGTGCCTCCGCGGGGCAGGGGTGTGTTCCATGGGCTCCTGGGGGACTCAGCCCCCGCCTCCTTCCCTCTGGTACTGGCACCCACTCGGTGGATCAGCCTCCCAGGGACTGTTGGTGGCTCCAGGGGGCTGGCCACCTCAGCTGCTGCTGTCCCCACAGGCCCAGAGGCACATCAGTGACTTGTATGAAGACCTCCGCGATGGCCACAACCTCATCTCCCTGCTGGAAGTCCTCTCGGGGGACAGCCTGGTACGTGTGCCCCTGCCCCCTCCGGGCCCTGCCTGCCCCCACCTGGAGACCTCTGCCTGCCTTCCCTCCTTGGGGCCTCTCCAGCCGCCCACTCTACTCAGAATCCAGCTTAGCCCTTCCTGCCGTCTCCCTGGGGGCAGCCTGGCCTCGTCCCTGGCAGTGCCTCCTGCCCAGGCTGCTGGGCATCACAGTCGAGGCCCTGGCCTGGGAGTGGCCGCAACCCTCGGACCTCGGCCGCTCTGGGCCTTGCTGCCCTCCACATTGGGGCCCTGACACAGTAACCTCACGCTCTGCTCTGCTTTGGTTTCTCTGCTGCTTGGACTCTGAACCTTGACCTCTGCCCTTTACCCTTTGCCCTGCTCTGGTTGGGCAGCCGAGGGAGCGGGACGTAAGCAGGAGCTCACGCCTGGTGAGTGGCTGTGCCTGCTGGCCGCAGCGGCACGGGAGCTCCCCAAGACCATGGAGCCCAGCTTTCTGGGGGCTGGCGGCCCATCGGCCGACCCCTGCCTGGCTCTTGGGCGGGCAGGTGGTTGGGTGTCAAGCTGCCTGTCCACCGTGCTGCCCAGAGCTGGCCTGGGATCCACCAGCAGCTGCTGTGGCTGCCGCTGCCGGGCAGGAGGACCCCCCTTAGGGCCACTGCCCTCCACATGCGGCTTCCTGGCTGTTGTCTCCTCCCACCCCTTCCTTCCTTCCCTCAGCCTGGATCGCTGGACTTCCCAAGCCCTGATGGGCCTGGCCTGGCCCCTGGGCGGGTGGCCTCCCTTTCCCTGCGGGGGAGGGTGAACCTGGGATGAGAGGGGCTGCTGCCCCCTGGGGAAGACCCTTGGCTCGGTCACTGCGGTGCTTAGGGGGTGTTGAGGGTGGGGCCTGGGAGCTGCAGCTGCACCGTGGGTGCTGACCGATCCTCCCCACAGCCCCGGGAGAAGGGGAGAATGCGTTTCCACAAGCTGCAGAATGTCCAGATTGCCCTGGACTACCTCCGGCACCGCCAGGTAAGGCTGCCTACCTGGCCCTGGGCCCCACCCAGCCCCTCACTAAGCCAGCCCTGCCCTGTGGGCCGTGACCGAGAGCCCCTCCCTCACAGGTGAAGCTGGTTAACATCAGGAATGACGACATTGCCGACGGCAACCCCAAGCTGACCCTTGGCCTCATCTGGACGATCATTCTGCACTTCCAGGTAGAACGCCTGCCCCCAGGATCCCCACCCCCTGCAGGAGTTTAGGGAGTAGCCTGGGCTCCTCGGCTGGCGGGCTGATCCGCTTTCTGGCTGGGGTGTGGCCCAGGAGGTGGCTGGCACCATAGGTATGGTGGCGCCTGGGTGCCGTCCTGCCAGCCACAGCCCTGGACTGGATCTGTGGCCTGAGGGTACAGGCCTCTCTCTGAGGCCACCTATCCGTGCCCTCTGGCCCTGGCTGGGCAGGGCCTGGAGCCTCCCTACGGAGGAATGCAGGCCCCAGTGCCTGCCCTGGGGAGGCTTCTGCAGCAGCGCAGGCTGAGTCACCCGCTGCTTGTCCTGGCTGCACAGGAAACCACAAATCTGAGAGCTGAGCAGGCAGAGCCTGGTGCTGGCACGGCAGCTGAGTCACACAGGCTGGCAGGACGACAGGCAGCTAGGGGTGGGTGGGCAGAAGCTGGCCTGAGCATGCCACTGAGTGCAAAGCCAGGCTGCCAGAGGCCCCACCTGCCAGCCCAAAACCAGGGATGGAGCTTGACCCCCAGCCTTTTCCAGGCCTGGGGGTTCTGGGCCAGGTTTAGGGGTATACTTATGGGCTCCTCTTATGCCCACTGTCCTTCCACTCTGCTCCATCCCAGCCCCTGGAGGTGCAGGGTACAGCCTAGCCCTCCCCAGTTAGGAGAGTGGGCACCTGCTGT
This sequence comes from Trachypithecus francoisi, assembly GCF_009764315.1. Taxonomy (NCBI): domain Eukaryota; kingdom Metazoa; phylum Chordata; class Mammalia; order Primates; family Cercopithecidae; genus Trachypithecus; species Trachypithecus francoisi. The sequence goes on along the minus strand of NW_022681472.1, from coordinate 99,116,146 downwards.
GTGGTGGCAGTGAGGGTTGGGGGTTCTGAGCTGCATGGTGGTAGATGCCACCAGCTGGAGTGGCTGGACTTGTGGCCCCGAGGCATGGCCAGTCCCAGCAGCTTCCCAACAGGGAAAGGCCCTGGAGCCTAGTGCTGCCCTGGCTAGCTTGGTGGCCCCATGCACTCCCCTGGGTGCCGAGCTGCCCCTGCCCCTGTGCGTGTGGCTGTGGGCACAGGGCAGGCCTGACAGCCGTGGCTGAGCTGTGGCCTCCTGTCCGCTGTGGGCAGATCTCAGACATCCAGGTGAGTGGGCAGTCGGAGGATATGACGGCCAAGGAGAAGCTGCTGCTGTGGTCACAGCGCATGGTGGAAGGGTACCAGGGCCTGCGATGTGACAACTTCACCTCCAGCTGGAGAGACGGCCGCCTCTTCAATGCCATCATCCACCGGCACAAGTACATGGCCTCGGGGGCAGGGGGCTGTGGGCTGGGGACACCCCCACAGTGCCTCCGCTAGGCAACTTCAGACACGTCGGGGCAGGGAGGAGGGCAGGAGGAACAGAGATGAGTGCCAGCTGGCCGCCTCGGGGTGGTGGAGTTCAGGGCCCGGCCCTACCCGGGTGCCCTTCAGAAGCACCACCGCTTCCTCAAGGCTGGAGGGCCTGCAGGCTGCTGGTCCTCACAGCCAGGAGCATGTGCCCGCTGTGGACGCCTCTGGAGGGGCCTGGTGGGCAGGGTGGCTGCAGGGAGCGCTGCCTGGCACTCTCCGCTCTGCACAGTCCTCTGTGCTGTGCCCTGGCTCCTGGGCATGGGGCTGGCAGGGCGCTTTCAGCTCTGCCCGTGTGGCAACATACCTTCAGGGTGAGTGTGGGGCGGGGTCCATGGTTGCTGGGATGTGTGAGGAGCAAGCCTGTGCACCCGCCTGTGTGGTGTGGCTGCTGGTCTTGTGCCACCCACCTGACCAGCCACCTGCTTGTCCCAGGCCCATGCTCATCGACATGAACAAGGTGTACCGGCAGACCAACCTGGAGAACCTGGACCAGGCTTTCTCTGTGGCGGAGCGGGACCTGGGAGTGACACGGCTCCTGGACCCTGAGGGTACGTCTGCGTGGCCCTCCTCCCTGCCCCTTCCCCTGCTGCCTGCCCCAGAGCCCCTGCTGAGCTGCCCTTCCCTGCAGATGTGGATGTCCCTCAGCCCGATGAGAAGTCCATCATCACCTACGTCTCGTCGCTGTATGACGCCATGCCCCGTGTGCCCGACGTGCAGGATGGGGTGAGGGCCAACGTGAGTGGGGGGCCTGGAGGGCAGGGGGCTTGGGCCTGGACGCCCCGATGGCCCCTGACAGCCATCCGTGCCTGCCTGTGCCTGCCCGCAGGAGCTGCAGCTGCGCTGGCAGGAGTACCGGGAGCTGGTGCTGCTGCTGCTGCAGTGGATACGACACCACATTGCTGCCTTCGAGGAGCGCAGGTTCCCCTCCAGCTTCGAGGAGATCGAGGTGGGCCTGCCGTGTGGGGTGGGGTCCGGTCCTGGGCCTGCCCTGAGGGCCGGGCATGGTTGCCGACACCCGCATCCCCGGCAGATCCTGTGGTCTCAGTTCTTGAAGTTTAAGGAGATGGAGCTTCCAGCCAAGGAGGCCGACAAGAACCGCTCCAAGGGCATCTACCAATCGCTGGAGGTGAGTGGGGCCACCGGAGGGGGGTGTCCTATAGGTCTTCCAGAGCCCGACCTGGCCCTGCCTTTGGGACCAGGGCTGTCCCGGGTCTGGTGGGCTGGGGTCTGAGGGCCCAGCGCCCCATCCCCTGCCCCCTGCATATAGGGCCTGAGCTTGGCCCCTGTCCACAGGGAGCGGTGCAGGCAGGCCAGCTCAAGGTGCCCCCTGGCTACCACCCACTGGACGTGGAGAAAGAGTGGGGCAAGCTGCATGTGGCCATCCTGGAGCGGGAGAAGCAGCTCCGCAGCGAGTTTGAGAGGTGGGTGGGGCCCTGTGGTGGCAGGGGAACCACCCGAGGGTGAGTCACTGCCTGGGGAGGAAACCCCCGCCCGTCCCGCCCCGGTGGGGGAACCCGAGCTCCTACTGGCCTTAGGACAGTGGGCCACAGGCAGGGAGGCCAGAGCAGGAGGCGAACTACAGTCTGTGGCCAGGGCTGTGCCGGACCCGGCCAACGCGGCCCCTTCCCCGTGCTTCTGCCGCAGGCTGGAGTGTCTTCAGCGCATCGTGACCAAGCTGCAGATGGAGGCGGGGCTGTGTGAGGAGCAGCTGAACCAGGCCGACACCCTGCTGCAGTCGGTAAGGGGTGTGGGGCAGGCAGCACGGGAGGGAGGCCAGAGGAGCCTGCCCCGCCCTGCAGCCGGAAAGCCAGGAGGGGGCTGTCTGCCTGGGCTCCTAGGGCAGGGGCAGGGGCGGGGCATGCGGTGGGGAGTCCAGGCCTGAGCTCCTCCCTCTGCAGCCAACTCTCACAGTGCAGCCAACTCTCACAGCCAACTCTCACAGCCTGCTTTAGGCAGAGTTGGTTTCTGGTCACCAGGCAGAACCCAGGGTGACCGCCTTGCTCCCGCCAGGCCCCCTCCCCTACAGCGGTTTACTGTTAGGGGAGGGGTGAGGGGAGGGGTGAGGGGAGGGCCCAACCCACGCTGCTTGCCCAGGAGGACAGGGCTACACAGCATTACAAGAGGAGTTACCTGGGGTGGGTGACGGAGGATGAGGCCCAGGACCCCACGGACATGGTCATGGGGGTATGGGTTCCTGGACTGGGCAGAATTACTCTGGTCTTGGTCCCAATCCCCCAGAAGGCCACCAGGAAGATGCGTGAGGTGGGCAGGGAGGGAAGGGGAAGGATGGTGATGGGGGCAGGGGCCCACTGAGGCTGAGGAAGCGGGTGAGGGTGGCCGTCTTGGCCGGGGCCCGTGAGGTCAGAGGGCGATCGGCTGTGCTCCCGAGTCACGACAACGACCTTGCAGGACGTCCGGCTGCTGGCCGCAGGCAAAGTGCCGCAGCGGGCAGGGGAGGTGGAACGGGACCTGGACAAAGCGGATAGCATGATCCGGCTGCTGTTCAATGACGTGCAGACCCTCAAGGATGGACGGCACCCGCAGGGCGAGCAGATGTACCGCAGGTGGGCCCCGCCCTGCCCTCCCTGATGCCCAGGTCCACACAGCCCCAGGCCTGCCAACACCTACCTGAGTCCTCTGCTGCCCCAGGGTATACCGTCTGCACGAGCGCCTGGTAGCCATCCGCACCGAGTACAATCTCCGGCTGAAGGCAGGCGTGGCGGCCCCTGCAACCCAGGCGACTCTGCAGAGTGTGCAGAGGCGCCCTGAGCTGGAGGACTCCACTCTGCGCTACCTGCAGGACCTGCTGGCGTGGGTAGAGGAGAACCAGCACCGTGTGGATGGCGCTGAGTGGGGTGTGGACCTGCCCAGCGTGGAGGCGCAGCTGGGCAGCCACCGAGGCCTGCATCAGTCCATCGAAGAATTCCGGGCCAAGATTGAGCGGGCGCGGAGTGATGAGGTGGGTGGCACTGAGCGATGGGCAGCGGAGGGGGTGGGCTGGGCCCAGCCACTGCAGGCCTCACCATCTCATCTGTTGCAGGGCCAGCTCTCCCCCGCCACCCGGGGTGCCTACCGTGACTGCCTGGGTCGGCTGGACCTGCAGTACGCCAAGCTGCTGGTGAGTGGGGGCAGGGCCAGCTGGGGGAGGTGGGTAGTCCGCGGCCTGCTGACACGCACCCTCCTGCCCACAGAACTCCTCCAAGGCCCGCCTTAGGTCCCTGGAGAGCTTGCACAGCTTTGTGGCAGCTGCCACTAAGGAGCTAATGTGGCTAAACGAGAAGGAGGAGGAGGAGGTGGGCTTCGACTGGAGCGACCGCAATACCAACATGACCGCCAAGAAGGAGAGCTACTCGGTGAGGGGTGGCCCAGCGCCCTTGAACCCCACAGCCCCCTCCCCGCTGTGCCCTGGCTGTCCCCTGTAGTCAGACCAGTGGGGGCCCTGGGTCGAGTTTGCTGGGAGCTTGGCAAAGCTGGGTGTGGCCGGCCAGCCCTGAGACCCTTTGCCCTGGTGCCAGGCCCTGATGCGGGAGCTGGAGCTGAAGGAGAAGAAGATCAAGGAGCTCCAGAGTGCTGGGGACCGGCTGCTGCGGGAGGACCACCCGGCCCGGCCCACAGTGGAGGTGGGGCTGAGGGAGCCACCCAGGGCTCCCTGGGCAGGGGCGGGGCTGCAGAGGGGGCCATGCTGGGCCCCAGGTGGGACTGACAAGGACCTGCTGCCCTGTAGTCTTTCCAGGCGGCCCTGCAGACGCAGTGGAGCTGGATGCTGCAGCTGTGCTGCTGCATCGAGGCACACCTGAAGGAGAACGCTGCCTACTTTCAGGTGAGAACTGGAGCTCCCCTCCCCACTGTGGCTCAGCGGCAGCCTTGGAGGAGCCCCTGGACCCCCTCAGCAGCTCCCGTCAGCAACCCTTCTGTCTGTTGCCAGCTGCTACCCGCAGCCTGACCGGGGCCTTAGCCAGGGATGCTCCCCAGGCCTCCTGAGAGCTTTGCCACTCCTTCCTCAGTGCCCCCGTCTTGGGCCTGCCCTGGGAGAGCTGTGGGCTAGGGCTCTGGTCCCAGGTAGCCCGGCGTGACCCCCTCCCGCTGCCCCAGTTTTTCTCAGACGTGCGGGAGGCCGAGGGGCAGTTGCAGAAGCTGCAGGAGGCGCTGCGTAGGAAGTACAGCTGTGATCGCTCCGCCACCGTCACCCGGCTGGAGGACCTGCTGCAGGATGCCCAGGTGAGGGAAGGGGTGTGCAGGGGTGTGTCAGCAGAGGCTGGCCTGGAGTCTGGGCTGCGTGGATACCCTGGAGACTGGTGGGGGGGGCAACTGGAGGGGCCAGCAGGGGTTGGGAGGCACCATGGGGGGTGTAGAGGTCAGCTGACGGGGGAATGAGGCAGGGTGTGGGGAGCCAAGAGGCATCCGGTCTGAGTCGGGCCATCCCCATCTCCACAGCCACAGAGCTAGTAGAAGCCTGAAGGCAGCAGCTGTTGCCAGCCCTGGTACTGTAGAAGGGGCAGCAGCTGTTTGGCCTGAAGAGATCTGGAGTGGGCAGAGTGGAGCTGGGCTTCGTGCTCTGGGGGCAGGAGTGGGATCACCCAGGAGGGTGGGGGCACAGTGGGGAGTGACAGGGAAAAGGGACTGGAGGCTGGAATGGCCTCTGAGGTCGGCAGGGCTGGGTCTGGGGGAGAGCCGGCAGCTCCCAGGTACATCTTGCAGCCTGGCCCCACAGAGGGGTGGGGTGGGAGGAGGTAGTGACCTTCTGCAGCCTGCAGGGGAGGGGCAAAGGGTGAGGGCACTGTAGGGGCCAGAGCGTAGCTGAGGACATGGTGGTGAGCTGGGGTGAGAGGAGGGTGCTCTATCTGGGTTGGGAAGGAGCGAGGGCGCATAGGTCTGCTTGGGGCCAACCCCCGGGGCCCGTCCCAGCTACACCTCCTGCTTTCAAGTGCCGCCACCCCGGGAGCATCAGGAGGACCCCACAGGCCTGGTCCAGAGTCTGGAGGTGCCTGGGGCAGGCCTGTGGGTTTCCATGGCCCTTGTCTGGATGCTGCTCCTCCCCCACAGGACGAAAAGGAACAGCTGAACGAGTACAAGGGGCACCTCTCAGGCCTGGCCAAGCGGGCCAAGGCCATCGTGCAGCTGAAGCCCCGCCACCCAGCCCACCCCATGCGGAGCCGCCTGCCCCTGCTGGCCGTGTGCGACTATAAGCAGGTGGAGGTGAGCGCAGGCCCAGGCTCCACCGGGGGGCGTGGCCAGGCAGGGCACAGTGTGGCTGTGTCCTCACCACCTCTGCCCGTTCCAGGTAACTGTGCACAAGGGTGACGAGTGCCAGCTGGTGGGCCCTGCGCAGCCGTCCCACTGGAAGGTGCTCAGCAGCTCCGGCAGCGAGGCCGCCGTGCCCTCCGTGTGCTTCCTGGTGCCACCGCCCAACCAGGAGGCCCAGGAGGCTGTCACCAGGTGGATGGCAGGGGCTCAGCAGGTGGGGGGTGGACGGCGGGTGGGACGCTGATGATGCTGACTTACAGCCCTGACCTGCCAGGCTGGAGGCCCAGCACCAGGCCCTGGTCACGCTGTGGCACCAGTTGCACGTGGACATGAAGAGCCTTCTGGCCTGGCAGAGCCTTCGCCGTGACGTGCAGCTCATCCGCTCCTGGTCCCTGGCCACGGTACGCCTGCCCCCCAGCCGGGGGCTCTCTGGGTGGGAGGAGGGGAGGGGCATTCTGCAGGGCACAGCCGCCTCGCCCGGCACTTAGCCCCACGTGCTTCCCCCAGTTCCGCACCCTGAAGCCAGAGGAGCAGCGCCAAGCCCTGCACAGCCTGGAGTTGCACTACCAGGCCTTCCTGCGGGACAGCCAGGACGCAGGCGGCTTTGGGCCTGAGGACCGGCTGATGGCCGAGCGCGAGTACGGCTCCTGCAGCCACCACTACCAGCAGCTATTGCAGAGCCTGGAGCAGGGTAGGGCATGGCAGGGCTGGGGTGGTTGGGCTGGTGTGGGGTGGGCAGTGGAGTGACCCAGATGTGTTCCCCAGGTGCACAGGAAGAGTCTCGCTGCCAGCGCTGCATCTCCGAGCTCAAAGACATCCGGCTGCAGCTGGAGGCCTGTGAGACGCGCACCGTGCACCGCCTGCGGCTGCCGCTGGACAAAGAGCCGGCCCGGGAGTGTGCACAGCGCATCGCTGAGCAGCAGGCAGGGGTTGTCCCCACCCTGTCCAGTCCCATCCCTCTCCCCATCTCTCTTCCCACCCTCCCTCCTTCGGCCTTCAAGGGGCACTGTGTGCTGCGCCTGGGGGTAAGTGCATTCCCACTCCCTGTCTTTGCAGAAGGCGCAGGCGGAGGTGGAGGGACTGGGTAAAGGGGTCGCCCGGCTCTCCGCCGAGGCCGAGAAGGTCCTGGCCCTGCCAGAGCCATCACCTGCGGCCCCCACGCTGCGCTCGGAGCTGGAGCTGACGCTGGGCAAGCTGGAGCAAGTCCGCAGCCTGTCTGCCATCTACCTGGAGAAGTGAGTGCACCTGGCCACAGGCGAGGTGGGCTTGGGAGGTGCTGGCCAGGTGGTGGGAGGCCCAGGCTGGGGTGGCGGCCACAGAGGTGGTGAGAAGAGTTCGGGGCTGCGTGCTCTTCTACAGTGGTGGCCAGGGGACTTCCTGGTGATGAGATTGGGGTGTGGGGAAGAGAGAGTGGAGCTGGGTGGTGGCTGCTGAGTGAGGTGGGGAGGCTGTGGATCCACTTGGGGAAGAGAGAGTGGAGCTGGGTGGTGGCTGCTGAGTGAGGTGGGGAGGCTGTGGATCCACTTTCAGCGGTATAGTAAGGAATTCCACACCCTGCCTCTTGTCTGTTCTGTTCCTGGCCTAGATTTAACGGCCTCTGGCGTTTATTTCCAATGGGTTATATCATAGTCTCTTCCTGTGTTGCAAACCACATGTCCACCCCTATCTACTCTTCACAAAACCGACACAGTGATAGGGCCGCCACTGTCTGCCACAGGGTGCCATTTCCACCCTAGTGTCCCCTTTACCTGGTCTTGGGCTGCAAGGGCTGAGAACTATGCTTCCAGGCTGTGTGGGCACCAGGACACTGCTGTCATCCAGCCAGTGGGCTCTTCCTGTCTCAGGGCCTTCGGGCCTGCCGTTCCTGGCTGGCACACTCCCTCTTCCCTCTTCAGGCTGGGGCCTGAGTGTCCTTGAGTTGCAGAGGCTCCCAGCCTCCTCCCCCCCAAGTCTGTTCTCCCTGAAGCAAGCCTGTGACCACAGGGTCAGCCGACCCCCCAGGGTTGGGTCTGGGCTTGGCAGGCAGCACCTTGGGTCACTGTGGCTCGGGTTCCATCCCCTTGGGCTGTTGCTCGAGCCCCATGTCCTGGCCCTGAGTCGTGCTTTCCCGCCAGGCTCAAGACCATCAGCCTGGTGATCCACAGCACGCAGGGAGCCGAGGAGGTGCTCAGGGCCCACGAGGAGCAGCTCAAAGAGGCCCAGGCCGTGCCGGCCACCCTCCCGGAGCTTGAGGCCACCAAGGCCTCTCTGAAGGTACTGTTTCGGGGCTTGGACCTCACGGCGGGGTGGGGGTACAGCGGGCCCAGCTGAAACTGCACATACCCCTCCTGTCCCCAACAGAAGCTGCGGTCCCAGGCTGAGGCACAGCAGCCCGTGTTCGACGCCCTGCGGGATGAGCTGCGGGGGGCGCAGGAGGTGGGGGAGCGACTGCAGCAGCGGCACGGGGAGCGGGACGTGGAAGTGGAGCGCTGGCGGGAGCGGGTTGCCCAGCTGCTTGAGCGTTGGCAGGCTGTGTTGGCCCAGACCGACGTGCGGCAGCGTGAGCTTGAGCAACTGGGCCGCCAGCTGCGTTACTACCGCGATAGCGCAGACCCCTTGGGCGCCTGGCTGCAGGATGCCAGGCAGCGGCAGGAGCAGATCCAGGCCGTGCCGCTGGCCAACAGCCAGGCTGTGCGGGAGCAGCTGCGGCAGGAGAAGGTGGGCCTGGGTCGGTGGGGACAGGGTGGCTGGGCATGCCCTGCGGCCGCTGCTCTAACTGCACCGTCCCCCAGGCCCTTGTGGAGGAGATCGAGCGCCATGGCGAGAAGGTCGAGGAGTGCCAGAGGTTTGCGAAACAGTACATCAACGCCATCAAGGTAAGACCCCGCCGCCTGCGCCAGGCCCCAAGTCCAGGACTGTTGCCAGGGCAGCGGGCTTTCCCTGAGCCTGGGCCATGCCATGGAAAGCCTGTGTGAGGGTTTGGGGGCTGGGCAGGGGTCACCAGAGGGCAGAGCTGGTGGCTGACCACAGTGCATTCCCACAGGACTATGAACTCCAGCTGGTCACATACAAGGCGCAGCTTGAGCCGGTGGCCTCCCCGGCCAAGAAGCCCAAGGTCCAGTCCGGGTCAGAGAGTGTCATCCAGGAGGTAGAGCGGGGCTGAACCTAGCTGGACGAGGAGCTGGCGGGCCTCTTGAGTTGTGGCTCTTGCAGGGCTAACCCTGGCTGTACTTCACAGTATGTGGACCTGCGTACACGCTACAGTGAACTGACCACACTCACGAGCCAGTACATCAAGTTCATCAGCGAGACTCTGCGTCGCATGGAGGAGGAGGAGGTACAGCCCACTGGGCAGAGGCTGGGCGGAGGGGTCTATCTCACCACCTGTTGCGGCCCACACGCAGCCAGAGGAGCCGCCTGAGGCCACTTCTTGTGGCCCTCCCCACTCTCCCTGCTGGCGCTGCCAGCACCCTCTGCCCCCAGCTCAGCCTGCCCCACCTGTGGCCTGCCCCCTGGCCTGGCGCGGCTACACTGCTCCCCAACAGTGGCTGGCGCCACCTCTCCTCCCTCATGAGCGTCCCCTCTGCAGCCCAGCGGCCTCCTGTGTGCTCTACCTTGGCGTTCTGCGTTGGCCTCTCCGCTCAACCCTTTGCTGCCAGAAGTCGGGGGTGTTGGGTTGCGGGGCTAGGGAAGGGTCTTCCAAGGCACCCACCTGTTGGCTTCTCCTTACTTTCTGCGTGGCCCTGAATCCTCTTCCGAGCTGGCTCGGGTCTGCACTGCTGTCTCCACGCTGGCCGCCTGGCCTCACCCTGCCCCACCCAGGCTTCCCACCCTGGTTGGGGAGAGGGGTCCAGTGGTGGGAGCCAGGCCCCCTGGTGTCCAGCAGAGCTCAGGCAGGGCTGCGTGCTGGGCGTGGCTCCCAGGTTCCGAGCTCCTGCTTTGCTCTCTCTCTCCCTGTCCGTCTGTCTCCGTCGCCTGTCTGCGGGAAGCGGGGAGGACGCCTGGGCCTCCTTCCCCAGGCTGGTGAGCACAGTGGGGCCGGCTGCGATCGCTGCCCGAGTGCCCTGGGCGGGTGCACGCTGTCTCCTCCGCCGGGCTGGGGCCTCTGTCTTCCCCGACCCCTGCTCCGCGCTGTCTTAGTGAACTGTGCCGGTGCGTGCCCTGTGAGCGCTGGTGCCTGCCCGTGTTCACACTCTCTGCTTCTCTTCTTCTCTCTGCTGTGGCCACAGAGGCTGGCTGAGCAGCAGCGGGCAGAGGAACGGGAGCGGCTGGCCGAGGTGGAGGCTGCGCTGGAGAAGCAGCGGCAGCTGGCCGAGGCGCACGCCCAGGCAAAGGCACAGGCGGAGCGGGAGGCGAAGGAGCTGCAGCAGCGCATGCAGGAGGAGGTGGTGCGGCGGGAGGAGGCGGCAGTGGATGCGCAGCAGCAGAAGCGCAGCATCCAGGAGGAGCTGCAGCAGCTGCGGCAGAGCTCGGAGGCAGAGATCCAGGCCAAGGCCCGGCAGGCAGAGGCAGCGGAGCGCAGCCGGCTGCGCATTGAGGAGGAGATCCGTGTGGTGCGCCTGCAGCTGGAGGCCACTGAGCGCCAGCGTGGCGGGGCCGAGGGGGAGCTGCAGGCCCTGCGTGCACGGGCGGAGGAGGCGGAGGCACAAAAGCGGCAGGCACAGGAGGAGGCCGAGCGCTTGCGGAGGCAGGTGCAGGACGAGAGCCAGCGTAAGCGGCAAGCGGAGGCGGAGCTGGCCCTGCGCGTGAAGGCCGAGGCCGAAGCAGCGCGCGAGAAGCAGCGGGCCCTGCAGGCCCTGGAGGAGCTGCGGCTGCAGGCGGAGGAGGCGGAGCGGCGGCTGCGGCAGGCCGAGGTGGAGCGGGCACGGCAGGTGCAGGTGGCCCTGGAGACGGCACAGCGCAGTGCAGAGGTGGAGCTGCAGAGCAAACGCGCCTCCTTCGCAGAGAAGACGGCTCAGCTGGAGCGCTCCCTGCAGGAGGAACACGTGGCGGTGGCGCAGCTGCGGGAGGAGGCTGAGCGGCGGGCACAGCAGCAGGCTGAGGCCGAGCGCGCGCGTGAGGAGGCAGAGCGGGAGCTGGAGCGCTGGCAGCTCAAGGCCAACGAGGCGCTACGGCTGCGGCTGCAGGCGGAGGAGGTGGCGCAGCAGAAGAGCCTGGCGCAGGCTGAGGCCGAGAAGCAGAAGGAGGAGGCGGAGCGCGAGGCACGGCGGCGCGGCAAGGCGGAGGAGCAGGCCGTGCGGCAGCGGGAGCTGGCTGAACAAGAGCTGGAGAAGCAGCGGCAGCTGGCGGAAGGCACCGCGCAGCAGCGCCTGGCTGCAGAGCAGGAGTTGATCCGGCTGCGGGCCGAGACGGAGCAGGGGGAGCAGCAGCGGCAGCTGCTGGAGGAGGAGCTGGCCCGGCTACAGCGTGAGGCGGCTGCGGCCACGCAGAAACGCCAGGAGCTGGAAGCCGAGCTGGCCAAGGTGCGGGCCGAAATGGAGGTGCTGCTGGCCAGCAAGGCCAGGGCCGAGGAGGAGTCACGTTCCACCAGCGAGAAGTCCAAGCAGAGGTTGGAGGCCGAGGCCGGCCGGTTCCGCGAGCTGGCCGAGGAGGCCGCCCGCCTGCGTGCCCTGGCGGAAGAGGCCAAGCGGCAGCGGCAGCTGGCCGAGGAAGACGCAGCACGGCAGCGGGCCGAGGCAGAGCGGGTGCTCGCGGAGAAGCTGGCCGCCATCAGCGAGGCCACGCGGCTCAAGACGGAGGCAGAGATCGCGCTCAAGGAGAAGGAGGCAGAGAATGAGCGCCTGCGGCGGCTGGCGGAGGACGAGGCCTTCCAGCGGCGGCGGCTGGAGGAGCAGGCGGCGCAACACAAGGCTGACATTGAGGAGCGCCTGGCCCAGCTGCGCAAGGCGTCGGACAGCGAGCTGGAGCGGCAGAAGGGGCTGGTGGAGGACACGCTGCGGCAGCGGCGGCAGGTGGAGGAGGAGATCCTGGCGCTGAAGGCGAGCTTCGAGAAGGCGGCTGCTGGCAAGGCGGAGCTGGAGCTGGAGCTGGGGCGTATCCGCAGCAATGCGGAGGACACACTGCGCAGCAAGGAGCAGGCCGAGCTGGAGGCTGCCAGGCAGCGGCAGCTGGCGGCAGAGGAGGAGCAGCGGCGCCGTGAGGCTGAAGAACGCGTGCAGAAGAGCCTGGCGGCCGAAGAAGAGGCCGCGCGGCAGCGGAAGGCGGCGCTGGAGGAAGTTGAGCGACTGAAAGCCAAGGTGGAGGAGGCGCGGCGCCTGCGGGAGCGAGCAGAGCAGGAGTCGGCGCGGCAGCTGCAGCTGGCCCAGGAGGCTGCCCAGAAGCGGCTGCAGGCAGAAGAGAAGGCACACGCCTTCGCGGTGCAGCAGAAGGAGCAGGAGCTGCAGCAGACGCTGCAGCAGGAGCAGAGCGTGCTGGACCGGCTACGCAGCGAGGCAGAGGCCGCCCGGCGGGCGGCTGAGGAGGCGGAGGAGGCCCGGGTGCAGGCGGAGCGTGAGGCGGCACAGTCCCGGCGGCAGGTGGAAGAGGCCGAGCGGCTGAAGCAGTCGGCAGAGGAGCAGGCACAGGCCCGGGCTCAGGCGCAGGCGGCTGCAGAGAAGCTTCGCAAGGAAGCCGAGCAAGAGGCAGCGCGACGGGCACAGGCAGAGCAGGCGGCTCTGCGGCAGAAGCAGGCAGCTGACGCAGAGATGGAGAAACATAAGAAGTTCGCCGAACAGACGCTGCGGCAGAAGGCGCAGGTGGAGCAGGAGTTGACCACACTGCGGCTGCAGCTGGAGGAGACCGACCACCAGAAGAACCTGCTGGACGAGGAGCTGCAGCGGCTGAAGGCGGAGGCCACGGAGGCCGCACGCCAGCGTAGCCAGGTGGAGGAGGAGCTCTTCTCAGTGCGCGTGCAAATGGAGGAGCTGAGCAAGCTCAAGGCGCGCATCGAGGCCGAGAACCGTACACTCATCTTGCGCGACAAGGACAATACGCAGCGCTTCCTGCAGGAGGAGGCTGAGAAAATGAAGCAGGTGGCGGAGGAGGCCGCGCGGTTGAGCGTGGCAGCCCAGGAGGCTGCGCGGCTACGGCAGCTGGCAGAGGAGGACCTGGCACAGCAGCGAGCCTTGGCAGAGAAAATGCTCAAGGAGAAGATGCAGGCGGTGCAGGAGGCTACACGACTTAAGGCTGAGGCAGAGCTGCTGCAGCAGCAGAAGGAGCTTGCACAGGAGCAGGCGCGGCGGCTGCAGGAGGACAAGGAGCAGATGGCGCAGCAGCTGGCGGAGGAGACGCAGGGCTTCCAGCGGACACTGGAGGCCGAGCGGCAGCGGCAGCTGGAGATGAGCGCTGAGGCTGAGCGCCTCAAGTTGCGTATGGCTGAGATGAGCCGGGCCCAGGCCCGCGCTGAGGAGGACGCCCAGCGCTTCCGGAAGCAGGCGGAGGAGATCGGTGAGAAGCTGCACCGCACAGAGCTTGCCACGCAGGAGAAGGTGACGCTGGTGCAGACACTGGAGATCCAGCGACAGCAGAGTGACCACGATGCCGAGCGCCTGCGGGAGGCCATTGCTGAGCTGGAGCGTGAGAAGGAGAAGCTCCAACAGGAGGCCAAACTGCTGCAGCTCAAGTCTGAGGAGGTATCGCCCCCTCTCCATGCGACGGGCGGGTGGGCCTGGGGATCTGCTTCGGTGGGTGGTGGGTGCTCCTGGGCTGGCGGTCCCTGATCACACCCTCTTCTTCTGCAGATGCAGACGGTGCAGCAGGAGCAATTGCTGCAGGAGACGCAGGCCTTGCAGCAGAGCTTCCTCTCTGAGAAGGACAGCCTGCTACAGCGGGAGCGCTTCATCGAGCAGGAGAAGGCCAAGCTGGAGCAGCTCTTCCAGGACGAGGTGGCCAAGGCACAGAAGCTGCGTGAGGAGCAGCAGCGGCAGCAGCAACAGATGGAGCAGGAACGGCAGCGGCTGGTGGCCAGCATGGAGGAGGCACGGCGGCGGCAGCATGAGGCCGAGGAGGGCGTGCGGCGCAAGCAGGAGGAGCTGCAGCAGCTGGAGCAGCAGCGGCGGCAGCAGGAGGAGCTGCTGGCTGAGGAGAACCAGAGGTTGCGTGAGCAGCTGCAGCGCCTGGAGGAGGAGCACCGGGCCGCACTTGCGCACTCAGAGGAGGTCACTGCCTCTCAGGTGGCCGCCACAAAGACCCTGCCCAACGGCCGGGATGCACTCGATGGCCCTGCGACAGAGGCAGAGCCGGAGCACAGCTTCGATGGCCTGCGGCAGAAGGTGCCAGCCCAGAGGCTGCAGGAGGCCGGCATCCTGAGTGTGGAGGAGCTGCAGCGGCTGGCGCAGGGCCACACCACAGTGGACGAGCTTGCACGGCGGGAAGATGTACACCACTACCTGCAGGGCCACAGCAGTATCGCAGGGCTGTTGCTGAAGCCCACCAATGAGAAGCTGAGTGTTTACACCGCCCTGCAGAGACAGCTGCTGAGCCCTGGCACGGCCCTCATCCTGCTGGAGGCTCAGGCAGCCTCAGGCTTCCTGCTGGACCCGGTGCGGAACCGACAGCTGACTGTCAATGAGGCTGTGAAGGAGGGTGTGGTGGGCCCCGAGCTGCACCACAAGCTACTGTCGGCCGAGCGCGCCGTCACTGGCTACAAGGACCCCTACACCGGGCAGCAGATCTCCCTCTTCCAAGCCATGCAGAAGGACCTCATCGTCCGGGAGCACGGCATCCGCCTGCTAGAGGCCCAGATCGCCACGGGTGGCATCATTGACCCCGTGCACAGCCACCGTGTGCCCGTGGACGTGGCCTACCGGCGCGGCTACTTTGACGAGGAGATGAACCGCGTCCTGGCGGACCCCAGCGACGACACCAAGGGCTTCTTTGACCCCAACACGCACGAGAACCTCACGTACCTGCAGCTGCTGGAGCGCTGCGTGGAGGACCCCGAGACGGGCCTGCGCCTTCTACCACTCACGGATAAGGCTGCCAAGGGCAGGGAGCTGGTCTACACCGACTCCGAGGCCCGGGACGTCTTTGAGAAGGCCACCGTGTCCGCGCCGTTCGGCAAGTTCCAAGGCAAGACAGTGACCATCTGGGAAATCATCAACTCGGAATACTTCACAGCAGAGCAGCGGCGGGACCTGCTGCGGCAGTTCCGCACGGGCCGGATCACGGTGGAGAAGATCATCAAGATCATCATCACGGTGGTGGAGGAGCAGGAGCAGAAGGGCCAGCTCTGCTTCGAGGGCCTGCGCAGCCTGGTGCCAGCCGCCGAGCTGCTGGAGAGCAGGGTCATCGACCGCGAGCTCTACCACCAGCTGCAGCAAGGTGAGCGCTCTGTGCGAGAGGTGGCCGAGGTGGACGCTGTGCGGCGGGCCCTCCGGGGTGCCAACGTCATCGCAGGCGTATGGCTGGAGGAGGCGGGGCAGAAGCTGAGCATCTACGACGCCCTGAAGAAAGACCTGCTGCCGTCTGACGTGGCTGTGGCCCTGTTGGAAGCCCAGGCCGGCACCGGGCACGTCATCGACCCCTCCACCAGCGCCCGGCTGACCGTGGACGAGGCAGTGCGCGCCGGCCTGGTGGGCCCCGAGTTTCATGAGAAGCTGCTGTCAGCCGAGAAGGCTGTGACGGGGTACAGGGACCCCTACACGGGGCAGAGTGTCTCGCTGTTTCAGGCCCTGAAGAAGGGCCTCATTCCCCGGGAGCAGGGCCTGCGCCTGTTGGACGCCCAGCTGTGCACGGGCGGTGTCGTGGACCCCAGCAGGAGCCACCGCGTGCCCCTGGATGTTGGCTGCGCCCGAGGCTTCCTGGACGAGGAGACCAGCAGGGCCCTGTCAGCACCAAGGGCCGACGCCAAGGCCTACTGTGACCCCAGCACAGGGGAGCCGGTCACCTACAGCGAGCTCCAGCAGCGGTGCCGGCCCGACCAGCTGACCGGGCTGAGCCTGCTGCCGCTGTCAGAGAAGGCTGCTCGGGCCCGGCAGGAGGAGCTCTACTCAGAGCTGCAGGCCCGTGAGACCTTTGAGAAGACCCCGGTTGATGTCCCCGTGGGCGGCTTCAAGGGCAGGACGGTGACGGTGTGGGAGCTCATCAGCTCTGAGTACTTCACTGCAGAGCAGCGGCAGGAGCTGTTGCGTCAGTTCCGCACCGGCAAGGTCACCGTAGAGAAAGTCATCAAGATCCTCATCACCATCGTGGAGGAGGTGGAGACCCTGCGGCAGGAGAGGCTGTCCTTCAGCGGCCTCCGTGCCCCTGTGCCAGCCAGCGAGCTCCTGGCTTCCAGGGTCCTCAGCAGTGCCCAGTTTGAGCAGCTCAAGGACGGCAAGACGACGGTCAAGGACCTTTCGGAGCTGGGCTCCGTGCGGACGCTGCTGCAGGGCAGTGGCTGCCTCGCCGGCATCTACCTGGAGGACACCAAGGAGAAGGTGTCCATCTACGAGGCCATGCGCCGGGGCCTGCTGAGACCCAGCACAGCTGCGCTCCTGCTGGAGGCGCAGGCGGCCACTGGCTTCCTGGTGGACCCCGTGCGGAACCAGCGCCTGTATGTCCACGAGGCTGTGAAGGCAGGTGTGGTGGGCCCCGAGCTTCATGAGCAGCTGCTGTCGGCCGAGAAGGCTGTCACCGGCTACAGAGACCCCTACTCAGGCAGTACCATCTCCCTCTTCCAGGCCATGCAGAAGGGTTTGGTCCTCCGGCAGCACGGCATCCGCCTGCTGGAGGCCCAGATCGCCACGGGCGGCATCATCGACCCCGTGCACAGCCACCGCGTGCCCATGGACGTGGCCTACCAGCGCGGCTACTTCAACGAGGAGATGAACCGCGTCTTGGCGGACCCCAGCGACGACACCAAGGGCTTCTTCGACCCCAACACGCACGAGAACCTCACCTATAGGCAGCTGCTGGAGCGCTGCGTGGAGGACCCTGAGACGGGCCTGCGCCTCCTGCCATTGAAAGGGGCGGAGAAGGCTGAGGTGGTGGAGACCACACAGGTGTACACTGAGGAGGAGACACGAAGGGCATTTGAAGAGACGCAGATTGACATTCCTGGCGGCGGCAGCCACGGCGGCTCCACCATGTCCCTGTGGGAGGTGATGCAGTCGGACCTGATCCCTGAGGAGCAGCGGGCCCAGCTGATGGCTGACTTTCAGGCCGGCCGGGTGACCAAGGAACGCATGATCATCATCATCATTGAGATCATTGAGAAGACAGAGATCATCCGCCAGCAGGGTCTGGCCTCCTACGACTACGTGCGCCGCCACCTCACGGCTGAGGACCTCTACGAGGCTCGGATCATCTCCCTCGAGACCTACAACCTGCTCCGGGAGGGCACCAGGAGCCTCCGTGAGGCCCTCGAGGCGGAGTCTGCCTGGCGCTACCTCTATGGCACGGGCTGCGTGGCCGGCATCTACTTGCCCGGCTCCAGGCAGACACTGAGCATCTACCAGGCCCTCAAGAAAGGGCTGCTGAGTGCCGAGGTGGCCCGCCTGCTGCTGGAGGCACAGGCAGCCACGGGCTTCCTGCTGGATCCGGTGAAGGGGCAGCGGCTGACTGTGGATGAGGCTGTGCGGAAGGGCCTGGTGGGGCCTGAGCTGCACGACCGCCTGCTCTCAGCTGAGCGGGCAGTCACCGGCTACCGCGACCCCTACACTGAGCAGACCATCTCGCTCTTCCAGGCCATGAAAAAGGAGCTGATCCCTACTGAGGAGGCCCTGCGGCTGCTGGATGCCCAGCTGGCCACCGGCGGCATCGTGGACCCCCGCCTGGGCTTCCACCTTCCGCTGGAGGTGGCTTACCAGCGCGGCTACCTCAACAAGGACACACACGACCAGCTGTCCGAGCCCAGCGAGGTGCGCAGCTATGTGGACCCGTCCACCGACGAGCGCCTCAGCTACACGCAGCTGCTCAGACGGTGTCGCCGTGACGATGGCACTGGCCAGCTGCTCCTGCCGCTGTCGGACGCTCGCAAGCTGACCTTCCGTGGCCTGCGGAAGCAGATCACCGTGGAGGAGCTGGTGCGCTCACAGGTCATGGACGAGGCCACGGCGCTGCAGCTGCGGGAGGGCCTGACCTCTATCGAGGAGGTCACCAAGAACTTACAGAAGTTCCTGGAAGGCACCAGCTGCATCGCTGGCGTCTTCGTGGATGCCACCAAGGAACGGCTCTCGGTGTACCAGGCCATGAAGAAGGGCATCATCCGCCCCGGCACGGCCTTTGAGCTCCTAGAGGCGCAGGCGGCCACCGGGTACGTCATCGACCCCATCAAGGGACTGAAGCTGACGGTGGAGGAGGCTGTGCGTATGGGCATTGTGGGCCCCGAGTTCAAAGACAAGCTGCTGTCGGCTGAGCGAGCCGTCACGGGTATAAGGACCCCTACTCTGGGAAGCTCATCTCCCTCTTCCAGGCCATGAAGAAGGGCCTGATCCTGAAGGACCACGGCATCCGCCTGCTGGAGGCCCAGATCGCCACGGGCGGCATCATCGACCCGAGGAGAGCCACCGGCTGCCCGTGGAGGTGGCCTACAAGCGTGGCCTCTTCGACGAGGAGATGAATGAGATCCTGACCGACCCCTCGGACGACACCAAGGGCTTCTTTGACCCCAACACGGAGGAGAACCTCACCTACCTGCAGCTGATGGAGCGTTGTATCACCGACCCCCAGACGGGCCTGTGCCTCCTGCCGCTGAAGGAGAAGAAGCGGGAGCGGAAGACGTCCTCCAAGTCCTCCGTGCGCAAGCGCCGAGTGGTCATCGTGGACCCCGAGACGGGCAAGGAGATGTCCGTGTACGAGGCCTACCGCAAGGGCCTCATTGACCACCAGACGTATCTGGAGCTGTCTGAGCAGGAGTGTGAGTGGGAGGAGATCACCATCTCCTCCTCGGACGGCGTGGTTAAGTCCATGATCATCGACCGCCGCTCCGGCCGCCAGTACGACATTGATGACGCCATTGCCAAGAACCTCATCGACCGCTCGGCACTGGACCAGTACCGCGCTGGCACGCTTTCCATCACTGAGTTCGCCGACATGCTCTCGGGCAATGCCAGCGGCTTCCGGTCCCGTTCCTCCTCCGTGGGATCCTCCTCCTCCTACCCCATCAGCCCCGCCGTCTCCAGGACCCAGCTGGCCTCCTGGTCAGACCCCACTGAGGAGACGGGCCCCGTGGCTGGCATCCTGGACACGGAGACGCTGGAGAAGGTGTCCATCACCGAGGCCATGCACCGCAACCTGGTGGATAACATCACAGGGCAGCGACTGCTGGAGGCGCAGGCCTGCACTGGGGGCATTATCGACCCCAGCACCGGTGAGCGCTTCCCTGTCACCGACGCTGTCAACAAGGGCCTGGTGGACAAGATCATGGTGGACCGCATCAACCTGGCCCAGAAGGCCTTCTGCGGCTTTGAGGACCCACGCACCAAGACCAAGATGTCGGCCGCCCAGGCCCTGAAGAAGGGCTGGCTCTACTACGAGGCCGGCCAGCGCTTCCTGGAGGTGCAGTACCTGACCGGTGGCCTGATTGAGCCCGACACGCCGGGCCGCGTGCCCTTGGACGAGGCCCTGCAGCGTGGCACGGTGGATACCCGCACTGCACAGAAGCTGCGTGACGTGGGCGCCTACTCCAAGTACCTCACCTGCCCTAAGACCAAGCTCAAGATTTCCTACAAGGACGCGCTGGACCGCAGCATGGTGGAGGAGGGCACGGGGCTGCGGCTGCTGGAGGCTGCCGCGCAGTCCAGCAAAGGCTACTACAGCCCCTACAGCGTCAGCGGCTCCGGCTCCACCACAGGCTCCCGCACTGGCTCCCGCACCGGCTCCCGGGCCGGCTCCCGCCGTGGCAGCTTTGACGCCACTGGCTCTGGCTTCTCCATGACCTTCTCTTCGTCCTCCTACTCCTCCTCGGGCTACGGCCGCCGCTACGCCTCAGGGTCCTCGGCCTCTGTGGGGGGCCCTGAGTCTGCCGTGGCCTGAGCCTGCCTGCGCCCACCCTGCTCTGCATGCGGCCCAGCCCGGCTCCTACCGAGGCGCTGGGGCCGTTTTCAATGCTTAAAGGTGTCTTCCTCCTAAGTGGTGCCTAAAGTTTAACCAAAAAGACTAGACTAATATATTAATATATATCTGCTGTCCAGACAGCCTGTATCTTGGGGGACAGGGCTGGCCCAGCCCTGCTGGCCGCCTCACCCCCTCGGGTCTCCCCACTCCCTTCTACCTGCCACTCACACAGCCAGGTGCCTTGGAGGGTCCCACGCTGGGCCCCAGCTCACCCTCCTGTCCCCAGGGTTGCCCGCCTGCCCGTCCTAGCTGCACAGGGCAGCTGGGCTCAGCCCCGTCAGTAGAGGGCCCTCAGCCTCTCAGGGCTGGAGCCCTGGGCCGGCGTTTCTGCCCTGGTGTTTCTAGCACTGGCCTGCACGGTAGGCCTTGCTGGGGACGGGGAGCCCCAGTCAGCCTCTCTCCCAGTCTACCCAGAGAAGCCCCTTCCCCATGGGAAGACGAGGCCCTCGGGCCCAGCCCCCACAGTGCTGTCTGATCTGTGCTTTCCAGCTCACCCCCGCACTCACTCCTGAGACGTTTGGCCTCCGGCGTCAGCCTCCAGCCTCTGTTCCCTAGTAAGTGCCTTCCATGTCGGCCTCTAACCCCAGGCCCTGAGGACCCAGACCCGGTGGGGAGACGGACGTTCCAGCTGGCATGGCTGGGAGCTGCAGACCTGTCCTCCTGGTGGGTCCAGGGGCCCCTTCAGCTTGTGGACCCCACCCTGGGGTGCCGCCTGTCCGTCTGTCTCCCAGGGAGCCCCAGCCCTCTTTGGGCCCAGGGACGCCGGCCAGGCTCTGTGCTGACCCTCCTGTTCCACCCAGCCCTGGCCTCAGCAGCGACCACCCCTGCCTCCACCTTCCGAGCTTTGCATGTTCCACTAACCCTGGGCGGGTGGCAGGTGGAGGTGTCAGGCTGCTGACGCCTCTGCAAGGGCAGAACACTAACCTGACCGTGGGCGGGGCCTTGCGGCATCCGCCCCCAATAAAAGCAATTCCAACCTTCCTGGGCCGCCTCCTCTGTGTTTTTGTCTTGGGGTCAGGTGTGTGTCAGGGACAGGGTGGACATGGCAGCCCTGGGGGCCAGGCTCTGAGCTCAGCCACTATGGCCTGCCAGGGACAGACATCTGTGTGCAACAGAGACCAGGTACCAGCAGGAGGGCGGCCGAGAGACCCTGGGTAGAGGGTGCAGTGTAGGGCAGGGTGGTGGCCACACTGAGACCGGGCCTGCTGGGGCCTGCTGCTGGTCAGGTGCTGACCGGTCCCCCAGCCCCACCCCTGCACTAGGAGGGGCTGTTTCTCGTCTGAGGCAGGGTCTAGCATGCTCCCATATCAGTCACTGGCTGTGGCCCCCTGGCCTCTGGGGAGGGTGCTACATGGCCCCGGGTCAGTTGGTTCCTGCTGGCCGGGCAGCCCTCCAGAGGAGAGGCCACAGGCAGTGGGCCAGTGTGAGGGCCTCCACGACAGTCCGCCACGCAGGCAGTGGGCCAGTGTGAGGGCCTCCACGACAGTCCACCATGCCTCTCGGCCCCATGCCCATCACGCTCCAGGTATTCCACCTGGATGGGCTTCTCCAGGCTTCCAATTGTTGGCAGTTTCTGGGAAGACTTAGGGGAGGAGGGAAGTGGGGCCAACCCCAGCCTGCAGCAGCCGCTGGCCCAGGCTCAGCCGATACTCCTGGTTTTTTTTTTTTCAGGCAATCTTGCTCTGTCACCCGGGCTACAGTGCGGTGTTGTGATCTCGGCTCACTGCAGCCTCCTCCTCCTGTGTTCAAATGATTCTACTGCCTCAGCCTCCCAAGTAGCTGGGACTACAGGTGTGCGCCCAGCTAATTTTTGTATTTATAGTAGAGATGGGGTTTCACCATGTGGGCCAGGCTGGTCTCAAACTCCTGGCCTCAAGTGATCCTCCCTGCCTGGGCCTCCCAAAGTGCTGGGATTACAGGCGTGAGCCACCGTGCCCAGCCTTCACCTCTCTTCTGCTGGTGGGACCCAGGCCCTCGCCCTGAAGTCCGAGTCCTGGTCTTCTCGCTCTTGCAGGGCTCTATCCTCCCCGCCCCAGCCCAGTGGTGGGTGCTCTGCTTGCTGGTCCACTGGAACAGGAGCGGCCCCAGCCAGGTGACCCACAGCCATCGAGCGGGGCAGCGCCTCACTCGGTCCCAGGTAGCTGGGTGTTAGGACCTCTGAGCGCTCACAGCTTAGAGTTACAGGGAAGGGAAGCACATGTCAGTGGGTCACTGGGAGCTGGTGAGTGGGCGGCCACTCCTGCCACTCCCCCTTGGTCCCCAGACCCATGCGGTCCTCTGGGGCCACTGAGGACAGTCCCAGAGGCGTGGTGTCAGGACAGTGGCAGCAGCTCTTTCCAAGAAGCTCACCGACGCTGAGTTCTGCGGCGCCTGTGCTCCCACTCCCTCTGCACCCCTTTGCCGGAAGCAGTCGGGCCCTGGGGCCATTACACAGGAGCCGGTCTCCCAGGGCAGACGCAGAGGCACTGTGGGCTGGAAAGTCGGGTCCGTGCCTGGAATACCAGCTGTTTTTCCAAGGGGAAGGGGCCTCCAGGGCTGAGTTTACCTCCCAGTGACCGGTTGGTCTCTGGCTGGTTTTGTGTCCAGGGTCCCTGGTGGTCTTTATTGCCAGAGGATAGGGTGTGCTGCTGCCGAGAGGAGCTGGGCTTGTGGTCGGGTGCTCGGCTCCGTCTGCTCCTCCATTGCTCCAGGCGGGAGCCGTGTGGGCACACCCACACTGCTTCGCCGGCCGTGTCATTGGCTTGTGGGTGGCTTGGTGTCTGCTCTGCAGCCGGTGCCCCTGGTGAACACCCACAAGTCCCCACACCGGTGTCCACCCGGCAGTTCCATTCCCCAGTCTGTCTTCCAGCCTTGCCCTTCTCAGGCCCTGACCGTCCAGCCGAGCCCTTCCCCAGCCCTGTCCACGTGTGTCCTTACTGTGAGCTGCTCTTCTCTCCTCATGAGAGGCCAGGGATTGCCCCCACCCCTGACTCCAGGGCCAGCCCGAGTGGAGTGGTCCGACCACCACGAACCCAACCGCCATGAGGCAGGCCGGGCTTGACCCCCATGCAGTCACAGGGACCCCCAAGGCTGTGGCCTGACCAGCAGGCAAGCTGGAAGCTGGGCCACCTGCCCGTGCAGCCCTCTGGCTCTCATGGCCGGTGCCCGGCTGTGCACTGCTCCTTACCCTGATCCTCACTGTGCCACTGACCTTACACCATCCCCAGAAACTTCTCTGAACAGTCTGCAGTTCTCTGTTGCAGTCGGGACCTCCTTGCTACAACACTTAGGGCCTGTGCTGCAGCTCTTTTGAGCCTTGCCGGAGACCCCTTGACGCATCCTTCCCCACCTGCGGCAGGTACTCCCCGTGCAAGAGCTCTGTGAGCTCGCGGGACCTGAGTGGCAGGACTTCGTTCCACAGCCTCACCAACTGCGCTTTCCCTTCCTTTTCCTGGGCCCCACTCAAAACGAGAAGCCTCTGTGCCAACCGATAGAGATCCACATCTGGTATCGTGCCGTGTGTGGTATTGTGCCGTGTCTAGTATCGTGCCGTGTCTGGCATCATCGTGCTGTGTCCAGAACCCAGAGGCCTGCCATCTGCCAGCTTTTTCCTGGTGGTAGGAAATGCAAGGCTCGAAGCTTGTTCTTGACCTTGAACAGGACGTCCTAACATGCCCAGATCTCTGGACTCCTAAAACCTTCATGACGTGACCAGTCCCCGAATCTTGGCTCAGCCTCTCTCCTGCCCTGGAGTGCCCGTGTCCTAACAGGACGTTCAGAACGCCCGCCACTTCCCGCTTGCCAGGCCAGGTGGGTGCGATGCTGTCAGTAAGCGGACTTGTGTTTGTGCTTTGGTCAGTTGTCTGTGTGTCTGCATGTCTGTGCGCCGCTGTCCACCCCGTGTGAGTGGGAACTGCCCTGACCTCTTCCTGGTGCAGTGGACAGCCCTTTGCCCAGCCAGGAGCCACAGAACACCATGTGAGGCTGTAAGTCTGCTCCAGGAAAGACCACAGACAGCACAGCGGCTGGAGTCGGCGCTGCCGGGGGATGCTGTGGCTCAGCCGCCATCCACCACAGTCCACCCAGCTCTTGTAGGGACCTGACCAGCAAATTAAGTGGGAAGATGGTGGCCATCACCCCTGTACCCTTTAGCTATCGGAGGTGTTGCTGACACTGCTGTTTTGACCAGGACGTCGTACTGTTTTATTTCCTTGGCTGGAGCTAGGGCCACTTTCTAAGGCTTCCATTTGGTCTTTCCTACTACATTGATTTTTACTCCATGGGCCAAAAAGCCCACGTGAGGATTTGCCCGCTGTTGAGCACGCCAGTTCCAATTGCACCGTCCTGGGCTGGGGAATGATGGGCTGAGGCCTGGGCCAGGACTCCATGTCCTTCCTGACCCCATATTCCCTACCCAGATGAGAGCCTCTGAGGGTGCTTTGCACCCCAGGTGTCAGCGTCCACTCAGACCCTGATCTGGGCGTCTTCCTCTCCCCAGGGCACAGTCGTCCAGATAAGCATCTTTGGGTCCCTGGGTGAGGGGCTGGGGGTCACTGCTGTCCACACTTGGAGGCGTGAGGCCTTTCACAAGGGGCCCTGGCCCCTCTTTCCATTTATGGGCTCTGGCTCTGAGAACTGGCTGACATAAGGAAACAAAGCAAGCAGTTGTGTTTTCCATCAGAGCAGTGGGCCTGGACTCACTCACTCGTTTTACAATTCGTGGGTGCTGTGTGCTAAGCCAGTGGTCCTCTGAGTGTGCCTCGGGACCACCTGGGAGCTTGTGAGGGGCAGAGCCTTGGCCCTGGCCCAGACCAACTGAGTCAGAAATCCTGGGCCTGGGGCTCAGCCAGCTGTGCTTTAAGGAGCCCTCCAGGGGCTGCCGTGTGCCTGAGTGTGAGAACCAGTGTACTGAGCAGCCCCTCACAGGCTGCCCATCTGTGTCTCCTGTCAGGACGCGGCGCTCCATGAGCCAGCTTCATGGGCCCCCATGGTCAGGGTCTTCTGGCCGCTGCCCCCACCTTCCCTCCCACTGCCAGCATGTCTCAACAGGTGGGAGCTCCAGCGGTTGCGCTGCCATGGATGCCAGGCTGACAGCATCACCCGGCAGTCGGTGGTGTTCTGAGCAACTGTGGCATCTGTGCCCCAGGACCACGTCTGTGTCCCCTGTCCCAGGCAGACTCCCCAAGGCGGTGCCTCAGCTGCACATGATTTCTGCAGTTTCTGGAGAACTCTCGGGAAAGGGGTGCAACAAGTGGGGAGGGCAAGGAGCTGGCAAAGGGTGCTGGAGCCATAGCCCTGCCCCACGGACATCTGAGAGGCAGGGGCACAGCTCAGAGGCTCTCGCTCCTGCCCAGACATGGGTCTGAGCTGCCTGTGGGGTGGCACATGGTCCTCAGGCATCTCTGAATGAGCAGCTCTTGTCAGCCAAGGGCAGCGTTCTGGAGGAGGGCACAGGTGAGCGTCTGCAGCAGCTGGGGGGGGCACACAGACCCCCAGGGGGATCTTGGAGGACCGGCCCCGGCAGCTGCCTTCACGGTGGCAGCTCCTCAGCAGCAGTGCAGACGGACCAAGAGATCCTGAAAACTCCTCCGCGTAAATCCAGGTAAAAGTTAAATAGCTTCTCAGGTGCATTCCTGACGTTACCACAAAGACAAGGAAACCCCCAGGCTGAAAGATAAAGGGGGGCCTCAGTGCAGCGACTGAGCTGACACTTCCCAAGGAATTTGCTGATCCTGGAAACCCGAAGCCTAGGATTTTAAAGGTCCTCAGGAACAGGAGGCGGGGATGCGGGCCGTACAGGCAGAGGCCTCTGTGGCATCCGGATCCTCAAAGGGCTGCACCCAGCAAGAACGTGGGTTCTCCAGTGATCCAGCCACAGAAGGGAAACGCTGGATCCTGCCTGGGCTCTGGCAGTAAAGTGTTTCCACCGAGCTTTACAAATTCAGGCCATCCCCCTGTAGGGTCTGAAGAATGCTGTGTGGAGGAGTTACATCACCATGGCCCCAGGTTGGTTGTTGCCTGGTACCTGGCATGAGCCAATATAATCTTATCTGGAGGTCTTGCCCCCAACCAAGGCTTCCCAGGCTTCAGATAAAAGCCCTTGGGCTTTCCAATATGGTACAGTCAAAAGTTATAAGACGCATGGAAACAAGCATCATGAACAAGGGCAGAACTGGAACCTGAAGGATGTAGGATACTGGAATATTCAATAAAGAATACATAGTAAGTATGTTTAAAATGTTTATGACACAACAAATTTATAATGTGAAAAGTAAAATTCTAGCTAAAAAGAGCGAGAATATTTTAAAGACATTTGATAGAATTTCTAATAATACTAATAATATTTAAAACTCAAATGGGCTAGTTAAACAGCAGACTAGTCATAGTTGAAGAATTGCTGAATTAAAGGGTAGAGCTAAATAAATTACTCAGAATTCATCCCAGAGATGGGAAGTATGAAAGAGGTTAGGAGGCAGAACAGAAAATATCTAGCATCAGTCTAACTGGAGTTCTGTAAGAAGATCCTGGAATAAGATGAGCACGTTTTGAAGAAATAGCAGCTGATAATTGTTTTCCAAATAGATTAAAAACGTGAACCACTTATCCAACAGGCATGGTAAAACCCAGGTATGGCAAATAAAGCATCCACATCAAAACACATTGTAGTGAAATTGCAGAAAACCGAAAACCAAAAAAGAAAAAAGGTTTGAAAGCAGCTAGAGAGAAAAGACAGATTCCCTACCAAAGGATAATGGACACAACTCATTAGCAAAAGCGGAAGCCTCTTAATGTGTGTTCCGTGAACTAGGAGCGAGGGCCTCACCCTTGAACTTCTGAAATGAAGACTCTCGAGACCCAGCGCAGACCCACTGTGGAGACAGAAGTGACTCCATGTTAGGTTCTAATCTACTGTGCAGACTTCTGATGAGCCGCAGTCCCGGGAATGCCCCCTGATTCCTGCCGTATCTACTGTCCTTAGTGTAAGAACATGCACTGGCTATGAATCCTGCCTTTCCATCAAAGCAGCCTTGGTGTTATAACACAGATTACAGGCAATGATGCATTCTTGCCTGTGAGTAGCACGCAGACCCATTCCCTACAGAAGCTGAGCCCTGGGTCTGGGGAGCAATGGTGCAGAGCTGCACCTGTTCCACCCACGGCCACATACTCCTGGCGGCAGGTTCCCCGGCACAGCGCCCTCTCCTGACAAACTGAATCGGTCTCATTCTTTGGTTTCTCAGCTCCATCCTCACTTGGGGGTCACTTTGCATAAGTGACCCTTTCATGGAAAACCCACTGATAGAACCTGCATTTTTTATTTTTATTTTTAGATGAATCTCCCTCTGTTATCCAGGCTGGAGTGCTCTGGCACGATCTCAGCTCACTGCAACCTCCCCGTCCCGGGTTCAAGCAATTCTTGTGCTTCAGCCTGCCGAGTAGCTGGGATTACAGGTGCATGCCACCAGGTCCGAATAATTTTTGTATTTTTAGTAGAGATGGGGTTTCACCATGTTGGCCATGCTGCTCTCGAACTCCTGACCTCAGGTGAACTGCCTCGGCCTCCCAAAGTGCTGGGATTACAGGCCTGAGCCACCATATCCGTCCAGAACCTGCATTTTTTTTTAAGAGATGGGATCTTCCTCTGTCATCCAGGCTAGAGTACAGGGGGCCATCATGGCTTACTGCAAACTCAATGTCCCATTTAAGGAAAAACAATAACAATTCTGTAAAAACGCTTCCAAAAAATTGAAGAAGAGAGAACATCCTCAACCGGATAAAGGGCATCTATGAAAACGCTACAGCTAACATCATATTTAGT
This sequence comes from Trachypithecus francoisi, assembly GCF_009764315.1. Classification (NCBI taxonomy): domain Eukaryota; kingdom Metazoa; phylum Chordata; class Mammalia; order Primates; family Cercopithecidae; genus Trachypithecus; species Trachypithecus francoisi. Next base: position 99,088,579 of record NW_022681472.1, on the reverse strand, counting down.
GATGAAAACCAAATGCTTTTCCTTAAGATCAGGAAAAAGGGCAACATTGTATTGAAGCTTCTAGCCAGTGGCAAAAAAAAAAAAAAAAAGATAGATAAATAATAAATGAACAAACAAATGGCATCCATATTGAAAAGGAAGAAGTAAAACTATCCTTATTTGCCATTGACATGATAACCCATGTAGAAAATGTGATAGAATCCACAGAAAAGCAACTAGAACTATTGAGTTTAGCAAGACTGTGGGAAACAAGATCAAGATATAAAAATCAGCTGTACTTTTATATTCTAATAATGGACAATTATAAAGTGAAATTCAAAACATCACTTAAAATCACATCAAAAATATGAAATATGATAATTCTGATCAGATGTGCAAGACCTGAACACTGAACATGACCGAACATCGATGAGAGAAAATTTTTTTTTTTTTTTTTTTTTTTTTTTTTTTTTTTTGAGGCGGAGTCTCGCTCTGTCGCCCGAGCTGGAGTGCAGTGGCCGGATCTCAGCTCACTGCAAGCTCCGCCTCCTGGGTTTACGCCATTCTCCTGCCTCAGCCTCCCGAGTAGCTGGGACTACAGGCGCCCGCCACCTCGCCCAGCTAGTTTTTGTATTTTTAGTAGAGACGGGGTTTCACCGTGTTAGCCAGGATGGTCTCGATCTCCTGACCTCGTGATCCACCCGTCTCGGCCTCCCAAAGTGCTGGGATTACAGGCTTGAGCCACCGCGCCCGGCCGATGAGAGAAATTTAACCCCTAAATCCATGTGGAGAGAGACCTTGTCCATGCCCTGGGAGACGCGACTTTGCTGAGATACAGCCTCGAACTGGAACTGCAGGTCAGTGCAACCCAACCTGAATTCCAGTAGGGTTTTTTGTGTGGAAATTGACAAGCTGATTCTAAAATTAACATGGAAATGCAAAGGACCAAGAGCAGCTAAAACAACCTTGAAAAAGAAAAGTGAATTGAGGGGCCATCTGCCATCTGACTTGAAGGCCTATTGCAAGTCTATTGTAATCAAGACAGTGAGGTATTGATATTAACACAGAAACGCAGATCAGCGGAGTCCAGAAATAGACCTGTGCGTCTGTTGTCATTTGATTTTCAGTAAAGGTAAGGAAGCACTTCAGTGAAGCAATAATGATCTTTTCAGTATCTAGACGCAAAAAATGAACCTCACGCCATGTACAAAAATTCTCCCAAAATGGATCACAACTGGAATCTAAAATGATAAACCATCTAAAGGAAAACGTAAGAGAAAAATCTTTGTCAATTTTGAGTTATATTTCTGAAATATAACACTAAAATCATGATCTATAGAAGAAAAAGATCAATAAATTGGACTTCATCAAAATTAGGCACTTATGCCCTTTAAAATACACTGTTAGGACAATAAAAAGACAAGCCACAGACTGGGAATAATACTTGTAAATCACGTAACTGATAAAGGACCTGTATCCAGAATATACAAAGAACCCCCAGCACTCAATAAACAGAAATAATCCAATTTAGAAATAGACAAAAGGTTTCAACGGACATTTCACCAGTGAAGATCTACGGTGGTGAACAGCACATAAAAAGATGCACAAGAACACTAGTCATTAGGAAGATATAAATTAAAACTACAGTGAGACACCATCATGCACCCACTAGAAGGCCTAAAAATTTTAAAAGACTAAACATATCAAATGTTGATGAGGAGGTAGAGCAGCTAGAGCCCTCACCCTGAGCTGATGGAAATACCAGTGGTTCAATCACTTTGGAAAAGAGTTTAGTACATCCAGGCCGGGTGCAGTGGGTCACGCCTGTAATCCCAGCACTTTGGGGCTCTGAGGTGGGCAGATCACCTGAGGTCAGGAGTTCAAGACCAACCAGGCCAACATGGGGCAACCCTGTCTCTACTAAAAATACAAAATTAGCCGGGCGTGGTGGTGTGCGCCTGTAGTCCCAGCTACTCGGGAGGTTGAGGCAGGAGAATCGCTTGAACCGAGGAGGCAGAGGTTGCAGTGAGCTGAGATTGTGCCATTGCACTCCAGCCTGGGCGACAAAACTGAAACTTAGTCTCAAAAAAAAAACCCAAAAAAACAAAAAAAAACAACTTTTACTGCCTTTGTATTTTTCAGGAAGAGGGTAGAGATTTAGATTGACTCTGGACTTTGTCAAATATCCATGTTGAAAATGTAAGAGCAACTATTCAAAGAATGGAGACTTAGTGTGTCTGTCAGTGGAGTCCCAACAGGAAACAGGGTGACTAAGGAATGCTAACAAAGAAAGCATTCACCACAGCGTGGGCAGGGGGGTGAGAGTGGGAAAGAGGGTGGCCCTGCAGGTCGCTGGACCTGCCAGCACTTGCTACCTCAGGCAGAGCCTGGTGGAGGGCTGCTGCTTCCCGTTAGGGTAGAACAGGCTTCTCCGTTTCCAAGGCGTGTGTGTGTGTGTGTGTGTGTGTGTGTGTGTTGAGATGGAATTTCATTTCTGCTTCCTGGGTTCAAGCAGTTCTCCTGCCTCAGCCTCCCAAAGTGCTGGGATTACCGGTGTGAGCCAGCACACCCGGCATCCAAGGTATTTTATCTGCTGTGTATTCACCTGGTTCTGAAAAGTCCCAACGAAACAACTTAATATTACACCTGTTTTAGCTAGTCCTCACTTTGGTCTGGTGTCCAAACCCCGCCTCTAGAGTTGAGTCCTGCCTCCTACCTCAGAAAGAAGGCTGCCCAAACTGCTGGGCCCTGGGAGAGGCCATTCTTTTCTTTTCTTTCTTTTTTTTTTTTTTTTGAGATGGAGTCTCACTCTGTCACCCAGGCTGGAGTGCAGTGGCACCATCTCGGCTCACTGCAAGCTCTGCCACTCAGGTTCACGCCATTCTCCCGGGGAGAGGCCATTCTTCAGTGCTAGGAGTGCATTGAGCAGGGTTGCACACCACAGACAGGAGTGGAGCCCTCCCACCCCAACACACACACAAGGCCACCCAGCAGTCTTGTGTCCTGGGCGGAGGGCGGACATGGGGAGGGGCAGCCTCCAGGCAGGAGATGGTGGAATTGTGATGGGATCGCACTGAATTTGCAGGTCAGCTTGGGGTGTGATGTGGAGATGACTTTCCATTCATTCATGTCCTCTTCACTTCTTTCTGCAATGTTTTCTAGTCTTAAGTATACAAGTCTTGCCTTTCTTTGGCTGTGTTTATTCCTAAGTATTTTACTATTTGCAGTGCTATTGTGTATGGCGTTGTTTGCTTAGTTTCATGTTTGGATGGCCTACTGCTAGCATGACATACAACTGATGTTTGTATATTGCGGAGACAGCCCACCGAGCATCGCACCTGTCCTCCAGGGCCTCTAGGGACAGCCCAGCATGGTGGCCGGGCCTGGGGGACAGACCAGCTTGCCCTCCCTACTGGATCATATGCAGGCAGGATCCAGGTCTCTGGGCCCCGAGCTCTCGTCCCCGGCCTGTTTGCCCACCAGGTCCCAGGGACAACACTGTCCACAGGCTCCTCCCCAGGGACAGCACTGTCCACAGGCTCCTCCTCCCTGGACTTGGCATGAAAGGGCTTTCTTGGATCTAGGCCTCCGCTGATTCCAGCCGACCAACCCACAGCTCCCTGGCAGCCCCCACGCTGAACTGGCGTCTCACCGTAGCCCTGGGCTGTGGGCTGTGGGTGAGGAGAGAATGCTCAGGTTGCTGGCCGGGCGCGGTGGCTCAAGCCTGTAATTCCAGCACTTTGGGAGGCCGAGACGGGCGGATCACGAGGTCAGGAGATCGAGACCATCCTGGCTAACACGGTGAAACCCCGTCTCTACTAAAAAAATAGAAAAAATTAGCCGGGCAAGATGGCGGGCGCCTGTAGTCCCAGCTACTCGGGAGGCTGAGGCAGGAGAATGGCGTAAACCCGGGAGGGGGAGCTTGCAGTGAGCTGAGATCACGCCACTGCACTCCAGCCTGGGTGACAGAGCGAGACTCCGTCTCAAAAAAATAAAAAAAATAAAATAAAAAAGAGAATGCTCAGGTTGCTGCAGCTGCTGACCTGGAGAAGGAGCCTCTCTCCCGGAGGCATCCATCCCACTCTAAGGAAGGGGAAGGGGCCACTTGAGCCAGGAGTTCGAGGCAAGGCAGGACACCCAGAAGGGATAGGGTGGCTGTGATCTGTGGGAATTGGCTTCCTGCTCTCCCCTCTCGGAACAGGAGGCTTTGCCATCCTAGAAACGCGTTCGGAAGATGGGACAGCTGGAGCTTCCTCAACTCACCCGCTTAAATCCCTGAGTCAAAAAAAATAATTAACTGATCATCCTTAGGGAATCCCAGCAACAAGCTTACATGCTTTAAATTGATAAAGAAAAGAAAAGAATCAACGCTTATTCTGTCTTTCCTATGCAAATGGGCCTCTGGGTAACTAAACAGCACGAGAGGGCAGTTCATCATCGCCAAAGTTTTCCAACCAATGAACAAAGAAGGCATAGCTGAGGAGATCCACCTTCCGTGCCAGACAGCGCATGTCAGCCTCTGAGGGGCTGCAGGCCTCAGCCCCGCAGACCTGCTGAAAACCTGGGCAGCTCCACCATGTCCCATCCCAGCACATTTCAGAGCCTTCTGGGGGCAGAGTCTGATCCCCCACCCTGGAGCCCCGTGCGTGTTTGCCGAGGGGCTTCAGCCCTCGGGGAAGCCACACCCCTGGGGACCACAGCTAAGGGATGGAAAGCCAAGTGGGGCTAGAGCTGGGAAACGCTGGGGCCCTTCCTTCTCACTCTAGAGGGCGGCTGCCTGAGTTCCCGGTCTCCCCTTTCCTCCCCCTGCTCAGGAGTGGTGCTTCTCTTGGGCCTGGTCTGAGGATGCTGGACTGTGGGGTGGTGGAGACATGGCCTGCCCTTGGCTTCGGGGCCTGGACTCCTGACTAGGTCCCACTCTACCCACACTCCCTCCAGGTCTGCCAGGAAGATGAGGCACCACCTGCCATCTCTGAGGACAGAGGCTGGATGGAGTCCATTCACCAAGACCAGGCTGAGCAGGGCATGCTGGGCCACACCCCATTCGGTCCTCTGCTGTCTTACATCGCAATGGGCTCAGAGGCTACGCCAGCACGAGCAGAGTGGCTTTGTGGCTCCCTGGGTGGTTGCAGGAGGGTGGCCGCAGGAGGGTGGCCACAGGAGGGCGGTTGCAGGAGGGTGGCCACAGGAGGGCGGTTGCAGGAGGGTGGCCACAGGAGGGCGGTTGCAGGAGGGTGGCCACAGGAGGGTGGTTGCAGGAGGGTGGCCGCAGGAGGGTGGCCACAGGAGGGTGGCCGCAGGAGGGTGGTTGCAGGAGGGTGGCCGCAGGAGGGTGGTTGCAGGAGGGTGGCCGCAGGAGGGTGGTTGCAGGAGGGTGGCCACAGGAGGGCGGTTGCAGGAGGGTGGCTGCAGGAGGGTGGTTGCAGAAGGACACCCCTCAGGGGCGTTGCCAGGACACGGGCAGCCTTCACATGGACAGTGGTTTTGTGCTTTCTACCAGCACAAGGTCCACGGCGGCTACTGCCGTGGGCTCCCCAGCAGATGGCAGCAAAGTGCCTCTCAGCCCCAGCGTCTCTTCCTGGCCACCTGTCTCACTCCTGCTTTCCGACTAGAGTGGGGACAGCAGGCTGTGTCCTTCTGGGAGTTGCCACGTCACCCCCTGGAAGGGAAACTAGCCCAGTAGGCAGGACGGGGGGTGGGGGGTGCTAATGTCATCTCAACAACCTGTGCCCCAACACAAGACGGTGGCCCCCAAACTCCTCCTCCCCAGAGATTTCTCATCTCCAGGGCAGAAGTTGCAGGCAGAAAGCTTTGGAAACATTAAACATGAATTATTCCAATTGGTGAAAAAAAGCAAAACAAAACAACTAGATCCTGGTTACTTTATAATATATAATACTCAAAGAATTATAAATTTCTTCTCCTTCTCCTTCTTCTTTTGTCGTTGTTGTTGTTGAGACAGTATCACTCTGTCGCCCAGGCTGGAGTTCAGTGGCATGCTCTTGGCTCACTGCAACCTCTGCCTCCTGGGTTCATGCCATTCTCCTGCCTCAGCCTCCCAAGTAGCTGGGACTACAGGCGCCTGCCACCACGCCCGGCTAATTTTTTTTTTTTTTTTTTTGTATTTTTAGTAGAGATGGGGTTTCACCATGTTGGCCAGGATGGTCTCGATCTCCTGACCTCATGATCCGCCTGCCTTGGCCTCCCAAAGTGTTGGGATTACAGGTGTAAGCCACCGTGCCCGGCCAGGCTTATAAATTTCATTTTTATTTCAGCCTCTCTGAACACGGAAGGATCAGTTGAGGAGTGAGGATGGCGGTGATTACCCACAGCCTTAGCGTGACCTGCACATCTGCAGCACAGAGCAATGGAAGTCAACAGAAAATGTGAAAAAGAGGGCAGTCCATGCCATGAATACACATGGTTTGAAAAAAGCATCCGAGGGTGCCGCTGGCGCTCACACACATGCCCTCCACTTAGTCTCCACTTAATACCAAGAACCTTCCATTGAGAATCTAATTATTATTATTATTATTATTATTATTATTATTATTATTATTGAGATGGAGCCTTACTTCATCACCCAGGCTGGAGTGCACTGGTGTGATCTCAGTTCACTGCAACCTCTGCCTCCTGGGTTCAAGCCATTCTCCTGCCTCAGCCTCCCCAGTAGCTAGGATTACAGGTGTCTGCCACCACATCTGGCTAATTTTTGTATTTTAGTAGAGATGGGGTTTCATCATGTTGGCCAGGCTGGTCTCAAACTCCTGACCTCAAGTGATCCACCCGCCTCAGCCTCCCAAAGTGCTGGGATTACAGGCGTGAGCCACAGTGCCCGGCAGAGAATGTTTTAAATGAGAAAAATGGTCAGGTGTGGTGGCTCATGCCTTAATCCAAGCACTTTGGGAGGTCAAGGTGAGAGGATCACTTGAGCCCAGGAGTTCGAGACGAGCCTGGGCAACATAGTGAGACCCCATCTCTACAGAAGCTACGAAAATTAGCCAGGTGGGGTGGCACACTCCTATGGTCCCAGCTATTTGGGAGGCTGAGATGGGAGGATTGCTTGAGCTCCAGAGGTCGAAGCTCCCAGACTCATGGCAGTGAGCTGTGATCACACCACTGTATTCCAGCCTGGGCAGCAGAGCGAGACTCCGTCTCAAAAAAAAAAAAAAAAGCCCAGAGGTAGTCAATGGCAGGTACGTGACTCTTGTGGCTGTCCTGTGGGCTCTGCCTGTACCAGGCTCAGCTTCTGGTGAGGTAGTATCTAGGATTCAGAAGACCATTCAAACAACCGCACACATGGGATAAGGCAAATAGCATTCATTTGGCAGAAATCATAGCAAAATTTAATCACATGCTGCCAAATCATCAAATCATGTACGTGGAAAACAATCATTTATACTAATTTTTTTTTTTTTTTTTTTTTTTGAGACGGAGTCTCTCTCTGTCACCCAGGCTGGAGTGCAGTGTCTGGATCTCAGCTCACTGCAAGCTCCGCCTCCCGGGTTCACGCCATTCTCCTGCCTCAGCCTCCCGAGTAGCTGGGACTACAGGTGCCGCCACCTCGCCTGGCTAGTTTTTTGTATTTTTAGTAGAGACGGGGTTTCACCGTGTTAGCCAGGATGGTCTCGATCTCCTGACCTCGTGATCCGCCCGTCTCGGCCTCCCAAAGTGCTGGGATTACACGCTTGAGCCACCGTGCCTGGCCATTTATACTAAATATTACGATTTGTTATTTAGAGGATAAATTATCCAACCCAATAAATAAGATTATGGCACAGGGAATAAAGGTGATGATTTGGAATTAGCAGTGCTCCCCAGCTCTGCTTCATCTTCGGGTGTGTGGGAGGGGCTGGACTTCCTGGTCCCATCATGGCCGTGAGGGGGACCATGGCAGGAAGTCATGAGGTGGTGCCGTGTGAACAATATTGGCCAGTGAGGAATGAGAGGAGGTATTTACATGGCACCTTTACACCAGAACATTTACTTACTATTGTACGACCCTCCTAGCCTCTGTGTCTCCTCTGGGAGGACCCGCAATGTTCTAGGCAGCAGTCATTCCATCAGCCTGGGTCCTGAAGCAAAGACGGAAGAGAGAACCTCAGCCAACCCCTGCCATGCGATGTGAGTGAGAACAAGCTGTGGCTTTAAGCCAGAGACACTGGGGTCGCCTGTGAACATGGCATAAGCAAGCCCATGGCAGTGGATGGACTTTGAGACCAGGAGGGGGCTCTGCTACAGCAAACCCCACAGGACACTGACTAGTGGCCTGACAGCAAAGTACTTACCAGAAGGACAGAGACCAGCAATACGCAAAACACGTGACAAAACTGTCTCCGAGATAACTGGGAAGCAGGTTTCCTATCAGTGAACTTGTGTCCAAGAGAAGGGGTGAAAATAGAGCTCATGAAATATGTGGGTCACTGTGGCCACACCTGCAGGGCGTTGACAAGGGAAGCTATGTTCGACTACCACAAGCAGAACAACAACAAATCCTGGAGGGGAGGAGAGAATCTAATTTCTAAAGTTGTCGTATTATGTTGTTTTATTACTTTTACGATTGGTTTTTTTGAGACAGAGCCTCGCTCTGTTGCTCAGGCTGCAGTGCAATGGCAAGATCTCGGCTCACTGTTGCCTCGATCTCCCCAGGCTCAGGTTATCCACCCATCTCAGCCTCTAACTGGGACTACAAGTGTGCACCACCATGCCTGGCTAATTTTTTGTATTTTTTGTAGAGATGGGATCTTGCTATGTTGCCCAAGTTGGTCTTGAATTTTGGGGCTCAAGCAATCTTCCTGCCTTGACCTCCCAAAGTGCTGGGATTATAGGTGTGAGCCACTGCACCCAGACCTATATCCTATTATATATATAAAGTATATGTGGCCGGGCGCGGTGGCTCCAGCCTGTAATCCCAGCACTTTGGGAGGCCGAGACAGGCGGATCATGAGGTCAGGAGATCGAGACCATCCTGGCTAATACGGTGAAACCCCGTCTCTACTAAAAAATACAAAAAACTAGCCGGGTGAGGTAGCGGGCACCTGTAGTCCCAGGTACTCGGGAAGCTGAGGCAGGAGAATGGCATGAACCCGGGAGGCGGAGCTTGCAGTGAGCTGAGATCCGGCCACTGCACTCCAGCCTGGGTGACAGAGCGAGACTCCGTCTCAAAAAAAAAAAAAAAAAAGTATATGCATATTTTTTTTTACATTATAATATATATATATATATATATTTTAGACGAAGTCTTGCTCTGTCGCCGAGGCTGGAGTGCAGTGGCGCGATCTCAGCTCACTTCAGCCTCCACCTCCCGGGTTCAAGCGATTCTCCTGCCTCAGCCTCCAGAACAGCTGGAACTTCAGGTACCCACCGCCACACTTGGATAATTTTTATATTTTTAATAGAGATGGAGTTTCACCATATTGGCCATCCTGACCTCAAGTGATCTGCCCACCTTGGCCTACGAAAGTGCTGGGATTACAGGCATGAGCCACCGTGCCCGGCCTCTGTGTTGTTTTAAATGTCTACTTTTCAGCAAAAAGTTGTAAGACATGCAAAGAAACAAGAAAGTATGCTCATACACTGAAGACAATTTAATCAACAGAAACAGCCCCTGAGGAAGCCCAGGCATTGGACTTACTAAATGAAGACTTAAAATTAGCTATGATTAGCCGGGCGCAGTGGCTCACGCCCGTAATCCCAGCACTTTGGGAGGCCGAGGCGGGCGGATGACCTGAGGTCAGGAGTTCGTGACCAGCCTGACCAATATGGAGAAACCTCATCTCTATTAAAAATACAAAATTAGTTGGGTGTGGTGGCGCATGCCTGTAATCCCACTCGGGAGGCTGAGGCAGGAGAATTGCTTGAACCTGGGAGGCAGAGGCTGAGGTGAGCCAGGATTGTGCCATTGTACTCACTCCAGCCTGGGCAACGAGAACAAAACTCAGCCTAAAACAAAACAAAACAAAACAAAATAGCAAAAACTAAAGTATAAAAGAAATCTCTCACCAGATAGAGGATATGCATAAAGAGATCAAAATTATAAAAAGGTGGCAGATTGCAGTGACTCATGCCTGTAATCTCAGCACTTTGGGAGGCTGAGACGGGCAGATCACCTGAGGTCAGGAACTCGAGACCAGCCTGACCAACATGGTGAAACCCCATCTTTACCAAAAATTAGCTGGACGTGGTGGTACACCCCTGTAGTCCCAACTATTTGGGAGGCTGAGGCAGGAGAATCTCTTGAACTCAGGAGGCAGGGGATTTAGTGAGTTGAGATCGAATCACTGCACACCAGCCTGGGTGGTAGAGTGAGACTCTGTCTCAGAAAACAAACAAACAAACAAACAAAAACCCTCAAATCCATATAAAGAAGCACAGAGCACCAGCATAAACTTATTTTTTGCTTGTAACTTCCTTTTTCCTAGCTGATTTAAAGGTAACTGCATAAAGTAATAATTACAGATCTATGTTGATGAGAACACAATGTACAAAGAGGTAATCTGTGACAATAGCATAAAGGAGGTGAAAAGGGAGTGGCCTGGGAGCAACATTTTTGGATACTATTTAAGCATGGTTTTCAATAATTCAAGTTAGATTGTTATCAGGTAATTGGTCAATAGTAATCCCTACAGCAACCACTAAGAAAATAACTGGTAAAAAAAAAAAAAAAAAAGAAAAGAAAAGAAAAGAAAAAAGGAGAGAGTTAGAGTGGATAATAAGAACAGACGAAATAGACTTTAAGATAAAGTTGTTAATAGAGGAAAGGAAGGACATTTTATAATAATAAAAGGGTCAATCCATAAAAAGGATATTATATTTACATATGACTCCGTCTCAAAAAATAATAAATAAAATAAAAATTAAAAATAAGATTTTAATGGATTGAAATCATACAAAGTATGTTCTCTGACCACAGTGGAATGAAATTAGAAATCAATAAACAGAAGAAAATTTGAAAAATTCACAAATTTGTGAAAATTAAGCAACATACTCCTAAATAACCCATGGATCAAAGAGGAAATTCTAAGGGAAATTAGAAGCACTTTGAAATGAATTTTTTTAAAAACCGTATCAAGCCGGGCGCGGGGCTCAAGCCTGTAATCCCAGCACTTTGGGAGGCCGAGACGGGCGGATCACGAGGTCAGGAGATCGAGACCATCCTGGCTAACACGGTGAAACCCCGTCTCTACTAAAAATACAAAAAACTAGCCGGGCGTGGTGGCGGCGCCTGTAGTCCCAGCTACCCGGGAGGCTGAGGCAGGAGAATGGCGTAAACCCCGGAGGGCAGAGCTTGCAGTGAGCTGAGATCCGGCCACAGCACTCCAGCCTGGGTGACAGAGCGAGACTCCGTCTCAAAAAAAAAAAAAAAACAAAACAATTTTTGATACAAAAATGTATCAAAATTTATGGGATACAGGGAAGCAGTGCTCAGAAGGAAATGTGTAGCTGTAAGTGCCTGCATTGAAAAGAAAAAAACATCTTGAGAGGCTGAGGGGGGAGGATTGACTGAGGCCAGGAGTTCAAGACCAGCCTGGGCAACACAGCAAGACCCCATCTCTAAAAAAAATTTTTTAAATTAGCCAGGCATGGTGGCACATGCCTGTAATCCCTGCTACTCAGGAGGCCAAGTGGGAGGATCTCTTGAGCCCAGGAGTTTGAGGCTACAGCGAGCTATGATTGTGCCACCGAACCCCAGCCTGGGCGACAGAGTGAGACGCTGTCTCAAGAAGGAAGAAAAAAGAAAGAGGAAAGAAGAAAGAAGGAAGAAGGAAGAAAGAAGAAGAAGAAGAAACATTTTAAGTCAATAGCTAACTTCTCTTCTTGAGCAACTAGAAAAGAAAACCAAATTAAATCCAAAGCAAGCAGAAAGAAATAATAGGTTAGAGCAGACATAAAAGAAATAGAGAACAGAAAAACAGTAGCAAAACACAATGACACTAAAAGTTGATCCTATGAATAGATAAAATTGGCTTTCAGTGCCGATAGTGCTCATATAAATGTGGTAAGTGTTCCTAAAACCTCCCAGTCTCTCTGTAAGAAGTGTGGCAAGCACCAACCCCGCAAAGTGACCCAGTACCAGAAGGGCAAGGATTCCTGGTACGCCCAGGGTAAGCAGGTTATGACAGGAAGCAGAGTGGCTATGGTGGGCAGACTAAGCCGATTTTCTGGAAAAAAGCTGAAACTACCAAGAAGATTGTGCTAAGGCTTGAGTGCGTTGAGCCCAACTGCAGATCTAAGAGAATGCTGCCTACTAAAACATGCAAACATTTTAAACTGGGAAGAGACAAAAAGGGAAAGGGCCAAGTGATACAGTTCTAAGTGTCATCTTTTGTTTTATTATGAAGACAATAAAATCTTGAGTTTATGTTCAAAAACGAAACAACAACCACAAAAAAGATAACATTGAAAACCCTTTAGCCAGACTGACCAAGAGAACAAAGAATGCAAAGTTGGTTCAATATATGAAATTTAGGCAATGTAATACATCCTATTAAATTAGTAAAAGGAGGAAAAAACCCACATGATCATCTCAATAGATGCAACAAAAGTGTTTGACACAATCCAACATCCATTCATAACAAAAATGGTCAACAAACTAGGGATCAAAGGGAATTTGCTCAACCTGATAAAGGGCAGGTAAAACACTTCCCAATGCTAGCATCATACTTAGTTTTAAAAGCTGAAAGCTTCCTTTAAGAATAAGACAAGGGGCCGGGCGTGGTGGTTCACGCCTGTAATCCCAGCACTTTGGGAGGCCGAGGTGGGCAGATCACGGGGTCAGGAGATCGAGACCATCCTGGCTAACACGGTGAAACCCCATCTGTACTAAAAATACAAAAATTAGCCGGGTGTGGTGGCGGGCGCCTGTAGTCCCAGCTACTTGGAGGCTGAGGCAGGAGAATGGCGTGAACCCGGGAGGCCGAGCTTGCAGTGAGCCGAGATCGCGCCACTGCACTCCAGCCTAGGCGACAAAGTGAGACTCCGTCTCAAAAAAAAAAAAAAAAAAAGAATAAGACAAGGATGTCAGCTCTCACCACTTCTATTCAACATAATACTGGAGGTTCTAACCAGGGAATTAGGCAAGAAATAAATAAATAAATAAAAGGCATCAGATCGAAAAGGAAGAAGTGAAACTAACTGAATTTGAAGATACCATGATCTTGTATGTTGAAAACTCTAGAGAGTGCACCAGAAACCTCACAGAGCTAATAAGTGAGTTCCAGTGAATATACAAAACCCAGTTGTACTTCATATTAGCGATGAACAATCTGAAAACGAAATTAAGCAAACAATTTCACATACAACAGCACTAAAAATACTAAAATACCTGGGAATAAATTTAAAAGAAGAGCAAGACTTGTATACTCACCTGTGCACATGGTTGGAAGAAATTAAGAGGACATGGATGAGAAGTTGTCTCATACCCATGGTGTTCCTATTCGGAAGGCATCGCTCCCTGAGCTGATCTGCAGATCCAGTGCGATCCCCAGCAAAACCCCACTGCCTTCACGCAAAAAACGGAGAAGCTGCAAAAACGGTCAGTTCCTAAAATTCGTATAGAATTGCAAGAGACCCAGAAAAGCTAAAACAATCCTGAAGAACAATAACATTGGAGGACTTAACACTTCCCAATTTCAATGACTTCACAGTAATTAAAATCAACCACGGTCAAGGCAGCGCGGTACTGGGGTAAGGACAGATAATGGAAAAGAATTCAGAATCCAGAAATAAAACCACACATCTACATCTACGATCAATTGATTTTGGACAAAGGGGTCAAGAGCATTTAACAGGGAAAGAATCATCTTTTAAACAAATCAGCCAGCACAGTGGCTCACGCCTGTAATCCCAGCACTTTGGGAGGCCGAGGCGGGTGGATCACCTGAGGTCGGGAGTTCAAGACCAGCCTGGCCAACATGGTGAAACCCCATCTGTACTAAAAATACAAAAATGAGCTGGGCGTGGTGGTGCACACCTGTAATCCCAGCTACTCGGGAGGCTGAGGCAGAATTGCTTGAACCCAGGAGGTGGAGGTTGCCGTGAGCAGAAATGGAGCCACTTCACCCCAGCCTGGGCCACAGAGTAAGGTCCTGTCTCAAAATAATAATAATAATAATAATAATAATAATAATAATAAACAAATGGTGCTGGACAAATGGATTCTACATGCAAAGAATGAAGCTGGACACCTTCCCCATATACCACATACAAAGCTTAACTCAAAATGGATCAAATACCTAAAGATAAGAGCTAAAACTAGTAAACTCTTAGAAGGAAACAGACATAATCTTTTTTTTTTTTTTTGTAATAGAGTCTCACTCTGTGGCCCTGGCTGGAGTGCAGTGGCACAGTCTTGGCTCACTGCAACCTCTGCCTCCCAGGTTCAAGTGATTCTCATGCCTCAGCCTCCAGAGTAGCTGGGATTACAGGCACCTGCCACCACACCCAGTTAATTTTTTTTTTTGAGACTGAGTTTTGCTCTTGTTGCCCAGGCTGGAGAGCAATGGTGCGATCTCGGCTCACTGCAACCTCTGCCTCCCGGGTTCAAGTGATTCTCCTGCCTCAGCCTCCCAAGTAGCTGGGATTACAGGTGCCTGCCACCACTACATCCAGCAAACTTTTTGTATTTTTAGTAGAGACAGGGTTTCACCATGTTGGCCAGGCTGGTTTCGAACTCCTGACCTCAGGTGATCCACCTGCCCCAGCCTCCCAAAGTGTTGGAATTATAAGTGTGAGACACCTCACCTGGCCAACCCAGCTAACGTTTTGTATTTTTAGTAGAGACAAGGTTTCACCATGTTGGCCAGGCTGGTCTCGAACTCCTGACCCCATGATTTGCCCACCTCAACCTCTGAAACTTCTGGGATTACAGGCGTGAGCCACTGAGCCCGGCCCTAAATTTTTGTTTTTTTGAATTATGCAGTCTTATTAGATATGACACTAAAAGCACGAGCAACCATAGGAAAAAAGCCCAGATAAATTAGACTTCGTTAAAATTTAAAACTTTTGGCCGGCGCGGTGGCTCAAGCCTGTAATCCCAGCACTTTGGGAGGCCGAGACGGGTGGATCACGAGGTCAGGAGATCGAGACCATCCTGGTCTACACGGTGAAACCCCGTCTCTACTAAAAAAAAATACAAAAAACTAGCCGGGCGAGGTGGCGGGCGCCTGTAGTCCCAGCTACTCGGGAGGCTGAGGCAGGAGAATGGCGTAAACCCGGGAGGCGGAGCTTGCAGTGAGCCGAGATCGTGCCACTGCAGTCCAGCCGGGCGACAGAGTGAGACTCCGTCTCAAAAAAAAAAAAAAAAAAATTTAAAACTTTTGTGTTTCAAAGGATATCATTTCAAAAACAAAAAGAGGGTCGGGGCGTGGCTCACGCCTGTAATCCCAGCACTTTGGGAGGGCAAGGCTGGCAGATTGTTTGAGCTCAGAAGTTCATGACCAGCCTGGGCAGCATGGCAAAACCCCATCTCTACTAAAAATTTAAAAATTAGCCAGGCGTGGTGGTGCACACCTGTGCTCTCAGCTATTTGGGAGGCTGAGGCAGGAGAATCGCTTGAACCCAGGAGGCGGAGGTTGCAGTGAGCCGAAATCATGCTACTGCACTCCAGCCTGGGCAACAGAGCAAGATCCTATCTCAAAAAAAAAAAAAAAAAGAAAAGAAAAAAGAAAAAGAAAAATAAAGAAAGAAAAGAAAAAAGAAAAGAAAAACAACCACATCATGGGAGAAAATATTTGGAAATTATCTTTCTGATAAGAAATTTATATCTAGAATCCATAAAGAACATCACAGCTGAACAATAAGAAGACAAAAGCCCAATTTAATTTTACTTTTAATTTTTTTTTGAGGGAGGGTGTCACTCTGTTGCCCAGACTAGAGTACTGTGGTGCAATCACGGCCCACTGCAGCCTCCACCTCCCTGGGCTCAGGTGATCCTACCACCTCAGCTTCCTGAGTAGCTGGGACTACAGGCGTGCACCACGATGTCCAGCTTTTTTTTTTTTTTTTTTTGTATTTTTAGTAGAGACAGGGCTTCACCATGTTGGGCAGGCTGGTCTCAAACTCCTGACCTCAAGTGATCCACCTGCCTCGGCCTCCCAAAGTGCTGGGATTACAGGCGTGAGCCACTGTGCCCAGCCTCATAATTGATTTTTTAAAATGGACAATAACAAGTGTTGGTGAAGAGGTGGAGAAGTGAAGTCCTCACGCATTGCTGGAGGGGATGGAAAATGGTGCAACCACTTTGGAAAACAATGACAGTTCCTCAAAAAGTTAAACACAAATTACCATGCGACCCAGGAGCTCCATTCCTAGGTGTACACCCAGAAGAATAGAAGACATTTGTGCATACAGAAACTCAAGCACTGATGTTCACGGGAGCACTGTTCATCATAGCTAACAAGTGAAAACCCAAATGTCCGTCCGCTGTGAGTGGATAGAGAGAATGTAGACTTCCCTACCATAGAATATTACTCAGCCACGAACAGGAATGAAATTCTGACACATACTACAGCTTGGATGACCGTTGAACACAGGATGCTAGACTAAAGAAGCCAGACACAAAAGACCGTATCATACAATTATGATTCTCTTAATATGAAATGCCCAGAGAAGGCAAATCCCCCAGGACAGAAAGCAGATTAGCTTTCCAGGGGCTGGAGAGATCCTGTTGAAAGGTGGGGGTTTGTTTTGGGATTACAGAGTGGTCATGGCTGCACAACCTTCGAACTGTACTAAAACCCACTGTGAGCTATACACTTCATAGAGGTGACTTTTATGGTACGTGAAGTATATGTTGAGAGAGAGAGAGAGGTTTAGACAAGAACAGCCTGCGTTGTAGGCAGGAACGAGAGAGAAGGAAGCCAGTCATAGTATCAAGGACTTACAAACTGGAAGAGACAACTGCTTCTCAACCCTAGGCAGAAATGCTTTGAGTGACAAAGCCTAATAGATCTCAGCCTTAAATCAAGGGATTAAGTCAAGAGTAGGCCGGCACACCCATTAGAGGCTAAAATCCCTGATGAATTGGGCAGGCACCTTGTAAATCCTTTTAAGTAACAAAATGGCTCTAGGAAAAGAAACTAGAGGTCCCTGAAGGGACTGAGGTGCTTATGATTAAGTCAAGAAAAAGAGGCCTGAGTGTACAGAGCAAAGCAGCCATCAAACCTTTAGTCTCCAGCAAAGATCTGCGGGCGTGGGCACTGGCACGCGCAGCCGCAGGATCGGATGAGGAAGAAGACAATTCCTTCTGTTACTTCTTTCAAGTTTTTATAGTGGAACGTTCAAACACATGCTAAAGTAAACAGAATAGGATAAAGAGTTCCCAAGCGCCCCCCACCAGCTTCAGTAATGAGGAGCTCATGGCCAGCCTTCCGTCTCTGGACCTCCGTCCACCTCCCACGGCCCATCGTCTGTATGTCTATCGAAAACAAGGGAGCTTTTACAAAACAATAATCACAACGTCATTATTGGGCCTCAATATCATCAAATAATAAGGGCCTTTAATTTTTAAGACCCCCTAAAGTTCACAAACCGTACGTGGGCCAATGAAACATGAAGCGAGCTCGGCCAGTCACTGAGCCCAGAACCCACCTGGAGTCCCAGCACTCACTGCCCTGGGATTGCCCCCACGCCAGCCCTGCCCTCGGCAACCCTGAGCATGGGTTCTAGGGGCTGGGATAGGGATGTAGACCCCAGAGAGGGACTCAGGGCCAGCAGGGTCCTCTCTCCACCTCGGGCTTCTGACTCAGGATTCCGAGGAATTCCCAGTGTCTCTCAAAACTATTGATACTCGGCCGGGCGCGGTGGCTCAAGCCTGTAATCCCAGCACTTTGGGAGGCCGAGACGGGCGGATCACAAGGTCAGGAGATCGAGACCATCCTGGCGAACACGGTGAAACCCCGTTTCTACTAAAAAAATACAAAAAACTAGCCGGGCGAGGTGGCGGGCGCCTGTAGTCCCAGCCACTCGGGAGGCTGAGGCAGGAGAATGGCGTAAACCCAGGAGGTGGAGCTTGCAGTGAGCTGAGATCCGGCCACTGCACTCCAGCCTGGGCGACAGAGCGAGACTCCGTCTCAAAAAAAAAAAAAAAAAAAAAAAACTATTGATACTCACCAGCTGAAGGGCAGGAGAGAGTGCCGTCTCTAGGAAATCCAGAGATCTGGGGCAGTGGCCTGGAAACTCACAGTGCCTGCCTGCCTTTCTCTCTGCTTTTTCCGCAGAGACCTGGACTGTCTCCTCCATCCCACATCCTGGGATGGTATCTTCCACCTTGAATCCTAGGGTAGGGTTACGGGGTCCCTGGTTCAGCAAAGCTAAGAACACTGATGAAGGTGGCTATCCTAAACAACACATTTTCAATGTAGACAAAACAACTTTCCACTGGCAGAAGAGGCCATCTAAGACGTCCAAGCAGGAGAGAAGCCAATGATTGACTTCACAGTTTCAAAGGGCGGGAGGATCACTTGAGCTCAGGAGTTTGACACCAGCCTGGGCAACATGGCGAGACCCTGCCTCTACAGAAAAATACAAAAATTAGCCATGTGTACCTGTAGTCTCAGCTACACAAGTGGCTGAGGCAGGAGAATCGCTTGAGCCCAGGAGGTCGAGGCTGCAGTGAACTGTGATTGCCACTGCATGCCAGTCTGGGAGACAAGAGTGAGACCCTGTCTCTTAAAAAACAAAAAAGAAAGAACCAGGCACGGTGACTCACGCCTGTAATCCCAGCACTTTGGGAGGCTGAGGTGGGCAGATCACGAGGTCAGGAGTTCAAGACCAGCCTGGCCAGGATGGTGAAACTCCATCTCTACTAAAAATACAAAAATGAGCCGGGCGTGGTGGCACATGCCTGTGATCTCAGTTACTCGGGAGGCTGAGGCAGGAGAATGGCGTGAACCCGGGAGGCGGAGCTTGCAGTGAGCCGAGATTGCGCCACTGCACTCCAGCCTGGGCGACAGAGCGAGACTCCATCTCAAAAATAAATAAATAAATAAATAAATAAAAATAAAATAAGAAAGAAGTGATATGCTGATGCAGTTGTCACCTTGTCAGATTCTTTTTGTTGGAGGTTATTTGAATTACTGCGTTTTGGTCAGAGGATTGTCTGTGTGATATTGACCGTTTGGGCTGTTCCAAAACGTCTCTGTGGCCTGATGAAGGAGCAGAAGTGTTCCACAGGGCGAAAAAAGATGGGTCAGCGTGAGAGCCTGTGCTTGTGTCTCTCTGGCCCCGGTGTCTGTGAGGTCCGTCCCGCACGTTGGTGCCTACTCTCCCTGTGGTAGACAGGCGTCCTCCCCTCCTGGGCACGCATCTCTGATTCTTTTTTTTTTTTTTTTTTTGAGACAGTTTCACACTTGTTGCCCAAGCTGGAGTGCAATGGCGTGATCTCAGCTCACTGCAACCTCTGCCTCCCGGGTTCAAGTGATTCTCCTGCCTCAGCCTCCCAAGTAGCTGGGATTACAGGCGTGCACCACCACGCCCGGCTAATTTTGTATTTTTAGTAGAGACGGGGTTTCTCCATGTTGGTCAGGCTGGTCTCGAACTCCCAACCTCAGGTGATCCACTCACCTTACCCTCCAAACTGCTGGGATTACAGGCGTGAGTCACTGTACCCGGCCACATGCCTGTGATTCTAGTTGGTCAGAGGTTGGTGCCTCCTGCCCGGGACCCACATGTCTCTTTGTTCTAAGATTATCCCTCGGAGCCTGCCAGTTGCCAGGTCTCATTTGCTCTTTTTCCAGGGGGGTCCGAGGGTCTCCTCCTGGGTGAGCTTGGCTGGGTCTGGCGTCTCCTGCTGTATTTGGAGGATTTCCTCGTCTTATTCTGCAGCCTCTACACACTAGGCTTTCACTTATTGCTTTGCCCTGGATGCACTGTGTTTCCTTTGCCGGCCTGGTGAGTGGAGCCTGCACGTCCGCTCTGACCTTGGCTGCCCTGGGGCTCAGACAAGCTTGTCCTGCTCCTCGGCCGCATCCACGCCGCGTGCTCCCCAGGTCCCTCTCGCCGGCACTTGGCCCGGAGCACTGTGTGTGGAGCTGCACTTTCTCCTCTGCCCTCCTCAGCCCCGTCGTTGTGACCCCACACACCCATTGGTTTCTTTTCTCATTTTCTCCTTCCTGAGCTCTCCGCACGTTCACGCCATGGCGGGCCTGGAGGCCTTAGACGATTGTTCTCACGATGTCCTCTTTGTTTGAGAGATATCTGGATGGCCAGGGACAAAGACCTAAGTTCGGAGATTTAAGCTCTAAGGCTGGAGACGAAGGTCTAAGGTGTGGACGGAGGTCTAAGGCTGCGGACGGAGGTCTAAGGTCAGGGATGGAGGTCTAAGGTCGGGGATGGAGGTCTAAAGTCGGGGTCAGAGGTCTAAGGTGGGGATGGAGGTCTAAGTTTAGGAATGGAGGTCTAAGGTGGGGATGGAGGTCTAAGGTGGGGATGGAGATCTAAGGTCGGGGATGGAAGTCTAAGGTTAGGGACGGAGGTCTAAAGTCAGGGATGGAGGTCTAAGGCGTGGCCACCGTTCTTTCCTTCAGAACAAGGCACTGCTGTCCTCGCCTAGCCAGGGCTGCTGCTGAGAAATCTGACGCCCTTGTGATGCTCCTTTTAGGAGGTTTCTCTTTCTTTCTTTTTTTTTTTTTTTGAGACGGAGTCTCGCTCTGTCACCCGGGCTGGAGTGCAGTGGCCGGATCTCAGCTCACTGCAAGCTCCGCCTGCCGGGTTCACGCCATTCTCCTGCCTCAGCCTCTCGAGTAGCTGGGACTACAGGCGCCCGCCACCTCGCCTGGCTAGTTTTTTGTATTTTTTATTTTTTAGTAGAGACGAGGTTTCACCATGTTAGCCAGGATGGTCTCCATCTCCTGACCTCGTGATCCGCCCGTCTCGGCCTCCCAAAGTGCTGGGATTACAGGCTTGAGCCACCGCGCCCGGCCCAGGAGGTTTCTCTTTCTATCCCAACGTTTTTTCAGTTTTCCTCTTGCCTCTGATGCGTCTGGGTCACGGGGTGGGGTTTTCAGGTGTGGCCTCCCTGACCCCTCATCCTTTCTGTGCGAGATCTTCCCCTTCACCCCAGCTCTGGGGAATCTGAGTCCACAGCTCCTGGGCTCCTCTCACCTCCATTCTTCAAAGCATTTGGATTTTCTTGTATATTTTTGGTCTCCTTTTCCTTCATAGCCACCAGCAGCAAGGCCCTGGCCTGGCCCCCAGGATGCCGTACACCCCACCTGCATCCCTGCCCTGGCAGGTTTGGAACTTTTCCTAAACAAATTCTTACCCTTGCTTCTGTCCTGGTCACGCCCCTTGTTCACGGGAAAGTCCACTGGCTCACTGATTGACTGCCTCCACAGCCCGGCCTCAGGCCCACCTGCCGCTCAGCCGTGTTTGTGCCTGATGTGGCCCACGCCTCCACTGCGCGTTCGCGGCTACCCCCCTGTCTGGCAGGCTGCAGGGTCTGTCCTGGGGGCCAGGGCGCCGTGGATCCCCCACATGCCTTTGAGGGAGGTGGGTTTCCCAGGTTGCTTTCCTGCAGCCCCGGGGCTTAGAGGACAGTGGATGGAGGAGGGGCCCGGTGATGTTAACCCCCAGCTCCTGTCACAACCGGTCACCCAGCCAGGGTTTTCCTCAAAGCCACCATTGACCGCGGCAGTGGCCTGTGGTGAAGGGGTGGATGACGGTCTGCAGACCAGGGAGCAGCAAGAGCAGAGCCCACTGCCCACCAGCTCCCCCACTGGAGCCTACTGGGTGGTTTCTAGAGTCCACACCCCTTCTTGCTTGGGGAGCTTCTCCAGGGCTGATTTTGAGAGTCGGCCCGCAGGTGTGGCCTCTTGGGCAGGAAGAGTTTGCTAACATCTGACGGCCCCTCCCCGGCCAGTGTGCAGTGCAGGGAGGAAGGTAGTTGAGGGCTGTGGAAGCAGCAGTCCTGGGGGCCCAGCTGGCTCCACAGCCGGCGGTCGGCAGAGCCTGCATCAGGGGCTGTGAGGAGGGGAGTGGGGACTCGAGTGCTTCTGGGGGTGACAAGGAAGGAGGGAGTGAAAGGCGGGTGCCAGGAGGTCAGGAGGGGGCCAGTGGCACAGCCCACCTGAACACAGGGGATGTGGGGGACGCCGCTCACCACAGCTGTCTGGCTGCAGCAGAGATCATGGCCCCGATGGAGCCCCCACTGCCAGCGATGAGGGAGCTTTCGGAGGCAGCGGGGCATGGGACTGTGCTGGGCTCCTGAGCTGTGGGCCCCAAATCAACTGTAGTGGACAGCAGCCCCAGGGCCTCACCTGCTTGGCCTGAGAGCCAAGGACGGGCCCGTGTCAGCCAGGATCAGGCAGAGTCGGCTGCAGACCGGGGAGGCTGGGTCTCTCTCAGTTGGTTCGGGGCCCACGGCTCACGAGCCCTGCACAACATTTGAAAGCAGGCATCCAGTACTGAGGAAGGACATTGGGCCAGCAGCCGTGCTTAGGCAGGTGGCCAGAGATGCGGGAGGACTGGACAGGTGTGCAGGGTGTTGGAGAGGCCCAGGAATGCACCTGCTGGAGTAGACACAGTGTGAGGGGGCCCACCAGGGCTTCGGGAGGCAGGGCCTTCCTGGAGGCCACCGGCCCCCTTCCCACAGGAAGTTCCGGGCCTGGAAACGTACTCTCTGGCCGTGACTCCTGGAGCCCACCATCCGCTCACTCCTCCTGGGATCACGGCGGTGTCTGAGCCAGCCCTGGCCTGGCTGTGGACTGAATGCTCAAGCCACAGCCTCCAGGTCCTGAGCCCATACCCACGCAGTTAGCCCCGGCGCTACGCCTGTCCTTTCTTGCTTGGCACCACCCAGCCCACCCCTCACGCAACCGAGGAGCTGTGCTCAGGTTCACTTGAAAATGGAGCGGCCGCCCTGGTGTGTCGGTGGCCTCAGTGTCCTCTGCTCAGACTGGGCTCTCTGCCCTTGGGGGTACCTGGTTGCAGGAGGGGACGCAGGGTCTCCAAGAGGGCACCAGCAGGGATGGCAAGTGCGGCCCCTCCCATTTCCACCCTTTGACCCCAGGCCCATGCGTTCTACTTACTGGGGAGGAGATGCCAAGGACGCACTGCTTATGGGTTTAGGGCCTAAGCCCCGCCCTGGAGCGCAGCGCCCAACTCACAGCCCGTGGTCACCCGGCTGCCCCTGAGTGTGACTCTGCAGGGTGGCTCCACCCACCACCTGAGGGCCGCAGCTTGGGCGCTGCCATGCAGATCACCACGGCGACCATGGGTCCCGTGACACGGGCCTGTCATGCTGCCTTTGCCTAAAGCGTCCCCTCAGGTTCAGCTGTGTTATGTGGCATCCCGCACACGCACATCTCCCAGAGCCTGGGAGGACATCCCTTCCCTTACCTGCCAAGAGAGAGGAACAGACGCAGTGTGTGTTTTCCTGGGATGGATAACAGCATGTGTTTACAGCTTGTCACGGGGCAGTGGCACCCTCACACCCTCTGTCACCATGGGGCCCAAGGGCACCCATCACCTGGCAGGCCATGGAGCATCATGGTGACCCACTGTGCCGGGTGTCATGGCACTGGGACCTGGTGACACTCTGGAGGCCTGTTTAGACACCTCCCATTCCAGAGATGGAGATGGAGCCAGAAAGAAAATGGCACAAAGAACAGCCAGCGCAAAGCCATGTGGAGACCAAGGCCAGCGTGGCCGTGAGAGGCGGCTCGGACACAGGCCTGCGGCACACACCGAGGCCTGCGGCACACACCGAGGCCCGTGGCGCACACCGAGGCCTGTGGCACACACCGAGGCCTGCGGCACACACCGAGCAGCACACACTGAGGCCTGCGGCACACACCGAGGCCTGCGGCACACACCGAGCAGCACACACCAAGGCCCGCGGCGCACACCGAGGCCCGCGGCGCACACCGAGGCCCGCGGCGCACACCGAGGCCCACGGCGCACACCGAGGCCTGCAGCACACACCGAGCAGCAGGACCTCCAGCCTTCAGTGTGTCCAGCTGCTTCCTGTCACATTTCCTCGGACGCGGCTCAGCCAAACGGAACCATCAGGGACACAGGGTGTCCTCCAGCGTCGCCCTCAGCCCACTGAAGCCACACAAGGCCTCCTAGATTCCATAGCCACAGTCACACACCCGGCACCACCTTGGACCACAAACACAGGGGGGCGAGAAGTGACTGTGCTGTTTTCACAGCCAACGTCTTTTTTATTTGAGCCTAGACTCTTGGGCTCAGCCAGCGGGTTCCCTCTCCTTGGGGGTTTGTCCCAGGCTGTGGCTGCTGCGGCATGCAGAGGGCTGGAATGAATCCAGTCCCTGCCCTCCGCCTCTCCCTCCCCGGCGTCTGCTGAGACACACTCACCCCCTCCCAGGCCCTGCCCCGATAAATCTTTCAGCAGACGCTGCCCCAGATCCTGGCAGTAACATTTCTGGGGAGCCACTCCCTCCCCACTCTCAGGCCACGGCCCTGCTGGGCTGACCCTGCCCCCAGTTCCAGGCCCCAAGATGGCTCAGGTGGACCTGTCTCCTGAGGCTGCTTCAAGCAAGCACCACAAAGTGGGGCTCAAACAACAGAAACGTGTTATCTGGAAGTCCTGGAGGCCAGAGCCTGTGAAGAGAGTGTCGGCAGGGCCTGCTCCTCTGAAACTCTGTGCTGACCTCTCCCTGCTCCTTCGGTTCTGGCCATTTGCTACCAGCCTGTGGCAGTCCTGGGCCTGCGGTGACAGCTCTTCAGCCTCTGCCTCTGTCACCGCGCACGCCCTCGCGCGTCCTCACAGGGCAGCGTTTTCTTGTAAGAACACCAGTCCATTAGGATTGGGACCCACCCTAGTGACCTCATCTTTGCTTGATGACGTTGGCAACTACTCTGTTTCCAAGTAAGGCTGCGTTCACAGGCACTGGGATTAGGACTGCAGCACGCCTTTCTGGGGGACACAGTTCAGCTCGGAACAGCAGGCAATCCCACGAGAACTAACGTGCTTTTTCTAGAATTTCGGGAGAGGGGTTCATGGGCTTCCTCTGTCCTGTTGGCTTCGTGCTGGCCTGGCCCTGGGGGTCCTGGCGCTCAGGGCTCCCCAGGCTGGAGGCCTCAGCCTGACGCTACGCAAGCCCCTGCTCCAGCACCCCACCCCCACCCTGTCAGTGCTACCAGCTGAGCTGCCTTTTTATTTTCTGTGTTTAAAGACAGTTTCAGTAGGGTTTCTGGGGACCGGAGGGAGTCCGGGCTCCCCTCATTGCTCCGACGGGCCACAGGGCCTTGGACTGGCCATGCAGCCACTTCTCCAGCTCTGGGAGGGGCCCAGGAGCTCTGCCCAATGGGGATGGGGGTACAAGCCCCTCAGGCCCAAGTCCCCCAACTCTCTGGGCTTTTCTATCACAGAGACACCTGAGCTGGTCAGTGTGGAAACAATTATTCTTGCCATAATGTTTTTCCTAGTGAATCTTTAGATCTTGCAAAGAAAACCCACTTCTTTTTTTTTTTTTTTTTTTTTTGAGACGGAGTCTCGCTCTGTCGCCCAGGCTGGAGGGCGGTGGCCGGATCTCAGCTCACTGCAAGCTCCGCCTCCCGGGTTCACGCCATTCTCCCGCCTCAGCCTCCTGAGTAGCTGGGACTACAGGCGCCCGTCACCTCGCCCGGCTAGTTTTTTGTAGTTTTAGTAGAGACGGGGTTTCACCGAGTTAGCCAGGATGGTCTCGATCTCCTGACCTCGTGATCCGCCTCTCTCGGCCTCCCAAAGTGCTGGGATTACAGGCTTGAGCCACCGCGTCCGGCCAGAAAACCCACTTCTTATCTCAACCTACACCACCACCTACACCGCCACCCCTGCCAGCCGAGGCCTCTGCTGCAGTCAGCGCTCCCTGGGACCCCTCCTTGTGCCAGTCCCTTCCTCCCAGGGGCTCAGAGCCCCCCTGAGAGGAGAAGTACCTCAGTGAGTGCCTGCTGCGCCCATCGGCCCCTTGTCCTGGGCCACAGAGGAAGCAGGAGTCCCAGCCCCAGGCCCCCCACCCCGGCCTACTCCAGCCCCTAAGCCTCCTGCCTCGGCAGGCCCCCAAACCCTGGTGCGCTCCAGGCCACATGAGCACATCAGCATGCCTGCGGTCCATGGCTGCTGTCGGACACACACAGCGTGTCCACTCGGGCGCCGGCCGGGGCTAGGACTGGTCTGGGCTGCGTCTTCAGCGTTGGCCCTGCCTGTGTTCCCCCTCCCCACTCGGGCTCATCTGCACCTGCCCTCAGACTATGCACACAGGGTCCTCTTGGGCCTGCTTGAGATGCCCTGAAGGCAGAAAGCCTTGGGTGCGGGTAGGGCTAGACCTCTGTCCCCAGCCTGGGTCGGCACAAAGCCAGGGGGAGGTCTTTGGAGAGGATGTCAGCTTGAATGGGCAAGGAGAGGACAGGGAGAAGGGAAGTCATGGCAGAGGCGGCCTGCGTGACGGTCCCACGGCAGCGTCCAGGCCTGCGTGAAGGTCCCACGGCAGCGTCCAGGCCTGCGTGACGGTCCCACGGCAGCGTCCAGGCCTGCGTGACGGTCCCACGGCAGCGTCCAGGCCTGCGTGAAGGTCCCACGGCAGCGTCCAGGCCTGCGTGACCGTCCCACGGCAGCGTCCAGGCCTGCGTGAAGGTCCCACGGCAGCGTCCAGGCCTGCGTGACCGTCCCATGGCAGCGTCCAGGCCTGCGTGACCGTCCCATGGCAGCACCCAGGATGAGCCCCAAGCTACGGGACCATGGGCGCAGCAAGGCAGCTGCTTCCTTGTGCGGCGCAGGCGTGGAGGGCGGGGCCCCTGCTGTGATGGGGAAGGCCTCACTGTGGAAAGGGACCCTGTGGTCGGCTGAGCTGCCAGGAGCTGGGTGTGCCCGCAACTCGAAGAGTGGCCGTCAGAGCCCCTGGGGGAGGCGGGGAGGCCACTGTGCTTCAGGGTCCTGCCTGGTGAGCGCTGCTGTCCCCTTCCAGGAGCCAGGCTCAGCCCAAACCCTGCCCCAGGTGCCGGGAAGGAGTAACTAGAGGCTGCCCTGGGCCTCAGCCCTGTGACTGGCCCCGTGGAGGTTCTAACAGAGACCCCACACGCCCTGCCTGGGCGGGGAGGCGACCCAGGGCGTCAGGAGCCAGGGCGCCTGCCCCTCCTCCCCAGGGGAGAAGGGGAGGGGTCATCAGGCCTGCCTGGCACAGGCCCTGGTGCAGACATGCCGGCCTCCCTGGCAGCTGTGCTGGGATGCCCACCAAGGCTTCTGTGGGGCTCACATGCTTGGCACCTCTGGGCCTGGAAGTGGGGGCATGAGTGGGCAGGGTGGGCCATGCAAGGGTGCAGGCCAGAGCAGCCCCTCCCGGGAGAGGCGTCCACCACCCATCCACCCACAGCATGTCTGCGGCCCGCCCGGCCTGCCTACTCACCCCACCCAGCATTTTCTGATGGAAAGTTCCCCAGGCAACAACAGCACAAACTGTGAAAAAGACGTGCCTGGGCAGGGGTGGGCCTGGGCCCACAGGGACTCCCAGTGTCTGTCCAGGCTGCCCTGAGGCTGGGCCCCTGCTCTCCGTCCCCTCTCTCACCCAGGCAACGGTGCTCCTGGTGGGCCTGGGGCCCAGCACAGTGGTGGGCACAGGTGTGCCTTGGCCTGTGTGCCCAACACAGCATCCACTCCTCAGTAGAGGCCAGTGTTGGATGAAGGACTCAGTGGGTGGGGGGACGGCCTGCACTGGCACCTGCTGACGCAGGTGACCACCCTGTACCTGCAGGGACCAGGGGCACCCACTCCTGTGCTGGGGAGTCACCTCCCCCCATCGTCAGGCCTGGGAGGGGGGCTCCAGGCTGAGGAGGGGCAGGTTCATTCCAGGCCTGGGTGGGAAAGGTGTGGCCACAGGGTGGAGGTTCCTGGAAGCGAGACCGGCCAGTCTGGGGTGGTGGGAAGTCTTGGGTGGGGGCTGCTGGGGCCCCAGGGGTGGGGCAGCTGGGGAGTGGAGAGGCCATCGAGGGTGCAGGTGAGGAGATCCCTGGGGGCTGCAGAGGAGGAGGCAGGGGAGCCCACCCGTAGTTCCTCAGTCCCCAGCCCACAGGAATGGGAGCAGCATCTCCATTTACCATTTACCCCCCCAGATCCTCCCAGGGCAGGCCTGGCCCCCACTGCCAGCAATCCCACCCTCTGGCCGCCTGCCCAGCGTCAGGGCTCAGTCCAGTGGGCTGGACGGGCCTCGGGGGGAGTGAGTTCCTCCAACCCTGGCCCTTCACCTCCCCCGCGGTGCAGGAAACTCAGGGGGAGGGTGAGAAGCCCCTTCCCAGTCTCTCCTACTTGCATGGTTGGGGCCGGGTCCTGGTTTCCCTGGAAACATGAGGCAGTAGGAGGCAGGATCAAGAGAAGAGCGCTGAGGCTGTGGCTCGACCGGCTGTGCTGGCCGCACCGACAGCTGGACGGGCGGGCCAAGCTATGGCCAGGAGGGAAGGCTGGGGGCAGGGATGTCAGCAAAGGTGGAGCTGACCCCTGGGCTCTGGGCTCCCTCGGGCCCCCAGGCCTGCTGCAGCAGTGGCCGCAGACAGTAAGTCTGAGGATGTGACCTTAGCCCCAGCCTTGAGCACAGGGCTGAGGGGGCTGGGTGGGCCAGGTGGCCTTCCAGATCGGTTTCAGGTCCCTTGTCCCACAGTGCTCACCGTGGGAAACCCGGCCTCATGGTCGGCCTGCCTGGGGCTGAGGACGAGACACACGGGGGCTAGGTCCCAAGTCCGGGGGGTCCCTGCCGCCAGCAGTGTTCTGGGAGCTCCTGGGCCTGGTGGAGCCCCGTGCCATTGAGGTGACAGACACTGGTGATGGAGATGGTGGTGACAGAGCCTGCGGAACTGGAGCCTGGAGAGTGAGGAGGGCAGCTGGCTCTGGGGAGGCAGGAGCAGCCAGGGTCGGGAAGCAGGACAGCCCCCGGGCCGTCATTCCTCCTGCAGGCGTCCCCGGGATGGCTGGATGGTGTCGAGGAGCTCAGGCCTTTCAGGGTCTCTGGTCCCTCATGCTGTGGCAGCTGCAGGAACAGGAGGTGCAGGGAGCAGGGGGCAGGGCTGGGTAGTGACACCTTTGGGACACCTCTGAATCTCCTCTGAATCTCAGCTCAAGCCACTGGTACCTAATGATGCCGCTGGGTGTCAGGTCACAGCCAACCCTCCCTGTGGGGCAGACAGATGGCAGACTCTGGTGGAAGATGTGGCTCTTGTCCCCATGGCCAGGGACCTCTGTGAAGGGCAGTGGTGGGAGGGCAGGACAGCGGCCACCAGCCCCCTGCGCTCAGCCCACCCCCATGCCCCAGCAGCTGCTCCTGTGCCTGCTGGGCATGAGGGCGCCACAGGTGCGGTAGAGGCTGCAGGAAGCCAGGAGCCCCTTGGAGCTGTGTGCACAGCAGGGCTGCCTGGTGCAGCAGGCAGAGGCCGGGTGAGGCTGTGGGGGGCATGAGTGGTGAGGGCACCAGTGCGGGGAGGGAGCTGCAGGCTGTCCAGTCTTGGTCCCCAGGTCGGGGCTCCTGGAGCAGCTGTTCCTGGCAGCCCAAAGCTTCGAAGTGGCCCATGACGCTCTCCTGGCTGCGCGGTGGCAGGGCAGCTGGAGCCCGAGGGCCAGGAGGGGCCATGCTGTGCCTGCAGGTAAGACCCAGGCCCAGGGAGATGCGGCAGGCCGGCACCGGGCTCCACGGCATATGTCCCCAGCACACATGTGCCCCTAGCCCATGTGTCTGCAGCATGTGTGTGACGGGGCTGCGGCACGGACCAAGGACTTGAAGTTCTCGGGGACGGGCCAGAGGCTGGTGGAGCTGCTCATGAGTAAGCGCCCCTCAGCCTTGTCCCTCAGCCTGGCTGGCGGCCCCCCAAGGAGTCCTGAGTGCTCCCAGAGAAGCCCCTCCCCAGCCCCTCGTTTGCCATGCCTTGGGGTGCCATCCTGGTGCTGAGGTCTGGGATGTTGCCCCGGGGCACACGTCCCAGGCCCCCAGTCCAAGGCCCCCTTCCAATGCCCGTGTCCTGGCCCCTGGCCCCCCAGCCCCTGGCCACTTCCCCGGGATGTGGCAGGGGGTGAAACTCAGCTGGTGGAGCCGCCGCTGCAGCAGCTCCAGGAGTGTGTGAGGCTGACCAAGGATGGTGCTGCCTGTGTCTGAGGAGCCGCTGTGCGCCCCGGTGATAGGGAGTGCTCAGCCCTCATCCCCAGCAGGCCTGGAGGCCCAGCTCACACTGGTGGAAGCAGCCTCTGAACATCAGGGACTCCAGAACCAGGAGCAGGTGTTTGCGCCCACCTGGCCCACCCCAGAGGAATGGTTTGCACCCTGCCCGTACCCTTTGGGGCAGCTGGAGCTCACAGCCCCGAGGAGCAAGGATGGCTGGGAGTGCCGCGGGCGTTCAGTCCCCAGGCCAGGCTGCCCAGGACAGTGCTGGCTCTCCCCAGCTGAGGGCCCAGGTGGCCAATATGGCATGGGAGGCAGAAGCCCCTGGCCAGGCAGCGGCACATCCAGTGGTGGCCCCGAAACAGCACTTCCTGCCAGACACCTAGAGATTGCCCGTGGTCAGGCTCTGGAGGGGACTGGGGCCAGGTGGGGAGGGTGCCAGGCCCCAGGCTGGTGCTCAGGCGGCGCTGTCTCTCCCCAGCGGTGTTTTAGGCAAAGGAGGAACCCCCGGGGGAACCATGGTCAGGGCCTCAGCAGCAGGACACGGGGCTGGGGGCCACCTAGGGGCTAGACCAGCAAGTCTGGTGGGGCCTGGTGGGATCTGGTGGGGCTGGAGGAGGGGCTTTGGCCAGAGGCCTGCTGGGCCCCAGCCTTGTAGGTGCCTTGGAGGATTGAGGGAGGGAGGAGGTCACTCCAGAGTCCCTCAGGAGGAGAGGTGACCATGGGCAAGCTGGACAACTTGGGGGCTCTGGGCTGGAGCTGCTGGGAGGAGCCTAGCCAGAGGACACCCACCCTTTAGGGAGAAGAGGGTACGGCAGGGGAGAAGGAAGGCAGGGACAGGCGGAGTTGAGCAGTGATTTCTGGTGCAGATTTCATGGCTCAGCTCCCATCTTTCTAACAACTGCAAGCCCCCATGCATGGCTGTGCTGCTCTCCCACGGGGTCAGAGCTGGAAGTACAGGTGGCCCTGGCTGCCCCCACAGGCAGGTCTAGTCAGCCCAAGGACAGCACCTCTCAGAACAGCACTGCCCAGCCTCTAAACTGTGTTGGGGTGGGGCAGAGCGGGCCCGGGTACCTGGATGTGCCTTCTACCTCTCCAGTCAAGTAGAATTCCCAATTAAGAACACGGTGTTGCTACGTATGACTCCCATGTATGTGGCAGCTAGAAAGAATATACATTTGGAGCAAGACAGGAGAAAGATTTCACTCTGAGATACAGGGTGGGGCCTCCTTTCTTGTGTTTAATGCAACCGCAAGGCCCAAAGTGGGTTCTGCCCTGGCTCAGCCTTCCTCCCCTTCCTCCTCCCCCTTTTCCTCCCCTCCTTCTCCCCTTCCCCTTCCTCCTCCCCCTCCTCCTCCTTCCTGTCTCTTCTATAAAATGGGAGAAGCTGGGCTTGCATGAGGCAGCCTCAGGATTTGCCTCCCACCTGGACCCTGGGGCCCCCTCTGCCCTTGCTCTCCCTGGCTTATTTCCCTGGCTTGGGGACTGTGAGTTTCCTGGAGCTGCCCTAACCAACCACCACCAAGGGGGTGGCTCCAACAACAGAAACGTATGGACCCTAAGCTCTCCAGGCCAAAGTCTAAAATGCAAATGTGGGCAGGGCTATTTCCCTCAGGGGCTGTGAGGTAAGGCCCGGCTCCAGGCCCCTCCTCAGCATCTTCTTCCTGTATCTTCACATCATCTTCCCTCTCTGTGGGTCTTTGTCTGTGTCCAATGCCCCTTTCTGAAAGCATACCAGGCACATGGGATGAGGCCCGCCTACTCCAGCATGACATCGTCCCAAATAACCACATCTGCAACGACCCTGCTTCCAAAGAAGGTCACATTCCCAGAGGATTTAGAGTCCGGACTTCGACGTAGGAATCTGGGGGATGGAGTTCAAGCCACAGTTGGGAGGAACCCTCTGGCTCTTCCACTCCTGGCCCTCACTGAGCAGTACAGGGGCCCTAGCAGGCAGAGGCTGTGCTCCTCGCGTCGGCCGGCTTCCGAGGCCTGGGTAGGAGAAACTGGGCCAGCCCGTGTCATCACCCTGACTGACCAGGGATGGGGGATCAGTGAGAGGCACAGTGAGAAGGGTGTGGAGAAAGAGAATTTAGGATGTGGTGGGGGGTTCTGAGGGGACAGAGGCAACAGGGCTCCGACCCCCACCTCAGCCCTTCCCCCACCCCAGGAGGCAGGTGCGTCACCAGGCTCCTCTGACGGCAGGTGCCCCCTGAGAGCTGTTGGGAGAGCAGCCCGTGTCTTTGCTGTGAGAGCACCCAGCCTGAGAGGAAGGCCCACCTCCAAGGCTGCCCACCCCCAGTACCTGGGCCTGTGGTTGGAGCTGCAGGCTGCTATGTCCAGAACCTTGGTGGAGAGGTCAGCCTGCTGCTCAGCTCTGTCCCACCCACTCCTGCCAGGCCCTCCATCCTGCCCGCATCTGCCCTGTCTCCTCTCTGGGCCATGTGCCCTGGAGGGGACACAGGAGGGGACACCCTGCTCCCAGTTGCTTTATGGAGCAGTGGCGGGCACTCCCCTTTGGGCTGTGCCATGCCAGGCTCCATGGGACCAATGGGGATCCCGGCCAGAGGCTCCAACCAGCACAGTGACTCCACGGACCAGCCCAGGGGCAGCATCAGCACTGGTCTTGGGGCTCTGGGACCTCCCTCCTTGGACCAGGTCCTCTGAGAGCCTCCCTGACCTCCAGGGGGAAGCTGGCAGCTGACCTCCCTGAACCTGCCAGCGCCAGGTGGAGGTGAGAGCCGTGGGCAGTACTGGGCATGGGCGCGCTCTCGTTCACCTCCTGACACCCTTCCTTTCTATGTAGGTGCTATAGGCCCAGGCCTGGGGGCTGGAGGAGTGGCCTGTGGCTCCGGGGACTGCTGGGCTGAAGCACTGGACTGGCATCCCTGGGGAGGTAGCGGTTCCCAGAAGCCCTGACCAGAAGTGGCCCAGGGACCAGAAGTGGCCCAGGGACCTGGGGAGTAGGGCAGGCACCCAAGTTTGCCCCCGGAGGTGTCCCCAGAGGTCACTAGGCTGGGGGCCACCACAGGGCAGGGGAGCTGGAGTCACAGGAAGACAAAGCTGAGGGAGAGGAGTCAGGGGACAGATGCCAATGGGTACAGCAGAGCAGGGCCAGCTCCGTGCCACCTGCCTATACTAGAGGGGTGAGGGGCAGACAGGCATGTGGCCCGTCCCTGGGCACATGAGAAGGCTTGGTCTGGCCAGCCTCACACCCTCTTGTTGCAGCAAGGGGCTGGCATACACCCAAGTTTTGTGGCCTGGCAGGGGTGCTGCCTGTAACGGCTCAGTGGCAGGAAGAAGTGGCTCTGGGGTGTGCTCCAGGCCACAGGCCGCAGCCAGCACCACCATGCCTCCCAGCAAGACCACACAGACAGTGTCCAGGCATCCGGTGAGCAGGGCTGGGAATGGATGCTGTTGGTCTGCCGGTGCCTTGGGAAAATGCGGGTTACACCAGCGCTCCTCCGGGGTCAGGGCCCAGCAGCCGGCAGCAGCCACACCGCGCGACCAGCGTGGCAGGTGTGGACAGGGTCCAGGCAGCCTGGGTGAGCAGGTGTGAGTGTGGGCCTGGTGGGTGGGTGAGAGCAGAGCCAGGGCAGTGGTCCCAAGCACCCTCACCCCTGAAGGCCTGACCTCTCCCTGCTGCACCTGCCGGGGCCTGCAAGTACCCTCATGGTGTGCGTTGGAGGTGGCTGGGCGGCTCTGGATGATATTCTGGTCAAGAATGACTCGGGCAGAGGTGAGGGCTGGGGCTTAGAGGAAGGGGACACTTGTAGGGGGTGAGGAGCACCTGAGCCCTCAGGACTAGGGGACAGAGGAGGAGGGGCCTTGGGGACAGAGGAGGAGGGGCCTTGGGCCCTGTCCTTCCCCAGCTCTGCCCACCTGGGATCTCAGGGCAGCAAAGGGGAGGGCCCTCCAGAAGATCCATGGAAGGTTCCTGTGCCAGGCTAAGGCTGCCCCCAGGCTGTGAGCCTCCATGCCCAGCATGTCTGGCAGGCCCCAGCCTTGGAAGGTGGGTGCCAGGATGGGCTTCAGAGAGGGGACCAGGTACTCCCAGGGCGACAGGGAACATTCTCTGAGCTCAGGTGGAGGGGCCAGACCAGGGGGTGAGGCCTGGCACTGTTCCCAGGCGGGACACCCCAGCTCTTACAACGTCATGGGAGCAGAGGGGCCCGCCAAGGAGAGCCTTGAAGAACCCTGAACCCAGCAGACACGGGGGGCGAAGCAGTGTCCCCAGGAGGCTGAGCAGACAAGGCGGGGTCGGGCTGGAGACAGGGACACCAGCCCGCACGGCACTCAAGTGGCTTGTGGGGATGGAAACCGCTGCTCTGGTCGGTCTGCATTTCACTCCAAACTCCTTTCCCCCCCAAAAAAAGTGTTCTGAAGGGCACAGGACGCCCTCGCGCCCGCCCTGCGTTCCTTCGCGGTGACTCCCTGCTGGGAACGAGGGGAGGGTCCCGGCTGCCCGGCCGCCGCCTCTTGCCCGGGGTGCAAGCGCCAAGCCCGGGTCGCGCGGGGTTTCCGGCACCTGCCTGCCCCGCCCCGCGCCGGGGCCCCCACCTGGGCGCCGCCCTAGACGGGGGCGGGGCCTACGTGGCTTGAAATGCGGGCGGAGCGGGCGCGCGGAGACACTGCGGATCGAGCTGCGAGCGGGCAGGTGCGGCGGGTGCGGGCGCGGGGCCGGGCAGGACAGGGCGGCGGCCGCCGAGGGAAACCGGATCCCGGCTGGAGCCGCACGCCGACGCCAGGGTGGGGACGCGGCGGCCGGCCGGGGCTTGGGCTGTGGCCGGGCAGGTTTCCCGCCCTGGGCAATTTGAGCTCCGAGTCCGAAGTGGCGCCCGGGACTCAGGGCGTGGAGAGGAGGCGCCGGCCTCGATCCCTCCTAGGAGAGGCGGCCACGGGCGGGGGTCTTGGGCGGGGGTCTCGCAGGCCCAGCGGTTTCCCCGGCAGCAAGGACCGCCCGGGGCACACTCTGCAGAATGGGAACGCCCAGGCCAGGAGGCAACTAGGTCGACAAATTGAGAGAGGTGACTCCTGGCAACGTTACCGGGAGGGAGGCGTCACTGACCCTGGGAAGTTGACTGCTGTTGGGTGAGCGGTCCCGGGGTGGCCACTCTGAGTCGGGTAAGCAGTCACAGGGTCACCTGGAGACCCTGTGGGAGGCAGAGGCAGGAAGGCCTTGTCCGTCACTTGGGCCCGGGGCTCTGCTTCCCTGCCCCTCCGCCCCCACTGCGCTGTGCCAAGCTTTTTATTGGGGCCACTGAGGTCTCATCGTGGTGCACGGTGCAGGTGGGCGGGGTCTCCCCACCAGGGCGCACAATCTGGCAGACGCTAAGGCCGCTGCTCCCTGTGTGGGCCCAGGCAGCTACCAGGGTCTGTCCTGACCCGGCTCAGGCAGGCGGCTGCAGCCTCCCTGACCCTTGTCTCAGGCTGTGGTGGGGGCCTGCTGGGCAGTCTGGTGACAGTGACCTCGCCCAAGAGATGCAGAGCCACCTTCCTCAGGAATGGCCCTCCACCACTTGGGGCCTGGGGGCCACCTGAGGTGGGGAATCCACAGGAGGAGACTCCGGGGAAATCTGCTTGGCTTCCTCCCCACCCCATCACCCTCACCCTGACCCTGTGCTCACCTGGGCGGCAGCCACCTCTTCCAGATGTCCCCACACTCGAAGCTGCGCCCCCTGCCCTCCCTCGATCCAGACCCTCCGTCCAGCTGCCCTCCCAAGGCCCCACATGGAGTCAAGTACACCGACTCCCAGGCCTTCCTCCTGTCAAGTCAGGGAGGGGACAGGGCCCAGGGAAGGGGCAGGGCCGGGAGGGGCTCATACCAGGCCCAAGGTCAGGAAGAGACAGTGAGTGGTGCAGCCAGCCACAGGCTGCATCTCACACATGGTGCGGGGTGGGCATGCACTGGCAGGCACACTCACACACACAGGGCACGCCTGCCTCCAACTCCCTGCTCCCAAGCGCCCTGTTTCCAGCCTTCCTCCCTGAATCTCCTCTTTGTTTGGGAAACTTGAGCCACTCGCCTGAGCTTATGGCCTGTCTGGGCTGGCTGCCTGTGCCCAGGTCAGGGGCCCGCCCAAGGTGCTGTCCCCACCCCTCCTGGCCCTGCCCCGCCCTGGCCTGCACTACCCCTCCCCCTTGCTGGGAAGTCAGTTGCTCATTTCCCCACTGCCATCCCTGGCCCGATGTCAGGGGACAGGGCAGGCCCCTGACCCCCCAGAAGCCCCTCATCTGGTGTAGATGCCATAGTGAGTGGCTCCCTTGGGCTCAGAGATCCTGGGGAGGTCCCGGAATGAGGCATGCTGGAGAGGGCCCAGCCCTAGGGGAGGCAAATGCCAGTACAGGTGGACAAAAAGCACCCAGGCTGGGTTCCCGGAAGCAGAGTCTGTCTGAGGCAGGGTCACCGGGAGTGGTCTCAGGATGGCCTCAGGAAGGGAAGGGAGGAGGAAGCAGGGTGGGCAAAGGAGAAGCTGGCCTGTCCTGCCGTCTCATGTACCCCCCAGAAGCAGATCTGGACAATCCCTGTGGCCACCCCAGTCAGGCTGTGCCTTGAGCCTGGCTTCTTCCTGGGGAAGTGCAGAAAGAAGTTTTGCAGTGTGGACCTGGCCCCTGGGGCCACCTCCCTGTCCTCCAGACCAGATGCCCTCAAACCAGGTGTGCCTGCTGGCTCAGGGCTTGTCAGGTGTGACCAGATCCTCTTCCCTGAGGGTCCCCTCAAGGGCTGGGGGTGAGGTTCTATTTACTATGAGAACCAGGCAGGGCAGACCAAGTCCCTGCACCCTGCCTGCCCCTGTGGCACTGCCTCCTGGTGCTCAGACCTGTGCCCTGCCAGATGGGAGCCTCGACCTGGCTGCTTGCTCCTGGGACACGATGGGCTGGAGTGGTCTGGGAGCAGCATAGCCTTTGGCTTGGTGACACTAGCTGTGTGCCCTGGCAGAAGTGTTCCTCCTCCAGGGACCAGGACATCTAAGCCTACCCACCCCAGAGCTATGGGGTCGAGGAGCCCAAGCTCCATCATGGATCAGTGGGGGATGGTGGGTGGGCCACGGTGGCTGCCAGGCCTTGGTTCCTGGACCTCTGTGGCCCACCTCCTGGGAAACACGCACATGGGAAGCCACGTTTTTGAGTGGTATAGCCGACTTCCTGGGGAATGGTGCCCTAGCCTGCAAGGCGTCACTGGGGAGCTGGCACTCCGGCTGTGCGTTCAGGAAATTATTCCTACATCCTGTCAGGCCAGCAGCTTTTGGCTGGGGCAGATTGTGATGTGACCAGCAGGTCCATGGCTAGCTGCACCATGAAGACAGGCACCCGGGCATCCCTGTGGCGCACTGGCCAGCTGACCAGACGTCTGCAGCCTCTTGCGAGCTTTCTCCAATGTTGGTCATTGAGCAGCAGCCCCACTCCATGGTCCTCTGCATCCTCCACGTCTTCTCAGCCACCTGACACTGCGTCCTGAGCATGGCCCCTCAGGACAGCTGAGCTGCAGTGCTGCTTCCTGGAGCCCTGGCTCTCTGTGCTCGGCCAGTGGGGTGATGGTGAGCCCTCCATGTCTGAGGCTCTGAGCAGCCCGTCAGCGGCAGGATGCCTGGAAGAGGCCCAGGACCGTATCTATGGAAGGGAAGGGAGAGGGCCAGGGTTTTGCCAATGTGGGTAGGGGGGCTGCAGTCTTAACAGGTGGCCCTGAAGGGCATCTCCAAGCCTCGACAGCCCTCAGAGTTGCCGCTGGAGCATGCCCTTCTTGAGACCAGATGTAGGGAGAAGGGATGGGGAGGACCCAGTGCCTTCTAGGGTTAGGATCTGCATATTCACAGAGCATGAGCAGCATGGGGCACCTGTGAGGCCTCCAGGAGGCAACTGGGTTTTGGGACCCAGGAGGCAGGCCTTGGTTCCTGGACCTCCAGGAGGCAACATGGTTTTAGGACCCAGGACAGGCTGGGCTCCTGCTGCAGATTTGGGAAGCTGAGGGTAGGTGGGAGGAGGTCTCAGAGTTAATGGGGGAACGAAGAGGGAGCGGAACCGTCACTGGAGAGTGGAGCCCCCAGAACCCGCATTGTGGAGGTGGGTGTCGGCCAGCTCCAAAGTGCATTTGTTGAGTTTGGCAGCTGGGGATGGCGGCTCCCTCAAGAGCGGTGGAGTGGGGGTGGGGGTCAAGTGTGGGGTCCAACCCTTCTCCTGAAACCCTGTGTAGAGGTAGGGAAGGGTTGTCATGGACAGGCTGCTGAGCAGAGGGAGGTTCCAGCCGGAATGAGGGGGAGAACCAAGAGAGGGACAGGGGCCCGTAGTGCTAAGAAACGGGGAGCAGACCCTGCTCTCAGGCGGGTGGGCACAGGGGTGCAGAAGACTGGCCAGGGGCCTAAAGAGCAGGAAATTACTCTCATAGCTCTAGAGGCCAGAAGCCGGAAGGCGAGGAGTGGGCAGTCCTGCACTCCCTCCGGAGCTGAGGGGAGAATCCTTCCTGCCTCTTCCAGCTTCTGGGGCCCCAGGCGTCCTGGGAATTCCTTGGCTTGTAGATCCAATTTCTGCCTCTGTCATCACAAGGCTGGCCCTCTCCCTGTGTGTCTGTCTTCTTATAAGGACACTATTTACGTTGGCTAAGAGCCAATCCTAGCCCGGTATGACCTCACCTTAACTGGGTGACACCTGCAAGGATCCTATTTCCAAATAAGGTCACATTCACAGGTACTGTAGATTAGGACTTAGACATACCTTTTTAAGGGACATAATTCAACCTGGTGCAGAAGGGGACAGGCCTGGGTGGAGGCAGTTGACGTGCAGGAGTCGGGGGATGGAGGTGAGGCACCTGCTGCCCTGCTCAGAGCCAGTCGCACAGCTGTATGTGGAAAGGGTCAGCACAGGGCATGCTGGGGCTGCAGCCGGAGGACCAGGGCCCGTGGCGGAGAGAGAGCCTTGCCTGGCCCGCACACGGCTCCTGGGAGGACTGCCACACGTCTGCTGAGCCTGCGGTCCCCGGGGCAGGGTGTGGGCTCAGAGGGGCAGTAGCCCAGAGGCCGTGGTGCTCGGGGCCGTGAGATCCAGGACAGGCAGAGGAGGATGCAGGGCTGAGGCAGGAGACCCGAGCTTCAGAGGGGTCTTGCTGGAGCCTGGTGGATGGCTGTGGAGGGAGGGCGGGGCCTCAGGAGCGGGCAGGAGGCACCAGAGCCTTGTCTGGAGTGACAGGTCCAGGTGGGGTGGGAGGTTTCAAGAGGTCACTGGAGCTGGGGTGGGGCAGGGCATGAGGTACAGCCTTTGGAGAACAAAAGAGAGGCACCTAGAGGTAGAGAGATGCCGGTGCCCAGGCCGAGGGGCGGGCCCTGTGGGTGGAGCCACAGCCCCCTTGGAGCAGGGCTGGGCCCCTCAGGCAGGGTTGGGGAGGGGACCAGGGTGCCCAGGAAGGACTCGAGGACACAGGGCCCTGGGCTGGCGTGAGGGCGTTGGCCTGGGGTGGAGGTCGAAGGACAGCCTGTGGGAGGGACAGCTGTGGAGTCCCGAGAGGCCTCCTGGCACCACCTGGGCCCCTGTGCTCACACAGTCCCTCTGAGCTTGCACTTGCCTTGGCACTCCCACCACGGAGTGCTCCCCAGACAGACTCACTCCTCGGGGACTCTGGCTGCGCGTCTGCGGGCGGAGCCCAGCCTGGGACAGCATGGGATTGGCCCTATGACCACATCTTCCCCTGTGCCCACCAGGCCATGGGGGGTCCCTGATTGAGCCTTTCTGTCCCCTGCAGGACAGAGGTGGACCTCTGCAGGCTCTGCATAACCAGCTGTGTGTGATGAGTGACCACACCTTGCCTCCTCTTCCCATCCCGGGCACCAACAGCACGGAGCAGGCCAGCGTCCCCAAAGCCATGGCAGCCACGCTGGGAGCCAGCACACCCCCCAGGCCCCAGGCCAGGAGCATAGCTGGGGTGTATGTGGAGGCCTCAGGCCAGGCCCAGAGTGTCTACATTGCCATGGAGCAGGGCCTTCTGCCTCCTGGGCTTGGGCTGGCTCTGCTAGAGGCCCAAGCGGCCACCGGGGGTCTGGTGGATCCCACCCAGGGCCAGCTGCTCTCTGTGTCCAAGGCCCTGCAGCAGGGCCTGGTGGGGCTGGAGCTGAAGGAGAAGCTGCTGACCGCTGAGCGTGCCGCTACGGGCTACCCTGACCCCTACGGGGGTGAGAAGCTGGCCCTCTTTCAGGCCATCGGGAAGGAGGTTGTGGACAGGGCCCTGGGGCAGAGCTGGCTGGAGGCCCAGCTGGCCACTGGGGGCCTGGTGGATCCCGCCCGGGGCGTGCTTGTGGCCCCTGAGCCAGCCTGCCACCAGGGCCTCCTGGACCGGGAGACATGGCACAAGCTGTCAGAGCTTGAGGCTGGCACAGGTGTCCTGCGCTTCGTTGACCCCAACACGCTGGAGCAGCTGACGTACCACCAGCTGCTGGAAAGGTGTGTGCGGGCCCCTGGCTCGGGGCTAGCCCTGCTGCCCCTCAAGATCACCTTCCGCTCTGAGGGCGGGGCAGTGAGTGCAGCTGAGCTGCTGGAGGTGGGCATCCTAGACGAGGAGACTGTACAGGGTCTGCAGGAGGGCAGGCTGGCCACAGCGGACGTGAGTGCACGTGCCGAGGTGCGGCGCTACCTGGAGGGTACCGGCAGTGTGGCTGGGGTTGTCCTGCTGCCCGAAGGCCAAAAGAAGAGCTTCTTCCAGGCTGCTACCGAGCACCTGCTCCCAATGGGCACTGCACTGCCACTCCTAGAGGCCCAGGCTGCCACCCACACCCTAGTGGACCCCACCACAGGCCAGCGGCTGTGGGTAGACGAGGCAGTCAGGGTGGGCCTGGTCAGCCCAGAACTCCACGAGCAGCTCCTGGTGGCCGAGCAGGCCGTGACAGGGTACCACGACCCCTTCAGTGGCTCCCAAATCCCCCTCTTCCAGGCCATGAAGAAGGGGCTAGTGGACAGGCCACTGGCACTGCGGCTCCTGGATGCCCAGTTGGCCACAGGCGGGCTGGTCTGTCCAGCACGCAGGCTCCGGCTGCCCCTGGAGGCCGCCCTGCGCTGCGGCTGCCTGGATGAAGACACTCAGCGACAGCTCTCACAGGCTGGCGGCTTCTCAGACCCTGGCAAGCACGGTGGCCTGCGCTATGAACAGCTGCTGGCCCGCTGTGTCACTGACCCAGAGACTGGGCTCGCCTTCCTGCCGCTTTCAGGGGGACCCCGGGGAGGGGAGCCCCAGGGACCCCCATTCATCAAGTACAGCACTCGGCAGGCCCTGAATGCAGCCACAACCACCGTCTCCGTGGGGAAGTTCCGGGGCCGGCCCGTGTCCCTCTGGGAGCTGCTCTTCTCTGAGGCCATCCCCGCAGAGCAGAGGGCAATGCTGGCCCAGCAGCACCAGGAAGGGACCCTCTCTGTGGAGAAGATGGCCGTTGAGCTGAGCGCCACCCTCGAGCAGGCTGCAGCCACTGCCAGGGTCACCTTTTCTGGGCTGAGGGACACCGTGACACCAGGAGAGCTGCTGAAAGCCGAGATCATCGACCAGGACCTGTACGAGCGGCTGGAACATGGACAGGCCACAGCCCAGGATGTGGGCAGCCTGGCTTCGGTGCAGAGGTACCTGCAGGGCACAGGCTGCATTGCTGGCCTGCTGCTCCCTGGCTCCCAGGAACGCCTGAGCATCTATGAGGCCCGACGCAAGGGGCTCCTCCGGCCCGGCACTGCCCTCATCCTTCTGGAGGCACAAGCTGCCACGGGCTTCATCATCGACCCGAAAGCAAACAAGGGGCACTCCGTTGAGGAGGCACTGAGGGCTGGTGTCATTGGGCCCGATGTGTTCTCGAAGCTGCTGTCGGCCGAGCGCGCCGTCACCGGCTACACCGACCCCTACACCGGGCAGCGAATCTCTCTCTTCCAGGCCATGCAGAAGGACCTCATCGTCCGGGAGCACGGCATCCGCCTGCTGGAGGCCCAGATTGCCACGGGCGGCGTCATTGACCCCGTGCACAGCCACCGCGTGCCTGTGGATGTGGCCTACCGGCGCGGCTACTTTGATCAGATGCTAAACTTGATCCTGTTGGACCCTTCTGATGACACCAAGGGCTTCTTCGACCCCAACACACATGAGAACCTCACGTACCTGCAGCTTCTGGAGCGCTGCGTGCATGACCCCGAGACGGGCCTGTACCTCCTGCCACTTAGCGGCACGCAGTCCCCGCTAGTGGATGGTGCCACCCGGCAGGCCTTCCAGAACCTGCTGCTCTCTGTGAAGTACGGGCGGTTTCGGGGGCAGAGGGTCTCTGCGTGGGAGCTGGTCAACTCTGAGTACTTCAGCGAGGGCCGCAGGAGGCAGCTGCTGCATGGCTACCGGCGGCGTGAGGTCATGCTGGGGCAGGTGGCACAGCTGCTGGAGGCGGAGACGCAGAGACAGGCAGACGTCATGCTGCCCGCACTGCGGGGCCAGGTCACCGTCCACCAGCTCCTGGAGGCCTGTATCATTGACCAGCACCTGTTGGACCAAGTGCTGGCCAGGACAGTCAGCCCCGAGGCACTCCTACTCATGGACGGCGTCCGCAGGTACCTGTGCGGCCTGGGAGCTGTGGGCGGCGTGCGGCTGCTGCCCTCC
This sequence comes from Trachypithecus francoisi, assembly GCF_009764315.1. Classification (NCBI taxonomy): domain Eukaryota; kingdom Metazoa; phylum Chordata; class Mammalia; order Primates; family Cercopithecidae; genus Trachypithecus; species Trachypithecus francoisi. The sequence goes on along the minus strand of NW_022681472.1, from coordinate 99,045,925 downwards.
GGCCAGCGGCTCAGCCTCTATCAGGCCATGAGGCGGAAGCTGCTGGGGCCCAGTGTGGCTCTGGCCCTGCTAGAGGCTCAGGCAGCCACCGGAGCCATCGTGGACCCTCACAGCCTGGAGAGCCTCTCGGTGGATGAGGCCGTGCGCAGGGGTGTGGTGGGGCCGGAGCTGTATGGCAGGCTGAAGCGGGCTGAGGGTGCCATCACTGGCTTCAGAGACCCCTTCTCTGGGAAGCAGGTGTCTCTGTTCCAGGCCATGAAGAAAGGTCTCATCTCTTGGGAGCAAGCTGCCCGCCTCCTGGAGGCTCAGGTGGCCACGGGAGGGGTCATTGACCCCACTGGCCACCACCGCCTCCCCATGCCAGTGGCCGTTCAGCGTGGCTGTGTTGACCAGGAGATGGAGACAGCCTTGTCCAGCTCCTCCGAGACCTTCCCCACACCAGACGGCCAGGGGCACACCAGCTATGCCCGGCTCCTGGAGCAGTGCCCCAGGGATGAGGCTTCTGGCCTTCACCTCCTACCCCTGCCGGAAAGTGCTCCTGCCCTCCCCACCGAGGAGCAAGTCCAGAAGAGCCTGCAGGCCATGCCGGGGGCTGAGGACGGCACATCCCTCTGGGACCTGCTCAGCTCCTGCCACTTCACTGAGGAGCAACGGAGGGGCATGCTGGAGGACGTGCAGGAGGGGAGGACCACTGTGCCACAGCTGTTAGCCTCTGTACAGAGGTGGCTACAGGAGACCAAGCTCCTGGCCCAAACCCACATCATGGTGCCTGGCCCGCGGGGTGAGGTCCCTGCCGTCTGGCTGCTGGATGCTGGCATCATCACCCAGGAGACCCTTGAGGCCCTGGCTCAGGGCACGCAGTCGCCCGCCCAGGTCACTGAGCAGCCGGCAGTGAAGGCCTGCCTGTGGGGCACAGGCTGCGTGGCCGGTGTGCTGTTGCAGCCCTCTGGGGCCAAGCTCAGTATCGCCCAGGCCATGAAGGACGGCCTCCTGCCCACAGGCCTGGGCCAGAGGCTGCTGGAAGCCCAGGTGGCATCTGGCTTCCTTGTCGATCCCCTGAACAACCAGAGACTGTCGGTGGAGGATGCAGTTAAGGTCGGCCTGGTGGGTAGGGAGCTGAGTGAGCAGCTTGGGCAGGCCGAGAGGGCGGTGGCCGGCTACCCAGATCCCTACTCTGGGGGCTCCCTCTCTCTGTGGCAGGCCATGGAGAAGGGGCTCGTGCCACAGAACGAGGGCTTGCCCCTCCTGCAGGTGCAGCTGGCCACAGGGGGTGTGGTGGACCCTGTCCACGGGGTGCACCTGCCCCAGGCAGCAGCCTGCAGACTCGGCCTTCTGGACACACAGACGAGCCAGGTGCTAACAGCAGTTGACAAGGACAACAAGTTCTTCTTTGACCCCAGTGCGCGGGACCAGGTGACCTACCAGCAGCTCAGGGAGCGCTGTGTGTGCGACTCCGAGACTGGTTTGTTGCTGCTGCCACTGCCCTCAGACACAGCACTTGAGGTGGACGACCACACTGTGGTGGCTCTTAGGGCCATGAAGGTGCCCGTCAGCACAGGGAGGTTTAAGGGGTGTAGTGTGTCGCTCTGGGACCTGCTGCTCTCCGAGTACGTCTGTGCTGACAAGCGGCGGGAGCTGGTGGCACTCTGTCGGTCTGGGAGGGCTGCAGCCCTGCGGCAGGTGGTCAGCGTGGTCACTGCCCTGGTCGAGGATGCAGAGAGGCAGCCCCTGCAGGCCACCTTCAGAGGGCTCCGGAAGCAGGTGTCAGCCAGGGACCTGTTCAGGGCACAGCTGATCAGCAGGAAGACGCTGGACGAGCTGAGCCAGGGGACGATGACAGTGAAGGAGGTGGCGGAGATGGAGAGCGTGAGGCAGTCCCTGGAGGGAGGCAATTTCATTGCCGGGGTCCTTGTCCAGGGCACCCAGGAGAGGATGAGCATCCCAGAAGCCCTGAGGAGGCACATCCTGCGGCCGGGCACAGCTCTGGTACTGCTGGAGGCACAGGCAGCTACCGGCTTCATCATCGACCCCGTGGAGAACCAGAAGCTGACCGTGGAGGAGGCGTTCAAAGCAGGGATGTTCGGCAAAGAAACCTATGTGAAGCTGCTGTCGGCCGAGCGTGCTGTTACTGGCTACACCGACCCCTACACTGGGCAGCAGATCTCCCTCTTCCAGGCCATGCAGAAGGGCCTCATCGTCCGGGAGCACGGCATCCGCCTGCTGGAGGCCCAGATCGCCACGGGCGGCATCATCGACCCCGTGCACAGCCACCGTGTGCCCGTGGACGTGGCCTACCGGTGTGGTTACTTTGATGAGGAGCTGAACCGCGTCCTGGCGGACCCCAGTGACGACACCAAGGGCTTCTTCGACCCCAACACGCATGAGAATCTCACGTACCTGCAGCTTCTGGAGCGCTGCGTGGAGGACCCCGAGACGGGCCTGTACCTGCTACAAATCATAAAGAAAGGAGAAACTTATCTGTACATCAGTGAGACCATGAGACACGAGTTGCAATCCAGAACTGCAAACATGCGCGTGGGGAGGTTTGCTGGCCAGGTGGTCTCTTTCTGGGACTTGCTCTCCTCTCCATACTTCACAGAGGACAGGAAGCGGGAGCTCATCCGGGAGTATGGAACCCAGAGTGGGAGCCTGGAGAAATGGCTGGAAATCATCACCAAGACAATTGAAGAAACAGAGACGCAAAACCAAGGCATCAAGGTGGCGGCCATCAGAGGGGAGGTGACAGCTGCAGAGCTGTTCAACTCCGGGGTCATCGATCTGAAGACCCTGCACACACTTCGTGCGGGGAGGACTGGGGGACAAGCACTCAGCACACTGGAGTGTGTAAAGCCTTACCTGGAAGGCAGTGGCTACATTGCAGGGGTGATGGTGCCCTCCACCAGGGAGGTCATGAGCCTTCATCAGGCCAGCAGGAAGGAGCTCATACCTGTAGGATTTGCGACTTGGCTGCTGGAGGCACAGGCCGCGACTGGGTTCCTCCTGGACCCCTGCACCCACCAGAGGCTCTCCGTGGACGAGGCTGTGGATGTGGGCCTGGTGAGCGAGGAGCTGCGGGAGAGGCTCCTGAGGGCCGAAAGGGCTGCCACGGGCTACAGGGATCCAGCTACGGGAGACACAATCCCGCTGTTCCAGGCCATGCAGAAGCAGCTCATTGAGAAGGCAGAGGCACTGAGGCTGCTGGAGGTGCAGGTGGCCACGGGGGGTGTCATCGACCCACGGCACCACCACCGGCTCCCACTGGAAACCGCCTACAGACGCGGCTGTCTGAACGAGGACATCTATGCGCTCATTTCTAACGAGAAGCACATGAGGAAACGGTTTGTGGACCCTAACACGCAGGAGAAGTCTCCTACCGAGAGCTGCAGGAGAGGTGCCGGCCGCAAGAGGACACTGGCTGGGTGCTCTTCCCAGTGAACAAGGATGCACGGAACTCCGACTACATAGATGATGAGACAAGAAGGGCCCTGGAGGCAGAGAAAGTGGAAATAACGGTGGGAAGGTTCAGAGGTAAGAAGCCAACACTGTGGGCACTGCTGAATTCAGAATACGTGACAGAGGAGAAGAAGCTCCAGCTGGTGAGGATGTACAGAATGGACGCGAGCCGGGCACTGCAGAAAGTAGCACATCAGATCTCAGACATGATTGAGAAGCACGAAAACAGCAACAAACAACTGTGGTTCCAAGGAATTAGAAGACAGATCACAGCCTCTGAACTCCTCAGCTCAGCCATAATCACAGAGGAAATGCTGCGGGACCTGGAAACAGGGCGGAGCACAACACAAGAGCTCAGGGAGGACGACCGCATCAAGCGCTACCTGGAGGGCACCAGCTGCATCGCGGGCGTCCTGGTGCCCACCAAGGACGAACCCAGCCGCCAGGAGAAGATGAGCATCTACCAGGCCATGTGGAAGGGCGTGCTGCGGCCGGGCACGGCCCTGGTGCTGCTGGAGGCACAGGCGGCCACCGGCTTCGTCATCGACCCCGTGCGCAACCTGAGGCTGTCCGTGGAGGAGGCCGTGGCCGCGGGCGTGGTGGGCGGCGAGATCCAGGAGAAGCTGCTGTCGGCCGAGCGCGCCGTCACCGGCTACACCGACCCCTACACCGGGCAGCAGATCTCCCTCTTCCAGGCCATGCAGAAGGACCTCATCGTCCGGGAGCACGGCATCCGCCTGCTGGAGGCCCAGATCGCCACGGGCGGCGTCATCGACCCCGTGCACAGCCACCGCGTGCCCGTGGACGTGGCCTACCGGCGCGGCTACTTCGACGAGGAGATGAACCGCGTCCTGGCGGACCCCAGCGACGACACCAAGGGCTTCTTCGACCCCAACACGCACGAGAACCTCACGTACGTGCAGCTGCTGCGCCGCTGCGTGCGCGACCCGGACACCGGGCTCTACATGCTGCAGCTGGCAGGCCGGGGCTCCGCCGTGCACCAGCTGAGCGAGGAGCTGCGCTGTGCCCTGCGGGACGCCCGCGTGACGCCAGGCTCGGGCGCCCTCCGGGGCCAGAGGGTCTCCGTCTGGGAGCTCCTCTTCTACCGCGAGGTGTCCGAGGACCGGCGCCAGGACCTGCTAAGCAGATACCGGGCAGGCACGCTGAGCGTGGAGGAGCTGGGCGCCACCCTCACCTTGCTGCTGGACCAGGCCCAGGCCGAGGCAGGGAGCCCGCGCCCAGACCCCCGGGAGGCCCTGCGTGCAGCCACCATGGAGGTCAAGGTGGGCCGCCTCCGGGGGCGCGCGGTGCCCGTGTGGGACGTGCTGGCGTCTGGCTACGTGAGCAGGGCCGCCCGGGAGGAGCTGCTGGCCGAGTTTGGCTCAGGGACTCTGGCCTTACCCACACTGACCTGCCGGCTGACCGCCATCATCGAGGAGGCCGAGGAGGCCCCCCGGGCCCGGCCGCAGCTCCAGGACGCCTCGCGCAGCCCACGAGAGCCAGGGCAAGGGGACGGCGACTCGGGGCGCTCCCCGGGCCAGGGCGAGGCCGAGGAGGCCGCTGCCGCTGCCCGCCGCCTAGAGCAGACCCTGCGTGGTGCCACCATGGAGGTGCAGCGCGGGCAGTTCAGGGGCGGCCGGTCTCCGTGTGGGACGTCCTCTTCTCCTCGTACCTGAGCGAGGCCCGCCGAGACGAGCTCCTGGCCCAGCACGCGGCCGGCGTCCTGGGCCTGCCCGACCTCGTCGCCGTCCTCACCCGGGTCATCGAGGAGAGCGAGGAGCGGCTCAGCAAGGTGTCCTTTCGAGGCCTGAGGCGCCAGGTGTCCGCCTCCGAGCTGCACACGTCTGGGATCCTGGGCCCCGAGACCCTGCGGGACCTGGCCCAGGGCACTAAGACGCTGCAGGAGGTGACGGAGATGGACTCGGTCAAGCGCTACCTGGAGGGCACCAGCTGCATCGCGGGCGTCCTGGTGCCCGCCAAGGACGAACCCGGCCGCCAGGAGAAGATGAGCATCTACCAGGCCATGTGGAAGGGCGTGCTGCGGCCGGGCACGGCCCTGGTGCTGCTGGAGGCGCAGGCGGCCACCGGCTTCGTCATCGACCCCGTGCGCAACCTGAGGCTGTCCGTGGAGGAGGCCGTGGCCGCGGGCGTGGTGGGCGGCGAGATCCAGGAGAAGCTGCTGTCAGCGGAGCGTGCCGTCACCGGCTACACCGACCCCTACACCGGGCAGCAGATCTCCCTCTTCCAGGCCATGCAGAAGGACCTCATCGTCCGGGAGCACGGCATCCGCCTGCTGGAGGCCCAGATCGCCACGGGCGGCGTCATCGACCCCGTGCACAGCCACCACGTGCCCGTGGACATGGCCTACCGGCGCGGCTACTTCGACGAGGAGATGAACCGCGTCCTGGCGGACCCCAGCGACGACACCAAGGGCTTCTTCGACCCCAACACGCACGAGAACCTCACGTACGTGCAGCTGCTGCGCCGCTGCGTGCGCGACCCGGACACCGGGCTCTACATGCTGCAGCTGGCAGGCCGGGGCTCCGCCGTGCACCAGCTGAGCGAGGAGCTGCGCTGTGCCCTGCGGGACGCCCGCGTGACGCCAGGCTCGGGCGCCCTCCGGGGCCAGAGCGTCTCCGTCTGGGAGCTCCTCTTCTACCGCGAGGTGTCCGAGGACCGGCGCCAGGACCTGCTAAGCAGATACCGGGCGGGCACGCTGAGCGTGGAGGAGCTGGGCGCCACCCTCACCTCGCTGCTGGCCCAGGCCCAGGCCGAGGCAGGGAGCCCGCGCCCAGACCCCCGGGAGGCCCTGCGTGCAGCCACCATGGAGGTCAAGGTGGGCCGCCTCCGGGGGCGCGCGGTGCCCGTGTGGGACGTGCTGGCGTCTGGCTACGTGAGCAGGGCCGCCCGGGAGGAGCTGCTGGCCGAGTTTGGCTCAGGGACTCTGGCCTTACCCGCACTGACCCGCCGGCTGACCGCCATCATCGAGGAGGCCGAGGAGGCCCCCCGGGCCCGGCCGCAGCTCCAGGACGCCTCGCGCGGCCCACGAGAGCCAGGGCAAGGGGACGGCGACTCGGGGCGCTCCCCGGGCCAGGGCGAGGCCGAGGAGGCCGCTGCCGCCGCCCGCCGCCAAGAGCAGACCCTGCGTGGTGCCACCATGGAGGTGCAGCGCGGGCAGTTCCAGGGGCGGCCGGTCTCCGTGTGGGACGTCCTCTTCTCCTCGTACCTGAGCGAGGCCCGCCGAGACGAGCTCCTGGCCCAGCACGCGGCCGGCGTCCTGGGCCTGCCCGACCTCGTCGCCGTCCTCACCCGGGTCATCGAGGAGAGCGAGGAGCGGCTCAGCAAGGTGTCCTTTCGAGGCCTGAGGCGCCAGGTGTCCGCCTCCGAGCTGCACACGTCTGGGATCCTGGGCCCCGAGACCCTGCGGGACCTGGCCCAGGGCACTAAGACGCTGCAGGAGGTGACGGAGATGGACTCGGTCAAGCGCTACCTGGAGGGCACCAGCTGCATCGCGGGCGTCCTGGTGCCCGCCAAGGACCAACCCGGCCGCCAGGAGAAGATGAGCATCTACCAGGCCATGTGGAAGGGCGTGCTGCGGCCGGGCACGGCCCTGGTGCTGCTGGAGGCGCAGGCGGCCACCGGCTTCGTCATCGACCCCGTGCGCAACCTAAGGCTGTCCGTGGAGGAGGCCGTGGCCGCGGGCGTGGTGGGCGGCGAGATCCAGGAGAAGCTGCTGTCAGCGGAGCGTGCCGTCACCGGCTACACCGACCCCTACACCGGGCAGCAGATCTCCCTCTTCCAGGCCATGCAGAAGGACCTCATCGTCCGGGAGCACGGCATCCGCCTGCTGGAGGCCCAGATCGCCACGGGCGGCGTCATCGACCCCGTGCACAGCCACCGCGTGCCCGTGGACATGGCCTACCGGCGCGGCTACTTCGACGAGGAGATGAACCGCCTCCTGGCGGACCCCAGCGACGACACCAAGGGCTTCTTCGACCCCAACACGCACGAGAACCTCACGTACGTGCAGCTGCTGCGCCGCTGCGTGCGCGACCGGACACCGGGCTCTACATGCTGCAGCTGGCAGGCCGGGGCTCCGCCGTGCACCAGCTGAGCGAGGAGCTGCGCTGTGCCCTGCGGGACGCCCGCGTGACGCCAGGCTCGGGCGCCCTCCGGGGCCAGAGCGTCTCTGTCTGGGAGCTCCTCTTCTACCGCGAGGTGTCCGAGGACCGGCGCCAGGACCTGCTAAGCAGATACCGGGCGGGCACGCTGAGCGTGGAGGAGCTGGGCGCCACCCTCACCTCGCTGCTGGCCCAGGCCCAGGCCGAGGCCGGGAGCCCGCGCCCAGACCCCCGGGAGGCCCTGCGTGCAGCCACCATGGAGGTCAAGGTGGGCCGCCTCCGGGGGTGCGCGGTGCCAGTGTGGGACGTGCTGGCGTCTGGCTACGTGAGCAGGGCCGCCCGGGAGGAGCTGCTGGCCGAGTTTGGCTCAGGGACTCTGGCCTTACCCGCACTGACCCGCCAGCTGACCGCCATCATCGAGGAGGCCGAGGAGGCCCCCCGGGCCCGGCCGCAGCTCCAGGACGCCTCGCGCGGCCCACGAGAGCCAGGGCAAGGGGACGGCGACTCGGGGCGCTCCCCGGGCCAGGGCGAGGCCGAGGAGGCCGCTGCCGCCGCCCGCCGCCAAGAGCAGATCCTGCGTGGTGCCACCATGGAGGTGCAGCGCGGGCAGTTCCAGGGGCGGCCGGTCTCCGTGTGGGACGTCCTCTTCTCCTCGTACCTGAGTGAGGCCCGCCGAGACGAGCTCCTGGCCCAGCACGCGGCCGGCGTCCTGGGCCTGCCCGACCTCGTCGCCGTCCTCACCCGGGTCATCGAGGAGAGCGAGGAGAGCGAGGAGCGGCTCAGCAAGTGTCCTTTCGAGGCCTGAGGCGCCAGGTGTCCGCCTCCGAGCTGCACACGTCTGGGATCCTGGGCCCCGAGACCCTGCGGGACCTGGCCCAGGGCACTAAGACGCTGCAGGAGGTGACGGAGATGGACTCGGTCAAGCGCTACCTGGAGGGCACCAGCTGCATCGCGGGCGTCCTGGTGCCCGCCAAGGACGAACCCGGCCGCCAGGAGAAGATGAGCATCTACCAGGCCATGTGGAAGGGCGTGCTGCGGCCAGGCACGGCCTGGTGCTGCTGGAGGCGCAGGCGGCCACCGGCTTCGTCATCGACCCCGTGCGCAACCTGAGGCTGTCCGTGGAGGAGGCCGTGGCCGCGGGCGTGGTGGGCGGCGAGATCCAGGAGAAGCTGCTGTCAGCGGAGCGTGCCGTCACCGGCTACACCGACCCCTACACCGGGCAGCAGATCTCCCTCTTCCAGGCCATGCAGAAGGACCTCATCGTCCGGGAGCATGGCATCCGCCTGCTGGAGGCCCAGATCGCCACGGGTGGCGTCATCGACCCCGTGCACAGCCACCGCGTGCCCGTGGACGTGGCCTACCGGCGCGGCTACTTCGACGAGGAGATGAACCGCGTCCTGGCGGACCCCAGCGACGACACCAAGGGCTTCTTCGACCCCAACACGCACGAGAACCTCACGTACGTGCAGCTGCTGCAGAGGGCCACTCTTGACCCTGAGACAGGGCTCCTGTTTCTTTCTCTCTCTCTGAAGTGACTGGGCTTCCTCTGCAATTTTCTGCAACTCAGGAGAAGCTGCGGTGTAATCTGGTGTCTGGTTTTTTTTTTTCTCATTCTTTGATTTTGTTGTTTTACCTGTTGGGTATCTGTGGAAAATGTTTTAAGTTATTATGTGACAGTAACTTTTTCTTTGCCTATCAAGGGGTTTCATAGTTTTTGGTGTGTTGTCTGAGGCCTCTCGGTGTCATCTGGTTGTACTTTTCACTCCTTTTTGATTTTCAGAACATTTTTCTGTCCATTTTGGATTCCCTGTCGCCATTTTACAGAAGGTCACTCTTTAGACTCTCAGTCCATCGTGCCATCAGGTGCTCTTTTGTTGCAATGTGATTCTTGTTACATGCAGTTATCTCCCTTATGATGTGCTCTTCATGTTCATTGTCAAACTCATTTTCCATCAGACATCTACTATTTAGTGCTCTGGCTCAATTTCAGTCCTCCTCCCCAGCCTTTTCACCTGCTGCTGTGCCAGCCCAAAGCATGGGCGTTATTCTGCTGGCTGCTCCACCTTAGAGGTCCGACCTCACCAGCACTGACTGAGAGCGTCTGTTGTGGAGAAGTACCTTTGGTAGTAATTTACTAGGAAAAATTCTGAACACATAAGACACGAATGAAACTCTTGTGTTTGATTTCAGGTTTTTGAAGGTTCAATCACCAGTCTTCATACCCTTAATACAATCTTCATACCCTTAAACAAGGGAAGTAAGCCGTCCAAAATCCAGGGTTCCCTGCGCCATATCTCAGAATCGTATGCACAGAGGTTGCAGTTAAGTCTTGCTCAAAGATTCCTGGGAGAACCAAGAAGTTTCGTTGTTAATAGAAGTGTGGCGATTCTAGCAGGTGACAAAGAACAAGCCCTTGCTAGTCCCCCCTTCATTTACTCCACACATGGGTTGCCTGTGGCGTCTGGGCCGCTTGCTCTCCAATGGTAGCAAAACACAGCAAGAATCCATGGGTTCTGCCTGGTGGCTGTGTGTGGCTGGCCTCCTGGGGGCCTGCGGGCTGAGCGTGGACGCCGTGGAGGACACTCCCTGTGCTGGACTGGCTGGAGCAAGGGCAGATAGAGCAGACGGGGCTTGGACATTTGGGATGAAGAGCTGGTGGCCTCAGGGCTGAAATGACATGTGGACAACTCATCAAAATGTGCCTCCCACGCTCTAGAGAAAATCCCTGCCAGGGTCTGCGTGGCCTTTGCAGGAGCATCTGGCCCATCTGGAGGTGGGCTTGAGGGGACAGGGCCACAAGGAAATAGAAACGGTAGTGAGGTTCACATGTGCTAACATTCACAGATGTCAAAGTAGTCCCTCGGCACGATCCACTTAATAGCTCTCTTCCAGGTTTTATAGCTGTCTTGAGTAAGACCACGTACAACAGGCCGGGCGCGGTGGCTCAAGCCTGCCATCCCAGCACTTTGGGAGGCCAAGACGGGCGGATCATGATGTCAGGAGATCAAGACCATCCTGGCGAACATGGTGAAACCCCGTCTGTACTAAAAAAATACAAAAAACTAGCCGGGTGAGGTGGCGGGTGCCTGTAGTCCCAGCTACTCGGGAGGCTGAGGCAGGAGAATGGCGTAAACCCGGGAGGCAGAGCTTGCAGTGAGCTGAGATCCGGCCACTGCACTCCAGCCTGGGTGACAGAGCGAGACTCCGTCTCAAAAAAAAAAAAAAAAAAAAAGGCCGCGTACAACCGATGATGCAGGATGGGCAATGCAGTTAGGGCACTAGCCTTGAAAAGGGGGACAGGGAGACCCTTGAAAAACAAGTGGAGGAAAGGCATTGGCAGGGTGCTTTCAACCACATTCTTCCTATTGTTCTTGAGCAAGTCCTGTGTGTGTGCCTGACGCCTGTGTTGCAGAAGTTCTCACTGTGAACTTTACAGCAATGCTGAAGCAGCAATTAGCATGCCTGATTAGTGGTGATGGGACCCACGTTTTTCTATCCTTTTACCTTCACCTTCTCTTTGTCATATTTGAAGTGAGTCTCTTTAGGCAGCATATTAATGGGTGGGGTTATCTTTATCCAATTTCACAATCTCTATGTTTGAATTGGTATATTTACACCATTACATTTTATGTAATTATGTGTTTGGGCTCATGCTTTGTTTTCTTTCCCTCCTCTGTTTTTTGTTCATTTCCCCTCCCTTAGCTGCCTTCTTTTGGATATTGGAATACTTTTTAGTATTCCATTTAAATTTATTGGCTTTGGGCTATTCTTTTCTAATTTTTTATTGGTCACCCTGGAAATGACAGTAGTCTTCTTAGCATCTCTGCTCTGCCACTTCACGGAGGTGTGGTCTCTTTCTCCATTTCCTCTCCCATCCTATCTCTGTCATGTTGTCACATCTACATGCACTGAAAATCCTACCAGGTAATGGGGCAATTTTACTTTCAACAGTATAGATGTTTTTGTTTTTCTTTTTGGAGACAGAGTCTTGCTCTGCCGCCCAGGCTGGAGTGCAGTGGTGCAATCTTGGCTCACTGCAACCTCCGCCTCCCTCCCAGGTTCAAGTGATTTTTGTGCCTGAGCTTGCCAAGCAGCTGGGACTGCAGGTGCGCACCACCATGCCCGGCTAATGTTTTGTATTTTGATCCCTACTTAACGGTATTTCATCATGTTTCCCAGGCTGGTCTTAAACTCCTGAGCTCAGGCAATCTGCCCACCTTGGCCTCCCAAAATGCTAGGATTGTAGTCCACACTCGGCCTCGACAGTAATAGATATTTTTAATGACTTAAAAAGTGAAAGCAGCATATTATGCTTGTCTAAATATATACCATTTCCATTGCTCTTTCTGCATTCCTGAAATTCCAGGTTCCCTCTGGTATCATTCCCTTCAGGCTAAATACCTTTCTTTTTAAAGTTGGCCAGTGAAGCACTTTGGGAGGCCAAGGTGGGCAGAACACTTGAGGTCAGGAGTTCAAGACCAGCACGGCCAACATGGTAAAACCCTGTCTCTACTAAAAATACAAAAATTAGCTGGGCGTGCTGTTACCTATAATCACTTGGGAGGCTGAGGTGGGAGGATCACTCAAACCCAAGAGGTGGAGGTTACAGTGAGCCGAGATCGCACCACTGCACTGCAGCCTGAGCAACAGAGTGAATCTCCATCTCAAAAAAAGTAAAGTCTGCTGGTGAGGAATTTTACACATATAAATACATAAAATACTTGATTTGAGTTTAACCTATCTGGAGTTGACCAAACTTTTTGACTTTCATAAGTTTATATCTTTCACTAAATTGGAGAACTTTTCTGCCATTATTTCTTCAAAATAAATGTTTTATGTACTAATATCTTTCCGTTCTCCTTCTGGAGCTTCAAATACAAAAATTAAAGATGTGTTGATATTGTTCCACAGCTCTCTGAAGCTTTGTTCATTTTTTTAAAAACTTTTTTCTCCTGTTTTTCAGATTAGATAATTTCTATTGATCTCTTTGCAAGTTTACTGACTCCTTCCTCTGTAATCCCCCTTTTGCTGTTGAGACACTCAGTCAGCGTTTTTTTTCTTTTTTCTTTTCTTTGAGACGGAGTCTCACTCTGTTGCCCAGGCTGGAGTGCAGTGGGGTGTGATCTCAGCTCACTGCAGAGTCCACCTCCTGGGTTCAAGTGATTCTCATGCCTCAGCCTCCCGAGTAGCTGAGACTACAGGTGAGCACCACCACGCCTGGCTAATTTTTGTATTTTTAGTAGAGACGGGGTTTCTCCATGTTGCCCAGGCTGGTCTCAAACACCTAGACTCAAGCGATCTGCCCACCTTGGCCTCCCAAAGTGCTGGGATTACAGGCATGAGCCATTGCACCTGGCCAGCTTTTTTACTTCAGATGATTTTTTACTTCAGGTAATATGTTTTTCACTTCTGCCATTTCCACGTGCTGAGAATGTCTGTCTTTTCACTCATTCCTGGGGTGTCCACTCTTGCCTCGGGGAACATCGGGCTGGAATTGCTGCTGTGAAATCTTTCTCTGGTCCCTCCAGCATCTGAGTCCTGGGGTCCTGCCAGCCACTGTCTTTTCCCCTGAGACTGGATCCAATTTCCAGCCCTTGGCATGCTGGGTAATTTGGGGTTGTATCTTGGATATTTTAAATAATCAGATGCGAGACTGAGCCCTGCGAGGACGCGCTTGGGAACATTGGTATTTTCACTTTGGCAGGCACTCGCCCTGGCTGGGTCCAGGCCGCAAGCCACATCCCAGCCTCTGTGTGCAGTGGCTCCATTCTCAAGGCTTTTGCTGTGCAGCAGGTTCCCCACACGTGCTGCTCAGCTCAGGCCAGCACTGCGCTTGTGTTGTTTCATGCTCAGCGTGGAGGCCCCTCCTCCAGGTCTCTGCTCTGTGGGGGCCCCATACACTCAGGCTCCTAGAAGTCCTCCATTTAGAAAGCCAGGGTTTGTCTCAGAGTCTTAGTTCCTTGTGCTGTCATCCATTTCAGATGACTTGGGCCCTGCTCAGGGCAGCACAGCAAGAGAAAAGACAGAGAAAATAAGAGAGAGACCCTGCACACACACGCTCTGGACCACAGAGCCCTGTGCCCAGTTCCTCTGTCAAGACAGGTGGAATCTCGTTCAGGATCTCAGGGGCCCAAGATGCCACCAAAGATCAGGCCGGGACAGGATTAGGAGAGAGAGGAGAGGGAAGTGGGGGTTTCTCCTGTGCACTCTGTTTGCAGAGAGAAAGGCGGGTTGGCCTTGGGGTTGTCGGTCTCTGCACCCACGGCACAGTTGTGAGACACCCCCCATCCTCAAAACCGCACATACAGCTGGGGGAAAAAAAAAACAAAACGTAAACCTCCATGCCAGTTGTTGGTAAGTTCCGAGTTTCCTCCCCAGCCAGCTGCCACTGTTAGCGTTTCACAGTCCTCCAGGAGTCGCTTTCTATGTTCTTTCCAAAGGGGGAGAGGAGCTGTAGTGGCTGTGCCCCACCTCTGCCAGCCCAGAAGTTTCCAGAAGTGCTCTTCTGATTTTACAGGTGAAGAACTAGGGTCCTGGGGGTGTAACAAGCCCAGGTTCTCAAGGCAAGGGCGGGAACTCACGCGCGCCCAACTCCAAACTGTCCTCACCCCACAAGCTAGTGCTGGTCACTGCTGCCCTGTGCACCCCGGATAGAAACACTGCTGGAGGAGAAGCCTTTCTCAGAGCCCTGGGGAAGGGGATGGCCAGGCCACCTACACTCACGGCCCTGTTCCACTGGCTGCACTGGAGTGGCAGCTGGATGGATAGCAGTCGGCTGGAGGCTGGGAGGCAGCCTGGGGACAGGAGGCTGGGGTGCTGAGCAGCATGCGCCATGGGGCAGCAGGACACGGGGCCCTCCCAGCCGGACTTGCACGTGGCACTCTGTGGGGCAGGTGGTGACAGGAGGCAGACGCGCTCCAGGGACATCCCTCAGCTGCCATGCTCCAGGTACTTGCGCTTCACGTTTAGAACCAGGGTAGATTTGGAGACTCCTGGGATCTTTTGACAAAATTTATCTCCAATCTCTAGGTACAAAGGATGCTCCTATAAAGGGCCAGATGGCAAGCCCTGGGACTGAACCCCTGCCCTCGGTGCCACCACTGCTCTTTCATAACTATGGGCTCTTCCGAAAGTGACTTCATGGCTCAGTGCCTCAGTTTCCCTTTTTGTAAAACCGTCATCATGGCCGGGCTCAGTGGCTCAGGCCTGTAATCCCAGCACTTTGGGAGGCCAAGGTGGTCGGATCACAAGGTCAGGAGTTCGAGACCAACCTGATCAACATGGTGAAACCCTGTCTCTACTAAAAATACAAAAACTAGCTGGGTGTGGTGGGCACCTGTAATCCCAGCTATTCAGGGGGCTGAGGCAGGAGAATTGCTTGAACCTGGGAGGCGGAGCTTGCAGTGAGCTGAGATCCGGCCACTGCACTCCAGCCTGGGCGACAGAGCAAGACTCCGTCTCAAAAAAAAAAAAAATCATCGTAATAACATTTAACTCACATGGCAGTTGTGAAATTCAAATCCTGGAAGTGTTCGAAAAACATCCACAAGAATGACAGAAAGGAGCAGCACGCTGTTGCTGCTTTTTGTTATTTTTAACATTCGTGTGGCTTTTTTCTTCCTATCCGAAAAAGATATTTTCTCCCCAGTCAACCCAAGTCATCCTTCTAGTGGCAAGAAAATTAGGATTGTTATGGAAAGAATCCAAAAAGAAAAAAAAACAGTTAATATTCAGATTCAGATTTTTTTTTTCTTTTTTTTTGAGACAGGGTCTCGCTCTGTCAAGCAGGCTGGAGTGCAGGGGTGCAACAGCTCACTGCAGCCTTGAACTCCTGGGCTCAAGCGATCCTCCCGCTTTAGCCTCCCAAGTAGCTGGGACTACAGGTGTGTGCCACCATGCCCAGCTGATTTTTTTTTAAGGACTAGAAAGTCAAAGACAAATGCCCAGCAGATTTTATAGAGATGGGGTTTCGCCATGTTTCTTAGGCTGGTCTTGAACTCCTGAGCTCAAGCAAGCCACCTGCCTTGGCCTCCCAAAGTGCTGGAATGACAGACATGAGCCGCCACGCCCGGCCTATATTCTGATTTATATTCAAAGTAGACTTTGCAGCAAGACAATAGGCTCGGAAGACAGGCTCGTGATGCAGTTCATGATGGGGTTCACAAAGGGGCTGGTGGTGAGGTTCGAGATGGTGTTTGTGATAGAATTGGTGATGGGGTTCGTGATGGGGTTAGTGATGTGGTTGGTGATGGCACAATGGGGTTGGTGATGGGGTTCACAATGGAGGTCGCGATGAGGCTGGCTATGGGGTTGGCGATGGGGTTTGCGACAAGGGTGGTGATGGGTTACCCTGGAGACAGTGAGAAGGCAAGGCAGAGACTGAGGAGGTGAGATGCCTTCCTTGTCTTCCCTTGAGCTCGCTCCAGTGCAGTGGCTGACACCTGCAACCCCAGCACTTTGGGAGGCCAAGGTGGGTAGATCACTTGAGCTCAGGAGACCAGCCTGACCAACATGGTAGAACCCTGTTTCTACTAAAAAAAAAAAAAAAAAAAGCCAGGCGTAGTGGCAGGCTCATGTAATCCCAGCTACTCAAGAGACTGAGACAGGAGAATCACTTGAATGCAGGAGGCAGGGGTTGCAGTGAGCCGAGATCACACCACTACACTCCAGCCTGGGCAACAAGAGCAAAACTCCATCTAAAAAAAAAAAAAAAAGACATCCTGACAGGTGGGCAAGCGCCAAGGGCAGGGCACTCCAGTGCTGACAGGAGGGGCTCCTGTGGTTGAGAGGAGTAGCACCATCAGAGTGTGGTGAGACCTTCATGCTTCCCAGGCAATACAGAGGCTGAGGTTGAGCTCACATCTATGCTGTGGGGTCCACAGTGAGGACAAGTGGTCTCACAGCACACATGTGGGCAACAACTTGGAGTCAGAATGCACACTAAGCTGTGCCCAGCCCAGGGCACTGATGGGGACTCACATCTGCCCCCCCTTCAACCACAGTGGCCTGTGGACACAGCTCTACAATCCAGACAGAGAGGGAGCCAGTGCTTCTGGGACATCAGACCAACCAGGATCCACCAAAGGTGAGAAACTCAAAAGACCCTCCTACTTTACAGAAGCTCCTGAGGGGTCAACCAGCCCTTGCACAGACTTCTGCCTACTAGGGTGGTCTGAAGATCTTAAAGCCTTGAGTTTGGGATAAGGCAGCTCCAGACCAGCAACACCTAGACCTTGTCACAAGTGGACAAAAGTCTCCGGAAGAGGATGCATCATGCGGTGCCTTCAGCTTATTCCTCCTGTAAATACTTCTCAAAATGGTCTGCACACAACCGAAGAAACCAGAGCACAGCAGGAATGAAGACTCCATGAGTGAGGACCCACAGAAATGACAGAACACATCCACAAAGACCATAAAATAGCCCTGGTCAACTGTAAACAGCAATAACTAAAGTTAAGAATTCAATGGGCTGATTTAACCAGCATGTCAGACAAATCACTGAGGGAGTAGGTGAAATGGAAGACAGAGTAGAAGGAATTTTGGAGAACATAGCAAACGGAGATAAAAGCTGGGAAGGGCAGGAGAGAAGCTAATGTGCAAACAGAACAGTAAGATGGTCCAACATACATCAAATGGAGTCCTTGAAAGTCAGAAGATAGAGAATGGGGCAGAGGAAGCATTGGAAAGGATAAAAGTTTTCAAATTTTCCAGATCAAAAACATTAATGTCCAAATTAATGTCCCCAATCCATATATATTTTTGTTTTGTTTTGTTTTGTTTTATTTTGAGATAGAGTCTCACTCTGTCCCCCAGGCTGGAGTGCAGTGGCACAATCTCGGCTCACTGCAAGCTCCGCCTTCCAGGTTCACGCCATTCTCCTGCCTCAGCCCCCTGAGTAGCTGGGACTACAGGCGCCCGCCACCACGCCCAGCTAATTTTTTGTATTTTTAGTAGGGATGGGGTTTCACTGTGTTAGCCAGGATGGTCTCGATTACCTGACCTTGTGATCCGCCCGCCTCAGCCTCCCAAAGTGCTGGGATTATAGGTGTGAGCCACCGCACCTGGCCAGCAAGTTTTGTAAGTAACTAAAAATGTCCAAAGGTTAACAAGTCCAAACTTGAGCTGCTCCTGCACGACAGCCAATAAGTCAAGACAAGGAGTTAAAGCCAAGAAGGCAACAAATTCATTTTGGAGAGCAGCAAGCCCAGCAGATGTGAATGAGCACCCTCAGGAACCATCTCACGTGGGTATGAGGTTCAGGCCCTTTTCATGTTCAGGGCAGGGGAAAGAGGAGGGTTTGTGATCAAGGGGTGATGGATGACAACTGGGTACCAGTGAGGCTCCGAGGAGGTTGGGAACGTCCTCTTCCTTTTCAGGTCACAATGCTCCTGTAAATCTTCAACAAAACATAGTTAGCTGTTTACATGCTTCCCCTTCAATCCTCGAATTAGTTTCAAAAACTACATGAAAACTACTGTCCTTGCATTTTATCTCAGGGCTCTACAATTATCCTAACCTATGTGCAAGAGTGGGTAAAGACCCCTTAAACAAAAAAGGAGTGAGTGATGTGAGCTGTTTTGCGGTCTCACTGTTACGCAAATAGTCCTTTAAGGCAATTTGGTGCATGTGCTAAGATCCCACCAGTGAGAGCCGTTGACACTGAGAAGAGCTCACCATAGTGTCAGTTATCTTCAACTTGGACTTTGCCTTATCTGTATGCTGAATAGATGCCTCTATTCCTTAGGACTGAGTTATTACTAAATATATTGCTATCCTCCTGAAATATTTTTGGAAATAATTATTCCTAATCAGTACTTCACATACACACACGTGCACACATACCAGCTTCCAAGCTGGTTGTTGGCCACCACAGGCCTTCGTGGCTGTTCTCTGGAAACGGCTGTTTCTGGCTGTGTGTACACTTCACAGCCTTGCTCGGAGTGAGCTGGGAAGCCAGCAAGCCACTGTCTCCACTGCCCAATCTGGGAGGCACTAGCCCAGTGCCTCTGCGCCTCTGCTGTGTTCTAGCCCTGGAAGCAAGTCACCCAGTCCAGTCCACACTCCTGGCATGGGACTGCACATGATGTGGGAGACCAGGAGGCAGGGTGACCAGGACAGACAGTGGGAGGGGTCCTCTGGTGCTCCTCTGACCCCCTAGAGTTGGGACCCCCTGGCTTTCTCCCACCCTAGGATTCCTGGCATCCAGGACAGCAGTCCTGAGCCCCGCAAGCCAGGGGATCGTCCACCTGCTGATGGGAAAGAAATCTGCAGGAATTCAGAGAACAGCTCACCTGCATGCCTCACAGGAGGGAGAGGCTTAGGAAGACTCTAAGGCGACAAACAGGGAGCCCCAGTAGATGTGCAAGGCGGAAGAGTAGGAGGCAGTGAGCAGCGAACCTGCAGTTGGTACCACGAGGCATTGCACAGGGGCCAGGCGCAGCGGCTCACGCCTGCACTCCCAGCTGCTCAGGAGGCTGAGGCAGGAGGATCCCTGGAGCCCAGCAGTTCAAGATGAGCCTGGGCAATATAGCAAGACTGGCTCTATAAAAAGTTTAAAAAAAATAGCTGGGCTCTGTGGCATGTGCCTATAGTCCCAGTTATTCAGGAGGCTGAGGTGGGAGGATCCCTTGAGCCCAGGAATTTGAGGCTGCAGTGAGCTGTGATTGCACCACTGCACTCCAGGGTAACAGAGTGATACTCCATCTCTAAAAAAATAAATACATTTTAAAAAGCCAATTCACAGATTAGGCTAAGAGGGCGGGTGAATGGCTCCGTGGCCAAGAGCAGCCCTAGAGAACCTCCAATAAATCCAAATGGCCTAGCAGGATCAAGGGGTGGAGAAGCTCAGAGGCAAAGCAGAAGGGAGGGTGGGCCCCCACCCTGAGGCACAGCCTGAGTGAGGCCAGGGAGGGCATGCTGCAGCAGCCACTGCCTCTGTGTGCGGGCGGGCAGCAGTCTGACCCACTCTGTGGAGTCAGGGAATAAATGCTGGGAAGCATCCCTGCACGCGAACATGTAGCGGTTGTCACGTCACTCTTCTTACCGTGGGGGTCGTGCCCGGTGCATGTGCTACTCCCCTTGGGCTGGGGCTGGGGAGGGAGAATCCATCCCAGGTCTCTCTCCTCACCACTCATGGCCCTGGCAGTCCCAGGCACGCCTTGGCCTGTGGGCACATCCCTCCAATAGTGGCCTCCATGTTCACATGACAGTCTACCTTATTTCTCTGCACCCCAAGTATCCTTCTTCTTTCTCTATAAGGACGTCAAACATTGGATTTAGGGCCCACTGCAACATCTCAAGATCCTAAACTTATTTACATTTGCAAAGACCATTTTTTTTTTTTCAAATAAGGCTGTGCTCCTAGGTACTAGGGATCAGGATGTAGACTTTTGGGGGATTCTATGTGACCTACCACAGAACATGTGTGTCTGGTTATGGGGGGGGAGGAAATTCATTGAGATTCTTCTGCTCAAGCCTTACGTCTTCAGGGGCTTCTCTGGACCACACCCCCCAAAACGCACCCCTGTCCACCCAGAGATCCATTCAACAAGTGTTTGCTGAGGGCCTGCTGTGTGCCAGGTACTGTCCTCGCACCAGACAAAGAGACAGCAGGGACAAGAGAAGACACTTCTGCTCTGTGGGAGCTCAAATAGCAACAGGGACACAGACAGTGAAGAAGAGAGATGAGAAAAACCCAGATGCAAGTCAGGTGGGGTGAATGCCCCAGGAAAAGTCAAGCAGGGGAAAGGGGATGGGGATGTGATGTCAGGATTCGTGGCCAGGGCAGGCCTCTCAGGAAGTGACCTCAGAGGATGTTTGGGAAGGGCATTCCGGGCAAAGGTATAACCAGGGCAGAGACCCTGAGGGGAAGTGCCCATCATGTCCAATGGCACAGGGCCATGTACTTGGGGTGGGCTCAGCTGAAGAGGGCAGGGGACATGAGGTAGGGTAATGGGACCAGTTACTGGGCCTTCATGTTTAGGCCCTTGTGCCAAGTGAGAAGGGACCACTGGGGGCTCCCCAAAACCACCCTCAGGTACCATGGTTCACTAGAAGGACTCACAGAACTCAGAAAGGGTACCATTTATTACAGCAATGGATGCATTAAAATCAGCAGTGGCAAGGACTCACGGAACAGAACCCAAGAGAGACCAGCACAGGTCTGCAGGTGTCCGCACCCACTGCAGGCATGCGGACAGTGCTCAACCTCCCAGCACTGACGTGTGACAATGAGCACAGCATGCCACCAGCCAGGGAACCCCTCTGTACCGCAGTGTCCAGGGTTTTTATTGGGTTGGTCACACAGGTATGGCTGACCTCCCAAGTCGCAGACTTTGGCCTCCAGCCCCTGCAGAGGTCAGGCTGATGCCACATGGCCCAAGGTCCCCCCGTAGACCACGTTGTTAGCACAGACCAGGGGTGTCCAATCTTTGGACTTTCCTGGCACACATTGGAAGACTTGTCCTGGGCAATATACTTAAATAAAATACACTTAACACTAACAACAGCTGATGAGCTTTAAAAAAATCTCAACAAGAAAGTTTACAAATTTGTGTTGGGCCATGTTCAAAGCTGTGCTGGGCCGAACGCACCCTCTGGACTGCGGATTGGACAAGCTTAGCATAGACTATGGTGTGGCCTAGGTAAACACAAGACATTCAAATCAGGCGGAACATTCCAAGGGCTTCGAGGGTGTCTCTCAGGAGCTGGTCAGGGCCAGTTTCGGGGTGGAGGATTTGAACACCCCAAACCTTCACTGCAGAAGGCCTCAGCAGGATCATCTGGCATTGGTGGAAGCCACACACAGGGGCCTGGTGACCAAGGCTGGTCAGGAAAGAGCGGCCTCAGGGGACGCAGCAGGGCCAGATGCAAATCTGCCAAAGAAAGAAAGAGGCGTCCCAAAGGGCCAGCGCATGGAGGCGCGCGGATGGGAGGAGAGGAGTTCCAATTTGGACTCCAGAGAGAGAAGGTGAAGGATGAGGACCCGCCGTGAGAGAGGGAGGAGGCCACAGGAAGGCTGTGGGAGCTGTGGGCTGAAGGGGGTTTTACGTGAGAATCAGGGAGAGCCCCGGTGGTCAGCGTGGCTGGAGGGTGTGCTCAGAGCGGCCTCCGGAGGGAGAGGCCTTGTGAGCCGGGTGGGCTCCCCCATCATGGTTCCACTGCCCCAGGGGAGCCAACCGCGGAAAGGAGGGGCGCGTTTGAGGAGAAAAGAGAAAATCTCCATCCGGGAAGGTGAGAGGATGGGCTTGTGGGAGGGAGGAGGCACTGGCGGGCGGACCAGGGAGAGATTTGTGGCCACCAATGAAAGTCAGCCTGGGTCAGCCTGCTGGTGGGCCTTCCCCCCGCCCTCGGTGTCCCACCCACCTGTCCCATGGGGGTCGGCCGGGAAATGAGTGCGTGGCCAGGAAAGCGGGACCCTGCTTTGGAGCCCGCGGAGACTCCTGCAGCTGGAGGGTGTCGTGGGCTTGGGGGACCCCAGAAGACGCAGGTCTTCCCCCAGATCCTAGGGGAGCAACGGCGAGAGCAGTGGGCTGCTCCGGGCTCCGGGTGGCCGCGGGGTTGGGGCCTCCAAGGGGGCGGGGATTTGGGGGCGGTTCCCCTGCGCGGGGCGGAGCTTCGAGGAGGTGAGGCGGGGCCTGGGGCGGGGCCTCGCGGAGGACCTTGGGAACGGGCGGGGGTGGGGACCAAAAAGGGGCGGGGCTTCGCGGGGGTGGGGCAGCGCTTCGCGGAGGAGGCTTGGAGGACGAGGAGGGGACAGGGCCTGGGGCGGGGCTTCGTGGGGCGGGGCCTCCGGAGGGGCGGGGCCTGGGCGCGGCTGGGGTTCGGCAGCTCGCTGGGAAGCGCTGCTCTAGCTCGGGCAGGCACACGCGGCTCGGGAACGGTGCGCCGGCTCCACCCCCGTCCTCCACCCGCCCGCCGCGCACCCACCCCTCCCAATTCCCAGAGCCGGGGCTGGGGCTCGCGGCGGCGGCGGCGGCGGCGGCGGCGGCGGCGTATCTAGGCTGGGCTGCTGGGCGCGGGGCCAGGGCGGGCCGGGAGAGGCTGCTCCGGCGGCGGATCGCGCGGAGGGCGGTGGCCTGGGCCGGCCGAACCATGGCGGCCCCGGAACCGGCGCCGAGGCTGGCCCGGGAGCGGGAGCGGGAGGACGAGAGCGAGGACGAGAGCGACATCCTGGAGGAGAGCCCCTGTGGTCGCTGGCAAAAGCGGCGGGAGGAGGTGGGCGCGGGGGTCGGGGGCACGGGGTGACAACGCCCTCCCAGAGCCGGAGGGGCCTGGAGGCTGCGCGGGGCGTGGGGGAGCTGGGAGAGCGCGGCGCGCCGCGCCTGGAAGCCTCTCCACGGTCCCTCGCGGCCAGCGCAGCCACCCCTGGACCCCTTTGGCCTGGCGCCCGCCCTGGGATTCCCTGAGGGCCAGTCTCCTCCTAGGACCACCTCCCCATGCCTCTGGACTCAGCCGCTAGGTTCCTGGGGATCCCCCTCGACCCCTTGAAACCGGCTCCAAATCCCCTTAGCCCAGCCCTTGGATAGGAGCCCTTGGCTCCTGGGGGCAGCTACCCTCCAAGCCCCCACCTTCCCGCAGAGTGGCTCAGGGCCTACAGTCCACGCTTGGGCCCACTGGAAAGGTATGGACAGGGACCAAACCCTCACCCGCAACCTGACACACACCAGGGCACACATACCCCCTTATTCACTCCCCAGGTAAACCAGGGGAACATGCCAGGGCTTCAGAGCACCTTCCTAGCCATGGACACGGAGGAGGGGGTAGAGGTGGTGTGGAATGAGCTCCACTTCAGAGACAGGAAGGCCTTCGCGGCGCACGAGGTGAGGCCGCTGCCCCCTCCTTATCCTGCCTGGGTGACCACCTGCTGACCACCCAGAGACCACCCTCCCTCCCCAGGAGAAGATCCAGACTGTGTTTGAGCAGCTGGTGCTGGTGGACCACCCCAACATCGTGAAGTTGCACAAGTATTGGCTGGATACCTCCGAGGCCTGCGCGAGGGTGATTATGAGCGAGGCCCCGGGCAGGCAGAGGCCACAGCCAGGTGGGGTGGGCATGGGGACGAACCCGCAGCTGGTGGAAATCCTGAGCTCGCACCCTGCAGGTCATCTTCATCACAGAGTACGTGTCATCAGGCAGCCTCAAGCAATTCCTCAAAAAAACCAAGAAGAACCACAAGGCCATGAACGCCCGGGTATGGGGAGCGGGCTGGGGCAGCCACGGGGACAGGACTGGGTTGGGGCAGCCTCGGGGACTGGGATGGTGAGGGGGTGCCCAGTGGCCTCGGACAGGGACTGGGCGAGGATGCGGGGCGGGCTCCGCAGGCCTAGCCGCCTCTCCTGCGCCCACCCGACGGAGTCGTGCGTCCGCCGCCAGGCCTGGAAGCGCTGGTGCACGCAGATCCTGTCCGCGCTCAGGTGAGGGCCTGGGCTGGCCCGGGCGCTGCGCCGCTGAGCCCCCGCCTCTCCAGAGCCTCCTGACCGGCTCCTCCTACTCTCCCCTCCCCAACCTCTGCAGCTTCCTGCACGCCTGCAGCCCCCCTATCATTCACGGGAACCTGACCAGCGACACCATCTTCATTCAGCACAACGGTCTCATCAAGATCGGCTCCGGTGCTGGCGGGGCAGGGCTGGGCGGGGGACGGGGCAGGGGAAGGTGCCTGCAGCCAAGGGCAGAGGAGTTCTGATGCCCCAGCAGCTAACTCCGCTCTTTCTCCCACCCCTCGGCAGTGTGGCACCGAATCTTCTCCAATGGTAAGTGCGGACTCTGGGGGATGGGGTCTTGGAGAGGTCCCGCCCGCTCAGCCTTTGCGCCCTCCACAGCGCTGCCGCATGATCTCCGAAGCCCCATCCGTGCTGAGCGAGAGGAACTTCGGAACCTGCACTTCTTCCCCCCAGAGTACGGCGGTGAGTGGCGCTGGGTCTGGGCGCCCGGTGCCTGCCCTGTGCTTCTCTCCTATCCGTCCTGTGTTCTCTCCCGTTCAGAGGTGGCCGATGGGACCGCTGTGGACATCTTCTCCTTTGGGATGTGTGCGCTGGAGGTACTGCCCCCGCCCTCCACCTTGTGCTCTGCCCTCCTCCTAGCTGTGCCCTGCCTGGCTCACCTGTGTGGTCCTTTCCCCTGGCTCTGTGCCCCAGATGGCTGTGCTGGAGATCCAGGCCAACGGGGACACCCGGGTCACAGAGGAGGCCATTGCTCGCGCCAGGCACTCACTGAGTGACCCCAACATGCGGGTAAGCAGCTTGCCCTGCCCCTCCCCAGCTGGCTCACTGTGTTCCAGGCAGGCCTGGGAGAGCATCACAGTTTGTGCAGCTGAGGGGTATACCAGCTGGCTGCACCCCCACAAAGAGGACCTCAGTGGAAGCACATACTGGTTCCAGGCCTGAAGTCCCTAAGGGGTCAGCACATTCTAAGGACAAGAAGGCAAGAGAGACTCTCCCTCTGTGGCTGCTATCACCATGCCCGTTTTATAGATAAAGAAACTGAGGCTCAGAGGAGATGAGTCCTTTGCCTGAGGCTTTAGAGTAAGTGGTGGAGCCAACATCTGCACCTGGGTCTGCTTCACTCCAAGTCCTTGACTTCAAGCTTCTAGGAGGTGATGAGGCTCCAGCTTGTGGGG
Organism: Trachypithecus francoisi; assembly: GCF_009764315.1. Classification (NCBI taxonomy): domain Eukaryota; kingdom Metazoa; phylum Chordata; class Mammalia; order Primates; family Cercopithecidae; genus Trachypithecus; species Trachypithecus francoisi. The sequence goes on along the minus strand of NW_022681472.1, from coordinate 99,020,734 downwards.
GGACATGGTGGGTGCCAAGCAGGCAAAAAGAGGTATGGGATGGAAGCTGCATCCATAGGCCCCTCTGCTCGGAGTCCAGACTTAACTCCATGGCCTCAGGAAATGGGGGTGCCTGGATGGGGCTGGTAGGGAGCTGGAGCCGGGCTGGGCATGGATGTGGACAGAGTGGGGAACCAGCAAGGTCATCTCCAGTGTTGGGCCTGAGATGAGCCGATCAAAAGACCATGGGTAGCGAGAGGCAGAGCCTGCAGTGAGCCGAGATCATGCCACTGCACTCCAGCCTGGGAGACAGAGCGAGACTCCCTCTCAAAAAAAAAAAAAAAAGACTACGGCTTGCAGGTGTGACTTAAAGATCATGGCTCCTACTCCCCATGATTTTTGGGAGGTTGAGGGAAGCAGAGCATGGTGCTCCAATCCCAGAACCCAGCTGTCCTCAAGCCCAAAGGGCCAGGTCCTGGCCTGGCTGCTGCCAGGACTCCTCCCTACGGGCATCCCTGCATGTCCTGTATGTCCCTGAGGAGGAGGGATGTGGAGAACTCAGGGACCACCTCTCCTCAAACTGTGGGGCCAGAGCAGAGAGCCCTGCACACCACCAGCCTCTCCTCCCCATGCCCCAGGAGTTCATCCTTTGCTGCCTGGCCCGGGACCCTGCCCACCGGCCCTCTGCCCATAGCCTCCTCTTCCACCGCGTGCTCTTCGAGGTGCACTCGCTGAAGCTCCTAGCAGCCCACTGCTTTATCCAGCACCAGTGTGAGCAGCAGGCCAGCCCAGGGGGTGGCCGGGGAGGCTGAGGTTGGGATGTGGAAGGGGCCCTGCAGGACCCACGGCCTGAGCACACCGCCCTGATGCTCCTGTGGCTGCAGACCTCATGCCTGAGAATGTAGTGGAGGAGAAGACCAAGGCCATGGACCTGCACGCGGTCTTGGCGGAGCTTCCCCGGCCCCGCAGGCCTCCGCTGCAGTGGCGGTGAGCAGTCAGCACCCAGAAACCTCCCCTCCCCACGCCTCCCCTCCCCGCGCCCCTGGCCAGCCCCTCACGTGCCTCCCACCTCCACGCCAGGTACTCGGAAGTCTCCTTCATGGAGCTGGACAAATTCCTGGAGGATGTCAGGTAAGAACTGATGGAAGGGTGGGGGCCAGCAGCTGTCAGGCCTGAGCCCCCAGCCACCCCGGTGTGTCTCCAGGAATGGGATCTACCCACTGATGAACTTTGCAGCCACTCGGCCCCTGGGGCTGCCCCGTGTGCTAGCCCCACCCCCGGAGGAGGTCCAAAAGGCCAAGACCCCGACGCCAGAGCCCTTTGACTCTGAGACCAGAAAGGTGAGTCCCCTCTCTTGCTGCTCAGTGCCATCCCTCAGACCTTCTAGCAGCCTGATACGAGGTTCCTTCTCCCAGGGCCTGCGTCCCCACAGCCCAGCTCTCCTCCTGGCTGCCAGAGACCAGATCCCGGCTGACCCCTGTGGGGATGATGGGGGTTGTAGGACAGGCTGGACACTCTCCTTTTCCGGGAGGCTCCCTGTCCCCTCAGATCCTTCCCCTGCATCCTGCTGCCTGGCCTGAACCTACTCCCAGCATCCTGCCTCCAGAACTCGCCCAGGCTCTTCCACCCTGCCAGCACTCTTCCCCCCACCCCCCACCCTCCCATCCCCCAGCTTGTGCTGATTCCCAGACATCTATGTCCTGGTGTCTCCCCAGACTTTTCTTGCAGCGCTGCCTCCTGGCCAGTGGCCTCTCTTGGTGCAGTGCAGCCAGAATTTATGTCCTAACAGGCAAACTGCCTGCTCCTGGCTGCCCGCAGAGATCATGGGAGTCCTCAGCTGATGCCCAGGCGCTGGGAGGCCTGGTCCTGCAGGCACATTGCACTTCGGTGCAGTCCCGTCTCACCCAACCTCCCTTTCCCCGTGCTCAAGTTCCCTCTTTGTTCAAGTTGTTCTCTCAGCGGTGAAAGCTCCTATTCAGCCTTCAGTACCCAGCACCTAATGTCGACTCTTCTCGAAGCTTTCCTTAGCTCACCAGGCCACTAGCAGTGAGATGGGCTCCTCTTAGAGATTCCCCCCTTTCCAATCTCCGCTGTCCCTTCCTGGCCCCTCTGGGGCCGTGGCATGTGGTCTCGCTGCTGGGTCTGTGAGTCCCGGCCTTCCCCCGCTGCAGGTCATCCAGATGCAGTGCAACCTGGAGAGGAGTGAGGACAAGGCGCGCTGGCATGTGAGCGGGGCCTGGGAGGGCAGCGCTGCTGTGGGGAAGGCGGGAGCATGGCAGACCCCCAAACCTCCAGCCGACCACGCCCCGCCGCCTCCCCAGCTCACTCTGCTTCTGGTGCTGGAGGACCGGCTGCACCGGCAGCTGACCTACGACCTGCTCCCAAGTAGGCTGGGCAAGGGACCTGGGCGGCGGGCGGTGACCCCGGGCAGCGGGTGGCTCAGCGGCCTCATGCCTTGCCTTACACCGTTGCCGCAGCGGACAGCCCTCAGGACCTCGCCTCGGAGCTTGTGCACTACGGCTTCCTCCATGAGGTGCGCTGGGCGGTGCAGCGTGGCCTGGCGGAGGGGGCAAGCGGGGCAGGCCGTGCCCCTCCGTCCCCCATGCCTCCCTCGTTCCACAGGACGACCGGATGAAGCTGGCCGCTTTCCTGGAGAGCACCTTCCTGAAGTACCGTGGGGCCCAGGCCTGACCCAGTACCCCAGCCCCTGGGGACCATGCTGGGGTGCTGCCCAGGCAGGCCATGTGGGGGAGACCCCAGCATCGCGGGGCTGCTCTCCTCCGTGTGCCTGGGAGCACAAAGGCCCTGCTAGTGAAGAAACCCCCGCCTCCTGAGAGTGGGGCTGACCCTGCCTCGGGCGCCGCGGGGTTGGGGGGTGGGTGTGGGGGAGCCGTTAGGCCTCCCGGGTCCTTAGGTTCAGGGCTGCCCCCAGGACTCCTTCCCATATCCTCCATTCTCCACCCTGAGTTCCTACCCAGGCTGCCTGGCCAGGGCCACTGCCTGCTCAGCATGCAGGAGGCTGCCCTGCAGGGAGCCCCAGCTCTGGGGCTTGGGGGTGAGGGTCAGCCCTGGACAGACCTCTGCCCAGGGAACTGCTCCATGGGGTCTGGGAGAGCAGCCATCCCTGGCTGGCACCATAGACCCACACAAGGAGCCTGCACAGCAAGCCAGAGGTGATACACCAGCAGGTGTCAGGCATGGCACTGGGCACAACAGGGACCTGGCAGGAGAAACAGACCACAGAGAGGTCTGGAGTTGAGGCTGTCATCAGCAAAGCCCCTGGTCCCACACAGCTCTGTCCTGGAGCCACCTCTTTGGCCCTTTACCCACCCCGAGACCAGAACCTGCAGCCCCTCTACAGATCTCCTCTGGCCACTGCAGCCCCCCGAACGGGCTTTTTCTCTCCTGCATTCCCTGGCCTGGAGAGGTCAGGGCCCCACATTCCCTCGCTCCTCAGATTCGCACCCTCTCCGTGTTACCTCCCGCACCTCCTCCCTGGGGCACCTCCTCCCTGGGGCACCTCCTCCCTGGGGCAGCTCCTCCCTGGGGCACCTCCTCCCTGGGGCAGCTGCTCCCTGGGCCTCTGAGGATGTCAGCTCCTGGCTCCCTGCCTCTCTCCCACTGCACTCCTGGCTCAGTCTTACAGGTTTCTATGCCCCCATGGATTCTACCCCTGCCTTCCTGGCCTCTTTGATTCTTGGCTTGCCTCTCCTCCAATTCCAAACTTAGTGAAATGGCCTTAAACATTTTAAATTGTATGTATAAATTTAGCACAATCATGCCTTTTTAAAAGCATTTCAAATGTCAAACCAGGAAGGCACACCACTGTATTAGTTCTATACTGCTGCTGTAAAATTTACCACAAACTTAGTGGCTTAGAACAACACAAATTTATTGCAGTTCTGTAGGCTGGAAGTCTGACTACAGGTCTCACTGGACTAGAATCAAGGCTGGCAGGCTGCCTTCCTTCCTGGAGGTTCTAGGGGAGACTCTGTCTCCTGCTTCTTCAGGCTGCTGGCGGAATCCACATCCTTTCAGTGGCAGGGCCAAGGTCCCCACTTTCTTGCTGGCTGTAAACTAAGGCCACTTCTAGCTTGTAGAGGCTGCCTACATTCCTTGGCTCTTGGCCTCCTCCTCCATCTTCAAAGCTAGCAGGTTCAGTCTGTATCACGAAACATTTCTCTGGTTCTCTGCAGACAGGAAAGGTTGTCCCTAAGGACTCATGAGATTAGGTTGGGCCCAGCCAGATAATACAGGATAATCTCCTTCCTCAAGGATTTTAATATTAAACACATCTGCAGGACACATTTTGCCATGTAAACTAACATTCACTGGTTCCAGGGATTCAGGAAGGAAACTCTTTTGTTGGGGAAGGGTGGCATTCTGCTGACCACAGCACCCCAACCAAAAGCCAAAAACCAAAGCAAGACTTACTAACGCATATCAAATAAATTAAATGTGCAAAATAGTGAATCTCAGTTATCTTAAGTATTGCAATACGATTTACAAAATTATTCTAATTCTCACACCTTCCAACTCAAAATTAGCAATCTAAAATAATCTCCATATCCTAGATGGAAACCCTCATGTGAAACTGTCTGATTACGCACGGTCCTAAATGGTTTTAGTGGCAAACACATAACATTGTACTACTGATTAAACTGAACTTAAAAGCATCAATACTACCATTGCTGCACTTAATCATGTCTCTGTTGAATTCTTCCTTTTATCTTTTCAGAATTTTATGTGTATTGTTTTTAAAGTAGAATGGGGTTTTTTTTGTTTTGAGGCCAATAATAAATAATAAATGCAGGCTCCTACTCTGATCCTCTCCAAATTCAACTCTCTTAACTGTTTCTTCAGGCATTTGAAATCCATGTTTTTCAAAATCATGAGCTTTTAGTTCTGTTTATTAGTTGTCTCACATTAGGTGTCCCCAGCCAGCATCCTCTGGCAGGAGGGTGGTCACCTGCCTCAATCTCCTGATGCAGCATCGTTCTAGTGTGACGGGCATCACAGCTGCATGGGTGTTATTACAGCTTCATTACCACACGTCACAGGAGAGAACAGGGTGTTCTAGGATGGCATTTCTTACACAACTTTTTGTTTTCCCTGGAGTTAATAATTGCCTATTTTTTGTTTGCCTGGTTTTCTATATGTGTTTGTCATCGATTCATCTTTAGACTTTCCTGCAAAAGCATGAGCATCCTCTCACAGCTTAGGACTCATCACATAACTGACTGCTCAGTTTCTTCTGGAGTCCCCACTGTGCAAGGCCCCTGCCCAGGTTACTTGTTCTTGGACTTATGGTCCAGCTGTCAGCATGGGTTAACTCTTCACCAGTGTCCTGCAATGCTTTCCTTTTCCTTCATTTGCTCTGTTTGAGAAGGACCATCCTCCAAGTTTCCTGAGAGGGTGCATAGGAAGTTGTGGAGTCTTTACCTGTTTGTCTTTATGCTAACCTCACATATGCTTGACAGTGTGACTAGTTACAAAAAGCTTGGCTTGGTTGAAAATCATTTATTCCCAGGATTTTGAGGGTGTCATGTCATTTTCTCTAGTTCTGAGAACTCTTGTGCCTTTCTGAATTCTGACTCTTTACCTATGATCTCTTCTGTTTTCTTCTTTGCCCCATTACTTTGGCAATTTTGAATGATGTGTCTTGATATACAACTTCCCTTTCACCCATTGTTCAGGAAACATGACTGGCTCTAGGAAATTTTCGTGATTTATCTCTTTGTTGATTTCTCTCATTTCCTTATTTTCTGGACAATTTATTTAGATGTTGGGTTTCTGTTTTTTGGGTTTTTATTTTTTGTTTTTGTTTTTTGAGACAGGATTTGGCTCCGTCACCCAGGCTGGGGTGCAGTGGTATGATGACAGGGCACTGCAACCTCCACCTTCTGGGCTCCAGCAATGCCCCCACCTTAGCCTCCCTACTAGCTAGGACTACAGGCCTGGGCCACCATGCCCAGCTGGTTTTTTAAAATTATTTTTTGTAGAGATGTGGCCTCGCTATATTGCCCAAGCTGGTCTTGAACCCCTGGGTCCAAGTGATCCTCCTGCCTCAGCCTCCTGGAGTGCTGGAAAGGCAGGTATGAGCCACTGTGCCTGACCTGGACTTCTCTTTTGAGATGCAGTCATGGTGGTGGAAAGAACACAGGCTCTGGAGCCGTTCTACTGCTGCTCCTGCCTTGTGGTGTTGCCCATCAGTAAAAATGGGTAACAGCTGTACCCATTGCATAGCACAGGGTTGTGAGGATCCCATGAGTGAATGTGTGTAAGAACAGTGCTGGGCACCATGCACCCTGCGTGCACGTTATTGTCAAGGGAAGCTGTTCCCAGAGAGTGGTGCCTGTGGCTTCCCCTGGTGGTGGTGGCGGACCAGCCCCCCACCACCCATCCACCCCCTCCATCGTGGAGGCCTTGTGTGCCAGGCTGGCCCTAAGAGCACCCACCTGTGTTACTGCTATTCTGTTTTCCAGCTATCTGGTTCTGTCATTATACATTCTGGAAGACTTCATCTTAAAAAGCCTATTGAATTGCTCACTTTCTCCTCATGTTTTATTTCTAAGAGCTCGTTCTCATCCCGAGTGTTCTTTCTCTATAGCCCCCAGTTCCTTTTTATTGCCTGTAATACCTCTAATATCTCTGAGAATGGCATTTTAGTTTTCATTTTTCTTTGGCTTCCTTTACTGTGTCTGTTTCTTCTGAGTCCCTTTTCTTCTTTCTCAGGTGTCTGGTGATCCTGGGCTGTCCAGTTGCTTTTAAGAATGAGATGCTTTTAGTGGCTGGGGCTTAGGGCCTGGTGAGCTTCAAGGCCAGGGATCTGGCTGGGCCATTCTACTGGGCAACCCTCTGCCCCCAGCTGCCCTGCCAGTCTTTTCTTTTGAGCTGGGAGCTACTGCAGAAAGGAGCCCTCCTCTCTGAGGAGGCTGATGGCATGTAGGTGGTCAGACCCAGCCCAGGGGTGGAGGTAAGGGAAGGACCCGGAGTCTCACTTACTCCCAGGCTTTCAGAGCCTTGCTTGAGCAGGGCCTCAGAGCTCCTCTCCGAGTTCACGTCTCAGCCACTGCACTGCCTGCCAGCCCCGGTGGGTACGGACAGAGGTCTGGGGTACCCTTTCTGTAGCTGTGTTTTCATCCACGATCCTCAGACACCGGCCTCCATAGCCGGGTGGGCTGGAGTAGCTCTCGCTGTCCGTCTTCGTCCAGCTCTACAATATCCCAGCCCTTTGCCCTTGCAGGGTTTGTCTTTATACAACCCCTTTCCTATAATTTCAGAGGGTTTCAGGAGGGAGGCGGGGAATATGTTGCCCTATTTAAGTAGAGGTGTCTGGATTCCATTCTAACGTTCCCAGGGTTGAAAGGAGGCCTGCCAGGGATGCCTTGTGGCCTCAAGCACTGAAGGTGCCTGAGCTTACAGATGTGGCTTCTTCAGATGACTGAGCTGGGGTCTCGGGACTGGGTGCAGCAGATGGCAAATGTCCAGGACGGGCAGCTTTCCCAGCAGTACTGATAAACACTTTGGGCCATGAAAGCCAGTTCAGGTACTAAGGGGGCCTGTGGCCTGAGGGCCTAGCGACTGATGTCAGCCAACCTACGGTCATCGGTTCCCTGGAAGGAGAAAAGGCTGCCAACTGAACGAGGCTTCCCGTCCCCAAGGATGTCGCGACGCGGGGACGAAGCATCTCACGACGTGAGCCTGAAACACACGGGCCTTTCATCACCCGAGACTCCTCCAGTCCAGGAGGGTCCCGCTCTTTCCCCCGGCCTCCCGGAGGAGAGCCTCTGGACGACGCCCGCGACGGCGTTTTCTCCAAAAAAAAGGCAGGGAAGAGAAGCATAGTAGTGGCCGCAAGAGCGAGGGGCGGCGAGGGGCACCACGCGCTCCCGCGTCGGCCACGCGGCGAGATACGCCCGCCTGGAGTACCCTGGCGCGCGCCCCCGGACGCCCAAGTTGCACGGACCCCGCCCCTCGCCCGGTCAAGGGCACGCCCCTTCCGTCGCCCCTCCCGCGGGCGTTAACCGTCCCTCCCCGCCCCGGAAGCGCGTTCTTACCTCCTTCCTCGCGAGAGTTCCGTGCGCCGGCGCCCAGATCGCGCGAGACCGCGGAAGGAGCAGGAGTGGGTGGTGCGCGCGGCGGCCGCGACGGACGCAAGATGGCGACGGCGACCATAGCTCTCGTAAGTGAGCCCCCCGTGACGCGGGCGGCCCTCAGTTTGCGGCGCCGGGTCGTCGGCCCAGCCTGGGCGCGGAGTGCCTCCTAAGAACGCGACGGTCTTCCCAGTTCCCGCGCGGACTCCCTTGTGTCCCCGGGTCGCGTGAGGCGGGGGCGGGGCGGGTGCGCGCGGGCGGCCGGCTCGCGGCCTCAGCTTCCGGTCTGCGGACCCCAGCTTCCGGCGGGGCGGGGCGGGGGCCCGGGCGCTGCTTGTGGCCCGGGCGCCGCATGGGGCCCGGGCGAGCGAGCTTAGCGGGGTCGCGTTCCTACCCGCTAGGTCCGGCAGGCGAGGGTCGTCGTCCTCCCTCTGCCGACGGGGATGTGCGCCGTGGTTACGACGGAAGCGGGTTCCTGGGGATGACGCGTGGGCCTTCGGGTTGATAGGATCAGAAGGGGACGGGATCTGTAGAAAGGGGTCTGCAGCTCAGAGCTTGGGGTGGCCTTGGCTCACTACGCCTGCAGCTGTGAATTCGTTCTCTGGTGCTGTAGAGAGATCTGGTTATCTCCATTCTCTTGTCTCCACTTGGGAAAGAAGGACGTGCTTTTTCATCCTACGGTTTTTGAGAAATCGCTCTGTGGGAGGATTTGGGGACACAATGGGGAACCAGACAGGCAGTCGGAGGTCTGGTGCCCACCAGAAGTAAGTTCCCACCCAGGGTACCATTTGCTGGGCGCCCGAGGGAACTGCGTGGGCATCCAGAGGAGTGAGTCGCCCCCTGCTCTGCTCAGTGCCCACCTCCCCGGACAGGGCAGGCGTTATTAACGTAGGGGGAGAACATCCATGCACACAACACATGCGCGATGAAGTCTGGTCTTTCCTCCTCACCACTTAGCTTATAGGACTTAATCCCATTTTGGACCTTTCTTAGCCACAGTTTACCCATTTATTACTTGCCACCCTCCCCCCAGCCCACATCCAGCGGGATGGGATAAGGTCTGTTTGAGAAGACAACTTGGGCAAGTGGCTGAAGGCTGGACTGACAGGACCAGGGAGTGTCCATAGACTGCCGTTGCCAGGCCCCATACTAGGGGAGAGAGGCGTTTGCACAAGATCCCTAGCTTGCGAGGGCAGTCCAGTGTGCGATTCACAGGGCTGGCTAACTCCACTTTCTCCATCATGTCCTTTCTCTTGAAGCCACAGAAGTAAGTGATCTTTGAGGGGCACTCCAGAGGGAAAGGAAGTAAGGGTTAAGAACCTGGTGACTGTCTCCAGGCAGCAGAGAGTTGATGGTGAAGGAGGAGGAGGCTCAGAGACAAGGACTGGACACTTGGGAAGGTGGAGGAGGAGAATGGATGCCTCACTCCCCAAGCACCCGCAGAACAGCGCCCTGTGCTCATGAGGGTTAAATGGGGGCTCAGGTCTGCTGTGGCATGGTGCCAGATAGTTGGCATCATTGTTGAGTTGGACGTGGGTCATAACTGACGCGATGAGCGGGTTCTCAGCTGGGGTGTTTGTTGCCATCCAAATTCTGTTGGGTTAACACGTGCTTTTTCATTGCATTAGGCTCCAGGAATGAGCTGTAGCCCGCGGTCTAACCCAGTCCTCTTTTAATCACTGGGATGGAAAGGCTTCTACAAGGGTTATCTGTTCCCCACCATCCTGGTTGGGCACAGTGATGAGAGCCTGCCCTCTGTCTCATGCTGCTTCGGCTCTTAGGGGAGGTTGAATGGAGCAGCTGAACTGAGTAGACAGTGGCTTGGTGGGGAAGGAAGCCAGAAGATGCAGAAGGCCTCCCCTCCCATGGGCACGCCTTCTGCCTGGTGGCTGCAGAATGAGGCCGGCTGCCTCTTCGCAGCAAGGGTAGGTCTTCTGGATGCATCTTTTCTTTTCTTTTTTTTTTTTTTTGAGACGGAGTCTCGCTCTGCCGCCGGGACTGGAGTGCAGTGGCCGGATCTCAGCTCACTGCAAGCTCCGCCTCCCGGGTTCCCGCCATTCTCCTGCCTCATCCTCCCGAGTAGCTGGGACTACAGGCGCTCGCCACCTCGCCCGGCTAGATTTTTGTATTTTTTGGTAGAGACGGGGTTTCACCGTGTTAGCCAGGATGGTCTCGATCTCCTGACCTCGTGATCCGCCCGTCTCGGCCTCCCAAAGTGCTGGGATTACAGGCTTGAGCCACTGCGCCCGGCCTGGATGCATCTTTTCACTTTGACACGTGGCTCCATTCTTCTCTTCACTGACAGCCCGAACGGCTTTCATTTGGGGTCATCACCCTTGGGGTTCCAGTTTCTTTCTTCTGGAGGTCCCAGCCTGCAATGTCACCTCCTAGAGAGGCCCCCTGGATGCCGTGGCCTGGCACACCTCATAGCCACTTCTTTCCTAACCTGTGCTTTTTTAGTACACACAGAAGTCATCTTTGATTTTGGCATTCTTTGCTGGCAGTTGACACCAGGCTCCTGAGAGAGACATCTTTCTCTCTTGTGTTGTTTCTGCTGCCTGTGCAGTGCTCAGTGTGGAGCCTGGGCACGCAGGAAGCAGTGTTCATTGTGTGAAAGGAACTGACAGATAGAAAGCAGTGTCCTGCAGCCAGCTCTGCCCTGGGTATCTGACGCTAGATGTTAACAATACTGACGATTGCTGGAACCTGTGGCTTGCTTTGCTGCTTTTCGTGTGCAGGGACTGCAGGTTGTGGGGTTAGGCAGAGGGATGGGGGGTGCCGGGGTTTCACTAAATCTTCACAGTAGCCCTAGGAGACAGGCCGTCCCCCTTCCCAGCTGAGGAGCCTGAAGCCTTGGGACCTTGGGACTTTCGGTCATTCGCTCCACATGACTTTTTGAGACGGAGTTTCGCTTTATCACCCAGGCTGGAGTGCAGTGGGGTGATCCTGGCTCACTGCAACCTCCGCCTCCTGGGTTCAGGCAATTCATGGTAGCACCTCAGCCTCCCCAGTAGCTGGGATTACAGGCGCCCGCCACCATGCCTAGCTAATTTTTGTATTTTTAGTAGAGATAGGGTTTCACCATGTTGGCCAGGCTGATCTTCAACTCCTGACCTCAAGCAATCCATCTGCCTTGGCCTCCCAAAGTGTTGGGATTACAGGCGTGAGCCACTGTGTCTGGACACATTACTTTAAAAAAATTTTTTTTCATGGAGATGGCATCTTGCTATGTTACCCAGGCTGGTCTCAAGTGATCCTCCTACATCGGTCTCCAAAGTGCTGGAGTTACAGGTGTGAGCCACCACGTCCATCCCCTACATTGCTCTTCTTGTCTTCTGATGGAAATACTCCTCGTTGCTCTGGGCTGAGGAAAGGCGGTCCCACAGTTGGCACCTCAGAGCCCCTCTGCTGCACCGCCCCTCAAAGGGGCTTCCCATTCCTCTGAGCACTGCTGCCTGGTGCTGGGGGACATCCCGACCATAAAGCCGCCATTTTCATCGCCTAAAGATGGCAGTACGTGACTAGCTGCGATTATAAATACCACTTTCCTCCAAGCTCTCCCAGTGTCTGGTTAGCACAGAACCCTAAGCTCCATGCAGCTAGGAACTTCCATCTGCCAGGAATGGCGTGGGATGTCCTGTGTAGAATGCACCGGTGTGCCAGCTTTTCCCAAGAAAAAGTTTTTCTGAGCCACATCCCACTGTCAGCACTGTTGTGGTTTACTTGTTGGTTAGTGCAGTGATTTGGGGGAACAGGAAGTTACAAAAGCGCCCCTCAGTTCACCCTGTTCACGGGTATCTGGAGACGACCTGAAGTGATCTCTTGCTGTGGGCAGTGAGAGGCAGCCTTGGCTGGGCACCGTGGCCCACGCCTGTAGTGCCAGCATTTTGGAGGTTGAGATAGGTGGATTGTTTGAGACCAGCTTGGGCAACATGGAGACCCCCATCTTTCCCAAAAATACAAAAATTAGCCGCGTGTGGTGGTGCATGCCTGTAGTCCCAGGAGGTGGAGGTTGCAGTGAGCTGTGGTTGCACCACTGCATTCCAGCCTAGGCGACAGAGCCAGACCCTGTCTCAAAAAAAGAAGAGGCAGCCTCTCCTCTGACTGTACATGCAGTGGGAGGGGCCGCTCTTTCCGGGGTACAGTGTCTAGGCAGCGTGGGGCTGAGTTGGGCAGCTAGAGCACACCCGTGCTGGCAGCGTCGGGATTAGTTCTCGGCACAGGCTGGGTTGACCTTCCCCAGTGCAGCTGGGCTTGTGCTGCTGCCCCTCCTCTGGAGGCTGGAGGACCTGGGACGCTCTGGTGGGTCAGCCCAGCCTCTGGCTTTGCCCGCATGGCTCCAAGGGTGGGCACACTGATCTCTTCTGTCCTTAGATACTGTGGGTCTTATCCTTGAGCTGGGAGCGGGTTGACTGCATGCTGCCTTGGTTCTTCTTGTGCATCCTCTGAGAAGGTAGAGTAGGTCTCAAGACCCTCCACCATCTCCTGACCCCCACAGTGTTACCCGTCTCCTGCCCGTGGCCAGCGTTTGCCCTGCCATCCCTCAAGACCATTGTGGAGCTGCTACTCCCTTCTGTGCCCCTTTAGGTGTGGGTTTTTCCCAGTGCAGAGGCCAAGCTCTTGGCCGTCCTCCTGGGAGACTGCTCTGGATGGTTCTGTTGCCGGGGAAGGGAGGCCTGCGTGTCCAGACCCCTGCCCACCATGCTGCTTAAAAGTGTCTTCAGGAGAGAACTGGGACCTGGGCTTGGCCAGAGCCTGTGGATGGCGCTGGGGCTGGGGCTGAGTTGTGGGCTGGCCAAGGTGTGTACAGGTTGCCAGGAAGGCACCCCTGCTGCCTCAGGAGGACATGGGGGACACCCAGCCGGTTCCTTTGACCATCCAGCCTGCTGGCAGGAGAGGATGGCTTTCTTTTGCCTGGAGCAGGAGCACAGTGCTCTCTATCCTGCTCCCTGCCCCTGCTTGGACTTGCTGGCAGCCCTGGCGCAGCCCAGGCTCCGCTCTGCTTCTGACCAGCTCCCTGGGCGTGCTGACGGGTGTGAGGCAAGGGCAGTTTGGGCTGGGGGGTCGTGTCGGGAATGCATCCCTACCCGGCCTCCCTTGTTTATCTGTGAGGAGCTCAGCCCTTAGCTCGGGAGGAGAGCAGGCCTGGGCGGTGGGGTGGTGTGCCTGTCCGTTAAAACATCTCCTTCCTGCCTGCAGCAGGTCAATGGCCAGCAAGGAGGGGGGTCCGAGCCGGCAGCGGCGGCGGCAGTGGTGGCAGCGGGAGACAAATGGAAACCTCCACAGGTACTGACCTTAAGCATCCTCTCCCTCAGGCCCGCCCACCTGCCCGCCCGCCCGCCTGCCCGCCTGTGCGTCCCTGGGCCCAGAGAGGGCTGGCTGGGGGCAGGGCGGGAGGAACCTCGGGAACCCTTCTCTGCCTCTGGGCAGACAACTGCCCGCAGGACCACGGCCCTTGCCCTGCGCCAGTCGTGCACCCTCCCCACCCAGCCACTGAACCAGCCTTTGCCCTCTGCATCTGCCCTGCTCCAAGCACCAGGCAGGGCCTGTTGACAGTCTGGCCGGGCGGGGATGCCGGGGCCTGGAGCTCATGCGTTCTTAGGCATCTTGCAGGAAGGGTGGGCCAAGGTTTCTAGAATGTGCAGTGCTTTAGGAGCCAGAAATACAGATTTCATTTCAGACCTCTGTGTTTTACTTTAAATAAAACAACGAAGCAACGCGCACATCAAAGCGCGGGTCTGGTTGGTACTCAGCCCTCCCCATCTTTTTTCGGCCCCAGGCTCCAGAGTGGTTGCGGGTGGGTCTTGGCCTGTTCGATGGCCCAGCCTTGGGAGCGGGTCCTCTCGGAGGTGGGGCTGGGCCTGTGGCTGTGTAGTCGGTTCTTTGTGCTTCTCCATGGTAGTGTCCGCCGCCAGAGCATTCCAGCGGGGCCTCAGCAAGGTGGCCTGGGTGGCCTCTTGGGGCTGGGCCCTCCTCTTGGTCCCCCAGGCACGCTTCAGGGGTGGGAATGGGACATGGTATGCAGCCTGGATCCTGGGAGATGTGGGGGCTGGTGCTCCCTGGCCCTTGGCTGGCGCCCAGCCCACCACGGGTTGGTGGGAGAAGGGCCTTTTGTTTACCAAGACAAAGAGGAGATTGAAAAATGTCTGGGGGTTGAGGGGATTGGCATTGATTACCATGGTGACAGCCTGTCTCTCCAGTCCCAGCCTCTGGCTCTTGGGCCCTCTTTCCCACTAAGGAGGAATGGGCTTGGGGCCAGCTGTGAGGGTGCAAGGACAGGTCTAGTGTGAGCCGGACTGGGCACCTGGTGCCACCCACAGCCAGCCTTTGACCTTCAGGGACTGGCTGGGGCTCCAGTTGCCTGGGGAAGGGTCTCCAGGGCTTCTTGCCCTTTGAGCCTGGGCCAGCATCCCAGCACTTGGCAGGCAGGAGGGGTTCCTGGGGCTTGGGCCAGCCTGTCCCTCCTGCCTCCCGTGTTCCTCTGTCCTTGCTTTGTCCTTGCCGGGGACCCTTCTCTCTTCTCTGCTGCCCCTCAAGGCTGCATCTGGAAGTCTGGGAGGGCCCAGTTGGTGGGCCAGTGGTCTTTGTGCTTGCTGAGCTGGGGGACAGGCACAGGCATGCTGTCTGCCCACCCCACACTCTGCTGGGCCTGCTGGCCATGCCTGCCTGCTCACGCAGGTGCGTTCTTCCCTCTGCAAAAAGCTTAGAGATGGATTTTGACAGAAGGGATGTAAACATAGTCCTGGTTGGCATCAGCTTGGGTCTGGAGTGGCTGTGATTGCCCGAGGGCCTCCTGGTCCCCAGGCCCACCTGGCTGGGGCGCTGGTGGGTCTACTCCTGGCTTCTCCCAGTGGGCCAGGCACAGCCCATGCAAGAGTGTCTGTGAGTGAGCTGGAGCCCTCTGCAGGGCTCATGTGGCCCGAGAGAGGCCTGTGTTCTCTGGGAGGTGTGCACAGTGCCTGCGGGGACCGGGGGGGGCGCAGGAGAACACTGTTGGGAGAGAGGCCCTTGTATTTGCTCCTTGGGTGGTCCCTTGAAACTCCAGGGAAGCTGAGCCTGTGTCTGTGGCAGGGACTGTGAGGAATCCCGGAGGAGCCTGGGAGCAAGGAGTCCCAGAATGTCCAGAGAGCGCTGGCCCTTTTCTCCTGCCTTCCTGCCTTGGAGGACAGCTGAGGCTGGCCCTCCTGCAGGGCATGTGATAGCAGCTCTGGAGTCAGACTGACAACAAGGGGCTGGACCCCTTTCCTGCCTCCAGCTGTTTATCTTGGTGGCACCCGGGGAGGCCACTGTGGCCTGGGCCCCACAACTGCTCGGTTAGGCCCAGGGCTTCCAGGGCACCTTCTTGCCTCAGTCTGTTCTACCCCATGGGTCCTGGGGGAGACAGCAGCCTGGGCTGGGGACAGCAATGTCAGAAGGGCAGGCCTGAGTCCAGGCCAGGCAGGGGATAGTCTGTGCTAAGGCCCTGTCTCTCTGGGAAGGGGCTGGGCCAGAGCCCATGTGCAGTGTTTGGGAGACAGGTGGGGTGGCACTCCTGGGGCCGTGTGAAGGAGAACTTGAGCTTGCTGTTGACAGATTCCCCTGCTCCCCTACCAGGGCACAGACTCCATCAAGATGGAGAACGGGCAGAGCACAGCTGCCAAGCTGGGGCTGCCTCCCCTGACGCCTGAGCAGCAGGAGGCCCTTCAGAAGGTGAGCACGGACCTCCCAGGGCACTGCAGGTGTGGGCCAGTCAACTGGGGGCAGGGGCAGGGTGCGGGGCAGGCCTGTCTCCCATGGGCCGGGCCCCCAGTGCTCCTCACTGCCACCTCTCTCAGGCCAAGAAGTACGCCATGGAGCAGAGCATCAAGAGCGTGCTGGTGAAGCAGACCATCGCGCACCAGCAGCAGCAGCTTACCAACCTGCAGGTGAGCCCCAGCCGGAGCCCCCACCGCCCTCCCCACCACCACCACCATCTCCTCCTCTTCACGCTCTTCCTCCTCCTGTGCCTGCGGCCATCCCCGCAAGCTGTCACAGTGCTCCGATTCTCAAAGACTCATGCTCGGGACCCCCGGGGTCCTCTCTGAGGCACGAGTGGCCCAGCCTTTCCCACCTGTTGCTCGCTGGAGCTCCTAAAGCGCCGCAGCCCCTTTCTTGGCTGCTTGGCTGTAGCTCTATCCTGTTCCCCTTCCTGGTCTTCACACTGTGGCCTCTGGTCTCCCCCGTGCTTCCCGCCCCCGCTGTGCACAGCTGATGGTGGCAGCATGCAGGGCGTGGGCCTCCCTGCCCCCGTGGCTTGGATAAGACTGCTCAGGCCCTCACCCCTGCAGTGAGTCCAGACCACCTGGGCTCAGCCCCAGGACTGAGGGGTCAGTCTAGAGGCACCTGCCCTGGGGCCCTGCTCTAGGCCTGTGGCCGGAGGCTGCGATACCTTCGTGGGAAGAGGCCGGTGTGAGGCCGACAGGTTCCTGGGCCTCGAGCCTCACGCCCCCCGCCCAGCCCTCAGACATTCACGCTGCCAGTTGTTGTCCTGGCCCTACACTGCGCTCCACTGCCCTCCTCCCTCCCTCCCTTCCTCCCTCCCTCCCTTCCTTTCTGCCCCGGCCGGCCCAGCTGCAAGGCTGCAGGGCGGGGCACATGGGGCGCTGCGGCCCCCCTGGGCAGGTGCTGGCGGCCGGCAGTGTGGGAAGGCAGGCGGCCTCCCTGGCAGGGCGGGGACTCCGGGCCTTGCCGCTGTCTGCGTGAGGTGTTGACGAGAGCGGGAGACTGCTCGGCTCCAACAGACTGAACTCTGTCTTTACTGTCTTTCAGATGGCAGCAGTGACAATGGGCTTTGGAGATCCTCTCTCACCTTTGCAATCGGTCAATAGAAATGCTCACTTCTTCCGGGGCTCATGTCCTTAGTCAGGGCTAGAGGGGGGCAGTGCAGCCCACGTGCTGGGGACCTTGCTCCCCTGGCCGGCCCTGCCCGCCAGCTCTGGACGAGCGCAGCAGAGCGCCAGGCGTGGTGGGGCCAGTGGTGTGGGCACCCACCCGGGACCGCCCCTGGGGAGGCCTCCATCTGCTCTGAGGGCCCACCTTAAAACTAATCGGCCAGGTAACTGCGGAGGGCAGCCGGCCAGGGCGGGTAGCTGCCGGCACCAGGCCCGTCTGTGCCCACGCCGCCTGCACGCACGGGGTGCGCCTACGGCCTCCAGCCCCGTCAGTCTCCAGGCTGCCTGGCTCTTGGGTTGGGGTCAGGCCCCTGAGGAGAGAGGGGTCCTAACTCATGGCCCCATCCGACCCTGGAGGGAGGATGGATGGATGGGGTGGGGGTGGGGGGGCCCAAGCAAGCGAGGGAAGGGCAAGCAGCGCCTTGTGCCTGGCTGTCAGCAAGGGGCAGAGGCCATGCAGCCAGGGCGGAGGAGGCAGGGGCCGTGGCTATGGCCTTCGCTGTGGTGGGCAAAGGAGTCTGGGAAGGAGGCGCCCCTCCCTTCCCCCAGAGGCAGGCTCAGGAGGAGGCCAGGCCCCATCTCGGGGATCCTGAGGGGAAGATGTGGCCCCTTCTCTGGGAGCCTCTATTCAGAGGGGGCATCCCTGTGTGTGTGGCTCCCATGGGGCAACACACGCCTTGTTCTCTCTGGGAAGCATCTGAATGGGAATCTGGGCTGGGGGTCTGGTCAGGGAGAGAGCTCTTGACCTGCCTGGGGGTGGGGCCCCACACTGAAAAGGAGACACAGCCCTGTCTTGGGGGAACATGACCTGAGGGACAAGCCTGGTCTTGTGTCTGGGGAGCCTGCTGACTGAAGGGGATGTGATTCCACCTTTGGGGGGCCTTGCTCTGAGTGGGGAGCCTGAGGTCTGTTAGGGGCCCAGTTGAAGGAGCACACAGTCTCATTTTCAGGGAATGCCTAGTTTGAAGGAAGACTGTCACCTTGGGAAGTCCCTTGATGTGGAGCGATGCTCCCAGGCCCCTCTCCGTGGGCTGGGGAGGTTCAGCCTGCATTAGGCCAGCTGATGTCTAAAGAGGGAAACTGGTCTCTGGCCACAAAGCCTTGTGTGGAGAGGGGCAGGGCCTGGCTCCAGCTGCCTGCTTTGCCTGTCCTGGCCCACAGTCTCCCTGTGGCCCACTGCCTGTGGCTCTGGAAGTCCCCTGCCTGGCATGTCTCCTGTGAGGTGGCAGGGGCGAGAACCCGTCCCTGAGGGGGTGGGGAGGTCCCTCAGCATCACAGCCAAGCTCACAGCCAAGGCCCTGGACCAGCTAGGCCTGTCACCTCACCAGCTCCAAGGAGCCTGAAGGCTTCTCTTAGGGTCTCTGCTACCTCATGGTGCCCCCGGGGGCCAGGCCAGTGGTCTCGCCTGGGCCCGCGCTCGGCTGTGGGCACAGGCTCCAGGCAGCTCCTTTGTGAGGAGTTGCAGGGTACTGGGAAGGCACAGCATGAGCCCCTCCCGGAGTTGGCCCCGCATGAGCAGCTGCTCCTCGTTCTTTCTTCAGGGAGCCCCCATCTGGCTCCTCAGCTCCTCCCCTGGGGTCTCTTCTGGGCAGTGGCTGCCCTGTCTTCTGACCTCCTCTCTTCTGGCTACCAAACCAGTGGGTCCCTCCAGCTTGGATGGCTCCTCCTTCCCTCTTCTGTCGTGGTCCTTGGCTGGGACGGTGGGAGGATCTCTCAGCCCAGCCTGGGATACCCAGCCCCCAGACTGGAGGGTGGTCTGGGTGGGAGGGCGCGCAGCCCTGCCTCCTGACCATCTGTCGGCTTTGCTGCCACAGTCTGCCTGGGACCTTGGCGGGCTGGGGTGCGTCCTGTCCTGCCGCTGGGCCTGGCCTGCCTTCTTTGGGTGGCGGGGTCCTGCGACCCCCTCACCCTGACTGCAGGGATGGAGCCCGCACCTCCCTGCCATGTGGGGAGCCCTCCCCACAGCAGGGCTGAGTGGGTGGGCCAGGAGGGGAGTGGGCTGCCCAGCCTCCTGCCGCCCCTGACGAGCCAGCGGTTCTCTCCCCTCTGTCCTGCTGCAGATGGCGGCTCAGCGGCAGCGGGCGCTGGCCATCATGTGCCGTGTCTACGTGGGCTCCATCTACTACGAGCTGGGGGAGGACACCATCCGCCAGGCTTTTGCCCCCTTTGGCCCCATCAAGAGCATCGACATGTCCTGGGACTCTGTCACCATGAAGCACAAGGTCAGCAGGCTTGGTCTGCCCTGGCCACTTTGGGCTCGCCCCCACCCCTGGGCTCGCACATCCTGACAGGTGTGTCCTTGTGTCTAGGGTTTTGCCTTCGTGGAGTATGAGGTCCCTGAAGCTGCACAGCTGGCCTTGGAGCAGATGAACTCGGTGATGCTGGGGGGCAGGAACATCAAGGTGAGGCAGGGAGCCAAGGCCTTGATCCCACAGGCATGCAGGGCTGCCCCTCCATAGAAGCCTTTTGTGGCCGGGCCTGGGTTGACAGGTCTCTCCATCTCGCCGCCTCTTCCCCAGGTGGGCAGACCCAGCAACATAGGGCAGGCCCAGCCCATCATAGACCAGCTGGCTGAGGAGGCACGGGCCTTCAACCGCATCTACGTGGCCTCAGTGCACCAGGACCTCTCAGACGATGACATTAAGAGTGTGTTTGAGGCCTTTGGCAAGATCAAGTCTTGCACACTGGCCCGGGACCCCACAACTGGCAAGCACAAGGGCTATGGCTTCATTGGTGAGCTGGGGCGGCTGCGGCGGGATGGGGGCCAGCTGAGGCTGGGGCTGGCCCTGCTCACTGCTCCTCCTGCCCACAGAGTACGAGAAGGCCCAGTCGTCCCAAGATGCTGTGTCCTCCATGAACCTCTTCGATCTCGGTGGCCAGTACTTGCGGGTGGGTAAGGCCGTCACCCCGCCCATGCCCCTGCTCACACCGGCCACGCCTGGAGGCCTCCCACCTGCCGCTGCTGTGGCAGCTGCTGCAGCCACTGCCAAGATCACAGCTCAGGTGAGGGCCCACACATCTGTGTCAGCTTGAGGGTGGGCGGGCCGGCCCCTGATTCCTTGGAGACTGATTCAAGGTGGTCTTGAGTAGTCAGACCAGGGACTGAGCATGGTGACCTTTTGGGTTGCAGGAAGCAGTGGCCGGAGCAGCAGTGTTGGGTACCCTGGGCACACCTGGACTGGTGTCCCCAGCACTGACCCTGGCCCAGCCCCTGGGGACTTTGCCCCAGGCTGTCATGGCTGCCCAGGCACCTGGAGTCATCACAGGTGAGTCTAAGCGGTACCAGATCCTCTCCTCTCCTGTCCTGGCATCTCTAGGCTCGCTGCCCTCAGCTGCCTGGCCCTGTTGGTCTGGGCACAACCCTCTGAGCCCAGGACAGGCCATGGCTGGTCAGTTCTGTGCCTTTCTGGGAAGGGGGGTGGTAGGGAGTGACTGATGGACCTGGTTGGTTTTCCTGCAGGTGTGACCCCAGCCCGTCCTCCTATTCCGGTCACCATCCCCTCAGTGGGAGTGGTGAACCCCATCCTGGCCAGCCCTCCGACGCTGGGTCTCCTGGAGCCCAAGAAGGAGAAGGAAGAAGAAGAGTTGTTTCCCGAGTCAGAGCGGCCAGAGATGCTGAGTGAGCAGGAGCACATGAGCATCTCGGGCAGCAGCGCCCGCCACATGGTGATGCAGAAGCTGCTCCGCAAACAGGAGGTAGGCAGAGGGGTGGGGTGGTGGCCAGGGGAGAGGGGGGGAGGTAGGGGTGGGGCCACAGCGCTCAGCTGTCTCCCCTGCCCCGGCCCCACAGTCCACAGTGATGGTTCTGCGCAACATGGTGGACCCGAAGGACATCGATGATGACCTGGAAGGGGAGGTGACAGAGGAGTGCGGCAAGTTCGGGGCCGTGAACCGCGTCATCATCTACCAAGAGAAACAAGGCGAGGAGGAAGATGCGGAAATCATTGTCAAGATCTTTGTGGAGTTTTCCATGGCCTCCGAGACTCATAAGGCCATCCAGGCCCTCAATGGGCGCTGGTTTGCTGGCCGCAAGGTGGTGGCTGAAGTGTACGACCAGGAGCGTTTTGATAACAGTGACCTCTCTGCGTGACATTGGCCCCTCTCCCCGGACTTGCACTTGTTCCTTGTTTCCTCTGGGTTTTATAGTGATACAGTGGTGTCCCCGGGCCCGGCGCGCTGTGCCCAGCCCGGCCTATAGTGCGGATAAAGGTGCGGATGCTGCTGGCCCTGAACGTCCCTGTGTCTGCCATCGCTCCTGTCACCCATCCTGGGTGTGTGTCCTTAGGGGGTCTAGGGCGAGGAGGCCGGAGTAGGGGTGGTCTCTGGACCTGCTTCGTGGAAGCAGGCGGGGCCCGCCGTGGGGTGAGCCCTGGGCTCCGCCCCGCGGGTGGCGGCAGCTAGGTGGGCGGGGCTGCCTGGGGCGCCGGGTTCTCGGGCGCGGGCTCGCAGCCGTCCCCGCAGGGTGGTGCTGACATAGGCAGGCCCCGGGACACCGCGACCCGCTGGACAGCGCGCGCTGTCAGTGTGCTTTTGTGCCGTACAGTCGGTCGTCCAAGGCGAGGGAGCGGGCGGGCGGGCGTGGTTGCTTCCCGGGAGGAGGCAGCGCATTGAGATTCGTGGCCAGAGGCCGGCTGAAAACGGCTGCGGAGGGCGCGGCCTCTCGTGGACTGTAGCTCCCGCAATCCCACGCGCGGGGCGGGCCCGGTTTCCCGGCAGGCTTTGCGCGGGGCCGCTACGGGTCCTCGGAGGCGACCGCGCGGGGCCTTCTGGGGGCAGCAGTCCGGGCGCACTGGGCGGCGAGGGCCGGACTCGGCTTCCCGACGGGCTGCGCGGCGGCCGGGTGGGTGTCGGCGGGGCAGTCCGGCGGGCAGCGGCGGTTCCGGTGCGGCACAGCGGGCGGACGAGCGAGCAGGACGAGCTGAGCGGGACCCAGCGGGATGCGGAGCCGCCGCCGCCGCTTCCCCCGCCTCCTGAGAGTCTGAGACCCGCCGGACCGCGCCCCCTGCCCAGGCCCGCAGTCCGAGCGTTCCGAGCGCGGGCCGGGCCCAGCGCCGGCCACGGCCGCGTCCTCGTCCAGTCTCCGGCGGCCCGCCCCCTGCCTGCGCCCCCTCCCCATGCGCGGCGCCCATGCGGACTGAGCCCCGCCCCCCGGCCCCGAGCCCGCCGAGCGCCGCCGCCGGAGCCCGCGCCGCCCACCCGCACCATGCTCAAGTGCATCCCGCTGTGGCGCTGCAACCGGCACGTGGAGTCGGTGGACAAGCGACACTGCTCGCTGCAGGCCGTACCCGAGGAGATCTACCGCTACAGCCGCAGTCTGGAGGAGCTGCTGCTCGACGCCAATCAGCTGCGCGAGCTGCCCAAGGTGAGCGGCCGCCCGCACCTGGTTCCGCCGGTGGCAGAATCTGCCCGGGCGAGCCACCGCAGCCTCCAGCCGGCCCTGCTGGTTTGCACTGGCCAGGTCCCCACCCCAGCCAGCCCCACCCTCCTCTCCCAGCCGCCCTGGCTGGCGCAGGTGGCAGCGGTCATCAGGTGCTTGCCTGGGGATAGCGATTGTCACCGAGCCTGGAGGAGGAGCCTGAGAATGAAACCCATGGGGAGTTGGGGGGGTCGATGGGATTAGGGTGGAACTTCGATTCAGGTGACTGATGAGTACTAGCTTGTTGGGCTGTTCTGGAAGTGGGGTCCAGGCCTCTTCTCCTTTTCTTCCTGGGTGCAGGGGTGAGTGGGGGAGCCCTTCTGATGTGGCCTTTGCACTCGGATCTGCTCGCTGTCCCGCTTTGCCCTCACTTCTCGTGGTCAGTTGCTCTTCTAAGGCTACTCCAAGAAAGGAGGCTGGAGAAAACAGATTAATAAGTATTTCTTTTTTGGAGATAAGGTGCTGAATGGCTAATACCTAGGGATTGGGTGTCCCAAAGAGTGTGACCCTGCTCTGGCCCTGGCAGTGACAGCTCGGTCCTCCGCGGCCACCTGCAGGCTTTGCGCATAGCACCGTGCCTGTCGTACTCTACTGTTTTTGTTAGCGTTTTTGAGGGGAGCATTTGCTGAGTTCTTGCGGCAGAACCAGGCCAGGCTTGTTATTGGGATGCAGTAGCAGAGACCAGTGTGAGTCCCTGGAGGGTGGCAGAAGTGGTTTAGGGCCTGGGTGGGCCCTGAGATAAGACACAGTGCAGGGGATTGGAGTCTTGTCTGGTCACTAGCAGGTGCTTTCTCAGAGCAGAGGCTGGTGTGAAGAGTGGAGGGAGGTGGACACAGTGGGCATGTGCACCGTGTGTTTCTTTGTTTTTCTTGCCATAAATGGGGTGTCATGGTTAGACCCCAAGATCCTGTGTGACCTGGAGCAGGCAGAGGCCTAGGGACCCTTGGCTTGTGAAACCCACGTGTCCAGGAGCTCTTCTCTGCTCTGGAGTGGCCTCTGCCACAGAGTCCGTGTCCTCCCTGCCCACAGCCCTTTTTCCGGCTGCTGAATTTGCGCAAGCTGGGCCTGAGCGACAACGAGATCCAGCGGTTACCTCCCGAGGTGGCCAACTTCATGCAGCTGGTGGAGCTGGACGTGTCCCGGAACGGTGGGGAGCCTGGGCAGGGGCTGGGTGGAGTCTGGGGAGCGTCCGCTGGGGCTGCAGACGCCCTGCAGGCCGTGGCATCTGTCCACTGTGATCCTCTGTAACAGATATCCCTGAGATCCCAGAGAGCATCAAGTTCTGCAAAGCTCTGGAGATCGCGGACTTCAGCGGGAACCCCCTTTCCAGGTGGGTGGCAGCCTGTGGTGGGGTCGGTCGGGGCTGTGGATGCCACAGCTGCGGTCTGGTTGTCTGACAGCCTCTTTTTCCTCCCGTCCAGGCTCCCCGATGGCTTCACTCAGCTGCGCAGCCTGGCTCACCTGGCTCTGAATGATGTGTCCTTGCAGGCACTGCCCGGGGACGTGGGCAAGTGAGTGCCCTCGCACGTGGCGTCAGGGTGGGGTGGGGAGCTCGGATTGGCCCTGCCCCTGCCACCACTGCCTGCCTTCCTCGTGCCCCAGCCCTTGGTGTCTCTTTTAGCCTCGCCAACCTGGTGACCCTGGAGCTCCGGGAGAACCTGCTCAAGTCCCTGCCAGCGTGAGTGTGACGGGCATTCTCCCAATGGCCAGGGCAGGGCCACAGCCTAGGGACCAGGGCTGCACGGCCCCACCCCCACCTTGCTTTCTCTGCAGGTCCCTGTCTTTTCTGGTCAAGCTAGAACAGCTGGATCTGGGAGGCAACGACCTGGAAGTGCTGGTGCGCCGAGGCCTGACAGGGCGGAGACCAGAGGGCGGGCCACGAGAAGCAAGGGCAAAGAAAGGGAGACAGCGAGCAGATCCGACAGCAAGGGGCACATCAGGAGGGCAGGCGGGGGGAGCTGCGCGTGGGGCCATGTAGTCTCCTGGGCGTGGCACAGCAGGAGGCCCTGCCCTGCAGTCACTATTCTCTCTGTTCCTTCTTGCAGCCGGACACCCTGGGGGCTCTGCCTAATCTTCGGGAGCTGTGGCTTGACCGGAACCAGCTGTCAGCGCTGCCCCCGGTGAGTCAGGGTGGGGCTGGCCCCCTGCTTCGCGCCCATCCGCACTCTGACTCTCCGCCTGCCTGCAGGAACTTGGGAACCTGCGGCGTCTGGTGTGCCTGGACGTGTCGGAAAACCGGCTGGAGGAGCTGCCTGCTGAGCTCGGCGGGCTGGTGCTGCTCACTGACCTGCTGCTGTCCCAGAACCTGCTGCGGCGGCTGCCCGACGGCATCGGTTAGTGCGCCTGGGGGTGCCCGGGTGGGGCGCACAGAGCCTGGCCCTGGGAGGAGCATGGGGCGTCCAGGCTGTGTGTGGTATGGAACACAGGAGGAT
Organism: Trachypithecus francoisi; assembly: GCF_009764315.1. Classification (NCBI taxonomy): domain Eukaryota; kingdom Metazoa; phylum Chordata; class Mammalia; order Primates; family Cercopithecidae; genus Trachypithecus; species Trachypithecus francoisi. The sequence continues at coordinate 98,995,902 of NW_022681472.1, read as the reverse complement.
CCTGAGTCTGCCCAGGCTCTGGGAGCTGCCCCTGAGGAGGGGAGGGGAGGTGGGACGCTGGGGCAGCCCCGAAGCCTGAGGAGGCAGCTGGTGGTGCTGGAGGGGGCGGTGGAGCCTGTGAGGGCAGCAGGGTGGGCAGCGTCACTGGAGCCTGCTGTTTTCTCAGAGGAGGTTGGGTCAGGCTGTGGGGGCAAGGTAGGTAGGTAGGGTCCTCCCGAAGCATGGTGGCGGCAGGAGGAGCTGGGGGCCTTGCTGTTTGCCTGAGAGCGCCTTTAGCCAGGTGGGTAAGGCACGTCTGGGACCTGTGCTCAGCCGTGTTACCCTCTCTCCCCGGTGCCAGGTCAGCTGAAGCAGCTGTCCATCCTAAAGGTAGACCAGAACCGGCTGTGTGAGGTGACCGAGGCCATCGGGGACTGTGAGAACCTCTCAGAACTGATCCTCACGGAGAACCTGCTGATGGTAGGGTCCGGTTCGGGAGGCAGAAAGGATGGGGTCCTCAGGCGTGTGGAACAAGGGCGGGACATCAGCCTGTGTGCGCTGCTGGGGGGTGCTGGTGGCAGCCTGACTCGTGGAGCCACTCAGGAAGGGCCCTTCTCCTGTCAGAGCGGGAGCATGCTGGCCAGAGGTGAGGCGGGGCAGCGAGGCCAGGGCAGGGGCCTTTGCCGTTTACTGTGAAGAATCCAGGTCTTGTTTTTTCCGGCACATGTTGTAACACCGTGGAGTGGTTGCAGAAGAGGCAGGGATAGGAACTGATTTGCCTATAGGGAAGACAGGTGGGGGGCAGGCTGCTCCCCAGGGGCACCTACCTGCCCCTCATGAAGCAAGGCAAGCTGAGGCCCTGGGCCGGGGCTCAGGACGAGGGTGCTGCCATCCCCAGGCTGGAAAACAGGAGCTAGCCGTAGGTAGGGTGTTCATGGGAGTTTCCGTGGGGGCATCCTCATTGAGGAGAGGGAGAAAGGGGTTCTGGGCCCTAGGAAGGGGCTGGCCCTGAGCAGGCTGGAACTGGGGGCCTGGGGCGCCCTAAGGATGACAGAGCAGACCAGTGGGGCACCAGACAGGCTCACAGGGTGTAGCCTCGCAGGTAGTCCAGGGAGCCCATGGGAGAGGGCCAGGGATGACTCTGGTGGGATGTTTTGGTGGTGGGGACTGAAGGCTGAGGTCAGTGGCCAGAGCTTGGGGACCAGGGGGCATGGAGTGGGCTGGAGACAGCCTCTATGGTCGGGTCCCTGTCCAGGTCTCCAAGGGCTGCGAGGGACCTTGGCTGGAGCTGACCTGAAGTGTCTGTGCCCTCCCCCCAGGGGCTGTCATCTCCTTCCCACCCCTAGCAAGCCCCTAGCGTCCTCTGACCTCCTCTTCCTGGCCAGGCCCTGCCGCGCTCCCTGGGAAAGCTGACGAAGCTGACCAACCTCAACGTGGACCGGAACCATCTGGAGACGCTGCCACCGGAGATCGGGGGCTGTACGGCACTCAGCGTCCTCTCTTTGAGGGACAACCGCCTGGCCGTCCTGCCGCCGGAGCTGGCCCACACGGCCGAGCTGCACGTGCTGGACGTGGCAGGGAACCGGTGAGTGCCAGCCTTGCCCCGCAGGCCGGACTGTGGCCCCAACGCCTGCTGACTGCCCGCCTGGCCCGCAGGCTGCAGAGTCTGCCGTTCGCGCTCACCCACCTCAACCTCAAGGCCCTGTGGCTGGCAGAGAACCAGGCGCAGCCCATGCTGCGGTTCCAGACGGAGGATGACGCCCGCACTGGCGAGAAGGTGCTCACCTGCTACTTGCTGCCCCAGCAGCCCCCATCCAGCCTCGGTAGGTTGTTGGTGTTTAGCGCGGGGTGGCCCTCAGGCAGGGCTCGGGGAGCAGCCTGGGTCCTGACGCTCACCTGCTGCAGAGGATGCTGGGCAGCAGGGGAGCCTCTCGGAGAGCTGGAGTGATGCGCCCCCGAGCCGCGTCAGCGTCATCCAGTTCCTGGAGGCCCCCACGGGTGATGAGGATGCTGAGGAAGCTGCAGCCGAGAAGCGGGTATGAGGGTGGGGAGCTGGGGGGTGAACCTCTGCCTGACCCCTGTCCTGTGGCTGCTGCTCACCCCTGTCCCCACCGCAGGGCCTGCAGCGCCGGGCCACACCTCACCCCAGCGAGCTCAAGGTGATGAAGAGGAGCATCGAGGGGCGGCGGAGCGAGGCCTGTCCTTGCCAGCCAGACCCTGGGTCGCCCTTGCCTGCGGAGGAGGTGGGCATGGAGCCACGGCAACCTGACGGGCCACTGCCCTCGGGAGCTGTGGTGGTCCGGTCCATCCTGGGAGTGGGGCTGTAAGGGCCAGGGCAGCACAGAGAAGGAACAAGAGATGAGGCTGATGACAGGGTTCAGGGACATGGCGCTGCAGGGCCAGCTGGGTGAAAGGTGCCAAGGTGGACGTGCAGGTTGTGCAGGGTGGGTCTGTGGGGCTGGAGTATGGGGAGAACCAGAGGTGGGTTTCCCTGGGAGCACAGGGAATGGGGTTTGGTTGTTGGGAAAGGCCTCTGGTGGAACCGGCTAGGGTATCATCGGCACCTGGGAAGGGGTTTGGGGCTGGGACAGAGCAGGCCTGACTCTGCTCTCACAGCTGTGACATGCGTGCTGTGAGTTCCTGGGTGCAGCCAAACCAGTCATCTGGGCTGGGGTAGGGTGTGGGGGGCAAGCCACGCATGGGAGGGGAGGCGGCTCATATCGGGCTGGGATGCTTCTGGGGACTTGTGTGGTCCTTGTTCGTTTTAGGAAAGGCTTTCACTGGGGCTGGGCTGTGGAACCATGGCGTTGCCCACCCTAGGCTTTGGAGGCATGTGGCTTCCGTGCAGGCTGGGACAGGGAGCGGCTGTGAGGGTGTGAGCCTATTAGCAGTGCCTGGTCAGGGCAGTGGGAAGCTGAGGGAAGGACTGCCACGTGAGGAGCATCCCAGGTGGCCAGCCTGTGAGTCGGGAGCCTGACCCCACTTCCCGCCGCAGGAGAAGCGGCTGAGTGCCGAGTCTGGCCTGAGTGAAGGCTCTCGCCCATCTGCCAGCACAGTCTCTGAGGCTGAGCCCGAGGGCCCATCGGCTGAGGCACAGGGTGGAAGCCAGCAGGAAGCCACGACTGCTGGTGGGGAGGAAGACGCCGAAGAGGACTATGAGGAGGTATGGATTGGCAGGAAGGGGGCAGGAGGCTGGACCTGCTGGGTGCGCGCTGCCTCCCCTGCAGGGCCTCAGCTGGGGTCGGTGTTGGTGCAGGCAGTGGCTGGGCCCTGCTAATGCTTCGGGGACCTGCCCTGTACAGAGTGGCTGCGGGTGGTGCAGGGCCGTGCTGTGGGGGTGCCCTGGAGAGCTGCCACCCTAGGTGGGGTGAGGGTCTGCCCTGACAGCTCGGCTCACAGACCCTACCTCCACCCTGGACTCCCTTCTGAATCCCTGTGGTCTCCCTGGTGTCAGGCCTTGGTGCAGCCCTTCATTTCCATCTGGAGCGCCATGTGTCTCCAGGATGAGCCCCTGGCCCTCTGCCTTTCTCAGGGCTGAGACACGTGCCCCTCACTGGTCAGTTAATGCTGAGTCCTCATGTGGCAGGGAGCCTTTCAGAGCCCTTGTCTGTGGCCACACTGCTTAGCAGGGTCTTCCTGTGGAAGCACAGCCGCAGAACTGGGGCCACCCTCACCCTTGTGTCTGCACAGCCTGCAGTGCATTTTGCGGAGGATGCACTGCTGCCCGGGGATGACCGGGAGAGCGAGGAGGGGCAGCCTGAGGCCCCCTGGACCCTGCCGGGCGGGAGGCAGAGGCTCATCCGCAAGGACACGCCTCACTACAAAAAGCACTTCAAGATCTCCAAGCTGCCCCAGCCGGAGGCCGTTGTGGCCCTGCTGCAGGGCATGCAGCCCGATGGGGAGGGCCCTGTGGCTCCCGGGGGCTGGCACAATGGCCCCCACACACCCTGGGCTCCTCGGGCCCAGGAGGAGGAGGAGGAGGAAGAGGGTAGTCCTCGGGAGGAGGAGGAAGAGGAAGAGGAGGAAAACAGGGCTGAAGAGGAGGAGGCCAGCACTGAGGAGGAGGACAAGGAGGGGCCCGTGGCTTCTGTGCCCTCTGTCAAGGTGGGTGTCAGCCTCACCCCTGCCTGACCCAAATTCCCCTGGCCCTCCTGGGCACCCAGGGCTGTGGTAGGGGCAGGGCTGAGACCTGACCCGCTGGCCCCTGGCCACCCGGAGAAGATGGTGGACACGTTGTGAGAGTCGGCATCAGGGCCACTCTCACCAGACCCCAGGCCTGCCCTGGTGTTGGTCTCAGTCCGTGCTTGGGGCCCAGGCCTGCCCTCGTGTTGGTCTCAGTGCCAGAGGCTGCTCTGCTGGCCAGTATTTGCCCGACCTGCTGGCGGGCACAGAGTTCACAGAAACCGAGCGTGGCTGCCCACCGTTTGTGGGCCTCCGGGACCTGTCTGCACATGTAGTGGTCCGAGGGCAGGGTCTGTTCCTCTCCCAAGATCCCTGGGCTCCCCTGGGATCCTCCCTGCGTTAGGCACTGGCTGCAGGCCTGAGATCCTGACGGCTCTGTTCTGCCTTGTTGGGCCCTCCTGAGGTGCCACACAGGCCTTTGGGGCACCAGTGTGTCCCTCCCTGGCCCTCAAGTCTCCTCTCCATGGCTCACAAAGAGTCTCACCTGCTGTCTGGGCAAACTCAGATGCCAGGGGGAGTCCCTGGGTCCCACTCTCCTTGCGCTTGATGACACCCCGAGCCTGAGTGTGGGCCAATGGCATCATAGCCGAGGGGACCTGGAGGGGCCACAGCAGGGACAGCCGGGTGGGGCTCGGCTCAGCTCTGGAGCCCCTGGCGAGCCCTGCTTGTCCCCAGGTGCGTGGTGTCACTCATGTTTCCAGGATGGAGGCGCCTGTGCCAGGGCAGTCGAGGGAGCTTGGTGTGGTCTCCTCTGTCCTTTCTGCTCGTGGCGGGGGCTGGGTGAGGCGGTGGTGGCGGTCGTGGCGGTGGCTAACCTGCATGCCTCGCTGGTCCTGTCCTAACAGGGGGTGTCGTTTGACCAGGCCAATAACCTGCTGATAGAGCCTGCTCGCATTGAGGAGGAAGAGGTCTGTACTGCTCACTCTGCGCTCTGGCCGGGCCACTGCTGGCCTTGCTTCCCGGGCTGCGGGCTCACGCCTCTCCCCGCCCCTGTTGCTTGAGCGCAGATCCCTCCCAAAAGAGCTCTCAGATCGAGCTGGGCTCCAGGATCAGGACACCTCCTGCCTGGGGCAGCCTGTCTTGGCAGGGGCAAGCAGAGAGGCTGGTCTGACTCCCGTCAGCCACCTGTGGCACTCTGAGCCTTACCTGCCTGCAGAGGCAGTGCAATCCTCACCCTCTGGAGGGTGGCAGGGGGGCCTCGGGCCTCCATCACCCAGAGGTGGGCAAGCCCCAGCCCACCACACTCTGCAGAGCAGTGCCCTCCTGCTGGGGTCTTGGGGCTTCTCCAGCTGGCATCTGTGCTGGCCCTGGCTGGTGAGTGGTATGAGGCCCCATTCAGCTGCCCAGGGAAAAGCCAGAAATAGCGTCTGCGCGCTGATGGGTTCTCCTGCAGAGAGCATAGGCAGCCGCACTGCGGCCCTTCCTGGACACCCCGTTTGTTCTGTTTCCAGCTGACCCTCACCATCCTGCGGCAGACTGGGGGCCTGGGCATCAGCATTGCGGGCGGCAAGGGCTCCACACCCTACAAGGGTGACGACGAGGTGAGCGCTGCCTAGGAGGCCTTTGCACTGCCGCCGGCCCGTCCCCACCATAGTTCACACCAACGGCACACAGGCCCCTCGCCCGGAAAACACTCATGCTCTGGGGACACAGGCTGGGCCCGAGGCACCAGCTGTCGTGGGATCCCGAAGTCCAAGGGCAACCTGAAGGTGCCTGGGTCTGTCCTCCCTTCGCAGCCCCTCTTCTCTCACCAGGTGCCTGTGTACCAGGCGTGGGGCCACGGGCCCTTTCTCGGGGTTGACCTGCTCCTTCCCTGGCACTCAGGATCCCGCAGTGGCCGGAGCGCAGTCCTGCTGGCCAGGGCTAGGGGCTGCTGGGAGTGGGTATTCCCCTCCTGGGTCTTCTGCAGAAGGGGCAGGACCACGGGCCCCTCTCCCTGGCTCCTGCCAAGCTGGTGTCTGTGCTCTAGGGCATATTCATCTCTCGGGTGTCCGAGGAAGGCCCTGCGGCCCGGGCTGGAGTCCGCGTGGGTGACAAGCTCTTGGAGGTGAGTCAGGAACTTCTCAGCCCCGAGTGGCAGCTGTGCCCTCTGGAGGTACACGGTCCCTGGTGTGAGGGTGCTTGGCTGTCTCCTCCCGGCCTCCCCCAGAGTTCCAAGCACAGGACACCGAGACTTTTGGGTGAAGCCACAGAACCTGTAAACCCAGGAGAGTAGGAGCCACCTGGGTCCTCCATTGTCACCCTGGCTCCCATCCAGTGCCCTGGTCGCTCATCTTTGTTCTTTGGGTACAGGTGTGTTTTTCTGCCAGCGGGTAGGGCAGCAGCTGCACTGGGCACAGCGGCCTTCACAGGAGGGGCCGCTCCTGGGCTGACCGAGAGGGGTCAGGCTGCTGGCAGGTCCGGTGGGGTTTGGACCCTGTATGGGGGCCCTGGAGCCCCCGCCTGGGCACCTGGCTGTCCAGCCTGGGCATGGGCATCAGGGGGCTCTAGAGAGGTGTGCGCCCTTCTTGTAGGGACACACTGAGGACAGGCGAGGGCCCTGGAGCCCAGCCAGGAGGCGTCTGCCCAGGGCTCAGATGCTGCATCTGCTGCTCAGCTCTTCTAGCCTTTGCATGGGAACTCCTGTTCCTGGGTGTTGGGTGGGGGTGGGGGTCAGTAACCCAGCGATCTCAGGTGTGTGTGGGACTGCTCAGATGGGGAGGAGGTATCCAGGAGCAGGGCCACGTGTGGCCTGGCCGTGGGGGCATCTGCCTGCCTCCCGTGGCCAATCTGTGTCCTGGCCCTTGGGCTGCCCACACCAGGTTTCTGAGGACCTGGTAGGGCAGGGGTCAGTGGTGCCCACGAGGAACCTTGTGGGTGAAGGTCTAGGGTGTCAGAGCCTGGGGCCTTTCCCCTTGCCCTGTGCTTCAGTCTCCCCCTCCTGAAGGGAGCGTCTGCAGCCCCCAGCATGTGGCTGTAGGTGGCTGCACTGGGTCCTGACATGCGCGTGGCCTCTGGCCTGCAGGTGAATGGCGTGGCTCTGCAGGGCGCCGAGCACCATGAGGCCGTGGAGGCGCTCAGGGGGGCCGGCACTGCCGTGCAGATGCGAGTGTGGCGGGAGCGCATGGTGGAGCCTGAGAACGCGGTCACCATCACGCCTCTGCGACCTGAGGACGACTACAGCCCCCGGGAGCGGCGGGGAGGGGGGCTGCGCCTGCCCTTGCTCCCAGCTGAGAGCCCTGGGCCCCTCCGTCAGCGCCACGTGGCCTGCCTGGCACGCAGCGAGAGGGGGCTGGGCTTCAGCATTGCTGGCGGGAAAGGCTCCACGCCATACCGGGCTGGTGATGTGGTGAGGCCGGGGCTCAGGGCCAGGGAGGGCTGCTCCAGAGCTGGCAGCCGCACCCCAGCCTCACCGGCAGCCCTTCCTCCTTCATGCTCCCCTGCAGGGCATCTTCATCTCCCGCATTGCCGAGGGCGGTGCTGCTCACCGTGCGGGCACACTGCAGGTTGGCGACCGCGTCCTCTCTGTGAGTGGGGATAGGGCCCCACCCTGCCCCGCCCTGCGCCCTCTGTCCCATCCTACCCTTGGAACTCCCTGATGTGGGCATGCTCCCACAGATTAATGGAGTGGACGTGACTGAGGCCAGGCATGACCACGCCGTCTCCCTGCTGACTGCTGCCTCCCCCACCATCGCCCTGCTGTTGGAGCGGGAGGCTGGGGGCTCTCTTCCTCCCAGTCCTCCGCCACATTCCTCCTCACTCCCCACTGCTGCTGTTGCCATCACCAGCACCACCACCACCAGCATAACCACTGCCACCCCCGGGGAGCCTGGGTTGCCGAGCCCGGCCCCTAGCCTGCTGGCCGCCACCTTGGAAGGGCCATACCCAGTGGAGGTGAGACACAAGCCCCCACCCAGGCACCCACCCAGCTTCAGCCGTGGGCACTGGCCCTCCCAGGACCTGCCCTCTTGCGGCCCTGCCGTCTCCTCCGGGTGGGAAGCTGGCCTGCTGGCCCTTTCCCTGCAGCCCCTCGAGGCCGGGGCTCTGTCCACAGCCAGATTCCTCCGTGTGGTCCCCTTGACACAGGCTCCTGGGCAGCCACATGGCCACAGTCAGCAAGGGTGTTGTCCTCATGCTGTGCCTGCCTGGACAGCAGAACACTGGTGGCGCAGAAACCCCCATGGGTACATCAGGGCAGCCCCCGCCCACCATCCCCACGGACCAGGATGGACTCTTGGGAGCCCTCCCACACCCTTTCCCTGTCCTGACCGAGGCCTGTCCTTGTCCCGCCCTGTATCCCCAGGAGATCCGTCTGCCAAGAGCTGGGGGCCCTCTGGGGCTTAGCATTGTCGGAGGCTCCGACCATTCCAGCCACCCGTTTGGTGTCCAGGAGCCTGGTGTATTCATCTCCAAGGTAGGGCAGCCCATCCGGGCGGTTCTGTGAGAGGCGTACCCATCCCAGGTACCAGTGCAGGTCAGCGCGGCCTCAGCCACCAGCTGCCACCCTCCTCCCTGACAGGTGCTCCCGCGGGGCCTGGCCGCTCGCAGCGGCCTAAGGGTTGGGGACCGCATCCTGGCAGTGAACGGGCAAGACATGCGGGACGCCACGCACCAAGAAGCAGTCAGCGCCCTGCTCCGGCCCTGCCTGGAGCTGTCGCTGCTGGTGCGGAGGGACCCGGCGCCCCCGGGCCTACGGGAGCTGTGCATCCAGAAGGCGCCCGGGGAGCGGCTGGGCATCAGCATCCGCGGGGGTGCCAGGGGCCACGCCGGCAACCCCCGCGACCCCACAGACGAGGGCATCTTCATCTCCAAGGTGAGCCACCCCACCCCAGTTCGCCCTGGGTCCCACCCCACAACAGGTCTCTCCCATTCCACCTCTCCCCGCAGGTGAGCCCCACAGGGGCGGCCGGTCGCGACGGTCGGCTGCGTGTGGGTTTGCGGCTGCTGGAGGTGAACCAGCAGAGCCTGCTGGGCCTGACGCACGGCGAGGCGGTGCAGCTGCTGCGTGGTGTAGGCGACACGCTCACCGTGCTGGTCTGCGACGGCTTCGATGCCGGCTCCTCGGCAGCCCTGGAGGTCAGCCATCCCGCCCTGGGAACCAGGCCTCCCTCTGGCCCAGCCCAAGGTGTTGTGAGCCGCTGACACCGCTCGGGGCGGGCGACGGGTCCTCTGTGCCTCTGGGTCTGGGAGGTGCTCTGCGGCTCTGCATCAGCCGTGAGGGGTAGGAAGCTGGGGGTAGGGCCTCCTTTCCTTTCTGCTGAGCTCTGGCTAATCAAGCTGTCCGGAGGCCCGGTCCAAGTAGGATGAGGGACGTGAACGGATGGGGGAGGGGCATGAGTTTGGGGCACACTAGGTGGTCTGGTCCTAAAAGAAGAAGCAGAGCCACTGGTGACTCCTGCAGAGTCCCACCAGGCTGCTAAGGGATGACTCCGAGCCCTGCCCAGAGCCCACCAGCCAGGCAGACTCCTCAGGACTCTGAGGGTCCCCGCTCCTGTGTCCAGTGGCACCTTTCTCCTCTCAGCCGGTCCCTGGGCCATGCCTGACTCCAGCGAGCCCCTCTGTGACCCTTCAACAGAGAGCTCCCTCCCCAAGATTTCCTGCCCCACTGCTGGTCCGTCACTTCCTGGACTCCAGAGCAGAAGCCCAGACTGGGAGTTGGGATGTGAGGTGGGGCCCCAGGAGTCCTCCCTGCCAGCTCGGCCTGAATCCTGGAAAAGCCTGGCCTCTCTCAGGGCGCTCCCATCTCCCTTCCGTCGTCTTCCCCATGCCATCCCAGGGCGTCTGCAGCAGGCCTCGGCAGCGTCCAAGGGCTCTTCGCCGGTGCCGGGGTGTGCATGCTGGCTTCCCACCCGAGTGGGCGGCAGGGCCACAAGAGGGTGGGTCCTGGAGGGCCGGCACCCACAGCTGAAGCGGGGTGGATGCCTGGGCAGGGGCATGTGTCTTCACCTGGAGGGGCCACCTGCTCCTCCCAAAGGGTGTCCCTGCTGGTCACACAGGGGGCCGGTGACTGTCACCTCTCCCCACCAGCACACATGGCTTCCTCTCCGTAACAGCCTCTGGGATGGGGCGGCCCCTCACATTGGTTCTGTCTTGCAAGGGATCTCTGGGATGGTGGCTTTCTGCCAGGCTGACAGCCACGGAGTGTGTCCTGACCCACAGCCAGCGTGGGGGCGCCCTGGTGGGAAGTGCTTTCGTAGTTTTTGCGCCACAGCTGCACGTTGGGCTTGGGGCGGGCTTGGGGCTGGCCCTCACCCACCTTCCCTCCTGTCCTTGAGGGAGTCCTGGTGGTTTCCGGGGAAGGATTTATCTGAGGACTCAAGCCCTGGACTATCTGGTTCAGAGAAAAGGCCTTGCCTTGTACTTACTTATTTTAAGCGGATGTCTAAACATGTTTTATTTGATATATTTACTCGTGAAGTTTTTGTGAGAGAAAGAGACAGCACGCGCTCCCTTGGGGAAGAGTGAGGTATGCAGAAGGCAGGGCTAGCGCTGTGTCTGCAGCCGGCACGCGTCCACGTGCGGCACTGCTGTCGGCCACAGGTTTCCTTGCATCTGGCCGGGTCCCCCACGAGCCTGCCGTGACACACCGGCGGGGCAGGGGTCTCAGATCTCACACACTGGCCAGCGACGGACAGAGCCACCACACCCTCCCTGGTGTTGGGGGCAGATACGGTTTCTGTTGTGTTGGGCAGGCCAGGGGCCTCGAGCAGTGGGGCTGAGAGCTGCGATCCAGCTCCCCTTCCCCATCACGGCTGCCTCTTTCCCGCGTCTGTCCGTCTTCCCGGGGGCTCGCTGTCCGCCCCAGCGCTGCCTCTTTCCCGCGTCCGTCTGTCTTCCCGGGTGCTCGCTGTCCGCCCTAGCACTGCCCTTGCCCTCTGTCGTTGCCCTGGCTCCCGTCCAGCGCCCTGGTTACTCATCTTGGTTCTGTGGGTACAGGTGTGTTTTTCTCCAGTTCTTGCTTATGTTTTTCTTTAAAAAATGGGATCTTTTGAGTTACAAAAATCTAAATTTTTAAATTAAGTCTTCTGACTGCTTTATGACTTCCGGATTCTGGTTTTTCCCTTGGGAAGATCTTCCCTACTGCAAGATTACAAAAACATTGTCCCGTTTTCTTCTAGTATTTCTGGAAGTTTAAACAACATACAGCTCCGTGGTCCACCTGGAATTGCTTTGACGAGGTCTCGCTTGTCACCTAGGCTGGAGTGTGGTGGCACAATCACAGCTCCCTGCAGCTTCCGCCTCCCGTACTCAAGCCATGTCCCCACGCCCAGCCCTGGAATTGCTTTGCAAGTAACTGGATGCGTAGCTGTCCCCGCAGTATTGATCGAATAGTCTGTCGCCTCCCCAGTGGTTTGGGGGAAATGTGGCCTCATTGTGTTCATTTCCTGTGGGCTCCAAGCTCTGTTTCTGGACTTGGTCCCAGGGAGTTGTGAGCTGCTTCTGGGCCACACGTTTAAATGTCTCACTTTGTAGCAGGTCTCACACCTAATCCTCATCGGCAAAGTCACCCATTCCTTTTTCTTGTCTTGAAATTTTCTATGGTCATGTGTTTTCTCTTACAAATGAACTTGCCCAGTTCCGTGCAAAAACCGACTGGAATTCTGGGATTTCACATGCATGTACGTAGATACACATTTTGAGAAAGGGCCTCACTCTGTCGCCCAGGCTGGAGTAGTGGCGCGGTCGCTGCTTACTGCAGGCTTAACCTGCCGGGCTCAAGCGATCCTCCCCCCTCAGCTTCCCAAGTAGCTGGGACTACAGCCGCACCACTGCGCCTGGCTCATCGTTTTCTGTAGACGGGCTTTTGCCATGTTACCTAGGCTGGTCTTGAACTCCTGGGCTCCAGTGACCTGCCCACCTGACCTCCCAAAGTGCTGGGGTTCCAGGCATGAGCCCTGCGCCAGCCTTGGGGTGATCTTTCTGTTGAGTTTTCTCTAGGGTGTCTCCAGGTGGCTCTTGCTTTCTGGTGATTCTCATAAATCCTCACCTGGATTTGTAAGTCGGCTTCACCTCGTGGCAGAAGCCCAGTCACCCTTCCCACCTCGGGCCTCTCCTGCTTCCCTCTGCGGAGCCCCGGTCCTGTGGAGGAGCGGCTTGCTCTAGAGGACTTTGATCTTGTAGTGTGACGTTTGCTGTAGACTCTTAAAACAGTTTTTAAATTGATTGGGGGGGATGGCTATTTCTATTTATAACCTGTAAGAATTGTTGTCTGAAGCGGGTGTTGAGTTTTCTGAAGTCCTCTTATCTGCTAAGTAGGGTTTGTTCGGCCCATGGAGGTTTCATCAGCAGGCTTGGGGCTTGAGAGAGAGGAGCGGGTTTCACACATCAGGAGTCCACGCCATGTCTAGCTTCTTGGCCTCCCACAAAAAGCTCGGCAGACGTGGCGCGGCCAGGCCTGTGCTCCCACAGGACCGTCTGTGTTTCTGACTCCAGAGCATGGGCATGGGGGGGCTTCAATGGGTGACCCTTCCCCATTTTTCTTAGGCCACTGGACTCATCTGTGTGTGTCCGCCTGGCCCTGCGGGCATCGGTTTGCCCGTTGGGTTCCGTAACTTTCTTCTTACGGTACAAGCCCATCTTGGCATTGGCTCAGGAGTGCCTGCACGTCCCCAGCACTCTGGAGCAGTGGCCCATGTTTGTTTGTCAGAGCTTACGTCTCCTGCATTCTAGTACTGTGCATTTTTGGGGGTCATGCATAGTTCATCTAAGCCTGGCCCTCACTTGCTGTCAGGCCTTGGGTGGGCGCTTGACTTTACTCCTCAGTCTCCTCGTCTGTACAATGGGTCACCCACAGTGCCTGCTTCTCAGGGTTGAGAGGATTGATTCAGTAAAGACCTGCCTCGCCATGGTCGGCGCCAAGACCCCTGTGCAAACCTCGGTGGCTGTGCGCTGTCTGAGGGGACTTGCCCGCTACCCCGCGTGTTTGGCATGAGGATGCAAGTCCTCTCCCACTGGACCCCTCCTTTGCAGTCACCTCCCTCTCGGCCCCGCTGTCCGTGTCCTCTTCCTCCTGGTCATGCTGACCAGGGTCCTGTGTGTCGATGGCCTTTTCAGAGCCAGCTTCCGAATACTGATCAGGACCACCTCTCCCTTGTCATCGTCACCGTTACAAATAAAACTTCAGAAGAGACTGCGCTTTCTTTTGGCATTTCCTTGATTTCCGCTCTCAGGAAGAATCCTTCAGTCTTTCCCACTGCATCTCCGGCTTTTAACATTTCTGCAGATCTGTCTCTAAAGAAGAGATCACTAGCTCTGTTTCTGTCCTGATGTGAGCTCCTGCAGGAAAGACCTAGGAAGATCAAATGCTTGGTTCTTCCCTTTGTCAGTTTTTAGAATAACAGGCTGGGGCCCTGGAATCTTCCAAAGGTGGTTCCTAAGGTGTCTTTCTGTTTTTAGGGTTTTCGTGAACTCATGAGTCTTTGTTTTCCTGATGGGTTTCAACATAGCGTTCCCTTGATGTCCCTTGATCAGGCAACGAGGCCCTGCATCCCTGTGGCATGACCCTGTCATTCCTCAGCTGCTTTGACAAGGCATTCTTTGTATCGCCTGCCCCAGCCCTGGATTCCACCATTTTTGTGTGGGACCTGGCCCCTCTTGGCAGGAGCTGGGTGTAGAGCTCCTAGCCGTGGGACCTGGCCCCTCTCTGTGGGAGCCAGGTGTTGGGCTCCTAGCCGTGGGACTTGGCCCCTCTGGTTGGGAGCTGGGTGTAGGGCTCCTAGCCGTGGGCCGGGTGTGCTCAGGACTGAGGCACTGCCTGTGGCCTCTGCAGCAGATGGAGACTGAGAGGTGGATGTTTTTAGAAAGAGAAAAAAATCATGAGTTTGTACTGTTATGTTTAACTCATTTAAGATTACAGGGTTTTTACTAACTTTTGTGATTTTCTACTTTTTCTCATGAAATCTTTCCTTAATTTCAAAATTAGCTGAGTGTGGTGGCATGTGCCTGTAGTCCCAGCTACTCAGGAGGCTGAAACAGGAGGATCACTTGAGCCCAGGAATTTGAGTCCAGCCTGGGCAAGACAGACTCTAAAAAACAAAAGCAGCACCACCAGTGGTACGACTGAGAGCAGTAGTGTGGAGAGGGGCTGAGTTCCTGGCAGCTGCTTCCTGACGGTTCACCCTGCAGGGATGTGCAGTCCGCATCCTGTGTTCTCAGCCACTTGAGATCATTCTGTGGTTTTGCTACCAACTTGATACACAGTTGGGCTGATTCATTTCAGCTTTTAGGGTGACTTTTTAAAAATCTTTTTTTTTTTTTTGAGACGGAATTTCACTCTGGTGCCCAGGCTGGAGTGCAGTGGCATGATCTCGACGCACCGCAACCTCCACCTCCCGGGTTCAAGCAATTCTCCTGCCTCAGCCTCCCAAGTAGCTGGGATTACAGGCATCTGCCACCACAAAAAATCTGTTTCTTAATTGTGTAAATCTTCACATGGTTCCAAAGCTGAAATTATATAGAGTCACTTCAGAAGACCAGCCTCCATCTCTCTGTTCTGAGGCCACCATCTTTATTCATTTTGGTTTATTCTGCCATTTCTTTCTGAAAAATATAAGCACATACATAAATGAATTTTAAACTTAGAGAAAAGTTGCAAAAACAGGACAAAGAACCTGTGACACAGCCCTATTCATGACTCAGCCACTGCACGGGATGCGCTCCGTTGCGGGAGCCTCCCTCTAGCCTCCACTCAGCCCTATTCATGACTCAGCCACTGCGCGGGATGCGCTCCGTTGCGGGAGCCTCCCTCTAGCCTCCACTCAGCCCTATTCATGGCTCAGCCACTGCGCGGGACGCGCTCCGTTGCGGGAGCCTCCCTCTAGTCTCCACTCAGCCCTATTCATGACTCAGCCACTGCGCGGGATGCGCTCCGTTGCGGGAGCCTCCCTCTAGTCTCCACTCAGCCCTATTCATGACTCAGCCACTGCGCGGGATGCGCTCCGTTGCGGGAGCCTCCCTCTAGTCTCCATTTAGCCCTATTCATGACTCAGCCACTGCGCGGGACGCGCTCCATTGCGGGAGCCTCCCTCTAGCCTCCACTCAGCCCTATTCATGGCTCAGCCACTGTGCGGACGTGCTCCATTGTGGGAGCCTCCCTCTAGTCTCCACTCAGCCCTATTCATGACTCAGCCACTGCGCGGGACACGCTCCGTTGCGGGAGCCTCCCTCTAGTCTCCTTCAGGTGGAGTGTGCCTGTCTCTGCTGATTCCTCTGACCCTGACGCTTCTGGTGGGCATAGGCTCTCCCTGCTTCCGGCAGTGATTGCCCCCACGCTGGGTCTGATGCCCTCACAGGCTTCAGCGTGTGCATCTTGGCCGGGATTATCACAGAGCTACCATGTGTCTCTGTGCCTCCCACCAGGGCTCACTGCTGATGCTCTGAACCGCGAGGTCAGCCGGGTTTCCCCCTGCAGTTACTCCTGCCCCTTGAAATCAGCAAGTGTGGGAGGTACTTTCAGAGCATATAACAGGCTGTTTCTCATACAGCTTCACCTGTGAGCCTCAGCACCTTGATGGTTCTGAGCAGGCCCCGAGGTGGTTGGCGACAGTCCTAACCCACCCACCACTCCCACACTCATCAGGCAGCTTCCTGCCACCGAGCTTTCCCTTTCTCCCAGTTTACATGTCTGCTTACCTGTTCACGTGGGCTCACAAGGGAGCCCATTTCATTAACAAGTGAGCTTCCATTTTATTTCATGGGCGACAGCCTTTTCCCATCGTAATGTATTTTGATGCTCAAATTGTCCCAGACTTGGCCCACAGAAGGGGCTTGAGGACCTGAGTCATTCTGATACGACCTCCCCCGTCTCAGCACCTGCTCACCTTCTGCCTCCAGCCTCCAGGATGTGCTGGGCTTCTCTCCTTGCCCTGCCCCGCCCTGGAGTCGGCCATTTCTTTCAGGAGCGCTGGATCCTTCTAGTGGAGGGTGACCCTTAGAAGCTGCGCTCTGGCCCTGGACCTAGCGTCCTTGGGGCATCGTCTCAGGACCTCCCGGGGGCCAGAGCTAGGTGGTAAGGCAGCATGCCAGTCATCCCCAGGTTACTCCTGGAACGAGAGAAGAGGATGAGCTCACCCGTGGCTGTCAGAGTCAGCGCCCTGGTCTGCCTTTTCTGTGTCTGAGCAGCTCTCTCTGACGAGAGAGGCCGGGCTGTCTGTGACTTGCTTTCCACTGTGCCAGGCCCCCTGCCTCTCTTGGACCTGTCTAGTGGCTTTTTAACTTATTTCAGAAACTGAGAAGACAGGCACCTTGTTTGTTGTTTGTCCCCCTAGTTCTGTGAGAACCTGGAAGACACAGTTAAGTCTCCCCATATAATTGTGCTTTTATGACGCTCTCCTGTTTCTACTAGTCTTTGTTTTCTGTTTAGCTGCTTCCTTGTTGAGTGCTTATAGTTGATGATGATTGTGTCATCGTTGTAAATAGCCTCTTCTGTGGTGACAGCATCCCTCTGCCTGCTTGACAGCTGTGGCCTCACATCCTGTCTCCCCTGGCCTGAGCAACCCCTCTCTGTGCCTCCCGTGTGTCTGCCTGCCATCTCTTTGCCTTCCCCTTACTTACCATTTCACTTGTGTTTTTAACCAGCAACAGCATAGGGCTGGGTTTGTCCTTCAGGCCACACTGAGAGCACCTTGATTTCGCAGGGACCCCGTCCATGATGAGGGTGATGAACAATGCCTGTCTCCACTGTGCTGCCTCCTCTGCCTCTTCTGGCTGCTGCTGGCGGTGGGGGCTTGAAGCAATCCCATTGCCCCCTGTGGGCTTGGAAGTGAGCTCTTCCCATGGTTCCGTCTGCCCGTGTTAACCCCGGGCTCAGGATCCATGTCCATCTTGTGTCCAGCCAGAAGCCCTTGCCTGTCCTGGTCCTGTCTCCTCGGCCCTCCTCTGCCCTGCCTGAGCTCCCTGGGCACCTTTCCTTTCTAGACTCTCCCTCTGCCCTGCCAGTCACTGGCTTGGGATAGGTCATTGAGCTCTGTAGAGTGCAGAGCTGGCCAGGCCTCCTGCATGGTGTCCTTTGTTCCAGAATCCCTGCCCAGCACTCACGCTGGGGTCTGGAGCCAGCCTTTCCACCTGAGGGGGCCACTCTGTGCCATCAGTTCCAGCATCCACGACTCACGTCCCTCCTTCCGCCATCTTGGTGGAAGAACACCCCAGTTCTTCCTGGGGGTGACTTTACATAGTCAGCAAAGTGGCAGGCATCATGCTACTTCACAATCTCGCCTAGTGCAGACATGGCCACGTCCACGGCAGCCCTGTGAGCTGTGATGGGAAGGGACCGGGGACAGTACCGCAGCATCCTGAGGGGGTTCAGTAGAATGCCCTCCAAGGCTATTGTGGCCATGCGGTCAGTCCCACTGAGGGATGCAGCTCCTGTGTTCACTGTTGCTGGCTATTCTGGGCTGGGGCCCCATCCTGCCCCAGAGGTGGGACCCCGGGCTGCAGTCCCCACTTCTCAGCCCACACCCCTCTTCTCAGGTGTCCCCAGGTGTCATTGCCAACCCCTTTGCGGCAGGCATCAGCCACCGGAACAGCCTGGAGAGCATCTCTTCCATCGACCGGGAGCTGAGCCCCGAGGGCCCAGGCAAGGTCAGAGGTGCTTGCAGCCGGCAGCCCCAGGGCCAGGGAGCCCGAGGCCGGTGGTGCCTGACGGGTCTGCTCTGCTCACAGGAGAAGGAGCCGCCTGGACTGACCCTGCACTGGGGGCCCGAGGCCACAGAAGCCACAGTGAGTGTGGTTGTCCCTCCTCCTCCCATCGGGGCATGAGTGGGGTGCACATTGCCTATGGGGTGCTGGGTAGTAACCCCCAGGACCCCCTCTCATGCCCTGTGCTGGCCGGGTGCTGCCCTGGAGCTGCTCCTGCTAGTGCTGTGTCCACTCTGCCCCCAGGGTCGGGGTCTGCAGCCCCTGAAGCTGGACTACCGTGCCCTGGCTGCCGTGCCCAGCGCTGGTGGCGTGCAGAGGGTCAGTGCCCAGTGTGCAGTGCCCCCCACCTCCGTTCTGTTGTCCTGTTCATCGGCCACCGCAGGATGAACGCCAGGGCCGCTGAGGAGGGAAGCTTTGGGCGGGGGCTGGGATGGGAGGAGGCCACGTCTGACCTGCAGGCTACCCCAGCCTGTCACGTGCTTGTCACCCTCATTCTTGACCCAAGCCATGTTGGTGTTGCCCCGCCCACACCCTGAGCTGCGGATGGGTGACATAGGCCGAGGCCCTTCTTGTATTCACCGAGCAGGCCAGGGTGACAGTGTGAGAGCTTCACCTGCTGGCTGGAGGTGGAGGCTCCTGGGGGATTGGGCAGGCACACGGCACCAAGGGGAGGACGGGCTGGAGCGGCTGGAGCAGCTGGAGGGGCAGGTGCTGGGGACAGGCAGGAGGATATGCAGGCCCTTCCCTCCACTTAAAGATACAAATAACCCTCCCAGAAGGTGTGCCCCGCCAGCCCCACCGAATGTGAGTGACTGAGGGATGGGCTCCGCCAGACCCTTGCCTAAGCGGTGGAGTGGTAGTGAGGGGCCAGGCAGGGGCTCTTGGGACCCGACCCTGCCTCCTCTGGCCATGGACTACGCTGAGCGAGAGGCTCCCAGGAGGCCCTTCATCCTCATGAACAACAGCACAGCCATGGGGGCAGCGGTCAGGGTGCCACTTGAACCCTGAGGGCCTCACACCGCAAGTAGGGGCTCCCCACCGGCATCTCTGTCCAGCGCCCCTCCCCTGAGCCCTCCCTGCCCTCTCCTCCGGCTGTCCTGTCTGCTCCCATCTCTCCTGCAAAGCTCCAGCCAGCACACTGCCGTGGAGACAGCAGCTGCCCAGCCCAGGCCCCCGCATCCTGTGGGGACGGGGACAAGCCCCTCCTTGCTGACCGAGTGTCTGGGGCGTCGCCTGGGCTATAGTCAGGTTGGGGAACTGAAGAACTTCTGTGCCTTTCAGGCCCCCCAGTCCCTCCTGCTCCGGGGCCACAGCCCTGCCCAGCCTCACCCCACCCACTGCCTACTTCCAGGTACCGTCTGGAGTAGCTGGAGCGAAGATGGCCGAAGCCCCCTGCTCCCCTAGTGGCGAGCAGGTGAGTGTCCCCAAGTTAACGGGCGCACCCCATGGCAGGTGGAGGCCAGAGCAGATGGCTGCTGTGCACAGGGCCCCTCTTCCAAGGACGGGGTCGGGGCTGGCACGGGGTGCCATTGACTCTGGTCTTCCCTCTGCTACCATGGGGCCTCTTGTGTGAGGACAGCCAGGGATGCTTTCCTGGCCAGAGCTGACTGGCGATGGGGTGGGGGGCCTGAGCGTGCTGTTCTTGGAGGGGCTTAAGCTCCTGAGACCCTGGTCAGTGTCTTGGGCCCAATGTCCCCCAGGGCCCACCTGCCGCACCCTGCCTGCCTTTAGTGTGGGAGTCCTTGCCTCCCCCCACTATTGGCACCTCCCCCAACACACTGCCACGTGAGGGTGGAGGTGGCAGCACCCATGAGACCCAGCTCAGCCCCTCACAGGCAAGATGTCAGCCCCACCCAGGTCTTTCTCTCTCTCTCTCTCTCTGCCCCCCTCTCCCCCTCTCTCCCTCCCCTTCTCTACCCCCATTCCTTGCCTCGAACCCCTGATCCTGCTCTCCTCTGCCCCCGCCACCGCTACCTGCCTTTTTTAGACAAAACCAGGGGTGATCCAGTCATTGGCTCAGGCGTGGCCAAGGGGGTCCACAGCCCTCAGGGGCAGAGGTTGTCCCCACTCCGTGAGTGCTCTGTCCCATGGGTGGGGGTGGCAGAGCCTCCTTCCCCAGCAGGATGGTGGGTGGGGATCAAAGGCAGGCAGTGGGGACAGCCGGTGGCGCGCTGAGCACAGCTGCAGCCCTGACAGCTGCCCCAGCACAGCTCACAGGAGCCCCACCCCCCAGCCGCCTTCCCCGCCTTCCCCGGATGAGCTGCCCGCCAATGTGAAGCAGGCCTACAGGGCCTTCGCGGCCGTGCCCACTTCTCACCCTCCTGAGGACGCCCTTGCCCAGGTGTGTGGGAGCAGCACCCATCCCTGCTGCGCATGGTTGGGGTGGGTGCTCAGGGGCCCCCGTGTCCTGGAGGAATGCCAGCCAAACCTCAAGGTCCGCCCCCCCAGCCCCCCACGCCTGGACCTGCAGCCTCCCCGGAGCAACTGTCCTTCCGGGAGCGGCAGAAGTACTTTGAGCTGGAGGTGCGCGTGCCCCAAGCCGAGGGCCCTCCTAAGCGTGTGTCCCTGGTGGGTGCTGACGACCTGCGGAAGATGCAGGAGGAGGAAGGTGAGGGGCATGGAAGTGGGGTGGGGGCCGGGTCTAGGCTGGCCCGGCCTGACCCACTCTGCCCTCTGGCAGCCAGAAAACTGCAGCAGAAGAGAGCGCAGATGCTGCGGGACGTGGCAGAGGCTGGGGCCGAAGCGAGGCTCGCCCTGGACGGGGAGGCGCTGGGCGAGGAGGAGCAGGAGGATGAGGAGCCACCCTGGGCCGGCCCGAGCCCCTCCTCAAGGTGAGCACCTGCCCACCAGACGCCCCCGACTCACCCCACGTGCCCCCCACACACACAGCACGTTCTGTCCCCTCCCCAGGCAGAGCCCAGCGTCCCCCCCACCCCTGGGAGGCGGTGCCCCGGTGCGGACGGCCAAAGCTGAGCGGCGCCACCAGGAACGGCTGCGCGTGCAGAGTCCGGAGCCACCAGCACCCGAGCGTGCCCTGTCCCCTGCCGAACGCCGGGCCCTGGAGGCTGAGAAGCGTGCGCTGTGGAGGGCAGCCAGGTAAGCCCCTGCCTGGGGTCCCCACCCCGCCCTGCCGCCTTGCCCTGCTCCTGCCCCGAGTCACCCCTGCCCGCTGTTCTCTGCAGGATGAAGTCGCTGGAACAGGACGCTCTCCGAGCACAGATGGTCCTCAGCAGGTCCCAGGAGGGCCGGGGCACGCGGGGGCCCCTGGAGCGACTGGCCGAGGCCCCTTCCCCTGCGCCCACCCCATCGCCCACCCCTTTGGAAGGTCCGTGGGTAAGAGCAGGTGGGGGGGTCAGCCTGCTGCTTGGGCTGCTTCCAACGCCCGCTTCTTGTCCCCCTAGACCTCGGCCCCCAGACCAGCACCTCCCCGGGACGCCTGGTGAGGAGCCGGTGGCTATGCCCTCCCTTCACCCCCGAGGCATGGGGGGGTCTGGCCTGCCCCACCCCCGTGGCCCTCACCCCTTCCTCTCACTCTCTGCCTCTCCCCTCACGCTGTCCTTTCAAGCCCTTGTCTGGAAAGAAGTTCGACTACAGGGCCTTTGCAGCCCTGCCTTCTTCCAGACCTGTCTGTGACAGCCAGGTACCCGGCCTCCGGGCCTCTGCATGCCTGCCCCGCCGTCCCTGCCTGCCACCGCCTCCATCCGCTCCCGCAGGGCCCCCCCGCGTTCTGTCGTGGCCCTGCTTCTCCATCCCCCTCCCCCCTTCAGCCGGGCTCTGTGGGCCTCAAGGCTGGGAGCCCACACGTCCATGTGGGTGGTTTGGGGCAGGGCTGGCGCTGGCCTGATCAACACTCTCCCCATCACAGTCGCCGGACTTTGCTGAGGAGTTGAGGTCCCTGGAACCATCCCCCAGCCCTGGTGAGTTGGGGCCAGGCTGGGGTGAACTCCCAGGAGCCCAGCTGCCCTCAGCTCACTGCCTGCCTGTCCCTGCCCGCCAGGCCCGCAGGAGGAGGATGGAGAAGTGGCTCTGGTGCTTCTGGGCAGGCCCGCGCCTGGCGCTGTGGGCCCTGAAGATGTGGCGCTCTGCAGCAGCCGTCGCCCCGTAAGGCCTGGGCGCCGTGGCCTGGGCCCTGTGCCCTCCTAGAGCAGCAGGCGCCTCCCCCAGACTTGGGGTGGGGGCCCTGCCAGCTCCAGCACCACCCTTGCCCCAAGTCTTTTAACCTGGGTGTTAGCATTTTAAAGAGACCCCGCAGGAACTCTGGCCTCTGACTAACTGCCCCACCCCAGCCGAGACCTCGGCGAGACTGTAACTAGTGATGTTTGTACAACCAAAGACTCTATTTTGTGGTTTAAGGAGAATAAAGTTGACTACATTTTACCTCCCGTCTGCCGTCCACCCCCCACCCACTAGCACAGACCCTTCCTGCTCTCCGAGGCCAGGCTGAGTTCCGAGGGCTGCACCCTCCCTTCCCTCCCACGTCTCCCGTTGTGCCTCACTGTGCACAGGTTGGGCCGGGCCGGCTGCCCGTCCCCAGCAGGGCCTCCCCCAAGTGCCTGCAAACCTGTGTCTGCCAGCCGGGGCTCGGGACTGCCAGGGCCCTGGACTCTCACACGCCGCCGCTGCCCCTCATGCACACAGCACAGATGCCGCACCGCGCCCCGGGGCACATGCTTTATTGGGGCTAGCACTAGAGGCCTGTGCCTGGCAGCTGCACACGCACCGGGAGCAGCACCTGCTGCTGCTCGGCTGGCGGCCACTGGACCTTGGTGACAAAAAAGAGGCAGAAGTGCTCCAGGCGCTGCTCCTGGAACTGCATGGGGCTATACTCTGGCCCATCCGTGGGCCGCAGCAGCGACAGGTACCTCTCCTGCTCCAGCAGGCCGCGGTTCAGCAGTGCCTGCGCCAGGCCAGGCTGCACCGCCTCCAGCTGCCGCTGCACGGCCGGGAACAGGTCTACCTCACGCAGGTCGAACACCAGCGGCTTCCCATACCTGCCTATGAGGCTGGTGAGGCCGGGGTGGGGCTGGGGGTGGGGTGGGGTGTCCCTGACACCCTGCCCGCCTCACCGCAGAGCCCCCAGCAGAGCCAGCTGCAGCCTCTCTGGCTTCAGGTGCTCCGGGTTCACTGTGTCCACGTAGTTGGTGTCCTGGTAGCGCAGGAAGGTGGCCGCCTGGCCCGAAGGGTCAATGACAAGAGGCCACCTGGGGACACCCACCAAGTCACTGCTGTCTGTCCAAACCCCAAATCGCCCACATCTGGCCCGGAGCACTGACCGGCCGTCGGCGCGGATGCGGCCGCTCACATCTTTCATCAGCACGTCGTGCAGCTCGGTGACCTGGCACTTCAGCCCGGCGCCTCTTCCTCCCCTGTCGGGGTAGCAGAGTGCAGCTGACAGGCAAGCCCAATGCCGGACCCCGCCCTGGGCCGTATCTCCCAGCCCCCTGCCAGTGCCCCATGCCAGGCCCACCCTCCTGCGTCTGCTCCCGCAGCTCCAGCCTGGCCATAGCCAGCGCCTCCTCGGCCTTCTGGGCCTCCTGCCGCAGCCTGTCCACCTGGGCCTCTGCATCCTTGATGGCCTGGAGAAGGGGGCCACACTGACCATCGCTTGCCCTGCCCCACGCTCTGGCTGGAGAGGGTACCTGCCCGAACATCCTCCCCACGCCACCTCAAGGAGGCCACTGTCGACTGGTGACTCCCCATGTTTGAGAGGGAAAAACTCCAGGCCTGTAGGGGAGGAAGGCCTGGGCTGGTGTGGAACAAGGAGGTGGGGTGAGGGTGCAGGGGCACAGTAAGTCCACCATGGGCTCCCACCTGCAGCGTGAGCTTGGTCTTGTCCATGCACCTCCACTCACACTGGTCGTGCTCTGCGATCCTCCGGCTCAGCTCACAGTACGCCTGTTGCAACTGGGTGGGTGTACGGGCAGGCCCTGGCAAGGCTGGCCCTGGCAAGGCCGGCCAGAACCCTCCGACCAGGTCACTCCTGGCCCAGGGGCCTGAGGGCACCTCCCCTCCTACCTCTTCCCCCAGCTTCCTGGCCATCCCTCGGCTCCTCCTCCTCCCCACTCGGCTCTCCCTTCTTTTCTGGCTCCTCCCTGAGGACACACTCACCTCCTTGTGACACTGCTGCTGCTCCCTGGCCAGCTGTTGGGTCCTGAGGGTCATGCTAGGGAGCGGGAATGAGCTGGGGCAGAGGCTCCCACGAGCACCCCCACCAGCACCCCCTGCCCGTGCTCCCTGCCAGCGCCCCCGCCAGCCCCCCCACCAGCACCCCCTGCCCACGCTCCCTGCCCGTGCTCCCTGCCAGCACCCCTTGCCAGCACCTCCCACACCCCTCCTGCCTGCCACACCGCTTGGCCTCGGCCTCCTTGTCCCTCTGGGCCTCCTGGGCCCGGCGCTGCTGCTCTGCCTCCATGTTCTGGAGCATGGCCTCCGTGAGGCTCAGGTCCCACGAGCGCAGCACGCTCGCCACTGTGTCCAGCGAGGCCACCTAGTGACAGACGACATTTGTCGGGCACTCGGTGCTTGTCCTGAGTCTTCTCAGCCTGGAGAGGAACGGCTGCTCTCCCACTGAGGAGAAGGGCCTCAGTGCTCACAGCTGGTGCATGGTGGGCCCCAAAGCATGAGCCACTGTGGTGCTGCTGTCCCCAAAGCCCGGACCACCCGGAATTCTCCTGGCCTTCCTGACCAAGTCCAAGCAGGAACCTGCTCCTGTGGCTGGGCTTCCAAGGGCTTCCTTCCCCTTCACTCCCCCAGGACCTGGCCCAGGCTTCCTGCCTCTGCCAGACTCAAGTACACGCCTGAGGCCTCGGCTGCCACTGCTGCTTTCTGAGTAGGAGGCTGGTCCGCAGGACATGCACCCTGGAGCTCCCTCCTCTGTGGTCTCCCATAGATCTCTGCCTGCAGGACACAATCCTTGGGACTGCCGCTGCCTCTCACCCTCCTGAGTCCCCAGCACTCTAGGAGCAAGGAGTGGGTGCAGAGAGCCAAGCAAAGCCCAGCTACCCCGGGTGAGTCCCTGACTTCCTGTGCCAGGGCCTCCTTGTCTGTGGAGCAGGGGTGATGCTTGGAGGGGTCACAGCGAGGAGGAAGGAAGAGCAGGAGCTCAGAGCAGGTCCACATGCGCCTGGTGGCGGGCCAGTCCCAGTGTCACCCTTGACCAGGAAGCTGTGCATGGGTGTTTCCGTGTGTGAATGCCACTTGCCCCATCCTGCTCCGGGAAGGCAGGGTGACCAGGACCTGCTGTCTAGTGTGGCCAGCTCCCTAATAGCTGGATGACAGCGGAAGGAGGCAAGGCAGTGGCTGAGAAGGGCCAGGTGGGGCAGGGAGACTCTTGTACTCGGAATCAGGCCTGGGAAACAGTTGGGGCCCGAGGAGCTGCTGGCTGGAGAGCAGAGGCCTGGGAGAAGGAGAGCAGGTGGCTGAAGGTGGGTGCCACAACCAAGAACAGACCGAGAGGGTGTGGCAGGCCTGGCAACGGGGCCAGGTGGAGGTGGACAGACACGGGCCACGGAAGCAGGCAGAAGGCACTGCATTAGGAGTGTGCAGGTGAGCGGCCAGCGTTCCCACAGAGCAAGGGGTTCATGGCGTGGATGAGGGGATGAGGGGAAAGCCAGGATGAGGGGAAAGGAGTGGGGAAGGATGCGTTCCCTCTAGCTCTTCCAGGGAGACTGGCCGCAGACAAGTGCAGCCAGGGAGACTGAATGTGGGCAGAACCAGGAAGAACTCACAGAAGTGTGGGAGGGAGGGGGACAAAGCAGACGAGAGCAAGAGAAGCGGTGGTGCGGCGTGGCCTCGGGTAACCACCATCCTGGCCGAGCTGATGCCGACTTAAGCATTTGTCTACAGATGCAAGGAGCAGAGATGTAGAGAAGGGGCAGTATAGGGGGCCTGCAGGTCTGCGGGGGGCCAGGGACATGCAGACACATGGTAAACTCACCTCCACGGCCACCTGAGAATCCACAGGCTGACAACAGCCTGAGGACTGGCCCTGTGCTATCTGCTTCCCAGCAGCTAGGACCAAAAGTTCAAAGCCTACCAGGGCCAAAATCAAAATTTTACACAGACGTTTGCTTTAAACAGAGCCCAAATACGCATATTTCTAGACATTTAGACCCTGCTTCTTTGCATACCGTACAAAACTGAACCCGCATCTGCCAGTGGTGGGTGAGATAAACCCTGGGGCTACAAAAACCTTCAGGCTGGGCTGCCTTCTGGAACTCTCGGTGCCCCGTCCTGCTTCTGAGCAGTTTCCCCTAGGTGCCAAGCCCTCTGTGAAAACCTGTCCACGTGCGGCCAGAATAAAGCTCACTGCGTGCTACTGCCCTCTCCTGGTCCTGTCTCCAGCCCCTGTGCCTCATTCCCCGGCAGCCAGAGGGGCTCTTTCCTTGTCCCTCAGGATCTTACACCGGCCAGTCTTCCTGTCTGGAAGCTCCTCAGACGTTCACAGCCCTCATTCCCTCCCCTCCAAGTTTTCCCTTGTACGTCACCTTCTCAGCAAAGCCCACCTTGGCCACCTTTCTTAAAATTCCAGCCCTGCCCTGCCTGCCCTGGTAGCCTGGTATCTCCACTGCACTATGAGTTGTGACAGAAGGGACTTTGTTTTGTTCAAGGATGTGCCCTAAGTACCTAGAACAGTGCCCAGCTCAGGTCTTCTGTCAGTTGGTCCAGTGGCTGGGCTAATAATGAACGGATGAGTTAATTCATAGATTAGCATACACCTGATTGTTTGGACAGATAAATGCCTAAATAGGAGAGATGACTATAGAGACGTATTCATTTATGGACATTCCTCTGCACATTCATTTATCAATGACTCTGTCTATATTTGTAAATATAAATTTGCAAATATAAACATGTGGGTGGGTGAGTGAAGGAATTTATGAATATGCACATTTAATCCTCACTTTGGGATCCTAAGGACAATAACCTCAGAGTAAGGTTGACTTAAGCTTAGCTTCAAATCCTCTTAATCCCTGAAGTTGGTGAAGTGACTCCAGACTTTTGGTACACCCGATACATGGCAAAAGCTAAATCCTCAGGGAAAAAAGAGTGAAAAATACCTTTCTAGGCTTCAAATTATTCTTACCAATAAAACATATGACATGGCCAGGCAAGGTGACTCATGCCTGTGATCCCAGCACTGTGGGAGGCCGAGGCATGCAGATTGCTTGAGCCCAGAAGTTCAAGACTAGCCTGGGCAACATGGCAAAATCTGGTCTCTATAAACAAATAAAAAAAATTAGGCCAGGCGCGGTAGCTCACGCCTGTGATCCCAGCACTTTGGAAGGCCGAGGTGGGCAGATAGATCACAAGGTCAGGAGTTTGAGACCAGCCTGGCCAACGTGGTGAAACCCCATCTCTACTAAAAATACAAAAATTAGCCAGGTGTGGTGGTGCGTACCTGTAATCCCAGTTAATTGGGAGGCTGAGGCAGGAGAATTACTTGAACCTGGGAGGCAGAGGTTGCAGTGAGCTGAGATCATGCCACTGCATTCCAGCCTGGGTGACAGAGCAAGACTCCGTCTCAAAGAAAAAAAAAAAAAAATAGCTGGGTGTGGTGGCTCAAGCCTGTAGTCTTAGCTACTTGGGAAGCTGGGGCAGGAGGATCACTTGAGCCCAGGGGGTCAAGGCTGCAGTTAACTGTGATCACACCACTGCACTCCAGCCTGGGTGACAGAGCGAGACCCTGTCTCAAAGAAAATAAAAAGTAAAAAGACTGGGTCTGGTAGCTCACGCCTATAATCTCAGCACTTTGGGAAGCTGTGATAGGCAGATCACTTGAGGTCAGGAGTTCAAGACCAGCCTAGCCAACGTGGCAAAACCCCATCTCTACTGAAAATACAAAAATGAGCTAATGTGGTGCTGCACACTGGTAGTACCAGCTACTCAGGAGGCTGAAGCATGAGAATTGGGTGAACCTGAGAGGCAGAGGTTGCAGTGAGCTGAGATCATGCCACTGCACTACAGCCTGGGTGACAGAGGAAGACTCTGTCTCAAAAAAAAAAAAAAAAGATACAATAAAAAGGCACAGGAAAATACAACACAATATAAACAAAAATCTGCAGAAACTACAGATGATAGAAGTAGCTCCATGAGGGATCACAATATTAGAGTTAGCTACAGATTTGAAAACAGCTATATTTACTGTGCTCAAAGAGAGAGACAACATTGAGAATTTTAGCAGAGAGCTGGAATCAAATAAAATTTTAGACATGAAAATTAAAATAACCAAAATTAAGAACAAACTGCATGGATTTAATAACTAGCTAGATGCAGCTGAAGAGAGAATTAGTAAACTGAAAGACACGACACAAGAAAATATCCAGAATAAACTCAAACAAAAGGATGGAAAATATAGAAAAGGGTAAAAAACTGTGGTAGTTATTAGTGCTGATCATCAAACATGTCCATCCCTCCACCTTCTAGACATAGGATAGGATTAAACTTCCTGACCAATTTGTGGTTTCGGTGGAGCCAAATGACTAGATCTGACCAATGAGCTATAAGTAGAAGTGTTTGTGCTAGACCCTCCTCAGCTCTTTCCCTCTGGTGTACTGACCAGCAATATTCAAGATGGTGGTTGCTCTGTCAGCCTAGGTCCCTGAAAGACTACAGTTAGCAGAAGCCCCCTGTTAACCCTCAATGAACATGTAGCATAAGTAAAAAATAAACTCATTTTGTTTTATGCCATTGAGATTTGGAGACTGCATGTTCCACAGCACATCTGTATTAGTCCATTCTCACATGGCCAAAAAAGAACTACCTGAGACTGGGTAATTTATAAAGAAAAGAGGTTTAATTGACTCATGGTTCGGCAGGCTGTACAGGAAGTGTGGCTAGGGAGACCTCAGGAAACTTACATTCATGGCAGAAGGCCAAGGGGAAGCAGGCGCATTTTACATGACTAGAGAAGGAGGAAGAAAGAGCAGGGGGAGGCGCTACACACTTCTAAACAACCAGATCTCATGAGAACTCACTATCATGAGAAGACCATGGGGAAATCAGCCTCCATGATCCAATCACCTCCCCCCAGGCCCCTCCTCCAACACTGAGGATTACAATTCGACATGAGATTTGGGTGGGGACACAGATCCAAACCATATCAACATCCTAGTCTATCCTGGTTGATACAGAAATGTAGAGGCTATGGTGAGATCTACCATCTGTATATTTGGAGAGTGAGATTAAGGGCAGAAACAAAGAGGTAATGACTGAGAACTTTCCAAAACTCACTCATGAAGAAAAACAAGGTGGGAAGACTTGCTTTTATCTGGTACAAGACTTGTTATAAAGCTACTGTAGTCAAGACATGGGTATTGACACAGGATAGATCAATAGACCTATGGAACAGAACAGCAATCCCAGAACAGAGCTATAAGTATATAGACACTTGACTTAGGGCACAGGTGATGGTGTAGAGTGAGGAGGGCAGTCTTTCACAAAGACTGTGCGTGCTCTCAGGACAATTGTGCATCCATATGAGACATAAGCAAGCTTGAACATGACCTTTCACAAGATGGACCAAAACAACGTACAAAAATCTATTCGAGTGGATGATGGCTCTAAATGTGAAAGATGTAGAAGACTGCACAAGAAAATATCTTTATGTCCTCGGGAGAATGGAGAGAGTTCTTAAACTGACATGAAAAGCACCAACCATAAAGGAAAAGAATAAAATTTACTACAGTAAAACAAAATTTTCCATCAAATTATAACATTAAGAAAGTGAAAAGGCAAGTAAGACAGAAGACACCTATAATACATATAATTGATAAGGAGTTTGATCTAGAATATATAAATATTAGGTCCACAGAGCAATAAGAAAAATAAATCAGGCAACCCAGAGAAAAATGTTCGCTAATGCTAATAGGTACTACTTTAAAAATGATAGCTAACTGGCTAAAATGCATAAGAGCTCTCACCTTCATTAATTGGCAGGGAAATGCAAGGGAGACACCATGACACATCCACCATGAGTCTGTATTAAAAAACACTGGCAATCACAATGTCTGTGAGAGCATGGGGCAGTGGGACTGTAACGTATCCTCAGTGGGAGCAGATAAACTGGTACAACCATTTTGGAAAACTGTGCATATGTGTACCAAGAGACACATACAAGAATGTTCATAGCAGTATCATTATAACCAAAGCCTGGAAACAAACTGAACATTCATCAGCAGTAAAATGGATAAATATGTTGCAGACATTTATATAATTAAAGTCTCCATAACAAAGTGAATGAACTATAGCTACAGGCAACAAGACTGAATCTCACAAATACAGCCTGTGATAGAAGAAGCCAGATACCAAAGATTAACTGCCATATAAATTCATTTACATAAAGCTCAAACACAGTGAAACAAAGATATATTATTTTTATTTATTCATTTCTTTATTTTTGAGACGGAGTCTCGCTCTGTTGCCCAGGCTGGAGTGCAGTGGTGCGATCTCTGCTCACTGCAAGCTCTGCCTCCTGGGTTCATGCCATTCTCCTGCCTCAGACTTCTGAGTAGCTGAGACTACAGGTGCCCGCCACCACACCTGGCTCTGTGTGTGTGTGTGTGTGTGCGCGTGCGCATTTTTAGTAGAGACAGGGTTTCACAGTGTTAGCCAGGATGGTCTCAATCTCCTGACCTCGTGATCCGCCCGCCTCGACCTCCCAAAGTGCTGGGATTATAGGCGTAAGCCACCATGCCCGGCCTAAAGCTATATTATTCAGGCACTCGTTTAGGAATGAATGGATGAATCAGTAAGTGGATGACAAAATGAATGAATAAATGAGGGATGATTTAATGATGTAATAAAGAATAGAATAGATAAAGAAAAGCAAGAGGCCGGGCACAGTGATTCACGTCTATAATCCCAGCACTTTGGGAGGCCAAGGTGGGCAGATGACCTGAGGTCGGGAGTTCGAGACCAGCCTATCCAACATGAAGAAACCCTGTCTCTACTAAAAATACAAAATTATCCAGGCATGGTGGCACGTGCCTGTAGTCCCAGCTACTCAGGAGGCTGAGGCAGGAGAATTGCTTGAACACAGGAGGCGGAGGTTGCAGTGAGCCGAGATCACACCATTGCGCTCCGAGCCTGGGCAACAAGAGCAAAACTCCATCTCAAAAAACAAGAAAAAGAAAAAAAGAAAAGCAAGAAAGTAAGCACTGACAAACCCACAGTCAACATTATACTGAATGGGCAAAAGCTGGAAGCATTCCCCTTGAAAACTGGCACAAGATAAGGATGCTCTCTCCCACCACTCCTATTCAACATAGTATTGGAAGTCCTGGCCAGAACAATCACGCAAGAGAAAGAAATAAAAGGCATCCAAATAGAATGAGAGGAGGTCAAACAGTTTCTTTTTGCAGACAGCATGATTCTGTATCTAGCAGACCCCATACTCTCGGCCCAAAAGCTCCTTCAGCTGCTAAACAACTTCAGAAAAATTTCAGGATGCAAAATAAATGTACAAAAATGACTAGCATCCCTATACACCAGCAACAGCCAAGCCAAATGCCAAATCAGAAAGGCAATCCCATTCACAACTGCCACAAAAAGAATAAAATACCTAGGAATACAGCTAACCAGGGAGGTGAAAGATCTCTACAATGAGAATTACAAAACACTGCTCAAAGAAATCAGAAAAGACGGCCGGGTGCGGTGGTTCAAGCCTGTCATCCCAGCACTCTGGGAGGCCGAGACGGGCGGATCATGAGGTCAGGAGATCGAGACCATCCTGGCTAACACGGTGAAACCCCGTCTCTACTAAAAATACAAAAACTAGCTGGGCGAGGTAGTGGGCGCCTGTAGTCCCAGCTACTCGGGAGGCTGAGGCAGGAGAATGGTGTAAACCCGGGAGGCGGAGCTTGCAGTGAGCTGAGATCCAGCCACTGCACTCCAGTCCGGGCGACAGAGCAAGACTCCGCCTCAAAAAAAAAAAAAAAAGAAAGAAATCAGAAAAGACACAAACAGAAAAACATCCCATGCTCATGGATAGGAAGAATCAATATCATTAAAATGGTCATATTGCCCAAAGCAATTTACAGATTCAACACTATTCCTACCAAACTATTACACCAAGCATATTATTCACAGAACTAGAAAATACTATTTTAAAATTCATATGGAACTAAAAAGAGCCCAAACAGCCAAGGCAGTCCTAAGCAGAACAAAGCTGGAGGCAAAAACTATACTACAGGGCTACAGTAACCAAAACAGTATGGTACTGGTATAAAACAGGCACATAGACCAATGGAACAGAATAGAGAGCCCAGAAACAAGGTTGCTTACCTACAATCACTTGATCCTCAACAAAGGTGATAAAAACAAGCAATGGGGAAAATACTTCATATTCAATAAACTCTGCTGGAATAACTGGCTAGCCATATGCAGAAGATTGAAGCTCGACCCCTTTCTTACACCATACATAAAAATCAACTCAAGATGGATTAAAGACTTAAATGTAAAACCCAAAACTATAAAAACCCTGGGAAGACAACCGAGGCAATACCATCCTGGACATAAGAACGGGTAAAGATTTCATGACAAAGACACCAAAAGCATTCCCAACAAAAGCAAAAGTTGATAAGTGGGATCTAATAAAACATAAGAGCTTCTGCATAGCAAAAGAAACTATTAGTAAACAGACCACCTACAGAATGGAAGAGCATATCTGCAAATTATGCATCTGACAAAAGTCTAACATCCAGCATTTATAAGGATCTTATATAAACTTACAAGAGAAAACTCCACTAAAAAGTGAACAAAGAAAATGAACAGATGCTTTTCAAAATAAGACATGCATGTGGCCAGCAAGCATATGGAAAAAAGCTCAATATCACCGATCATTAGAGAAATGCAAATCAAAACCACAATGAGGATACCATCTCACACCAGCCAGAATGGCTACTATAAAAAGTTAAAAAATAACAGATGCGGCCGGGCGCGGTGGCTCAAGCCTGTAATCCCAGCACTTTGGGAGGCCGAGACGGGCGGATCACGAGGTCAGGAGATCGAGACCATCCTGGCTAACACGGTGAAACCCCGTCTCTACTAAAAATACAAAAACTAGCCGGGCGAGGTGGCAGGCGCCTGTAGTCCCAGCTACTCAGGAGGCTGAGGCAGGAGAATGGCATAAACCCGGAGGCGGAGCTTGCAGTGAGCTGAGATCCAGCCACTGCACTCCAGTCCGGGCGACAGAGCAAGACTCCGCCTCAAAAAAAAAAAAAAAAGAAAGAAATCAGAAAAGACACAAACAGAAAAACATCCCATGCTCATGGATAGGAAGAATCAATATCATTAAAATGGTCATATTGCCCAAAGCAATTTACAGATTCAACACTATTCCTACCAAACTATTACACCAAGCATATTATTCACAGAACTAGAAAATACTATTTTAAAATCATATGGAACTAAAAAGAGCCCAAACAGCCAAGGCAGTCCTAAGCAGAACAAAGCTGGAGGCAAAAACTATACTACAGGGCTACAGTAACCAAAACAGTATGGTACTGGTATAAAACAGGCACATAGACCAATGGAACAGAATAGAGAGCCCAGAAACAAGGTTGCTTACCTACAATCACTTGATCCTCAACAAAGGTGATAAAAACAAGCAATGGGGAAAATACTTCATATTCAATAAACTCTGCTGGAATAACTGGCTAGCCATATGCAGAAGATTGAAGCTCGACCCCTTTCTTACACCATACATAAAAATCAACTCAAGATGGATTAAAGACTTAAATGTAAAACCCAAAACTATAAAAACCCTGGGAAGACAACCGAGGCAATACCATCCTGGACATAAGAACGGGTAAAGATTTCATGACAAAGACACCAAAAGCATTCCCAACAAAAGCAAAAGTTGATAAGTGGGATCTAATAAAACATAAGAGCTTCTGCATAGCAAAAGAAACTATTAGTAAACAGACCACCTACAGAATGGAAGAGCATATCTGCAAATTATGCATCTGACAAAAGTCTAACATCCAGCATTTATAAGGATCTTATATAAACTTACAAGAGAAAACTCCACTAAAAAGTGAACAAAGAAAATGAACAGATGCTTTTCAAAATAAGACATGCATGTGGCCAGCAAGCATATGGAAAAAAGCTCAATATCACCGATCATTAGAGAAATGCAAATCAAAACCACAATGAGGATACCATCTCACACCAGCCAGAATGGCTACTATAAAAAGTTAAAAAATAACAGATGCGGCCGGGCGCGGTGGCTCAAGCCTGTAATCCCAGCACTTTGGGAGGCCGAGACGGGCGGATCACGAGGTCAGGAGATCGAGACCATCCTGGCTAACACGGTGAAACCCCGTCTCTACTAAAAATACAAAAACTAGCCGGGCGAGGTGGCAGGCGCCTGTAGTCCCAGCTACTCAGGAGGCTGAGGCAGGAGAATGGCATAAACCCGGGAGGCGGAGCTTGCAGTGAGCTGAGATCCGGCCACTGCACTCCAGTCCGGGCGACAGAGCGAGACTCTGCCTCAAAAAAAAAAAAAAAAATAAAATAACAGATGCTAGTGAGGTTGCGGAGAAAAGGAAACACACACACACTGTTGGTGGGAGTGTAAATTAATTCAGTCACTGTGGAAAGCAGTATGGCAATTCCTCAAAGACCTAAAAGCAGAACTACCATTCGACAATCCTGTTACTGGGTATATACCCAGAGGAATATACATCAGTGTACCATAAAGACACATGCATGTGAATGTACATTGTAGCGCTACTCACAAGAGCAAAGACATGGACTCAACCTAAATGCCCACCAGTGACAGACTGGATAAAGAAAATGTGGCACATGCACACCGTGGAATATTATGCAGCCATAAAAAAAATGAGATCCATGCAGGAACATGGATGGAGCTGGAGGCCATTATCCTCAGCAAACTATCGCAGGAACAGAAAACCAAACACCGCACGTTCTCCCTTGTAAATGGGAGCTAAAGGATGAGAACTTTTGAATACAAAGAAGGAGACAACAGATACTAGGGTCTACTTGAGGGTGGATGGTGGGAGGAGGGAGAGAAGCAGAGAACTACTGGGTACTGGGCTTAGTTCCTGGGTGAGGAAATCATCTGTACGACAAATCCCCATGACTATTTCACCTACATAACAAACCTTCACGTGTACCCCCAAACCTAAAATAAAAGTTAAAAAAAGATTACTTAACATCTCTGTGCTTAAGTTTCTTTGTATATAATAAAGTCTTTGTATATAATGTAGGAATATTAATAATACTACAATCAGGTTTGTTGAGAGGATTAAACTGGAGACTTTATACATATTTCAATAAAGTTTTATAACTTGAAAAAAAGGAAGCAAGCACTATAAAATTCAGGATATTATTTTCTGGGGAGAGGTGTGGTGTTCTGGCAATATTTTATTTCTTCAGTCAGGTGGTTACTACATGAGTATTTCCTTTGTGGTAAATAATTGAGCTATAACTTTGATTTGTGCAATATTCTGTATGTCGTTTGTAATTAAAAAGGAAAGTCCAAAGATGTATAAAATCAAGGAGTGGCTAAAATGAGAGAAGGGATGAATGCATAACTAAAGAAATAGGGTGGAAGAGTGAGCAGACATATAAATAGGGGATGATTTTGTGACTTAAAAGAAATTGTGAATATACTCATTTAAAATAATAATGGCGGCCGGGCGCGGTGGCTCAAGCCTGTAATCCCAGCACTTTGGGAGGCCGAGACGGGCGGATCACGAGGTCAGGAGATCAAGACCATCCTGGCTAACATGGTGAAACCCCGTCTCTACCAAAAAATACAAAAAACTAGCCGGGCGAGGTGGCGGCGCCTGTAGTCCCAGCTACTCGGAGGCTGAGGCAGGAGAATGGCGTGAACCCGGGAGGCGGAGCTTGCAGTGAGCTGAGATCCGGCCACTGCACTCCAGCCCGGGCGACAGAGCGAGACTCCGTCTCAAAAAAAAAAAAAAAAAATAATAATAATAATAATAATAATAATAATGGCTACCATTTCTTGAGAACCGACTCTGTGCGCGGAATTGTGCCAAGGAATTTCATTCATTACCTCATGAATCTTCAAAAAGCTGTTATTAGTCCCATTTCTGAATATGTGGAAACTGAGATTCAAATAACTTTCAGAACTTGCCAAAGTTCTGTCTGTAAGTGGAAGAACTGGAGTAGATGGAAGATGAATGAAGAGAGAAAATAAAAGGATAATATAACGAGTGAATTTATGAGTGTCTTAATGAATAGGCAATAAATGATGAATGGATGAGTAAATAATGAGTTAAACTATAAGAGAATAAAGATTAGATTAATGAACTGATTAAATGATGAACTGATACATGAAAAATTAATAGATGAATGAGTGTAAATAATGGGTAAATGAGATAAGCAAATGGTTAGTTGAGCAACTGGATGGATAAATTGATGGATGAAATGGATGAATTCATTGTTGAACAAAATGTTTCAGTGCCTATCATGGTCAACCAATATACATGGCATTGGGGCATACGATTATGGGGTGAGCGAGACACAGTCCTTCCTTTGCTTTCTCATAATTTTCTGTCAAGTAAACGGCATGAATGTGTATATGAATGGATGAATGGATGCCTGAATGAATAGTAGATAAATAAGTGAATAATTATTTAAACATGGTGTAAGGGTGGAATGGGCACATTCATGAGTGGATAGTTTATAAGTTCATAAATTTTTAAGTTTATACATTTATTTATAAGTTTATAAATAAATGACTCATGGCTGGGTATGGTGGCTCACACCTGTAGTCCCAGCACTTTGGGAGGCCGAAGCAGGCAGCCCACCTGAGGTCAGGAGTTCGAAACCAGCTGGCCAACATGGCAAAAACCCCATCTCTACTTAACATGCAAAAAAACAAATTAGCGGCCGGGCGCGGTGGCTCAAGCCTGTAATCTCAGCACTTTGGGAGGCCGAGACGGGCGGATCGCGAGGTCAGGAGATCGAGACCATCCTGGCTAACACGGTGAAACCCCGTCTCTACTAAAAAATACAAAAAACTAGCCGGGTGAGGTGGCGGGTGCCTGTAGTCCCAGCTACTCGGGAGGCTGAGGCAGGAGAATGGCGTAAACCCGGGAGGTGGAGCTTGCAGTGAGCTGAGATCCGGTCACTGCACTCCAGCCTGGGTGACAGAGCGAGACTCCGTCTCAAAAAAAAAAAAAAAAAAAAAAAAAAAAAAAAAATTAGCTGGGCATGGTGGCGCATGCCTGTAGTCCCAGCTACTCTGGAGGCTGAGGCAGGAGAACCGCATAAACCCGGGAGGCAGAGCTTGCAGTGTGACTGTGTTGCTGCCTTCCAGCCTGAGTGACAGAGCAAGACTCCATCTCTAAATAAATAAATAAATGACTCATAAGTTAATAAGATAATTATGAATTGACGAAAGAGCAAACCAACACTGGGGTGAGAAGGATGAAGTGAGTGAATGTATGGAAACAATGATCGATGGATGATGGAGCGATGGCGATAGACGGTGTGGTTCAGTTCTGTATCATCGCTGATATTCTGTGTACTTGTCTCATCAATTATTGAGAGACAGAGATGGCAAAATCACCTACTACCGTTGTGGATCTCTTTATTTCTCCTTGTAGTTCTCATAGTTTTGGCTTCATGCATTTTGAAACCTGTTAGTAGCTGCATAAACATTTAGGATTTTTATGTCCTCGTGATGAATTCTTACATTTGTCATTATTAAATGACTCTTTTATCCTTAGTAACATACTTTTTTCTGAAATCTACTTGATGTTAATATAGTTATTTCAGCATTCTGTTTAGTGTTATCTTGGCATATTTGCTTTTATCATTTTAATTTTCACCTATTTGTGCTTTTACATTTAAAGTTTGTTTCTTATAGGTAGAACATAGTTAGCTACATTTTTTTTTTTATCCAAAATGACAATCCATCTTTTTTGTTTGTTTGTTTTTTGAGACGGAGTCTCACTGTCGCCCTGGCTGGAGTGCAGTGGCGCAATCTCAGCTCACTGCAACTTCCGCCTCTCGGGTTCAAGTGATTCTTCTGCCTCAGCCTCCCAAGTAGCTGGGATTACAGGCACCCACTACCACACCTGGCTAATTTTTTATATTTTAGTAGAAACGGGGTCTCATCGTGTTGCCCAGGCTGGTCTCCAACTCCTGAGCTCAGGCAATCCACCCACCTCGGCCTCCCAAACTGCTGGGATTACAGGTGTGAGCCACCACACCCGGTGACAATCCATCTTTTAATTGGGGTGTTTAGAACATCCACATGTAACGAGATTATTGATATGGTGGAGTTAAAATCTACCATTTGCTGTTTGTTTCCCACTGGTCCCAGTGGTTCTTTTCCTTTTCCTCTTCTTTGGCAATATTTTTCAAGAATTCCATTTTATCTCCTTTGTTGGCTTATTAGCTCCAACTCTTTTGATATTGTAGTAGTTGCTTTAGGCTTTAGAGTATACGGCTCTAAATTGTCACAATCTACTTTCTTTTCTTTTTTTTTTTTTTTTTTGAGACGGAGTCTTGCTCTGTCACCCAGGTTGGAGTGCTGTGGCCGGATCTCAGCTCACTGCAAGCTCCGCCTCCCGGGTTCATGCCATTCTCCTGCCTCAGCCTCCCGAGTAGCTGGGACTACAGGCGCCACCACCTCGCCCCGCTAGTTTTTTTTTTTTTTTTTGTAGTTTTTAGTAGAGACGGGGTTTCACCGTGTTAGCCAGGATGGTCTCGATCTCCTGACCTCGTGATCCGCCCGTCTCGGCCTCCCAAAGTGCTGGGATTACAGGCTTGAGCCACCGTGCCCGGCCCTTTTTTTTTTTTTTGAGACGGAGTCTCGCTCTGTCGCCCAGGCTGGAGTGCAGTGGCCGGATCTCAGCTCACTGCAAGCTCTGCCTCCCGGGTTCACTCCATTCTCCTGCCACAGCCTCCTGAGTAGCTGGGACTACAGGCGCCCGCCACCTTGCCCAGCTAGTTTTCTGTATTTTTTAGTAGAGACGGGATTTCACCGGGTTAGCCAGAATGGTCTCGATCTCCTGACCTCGTGATCTGCCCGTCTCAGTCTCCCAAAGTGCTGGGATTACAGGCTTCAGCCACCATGCCCGGCCAATGTCTGCTAATTCTAACATTTGCGTCAGTTCTGGGTTTGTCTTGATTGGTTGACTTTTCTCATTGTAGGTCGTATTTTTCCACCTCTTTGCATGCCTGGTAATCTCTGGTTGAATGCCACACATTATGCATTTGGCCTTGTTAGGAGCTTTTTTTTTTAATGTAAGTCTTCTTGAATTTTATTCTGGGATACAGTTCAGTTGCTTGGGGTGTTTCATCCTTTGGGTCTTGCTTTGCAATTGATTAGGCTGGACCAGGGCAGCATTTATCCTACGAATAATTTTCCCTCACCACTGAGCCAAGCTCCTTCCGAGAACTCCACCCAGTGCCCTGTGAATCATGGATTCCTCACTCTGGCTGACGAGAGTAGGCACTGCTTCCTTCACGCTTCTCAGAAGTCGCCTTGAGCAGTTTCCTCACGTATAGGAGTCATTAAACATTCCTTATATTTGCCTAATAATATGCCTTATTAGCTACAACTTATGACCACAGGGGATCCAATGAATGACCAACGGGGATCGTGTCCACGTCTCTAGGGTTCTTTCTTTCTTCAGCTCTCTTCCCCCTGGCACTGGTGATCTCCTGCTGCCTCAGTATCCTTGAATTCTGAACTCTTGTCTTCTTAACTCAGAGAATATGCCTGGCTCTGTCTGGGTTCCCCCTTCCTATACTACACCCTGAAATTTCTCTTACGGTGGTAAACTGGGACAATCTTATGGCTCACTTTGCTTATTTTCAGCCTCTTGGAGATCTCTTTCTGATTTGTTGCCTGATGTCCAATGTCTTGGAAACCTTTATTTCCTATATTCTGTCTTGAATTTGTTCGTGTTTGAAGTGAGAGGATAAATCAGGTTCCTGTTACTCCATCTTGGAAACAGACGTTTTTGCTCAATTTTTTTCTTTTTCTTTCCTTTTTGTTTTTTAGACAGAGTCTTGCTCTGTCGCCCAGGCTGGAGTGCAGTGGCACAATCTCAGCTCACTGCAAGCTCCGCCTCCCAGGTTCACGCCATTCTTCTGCCTCAGCCTCCCAAGTAGCTGGACTACAGGCGCCCGCCACCACGCCCAGCTAATTTTTTGTATTTTCAGTGGAGACGGGGTTTCACCATGTTAGCCAGGATGGTCTCGATCTCCTGACCTCGTGATCCGCCCGCCTCGGCCTCCCAAAGTGCTGGGATTACAGGCGTGAGCCACTGCGCCCAGCCCTGCTCAATTTTTTTCAACCTTCTTTTTCTCTTTGTGTTTCATTTTGGATAGTTTCTATTGCTATATCTTCAGATTAACTAATTTTCTTCAGTGTCTGATCTGCATCTTCCATTAATCCCATCCGGTGTATCAATGTAGTTTTCATCTCAGACATTGCAGTTTTCATCTCTAAAAGTATATGAGTGTGTGTGTGTGTGTGTGTGTGTGTAATACAGCTATATATATATATATATATATATTTTTTTTTTTTTTTTTTAAGCAGAGTCTCACTCTGTCGCCCAGGCTGAAGCGCAGGGGTTTCATCTCAGTTCACTACAACCTCCGTTTCCCCGAGTTCAAGCACTTCTTCCTCAGCCTCCTGAGTAGCTGGGATTACAGGTGCGTATCACCACACCCAGCTAATTTTTGTATTTTTAGTAGAGACAGGGTTTCACCATGTTGGCCAGGCTGATCTCAAACTCCTGACCTTGTGATCTGCCTGCCTCAGCCTCCCACAGTGCTGGGATGACAGGCGTGAGCCAGCGTGCCTGGCCTCAGCTATAATAACTTTTAATGTTCTTGTCTACTAATTTCATCACCTGTGTCATCCCTGAGTCTGTTTTGATTGATTTTTCTCGTCACTCTGGATCATTTTTCTTGTGTGTGTGTCTTGTTTTGTTTTGTTGTTGTTGTTTTAGCATGCCTGGTAATTTTGCTAGATTTTTATTTTGAAATATAGATTTACACGAAGTTGCAAAAATAGTAGAGTTCCCATATACCCTTAACAAGCTTCCCCAATGATGACATCTTACGTAATTTCAGTACAACATACAAACTAGGATACTGACATAGTACAATCCACAGGGCTCACAGTGGATTTTGAT
Organism: Trachypithecus francoisi; assembly: GCF_009764315.1. Classification (NCBI taxonomy): domain Eukaryota; kingdom Metazoa; phylum Chordata; class Mammalia; order Primates; family Cercopithecidae; genus Trachypithecus; species Trachypithecus francoisi. The sequence continues at coordinate 98,954,971 of NW_022681472.1, read as the reverse complement.
TTCGCATCCACTCGTGTGTGTGTGTGTATCACTACAATTTTCTCACATGTCCAGTTTTGCGTTACGACCATCATAATCAAGACGTAGGACTGTCCCATCACCCCAAGGGTCTCTTGTGCTACTCCTGGCCAGTCGGCCCCATCTCTTCCCCCTTTTCCTGCCCCCATTCCCATTTGTAACCCCTGTAGGCCTCCGATCTGTCCTCTGTCTCCACAATGTTGTCATGTGAGTGTGTTATATGAATGGAACACGCAGTCTGTGACTTTCTCCCCAACTCTGTGAAGCTCCCTTCCGGCTTCTCACGTTGTTAAGTTGTTGCATGGATCATGCGTTCACACCGTTTTATTGCCAAGCGTGTTTCGTGGCAGGAATGCACCAAGCTTGTGGAACCGCTCACCCGCTGGAGGACATGTGGGTCGTTTCCACTTTTTGGCTATTGTAAATAAAGCTGCTATGAACTTTTGTGTGGACTTAGTTTTCCTTTTACTGGAGTAAATGTCTAGGAGTCTGATGCTGTGCTACATGGTAAATGTGTCTGCTTTTTAAGAAACCGCCCGCGTATTTGCAAGAGCGGCTATACTGTGCTGCGTCCCTCCAGCGAGGTGTGGCAGGGCCAGCTTCCCCACCTCCCTGCCCACGGCCGCCCCAGGACTAGTTTGACTTGGGCTGTCCTGGGAGGTGTGAGCTGGTGTCCTCCTCGGGTGTTCATCTGCCATCACTAGATCCTCTTCAGTGAAATTTCCCTTCAGGTCCTTGCTCAGTTTACCCCTAGATTGTGTTTATTGCTGTTGCGATGTGAGTTGTTTCTATGTTCTAGACACACGTCCCTTGTCAGACTCATGGTTCACACCTGTGTGCTCCTGCCTGTGGCTTCTTTCCTTGACAGGTCTTTTATAAAGCAAACCTTTTACATTCTGATGAAGCTCCGTGTGTCAATTTTTTTTTTTTTTTGGATTGTGCTTTTTGTGTCGTGTCCCAGAATCCCTCCAAGTCCTAGGCCCCAAAGGTTTTCTCCTATGTGTTCTTCTAAAAGTTTTGTAGTTTTACTCTTCACATTTAAATCTATAACCCACTTTGAGTTAATTTTTTATAGCGTGTGTGGTTCAGGTCCACACTAACCCCTTTGCCTGTGGATGGCCAATGCTCCAGCACCATGGAGCGAACACACGGTCCCCTGGCACCCAAGGGCTCCCCCAGCACCCCCAGTTGCTGCCCTTCTCAGCTCTTCAGGCCACCATGCCCCAGGCAGCAGGTCTGCTGGACACCCCAGCACCCCTGACTCCCACTTGCACCTCTGGACACCTCACTGTATCCTCAGCCCCTCCCTAAGGCCACCGCCTTGGCCCTGCCCCTCCCCTCCAACCCTTTGAGACAAGGAGAAAGAAGAGAGGGGCAGGACAGGCTCCCAGGCAGCACCCGCAGGAGAAGAGTCTGGGGGTGGGTCCCTGGCTGGGCAAAGGCTCTGGCAGTGGCCCAGTGGATGCGTCGCCCAGGTGTCTGTGTGGGCCCCAGGCAGAACCCAGGCTCCAAGCAGCACCTCCAGACTTGTGTGGGAAGTGGGGTGAGGTTAGGGTGGGTTGGGGGAACATAATGACTGAGATGGGAGAGGGACTGGGATCCAAATTAAGTTGATTTAAATAAAACTAAGGCAGGCAAGGTTCATGGTCTGGTTTTCCAGCCACTGCTCCAACAGGTGGAGTCGGCCTCACCCCACCCTACTCCTGGGCCCAGGACAAGTCCAGACAGTGTGTCTCCAGCCTGGCCCAGGGCAGACTCTGCTTTTCTTTTTTTTTTTTTTTTGAGTCTCACTCTGTCGCCCAGGCAGGAATGCAGTGGCGCAATCTCAGCTCACTGCAACCGTCACCTCCCGGGTTAAAACGATTCTCCGGCCTCAGCCTCTCAAGTAGCTGGGACTACAGGCGTGCGCCACCATGCCCGGCTAATTTTTGTATTTTCAGTAGAGATGGTGTTTCACCATGTTGGCCAGGATGCTCTCAAGCTCCTGAGCTCAAGTGATCCACCTGCCTCAGCCTCCCAAAGTGCTGGGATTACAGGCGTGAGCCACCACTCCCAGCCAGTCAGACTGTCATTTCTAACACGGCCCAAAGGTTCTAGGCAGGAGCTCTGTGGCTGGGCTGTGTGGCTCAAGTTCTCTGGTAAACCGGAGTGCTGACAGTGAGGGGCCTGATGGGTGGGCCCTGTGCTGCCGCCAGCGCCGTGAGCTCTGCCAACCCTGGAGTCACCAGCCTCAGTTTCTCCATCAGTAACAGCACTTCCTCAGGCAAAGCATGGAAGGAAATGACACAAAACCCGACACCAAAGGCATTCACAAAATGGGAGTCGCTGCCATTTCCACTGCAGACAAGGCTTTAAAGTCAGGACTTCTAGGAAGAGAATGGGGCAAGGCGGGGCTAGGAAACAGCTCCAGCAGGGTCACTCAGGCTTCTGACAGCTTTCAGAGACCGAGCCGGTGGGGTGAGCCTTGTCCTGCCGGGGTGTGCACCTGCCAGACTCACACCTGCCTGGCCCACACCTCCCGGTACCCACACCTCCCGGGGCGCACACCTGCCTGGCCCACACCTCCTGGGCCCACACCTGCTCAGGGGTGTTCCCGTCCTCTGCGTACACCCGGGGGTCTGCTCCGAGCTTCAGAAGCACCTCCACAGCTGCCAGGTGGCCCCCAAACGCTGCGCGGTACAGTGTCGTCCGACCGAAAGCGCCCTGTAAGATGGGCTCCCTGAGCAAGATCCAGGCCCTGTCCCTGGGGGAAGGAGGCCCCGCGCTTCGGCCCGCAGCCCACGGCGCCCACCTTGCTGTTGGGGCTGGCGCCGAGCTCGGCCAGCAGCTGGATGGCCAGGGGCTGCCCGCCCGCGGCCGCCTCGGACAGCGGCGTGTTCCCGTGGCTGTCCTCGCACTCCACCAGAGCCACGCGTCGCTGCAGCCGCCGCGCCTTCCCTGCCTCGTCATGGCCCACGCCCTCGCGGGTCAGCAGCTGCTCCACCTGCGCCGCCCGCCGCAATCACTGCTCTCCGCTCCTCCCACTCAACCCCCGCCCCCGCCCTCCTCCGGCCCGCGCTGACCTCCTTCAGCACCGCTCGGATCTCGCCCACGTCCCCGTCGAAGGCGGCGTCCAGCAGGCGGCGGCGACGCTGCAGCTCCTCCCGCCGCTCCCGCTGCGCCGCCTCCTCCTGCTCGCGCTGCCGCCGCGCGGCCTCCTGCTCCCGGCGCACCAGGGCCAGGTAGGCCTGGGAGGCGCCCGCCCGAAGTCACCGCCCGCCCCTCGCCACCGTCTGAGCCCCGAGGCCACCGTCCCCGCCTCTGAGGTCGGAGCCCAGCCTGAGCTCCACACCCGCCTCCACGCACCCTGCTTCGCCATTTCCTCCTGCCTCCGGCCCTGGCCCCGGGGGGCGCGGCCGCCCGTCCTCACCTTCCTCTGCAGCTTCTCCATCTGCTCCAGGTACTCCCGGCGCTCCTCCTGGCGGCGGGCGAGCTCCCTCCTGGCCTGGAGCTGCCGGAAGGCGCCCTGGATCGCTCTGGCCGCTCGGTCCTCCGCTCGGTCCTCCGCAGCCCCTGGGGTGGGGAGAGGCTCACGGGGGCGCGTTCTCGCCTCCAGCCCGCCCGCTGCGCCCCTGGGAGTGGAGCCGCCCCCGCCCCCACAGAAGGACCCAAACGGCTCTCAAAGCCCTCAAGCGGCCGAGCCGGAGTTCCCGCCCGCAGAGGCCGCACGAGGAGGCTGCGCGAAAGCCCGGGACGGGGAGAGGACCCACGTCTGCGGGAACCTCCCCTGCCCCACGCCTCCGGGGACCCTGCGAGCCCCGCCGAGCCCGCAGCCCGGGAGCCCCGAGGAACGGTGAGGAAGCGGCCCTGTCCCCCGCGGGACTCCCTCCCCTGAAAGCCGAAGGCCCCTCCAGCATCCAGGCCCCAGCGAGCAAAGGCTGGGCTGAGCGGGGAGGCCCCAGGCCTGGGAGGGCTCATCACAGCCCCGCTGGACTCAGAAGAGGACGCGGAGCTCAGGGCCCCAGAGGGAGCTCCGTCCTCTTCGGACTCGGCCTCGCCCTCGCCCTCGCCCCACCGCGGCTGCAACAGAGCGCTGAGCCCGAGCCTGGAGCCGCCTCGTAGGGAGGAAAGGGGCGGAGGAGAGGCCGTCGGGCGCAGCCCTGCCCTTAGTGGTCTCGGGAAGTCACGGCACCACTCAGCCTCCCCGGCTTGAGCCCCTTGCTGTAACGCGGAACAATAGTGGCAGCTTTCTAAGAGTCTAGCAATGGGGCGCTTGTGGTGCTTCCGCCACCGTGAACGCTCAGCGTGCGCCCCGTGGGTGTGACTTGCACCAGGGCACGGGCGGAGGCGGGGGTGGGGGGTGGCGGTCGAGGCTGCCGGGCCACGTGGGCACCCAGCAGGGAGCCACAGCTGTGCAGAAGGTCAAGGCAGCCCAGGCCAGAAGCAAGCAGGCAGCGCAGCTGGGTCTCCACAGGTGTCCCCACTGGGGAGCCAAGTACTATGATTCCCACAACCAGGTTCCCAGGGAACATGGACAGAACGGTGGGATGAGGCGAGACCGGGAGAGGCGGAAGGCCCTGCAGGCCCTGGGCACGGACCGGAGCAGCCAGAGGGGGCAGGGTGGAGAGCTGAGTGCATGTGGGAAAATCAATGTGAAGGGGAATAAAGGGAGGGTCGCTGTCAGGAGGGTGGGACACCGAGTGGCAGTGGACAGAGATAATAGAGTCATAAGAATAACGAGTGTCTAGAATGCAGATACTGACAATGGAAACAAAGAACAGACACTCAAGATAAAATCCAGGAAATCCTGAAATGAATCTTAAGACCAAAGGGGGAAAAAATCCCAGAAAACAAAGGGCATGAACAACAGGCATCAGACACAACTCGGTGAAGTTGAGCCTCAAAACAAAATGTTTTTCGGGCACCGGAAGAGAAAGAGCAAAGCACCTATGAGAGGAAAGTCCGGCTCTCCTGAGGCTTTGCTTTTCTTTTTGAGACGGGGTCTCACTCTGTCACCCAGGACGGAGCACAGTGGCACGATCTCTGAGACAGGGTCTCTGTCACCCAGGACGGAGCACCGTGGCACAATCTCTGCTCACTGCTGCTTCCACCTCCCCGGTTCCAGCAATCTTCCCACCTCAGCCTCCCCAGCTGGGACCACAGACACACGCCTGTACACCACACCCACCTAAAGCTTTTTACGGAAACACTAAATGTTAGAAGAAAATGAAGCAAAGTCCACAAAATTCTGCAGGGAAAATGGTGGGCCAGGAAGAGTATGTGGTTCTGCAGTGCAGCCTTCCCAGTGACAGCAACAGAGAAGACAGACGAAATCAAAGTGTTTTTTAAACAAGTGTCTGACGGCATTGAAAGCCAGTGAGGAAGTGAAGAATGAGGTCTGGAGAACAGTGCAGCAGGGTGGTCCCAGCACCAGGAAGGTGAGCCTGGCCTGGAGACTCGGGCAGCTGGGCCTGGCCTGGCCCGGAGCAAAGGGTCAGCTGCTCAGCAGGGGGATGGGCCAAGGGACAGACCTGTATTTAGAGTACTGGGTATGGCTTGGGTTTAGGGTTGCAAGATTTAGCTAATAAACAGGATGCAATTTGGGGGACATACACTAAATAATTCACTGTTTATCTGAAATTCAAATTTAAGCCAAGTGTATTGGCTCACTCCTGTAATCCCAGCATATTGGGAGGCTGAGATGGGAGGATTGCTTGAGCCCAGGAGTTTGAGGCCAGCCTGGACAACACGGTGAGACCCTGTCTGTCTTTTAAATATATATATAGGGCCAAGTGCAATGGCTCACATCTGTAATCCCAACACTTTGGGAGGCCGAGGTGGGAGGATCACTTGAGCCCAGAAGTTCAAGACCAGCCTGGGCCACGTAGGGAGACCCCTGTCTCTACAAATAACTAAAAATTAGCTGGGTGTGCTGGTGTGTATCTGTAGTCCCAGTTACTCTGGAGGTTGAGGTGGGAAGATGGCTTGAGCCCAGGTCAGTGCTGCAGTGAGCCACGATCATGCCACTGCACTCCAGCCTGGACAACAGAGCAAGACCCTGTCTCAGTAAAATGTATATATTTTTATATTACACATATAGAATATGTATATATGAGAAATTCAAATTTAAATGGATGTCCCGGTTTATGGGAGCCCTGTTTTATCTGGTAGCCCTATTTGGGTCAGAATCACAACCTTCACGAAATAAAATAACCCTGATGGGAACAGGGGCCCAGCTCCAAAGAGTGACAGCAAACGAAGTCGTCTTCATTTGCAGATGATGCACATAAAAATCCAAAAGAACTCATCACAAATGATTATCATCAATAAGCAATCTTGGGAAGGTTCTGAATATAACCTCATACTCACAAAGTATATTTCTGTACACAAGCAACAATAAGAAAATTTAATTATTAGCATGAAAAAACTACCATATACTTGGATGAAGCCCACAAAATAAACGCCAGTGAGTCCATAGTGATAGAAATAAGGGATTAAATACACACCAGAGGGAGTGGAGGGAAAGCAGAATCCCATCAATGGGTATAGGATGGGGCAGGGAAGGAGCAGATTGCCATCAGGCACACAAGAAGTGCAGATGCTGCAGCTGACAGTCACCGACGCATGTTTCAGTGAGTTTGAAGAAAAGCAGAATTTGTCTTGTCTCAATATATCTCTCCCAAGATAAGTGTCACCCACAAAAGGAAAACATAGTACATTTACAAAGGAGAAACCCGGCGGAAACCCCCCAACTAAGTGATTGAGTACAACATCAAAAGCAGTGAGATGTTTGCAGAACCACCCCCTACCCCCCGACTAAGTGATGGAGGGCAACATCACAAGCGGTGAGACGTTCGCGGAGAACCACCCCCATGACATGATGTACGTTGAAAACACAACATAATTTCTGCTTTATGGCCGGGCGTGGTGGCTCAAGCCTGTAATCCCAGCACTTTGGGAGGCCGAGACGGGCGGATCACGACGTCAGGAGATCGAGACCATCCTGGCTAACATGGTGAAACCCCGTCTCTACTAAAAAATACAAAAAACTAGCCAGGCGAGGTGGCAGGCGCCTGTAGTCCCAGCTACTTGGGAGGCTGAGGCAGGAGAATGGCGTAAGCCCGGGAGGCGGAGCTTGCAGTGAGCTGAGATCCAGCCACTGTACTCCAGCCTGGGCAACAGAGCGAGACTCCGTCTCAAAAAAAAAAAAAAAAAATTTCTGCTTTATTTTATTTTTAATTTTTAGAAACAGAGTCTCAGCCGGGCACAGTGGCTCACACCTTTAACCCCAGCACTTTGAGAGGCCGAGGCGGGCGGATCACCTGATGTCAGATAATGTGATGCCTCCAGATTTGTTCTGTTTGCTTAAGTCTTGCTTTCCCTATGCAGGATCTTTTTTGGTTCCATATGAATTTTAGGATTGTCTTTTCTAGTTCTGTGAAGAATAATGGTGGTATTATTATACCACCAGCCTGAGACCAGCCTGGCCAACATGGTGAAATCCTGTCTCTACTAAAAGTACAAAAATTAGCTGGGTGTGGTGGCACATGCCTGTAATCCAGCTACAGGGGAGGCAGAGGCAAGAAGAATCACTTGAACCCGGGAGGTGGACGTTGCAATGAGCCAAGATCGACCCATTGCACTCTAGCTGGGTGACAGAGCGAGACACTGTCTCAAAAAAAAAAAGGGGGGGGTCTCATTCTGTCAGCCAGGCTGCAGTGCAGTGGCTCGATCTTGGCTCGCTGTAGCCTCAACCTCTCTGCCTCAGCCTCCTGAGTCGCCAAGACCACAGTTGCACACCAACACATCCACATTCACTCTTCAAAAGTGTCAAGGTCGTGAAAGAAAAGTAATGACTACAGGAACAGTTACAGACTGCAGGTAACTATGCAGAAGCAGCAAATAAAGGCAATATGGCATCCTGGAGAAAGTGGTGAAATTTGAGGTCTTTAGTTAATGGTTTTATGTTAGCGTTAATTTACTGGTTCTGATCCTTGTATTGTCCCTATGTAAGATGTTAACCTTAGAGGAAGCTGGGTAGGTTATACATCTATGGAAAATCCCCATACTCATTCTGTTACTTTTCTGTGAGACCAAAACTACTTGAAAATAAAAAGGTAAACAACTGTCAAATACTAGGATTAAATCTGACAGAGATGCACACAAGATCTCTATACACATGAGCAAACACACACACACACACCCATAAAACATTTTTGAAAAGCACTAAGAACAGAAAACAAAAGGAGAGATATACCATGTTCATAGATCGAGTGGCCACTGCTATAGAGGTGACACTCTCTGCACACTGAGCTAGAGGTTCAACGAAACCCTAATGAAGATCACCCAGCAGGGCTGTTCTGCTTTGTTTGTATGAGAATTGACCAAGTGATTCTCGAATGTATCTGGGAAAGAGCCAAGAATGGCAAATAATTCAAAGAAGAATTCGGTGGGAGGACTTGCTCTTCTTGAGATTAGGACCTCATGTCGGTGAAGACAGTGCAGTGTTCTCACACAGAGACCAGTGCCCGTGGGTTTAGAAACAGCCCCCTGGCATGTGGGCACTTCCTGGCCAAGGGGCCTACAGAGCCGTGGGGAAGAATGGAGATTTCAGTCAGTGGTGGGGTCCAATGAGGAGCCCACATGAGGAGAGGGAAGACATGTGTCTGCTACTTTACTCCATTCACAACAGGCAATTCCAGATGGACTGGTGATCGCACGGGAAGGCAAAACCATAAAGCTTGTAGAAGATCACATGGGAGAACAGCTTCAGGAACTTGGAGTTGGAAAGATTTATTTAAGAGATCACCACACACACACACAAAAAAAACACGTTAAAATCAGTAAGTTCTTTTGTGTGTGTGTGTGTGTGTGTGTGTGTGTGTGTGTGTGATGGAGTCTTGCTCCATTGCCTAGGCTGGAATACAGTGGCTCGATCCTGGCTCACTGCAACTTCCACTTCCCTAGTTCAAGTGATTCTCCTGCCTCAGCCTCCCAAGTAGCTGGGATTACAAGTGCCCACCACCACGCCTGGCTAATTTTTGTATTTTTAGTAGAGATGTGGTTTTGCCATGTTGGCCAGGCTGGTCTTGAACTCCTGACCTCAGGTGATCCACCCACCTCGACCTCCTAAAGTGCTGGGATTACAGGCATGAGCCACCATGCCTGGCAAAAATCAGTTAGTTCTATTCATGAGAAGACACCATTGAAAGTAAAAATGCAAGCCACTGAGTGGGAGAAGATAATTGCAATACATGTAACTGACAAAAGGTTTGTATTCCGAATATATTGGGAAATACTATAAAGCCATAAGAAAAGAGGCAGCAGCACAATAGAGAACTAGTGACATACTTGAATGCACGCGAGAACCTACCCAAGTGGCCAAGAAATATATGGAAATGTGATTAATCTCATTAGTTACCAGGGAAATCTAATCTAAAACCTCACCTAATACCAATGCACACCTGCTAGAGAGAGGCTGCCACTGCCGACGGGAGGCTTGCAGCACAGCGGTCTCCCACACTGCTGTGGGGAGGGAAATCAAAACACCTGGTTCAGCAGACAGCTTGGCACACCTGTGCCTCAGCAACCCTTCTCCAGGTACGTGCCCCCAAAAATGCTTGGATGTGTGCACTGGGAGACATGTGCAAGAAAATCCATGCTAGTATTATTTTTAAAACCAAAATCTACAAATAATCGAAATGTCTACTAGCAGTAGAATGAATCAGTAATGTTATAGGCACATAACAGACACCTAAAGAGCCATGAACATGAACCACAGCTACGTAAAACAAGGGATGACTTTTAAAATATGGACTTTTAAATACCACAAAGGAAAAGACTACTAAACTATGTCAAAATGTAAAACTTCTCCTTATCTACAAATAACATACCAAAAGTGAAAAACCATATAAACTTGGAAAAGAAATTTTCAACACATAATACCTGTTAAAGAACTTCTGCGTATGTCGAAGAAACAGGTAAGTAATCCATAGAACAATGGGCAGAGAGATGAACAGGCATTTCCCAGAAGAGGAAAAAGGATTGGCTGATAAACCTTTCAAAACACATTCCGCCGGGCACAGTGGCTCATACCTGTAATCCCAGCACTTTGGGAGGCCGAGGTGGGTGGTTCACGAAGTCAGGAGATCGAGACCATCCTGGCTAACACAGTGAAACCCTGTCTCTCTAAAAATACAAAACAATCAGCCGGGCATGGTGGCAGGCGCCTGTAGTCCCAACTACTTGGGAGGCTGAGGCAGGAGAATGTCGTGAACCCGGGAGGCGGAGCTTGCAGTGAGCCAGGATCGCACCACTGCACTCCAGCCTGGGCACAGAGCGAGACTCCGCCCAAAAAAAAAAAAAAAAAAACACATTCCATGAAATGCAAACTAAAATTACCACGGAGGCTCATTTCATATCCAGTAATTTTGCAAAATGTAAAGATAGACTTCTCAGATTGGGTGAGGATGAGAGGATTATATTATAATCATAAATATATGTTTTTTTTTTTTTTTTTTTGAGACAAGGTCTTACTCTGTCTCCCAGGCTGGAGTGCAGTGGCGTGATCTTGGCTCCCTGCAACCTCAGTCTCCAGGATTCAAGTGATTCTCCCGCCTCAGCCTCCCAAGTTAGCTGGGATTACAGGCGTGCACCACCATTCCTGGCTAATTTTTGTATTTTTTGGTAGAGACGGGGTTTTACCATGTTGGCCACGCTGGTCTCGAACTCCTGACCTCAAGGGATCTGCCCGCCTTGGCCTCCCAAAGTGCTGGGATTACAGACATGAGCCAACAAACCTGGCACGACTATATATATGATTCTTGAAATTTTTATTTTCTTTTTTGAAAATTATATTTTAAACGTAAGGGAATGGTGAACACATTTGTAAGAGTGGATTCATCTGCAGGGAGGAGCGGAGTTGGGCAGGGATGCGATAGTGTTGGTGACACGCGGGCTCTTACAGTCTGTTGTCCTAAGGCACATATATATTACGTATGTTCTTTTGTATACAATTTTTAAAAGAGATTTTTATGCATCCAGCAATTCCTTGAGCTTCACTAGTTTATTTTCATTTGTTAAGTTTAACATTTTATTTTTAAAATGCAATGTATAAAATATCTCTGCTGTTATAAAATTCTCTCTCTCCATCTCTTTCTGCCTCTTCATGATTATGGAAATTTACCCCTGTAAAAATGGAGAGAGAAATATTTGGAGTATGCATCAAATGTTTGCACATTTGTTATTTCTTTTTTCAGTTTGTTTTGTGTGTTTTTTTTTTTTTTTTAGAGACAGGGTCTTGCTTTGTTGCTGAGGCTGGAGTGCAGTGGTGCCATCACGGCTCACTGCAGCCTTGACCTCCCCAGGCTCAGGTGATCCACCCACCTCAGTCTCCTGGGGAGCTGGGACTACAGGCACAATTTTTTTTTTTTTTTTTTTTTTTTTTGTAGAGACGGAATCTCACCATATTGCCCAGGCTGCTCTCAAACTCCTGGGCTCAAGTGATCCTCCATCTCACCTTCCCAGAGTGCTGGGGTTTAAGGCGGGAGCCACTGCGCCTGGTCTGCACGTTGTTATTTCTGAATACTGGGATACTGGAATATTGGATGATTTGTGATCTGCAGCTTTTTCCTTTGATTTGGGGGAGTTGCTTACAGGTTTTATGAGTCAGGGTTTGTTCGTTTTTTTCTGCTACCCAGTAGCTGTCCACCTTTCCTGTGCAGGTGGAATCCTCTGCTGCCAAGTCCTTCTAGCGGGCCCTCCATAGAAATACATGTTTCCTGTCTCTGTTCTCTGACTGCTGAGAGTATCAGAGGAACATAGAACTTTAAACAACTGCACAGTCCCAGAATCAGAATCATCCTTCTATTTCCAGATCAGCTAAATATTTTTAAATTCCCAATCAAAGCTTGAGGGACTTTATGTGACTCTGTTGAAATGAATTATCATATCTTGTATAACGGAATTACCAGGTTAAGCCCCCACTGTATTCATGTGTTAAAAAAGGAATAACCACTCTGCCTGCCTCTAGGGCTTGTGGATTTTGTTTCTGTTTGGAGGATCGCTTGGCTAATGTGTCAGTCTGTTTTTGCATTGCTACAAAGGAACACCTGAGACTGGGTAATTCATAAAGAGAAGAGGTTCACTTGGCTAACAGTTCGACGGGCTGCACAAGCATGGCACCTGCGTCTGCTCAGCTTCTGGGGAGGCCTCAGGAAGCCTTTACTGATGGTAGCAGGTAAAGGAGAAGCAGGTATGCCACATGGCGTGGGGCGGAGCAGGATGGATGCCAGGCTGTTTAACCAACGAGCTCTAGTGCAAGCTTGTGAGCTCAGAGAGTGAGAACTCATTACGGTGAGGAGGGCACCAAACTATTCATGAGAGATCCACCCCTATGACCCAAACACCTCCCACCAGGCCCCACGTTTGACATTGGGGATCACATTTCAATATGAGATTGGGAGGAGACCAAACCATATCAGCTAATAAATATAAACTACTTAGAGCAGGGTCTCATACACAATAAGCATTCAACAAATGTTAACTACCATTATCATAGTCCTACCATCATTAGAAGAAAAGCCAGGCCAGGAGCTGTGGCTCACGCCTGTAATCCCAGCACTTTGGGAGGCTGAGGCGGGCAGATCACGAGGTCAGGAGTTTGAGACCAGCCTGGCCAATATGGTGAAACCCCGTCTCTACTAAAAATACAAAAATTAGCCAGGCATCGTGGTGGGCGCTTGTAATCCTAGCTACTTGGGAGGCTGAGGCAGGAGAATCGCTTGAACCAGGAGGCAGAGGTTGCAGTGAGCCAAGATTGTGCCACTGCACTCCAGCCTGGGTGACAAAGCAAGAAAAAAATGGAAAAGAGGAGAGGAGGGGGGGAGGGGGAGGGGCATGGGGAGGGACAGGGAGGGAGGGGGGAGGGGGAGTGAGAGGGAAGGGATGGGGAGGAGGGAAGGGATGGAGAGGAGGAGGGGAGGAGAGGAGGAGGGGAGGGGAGGGAAGGGATGGGGAGGGGGGAGGGGAGGAGGAGGGGAGGGGTGGGGGGAGGGGAGGAGGAGGGGAGGGGAGGAGGAGGGGAGGGGAGGAGGAGGGGAGGGGGGAGGGGAGGAGAGTCGAGTCGTGAATTTCCTACCACAACAGCCTGTCAGAGAAAATACAGTGTCACAAGGGGATTACGTAGGCTAATTGCACAGTCTGAGACTTCATTCTTCAGTTTTATTTAGACAGAAAATGATGGCTTTGGGGAATGCCTAGATCCTTGTCAGCTTAATCAGAAGGTGACCCCCTCCTTTTGCAGCTGCTGTTTCAAGTGTGTTCTCCTTAATGAAACAAATCAATACAATTTGCCACCTGTTCTGCAGCGACTGATCTGGTCAATATTTTTTCCTACCTCAATCAACATTCACCAGAAGCAATTTGCCCCTCTGCCCCTCCGTGCAAGTGGCATCAGCCTATCTTCCCATCTTGTCATGTCCTTTTTGCGCCACAGTTTGGTCCACAGGGAGCTTGGTGGTCTCAACACCCCTGAGATGATCCTGACAGTGCAGTACACTGATGAGGGCATGTGGATAGGACCTGGGAAGCTTTCGGAAGCAGTGGGTGCCCTGGCTGCCTAGTGAGATGTGCATGCCTGGCAGATGGGCACAGCTGGCCACACAGGGCCTGGCTCTCTCTCTTTTTCCTTCCTTTCTTCCTTCCTTCCCTCCCTCCCTCCCTCCCTCCTTCCTTCCTTCCTTCCTCTTTCTTTCTTTCTTTTTTTTTTGAGATGGAGTTTCACTCTTGTTGCCCAGGCTGGAGTGCAGTGGCGCAATCTCAGCTCACTGCAACCACTGCCTTCTGGGTTCAAGCAATTCTTCCACCTCAGCCTCCAGAGTAGCTGGGATCACAGGCACCCACTACCACGCCTGGTGTATTTCTATGCTGACATCTAAAGTTTTTCCTAACAAGTTTAAATAGTTACAAAGGATCAGATTTCTGGTATATTGATACATTTTAAAGTAAACTCTTACTTTACCAATGGGATACAAATACCATAAATGATTGGACACCCATAATCACACTTTTTCGACACACACAAGCTCTACAATAAGTAGAGGTGATACACTGTGTTACTCTCCTTGAAATATAGCTATCCCACTCTTCTTTATATCTGTCCTACAGAGAGAATGTATACATCATACATGTTAGGATATAGTTCTGTACTAATATATGTTATGCTTTTTATTGCAGATCCTATAACACTTCCTGCAAAAAAAAAAACACCTGAAATTTATTTTCTTTTGAAATTTAATTTTTAAAACCTTACATATAGCTATAAGACTCCATGTTTGTGGGCCGGAGTGTAGTGGCGTGATCTCAGATCACTGCAGCCTCGACCTCCCCAGGCTCGAGCGATCCTCCTACCTCAGCCTCCAGAGTAGCTGGCACTACAGACAGCTAACGCTTTTTAAAAATGGTTTTGGTAGAGCTGGGGTCTTACTTTGCTGCCTAGGCTGGTCTTAAACTCCCAGGCTGAAGCAATCCTCCCGTATAGGCCTCCTAAATTGCTGGGAGTACAGGTGTGAGTTACCCCGCCAGGCCGAGTTGTCATTATGGCTATTAATATGTAATTGTTCAAATTGTTCAAAAATAGATAAATATATTACAAGATTTGGATACATAAAAAACAAAAGTTGGGTCAGAAAAGCAAAAGCAGTGGGGCAGACAGGGTCTGAGTCGGAGGCATCCCGTCGGCGCGCAGCTTCCCGGGGCGGAGCAGCAGTCAGGGGCCGGGGGTCTCCGGGACTCCCAGGGGAGACGGGAGGCCGTCCAGCTACGAGGCTGGCGCGGGGCCTCGGGGATAAAGCGTGGCGTGGGAAGCCGGAGGAGCGGGGCGCCCGCCGGAGATGCTCTGGGTCCCTTCTCCGGCGCGCGGCTCCGGGGACGGTTCCACCTCCAGCCCCACCCGGCTCTGCGCCCCGGGAGTCTCCGCTCCGCGCTCTGATGCTCCTGGCGAAACCCGCATTGACGCCCTGGTTCAGGCTGGGTCTTCGGGGCCCGCGCGCCTGCCTGACGGTCCTCGGCGTGCACCGAGAGGTCCCGGCCACGCTGCTCCTGCGCTCGGCAGCTGGTCCCGCCCCGCGAAGTCTTCCTAAGTCCAAAGTCGGCCCCATGCCACCACGCTGGGCCGCGTCCCGGCTCTCCCGGGCCCGCCTGCGCGGCGATGACTGGCTCCTGGGAGGGCCCCGCCGCGATGCAGAGCGCAGAAAACCCCCGCTGCTCCTCTGCTCCCACTCGGGCATCGCTACTTCCAGAATCATCTCCGTGGGAGCTCAGGGAGCTCTTGTTACTTTAGACTTATAACTGCTGTTTGACCATTCTTCATAAAAACTTTAGTATTTATTGTATTTATTTTGCACACAGGCTCTGTCGCCCAGGCTGGACTGCAGTGTCACCCTCAGGGTTCACTGCAGCCTCAGCTCCCAGGCTCAACCGATCCTCCCACCTCAACCTCCCCAGAAGCTGGGACTACAGGCACCTGCCACTATCAACGCCCGGGTTTTTTTGTTTGTTTGTTTGTTTGTTTGTTTTGTAGAGATGAGATCTCACCATGTTGCCCAGGCTGGTCTTGAACTCCTGCGCTCCAGCGATCCACCTGACTCAGCCTCCCAAAGAGCTGGGATTACAGGCATGAGCCACCGTGCAAGCCCTACAATTTTATATACTTAAAGGTAGTAAGTTTTCTGTTTCCTGACCGTACTCTGGTAGATGCAGTACTTGGCACCAGAACGTGCCAGGAGACAGACCCTAAAGGATACAGTTGTGCAGCTGATTTGGTTGTGTTCTTGTGCTTGTCCTCACCTGTGGTTGACAAGAAAGCCAGGCTCCCTGGGCTCTCAGGTGCTCAGGACTTGCCCTCCCAGCCCTCCCCAAGGGAGCCACTGCCCCTTCAGTGGGGTGCTCCAGACAAGGGCGACCTCCTGCGCTTTCAGGGCCCACAGAACACTGATTTTGGTGAGTGCCAAATTCTGGGGCCCCAAAACACCATGGTGGTCCACCAGTTAAAGTGGCAGCTGACGGTCAGGGATCATGCAATTGTGGTCCAAGTTCATCTCAAGCTGGGCCTGGGAGTTCTGCAGAGCCTACTTGTGGTCACTTTGTAAAAGTTCCTGAGTGTGTAGCTAAAAAGACATCTGAGAAACTGGCAGCATCCTCACATCAGCTCTGCGACCCACAGGGTTTTTGCTGTCATGCTGTAAGAAGTTAAATGGAAGTCCTGCAATTTGTCTTTCCTACCAGGTTAATGAACTCAAATCTGCATGTCTGGTGAAACTGCCAAGGTTAGTGCTACCCCCAAAAGATGTGAAAGATGCAGGGCTGGTGATCTCCAGCACAGCCCCACTTGACTCCCTAGCTGGGTGAGGTGGAAGGCGGGCATCCATGGAGAACGTCTGTGGATTTTCACAAAGCTCAGCAGGTTTCTATTCCAACTGCACCTGCTGCTACAGATGTGATATATTTTCTGGAGCAAGTCAACATGACCCCTGGCACCTGGAGTGAGCCACTGGCTGGAAAATGCTTTTCTTCCTGTAATAATTCACAAGGATGGGGCTGCTGGGCATGTGGGGCCCTTGTCCAGGCTATCCTCATCCATGTCCTCAGCAGCACCTTCAGGCAGGAAGAGAGGGAGTGAGACATAGGACTCTCCTCCAGGCTCAAGACCACGACCAGCCCAGCCCATGGAAAGTGCAGGTTAACCTGGGCAGTAGCAGTCGCCTGAGCAATCAGTGCTGGAACTCTGTTCAAGGGAAGCTCCCCATCATGGATGAACCAGGCTACGTTTGTGAGAGGAGGGATTTGCTGGTGAAGGGCTGTAATGTCCACATCCCTAGTGTGAAGCAGTACTGCTGTGATGGCTGCTGGCTGTGTCTCTTGCTGCCTGCAGCCCAGCCAGCAGCTTCTCCTGGAGCATCGTGGTGTTCCAGAACCTCTTCATGGCAGTCGAGGATCAGTAATGAGTCATGTCCAGCCAAATGCAGGACCTCATCCCAGAGCCTCCTCCCACCGACTGGGATGCCATCGCAAAGAACTGCTATGGAGAAAGCCCACCGGAGCTCTTCTTGGCGTGGCGGGCACAGCAGATGCTCTCCAGCTTGGGTGAGGAGCTCGTCTCCTGGGGCCCAGCTGCAGCACTCAGGCCAGGCCATGGAAGAAGACAAAGGAAGCGCCAGGAAATCTTGGTTTTGACCACCTCTCGTGTTGTCATCTTTGGCCTCTGCGAACCTCCAGCTGGTCCCATCGGGGAAGGAAGAAACCACAGCCAGACTCCAGCAGTGCTGGTTCTCGGAGGACTGGACGCTGGGACCTGCACAGGGACCTGTGATTCATGTTTGTCGGGGGCCAGGTGTCACTTTCAGTTTTGATCCAGGCCCCTTCACTGTAAAATTATTTATTGTATTCCTTTGGAGTAGTGGGAAAATAATAATGTTTTATGTAGGAGAATGCCTACATAATGGCTACATAATGGTCATTCTAGCTGAAAATGTTCAAGGAAAGTATTTTTGTTGTTCTTGCGTTCTCGAGTTTCATGAGTTAAATCATCCCTTCACCCAGATAAAATATTTCTTTTTTTTTTTTTTTTTTTTAATATGGAGTCTCGCTCTGTTGCCAGGCTGGAGTGCAGTGGCGCAATCTCGGCTTACCACAACCTCCGCCTCCCAGGTTCAAGCGATTCTCCTGCCTCAGCCTCCCGAGTAGCTAGCACTACAGGCATGTGCCACCATGCCCAGCTAATTTTGTATTTTTAGTAGAGACGGAGTTTCTCTATGTTGGTCAGGCTGGCCTCGAACTCCTGACCTCAGGTGATCCACCCGCCTTGGCCTCCCAAAGTGTTGGGATTACAGGCATGAGCCACTGCGCCCAGCCTGTTTTGCCTTTTAGAATGTGAAAAAATAATAATTTGCAAGAATAACCAGAAATAGTTTGCTTTTACTTAATAGGGCTGACGAAACAGCCTCACCTTGTTGTCTCACTGCTGGGTCAGTGCTACCAGTCTCTGAGGCAATCTAATCCAGAGATCTTTATTGGCTTGACCCCCACAAGCATGAACTGATACACTATATTGGTGAACTTATCCTGATTGGACTAAGTGAACACAGAGTAGCAAATATCTTGGATGCCTGAGTAAGAAATGACATTTTCATGCAAACCATGAAAATTCAGGGTCCTACAATGTCAGTGAAGTTTCTAGGAATCCAATAGCCTGGGGCATGTTAGAATATCGCCTTGGCCTGGCGCAGTGGCTCAAGCCTGTAATCCCAGCACTTTGGGAGGCTGAGACGGGCAGATCACGAGGTCAGGAGATCGAGACCATCCTGGCTAACCCGGTGAACTCACGTCTCTACTAAAAAAAATACAAAAAAACTAGCCGGGCAAGGTGGCGGGTTCCTGTGGTCCCAGCTACTTGGGAGGTTGAGGCAGGAGAATGGTGTAAACCTTGGAGGCGGAGCTTACAGTGAGCTGAGATCCGGCCACTGCAGTCCAGCCTGGGCGACAGAGCGAGAGTCTGTCTCAAAAAAAAAAAAAAGAATATCGCCTAAAAGATGAAATACATTAGGCACAGTGGCCTGTAAAATCCCAGCTACTCAAAAGGCTGAGGTGGCAGAATTGCTTGAGACCAGGAGTTCTAGACTGCAATGAGCTATGATCATGCCACTCCAGAGTGGGTGACACAGTGAGATGCCATCTCTAAAAAAAACAAAAAAATTTAAGATGAGAGACACATTGTGCACCTTACACTACCTGCCACTATAAACCAGGCATCTCTGCAGGCCCATGTGCGTTTTCAAAGGCAACACTGGGACCCTCCAACCCATCTCACTACGTAGTTCATGGTCTGCTGGCTTTGAGTTGGCCCCTGGGCAAGAAAAGGCTGTGCAGTAAGGCCAGCATTCAATGCCACCTGCTTTACCACTTGAGCCTTACGACCCAATAGATCAGTGACACTCAGACTGTCAGTTGCACATATGAATACTGTTTGAAGCTTCTGGAGAAACCCAGTAAGAAAATCCCAGCACAGAACCCTAGAGTTTTAGAGCAAAGTCATGCCCTCTTGTGCATAAAACTTTTTTTTTTTTTTAAGACAGGGTGCTATTCTGTCACCCAGGCTGGAGAGCAGTGGTGCAATCACAGCTCACTGCAGCCTTGACCTCCCAATGCTCAAGCAGTCCTCCTGTCTCAGCCTCCCAAGTGGCTAGGACTAAAAGTGTGCACCACCACCACACCCAGCTGTTTTTTTTTTTTTTTTTTTTTTATTTTTTTAGTAAAGACAGTGTCTCACTGCATTGCCCAGGCTGGTCTGAAACTCCTGGGCTCAAGCAATCCTCCTGCCTCAGCTTCCCAAAGTGCTGGGATTACAGGCGTGAGCCTAAGCTATTCTTCTTTTGAGAAACAAACTCTGGTTTGCTATGGGGCCCTGGCAAGCACTGATGCCTAATCACAAGACATCCAATAACTACACAATTTGGGATAGTCATCATGAACTGATGGTACCAGACCCACCAAGCCATGAGGCTGGGCGTGTGTACCAGCAATTCATCATCGAATGAAGATGAAACATAAGAAACTGGGTTTGCAAAGGTCCTGGCAGCTCAGATGCCTGTGACACGGAGTGCTCCTCCATCACCCCCTCCCTCTTGATCCACACCAATGGCATCACGGGAAGCTCCTCATAGTCACCTGACAAGGAAGGAAAAGCAGCCCTGGTTCTCAGACAGTCCTTCGTGGTGTACTGAGCTCCAGCTTTAAGTCAGGAGTGTGCCTGGCAATGAGAAGCACTTTGAGCGGTGAATTTTGTTGTCCATTTTGTTGAGACTAAGAGATCCATGGAAGAACATATTGACTTTGTTCCTGGTGGTAGTTAACGGTTTGGCTAGATACCAAAAAGAGCAGGCTTGGAAGATTGGTAAGAAGGACATCTGGGAAAGAGGATGTGGGTGAACAGCACAGAATGTGAAGATGTTGTGCACCTTTGCAAATGTCCACCAGA
The DNA here is from genome assembly GCF_009764315.1 of Trachypithecus francoisi. Classification (NCBI taxonomy): domain Eukaryota; kingdom Metazoa; phylum Chordata; class Mammalia; order Primates; family Cercopithecidae; genus Trachypithecus; species Trachypithecus francoisi. The sequence continues at coordinate 98,934,942 of NW_022681472.1, read as the reverse complement.
GTCATGCATTTTGGGGAGACGTACCGAGAGGGATCATCAGGAGGATGACGCCATGCACTATGGATGGCAGTCACACTTTCCAGCCACCTTCATGCTTTATCAATGAGCAGCAGCAGAGATGGGGGCTTTGCATGGGCTCTGCAATATAGATCTTCCTCCCCCAAAGGCTGCCACCACTGAATGCTGAAACTTCCAGCAGCAGAGATGGACACTGAGCCCCCAGCATAGCTCCACTTCTGGGGACTCAGCCACCTGCCAGCAGGCTGACCACACTGAACCCTTTCCATCATGAAGGGGCACTGTGTGTCCTCACTGGAGGAATGGGTTCTAGATATGAATTTGTTCTTGACAGCAATGATTTTGCCCATGCCACCATGAATTTATAAAATATCTATTCCAGCCAGGCACAGTGGCTCACACCTGTAATCCCAGCACTTTGGGAGGCCAAGGCAGGCGGATCACTTGAGGTAAGGAGTGCCATCCACAGACCAGTCTGGCCAACATGATGAAACCCCGTCTCTACTAAAAATATAAAAATTAGCCTGGCGTGGTAGCGGGCACCTGTAATCCCAGCTACTTGGGAGGCCGAGGCACAAGAATTGCTTGAACTCAGGAGGCGGAGGTTTCAGTGAGCCAAGATCACGCCATTGTACTCCAGCCTGGGGACAGAGCAAGACTCTATCTCAATAAATAAATTAATTAAATAAAATATTTATTCCACATCACGGTAACATACACAACATTGATGCTGACTAAGGAACTTATTTTCCAGCTAACTTCTTGCCCATGGAATGCACTAGTCTTACTAGGTGTCCTGGCTCTAGAGGCAGCTGGTGTGATAGAATGGTTTAGTGGCCTTAAGACCTCGTTGCAGTGCCAGTTGGGAGATTGTATCCTGAGAATATATTATTGTATCTTATGGGATGTAGTAGATGCTTTGAATCAGTGACTGATTTATGGTGCTGTGGGAGAAAGCTCTATCCTGGCCCCGGTTATTCTTGCTCCTGGTACTCATGCCTTGTGTAATTCTTTCCCCTTGAGTGTGGGTGGGTCCTGTGACTTGCTTCTCACCAAGAGAACACAGCGAAGATAATGGTATGTCCGTCATTCCCGTAATTATGTTACATAAGATTGCTACCTTTGTCTTGATGGCAGACTCCCCTGCAGGCTTTGATGAATTAGGCTGCCATGTTGCAAGATGTCCTGGGCAGAGGCTCATGTAGCAAGACTGACCGCTAGCAAGACATGGGGACCCTCAGCCCAACTGCCCGCAAGGAACTGAATTTCATCAACAAGTACGGGAGGTTGCAGGTGCATCCTTCCCCAGTCAGTCCTTGAGATGAGAATGCAGCCCTGGCTGAAACACCTTGGCATTAGCCTTGTAAGAGGTGCTGAGCCAGAGGATCCATTTAGACTGTGCCAGGACTCCTGACCCACAAAAACGGCCAGATGATAAGATAGTCATGAAGTTTGTGGTCACTTGTTAAGCAGCAATGGATCCTGAGGGGCAGACAAAGCAGCAGGAGCTGTTGTCATGGCCCCTCCCCACATTGTTGCAAGCCCCTCCCCCTCTGACTGAAGTGACTTCCAGGGATTTAAAGAGCTAGTGCCTTTTTTCCCTCTGAATGTTTTTCTTTTCCTCTTCTTAGGAGCCAAACATGAAAGACTAGGACATTCAAAACAACTGTATATACTGGGGAAATTAGAAAGTGACCATAAATGCCAAAGAAAGGCTCAGAAGGGTCCCAAGAAGACCTTAAGTTTATACCCCAGCTGAGCCTTGGAACAGAGACAGCCTACAACAGTAGAAAAGAAAACAAACAAAACCCAGCAAGCCCTGGAGAAGGAGGAGAGTCTGATTTCCAGAGTTACCACATTATTAGATTCAAATGTCGTTTTCAACAGAAGTTCATAAGGCATACAAAGAAACAGGAAAGTATGGCCAATTCAAAGGAAAACAAAAATAAATCAACAGAAACTATCTCAGAAAAGCTGGGCGTGGTGGCTCACACATATAATCCCAACACTTTGGGAGGCCGAGGCGGGCAGATCACCTGAGGTCAGGAGTTTGAGACCAGCCTGGCCAACATGGTGAAACCCCTGTCTCTACCAAAAATACAAAAATTATCCTAATGTGGTGGAGGGCGCCTGTAATCTCAGCTACTTGGGAGGCTAAGGCAGGAGAATCACTTAAAACCAGGAGGCAGAGGTTGCAGTAAGCCAAGATCATGCCACTGCACTCCAGCCTGGGAGACAGACTGAGACTCCGTCTAAAAAAAAAAAAAAAAGAAATTTTCCCTAAAAATAACCTTAATGGCATGGCTACTAGACAAAGACTTAAAACGATTATCTTAAAGAACTCAAGCACTAAAGGAAGACATGGAAGAAGTCAAGAAAATAATGTATGAATGAAATGGAAATATTTTTTTTTTTTTTTTTTTTTTTTTTGAGGCGGAGTCTCGCTCTGTCGCCCGGACTGGAGTGCAGTGGCTGGACCTCAGCTCACTGCAAGCTCCGCCTCCTGGGTTTCCGCCATTCTCCTGCCTCAGCCTCCCAAGCAGCTGGGACTACAGGCGCCGCCACCTCGCCCGGCTAGTTTTTGTATTTTTAGTAGAGACGGGGTTTCACCGTGTTAGCCAGGATGGTCTCGATCTCCTGACCTCGTGATCCGCCCGTCTCGGCCTCCCAAAGTGCTGGGATTACAGGCTTGAGCCACCGCGCCCGGCCATGAAATGGAAATATTAACAAAAAGCCCAGGCATGGTGGCTCACACCTGTAATCCCAGAGCCTTGGGAGGCTGAGGCAGGTGGGCCACTTGATCCCAGGAGCCTTGGGAGGCTGAGGCAGGTGGGTCACTTGATCCCAGAGCCTTGGGAGGCTGAGGCAGGGGGTCACTTGATCCCAGAGCCTTGGGAGGCTGAGGCAGGGGGTCACTTGATCCAGAGCCTTGGAGGCTGAGGCAGGTGGGCCACTTGATCCCAGAGCCTTGGGAGGCTGAGGCAGTGGGCCACTTGATCCCAGAGCTTGGGAGGCTGAGCAGGTGGGCCACTTGATCCCAGAGCCTTGGGAGGCTGAGGCAGGTGGGCCACTTGATCCCAGGAGCCTTGGGAGGCTGAGGCAGGGGGCCACTTGATCCCAGACCTTGGGAGGCTGAGGCAGGTGGGCCACTTGATCCCAGAGCCTTGGGAGGCTGAGGCAGGTGGGCCACTTGATCCCAGAGCCTTGGGAGGCTGAGGCAGGTGGGCCACTTGATCCCAGAGCCTTGGGAGGCTGAGGCAGGTGGGTCACTTGATCCCAGGAGCCTTGGGAGGCTGAGGCAGGTGGGTCACTTGATCCCAGAGCCTTGGGAGGCTGAGGCAGGTGGGTCACTTGATCCCAGGAGCCTTGGGAGGCTGAGGCAGGTGGGCCACTTGATCCCAGGAGTTCAAGAGCAGCCTGGGCAACATGTTTCACAAAACCTTGTCTCTACAAGAAATAAAAACAAAAACAAAAATTAGCCAGGCATGGTGGCACAGACCTATAGTCCAAGCTACTCAGGAGGCTGAGGAGGGAGGACTGCTTGAGCCAAGGAGGTCAAAGTTGCAGTGAGCGGTGACTGTGCCACTGCACTCCAGCCTGGGTGACAGAGTGAGACCCTGTCTCAAAAGAAAAAACAACGAACAGAGACTAAGGGACCTGTGGGACACCGTCAAATGGGCCAACATACACATTTGGGTACCTCAGAAAGAGAAGAAAGAGAAAGAGGCAGAGAGAATACAGTCATGCATCACTTAACAACAAAAATGTGTTCTGAGAAATACATCCTAATGTGGTTTCATCATTGTGTGAACATCATAGAGAGTACTTATACAAGCCTACAAGGTATAGCTACTGTATACCTAAACCATAGGGTATATAACTTATTGCTCTGAGGCTACAAATGTGTACAGCGTGTTACCGTATTTAATACTTAGGCAATTATAACACAATGGTAAGTATTTTTGTATCTAAGTACATATAAACACAAAAAGTACAGTAAAAATACAGTATTATAATCTTTGAGGACCACCATCATATATGCAGTTCATCAATGACCAAAATGTCATTATGCAGCATATGACTATGTTTGAAGAAATAATGGTGGAATACTTCCCAAATTTGATGAAGACATGCATATAAACATCCAAGCAGCTCAAGTAACTCCAAGTAAAATGAACTCAGAGACCCACACTGAGACACTTTATAGTCAAACTTTTGAAACACAAAGTTAGAGATAATCCTGAAAGCAGCAAGAGGGAAGCAACTTGTCACATACAAGAGATCCTCAATAAAATGACAAGCGGCCGGGCGCGGTGGCTCAAGCCTGTAATCCCAGCACTGTGGGAGGCCGAGACGGGTGGATCACAAGGTCAGGAGATCGAGACCATCCTGGCTAACCTGGTGAAACCCCATCTCTACTAAAAAAAAAAAAATACAAAACACTAGCCGGGCGAGGTGGCGGGCGCCTGTAGTCTCAGTTACTCGGGAGGCTGAGGCAGGAGAATGGCGTGAACCCGGGAGGTGGAGCTTGCAGTGAGCTGAGATCTGGCCACTGCACTCCAGCCTGGGCGACATAGTGAGACTCCATCTCAAAAAAAAAAAAAGACAAGCAGATTTTTTCATCAGAAACTTGGAGGCCAGAAGGCAGAGGGCCAATATATTTAAAGTACTAAAAGAAGTGGCTCATGCCTGTAATCCCAGCACTTTGAGAGGCCAAGGTGGGCAGATCACCTGAGGTCAGGAGTTTGAGATCAGCCTGGCCAGCATGCTGAAACCATGTCTCTATAAAAATACAAAAATTAGCTGGGCCTGGTGGCAGGCGCCTATAATCCAAGCTACTCAGGAAGCTGAGCCAGGAGAATTGCTTGAACCTGAGAGGCAGGGGTTGTGTGAGCCGAGATTGTGCCATTGCACTCCAGCCTGGGCAACAGAGCAAGGTATCCTCTCAAAAATAAAAATAATAATAATAAAAATAAATAAAGTGTTAAAAGAGAAAGAAAAAACAACTGGCAACAAAGAATCCTATATCCAGCAAAACTATCCTTCACATGTGAGGAAGAAAATAAGATATTCCCAGATAAACAAAAGCTGAGGGAGTTTGTTACTACTAGACCTGCCCTGCAAGAAATGCTCAAGGAAGTTCTGTAGGTTGAAATGAAAGGACACTAGATGGGTGGCCGGGCGCGGTGGCTCAAGCCTGTAATCCCAGCACTTTGGGAGGCCGAGACGGGCGGATCACGAGGTCAGGAGATCGAGACCATCCTGGCTAACATGGTGAAACCCCGTCTCTACTAAAAATACAAAAAACTAGCCGGGCGAGGTGGCGGGCGCCTGTAGTCCCAGCTACTCGGGAGGCTGAGGCAGGAGAATGGCGTGAACCCGGGAGGCGGAGCTTGCAGTGAGCCGAGATTGCGCCACTGCACTCCAGTCTGGGCGACAGAGCGAGACTCTGCCTCAAAAAAAAAAAAAAAAAAGAAAGACACTAGATGGTAACTCAAAGCTGTTAAGAAGAAATAAAGGGCCGGGCGCGGTGGCTCAAGCCTGTAATCCCAGCACTTTGGGAGGCCGAGACGGGCGGATCACGAGGTCAGGAGATCGAGACCATCCTGGCTAACACGGTGAAACCCCGTCTCTACTAAAAAATACAAAAAAAACCTAGCCGGGCGAGGTGGCAGGCGCCTGTAGTCCCAGCTACTCGGGAGGCTGAGGCAGGAGAATGGCGTAAACCCGGGAGGCGGAGCTTGCAGTGAGCTGAGATCCGGCCACTGCACTCCAGCCTGGGCGACAGAGCCAGACTCTGTCTCAAAAAAAAAAAAAAAGAAGAAATAAAGATCTCAATAAAGGTAAACATGTGGGCTGGGCAGGGTGGCTCACGCCTGTAATCCCAGCACTTTGGGAGGCCAAGGTGGGCAGATCACAAGGTCGGGAGATTGAGACCACGGTGAAACCCCATCTCTACTAAAAATACAAAAAAAAAATTAGCCAGGCACAGTGGCGGGCACCTGTAGTCCCAGCTACTCAGGAGGCTGAGGCAGGAGAATGGTGTGAACCCAGGAGGCAGAGCTTGCAGTGAGCCAAGATCGCGCCACTGCACTCCAGCCTGGGGGACAGAGTGAGACTCCGTCTCAAAAAAATATATATATATGGATAATTTCTAAGTCTATGTTTTGTTTTCTATAGAATTTAATATATTTATTATATATAATATATAATTATTATATATTATATATAATAAATATATTAAATCCTATATATATACACACACACACACACACACTTTTTTTTTTTGAGATGGAGTCTTGCTCTGTTGCCCAGGCTGGAGTGCAGTGGCTCAATCTTGGCTCACTGCAAGCTCTGCCTCCCAGGTTCATGCCATTCTCCTGCCTCAGTCTCCCGAGTAGCTGGGACTACAGGCGCCTGCCACCACACCTGGCTAATTTTTTGTATTTTTTCGTAGAGACAGGATTTCACCATGTTAGCCAGGATGGTCTCGATCTCCTGACCTCGTGATCCACCCACCTCGGCCTCCCAAAGTGCTGGGTTTACAGGCGTGAGCCACCATGCCCAGCCAATTTTGTTTTTTTGAGATGGAGTCTCACTCTGTTGTGCAGGCTGGAGTGCAATGGTGTGATCTTGGTTCACTGCAACCTCTGCCTCCCAGGTTCAAGTGATTCTCCTGCCTCAGCCTCCCAAGTAGCTGGGATTACAGGCACCTGCCACCACAACCGACTAATTTTTATATTTCTAGTAGAGACGGGGTTTCACCATGTTGGCCAGGTTGGTCTTGAACTTCTGACCTCAGGTAATCCACCCATCTCAGCCTCCCAAAGCACTGGGATTACAGGCCTGAGCCACCACGCCCAGTCCATATTTTTAAATTATTAGTTTAAAAGCTATTATTACTATAATTTTGGTTTGTAATTCCACTTTTTTTCCTAATTTAAGAGACCAGTGCATTTATAAGAATTATTTATGTTTTGGGGTACACAAGGTATAAACATGTAATTTTGTGACATCAGCAACTGAAAGGAGTGGAGACAAAGTTGTAAAGGAACAGAGTTTTTAATGTTGTTGAAGTTAAGCTGGCATAAATTCAAATTGGAGGGTTAGAACTTTAGGGTGTTAAATGTAAACCCCATAGTAACCACAAAGAAAACCTATAGAATATATACCAAAGGAATTGAGGGAGAAATTCAAACATTTCACTACAAAAAAATAAACTAAACACAAAAGAAGACAGTAATTCAGGAAATGAGGGACAAAAAGGTTATATGGTATATAGAAAACAAACAGCAAAATGACAGAAGTAGATCATTTCTTGTCAGTAATTATTTATTTTATTTTATTATTATTATTTTTTTTTAGAGATGGGGTCTTGCTCTGTCACCAAGGCTGGAGTACAGTGGTACAATCATAGCTCACTGTAACCTCAAACTCCTGGGTTCAAGTGATCCTCCCATCTCAGCCTTCCACGTAGCTAGCACTACAGGCACATGCCACCATGCCCGGCTAATTTTCTGTAGAATGTGGCCCAGGCTGGTCTCCAACTCCAGGTCTCAAGCAATCCTCTCATCTCAGCCTCCCAAAGCACTGGGATTACAGGCATGAACCACTGTGTCCAGCCTCTCCTTATCACTAATTACTTTAAATGTAAATGGATTAAACTCTCCAACCGAAAGACAGAGATTGGCAGGATGGATAAAAACCCCTGATCCAAGTATATGCTGTCTACAAAAGATTCACTTTAGATTAAAAAACACAAACATTGAAAATGAAAACATAGAAAAAGACACTCCATGCAAATAGAAACCAAAAGAGAGCAGGAATGACTGGACTAGTATCAGACAACATCGATTTTTAAATCAAAAAGGTTCACAAGGAAGGTCAGGCACGGTGACTCACACCTGTAATCTCAGCACTTTGGGAGGCTGAGGAGGGCAGATCACCTGAGGTCGGGGGTTCGAGACCAGCCTGACCAACATGCAGAAACCCCGTCTCTACTAAAAATACAAAATTAGCTGAGTGTGGCGGCAGGCGCCTGTAATCCCAGCTAGTTGCGAGGCTGAGGCAGGAGAATCACTTGAACCCAGGAGGCGGAGGTTGCAGTAAGCCAAGAACGTGCCATTGCACTCCAGCCTGGGCAACAAGAGCGAAACTCCACCTCCAAAAAAATAAATAAATAAAAAATAAAAATAAATTTAAAAAAAAAGTTCACAAGAGACAAAGAAGGACATTATGTATCAAAAAAAAGTTCAATGTAGCAAGAATATGTCATAATTATAAATATGTATGTACCTAATGTCTGATCATCAAAATATATGAAGCAGGCCAGGCATGGTAGCTTGCACCTGTAATCCCAGCACTTTGAGAGGCTCAGGCAGGCAGATCACCTGAGGTCAGGAGTTTGAGACCACCCTGGCCAACATGGCGAAACCCCATCTCCACAGAAAATACAAAAATTAGCCAGGCATGGTGGCGGATGCCTATAATCCCAGGTACCAGGAGGCGGAGGTTGAGTCAAGATCATGCCACTGCACTCCAGCCTGGGCAACAGAGTGAGACCCCATCTCAAAAAATATATACACACACACACACACACGCATATATATTTATATTTATATATATGAAGCAAAAGCCAACACAATGGACTGAAGGGAGACATAGACAGTTTCACAATAATAGTTGGAGACAATACCCCCCTCAATGGACAGAATAACCAGGCAGAAGATAAGAAGATAAGTAAAGAAATAAAGCACTTGCTGGGCATGGTGGCTCACACCTGTAATCCCAGCACTTTGGGAAGCCAAGTCGGGTAGATCACTTGAGCTTAGGAATTCAAGACCACCCTGGGCAACATGGTAAAACCCTGTCTCTACAAAAAATACAAAAATCAGCCAGGCACAGTGGTGTGTGCCTGTAATCCCAGCTACTTGGGAGGCTGAGACAAGAGAATCGCTTGAGCCCGGGAGGCAGAGGTTGCAGTGTGCTGAGATTGTGCCATTGCACTCCAGCCTGGGTGACGAGAGCAAAATCCTGTCTAAGAAAATAAACGAAAGGAGAAGAAAAGAAAAGAAAAGGACTTAACACAATCAACCAACTAGATCTAACAGACATACAGTAACATTCTACCCAATAATAGCAGATACATTCTTCTCAAGTGTACATGGGATATTTTCAAGGGTAGACCATATGTTAGGCCACAAATTAATTCTCAATAGATTTTTAAAAATCACACAGTACAAAGTATCTTCTCTGACCACAGTGGGATAAGGTTAGAAATCAATAACAGAAGTAAAAGTGGAAAATTAACAAAATGGTGGAATTAAACAATATACTATTTAAAAAAAAAAAATACACTCTTTTTTTTTTTTTTTTTTTTTTGAGACGGAGCCTCGCTCTGTCGCCCAGGCTGGAGTGCAGTGGCCAGATCTCCACTCACTGCAAGCTCCGCCTCCCACGTTCACTCCATTCTCCTGCCTCAGCATCCCCAGTAGCCAGGACTACAGGCGCCCGCCACCTCGCCCGGCTGTTTTGTATTTTTAGTAGAGACGGGGTTTCACCATGTTAGCCAGGGTGGTCTCAATCTCCCGACCTCGTGATCCACCCGTCTTGGCCTCCCAAAGTGCTGGGATTACAGGCGTGAGCCACTGCACCTGGCCAACAATACACTCTTTTTTTTTTTTTTTGAGACGGAGTCTTGCTCTTTCGTCCGGGCTGGAGTGCAGTGGCCAGATCTCAGCTCACTGCAAGTTCCGCCTCCCGGGTTTTACGCCATTCTCCTGCCTCAGCCTCCGGAGTAGCTGGGACTACAGGCGCCCGCCACCTCGCCCGGCTAATTTTTTGTATTTTTAGTAGAGACGGGGTTTCACCGTGTTAGCCAGGATGGTCTCGATCTCCTGACCTCGTGATCCGCCCGTCTCGGCCTCCCAAAGTGCTGGGATTACAGGCTTGAGCCACCGCGCCCGGCCACAATACACTCTTAAACAGTCAATTGATCAAAAAAGAAATCACAAAGAAAATTAGGAAATACTTAGAAATAAATGGAAGCAAAAGCACAACATACCAAACTTAGGAGATGCAGCAAAAGCAGTGCTAAGGGGTAAATTTACAGCTATAAATGCTCAAATTAATAAATAAGATCTCAAATCAATAACCTACCTAACTTTATAACTTAAGGAAATACAGAAAGAAGACCAAACTAAAGCCAAAGCTAGCAGAAGGAATGAAATAATAAGGATTAGAGCAGAGATAGACAAAATAGAGAATATAAAAACGTAGAGAAAATAAATGAAACTAAAAATTGGTTCTTTGGAAGGATCAACAAAATTGACAAACTTTTAGCTAGATGGACTCAGGAAAAAAAGAGAGAGAAGGCTAAAATTACCAAGACCAGAAACAAAAGTGGGAACATTACTACTGATTCCACAGAAATAAAAAAATATCGGCCGGGCGCGGTGGCTCACGCCTGTAATCCAACACTTTGGGAGGCCAAGGCGGGTGGATCACCAGGTCAGGAGATCGAGACTATCCTGGCTAACATGGTGAAATTCTGTCTCTACTAAAAATACAAAAAATTAGCCGGGCGTGGTGGCGGGTGCCTGTAGTCTCAGCTACTCGGGAGGCTGAGGCAGGAGAATGGCGTGAACCTGGGAGGCGGAGCTTGCAGTGAGCCGAGAATGTGCCACTGCACTCTAGCCCAGGCGACAGAGTGAGACTCCATCTCAAAAATAAATAAATAAATAATATGAAAAAATAAAGAAATAAAAAATATCATAAGAGAGTACTCTGAACAATTATATGCCAACAAATTGAGTGACCTAGATGAAGTGGACAAATTCCTAGAAACACAAAACTTAACAAGACTAAATCATGAAGAAACAGAAAATCTGAATAGACACATAACTAGCAAGGAGATTAAATCAGTAACCAAACATCTCCAAAGACTGGGCGTGGCGGCTCACACTGTAATCTCAACACTTTGGGAAACCAAGGTGGGAGGATCACCTGAGCCTAGGAGTTCAAGAGCAGCCTGGACAACATAGTGAGAACCCATCTCTACAAAAAATTAAAAATTTAGCCAGGCAGGGTGGCACATACCTGTAGTCCCAGCTACTCAGGAGGCTGAGGCAAGAGAATCGCTTGAACCTGGGAGGCAGAGGTTGCAGTGAGTCGAGATCACCCCACAGCACTCCAGCCTGGGCGACAGAGTGAGACTCCATCTCAAAAAGAAACAGCAACAACAAAAAAGAAATGTATGAATGAGTGAACTCCTGGCATCTTGCAGGAGCTCTATGGTGACTGTCTTCTGTAAGCTTGGGTTGATATTGGGGAAAACAGCCAGGGAACTGATTGCCCTAATATCAACTGGGATGTGGGATTCTGGATAAGAAGAGGTCAGTAGGGTGTTGCTGACCCAGTGAGTATGATCAGAGACACATCAGGCTCTGCCAGCCAGACAGCAGCCGCCACAGTCTCTCCCAGTCTCCAGATGTAAGTGAAATTCAGACTCACAACTGCCAAAGTGAAGAGGAGGCTGGAAGCTCTCCCAACACAAAGCATGCCAACCACTCCCACCAGTTACGCTCCTACTCTGTCCCCGAAGGAGTCTGTGGCCATTGCCAGGGTTAAGTGTCACCGACATAGAGTGGCACAGAGAGGCTTTTCGAGGAAGGAAACATGGTGTGTAGCCGGACACTGACATGGACGCCAGGACTTTGACAGGATCACCACGCCCCTCTGTTTATGGAAGTCATGGAAGGCACTGTGGCCCAAGTCCATCCCTAATGGGTCCGGTGGGTCTGCAGATCTGCCCTGTTTATTGGGATACATATCCTTAGCTGCCAGCTGAATGCTCACATTGGCTCGTTGGCCAGAGGAGTAAGGGTCGTTACAGTAGGAAGAACCCAGCGAGAGCCTGTGGAACTTCTTCCCTCCAGCAAGACAGTGAGCCTCATAGAAGAAGTGCTTTGCTTGAGGAATTGCAGAGGTTAACACCAACATCAGAGACCAGGGAAGCAGGTGCGGTGCTTCCTATCTCCATTAGATTCACCTGCCCGGCCTTTGTGACAACAAATTAATAATGACCGTGGGTGACAGACTACAGTAAACCTGAAGAGGCAGCAGGGCCAGTGAGAGCTGCCATGCCACGAGTGGTCTTTTTGCCACAGCAGATCAACATAGCCTCTGCAGTTGGTGTGTGACTAGCATCTTGGCAAATTCTTTCTTCTCAATATCCTCACTTGGGAGGGTCAGAAGCAGTTCATCTTCACCAGCAGACAGCAGCACTCCTTCCCTGCCTTGTCTCAGGGCTGTAGCTGCTCCTGGGCTTTCTGGTGGGTGGAACAATGTCTCCCAAAGATGTCCGCCTCCTGTCCCCTGGAACTTGTGAATACTTGAGGTGATGCAGCAAAATGGGAATGGAGATTGCAGATGAATTAAGGTTGCTCATCGGCTGACCTCAGGCCAGGAAGACCATCCCAGATTACCCGGGGAGATCCAATACAATCACGAGGGTCTGTAAAATTGGAAGAGGAGCCAGGCCTGATGGTTCAAGCCTGCAATCCCAGCTACTCTGGAGGCCAAGGCAGGAGGATGGCTCGGGCCTAGGATTTCAAGACCAGCCTGGGCAACATAGCAAGATGCTGTCTCAAAAAAACAAAGAAAAGAAAAAAAGAGAGAGAGAGAAAAGCTGGCTAATGGAAGCAGATGAATGGCTGGCCCAGATGTTAAATTTAGCAGAAAAGAGCTTTAAATAAGTATTGTAAGTATATTAAGGAAAATATGAATGAAATGGACACAAATATGGATAATTTTCAAAAAGGAACTAAAATTTATTAAAAGCAAATCCAGCGGCCAGGAGCAGCGGCTCACACCTGTAATCCCAGCACTCTGGGAGGCCAAGACAGGCAGATCACAAGGTTAAGAGATCGAGACCATCCTGGCCAACATGGTGAAACCCTGTCTCTAAAAATACAAAAATTAGTCAGGTGTGGTGGCACATGCCTGTAGTCCCAGCTACTCAGGAGGCTGAAGCAGAATGCCTGAACCTGGGAGGCGGAGGCTTCAGTGAGTCAACCCCCGGTGCATGCCAGCCTGGCAACAGAGCGAAACTCCATCTCAAAAACAAAGAAAAAAGAAAAAGAATCCAATGGGTATTCAGAAACCAAAAACTACAATATATGAAACTAATGTTCCTGATCTCATTTATCTGTAAATGGCAATGTAATTATTCACACGACAAAATGATTTTTTCAAATATACACTATAAGGCAGATGTTTCAGTCACTTCTGAAGCAGGCTTCATGGCCTGGTGTTAAATGTCCTGCCAGATCTACAAAAGTTCAGCTTAAAGAACACACCCAAGACGATGCATTTCCAAGTGCTATCGTAATTCCACTGAGCAAATGAAGAGGGGCCGTATGTCTAAATGCTAAACAAAGATGCATTCTCAAGGTTTTCCATCTTAACGGCAAAATCCAGACTGGAAGACTCAAGTCAAACAGCCCAAGTCCAAAGATGAAAAAAAGATGGAGAAAAACCTATAGTTACACTGAAAGAGGCTTGCCGGACGTGGGAGCACACACCTGTAGTCCCAGCTACTCAGGCTGAGGTGGGAGGATCACTTGAGCCCAAGAGTTGGAGGCTGCAGTGAGCTAGGATTATGCCTGGGAATAGTCCCTGAACTCCAGCCTGGGCAAGACAGCTGATCCCGTCTCAACAAAACAAAACAAAACAAAACAAAACATAAAAAAACCCAAACCAAAAATAGTGGAAGAGGGAGGCAGAAGTGGAGAGCCAGAGGGCAGGAGACCTGCAGCACGGCTGGCTTTCCTCGACGTCAGCCTGCCGGGGCCGTGCCTGGTGGCCACCCTGCAGAGCTGGTAGGTGTGGCGGCTGCCGCAGCGGCAAGGAGACACAGGCACAGGAACCCCCCATCTCCTGGGCATCTCAGTGGTCCCAGGAATTCTGGGGGGTGGGGGATAAAGCACCCGGTGAAGGGGTCCATAGATCTAGGCTGTGCCAGGACACCATAGGGCAAAAGACAGATTCTGGCACCTGTGCCTCCATCCAGCAAGAAAGACCTCATGCTCGGCAGGCCCCTTAGCACCGTGGCAGCAGCACAGGCCATGTTTGGGGTCACTGCCCCACCTGCTGACTGAGAGGCCCAGAGGCTCGCCATCCCCCAGCGTGGCCCAGGGCTGCTGGCTAAGGTGAAAGTTGCCGGGCTGCTTGGGCCACACTGTCTGTTCCGGGGATCCGGTGTGCAGGAGGGAGGGTGGGTGTGTATCCTCCGGCAGGCCCCCTTGTGGAGCCTCCCACAGGTTTCTGGGGCTCTGGGGCTCAGCCACACCTTCCTAGTGGAGGCTATTCTTCTTTTGGAAAGCAGCTCCTGGAATGCTGCCTTCCCAGGCTGGGTTTCCCAGCTCCACAGTCACGCCCCTGGGCAGCCCAGCCGCCAACTACCGCGTGGTGGAAACGGTGTTTGCGGGCCCGGCTCAGACCACACAGGTGAGTCCCGAGGCCCATCGCATTTGCCCTCTTTTGCAGCACAGATGCCTCCTGGGGAGGGCACCAATGCAGAGGAAAGGCTGGGAAAGGCTCCCACACGCTGGCATCACCTCCAGCCTGACCTCCCCCGCACACTGCAGTCCCATGCAGGGAGGTCCTGGGGGGCAGCCGCAAGGGACAGCCCCCCGGGGGCACCTGATCACCCACTTCCTGTGTATCACTAACTCCGGACACCAGTGAGGGCTGGGCTGGCTCTCCAGGGCCCCAGACAGTGGTGATGCGGAGAGTTGGAAAAGGCTGGGGGATGGGTCTGTGAGGAGCAGGGAAAGCCACGCTCAGGGGGAGGCTCTGCATCCTGTGGGGACGCCCCTAGAGAGAGTCGGCCACGGTGGGGCACAGACAGGCAGGTGGACATCATGACCACCATGGACAGCAGCCAGCAGGCCCTGGGGCAGAGTGGCATGGGGGCAGGAATGGTGGCTACACCAACAGCATGAGCTCCTTTTCCAAGACTGATCTAGAGCAAGTCCCACCCACGCAGAACAAGCCCTCTTCACAGATCATCAGACATGTGGAGAGAGCAGGGCTGCAGGCTGAGAGGAGGAGGCTAGGGAAGGCGTGCTTTGTCTGAATGGACTTCCTGGAATAGCCTCTGAGTGCAAAAATAGCGTGTCCATGTGATGGCGACCAGGTGTCCCCGCAGCACAGAAAGCGCTGAGTCAGCAGCATGGACTCCTCCAAAGGCACGTGAGCTGGGTGGCCACGGCTGTGGGCTGGAGCCTCGCACATCCTCAACACTAAATGCCCAGCCCTGAGCCTACCGTCTGGAGGCAGGGCAGTTTCACTTGACACCTGCTGTTCTGAAGGGGACACAGCCTGTTCTGGCTGAAATAGACTTCCTAGCAGATGTGGAGAACCCCCCTGCCAACCCCACCTATGCAGTCCCAGCACCCTCAGCAGCCCTGCTTCTGAGCCGGAAACCCACTTTGTAGCAAAAAGAGGCACCATGGCAGGGGTCATGGAGCTCCCTGTGTCTTGGTGTCACTTTCTCCAGGTGCGGCTCCTGATGGGAAGCCCTGAGGATCCGTGCAGCCAGGATGCAGCTCCTGGCCCTGTGGCCTGCAGTCTGAGTTTCCCTCGACCAGATGAAGCTCCCTGGTCCTGTCTGCCCCACACCCCGCAGAGTGAGTGAGGCAGGGCTGTACTGGAGGAAGGCTAGGAGCCCACCTCAAACCACAGAAAGCAAAATGGGGGCGTCCCTGCCTTTCCCTGACACCGAGAGCAGAAAAGCAGCCTCTTGGTTTCCCACCCGGAGCCTGCACCTGGAGAAAGTGACACCAAGACACAGGAACGATTGGAGATGATCCCGGGCAGAGCCCCAGTGCTGGCCTTCAGTGACAGAAGGGACATCCTCCCCAGATTTTCCTAGGGTCTGACTTTGCCTGTGTTCCCTGCTCCCTCTCATAGCCGCCTCTTGCCAAGGCCAAATCCCCAGCTACTGGACACGCTCCACCATTTACATCCCACAGGTCCTTCCGCGGCGGTGCTTCCGCGCACTGTGGCTCTTATCAAACAACTGCCACTACTTCCGTCCTCAGGACAAGGTTGAGCTCCTTATCCTGGCACCTGGGACGCGGTGTGAGGGAGTATACAGGCAATCAGGAGATGGGCGGTGCCGGGCCTGAGCTGGGGGGGACAGCTGGCTGTTGGTGCCAGGCCTGCATCTATCTGAAGGCTGCAGTCAGCATGGCCCATGCCCAGCAGGGGCGTCAGGGTGAGACCTGATGTGGGCCACGAGGCCCTATCGGCTCCGTGGAGAGGAGCCCAGGGAAGAACAGGCGGAACCGAGGGTGAAGCAGGCTGGCAGCACCAGCGCAGAAGCAGGAGGGCGGGCAGCCGCGAGGATAGAATGAGCAGTGAGGAAGGCAGCGGGCGCGTGGAGACCGACCAGTTCGCGTTGGGAGGCGCTGCTGAGCCTCAGGGCGGTTCCGGGCCCGGCACAAGGTTTGAGCGGCCGACCACGGTCGGGAGCAGCGCAGGGTGGGAGCCGCGGAGCCTAAGAAGGCGGTCTGGCCCGAGGCGACGGCGCGGTGTCCCGTTTCCTGCCACCGGAGGGCGGCGCGCGCTGGGCGGGCACGATGCGGTGGACCCGGAATGGAGGCGGACCCGGGATGGAGGCGGCCCCGACCCCCGCGAGGGCGAGTGGCGCAGGGCAGGGTCTTCCCGAGAGGCTACGCACCCGGGCGGCGGGCAGGTGGAGCACCAGGAGGGGGGCGAGAGCCGGGCGCGGCGGGAGGGGCTTGGGCGTGTCGCAGGTCTGTGCCGAGCACTCACAGGTGAGGGTACACGCGCATACACACACGTGCACGCACCTGCACACGCGCACAAGCACACGTGTACATGACATGCAAGCGCGCGCCCACACCGAGCCTGTCCCGGCCCAGGGCAGCCCCTGCCAACAGCTCACCCGCTCACCCCCAGCGGGCGCGGGACGCGCGGGCTCTCACCTGGATGGGCCTGTGGGCTCTCAGCCCGCGCCGGCTCCCTTGCCTGCCGGTCCCCTTTCCTCTCCAGCGGGCGGTTCTCCCCGGGCTTCCCTAGGGGAAAAGGACCGTCAGTGAGCTTGGGGTGAGAGGCCCCCATACCTATCAGTCTCAAGAGACACTTATGGAGCACCAAAAGGGCCGTGCATCCTGGCAGATAGGGAGCCCCCCACCGGGGCCTTCTCCCGAGAGAGGCACACGGACAACCTTAAGGAGCAGGGGCTCCTCCAGCAGCACATACTCCACTGCACAGCGGGCCTCAGGGAGGCACAGAGGAGAGCCAGCCAGCAGGAACGCACCCAGGCTCTTGTGGGCCAAGAATGGACAGGCTGCATCTCTGCTAGAAGGACCCTGTGGACTGGCAGTGCTACCTGCTGGCCCTGCCCCACCCCTGACATTGTCCCCCACCTTGTGCCATGTCCCTCCCCCAGGCCCTTCCCGTCTCTGTGTGTCCAATTCGGCACTCCTCTGGCAAGTGGCTGTCCCTCTGCTCCTGAGCTTCTGGGGCTGGGACTGAAGAGGAGCCGGAGCACTGCTTCAGGCAGGGTTGGGCCAGGCAAACCAGTCGGGCCAGTGTGACTGAACCGGCTGGGATGGGGCCCTGGGCGTGGGTGTGAGTCAGCAGCCACCCCGGGCTGGGGAAACGCTAGGGAGGAGGCCACCTGGAGCCCATCTTCCCAACAATAACTCCAGAGGACGCCGGTGTTTGGGGCTAGCGGTGTACCCCCACGTCCGGCCCCAAGACCCAAAGGCAGCTCTGATCCAGTCAGGCCCTTGTTGCAGTGTGCAGGACAGCCAGCGCCCAGGCAGGATGGCACCAAGAGCCCCGGCCCCACCTCCATGACCGCCACGACTTCTCTGGGCCCCACATCCGTTCACAAAGTGCCATGCGGGCCTTTGAGGGCCCAGTCTCTCCCGCCAGCCACAGTGCAGTGGCCCAAACCCTGCCCTAGCTCCCACTGTGTCCCTGGGTCCTTTGTCTCCACCAAACACCACAGGCAAGCCCAAACCCCAGCGGTGCTCCTGTGAGCGTGCTAGCTGCCCTGGAGCCCTCCGGAGTGTGCGGGCTGGGGGTTCCCATGGCCAGCTGGGCTCAGGTTGTCTGTGCCCAGGGAGGGTCTGGGCCCCGAGGGTCAGTGTGGCCAGGATGCAGTTCCCTCGACCAGCTGTGGGACCGGGAGAGCTGGGGTGGGGCGGGGGGCATTGGTGCCGCCCAGGGCAGGACCAGGCACGCCCGTTGCTGTGCACAGCGGCGCTCTGGCTGCTGCGCTGCCTCCTCCAGCTTCTCAGCCTCCCTCCCAGTCTCGCCAGCAGGGCCTGCGGCCTGTAAAACCCTGTGCTGCCGTGTCAGCGCGTTAGTCAGCCTTAGCCCAGGCGAGCCACCACGCCGCGGAGTCCCTATAAACTCCCTGGTGTGGCCCAGCCCCACCGAGTGGGGTCAGTGAGGCCCACAGGCAGAGCCAGAGTCCCGAGCTGTGGTGCTGCGGGCACCAGCCAAGAGGCAGGACCTGGAACAGGGGGCCGAGCCTGGCGTGGGAGCACACAGCCATTGTGG
The DNA here is from genome assembly GCF_009764315.1 of Trachypithecus francoisi. Classification (NCBI taxonomy): domain Eukaryota; kingdom Metazoa; phylum Chordata; class Mammalia; order Primates; family Cercopithecidae; genus Trachypithecus; species Trachypithecus francoisi. The sequence goes on along the minus strand of NW_022681472.1, from coordinate 98,916,318 downwards.
CCTCCAGGGACGCCCTCTGAGTTGGCCTGAGGCCGGCCAGTCGATGAGCCAGGGCCCCTGGGGAGCAGACACCTGGTGAAGGAGGCGCTGGATCCAGGGCCATGTCTGGGAAACGAGGTCGAGTTCGCAAATCCCGGGCCAGGAGGGCAGGCAGGGCCCAGCCGGCAGCTGGGCAGCAGGGCCCTGAGGTCGAGCCCCCGCCCCTCACCCCAGGGGGCCCTCAGGGTGATGTGGGGGTGGCCCCTACAGGGCACGTGACCAGCATCGAGCCAGCACCTCAGGGACACCCCAGGGTGGCCAGGCCAGAGCAGCCACAGGCAGCCTCGAGGCCGGTGCCGGCTGCTGCTCCAGGGTCTGAGCTGGTGCTGGTCCTCACTGGGCACATGGAAGGCTGTGGAGCAGGGGGCCCCATGCCAGCCCTGGGCCCTGAACTGCTGAGGCTCCATGAGGTCCAGCTTTGCCTGGCCCAGGAGCAGCTGCTGCTGGAGGACCGGTGGAGGCAGGTCCAGCTGCAGATGCAGCTGTGGCGGGAGGAGCAGCTGTGGCTGCAGCAGCTACAGGAGGAGCAGCTGTGGCTGCAGCAGCTGCAGGAGGAGCAGGCCTGGGTGCACGTGGAGGGGCTGCAGCTGGCCATGGCCCTGGAGCAGCTCCGGAGTGAGGGCCTCGAAGCACTGCAGACCCAAGGCCAGGTAAGGCCTGGATGGGGTGGCGGGGAGGGGACCTCGGACCGTTGTGTTGGTGCGGTGGCCACTCCAGCAACCTAGGGATGCCTGTGGAGGGCCAGGAAGCCAGGCTGGATGCAGGGCATCTGTGGACCCATCTTCACATCTGCCAAGTGAAGCCGGTGCCCGCCACACAGGGCACTGCAAGACCAAGGGACAGCAAGCCTGCCCAGGCTGGCCCAGTGCTTGGTGGAAATGGGCACTGAGGGCAGACACTTGTTCAGGGACAGAGGTGTCCCTGCAGCAGACCCAGGTATGCTGGGCCAGAGCTATCCAGGGCAGTGTATGGGCTGTGGTGCAGGGCGAAGGCCTGGGTGTGCAGTCAGTAGGTAGCAGAACTGAAGAGCACAGCCCCCACCCACGCAACCCAGTTTCCTGGCTGGCCTGCTGGTCGGCCTGCCCTGCCCCATTTATTGGAGTGCAGTGTACTCAGGGCTAGAGACTGCGGAAGCAGCATGCGGCGCCGGTGCCCATTATCCTCATTCCAGGAGGGCTGCTGGCCTCAGACGCAGCTGGGGCTATTTTGGGGAACTAGGATCTAACCCCAGTCTGATGCGGAGGAGTGGTCATCATCATCCCACCTGCTCCTGTGAATCTGGGAGCTCTCTGGCATCCAGGGGTGTCAGGCCAGGCCCACTCTAAGCAGAGGGGCAGTCTGGGGAGCAGGATGGGGTACTCTCTTAGTAATCACAGACCCCAGCACAAGCCTGGGTGCTGAAGGACCCCAGATCTGCAGCCTGGAATGTGTTCACAGCCAGCACAGAGAATAAATGGGAGGTGGGGCAAGGGAGTGACAACAGTGAAGGCGGGGTGGGGGGGGAGCTGGGGGAAGTCCCCTTCCCGACCCACAGGAAAACCCAGCCCAGGTGAGTTGTCACCATCCAACCTGAAAGTGACTATGGAGAAGGTGACTGGGAGCAAAGCGGCAGGCAGAGGGCAGCACAGGACGGCCAGATGGAGCAGAATCAGAGCGGAACACATATCTAGACTGAGAATCCCCAACTTGGACTCAAGCCCTCCTGTTTCAAAACCCATTTTTGGCCACCTAGGCCCCTCCCACTGGCTCCTACCCCCTTCCCATCTCCGTGTGTTCCAAAGCTGGGCTTCTCTGAGCGCTACCCCCAGGCCCCCACCCCAACCCCAGGGGTATAAGATTCAGGCTGGGCTGGGCACGGTGGCTGAAGCCTGTAATCCCAGCACTTTGGGAAGCTGAGGTGGGCGGATCACCTGAGGTCAGGAATTCGAGAGCAGCCTGGCCAACATGGCGAAACCCCTTCTCTACTAAAACAAAAATACAAAAATTAGCAGGGCGTGGTGGCGCACATCCATAATCCCAGCTACTCGGGAGGCTGAAGCAGAAGAATCACTTGAACCCAGGAGGTGGAGGTTGCAGTGAGTTGGGATTGCACTCGACTGGGCAACAAGAGCGAGACTCCGTCTCAAAAAAAAAAAAAGATTCAGACTCAAGGCCTGAGATGAATGAATGAACCCTCAGTCAGTCACACCTAATCCCAACTCAGAGATCCCCTGAGAGCCACTCTTGGAAGAAGGGCTCTCCTCAGAGGGGGTGTCTCTCAGTGGCTACACAGAAGGTCTTACAGGTCAGTGTTTGGGTGACAGTGCCCTGGAGGTCAGAGGGTGCACTCACCAGCAGTGGCTCTCGGCTTGGGCCCAGGGTGGAGCGTCTGCCACTTCCCAGCTGCAGCTTTGGGTCCTCCCTTCTTACTGTGCATTCTCCTGGGGGGTGGGTAGGGAAGGACCAGAGAGGGGGTGCTCAGAGTGGCAGAGGGTGGGGCAGCGGCAGTGGGGAACAGGGCACACCACCGGGGGCCTGAGTGGATAACAGCAGGAACATGGGCTCCCCCGAGGCTTCCCAGCTGGTGTCCTGTCTGCCTGCCCGCCCCAGGTGTGTGCCCAGAAGCTTGAGCCGGGATGCCTGGCAAGAGCACTTGGCCACATCCCATCCCCCGGCCGTGGCTTGCCTGCCCCTCCGCCCCAGGCTCAGCCCATCCTGCCAGGCCCAGGATCTGGAGTCCAGCACTCTTCTCACTGCCCCAAGGTGCTGGGTTGCCAGTGGGACGGTCTTTGTTCTCACCATAAGCATGAGCACGGCCCTCTCTGCTGAAGCCTCCATGCCTCTCCACTGCCCTGGGAACCCAGCCCACCCAAGGCACTCACCCCTCCATGCCCTCAGACCCTATGTGGTCCCGGTCTTGGCAGATGGTGTTGTCAGGTCCTGGAGTAATACCCCTCTCCCTAGTCCACACAGCTGACCCCCAAGTTCATTTCCCTGGGAGGCTCCTCCTGCCTGCCCCAGCCTGTCGGGGTCCTCCGTGGTGCCCCATGCCCCTCACACACTGCAGCACAGTTGCCTGGGCACTGGTCTGACCCCCCACCCATGTTTCCAGCATACTGGTACCAGTGGGGTGTCACTGAGTGTCTGGGGAAAGAACAAATGAAACTGGGAGTGACCCTGAAAACAGAAAGTAGGATCACATGGCAAGAGGGACAAAGAGAAAGGTGACTGATACCATCAGAAAGGGTTCAGGCAGGGCCAGTCCTTGGGGTGGGAGTGGCAGGGGTGAAGGGTGGTGGTTTGGACAGGTAATCCAGTGCAGGGCAGGGCCTAAGTGGGGGGAGAGGCCCTAAGTGAGGGCCTGAGGGGGATTTGGGGGTACTGGAGCACCCAGGGGCAGCTCGGGGTGGTGTGTGTGGGTTGCTGTGTACATGCGGGGGCGTCTGGTACGTGAGGCTTGCTGTGCACACTGGGTCCCTTGTCCGTGTTGGGGCTTGGTTTTCGCTGGGTCCCCGAGTGTACACCCAGGGTTCTGTATGTGTGAGGGAGGTCCTCTGGTCTCTCAGAGTCAGTGTGAATATGGCACCCCTGTTTGTGTGTGGGATCGGTGTCTGAGGGATCTCATATGCAGTGGGGTTCCCTACGTGTGCGGACGTCAGCGTGTTCGTGGGTGACTGGAGTGGACAGGACTGGGTGTGCTCCTTGGGTTCTGTCTTCCTGAGGAGTCTCCTGTGCTTGGGGGGGTTGGTGTACACAAGGGACAGGTCATTCGGGGTCCGCATGTGCATTGGGGGTCACTGCAGCAGAGTCCCCTACAAGTGTGGGCATCGATGTGAAGGGATGAGGGAGAAAGATGGGGGACCCCAGGTACTTGTGGGCATCAGTGTGTGTGTGTGGTGGGGGTCCGGGCCTGGGGGTCCTGTGTGGGCGGGGTCCCCTCTACGTGTGGGACGCTGGTGCGGTGGGAGACCGGTGTGTGGTGAGAGGATCCCCTGTGCTTTCGGGGCTCCCAGACCCGGCCCCGCCCGGGGCTCGACGCCGCCCCAGCGCCCTCACCTGCCGCACCTGCCTTCACCAACTCGGCGAGGAGGTCAGAGCTCCGCCCCTTGCGTCGGGCTGGCTCGTTTCCTAGCGACTGAGCCGGAACTTCCGAGTCACCCCAACTTCCGGGGCGGAGGTCAGGGGTCAGGCTAGGAACTTTGAGCCTGGGGTCAACAGTTGGGCTCCCGGGGGTCGAGGGCTTTGAAGTGAGGGACTCACGGTCTCCGGCGGCGCTGGGCCGGGGTTTCTGGGCACGCGGCTGCAGGGCACGGGCGGGTCGGGGCGGAGGGTCGGGGCGCGGGCCGGGGGCGCGGGCCGGGGCGGGCGGCGGGGCCGCGGCGGGCGCGGGGCGCAGGAATGCGGGCGCGCCGCGGGTGGGGCCGCTCCGCCCCCAGGTGCTGCCCGGGCAGGCAGGAGGCAGGAGGCAGGAGCGACGGGCGGGGCGGGGGCGGGCGCGTGAATCAGGCCGGGCGGGCCGCGGCAGGGAGTGGCTGCTGGACCGACCGGACCGCGAGGCCGCTGGGCGGCGGTCGGCTCCTGCTGCCCCTGTGCCGAGACCCCGCGCACCTGGCCAGGTAGGGCCCCCCTCCCCCGGCCCGGGCGGGGCGAGGCGGGGGCGGGCGCCCCTCGGTGCGGTCCCACCTGGGCTACCCTCGCGCCTGCACCTGGGCCGGGGCCGCGCGACCCAGAGAGGGGCGGTGGGAGTGGAGCGCGGCCGCGTGCGCGGGGCCGGGGCGGCGGGGCAGCTCGGACAGGGGGCGCCGCTGTGCGGATATGGACGCGAGCGCCCTCGCACGACGGCGGCCCGAGAAGAGCCGAGTGGGAAGCGGCCCGGGATCTGGGTCGAGCCTGCCTGGCCGTCCGGACTCGCTGCCGCCCTCGCGGCCTAGCTGGAGTCTGGGTGCTGGGCACGGCCTGGACCCTTCCCTGGGGACGCCCGCCTGGGCCGCTGTGGACTGGGGTGGCCAGGGTGCGGCCTGGATCCCCGCTTGGCAAGCAGGGCGAGTGACGGGAGGGCTGCCCGTAGCGCCCACGTTCCAAGGCTGGGGTGGGTGGATGGGGCACCCAGCCGCCGCAGCCGCGAGCTCGTAGGGTGCACTGACCCCGTTGGCGGCTGGGGTGCCCACCCCGCAAGCTATCACTGAGCGACTTCCCATCTGTGAGCCCTGTCCCCCGCACCCCACCTTTCCGCCGCCTAGAGCCTCCGCGCCCTCCTGCGCCTATCGGCACTTGGTACAGGCTCACCCCACTTTGTGTAGGAACTCCGGATCCTTCCATGGGGTCCTCCTTCCAGATAGGAACCCCACTTCCTGCCAGGGTGGAGAGGATGGGGTCCTTGAAGGCCAGCTGAGGGCCCTGACTTCGAGTCAGGGGTCAGGGGTCAGCAGCAGAAGAGTGGATTCGTGCTGAGTCATTGGCCATGAGTGGGTTCCGCGCCCTCCCTCCCTTGGGCAGGCGTTTGGTAGGCAAATGTGTGGGCATGGAGGCCACTGGGGTGCTCCATCTCCGGCTTGGGAGTGTCTGCGGCCCCGTCCATAGCCCGGGAGACACGTACCCATGAAAGGATACGATGTGAGGAATGAAGCCATTGGAGGTCTGGGCATCACCCTATGATGAGGAGGGGTGTCTGCTGGGAGGGCTCCTGGCGACGGGGGATTCCACAGTCCAGATGATCCCTGCCCCCATTACACGCAGCCTAGAGCCTGGACGCTGTGTGGATATCCCTCCCCTGTGAAATCCAAAGGGACAGTGGGGGTCCTTTCTAGAGTGTCCCCCAGCGTCGGGAAATGCCCTCAAACAAGGTCAGAAGGGTTGTTCCCCCTGCCCTGTATGGTCAGACACCGCCCCTACAGCCAGGCTGGCAGTGGTGAGTGGGCGTCCCGGCCCAGCCAGACAGGCCTACACCTCACCACCATGTGGTTGGCCTCGATCTGCCCCTGGCACAACCAGAACAGTGTGCCCTAACCAGCACCATATGTCAACCATGAGGACAGTCCCTCAACAAAGAGACGTTGGGACAGCTTCTCCCAGGCCAGTTGGCATCTGGGGCTGTTGAGTGGCACCAGGTATTTCCCATGTCCCAACTCCATGTCACCCCCAGGGGTACCAGGCAGGACGGCGGCCTCCTGACCCCAACATTATCAGCCTAGTGGCTCTGGCTAGCACCCATGCAGTCCAGCTGGCCAGCGCCCATCCTGTCAGCGCCCCAGGGCACACTCCTCTGTTTGGGCTGAACCACCTTCCCAGCCAGGGCCAACATTCGGGAACCTGTGTGCTAGGCGGGGTAGGTGTCCTGCCTCCCTCCCCAACGCGAGGAGCAGTGGGATGGGCTGAGCAGTGCCTAGGGCTCTCCTTCCAGGGAGAGGTACCCAGGTAGCTCGGTGACCCCATGTGCGTGGGCCCTGGGTGCTCCCCATCTGACACCTTTCTGGAGAGGCCAGGCACCCTGCAGGGACCCTTTGGAGAACAGAGTGGGCTGTGGGGCAGCCAAGTATGGATGATGGTGGGGAGCCCAGGACCTGGAAAGGTCCCTGCTGCCCTGGACGGGCTGGTGGTGACAGGACTCTGAGCAAGTGGAGAGGCAGATCTGGGTGATGTGGAGTGCAGGCCCTGCAGGGCCCTGTGGGCACCAAGGGGTTGTGGTCCAGGGAGGTTTTATCTGAGAGGGATAGCGACAAGAAAGGTCAAGGGAAGGAGGGGGGCTGGTAGACAGGGACAGAGTCTAGGGGTCAGTGTTGCAGGGCTGGGCAGTCATAGAATGGGCTGTGGGAACCCAATTGTGAAACCCTGAGGATAGGGAGGAGGTGTGGCCCGGGCTATGCGTGGGGCTTAAGGTTGCCATTCCAGGAGGAGGGTGGTCACAGCCCTGTTTGCTGCGCTCACCTTGGCTAGGCATGGTGTCTTGTGGACCCTCAGCTGTGTTGTGCAGTAGTGGTAGGCCAGAGAGGTGCAGTGACCTACCCACAGTCTTCCAGGCAGTCAGGGACAGACACATGGCAGCATGGGTGGCACCAGCTTGTCCAGTAGGCACAGTGCCAGGGGCCTGTGCATGTCTTAAGAAAAAAGTGAATAATGATGAATGCAGCCTGGATTATGTTTGTCTTTAAGCCAACAGTCATAAAATATTGGGGAGGTTGGTTTTATTTTCATTTTTTGTAGCGATGCGGTCTCACTCTTATCACCTAGGCAGGAGTGCAGTGTCACAATCATAACTCATAGCAGCCTCCAACTCCTGGGCTCAATCCTTGTCTCAGCTTCCCAACTGGCTGGGACTGCATGCACACATCACCATGCCTGCCTGATGTTTAAAATTTTTTGTAGAGATGGGGTTTTGCTGTGTTACCCAGGCTGGTTTCAAACTCTTGGCTTCAAGCAGTTCTCCTGCCTCAGCCTCCCAGAGGAAGGAGAGACAGGGCTGGGATACCTGTGCCCCACCCTCTATCAGTGTCCCCTCAGCTCGGGGCGTCCTACAGTCTGGGTTGCCCTCTGTGACCCTGGCTCGGCTGGTATCCTGGAAGGCCTCCTGGGCATGGGCTAAACTTCAGCCTACCCAAGTCACTGACAGCCCCTTCCACATTGTGTCCATGCTAGAGGGTAGGAGTGGTCCCAGTGCCCCCACCCCTAGTCGTGTGTCTCCCTGCCCCTCCAGACCCCTGGCCCCAACATGGCCCGTCGCTCCCAGAGCTCCTCGCAGGGGGACAACCCACTGGCACCCGGGTACCTGCCGCCTCACTACAAGGAGTACTACCGCCTGGCGGTGGATGCACTGGCCGAGGGTGGCTCGGAGGCCTACAGCCGCTTCCTGGCGACTGAGGGGGCACCGGACTTCCTGTGCCCTGAAGAGCTGGAACATGTGAGCCGACACCTTCGGCCTCCACAGTATGTTACCCGAGAGCCACCTGAAGGCAGCCTTCTCGACGTGGACATGGATGGCTCCTCAGGTACATACTGGCCAGTGAACTCAGACCAGGCCGTGCCTGAGCTTGACCTGGGCTGGCCTCTGACCTTCGGCTTCCAGGGCACCGAGGTGACCACCTTGGTGCAGCCACCACCTCCTGACAGCCCCAGCATCAAGGATGAGGCCCGTAGGATGATCCGTTCCGCCCAGCAGGTGCGCCATCTTGGGCTCGAGGGTAGTGGGGAGGGGCCTGGGCTCAAGGCACCAGGGTGGAGGAGACACATAAGCATAATCAGCTTGGGTGAACCCTGAGCTCCAGCTGGAGCAGGGGTTCCTGGCAGCAATCTTCAGGGCTGCCAGGTCTGCTTGCCCATGGTCATGGCCAGTGCCCAGAAACTCAGGGGCTCTGAGATGGGTGGGCACCGCACCAGCCTGGGTTCATTGTTCAGATAATTACCTCTCATCTTGCCCGGTGGCCCTTGGCCAGCTGAGGGCTTCTAACCCTCACCAAACAGCTAGCAGACGGTGGAGGGTGCATCAGGTCCAGACGCTAAAGGCCCGTGACTTTCTCCCCTGCCCATGGCAGCAACCCTGTCCCAAGGCAGAACTGGAGCCTGGGACTCAGCCCTGACAGCTGTCCTGGAGTGGGGGCAGCCCAGCCGTCTGTAGGGTGGAGGGGATTTTGAGGTACCCTTGCCGTGCCCCCAGCAGGGCCCCATACCCCAAACTGGCCCACCCTCATCCAGGGTCTCTGCCCTGCACCTGCCTCGGCTCCCTCCTTAGGGCCAGCCGCTCCACACTTCTTCTTCTTCTGGTCCTGTGATCCTTGCCTCCTACCCATCTTCCAGACGTGGCCCCACTCCCTGGGATGGACTAACTTGTTTCACAGTAGTTGTGGGTGATCCAGACGCCTCCCGGCCGTGGAGGGGAGGCTGGACAATAGTGTGGGGACGGCAGGGGCCTCTCCTCTCTGTCCTGACCCGCCCCTGCAGGTGGTGGCTGTGGTGATGGACATGTTCACTGATGTGGACCTGCTCAGCGAAGTGCTGGAGGCCGCCGCCCGTCGGGTCCCAGTCTACATCCTGCTGGATGAGATGAACGCGCAGCACTTCCTGGACATGGCCGACAAGTGCCGTGTCAACCTGCACCACGTGGATGTGAGTTCCAGGGAGTGGGAGATTGGGGAGGTCCCCTGGCAGAGATCTGACTCCCCTCCCTCCCCAGTTCCTGCGGGTACGGACTGTGGCGGGCCCCACCTACTACTGCCGCACTGGAAAGTCCTTCAAGGGCCACGTCAAGGAGAAGTTCCTGCTGGTGGACTGTGCCGTGGTGATGAGTGGGAGCTACAGGTGCGCCCGCGAGGTTCCCTCACCCCCTTCACTGGGGCCTCCTCCTGTAGCCCCAGCACCCCCTTTCCACACCAGGGCCCTCCTTGCCAGGAGCCCTTGTCCTGTAGCCCCCTGCACAGCCTAGCAGGGCCCAGGTCCTTGCAGACCTCACATCCCTGCGTCCTCCCTGCCCTACCCGATGGCCCACGGGGCTGCAGTGCCCTCGCTCCAGCTCGGTTTGACTCTGGCCCTGATCCCCCACAGCTTCATGTGGTCCTTTGAGAAGATCCACCGCAGCCTGGCACACGTGTTCCAAGGAGAGCTGGTCTCCAGCTTCGATGAGGAGTTCCGCATCCTCTTCGCGCAGTCCGAGCCGCTTGTGCCCTCGGCCGCGGCCCTGGCCCGCATGGATGCCTATGCCCTGGCTCCGTATGCCGGGGCCGGGCCCCTCGTGGGCGTCCCTGGGGTCGGGGCGCCAACCCCTTTCTCCTTCCCGAAACGAGCACACCTCCTGTTCCCGCCACCCCGGGAAGAGGGCCTGGGCTTCCCCTCCTTCCTCGACCCGGACCGCCACTTCCTGTCGGCCTTCCGCCGGGAGGAGCCTCCGCGGATGCCGGGGGGCGCGCTGGAGCCGCACGCGGGGCTGCGGCCGCTCTCGCGGCGCCTGGAGGCCGAGGCCGGGCCGGCTGGGGAGCTCGCGGGCGCGCGGGGCTTCCTCCAGGCGCGGCACCTGGAGATGGACGCCTTCAAGCGGCACAGCTTCGCGACCGAGGGCGCCGGCGCCGTGGAGAACTTCACGGCCGCGCGGCAGGTGTCGCGGCAGACGTTCCTCAGCCACGGCGATGACTTCCGCTTCCAGACCAGCCACTTCCACCGCGACCAGCTCTACCAGCAGCAGTACCAGTGGGACCCGCAGCTCGCGCCGGCGCGCCCGCAGGGCCTGTTCGAGAAGCTTCGCGGGGGCCGCGCGGGTTTCGCGGACCCGGATGACTTCACCTTGGGCGCCGGGCCCCGCTTCCCGGAGCTCGGACCCGACGGGCACCAGCGGCTGGACTACGTGCCGTCCAGCGCGTCCCGCGAGGTGCGCCATGGCTCGGACCCCGCCTTCGGGCCCGGACCCCGTGGCCTGGAGCCCAGCGGGGCCCCGCGCCCCAACCTGACCCAGCGCTTCCCATGCCAGGCGGCGGCAAGGCCGGGCCCAGACTCCGCTCCCGAGGCGGAGCCGGAGCGCAGGGGCGGGCCCGAGGGGCGGGCCGGGCTGCGGCGCTGGCGCTTGGCCTCCTACTTGAGCGGATGCCATGGCGAGGATGGGGGAGACGACGGCCTGCCGGCGCCCATGGAAGCAGAGGCTTACGAAGACGACGTGCTGGCTCCCGGGGGCCGGGCAGCTGCCGGCGACCTGCTCCCCTCAGCCTTCCGCGTCCCTGCAGCCTTCCCCACGAAGGTCCCGGTGCCAGGCTCGGGCAGCGGCGGCAACGGCCCAGAGCGCGAGGGCCCGGAGGAGCCTGGCCTGGCCAAGCAGGACTCATTCCGCTCGCGCCTGAACCCCCTGGTCCAGCGCAGCTCCAGGCTGCGCTCCTCGCTCATCTTCAGCACGTCACAGGCTGAGGGCGCAGCCGGGACTGCGGCGGCCACAGAGAAGGTGCAGCTGCTGCACAAGGAGCAGACGGTCAGCGAGACGCTGGGGCCCGGAGGAGAGGCCGCGCGCTCCGCGGCTTCCACCAAGGTGGCGGAGCTGCTGGAGAAGTACAAAGGCCCAGCCCGCGATTCCGGCGGCGGCGTGGGCGCCATCACCGTTGCCAACCACAGCAAGACCGTCGTGTCCCAGGCGTGGCGGGAAGAGGTGGCAGCCCCAGGTGGCGTGGGTGGCGAGCGCCGCAGCCTCGAGAGCTGCCTCCTGGACCTGCGCGACTCCTTTGCGCAGCAACTGCACCAGGAGGCGGAGCGGCAGCCGGGAGCCGCCTCGCTCACCGCGGCGCAGCTGCTCGACACGCTGGGCCGGAGCGGCTCCGACCGCCTGCCCTCCCGCTTCCTCTCTGCCCAGGGCCGCTCAACCTCCCCGGAAGGGCTGGACAGCCCTCTGCCCCTGGAAGGGCCCGGGGCGCACCAGGTGCTCCATAATGAGCCAAAAGGGAGCCCCACCTCGGCTTACCCTGAGCGGAAGGGGAGCCCCACGCCCGGGTTTTCCACTCGAAAAGGAAGTCCAACTACAGGATTTATTGAGCAGAAGGGGAGCCCCACCTCAGCCTACCCCGAGCGCAGGGGCAGTCCGGTGCCCCCCGTGCCGGAGCGCAGGGGCAGTCCGGTGCCCCCCGTGCCCGAGCGCAGGAGCAGTCCGGTGCCCCCCGTGCCCGAGCGCAGGGGCAGCCTCACTCTTACCTTCTCCGGGGAGTCCCCGAAGGCCGGTCCCGTGGAGGAGGGGCCAAGCGGCCCCATGGAAGTCCTGCGCAAAGGCTCCCTGCGCCTTAGGCAGCTGCTGAGCCCCAAGGCCGAGCGGCGCATGGAGGATGAGGGTGGCTTCCCAGTGCCGCAGGAGAACGGGCAACCTGAGAGCCCGCGGCGGCCGTCACTGGGCCGGGGTGACAGCACAGAGGCTGCCACAGGAGATGAGCGGGGCCCGCGGGCGCGCCTGACTTCAGCCACGGCCAATGCCTTGTACAGCAGCAACCTTCGGGATGACACGAAGGCCATTCTGGAGCAGATCAGCGCCCACGGCCAGAAGCACCGTGCGGTCCCTGCCCCGGGCCCTGGCCCTTCGCACAGCAGCCCCGAGCTAGGCCGTCCACCGGCTGCTGGCGGCCTGGCCCCGGATATGTCCGACAAGGACAAGTGTTCAGCCATTTTCCGCTCGGACAGCCTAGGGACCCAGGGCCGGCTGAGCCGCACGCTGCCAGCCAGCGCGGAGGAGCGCGATCGGCTGTTGCGCCGCATGGAGAGCATGCGCAAGGAGAAGCGCGTGTACAGCCGCTTTGAGGTCTTCTGCAAGAAAGAGGAGGCCAGTGGCCCTGGGGCAGGGGAAGGCCCCGCGGAGGAGGGCACCAGGGACAGCAAGGTGGGCAAGTTCGTGCCCAAGATCCTGGGGACGTTCAAAGGCAAGAAGTGAGTCTCCTGGCATCGCTGCCACGGTCACCCAGAGCCCCCACGGAACAGAGAGCCCTACGCATGGGTTTGAGCAGAGGCTGTCAGGCCATAGCCACTTGGGGCTTGGCTGAGTGCACCAGACCTCAGCTCCACTGGAGGCTCACCTGGCAGCTGCTGTCTCTGCCCCTGGCATCCCCAACGCTGGGGCTCCAGCCCCTTGCCACCAGTGCCTTTCTCCCGTCAGCACCTTCTCTCTTCAGCACCTTCTCTGCACCGTCAGCCTTGGCGTGGTGCAGCGTCTGGCTTCACCATCTCTTTGTGCCTCAGTCCCCCCCATCTTTTTTTTTTTTTTTTTTTTTTTTGAGACCCAGGGCTGAATGCAGTTGAGTGGTCTCGGCTCACTGCAACCTCTGCCTCCTGGATTCCTGCGATTCACCTGCCTCAGTCTCCTGAGTAGCGGGATTACAGGTGCCTGCCACCACACCCAGGTAATTTCTGTATTTTTAGCAGAGACAGGGTTTCACTATGTTGGCCAGGCTGGTCTCCAGCTCCTGGCCTCAAATGATCCGCCCGCCTCATCCTCCCAAAGTGGGGGGATTACAGGCATGAGCCGCGCACCCTGCTAAGTCTATCCTCTTGCAAGGGCCTCACCTCTGTGCCTCAATTTCCCATTCTCTGGGCCCTTTTCCTCCTCAGGGCCTCCTGTTCTCAGGGCCTCTCCCCTCCCTCCCTCCCTTCTCCCTCTCTCAGGGTCTTCTCCCTTCCTCCCCCCCCCAACCCCCGCCCAGGGTCTCCCCCATCCTCAGGGCTTCACTTCCTTTTCTACTTGGATTCTCTGGCTCGCTGCCTCCCAGCGTCTTTCTCGGAGGCCCGTCTTCTTGCTGTGGGGGAAGACTGGGCTGGCTGTGGGCAGTTTGCAAGGGGGGGGGATGAAGCTGGACCAGAAGATGCCCCTTGGAGTGGCAAGGAAGCTGGACAAGGCAGGCCACTGGGAAGGGGGTGTAGGGAAGCCCAGAGATCCGCCTTGGCCAGGTCTGCCGACTCCTCCAGCAAGGCTCTAGCCAGCACTGGGTGAGAGTGGGAGGGGCACTGGGCTTGGCAGCACAATAAAACATGGTCTGGACAACCTGTAGCCCTGGCCTCGTGAGCACCGCCTGCACAGGCCCAGCCCAAGCCAGGTGCCAGAAGGGCTGGATTTGGGGGAGCTTCTCCTTGACAGGTATGGGACCAGGTGAGGGCAGGGGACAAGGTGCAGCCCAGGCCAAGCCCAGCTGTTTAGACATAGGTCCTGGGCACCCCTGCAGGTGGGAGTGGTCCTTGCCCTCCTGGCATCCAGCAGACACCCCCCTCCGACCCCATTCTCAGGTCCTTTCCTCTTTGTCACCAACACTAAGAATCTATCTAGAGTTCCTGGCTTATCTTGTATCTCTTTTCTCCCCCAGAGAGGAATTGCAATTGACTCAGAATGACACATTTTGGCACCACATGTGTAGAAAGCCCCCCACTGTTAGATGCCAGCCTTGTGAAATTCATGTTTCTGTATTCTATTTCTTTTAAAAAAATAATGTTTTTAGTGTAATAAATCCTAAGAGGGAACTGATTTAAGAAGCAAGGCCGCCAAACAAACGCAGCAGCTCTGACTCCAGCAGCTGGGAAAGGGAAGTGACCCCACTGTCACTGCTGGACAGCCGCCTGGTGACCAAAGCCACCACCCATGTAGGGATGACAGCAGGGACTCTGGCCAGGTGGCAAAGGTGCCTGGAAGTGGGATGCACCTGAGCGTCTGTTGGCCATGATGTTCTTGTGGGCACATCTGTGTGTGTGCTGCCTGGGGTGTCGCTGAGCGGACAGGCTCTCCAACTGGAGCCCATGGAGAGGCCAGAGGCTGGCGGCCCTGCCTGGGCCTTTGGAGCCTCCTGCCTGCACCCTCCACATCTTCTAAACCATGATGTAGCACATTTTGGTGGTAATAAAACGTAACACACAAAATATTCTAGCACATTCCCCAGTGTGTATAATCGCCCAGTTATTTCCTGCAGCCTTTAACCATGTGGCCTCCTGGATTTCCCCTTTGGACCCACCACCCAGCCCTGTGGGGCGCACTAAAGACCCCCAGCTCCACTTCCAAGGCCCACCTTGGCCCCTCCGGCTTCACGCTGCTCTCCTGTCCCAGTCCCCGATGCCCCCTGTGCAGGCACACTCCTGAGTGCCCGCCTGCAATTCCCCATTCAGCAGCCCTACCACACACCGCCCAGCCCAGCCCAAGGCCAAGCCTCCAGCCCTGCAGCCCCTGGCCTCTCTGCAGTGTCCTCTCCCACAGCTTCTCGATCCTGCTTATTCAGCACCCTAGGCCTGCGCCTTGGGCTTTTGAAGCAGCCCCCTCAGGAAACAAGCCCCTGGGCTGGGTCTCTGATGGCTCACCACTTCCTTGGGCCCTCCCGCTCCCTCCGCCTCCTCCAACCTTCTCCCAAGCCCAGCCTCCCTTTCTGAGTCTCTTGCAGGTGCCTCGCCTAGCACCAGGGCAGCGCTAGCTCCCACACTCTGCTCAGCTCCCCCACCCACATCTTGTCCTTCCCCACCCTCCCGCATGGTGCCAATGGCTTCCACAACCCAGAGGCGTCCCTGCTCCTGGCAGCCCACCCCGACCGCAGCACAGGCTGGGCCCTTCTGACTGTGAGCTCCTCTGGCCTGTGAGCTTCCCAGACTGAGTCTGGCAGCCCAACCCCTGCAGCGACAGCACAGGCTGCGCCCTTTAGACTGTGAGCTCCTCCCAGCCTGCGAACTTTCCAGCTGCCTCCCTGTGTTCCAGCCCCAACCCGGGGCAGGTGCAGCTGAGGACACCTGGCACCCTAGGACACAGCTTTGTGCCCACAGGGCCCCTTTGATCTCTGCAGCCCTGCACAGCCCTGGCCTGAACTCATACCAAGGCCTTCGCCTGGGTGTGACAAGAGGAGGTAACCCTGACCTCCCGAGATGTCTGTCTCCCACCCTCACCTACAGAGACCTGAAGACAGATCAGGTGCAGTGGCTGTACTGGGGGAGCGCAGGCTGCAATCCCTGACAGCAGGGGAGAGGTGAGGCTGCCCCCTTCTTTTTTTTTTTTTTTTTTTTTTTTTTGAGACAGAGTCTCGCTCTGTCCCCAGGCTGGAGTGCTGTGGCCGGATCTCAGCTCATTGCAAGCTCTGCCTCCCGGGTTCACGCCATTCCCCTGCCTCAGCCTCCCTAGTAGCTGGGACTACAGGCGCCCGCCACCTCGCCCGGCTAGTTTTTTGTATTTTTTAGTAGAGACGGGGTTTCACCGTGTTAGCCAGGATGGTCTCGATCTCCTGACCTCGTGATCCGCCCGTCTCGGCCTCCCAAAGTGCTGGGATTACAGGCTTGAGCCACCGCGCCCGGCCGAGGCTGCCCCCTTCTTTCTCCCCTTCTCTCCTCTGGCTCAGAGTCACAAACATGGCCATGGGGTGACCCTAGGTCACTACCCCACAGGACCACACTGGGGGGCAACCTGGACCCTGAAGCCACAGCAGGCAGGGAAATGATGGACCAAGGACAGGAAGCTGCCCCAGGCAAACCTAGAGGGAAAGCCCAGTGCTGGATGTGGAGTGGGCAGGGCCTCTAGTGGGGCGGGCGGCACTGAGCTCTGGGGTGGAGGTTTCAGGATAGGGGCAGTGGGGTCCTCAGAGGAGTGGAGGCTCCAGGAAAGGGGTCGGGGCCCCCAGCTAGTGGATGCTGTGACCTCAGAGGGGAGGCGAGGAACGACGGCTGCTTAGATTGGGGGCAGACGTGACTTTATTGGAGGAAGTCACTGGGGCTGGGGCAGGGCCCTCATCTGCTCCCCGGAGGGGACCCAGGTGAGCTCCCTGGAACTTCAATGTGGCCTGGCAAAGCAGGGAGGGCTAAGGGGTGTAGGATACTGGGGAGGGGTCTGAGGAAGGGGCTGGGGCAGGAACAGGGGGCCAGGTGAAGGGAATAGGGCAGCTCATACACGGTGCCTCTCCAGCAGCGGCAGGTGGCCCAGTGCCGAGTGGCAGACAGTCCCGTAGGCTTGGGAGTAGCCTCCAAGCAAAGCCCTGGCGGCCCCCTGGACACCCTGCAAGGCAGAGGTGCTGAACATCCTCCGGCCGGGCCGGGCCTCCGGAGGACGCCGGGGAGGGACCTGTGTATAGTTGAGGGTCACATGAAGAGGGTGTCAGAGGGGGTGCAGTGGAGGGGAGGCCTTGAGGTCCACGAGCGATTTGAACTGGACATTGGAGGGGCAATGGGAAGGATGGGGAAGGGAGGGAAAAGGAGGGGAAGAGGAGGATGAGGGGATGGGGGCAGACTGGGCCGGGCTCACCTGTTGTGTGCTGGCCACCCTCACCTCACCGCCCCGGTTCCAGTCACCCCGGATCAGGGCCTGGTTGGCCACCTGAGCTGCAGCCTGTGAGGTCAGGGAAGGCGCAGCTCCCCTCCAGCCTGGCTTCTCCTGGGAAGGGCCATGTCACAGGGTCACTGAAAGGTGCAGAGGAAGGGTCCCTCCTGTGCCCACCCCACCATGACTTACCAGCAAGAATGTCAAGGGGGGCTTTTCCTTCGCCCCGGGGGGCCTTTCCCCACTCCCTAGGAGTGCAGGCTGGAGCATGGGAGCGGAGTTCTGCCTGGGAGTGTTCTTGGCTGCACGGGGCAACTCTGTGGGGTCAGAAGGTCAACCCCAGGGTCAGGAACCCGACGCTGTGCAGTTGGCAGCCACAGGCAGAAGGGGCCCGGGCCATGCTCTGTGTGGGTAGCCAGCAAAGACCACACACCGTGCTCGGGGGGGTCATGGCTCGGGCTACTCTGAGGCCTGGGTCTGGGGCCCTGCACAGGTGTCCCAGAAGGCAGCTGCGGGTCAGCTCTGGGTTTGTGCAGGTGTGCCTGGGACGGGGAGACACCCTCCAGGCCCTTCTCTCTTGAGGTGCCGCTGCTGCCTTTGCACTCCAGGATCATCTGCAAGAGGGGAAGGGTGCTCAGAGGGCACAGCCTGGGCATGGGTGTTTGGGGGTCTCTAACATAGGAGGCAGCCTCCAGGGTGCAGTAGACAGGGGATGATGGGAGTCGCGAGCCGGAGCACCTGATAGACGCGGCTGCGGTACTCAGGTGCAGAGAGCTGGACCCCTTCGCGTGCCCGGAGCTGCACATGTACCTTTCGTGCCCACTCATCACTGGGGCAGTGGAACCTGCAGGAAGCCAGAGAGGTGAGGCCTGGGCTGTGGCCAAGGGAGCCCCTCAAGCTGTCATTGCAGGGTCCGTGCTGCGGGGGCTCTCCCTCGTGGGCTGGCTCTCTCCTGCCCCCACCTCTGTCCCCCGCACTTAGGGGACTCTCTCCCACTCCCACCTCTGCACATAGGGGTGCTGCAGTGCCTGGGTGGCGCTTAACCGCTTGTCTGGGGTGAACACCAGGAGTCGCCTAAGGAGGTCCAAGGCCTCTGGGGAGGTGTCTGGCGGTAGGAGGGCGTCCAGCGTCTGTCGTGGCCTGTGGGCTGCCGTGTGTCATCTCCAGGGCCCGACCCAAGGGCCCCTTCTCAGATCCACATTCATGGGTGGGGCTCAGCTTCGAAACTGGGGTCCACCCTGCTGTCCTGTCTAGGTAGATGCCCCTGTGCCTGACCTGCCCAGTGGAGAGACCCCTGCGGCCCCCTGGTGCCCTCCTCTCCACATCCAGCACAGCTCCTCCGGGCCACCCTCTGGGACCACCACCAGGGGCTCTGCTTTCAGAGCGGCCAACAGTTGTTGGGTTGAGGACTGCCATCATGAAAGCAGGTGGAATCTGAACTGGTACAAATCGGACCCAGTAACCTTGCAGGAAGGTGGCCCTGCTCCCTTGAGACAGGCCACCCTCTCACCCTCACCAAAGTGCCCCCACTCACCGGGACCCCAGGCAGTGCAGCACAGACGCACGGCAGCCTGAGCCGAGAGCCAGGAGGTCTGGGGCGGCAGAAGGTGGTGTGACCCAGCCAGGCCTGGTAGACTGGGGCGGCTCAGGGTATCTGGGGCCAGCCATCTCTTCCAGCCCCAGGGAGCGCAGCCTCTCTACAGGGTTTCTGCTGTCTGGCAGGGCTCAAACACCCCATCGCCAGGGTGTGCCACCCAGCCTGTGCACGGGAGCACCCGCTCATAACCCCTGCTCCACACTCTGGCACCTGGCCCTGGGGCGTGCTCACACAGGTGGACGCTGGCGCCCACCTCCACGGACGAGGAGGCTCCACCCGGACAAGCAGATGTGCCTGGCAGTGCAGCTCCCTCTTGCCCCCACCCTCAAGAGTGACCCCCATGGCCCCACTACCACTGCCTTCCTCCACCTCTTCCCCCAGCACCTGAATCTCTCCTGCCCAGCTCTCTGTGCGCACCCCAGCTCCCGGCACAGTGACAGTCCCTGCCCCTGCTACCTGAATCCCTCGGGGAACTTGTCCAGCCTGCTGGCCCCTTCACGGTCACTGCTTGGCTCTCATGGTGACTGTGCCAGGTGCTGCCTGCCCACATCCCGCCCCCCAGCAGCTCTTCCTGGGCCTCCATCACCAGTTGGTCTTCCTGGGGTTCCTGCCTCATCCTCTGGATCCTCCCTGTCCCCGTCCCTCCTCTCAGCACAGTCCTAGCCTGTCAGCTGCTGTCTCCCCACAGCTGTGCTATCTGACCTGCAGCATTCCCGGTGTCCAGCCCCAGCCACCTGGCTCACCCTCCTTGGATGGCGGTGGGATGGTCTCCAGGATCAGCTCCAACTGGTGGAGGGTGGACGTGCCCGGAAACAGGGGCCTCCCCCGCAGCATCTCCCCCAGGATACAGCCCAGACTCCACATGTCCACCCCAAGGGTGTACCTGGGGCAGGAAAGGGTGTAGGCACGGAGAGACCCAGAGACAGAAGTGGGGGTGGGGTTGCTAAAGGGGTGAATGGGGGAACACTTGTGGACCAAGGCAGGGTCAGAGTACAGGAGGCCTGGGAGCCCTGGCTGGGCAGGAGGGCAGCAGGGAGGTGGAGGGCGGGTTGGGGGTGTCCAGCTGTTACCGGTGCGAAGACAGCAGCACCTCCGGAGCTCGGTACCAGCGTGTGGCCACGTACTCTGTCAAGGCCTGGTCTTCAGGCCCCTCAGGGAGGTCGTCCAGGGAGCGGGCCAGACCAAAGTCACACAGCTTCACTGTGCAGTTGGCATCCAGGAGCACATTGGACGGCTGCAGAGAGGAGGCAGGCTGAGGCCCCGGGGCTGGGTGGGGCCAGGAGCTGGGCCACGTGACCTAGCAGGGGACTGGAGGCGGAGGGACCACACCTTCTGGTCCCGGTGCACAACGTGCCCCGAGTGGAGGAACCGCGTGGCCTGCAGAAGCTGGTAGAAGATGGAGCGCACGTGGACATCCTGCAGCAGCCCGCCCTTCCGGATGACTGCGTTCAGGTCAGTGTCTGCGGAGAGGCCGCGCACTCCAGTCAGGGGTGGGGGGGTGGGGGGGCAACCTGGGGGGAGTGGGAGAGGGGCACCTGGCAGGTCTGTCCCACTTTGAACCAGCCCACGGCCTGGCCGCACCGCTTCTCCATCCTGTGCACTGCCTGTGGGCACAGCGGTGGGGTCTGCAGGACTTTTCACACTTTATTTCATGTTGCCTTTGTTTCATAAAATAAGAAAAAGGAGAACACAACTGCAAACTGTGGTCAGAGCAGGAGCCTGGGGCAGGTGGGACGAAGGGGGTCGCTGCTGGCTCTGGAGGCTGGCACTGGTCAGCTGTCTGTCCCTGAGTCCAGGGTACAGGGTGAGGGGCAAGCCACTGTGGGTCGGCCGCAGAGGCACACGCAGAGGGCGTAAGGACAGGACAGGGGTGGGGCTGGGGCCCTGGCCGAGGCCTCACTCACCCATAAACTCGAACACCAGGTAAATGTCCCTATCGTTCTCTGCCCGGATCACATCAAGGAGGCTGATGATATTGGGATGGTCCCGAAACTCCTGGGGAGAGAGTTGGAGGTGGCTGGAAGGCCAGGAGGGGCTGTGTTCTGGGGGCCAAGAAGCCGGGTTTCTCTCCTGTCTGGAGAGATCTGTACCTGGGGAAGGGGACTGGGCTGGAGGGCCCAGACCACTCACCTGGAGGAGCATGATTTCCCGGAATGTTCTCTGAAGAGAGAGAAACACAGGTGTGTGGGTGGGCGGGGCAAGAAGGAAGCCCCTGTCCTGAGAGGACCCAAAGGAGCTGATGTCTGTCACCCAATGCCCACCAGACCAGGCGTGGCAAGGGGGCAGTTTTGTGAGACAGGCCAGAACATCTGCTATGACCTGGCTCCAGCTCCCACCAGAGCTTCCAGGCACCAGGGCAAGGGGCTGCCCCTCCCAGCCCCCATCCTCTCCTACGCTTCTCCCCACACCCTCACCTGGGCATCTGTCTTATCCCTAAAAGCATCAAAGATTTTCTTGATGGCCACGACCTCGCCAGTCCTTCGGTCCACTGCCTTCCACACAATGCCGTAGGCCTGGGAAGGAGTGCCGTCACACAGGGCCAGGCCCTTGCCCCGCCATCCCCTACCCACCCAGATTGTCCCTACAGACATGAGGCTCCTCCTTCCCACCCTGCGTCCTGAGAGGGGACGGGAGTGTGGGCTTCTGCGACTGCAGGCTGCCCTAGACGCCGACATCTTCCAGAGGAGGGGAGGTAGAGTGGAGGGAGGGTGAGAGCTGGCGAGGCCCTGGAGGAAAGGAGGCCACAGAGGGGAGCGTCTGGGCAGGAAATGAAGCTCGGGGATGCCCTACCATCCCTCCAGCTGCCCAGGCGCTCTCCCTCCCTTTCTCTCACACCCCATCTACCCGCAATCCCGTTGGCCCCACCTTCAGATTCCTCCAGAATCTAGCCCTTGCCGCTGTCTCCTCTGCCCCCATCCTGGTCCCAGCCTCTGGCATCTCTCGCTGGGTGGCTATGCTAACCCCTAAACTCATCTCTGTCTGCCACTCCTGTGCACACCCATGGGGGGTTCTCAACACAGGAGTGGGCCTTGTAAAGTGACACCAGCAGCTGCTACAGCTCCCAGCGTCAGCAACAGTAAAAACCAAAGTCTGGGAAGTTCCCCGAAGCCCCCACACGACTGGACCCTCACCACTCACCTGTCTCTCTCCCTCTCCTATCCAGGGGCACATACGCAACCCTGCACTGGGCCTACGCACTTGCGCTCTGCACTGCCTGGAAGGCTCTTCCCCGCCTCCCCATGGCACCTTCGAACACCACCCCTCCCGCCCACGCCCACGCACACGCACACAGGCCCACATGCTCACACACTCACACACAAGGCTCTGGCCTTCACTCTGCACCCACCCCATACCGGCTCAGGCCCTTCTCGGGCTTTGCCCTTGTGCTCCTGAGCCTGGGGTCCGCCCTCCCTCTCAGTGACCCAGGCACGGGCCCAGCCTCCCCAGAGCGTCCTGTGCACCCGGGAAGCGGCGACTGTGGGCGCGTGGGGAGCGGGGCGCCAGGATCCCTCCGCCTGAGGCAGCTGGGGGCCCTGGATGTCACCCGCCTCCAGGAGCCAGGTTCCTAGGAGTCGGGATCGTGTTACCCCATGAAGAAACTGAGGCACGAAGGGGCTCCAGACCACCCCTCCCGCCTACGGAGGCGGCAGGACGCCAGTGTGTGACGGAACAGGCCTCCGAGGGGACCGGCCATGCCCCGCAGGTCTTCTCTCCGCAGATCTGCGGTGCCCTTCGGAGGGCGGACGCACCACCAGGCACTCACCCCTTGCCCGAGCTGCCGCCTGAGTAGGTATCTCCGGACGATGCGAGGGTCCACTGCGCTGCACATGGCGGCCAGGACGCCCGCGGGGCCTTACTGTGGAGCCGGTTGCCGTGGGAACCGACGCCGGCCCGGCCCCGCCCCTCGGGGCGCCCCTCCCGACACCCCCCCTTTCCCCCACCCGCAGGCCCCGGCCCCGCCCCACAGCGGCCCCCCCACCTCCCCCCAGGCCCCGCCCCACAGCGGCCCCGCCCCTCTGTGCGCCCCGCCAGCCTCCTCGCAGAACCACGCCCAGCCCAGTTGACTAAAGTAGAAATAATAACAATCTGTTGTGAACTCTATAACTTGTAGAAGTAAAATGCATGACACCAATAGCAAAAAGTGAAGGGGGATAATGGAAATACACATTTATACTATTACAGAATAACATACGAGAATATATATTGTAAAGTTCTTTTTTGTTTTCTTTGTTTTTGTTTTTTTTTTTTTTTTTTTGAGGCAGTGTCTCGCTCTGTCGCCCGGACTGGAGTGCAGTGGCCGGATCTCAGCTCACTGCAAGCTCCGCCTCCCGGGTTCACGCCATTCTCCTGCCTCAGCCTCCCGAGCGGCTGGGACTACAGGCGCCCGCCACCTCGCCCAGCTAGTTTTTTTTTGTATTTTTAGTAGAGACGGGGTTTCACCGTGTTAGCCAGGATGGTCTCGATCTCCTGACCTCGTGATCCGCCCGTCTCGGCCTCCCAAAGTGCTGGGATTACAGGCTTGAGCCACCGCGCCCGGCCGTAAAGTTCTTAAGTTACATGTGAAGTATGACTAGTATATTATTATTTGGGCGGGGCGCACTGGCTCACGCCTGTAATCCCAACACTTTGGGAGGCCGAGGCAGGCGGATCACCCGAGGTCAGGAGTTCAAGACCAGCCTGGCCAACGTGGTGAAACCCCGTCTCCACTCAAAATACAAAAATCAGACGGGCGTGGTGGCGCGCTTGTAATTCCACCTACTCGGGAGGCTAAGGCAGGATAATCGCTTGAATTCGGAAGGCGGAGGTTGCAGTGAGCCCAGATCGAGTCACTGCACTCCAGCCTGGGTGATAGAAAGAGACTCAGTCACAAAAATAAATAAAATAAAATAAAATAAAGAGATATAGCTGATAAGCCCATTATCTAGATAGAACAGAATATTAAAAACTACTTAGAGCCAGGCACAGTTCACGCCTGTAATCTCAGCACCTTGGGAGTACAAGGAGGGCAGATGGCTTGAACTCAGGAGTTGGAGACCAGGTTCGGCAACATAAAACCTCATTTCTATAAAAAAAAAAAAAAAAAAAAAAAAAAAAGGCTGGGTGCGGTGGCTCAAGCCTGTAATCCTAGCACTTTGGGAGGCCGAGACGGGCGGATCACAAGGTCAGCAGATCAAGACCATCCTGGCTAACACGGTGAAACCCCGTCTCTACTAAAAAAAATACAAAAAAAAACTAGCTGGGTGAGGTGACGGGTGCCTGTAGTCCCAGCTGCTCAGGAGGCTGAGGCAGGAGAATGGCGTAAACCCAGGAGGCGGAGCTTGTAGTGAGCTGAGATCTGGCCACTGCACTCCAGCCTGGGCGACAGAGCGAGACTCCATCTCAAAAAAAAAAAAAAAAAAAAAGGAAAATTAGCTGGGTGTGGTGACATGAGCCTGTTGTCCCAGCTACTTGGGAGGCTGAGGTAGGAGGATCACTTGAGCCGGGAGGCAGAGGTTGCAGTGAGCCCGGATTGCGCCACTGCACTCCAGCCTGGATGACAGTGCCAGACCCTGTCTCAAACAACAACCACAACAAACTACTTGCTCAAAAAGAATTCAGAAAAAGAAGGAAAAGGAACAAAGAATAGATAAGACCAGCAGAAAACAAATAGCAGGACCGGGTGTGGTGGCTCATACCTATAATCCCAGCACTTTGGGAGGCCGAGGCGGGTGGATCATGAGATCAGGAGATCGAGATCATCCTGGCCAACATGGTGAAACCTCATCTCTATTAAAAATACAGAAAAATTAGCTGGGCGTGGTGGCGCATGCCTGTAGTCCCAGCTGTTTGGGAGACTGAGGCAGGAGAATCACTTGAACCTAGGAGACGGAAGTTGCAGTGAGCCAAGATCATGCTACTGAACTCCAGCCCGGCAACAGAGCGAGACTCCTTCTCAAAAAAAAAGGCCGGGTGCAGTGGCTCACGCTTGTAATCCCAGCACTTTAGGAGGCTAAGGCAGGTGGATCACGGGAGTTTGAGACTAGCCTGGCCAATATGGTGAAACCTTGTTTCTACTAAAAATAGAAAAATTTTTTAGCTGGGCGTGGTGGCTTGAGTCCGTAATCCCAGCTACTAGGGAGGCTGAGGCAGGAGAATCACTTGAACCGAGGAGGCAGAGGTTGCAGTGAGCCGAGATTGCACCACTGCACTCCAGCCTGGGTGACAGAGTGAGACACCGTCTCACACACACACAAAAAAGGCTGATTTAAACCTTACCATTTTATTTTTATTATTATTATTAGTTTTTTTTTTTTTTTTTTTGAGGCGGAGTCTCACTCTGTCGTCCGGGCTGGAGTGCAGTGGCTGGATCTCAGCTCACTGCAAGCTCCGCCTCCCGGGTTTACGCCATTCTCCTGCTTCAGCCTCCCAAGTAGCTGGGACTACAGGCGCCCGCCACCTCGCCCGGCTAGTTTTTGTATTTTTAGTAGAGACGGGGTTTCACCATGTTAGCCAGGATGGTCTCGATCTCCTGACCTCGTGATCCGCCCGTCTCGGCCTCCCAAAGTGCTAGGATTACAGGCTTGAGCCACCACGCCCAGCCTATTATTATTACTATTATTATTATTTTTTTTTTTGAGACGGAGTCTCGCTCTGTCGCCCAGGCTGGAGTGCAGTGGTGTGATCTCAGCTCACTGCAACCTCTGCCTCCTGGGCTGAAATGATCCTCCCACTTCAGCCTCTTGAGTAGGTGGTACTACAGGTGCAGGCCACCGTGCTCAGCTAATTTTTAATTTTTTGTAGAGTCCAGGCATGGTGGCTCATGCCTATAATCCCAGCACTTTGAGAGGCTGAGGTGAGTGGATCACTTGAGGTCATGAGTTTGAGACCAGCCTGGCCAACATGGCAAAAACCTGTCTCTATCAAAAATACAAAAATTAGCCAGGCGTGATGGTGCGCACCTGTAATTCCAGCTACTTGAGAGGCTGAGGCACGAGAATTGCTTGAACCCAGGAGGTGGAGGTTGCAGTGAACTGAGATTGTGCCACTGCACTCCAGCCTGGGTGATGCAGTGAGACTCTGTCTCAAAAAATAAACAAAAAATGTTTTTGTAGAACAGGATCTTCTATATTGCCCAGCCATAAATGTACTTCAACTATAAAGACATAGTTAAAAGGACGGAAAAAGATATACCATGTAAACACTAATCATAGGAAAACTTTAGGCCGGGCGCGGTGGCTCAAGCCTGTAATCCCAGCACTTTGGGAGGCCGAGATGGGCGGATCACGAGGTCAGGAGATCGAGACCATCCTGGCTAACATGGTGAAACCCCGTCTCTACTAAAAAAAAAAAAATACAAAAAACTAGCCAGGCGAGGTGGCGGGCGCCTGTAGTCCCAGCTACTCGGGAGGCTGAGGCAGGAGAATGGCGTGAACCCGGGAGGCGGAGCTTGCAGTGAGCTGAGATCCGGCCACTGCACTCCAGCCTGGGCGACAGAGCGAGACTCTGTCTCAAAAAAAAAAAAAAAAAAATCTTTAGTAGTTATATTAATATCTGGCAAAATATATGCCAGGGCATGGGATGTTACCAGAGATAAAGAAGAATAATTTGTTAGGATAAAAGTTTCCATTTATCAAGAAGATACTATAATTCTGAACGTATATGCACCTAATATATATAAAGCAAGCCTGCCATCACTGAAAGGAGAAACCATTAAACCTACAATTACAGGCAGAGACTTTAACACTCTTTTTTAGTAATTGCTGGAACAGGCCGGGCGCGGTGGCTCAAGCCTGTAATCCCAGCACTTTGGGAGGCCGAGACGGGCGGATCACGAGGTCAGGAGATCGAGACCATCCTGGCTAACATGGTGAAACCCCGTCTCTACTAAAAAAAATACAAAAAACTAGCCGGGCGACATGGCGGGCGCCTGTAGTCCAGCTGCTTGGGAGGCTGAGGCAGGAGAATGGCGTAAACCCAGGAGGCGGAGCTTGCAGTGAGCTGAGACCCGGCCACTGCACTCCAGCCTGGGCGGCAGAGCGAGACTCCGTCTCAAAAAAAAAAAAAAAAAAAAAAAGTAATTGCTGGAACAGGTAAGCAGAAAATAAAGATGCAGTGGACTCTAGCAACATTGTCATCCAGGGCAACCACTGGGCATTCCGAAGACAATGCCTCCATAATGTGCTGGAATACACCTTATTTTCAAGTGTGTATGAAATGTATAAGACAAACCACATTCAAAGTACCGTAAAACAAAGTTTAACAAATGTAAAATAATTGAAATCTGGGCCGGGTACGATGGCTCACACCTGTAATCCCAGCACTTTGGGAGGCCAAGGCAGGTGGATCATGAGATCAAGAGTTCGAGACCAGCCTGGCCAACATGGTAAAACCTCATCTCTTCTAAGAATACAAGAATTAGCTGGGCATGGTGGTGTGTGCCTGTAATCCCAGCTACTGGGGATGCTGAGGCAGGAGAATCGCTTGAATCCTGGAGGCAGAGGTTGCATTGAGCCGAGACCACACCACTGCACTCCAGCCTGGGTGACACAGCAAGACTCCGTCTTGAAAAAAAAAAGGGGGGGAATTGAAATCATGTAAATTATGTTCTCTGATCCCACAAAATTGGATTAGAAATAAGTAACAGAAAGACATTTGGAAAATCCCCAAAGATTTCAAGATTAAACAACACACTACCAAATAAATAATAAGTCAAATAAATCATAAGGTAAACTAGAAACAATTTTGTACTGAAAGATAATGAAATCCTAATGTATGAGAATATGGAGGATGTCCCCAAAGCAAGGCTTGGAAGGCAACTGACAGTTCTGAATTCAGGAATTGCCAGTGGGTAGCAGGAGCCTTTGCAGAACCGATGGAGAACAGCTGGTTCTTTGGAGACTGCAGAGCAGTTCAGGTTGGCTGGGATGGGCTGCCAGGGGCAGCGAGGAAGCCTAGCCGCCCCCAGCACCAACAGAGGTGAGGGCTGGCAGGCCAGTACCCCCATTCTTCACCTTCCCTGGGGAACCCCAAGGAGAGGAAGTCCTGACCCTGTCATTCTGCCTCTGAGAATGGCCCCATAGGCAGAATTATACCAACACCAGTGAACTGTCAGCAAAAAAGAATTCTTTAGAGTGAACGTTACTACCCTGAATTATTAAATCAGTTTTCTACCCAGCAAAATTAAACCATTTCCAACTTTTTCTGTTTCCCTTTTTCATTTTACTGCAGTTATTTTCACTGGGGTTTATTATTTCCCATATACACTTTCCAGGAGACATTTGATTTATCCGTTCGTTGGGTGGGTTTTGTTGTTGTTGTTTTTGAGATGGAGTCTCACTCTGTTGCCCAGGCTGGAGTGCAGTGGGGCGGTCTCAGCTCACCACAACCTCCACCTCCTGGGGTCAAGAGATTCTCCTACCTCAGCTTCCCGAGTAGCTGGGACTACAGGCATGCGCCACCACACCCAGCTAACGTTTGTATTTTTAGTAGAAACGGGGTTTCACCATGTTGGCCAGGATGGTCTCGATCTCCTGACCTCGCGTGATCCACCCGCCTCGGCCTCCCAAAGTGCTGGGATTACAGGCGTGAGCCACCATGCCCAACCTAGTCGGATTTTTTTTTTTTTTTTTTTTTTTTGAGACGGAGTCTCGCTCTGTCGCCCAGGCTGGAGTGCAGTGGCCGGATCTCAGCTCACTGCAAGCTCCGCCTCCCGGGTTTACGCCATTCTCCTGCCTCAGCCTCCCGAGTAGCTGGGACTACAGGCGCCCACCACCTCGCCCGGCTAGTTTTTTGTACTTTTTAGTAGAGACGGGGTTTCACCGTGTTAGTCAGGATGGTCTCGATCTCCTGACCTCGTGATCCACCCGTCTCGGCCTCCCAAAGTGCTGGGATTACAGGCTTGAGCCACCGCGCCCGGCCTTTTTTTTTTTTTTGAGACAGAGTTTCGCTCTGTCGCCCAGGCTGGAGTGCAGTGGCGCGATCTCGGCTCACTGCAAGCTCTGCCTCCCGGGTTTACGCCATTCTCCTGCCTCAGCCTCCCGAGTAGCTGGGACTACAGGCGTCGCCACCACGCCCGGCTAATTTTTTGTATTTTTAGTAGAGAAGGGGTTTCACCATGTTAGTCAGGATGGTCTCAATCTCCTGACCTCATCATCTGCTCACCGAGGCCTCCCAAAGTGCTGGGATTACAGGTGTGAGACACCACCCCCGGCCTAGTTGGATTTTTAAAAATCTGTTATTGTGGGCCGGGCACGGTGGCTCAAGCCTGTAATCCCAGCACTTTGGGAGGCCGAGATGGGCGGAACACGTAGTCCCAGCTACTCGGGAGGCTGAGGCAGGAGAATGGCGTAAACCCGGGAGGCGGAGCTTGCAGTGAGCTGAGATCCGGCCACTGCACTCCAGCCTGGGCGACAGAGCGAGACTCCATCTCAAAAAAATAAAATAAAATAAAATAAAAAATAAAAATCTGTTACTGTGTAGTTTCTCTTGGGAGCACTATTTCAACCAAGTCCAACTTTCCCTTGTCCAAATATTCTTGCCAATATAAATTTTGTCAAGATTATTTTTTCTCAGCATTTGTTAGTCAAATTTATTTGACAATAAGCCACAGTAAGTTTTTTTATAATTTATTTTACTTATTTATTTATTGAGATGGAGTCTTGCTCTGTCACCCATGCTGGAGTGCAGTGGTACAATCTCAGCTCACTGCAACTTCTACCTCCTGGGTTCAAATGATTCTCCTGCCTCAGTCTCCTGAGTAGCTGGGACTACAGGCGCGTGCCACCACATCCTGCTAATTTTTGTATTTTCGGTAGAGATGGGGTCTCACCATGTTGGCCAGGCTGGTCTCGAACTCCTGATCTCATGTGATCTGCCCGCTTCGGCCTCCCAAAGTGCTGGGATCACAGGCATAAGCCACTGCGCCTGGGCTAAGTCACGATAAGTTTTGTCGCATGCGGTTGTAACTTTTAGCTTTATTTTGGGTGCGTTATTGACCTGGACCTTGCACTGAATTTTTAGCCAATCCATGGGGAAATCATGGGTGAGGTCTACGGGGAGGTCATCATCCAGAAGACCCAAAGCCACAAGGGTGGGGCCCAGATCACAGCCTCCAGTGAAACAGTGTGGCTGGAGCCTCTTACTTCACACACTCAGCATTCCGTAACCCAGGAAACCAAACTCCCCTGGCCCCCACCTCCCAAACTGCAACAGTCCCCATGCATGGCCCCCGCCCTCTCCCCTAAGGGCACCATCCGTGTGCCATTGTGTGAGCTGAGATCCTACCTTGCCTCTGAGTGTCACAGTCTGAGAAGGTATCACCACCCTGACCTCTCCTATGTCACAGCCATGGCCCACTACCCATCCCATCTCACACACAGCCTCTCCCTGTCCTACTGGGGCTACCTGGTGGACTCCAAAATGGCCCTCTCCTCTCTCCTGCTCCAGGTGTGGGCTACAGACTCAGATACTGTACCTGAGGTACAGGAATATGTACCCCATATCTCCCCTCTCTCCTGCTCTGCGTGTAGGCTACAGACTCAGGTACCCCAGATCTCTCCTCTCTCCTGCTCTGGGCCTGGGCTATAGACCCAGGTACCCCAAGCCTCCCCTCTCTCCTTCTCCGGTGTAGGCTATAGACCTAGGTACCCCAGGCCCAGCCCCCCGGTCACTCCAGTCATTTACCTGAGCCCCTCCGGTGGGGACACACGCCAGTTTCGGATGTGATTTTCTCTGAGATCATGCATCTGGAGGCATGGACTCAAAATGAGCGTCCCCAAGGAGGCGTGTCTTTAGCTGGGCACCCCTGATGGCTGCCTCTCAGGATGTCTCTGGAGCTGGGTGCAGGTGTCATCATTGAAGCCTGTGTAGGGGCTCTGGACCCTGGACACCCTCCTTTGACCATCTTCTTCCTCACAGAGGTAGATGACTCTGAAGGGGCCCCATGCAGGCCTACCTGGACCACACCGCAGTCCCCCACTGCCCTGGTTATGGATGATCAGGAATGACCTGGTCAGGGCCTGCTGGCTGGGGCCTCGTGCTCGTACCTGCACAGGTGCGGCAGTGCAGCCATGGCCCTCGTGGTGTGGACGGGGGAGGGCAGAGCGCTTTCTCTGGGACAACCGTGGGTGTGGGAGCTGATGCATGTCCCGGCCTGGGGCTGGAGCTTCCATCCGGGGCTGACCGAGAGCCTTATGTGGATCTGGCATGGGTTCTGAGGTACCTGGCCACGGGGGCAGGGTCTTTGTCTCAAACACCCTTGCCTAAGCTAGCCCGTGGGTGGGGTTCCGGGGAGGCCTGCCAGGGATATGGGGCAGAGGACAGGTTCAGGTTGGGCCCAGGGCGCGAAAGAAACAGGATTGGGGCCCCAGTGCCTGACCCCAACCAGAGGATACACGGGGTGGGCAGCTCCACTGGGCCTCCCTTGTGGTCCTGCCCGTCGTCCCCTTTGCCCTCTTGGCCATCAGCACCAGCTCTGAGCTGCTGTACAAGGGACGAGGTGTACGGGGTGGAGCTGCCCCTTGGGTCCTGGGGTCCCATGTGGAGGAAGTGCAGAGAAGTGGGAGGAACCCCTCACAGGTCCAAGTCACAGCCCCAGCATTTCCAGGGGGCTTTGGACAACTCACCTTGCCTCGGTTTCTCCATCTGTGAAATGGGAACAGAGGCTGCTGGGAGGGCTACGCTCAGTGTGCCAGGCACACAGCCCCGCCGCCGTGGCTACGCTCAGTGCAGGGCTCACCCCAGTCTCAGGAGATGAATCAGGCAGGACATGCAAAGCAGCAAAGGCAGAAAGACAGGGGTACGGAGGGTGGGGGACACCCAGGGAGCCTGTGGGAGCCCACGAGCCCCAGGAGCAAACACAAGGCGGCCCTGTGCTGCAGCCTTCAGGGTCCCCAGCAGGGCCCAGCCTAAGGGGCTGGGGTGCAGGAGAGAGGCTTGCCTGGATGTGTGGGGGAGGGAGGCTGGCCTGGCTGTGGGGGCGGTGGGGGCAGGAAGGGAGGCTGACTCAGCTGTGGTGAGGGTGGGGAGGAGGGAGGCTGGCCAGGCTGTGGTGAGGAGGAGGGAGGCTGGCCCGGCTGTGGTGAGGAGGAGGGAGGCTGGCCAGGCTGTGGTGAGGAGGAGGGAGGCTGGCCAGGCTGTGGTGAGGTGGAGGGAGGCTGGCCCGGCTGTGGTGAGGTGGAGGGAGGCTGGCCCGCTGTGGTGAGGAGGAGGGAGGCTGGCCCGGCTGTGGTGAGGTGGAGGGAGGCTGGCCCGGCTGTGGTGAGGAGGAGGGAGGCTGGCCCGGCTTTGGGGCAGTGGGGCAGGTGGTAAAAGGAGGGAGCCTGGCCCAGCTGTGGGAGGGGAGGGCCTCACAGGGAGCAGACAGCGCCCCTCGTCCCAGGGCCTTTCCTGTTTGCCAGGCTGTGTCTGAGGGGGGTGTGATTGCGGGTCCTGGGGGGACAAAGACCACCAGGCCACTTGCGGAGGGGGCCGGGAAGACCCCCGAGGGTGGGAGATGTGTCACAGGAAGTGAGTTCTGTCTCCATGGATGGTGCAGGACCTGGTGAACCCCAGAGACCGCCTGCCTTCCTAACACAGTGACAGAAAAGCCTTGGGGATCCTGAGGAGGTATGTGAGCTGTCCCCAAGGCCAGACTCCCCCCACTTCCCCGTGAAGAATCGCCCCGTGCAGCGCGGTCCCCAGAAGAAACAAGGTGTCCTCCTGCCCCTCATCCCCACAGGTCAGAGGCACAGCTGGGCAGCTGGTGGCCAGACCCAGGTCAGGGCAGAGGTTAATGTGCTGGGCTGGGCAGAGGCCTGGGGGGCAGGGGTGTGGTCGCAGGGACGGGGTGTCCGGACTACACTAGGGCTGGGGTCAGGGCTTCCCCAACTATTTCATGGAGTTGGTGGGTGGGGCAGGGGTTGCAGAAGTGGGAATTGCAGAATTGGGAAGAAGGAAGCCTCCAGGATGCCCAGACAGAGGAGAGCAGAAGGCTCCCAGACCTCTCTGTGAGGAGGCATTGGTGAGATTTAAAGCAAAGAAAAATCAAGAAACCCACAGGCAGGGATAACTTAAAACTTAAAACCTCACCTCACCAGGGACTGAAAGGCAAAGAGCAACGCAGACCCTCCAGCGGCAGATGTGCAGGTGCAGTGGGGATGGGGGCAGGGAAAGAGCAGTCCAGAGCCGGGACATGGCGTGGCCTGGGGTGGTATGGGGTCTGAGACTGTGGGGGACCTGACCGGCCCATGTGAGCAGACCTCTGCCTATTGCTGCCTCAGTTTCTCAATCTGTCAAATGGGGACAGTGACCCCACACAAGGCCTGAGGGTAGTGGGGTGGAGCGCACCGGGGTGGGGCCATGGCAAGAAACCAGAAGAGGTAACGCTGGGCATTAAGGGCCCCTGTACCTGAGCCTGTCCCCCATGGCAGGTGGGTCCCTGCTGCAGGGATGCAGGGATGGAGGCTCATGTTTTCTCATGATTCCGTGTGGTCTTTTCCCAATTTTCTGTGAAAGGAGAGGCACCGTTTTCATATGAAAAGCCCACATAGGCCGGGCGCGGTGGCTCAAGCCTGTAATCCCAGCACTTTGGGAGGCCGAGACGGGCGGATCACGAGGTGAGGAGATCGAGACCATCCTGGCTAACACTGTGAAACCCCGTCTCTACTAAAAATACAAAAAAAAACTAGCCGGGCGAGGTGGCGGCGCCTGTAATCCCAGCTACTCGGGAGGCTGAGGCAGGAGAATGGCATAAACCCGGGAGGCGGAGCTTACAGTGAGCTGAGATCTGGCCACTGCACTCCAGCCTGGGTGACAGAGCGAGACTCCGTCTCAAAAAAAAAAAAAAAAGAAAAGAAAAGCCCACATATTAAAGCCAACACTCAGATGCAGTTTAGGAGTTTGTAACAATGTCCTATTACAATATTAATGCTAAACAGACTGCCTTGTTTGGCAGTTTGTGTCCTCTTATTTTTACTTATATATATTTTTTTCGAGACAGAGTCTCACTCTGTCACCCAGGCTGAAATAGTGGTGCAATCTCAGCTCACTGCAACCCCTGCCTCGAGGGTTCAAGCAATTCTCCTGCCTCAGCCTCGCGAGTAGCTGGGATTACAGGCGCCCGCCACCACGCCTGGCTAATTTTTTTTTATTTTTAGTAGAGACGGGGTTTCACCATGTTGGTCAGGCTGGTCTCGATCTCCTGACCTCGTGAGCCACCCACCTCGGCCTCCCAAAGTGCTGGGATTACAGGCGTGAGTCACCACGCCCGGCTATAAAATACATTTTTTTTTTTTCTGAGACAGAGTCTTGCTTTGTCACCCAGGCTGGAGTGCAGTGGCGTGATCTTGGCTCACTGCAAGCTCCGCCTCCCAGGTTCCCGCCATTCTCCTGCCTCAGGCTCCCAAGTAGCTGGGACTACAGGTGCCTGCCACCATCCCCAGCTAATTTTTTGTATTTTTAGTAGAGACGGGGTTTCACCATGTTGGTTGGCAAGGATGGTCTGGATTTCCTGACCTTATGATCCGCCCGCCTCAGCCTCCCAAAGTGCTGGGATTACAGGCGTGAGCTACCGCACCCAGCCTAAAATACATTTTTTTACAAGGAGTAAAATGCCTCAATCGTGTTCCTAATTTTAAAAGGCCCTGCTGCACTTTTCAGGCAGGTTGGCTGATCAGACCAAGCCCAGCCATGTCCATGAGCCACCAGACAGTCTCCACCACAAACCTCTGTGTAAACATGGTTTTCTAAACTGTGTCCCTCACA
The DNA here is from genome assembly GCF_009764315.1 of Trachypithecus francoisi. Classification (NCBI taxonomy): domain Eukaryota; kingdom Metazoa; phylum Chordata; class Mammalia; order Primates; family Cercopithecidae; genus Trachypithecus; species Trachypithecus francoisi. The sequence goes on along the minus strand of NW_022681472.1, from coordinate 98,882,284 downwards.
AAGCTACAAGTCAAAGATCCTCAAACCTGCCCACATCCCAGCAAATGTGGACAAACTGGGCAGAAACTCAACTCTACGATAACAGGACACAAAATAGGGGTCAATTCAAGTTGTGTGTCGAAGGCTGCTGCACACATTGTTCCTGAGGCATCTAACAGCACGGGAGCTGGGGACAGCTGGTCTAGACTGAGGCAGATCTTACAGGACCAACAGGTTGTGATGCCTGCTGTGCAGTAACGACCAATACATCAAGACAGCAGAGTTTGCCGCAGAGAAACTGTCATGATCCCTGGGCACCGAGCGAGGAGATGGGGGGGACCTTCAAATCCATGTCCCTGAGTTCTGGGCTGGGGTTTTTAAGGGAATTGTGGCGGGTGAGGGACTGTAAAATGGGGTCATCAATTGGCGGGGAAAGGGGATAAGTCCCCAGGATGTGGACCCTGTGTTCTTTGGCGCATCAGCTCCTGGTGGGGGTACTTCAGACCAGCTGGGTCAGTCGTTTCATGCGTGTGCAGGACCTGTCAAATAGGAAACTTCACATTTTACAACGTTTAAGTTGTTACCTACAGAGCAGTTATGGGAACCTCTACTCTTGTGACAGGGTCTGTGTGATTCTGGGGCCACAGGCACCAAACAGCTCTGAGGAAGGGGTTGGGAGGCAGGCCGACCTCACCATGAATGCTGAGCGAAATGCAAGCTGGGTTTTCCTCTCTCTCCTCCCTTCTTCCCTGATTAATTTAATAAAGTTTATAGGGATGGTTTCAATAATGATGTTGTGTCCACAAAGTCAACAGAAAAGGAGAAAAAGCGAGTCCCCGTTGGCTCCCTATGCGCTCAGCCATCCGGGCACACGGGAAGGGAAGCTGCCCAGCTGCAGAGCCGCGGATGAGTTGAGCGGGCGCCGCACGCACGGGTTTACGAACTTCAGAGAGAAGCGCTCTCCAGGCGCCCAGTGGACTCCATGCTTCAGGAACCCCAATTCCCACGGGGCCCTCACCGAAGGAATCACGAACTGCTCAAGGAAAGCAAGGGTCCCTGAAGAGGCGAATGCTCCAGGGAAGCGCCCCTCCTGACAACGCAGAGATTTCACGTGGGAAACGGGGCGGGGGGAGCGTGGTGAGAAGCTCCTCCTCAAGGGGAGGACAGCCCGGGAGGAGGCCCATTGCTGAACCCAAGGCGAAGGGCGCTGCTGGGCTCTGTGAGATTCAGAAGCACGTCCGGAGTCCGCCTGAAGCCCAGTCTTGTCAGCTCAGGCCCTGTCTCTGGGGCGCATTCACAAGCAGTCGCGGGCGACTTAGGAGGAGGAAGTGGTACGGAATGAAGGAGTCGGCCATCGCCCAAGTAACGGGGTGGGGGTGGGAGAGGACGACTAAGTTCTGTCTCCATAGAGACGTGCCCGCCGAGCAGCAACATTACTAATGTTGGCCGCACCGAGACGCACAGCCAAGGTCCAGCGGGAGCCCACGAGTGAAGGCTGGCAAAGCTGCCCTGACCCCCGAGACCCAAAGCCTCGATCTGCCTCCCCAAAAGCCTCGTGACCCTGAGACGCGTCCCACCTCTAGGCCCGGGGCCCATAATATTTAGGCTGGGTAAGAGGAAGGGCTAAGCTGGGGAAGGGGGCGGGGTCGCTGCCTTCACCAGTCCTGGTGGTCCAGGCAGCAATCCATGGCGCCCAAGAAAAAGCGCGGGCCGAGCGCGGGGAGCCAGCCAGGGGGTGCGGCGGCCGCGGGTGCCAAGCAGCCGCTGTCTGAGCGGGCGCAGTACCTGCAACGCGAACACGCGCTGCTCTCGGAGCAGCTGGACGCCTGTGAGGAGCGCGTGGACCAGGTGCTGCGGGAGAACGCCTTCCTGGACCGCGAGGCGCTGCGCCTGCGCGAGGAGAACCGGCTCTACGCCAGCTACGGGAGCGCGCGCGCCCAGCGCTGCGCCAACGCCATCGTCCGGCTGGACGAGCAGAACCGCGTGGACCTGGCGCAGATCCACTGGCAGCGGGCGGAACTGGCCTCGCTCTACCACGGGCGCGAGGACGGGGTACGCGCGCAGCTGCTGGAGATGGAGGCGCGCGCGGCACACATGGCGCGGCAGGTGCAGGAGCTGCAGCCCTACAAGGCCAGTGCGCGCGCCCGCGGCCGGGGTGCGGCGGGGCGGGGCTGACGGCCAGGCCGGGGGCTGGGTGGGGGTGAGCTGACGGCGCCCACGCCGCAGGTGCTGCAACTGGAGCAGCTGGCTCGGATCCGGGCGCTGGAGCGCGATCTTCTGCATATGCGCGTGGAGCACACACAGCTGCTCCACCGCGTGAAGCGGCGCTTCCTGGAGGACAAGGCGGCCTTCGAGCGCGAGGCGCGTCAGTGCGTGCAGTCCCTGGCACGGCGCGCGGAGCGGGAGGCGGCGCGCGCGCTTGTGGCGCACACGCAGGCCATCAAGGCGGACAACGGGCGCCTGCGGCAGGAGCTGCTGCTGCTGCTCCGCCGGACTCAGCTGCTTCACGACACGCGGCGCCAGCTGCTGGAACAGCGCGAGCAGCTGCACCGCGAGCACGAGGACACGCGGGACCTGGCGCGTGTGCACGGTTGGCTGCGCAGGGGCCCCGGAGGCCCGCCGCTCTGGGAGCCCCCGGCCTCCTCCCTGCCCACCTCGCGCCCCGGGTCATTAGCCGCCCCCATAGGCCCGTCGCGGGCGGCCTCCCAGACCCCGTCCGTGGTCCCGTCGCGCGCGGCCTCCCAGACCCCGTCCGTGGTCCCGTCGCGCGCGGCCTCCCGGGCCCCGTCCGTGGTCTCCTTGCACGAGGCTTCCCGGGTCCCCTCGTTGGTGCTATCAATCATGGACTCCGCGGTCCCATCGCTGGCCACTTCAAAGGTGCGATCCCGGATCCCATCCCTGACCGCGTCGCGCGCAGGCTCCCGGGCCCTGTCCCTGGCGCAGTCACTCGAGGGCTCTCGGATCTCTTCGGGGTCCTCATTGAGGGTGTCCTCACAGGACACTCTCCGCTCTACGAAGTCTGGCCCCAAGCTTCGCTCTGGTCTGTCCCGGGATCGGGATCCGGCCCTTCTCCCCCCACAGTCGGAGGAGAGCGTGAATGCTGACGCTGCGGCAGAAGCCTCCCCGGGGAGAGCCTGAACCTGCAGGGAGGGAGGCCCGGGAGTCCCCGGTGTGGGCGAGCCTGGCGCGCAGGACGCTTAGGGGGATAATGCAATGGTTAATAAAGGCGTGGCCCCCAGACGGCTCTGACACCCACGTGCAAGCTCTAGCATTTCCGGCCGGCACCGGGGCCACTCATTCGTGCTTCCAATTTCCAAGCTGCAAGGGAGCTCAGCGCCAGCTTTCCCTGAATGCCCTCTGGGACCCCGCGTCCCTGCCCTCAGCGGAGCCCCACCGCGAGCCGGCAGGCTCAGAAGCAAGCCCGGGCACCGGCGGGCGCGGACAGGCGACAACGCAGCAGCTGGCAGCGGGGCCGCCACGGGGAGACCCGGGGCAAGAGCTTGGGCTTTGTTCTCCGCGCCAAGAGGAAGTCATGTTCCAGCTATTGGGAGATTTTTAGTAATTTAAAAACTTTGGTATACTTTCCAACTTAGAGAAAGTTGCAGGAGTAGCACAGGGACGGCCATGGACCCTTTATCCGAATGCCTGGCCGCTGACGCCGCCCGTGAATTTGGTCCGTGTGTATGGCTGTGCACGCGCGTTGCTTCGGAACCGTTGGAGATGCGGTTGGAGACGCTGGCCCCGTAGCGCGAAGTACTTTCGTGCGTATTTCCTGAACAGAGGATGTTCTCCTACGATGCCGCAGTGCAGTGATCAGAACCAGGACGTTTACTGTGGAGGAATATTATCCCATCATCGCTCACATCACAGTTTTGTCACCCGTCCCGAGTGTTTCTGTAGCTGTCCCCATCTTCCAGGCTCACGTGTGGCATTTAGTTGTCGCGTCTGGATGTGTACAGGCGGTTACTAAAATGCCGCTCCATGGAGGGTCAGACTTAGGGACTGCGTGGGACGCGCGCCCAGCTGGCGCTCATGCTGCATTGTGGCCGCGACGCGACCAGCGAGTGCCCGCGGCTAGAGCGCGCCGGGCCTCGCGTCGGGGCGGCGTGGGTTCCGGGGGTGCGTGGGGGCGGCTGCGGCTCTGCGGGTTGGAGGTGGCCTCCCTTGCTCCTTGTCCTGCGGGCCGGCTCCTCCCTCTGAGCAGGCCTGTGGCTTTGCTGAGGGCAGGGTCTCGGGGTCCCAGAGAGCATTCGGGGAAAGCAGGCGCTGAGCTCCCTTGCAGCTTGGACATTGGACGCACGTGGGTGCCCCCAGTTCCCCCAGGGAGCAGGGTGGGCCCACCTGAGCCATCTCTGTCCCCTCACGAGGAGTTGCCAACGCTGGGGCTCTGTGCCCCGGGCGGGCGGGCAGGGAGGTAGGTGCAGCTGCTGGGAGGCGGGCAGCTTCCCTGGCTTGCAGGGCCCCATGCACCTCCCTGCATGGACCTCGACCTTAGGGTCTGTGTAGCTGGGTCGTCCCTGTGTGTGACGCTTTTTGGTGCAAGGGTGTCTGGCCCTGGGGCAAGAATTGTATTGGGGAGGGGGACAGCCGGGCCCTGGAAAAAGTAAAGGGAGCCCACTCACTCAGCCTGTCTGGAAGGTTGGCTCTTTGTGAATAAAGATCCAAACGTTCAAGTAAAACACACCTGTGAGTGGATAAATCTAGGACACTGACACCACCAAAGGCCACCAAGGATGAGGAGCAACAGAAGCGCCCAGTCATTACTGGTGGGAAGGCAGAATGGCACAGCCATTGGGGAAGAGAGTTTGGCAGGTTCGAAACGTACTCTCACCATACCATCCACAATAGCACTCCTTGGCATTCGCCCAAAGGAGTTGAACATTTTTATATGTGTCCTTATAAAAACCCACACATGTAGTTAGCCGGGTGTGGTGGTGCACACCTGTAATCCCAGCTACTCGGGAGGCTGAGGCACAAGAATCGCTTGAACCCAGGAGGCAGAGGCTTGCAGTGAGCTGAGATCTGCCACTACACTCCAGCCTGGGCCACAGAGCAAGACGCTATCTCCAAAAAACAAACAAAAATCCCACACATGGATGTTTATAGACGTTTTATTAATAATGGCCCAAACTCAAGCAGCCAGGATGTCCTTCAGTAGGTGAATGGGTACACTCTGATCCATCCAGACAATGGAATATTGTTCCGCACTGAAAAGAAACAAGCCGTCAAGCCGTAAAAAGACAGAAAACTTAAGTGCGCGTTGCTAAGTAAGAGAAGCCGGTCTGAAAAGGCAGCAGGCTGTATGATTCCAACTGCAACATTCTGGAAAAGGCAAAAGGGAGCGGGGGACAGTTAAAGGACCAGTGGTTGCCAGGGGTTGGGGGAGGATGGGGTGAAAAGGTGAAGCATTTTTAGGGCAGCAAAACTACCCCATACAATACTACAATTGTGCAAACGTGGTTTTTCTGAATCATGGAATCTATAACACCAAGAGTGAAGCCCTAATGTGAACTGTGGGCTTTAGTTAAAAGTCACATAACAATATTGCCTGTCAGTCACAGAAGAGGAGCCACACTAAGGCAACATGTTAATAATCGGGGAGAGTGGCTGGGTGCGGTGGCTCACGCCTGTAATCCCAACACTTCAGGAGGCCGAGGCGGGCAGATCACCTGAGGTTAGGAGTTCAAGACCAGCCTGGCCAACATGGTGAAACCCCGTCTCTATTAAAAATACAAAAATTAGCCTGGCCTGGTAGTGGGCACCTGTCATCTCAGCTACTCGTGACGCTGAGGCAGGAGAATCGCTTGAAGGCAGAGGTTGCAGTGAGCCAAGATCACACCACTGCCCTCCAGCCTGGATGACAGAGTCAGACTCCAGCTCAAAATAATGATAATAATATAATAGGGGAAAGTGCCTATGAAGGGGTATTATGGGATCTCTGTACTCTGATCAATTTTTCAGTAATTCTAAAACTGCCCTAAAGATACAAAGTCTGTTAACTTCTTTAAAAAGTAAAAACATTAAGTATTGGAAGCAAATTTGGAAATAATTTGAGGACGTGGAAAGCATTTTTTAAAAAAGAAAACCCAAAGCCAGGCATGATGGCTCGCACCTGTAATCCAGCCTTTGGGAGGCCAAGGAAGGTGGATTACTTGAGGCCAGGAGTTCATGACCAGCCTGGCCAACATGGCAAAACCCCATCTCTATTAAAAAAAAAAAAAAAAAAAGTTAGCTGGGCATGGTGGCACATGCCTGTAATCCCAGCTGTAATTGGGAGGCTGAAACAGGAGAATCCACCCAGGAGGTGGAGTTTGCAGTAAGCCAAGATCACACCACTGTACTCCAGCCTGGGTGACAGAGTGAGACTCTGTCTCAAAATAAAATAAAATAAAATAATAAAATAGAAAAGAAAACTCAGAGGCATAAAAGATTTTCTGTGAAGACAGGAAATCAGTGTGAAAAACTTACGGTAAACTACACCGTAAATTGGAAGGCAAATGACAATCTTGGCAAAAATATTTACAACAAATAAAACAGACAAAGGATAACTCTATAAGGAGCTGTGAAAAGACTCAACAGCCAACCGGAAAACACAGGCCAATGACTTGGACGCCAAAGAAGTACAAAGGCCGATGCATGTCGGAAGAGAGCCATGCTGCCCAGGGAACAGCGAGGGGCAAGTCGCAGCAGTGCCAGGATGAGGAAGACCCAGAATAAGGGGCCGTGGAGGGCACCCGTGTCATTGTGGAGCCTGGGAGTGTGGAACGCTCCTGGGTTTTTTTTGGCTGTCTGCTGCTATTAAATCTAAAACCGCCCTGCTCTGACTCAGCAGATCAGCCTCTAGGAATCCATTCTGTGCCTTCATTGTGGATTGCAGTGTCCCCTGAAATATATATGTTCAAGCCCTAACCCCCAGTACCTCAGAACATGACGGTATTTGGAGAGAAGGCTGTTGCAGGTGTCATTCGCTGGGGTCATGAGGGTAGGCCCTAATCCAATATAACTGGTGTTCTTATGAGAAGCTGGTCACATGAAGACAGAGACACAGGGAGAATGCGTGTGCCAACAGAGGCAGAGATTGGAGTGATCTACATGCCAAGAACTGCCAGGAACTGCCGGCAACACGGAAAACCGGAAGAAGCTAGGGCGTATCCTTCCCCTACAGGTTACAGAGGGAGCACAGCCTGCTGATGCCTTAATTTTGCACATCGGGACCCCAGAACTGGGAGAGAATTCGTTTCTGTTGTCTGCAGCCACCTGGTCTGGGGTGCTGTGTTACAGCAGCTCCAGGAGCCTGGCAAGGCCCAGGTGCACACAGACACAAAAGCGGGGATATAGGCACATGCACACACAGATGTAAGAGCAAGGACGTTCACTGCGGCAGAATTCACAACACCAAAACGCTGGGCTTGCAGGCTGTGTCCTTGCGCAGGACACATTCACGGGACAGCATGAGGTTGCTAGAAAGTGCACACAGACGGAATGACAGAAGCACATGCAGGCTGTGCAGGACGACTCCACACGACGAGGAGCGCACACACGCAGGTTTGTGCCTACACACAAACCGACACAGGTGTGGGACAAGTATTTGTGGTGTCAACCTAAAAAGAAACTCAGAGACAAGCTCTCCAAATAAGCGAGTTTATTTGGGAATGGCAGAGAATTGCAATTCGGGGTATGCAAGCTTTGGCAGGCTATAGGTGTATCCAGCGGAGTTGGGGAAAAGGGGAATCTTAAAAACAAAAAGGGCCAGGTGTGGTGGCTCACCCCTGTAATCCCAGCACTTTGGGAGGCCGAGGCAGGTGGATGACCTGAGGTCAGGAGTTCAAGACCAGCCTGGCCAACATGGAGAAACCCCGTCACTACTAAAACTACAAAAATTAGCTGGGTGTGGTGGCATGCGCCTGTAATCCCAGCTACTTGGGAGGCTGGGGCAAGAGAATTGCTTGAACTCAGGAGGTGGAGGTTGTGGTGAGCCAAGATTGCACCACTGCACTCCAGCCTGGGAGACAGAACGAGACTCCATCTCAGAAACAACAACAAAAACAAGAACAAAAAAGAAGCCCACATAAGCTGTTTTCAGAGCCAAGGGTCTTTTACAGGAGTCTATTACAGGAGCTGGAATTGGTACGTGGGTTAAGACAGTCATTGATGGTCAAGCATCTGTCTGGAGTAGTGCAACCCTGAGGGCGCCCTGTGGGTCCTGGAACTGCCTCCGTGCAGGCGTCTTGGGCTGTGTCCCATCACAGGCCTGTGTCTGAGGACTTCAGGGCCGCCCCGACTCCATGGTAGCAGCAGCTTTCACAGTGGACACACTCCACCATCAGGAGAGTTCATTCCACAGGAGTGGGGGCAGTAAGGGGACTTGACCCTTTGTGCCATATTTCCCGGAGAGCAGAAGTCCTGTGTGAATTTAACTGGGAATAAACTTCACTAAAATAACGTGCACTTAGCTCTCTTTTGCAGACAAAAGTTGCCTGATGTATTGGTCAAGGGAACCCAAACTGTATTCCAGCCCTACTGGCGAGAGAACACCTCTCTTCACGTCCGACAAATCAGACCCCCCGGGGATCCACGGTGAGGGCATTTGGCTGTGTGTGAAGGACAGGACAGGGCAGTACACGAGCAAGGAAGAGGATGTGGGCCTGGGTGTTCTGGGCCCCAAGTGGAAGGTCTCATCTGCTGTGCTGTGGGCCAGACACCCAGGGCCGACCCCGGGCCACTCAGCAGGGGATGTGCTGTGGGGAGCTTGTGCAGAGGCGAGTTCTGTGCAGGCATGGCAGGGCTCGTGTGGGGGGGTCTGCAGCTGGATGGTCCTTGAGAGAGGAGCCACGGGGCCGGGCATCAGCACCCCTCCATCTCCTAGGTCCTGGATGCGGCCCCAGGAAGGGGCGTAACCTGGGCACAAACATCCACTTCAGCCAAGGTCAAAGCAAAGGGAGCGGCCGCTGAGGGCTGTGGCCAGCAATGCTCAGCAGCTGCCAGGAGGGACGGCCGCAGGGGGATTGGAGAAGTGTGTTCTCAGCCTCCCCAGTAGCTGGGACAACAGGCATCCACCACCACCCCTGGCTAATTTTTGTATTTTTAGTAGAGTTGGGGTTTTACCATGTTTGCCAGGCTGGTCTCAAGCGCCTGACCTCAAGTGATCCGCTTGCCTCAGCCTCCCAAAGTGCTGGGATTACAGGCGTGAGACACCACGCCCGGCCTAGGGCTGGATTTTTTTTTTTTTTTTTTTTGAGACGGAGTCTCGCTCTGCCGCCCAGGCTGGAGTGCAGTGGCCGGATCTCAGCTCACTGCAAGCTCCACCTCCCGGGTTCACGCCATTCTCCTGCCTCAGCCTCCCGAGTAGCTGGGACTACAGGCGCCCGCCACCTCGCCCGGCTAGTTTTTTTGTATTTTTTTTAGTAGAGACGGGGTTTCACCGTGTTAGCCAGGATGGTCTCGCTCTCCTGACCTCGTGATCCGCCCGTCTCGGCCTCCCAAAGTGCTGGGATGACAAGCTTGAGCCACCGCGCCCAGCCAGGGCTGGATTTTATCTACGGGATTAAAGGGAAAAATGGAATCAGGAAAAGAGTAGGACTAGGTTTGCACTTGCACACTGAACAGATTTGGCCAGGAGGATCTGCCCTGAAGAACAAGGCCGAAGCCGTCAGTTTCACTGAGGTGCCACAAAAGACTTGGTGTATTTCCCTTCAGACATCTCTCCTCTCCCAACCTGTAAGTCATCTGAGAGGGTCACTCCGTCTCTCAAGTTGTGTGTCCAGGTGACAGACCTCAAGCCCCTTTAGGAAATCCTCAGATGCTCAGGCGTGTGGCTCCAGGGCCACGGTCAGCCAGGTTGCTGAGTAAACCCGAAGGAAGGTGACGCGTGATGGAGAGCGTGTCCTACTGCTCAGCGGCCGCCGTACAGCCCACCGCAGCACCCAGGCTGCTGGGCCCACCCAACATCTGTTCAGCAGTGTCCAAATACTGACATTTTAACTAGCCACTCACTTTCCTTATTCCTTTTCAAATCAATTGTTTCCGCCCTTTCCCCTCTCAGCATCGTGGTTTTGTCATCTCCCACATCTGGAGTTGCAAAAAGGCCCTGAGGCGGCCGGGCATGATGGCTCATGCCTGTAATCCCAGCACTTTGGGAGGCTGAGACGGGTGGATCACGAGGTCAGGAGTTCAAGACCAGCCTGGCCAAGATGGTGAAACCCCGTCTCTACTAAAAAGACAAAAATCAGCTGGGCGTGGTGGTGGATGCCTATAATCCCAGCTACTCGGGAAGCTGAGGCAGAGAATTGCTTGAACCTGGGAGGCAGAGGTTGCAGTGAGCCAAGATCGTGCCACTGCACTTCAGCCTGGGCGACAGAGCGAGACTCTGTCTCAAAAAAAAGCCCTGAGGCCGTGATGCGCATGCTGAGCAGCTGGCCCGCAGGACACGGGGCCCGCAGGACAGGGGCCCGCAGGACAGGGGGCCCACAGGACAGGGGGCTCACAGCAACTCATCGACATGGTGGCCGTGGTCCCCACTGGAGACACTGCAGCTGGAGGTGGGGTAAGTGGACTGAGCACCTTTGAAGTAATGTGACTAGAAGACGAGGCTGGCCAACCCCTCTGTGGAAAGCACACAGCCCTCCAGCTGTGGCAATGGGTGTGCAGGCCACAGGTTCACCTTTCCTAAGGCAGGGCTGCGCTACCTTTGCTTGGATTGTGTGAGGTATCATGTACTGCAGTCAGGTTGCCACACTTCTCAAGTGTACGTGTGGGTAGGGGAGGAGTGGGGAGTGAGTGATTCTGGTGATGTCATGCTCAGGTGCATGACAGCTGGTCCCCCCTCATTGAGTTACCACTGTAATCGGACTCCAGGCTTCCACATCGGCCCTTGAATTTTACACAGGATGGTTGGCCCTGGGAAAAGGAGCCTCTGAAGTTTTCAAATCCAATGTGGCTCCAACATTAAGCTCACACTGGGGACCAGCTCAAAACCCACCCATTTCACATTCCCCAAAACGTTTCATTTGGTGGGCCTGTGATTTAGCTCCCAAGAGGTCACAGATGCAAACACAACAAAGCAAGCTATTAGGGCTGGACATGCTGGACGTGCACTCAGTGACGCAGCTGTCCCTCCACCCTGGCCCAGGTCAGGTTCTGTCAACCCCACATGCATACTCTTCATTAGAAGGGTCCTGATGTGTTTGAGGACCCGTAAGACTGACATGCACGGCAGACCCGATGAGCACCCAGAACGACAGTGAGCAGAGCTGATGATACGTTGTAACCAGAGTGACTCCCCAAATATCTTGATTTACTCGGCATTGTACTTCCCAAAGAATATTGCAGCCACTGGGCCTCCCTTCAGAGTGCAGAGAGGCAGCTCCAGGAGCTGAGCCTGCTGGGATGCAACTCCTCCTCCTAGCACCATGGACTCCTTCATCTTTCAGTCAAGGCTGCCAGTGGCCACCACGTGGCCCTCCCATTCCTGGAGCCCTCAGCTGCATCTGCCACCTGCTCTCTCAATGGACTCTTTTTGAGATGGAGTCTCACTCTGTCGCCCAGGCTGGAGTGCAGTGGCATGATCTTGGCTCACTGCAACCTCCGCCTCCCGGGTTCAAGTGATTCTCCTGCCTCAGACTCCTGAGAAGCTGGGATTACAGGCGCCCGCTACCATGCCCAGCTAATCTTGGTGGACTTTACACTGGGCACGTGTGCGCTGTGCTGACACAAAGGCCAGGCAAGTGTTCCCCAGAGACAGAGGGGTGGAAGGCTAGGTCACAGGCATGGCTGTCAACGGACGCTGCTGTGCACCCATTCTGGCCACAAAGTAGCTTCATGCATCCTCTGCCTGGTAAATGCAGAGAAAACTCGGTTCTACAGGCCCACAGGGAGTGACGGCTGCTGGCCCCGGGAAGGAAGGTGCTCCTTACAGGACACGTGCTGTGAGCCCCTCCTGTCACCCCACCCCCGCCCGGGAGGGTGGAGCTCGTGGTGAGGTGGCCAACAGGACAAGATGCAGAGCCTCCCGGTTCCACGCAGCCCCACGGCCTCCTCACCACCATTCTCTCCTCAGGCCTCTTCTGTGGGTCTTTCTCCAGCAACCCGGGGAGGCAGGAAGGGAAGCCTGAGTGTTAGAAGGAAAGACAGCTAAGAGCAGCAGCCTGACCGCCGCTGAGCGTGGCCGTGCTCCTCCCTGGGGAAATGTCAAGGGAGGAACCCCCCTGCTCTACCCGGAGACCCGGAGCCCTGCTAAGCAGGGTGGAAAGCCTGGGTGCAGCCTGGGGGGTACCGCGACTGTGGCCCAACCATCGTGTGTGAGCCCTGGATGACCGGGCCAAGAGCCAAGGCAGCCCGCTTGGACAGCTGTCCATGATCTGATGAGGCAGCGCATTGCCCACGTCTCTGCTGTTCACATTTAATCCCGCACAAGTGTGTCACAAAGTGACAGCATCGCGAAGGACTAACGACCAGGCACAGGTGACCCTGGATGCGGCCAGCAGCTTCCTGCAGGGCGCTAAAAACCCAAGTCTATGATCTGTTGCGTCTACTGCCGAGACATCAGCTGCTCCGTCCCCACCTGCGCTCAAGCACCTGAAGGCCCTTCCAACGGCGCCCACTGGGCAGAGGACAAACCAGACACAAAACACACACGTGCTTTTACCAGCCTGGACTCTGTAAGAGAAAGGCACCCACATATCCCCCTGGGGGATTTCCACTGATCCTGCAGGGTCCTCACGGCCTCACGGGGCTCTACCAGGGCCTGCCCTGCAGGGGGAGGTGCTTTTCCTGCACAGGGTCTGTGGGCCAGGACAGACGCAAAGGAGCTTCTGCTACGGGCTGAATCGTCACTCGGAAATTCCCAAGTGGAAGCCCTGGGCCTGATGTGATGGTATAAGGAGGTCTCTGGGAGGTGATCTGGCTTCGATGGGGTCATAGGGGTGGGCCCTACCCATGGAATCTGGGCCCTCACAAGGAAGAGAGGACACCAAGGTCCCTCCCCAAATGAGGACACCTCTGAACCAGGAGGCGCTCGCCGGAAACGGACCCTGTTGGCACCTGTACCTCGGACTTCCAGCCTGCAGAGCTGGAGAGAACAGACCCGTGATCTCTGTGCTGCCGCCTGTGGTGAACTGGTAAGGCAGCCTTGTAACTCCATGACCCAGCTGCTCTCTACAATCTTCAGTGAGCATGAAAACACTCATATTCATGCTGTAAATAAAAGATTTGGGGTATTTTCAAACACACCAACCTCCCAGCTTCAACAGCTGTCAATGTTTAGCCAATACCGTTGTATCTTTCTCCTTTTTATTAGAATTTTAAAGCACATCCCAGGTGCCATATCATTTCCCCACAAACATGTCCAAATGCATCTGAGTGAGGATTCTCAGGTAACCCTGTGTCACCATGACCGCCAACAGCCAATTCCTCACCCCACCCGACTCACAGCCCCCCTCCCGACTCACACCCACCCTCCCGACTCACAGCCCACCCTCCCGACTCACAGCCCCCCTCCCGACTCACAGCCCACCCTCCGACTCACAGCCCCCCTCCGACTCACAGCCCCCCTCCCGACTCACAGCCCGTCCGCCCGACTCACAGCCCGTCCGCCCGACTCACAGCCCGTCCGCCCGACTCACAGCCCGTCCGCCCGACTCACAGCCCGTCCGCCCGACTCACAGCCCGTCCGCCCGACTCACAGCCACCCTCCCGACTCACAGCCCACCCTCCCGACTCACAGCCCACCCCCCGACTCACAGCCCGTCCGCCCGACTCACAGCCCACCCTCCCGACTCACAGCCCACCCACTCGACTCACAGCCCACCCTCCCGACTCACAGCCCACCCTCCCGACTCACAGCCCACCCTCCCGACTCACAGCCCACCCACCCGACTCACAGCCCACCCTCCCGACTCACAGCCCACCCCCCGACTCACAGCCCCCCTCCGACTCACAGCCCACCCTCCCGACTCACAGCCCACCCTCCCGACTCACAGCCCACCCCCCTCCCGACTCCAGCCCACCCTCCGGACTCACAGCCCACCCTCCCGACTCACAGCCCACCCACCCGACTCACAGCCCACCCTCCCGACTCACAGCCCGTCCGCCCGACTCACAGCCCGTCCGCCGACTCTCAGCCCACCCTCCCGACTCTCAGCCCACCCACCCGACTCACAGCCCACCCTCCGACTCACAGCCCACCCTCCCGACTCACAGCCCACCCACTCGACTCACAGCCCGTCGCCGACTCACAGCCCACCCTCCGGACTCAGCCCATCCGCCCCACACAGCCCACCCTCCCGACTCTCAGCCCACCCTCCCGACTCAGTCCACCCGCCCGACTCAGCCCCTTCCCACATTTCCACAATTGTCTCAAAGGTGACTTTGCACTTGGTTTGTTCCTATCAGCGTCACACACAGCCTGCCCGGCCTTTCTGTGAGCCCGGCTTCCAGCAGAAAGGTTGCTTCTGGTGGCGCCTCCGGCTGGATCCGGCTCGGGGCTTCCTCGTGGTGTTCAACCTTCTCCTGGTCCCCTCTTTCTTGTGAACTCGTTTCTGAGTCCAGCATTACATGTGCACGTGTCGGCTGGAATTTTTTTTTTTTTTTTTTGAGACGGAGTTTCAGTCTTGTTCCCCAGGCTGGAGTGCAATGGCGCAACCTTGGCTCACCACAACCTCCACCTCCTGGATTCAAGCGACTGTCCTGCCTCAGCCTCCCGAGTAGCTGGAATTTCAGGCGTGAGCCACCACACCTGGCCTGGCTGCAATTCTTAAAGAAAAACAGGCAAAAGCAAAAATCCTTCAACAATTCAGCTAACCTGAAACATGGCAGTGTCCCCGATGCATTTCCACAGGGTCTTCCCTTGGGGTCACCACTGGCAGATTTTTATGTCTGGCTGGATAAGACAAGAGGTCACCTCTTCCCCACGGAATGCACTATGGTGACCACGGCCTCTTCCCTCTTCCCCACGGAATGCACGATGGTGACTACAGCCTCTTCCCTCTTCCCCACGGAATGCACGATGGTGACGATGGCCACCTCACTGCCCTGAGACCCAACTCGATCTGCCGATTTCAGGTGTGTGACCCAGGCTCTCACCAACAGAGCTGGGTGGAGGCCATCCCTGCAACACTGGGGGTGGCCCTGACCGAACCAGCTGAGCACCACTCCCTAATCCTTGAACAAGGTTCAGTACTACAAAGGCTCTTGTTTCTATGGCCCAGTGCAGAGGATACAGGAGGCTCTTTGCCTCTGTGCAATGCTCACAGCTGCCTCGCCCAAGACAGAGACAGGAAGGGAAGCCAGGCCAGGCAGCAAGCATGGAGTGCAGAGCGAGGAAGGAAAGGCCCAGCAGACAGCGACTCAGGGCCAGGGTGGAGTCCCTGAGCCAGACAGCTGTGAGCACCGGGCAGGCTTCTCCACTTCTGCGCCTGGCCTGGCATGTGGCTCCGTGGTCGCACATGCTCTCAGCACCTCCCCAGGGTGCCCGGCACCGGGGTGCAGCCCCTGCCATCTCCACAGCCCCCACCATCTCCGGCGAAACCATGGATTCGCTTCTCCCACCTGGCAGTTTTCCCAGTGAAACTTCTCGGGGGACTGGAGAGCTCCGAGGACTGAGGCGGCTCCTTTTCAGGCTGATTTTCCAGGCTGAAGAGCAACTTCTCACTGCAGCTCTCCCTCAGGGCCCAGTACTCCCGCACAGGTACAGCCCCCCACGCTTCGGGGCCCCTACACCTCCCCATGCCTGTGAGTTCTTTGATGCCGCGTGAAGAAGCCCAGGTGGCGGAATCCTTTCCCGCAGTGGCCGCACTCGTAGAACCTCTTTGTCAGGTGCAGCCTCCGGTGGATGCTGAAGCCCTTGGGCCACCGGAAGGACTTGCCACACTCGGCACAGGTATAGGGCTTCTCCCCGCTGTGGACTCTCTGATGGTGGCTGAGGCTCTCCTTGGTCCGGAAGGCCTTGCCGCAGTCCGCGCAGTAGAACGGCCGCTCCCCGGTGTGCACCAGCTGGTGTCTGAGAAGGTTGGATTTCTGCTTGAAGGCTTTCCCACAGTCGCCGCACGCGTAGGGCCTGTGTTCGGTGTGGACCTTGCGGTGCTGGGCCAGACGGTCCTTCAGGCTGAACGCCTGCCCACACGCCTCGCAGCAGAAGGGCTTCTCGTGCGTGTGGTTCTTCTGGTGGCGCTGCAGGTTTGAAGCCCACCGGAAGGTCTGGCCGCACTCGGGGCACTTGAAGGCCTTGGTCCCTGTGTGCACCGTCTGGTGAGCGAGCAGCCGGCTGTGGCAGCTGAGCGCCTTCCCGCACGTGCTGCAGATGAACGACAGCTCCATTGCGCACTGCTTCCGGCGCTCTCTGCGGCCCGGCCGCTGCCCACAACACTGTGTGAGCATCTGACGTGCAAAAGCCGTGGGCTTGGCGTCTGTCCTTTCTGGAGCAGCTCTGGGAAGCTGCCCGTCGTCCGTGTCCGGCCCGAAGCTCTTCCGAAAGCTGCTTCCCTCCCTGGCTCTTTCTCGCCTCACATGGGTTTTCTTATGAGCCCAAGTTGGATGGTCACAGTGTGTCCTGGGGTCTGCAGATTTCCTTGCTCCTGTGGAAGGAACAGACAGCCTTACACAGAAGCCAGGGGCCCGTGGCCAGGCAGTGCCTCCTGCTGTGTGCGTCAACTGGCTTCTATCTACTCAGCTCATTCCACGTGGCTACAAGTGATCAGGAAAACTCGTTCAAAGAAACACAGATGAGCCACAAAGATCAACAGCGGAAACCAAGATGAGCTCAGATGGTTCCCCAGCCCCGGTCACACGCAGGACACCTGGCACTGCTACGTGAGGGGGCACCGACACATGCCTGCCAGTCACAGAAGCAACTGGGCCAGGAGAATGTCCTTTCACCCTGTCCACGCCGGCAAGCCCCGCTCATGCAGGTGGAGGTGGCGCCAGGGTGTCTGGAAGATGCATAGCTCCACGTGATTCTTAACCACTCAGCCTCAGAGCCATAGCTCCCTCCAGCCGGGGCTCCACAGGCCCAGGGACTTCCCCGGGCTCGTGTTCACGTAGCTGCTCCATCCCACTCTGAACATCTCAGTAAAAAGCAAACCCCTCTGACCACTGCCCCAAGAGCGCCCCTCACCTAATGGAGGGAAGCATGGCCACTGTCCCAGTTTTGCAAACAGGGATGTGGAGCCAACTCCTACCCAGAGCCACGTACCTGGAGACCCTCACGTGCAGTCAGTACCAGGCCTGTGGCCCCACGTGGCCATCACAGGGAGCTCAGACACCTACACCAACGGCCTCCGCCAGACAGACCTGGGTGGCTGGGTGCAGCCTTCAAGTGTCACTCTGGCCTCAGGCCCCTCCCAAGCTGCAGCTGTACGTCATCCTGCACCACCGTGCCTTGCGAGCCCCGGCCCTGGCCAGTGTCCATCAGGACAGGAGCGTGGCTGCCCCTAGGTCTCTAAGGCCCAACTGAGAGAGCGGCTGTGTGTCCACTCTCCCGTGGGAAGGACACAGCC
Organism: Trachypithecus francoisi; assembly: GCF_009764315.1. Taxonomy (NCBI): domain Eukaryota; kingdom Metazoa; phylum Chordata; class Mammalia; order Primates; family Cercopithecidae; genus Trachypithecus; species Trachypithecus francoisi. Next base: position 98,864,816 of record NW_022681472.1, on the reverse strand, counting down.
TCGGTCACTGCAGTGTGCTGAGCGCTCACCCAGGAGCTGTGGCCACAGGGACCGGGCCAGCCCAGCCCGGACAACCCAGCACTCACCTGGCCAGTGGCCCCTCTGCACTGCCTGGAGCTCAGGTCTCTCCCGGTCTTCAACCCACGGCTCCTCCCACTGTTCCAGGCGAGAGACAAGGTCTGGTCTGGGGCTGCAAAATCCTTTTCAAAGAAGAGAAAAGGTTCTGTTTTACTTGTACTGAGGACAAAGTGAGGGTTGAGGCTCAGAGCAGTTCTGCATTAGCCTAAGAGGCCAGGCAGGCCCAGCCCTCGGGGCGGCCCTGGAGAAGCTACCCTGAAGCAGAGATGACAGGAAGGGAGGGGCCTGGACACCAAGGCCCACGGAAGGCCCTGGCAAGGTCAGAGGAAGGAAGATGAGGCTGCCTCCAGGGAGCCTGAGAGAGACACCAAGGGGGCCCCTCTGCCTACACAGGCCAAGAACTTCCAGCTCCTGAGCCCCCTCGGCTAGAAGGCCCCACTACCATCCTGGAGCAGCCAGGCCCGGAGGCAGCGGCAGAGCCCACCCCACACTCACCCAGCACTCGGCCCGCGCTCACCCAGGGCAGCCATACTGCTAAAGTTGTCCAGCATCACGTCCCGGTAGAGGGCCCTCTGGCTGGGTTCCAGACACGCCCACTCCTCCCTTGAGAAGTAGATGGCCACGTCCCTGAAGGTCACCGGCTCCTGCAACACACACAGCTCCCGAAATGGCCATTCCCAAGAAAAAGAAGGCTCAGCCCACAGGTCTGGGCGGGAAGGGGGAATCAGGGTGGCCCCACTGTAGACTGATTGTTTGCGTCCCCTAAATCCATATACTGAAGCCCGGAGCCCCGAGTGGCTGTGTCTGGAGATGGGCCTCTGTGGAAGAGATTAAGGTTAAGTGAGGTCAGAAGGGTGGGGCCCTGACCCATGGGCCCGGTCCTCACAGGAGACTCCAGAGAGCCCCCCGCCTCCCTCACCGCACACGCGTCAACACAGCACAACAGTGGCTGTCTGCAAGCAGGCCAGTGGCCCCGCCAGAAACCAGACCTGCAGCACTCTGATCGTGGACATCAGCCTTCAGAACAGAGGAAGTGCACGTCTGTCAACTGCCCAGTGCGTTGTATTTGGTTACGGCAGCTCTAGTGGACTAGAAGAATCTGGTCTATTTTCCTACAACAGCCACTACTCTCCTAGTGTCAATGAATCCAATTTTCTTTTCTTTTTTGAGAGGGAGTCTCGCTCTGTCACCAGGCTGGAGCGGTGGCGCGATCTCGGCTCACTGCAAGCTCTGACTCCCAGGTTCACGCCATTCTCCTGCCTCAGTCTCCTGAGTAGCTGGGACTACAGGCATCCGCCACCATGCCCGGCTAATATTTTGTATTTTTAGTAGAGACGGGGTTTCACCATGTTAGCCAGGATGGTCTCAATCTCCTGACCTCGTGATCCACCCGCCTCAGCCTCCCAAAGTGCTGGGATTACAGGCATGAGCCACCGCGCCCGGCCCCAATTTTCTTTTCTCTTTCCCTGCCCCTTAAGAAAGAAGGCAAAAGGGCAGACACAGACACAGTGCCTGGGAAGCCGCTGCCACAGACCCTCCCCGCGTGTGTGCTGGGGTCTCAGGCAGCTGGCAGGGCAGAAGGGAGGCTGTGCTCGGCAGCGGCAGGGCTCACCTGGGCCATGTCCATGGGAAGAGCGAGGCCACCCCTCTGGGGAAGCAGAGCGCCAAGGAGGGCAGATCTGCGGAGACAAGAAATGTAAGCGGGCGCAGCCGGCCCAGGAATGCCCACCCCACCTGACCGCAGGAGCCCCCACTCAGCAAATCAAGGGGAATTCAGGAAAAATGAGCGATGCACACGCAGGGTCTGCTCTGAAACTACCGACAGCCACCAGGTGTGGGGAAACTTGGCAGTGGTGAGGAGTCAACATATCTTTAAGGGACAGCTGGGTGCGGTGTGCCACCTGCCACACACAAGAACTCTGAAATACCAGAGAGCAAGCCAGGCCTGTCACCAGAAGAGGACAGAGGCCAGCCACTGCTGGCTGAAAGCCAACAGCTTAGCTGCAAACACATGACTAGAGAGTCTAACCGCAACTGAGGCGTCCGAGGCTGCTCCTCAGGAGACAGGCGGGCGGCCATTCCCACAGTGCTGTGCCCGGGGGATGCTCTCTGGTACGCTACGAGGAGGCCACCTGGCAGCCTTCCCCTGAGTGAAAACCTGGGGGAAGGGTTTCACCCACTGCACTCCAGACTGAGACCCTGTCTCAAAAAAAAAAAAAAAGCCCCAAGAAATCCCATTAATCTTCACTCAGTCTCCAGATCAAGCCACGAGCTCCCCTAAACCTTAGGGTCCCAGCCCACTGAGATTCAGCTTCTACCCCCAGGTCTGTGAAGAACCACCCTGGCATCCCACTGCCCTCCTGCCACAGTGGGTCCTGCCTCCTTCC